>NC_088684.1:280466404-281716404 GCF_028017835.1 Emys orbicularis | reverse complement strand
CAGAATGGGTTTCACTTTACCTTCCTAAATAGAATGTATATAACATAACCCAAAATAATAAGCCTGTCTATGGTTGCTGTAGGAACTGGATACTATTTTCTCCTCAGGTTGCTCGCTGGCATGATAACTTTATTTGGTAATATTTCATAACATGATTGACATGTCCATGTCTCCTTGTAGGGTCAGGATAATGGGGGCTTTCAAACAACATTGCCATGGCTTACTTGGAGATAAAATACAGTGTGTGCTATCTGGTAACACATGGACCAAGTTGATATTTGCAATATAGCATGTTTCCTTCTTTCTTCTTAATGTTGTTTTTAGTAGACAGCCTAATAATCTGTAACATACAATTATAATTTATTATAACTAATAGGCATGAATACTATCAAACCCAATCACAGATGCACTGAAACATGAAGGACACAGAAAAATAATCAAGCTGTGATTCTAACTCTTATGATGAATCAGAGCTCTACAAATGCTTTTTATGAATAAATACCTCAGCATGCTTTGGTGACTCAGAAAGAAAGTATTACAACTCAATATTTAGGAAATCTGAATAATTCCTAGTAAGGTGCTGTGTATTATTAGGCTTGGCAGAATTTTACTTTTATTTTCTATCATTTTGATGGATAACAATATTAATTTTTAAGCATTTTTTCCAGTTTTATTTATGCAAAATTATGGGCTTCCCCAGTATTTTTTTTTCTATTTTTATCTATTAAATTTTCAGTTGTGAGAAAGTATGGAGGTAGATGATGATTATTTAATGACAGTAGACATTGAGATTCAAAAAGTCAAATCTTTATAATCATTAAAACACAAATTGTGAACATCAGATGTCACAATATACTAAGTAAATATCCTTAAACCAAACTCTAAGTTTTCAAGCTGCATTTTTTTTCTTACTTTGCCTACTCTACATTTTGATCATTATTGATGGAAAGATTTTTTCCCCCCCATCAGTTTGTATATATGTGGTGAAATCAACATTTACTGATAAAAATCTAAGCCTTCCAAGCCTCGTTATTATTCACCATTTTTATGATACCATATGATCCTAGTCAGGAAAGCACTTAAATATGTGCCTAACTTCCATCGACTTCATTGGGATGGAACATGCTTAGTGCTTTGCTGAATCAGAGCCTTACTCTGAAAGTAAGCCCATGGGAATCCACAGGATGTGAGTACTACTCCTCATGAGTCAGTGTAGCAGAATCAGAGCAGAAGGATGCTCCAGTGGTTAGGATGCTAGTCTGGGGCTTAGGAGCCAGCTTTAATTCTGTTTGACCCCACAGACTTCCAGCGTGACCTTGGGCAAGTCCCTTAGAGCAGTGTTTATCAACGGCCGGTCCCTGAGATCTCCCTGACACAGTTTAGGAAGGCAACAAGCCAGTCCCTGGTATCAAAAAGGTTGAGAAACCGTGACTTAGGGCAAGATTCACAAAGGGACTTGGGTGCGGTAAATCCAACATGGAGACACCATTGGCATTCACAAAACCCCTGCTCAGCTACCACCTAACTCTGTAGGTGCCAAAGTCTTCACCATTAAAGTTCCCAAGGTGCCTATAGTTCGATAGCTGGGCAGGCATAGAGTTGCCTCAGTCTTGTCACTGCCCTGCAGCTTGGCACCTAACTCACATCTAAAGTTCCAAGGAGGGCTGCAAATTGAGCATTACATCACTTATGTCTTGCTTGTGAACCCCACCCTGTGTGCCTCAGTTTCTTCACTTGTAAAATGGGGCTAATAGCACCATCCAACCTCACAGGGGTGTCGTGAGGGTAAATAAATTAAAGACCATGAGGTGCTCAGGTACAACAGTGATGGGGCCATTTGAGTACTTTAGACAGGTAGAATCAGACACTAAGCAATTGCATTTGCCTGAGAAGAGCCACCTGGAGGGAAAACCAGATCAAAGCCAAGAAGAAGATACAAATGGAAGGGGGGGGGAAGACCACCTCCACCCCTCAAAAATAGAAGGATTTCTATCTTAACACCCCACTGGACTTGTAAAAAGAATAACCCAATACAACAAACCTCCATGAAAATGGCATTGCTACTTTATCCCACAGTCTAGCTATGCTCTAAAACAGAACGTAAAACCAGCGCTTATATAAAACATTTATATCTATAGTTTTTTGGAAAATATTACAAATCCAGCAAGGAAAATCTCTCTAACTTCAGTGTTCTGCAGATAGGAAAACAGGTGAAACACACTTCTTGCCGTTTCACGAGTCATGTTTTCTTGGTTTTATCCAGAGACCCCTCAAAGTCATGATTTATGACTACATGGTTTAACCTCAAATCAGATTGTCAGGGAAGATTAGCTTTCCCTTTCTGTCCCATAATAGGCATTTAAAGCACATAGATCTTTCAATTTAATTGCAAGCTTCAGCCCCATACAGTCTAGTTTTTTGGGTTCACAGCGATCCTGTACATTATGCTTTAGCTTTCACAGATAACAGCTAAAACTTGCTTTGGAGAAATATGTGAATGACTAATTTTTTATACAAAATTAAAAAACTAGAGACAGATGAACCCTACTTCAAATTTTCTGGACGCTTCATAATTTTGAATGAGTCAGAATAAAGGCTCTGATAGATGCCTGGAGGACAAAGTCGATTGGAATTGTCTGTCCTTGTGCATTATATTGAAGAAGTTCAATTACTGCAAAAATGCTGCTTACTAGAGTGGAACTAAAGCCCCAGTTCTGCAAGAAGTTCCATGTGGGCAGACTCCATTGAAATCAATAGGGTGCCACACCGATGCAAGGGGCTACCCCCTGCATGGGGCTCGCTGCTGGTTGAGGACTTGTGTGTGTGGTGCCTTCATCCACCAGTTTCTTAATTCTGTTAAGAACCAACCCCAAAAGGCTGAGACACAGATACTGGCAAGTCTGCTGTTGATCATTCAGAAGCTCTATTCCATGCTGCCACTGGAAACATTTCTGTGTTCATGAGTGTTGTTCCTTGCATAAGAATTCAGAACACTTTCCATGGTCTGTAATAGCCCAGATGCCTTAAGGGAATGATGCAAGGCCTATCCTTTCTTCTGGGCCCAGTGGCAACTGGTAGAGGGCTATGACTGCAGGTGGATTCTGACTGTGATTTTCTTAGAGACTTACAACATTTCTTCCAACTTTCTGTGCCTCTCTATAGTGCTCCCTATGGATAATTGCTGGAATTCATTTATTTTAAAGTACATATTTTTAAGAGTTTGTTGAGGGAGCCCACAGCTTGGGATGTACACACTTTTCTTTACTGCACCATACATTTATAAATAAATATTCCATTAAGAAACGTTGGTAAATCTACACACTGAGACCACACTTACTTGCTAGAATTGGTATTAACATCGTATAATAATAATACTGGAATTCAAGCTCTTTGGGGCCAGGCTCCCTTATCTTTTTGTGGTGGATGCTGTACAAATACAATGAGCCTCAATCCTGACAGTGAGGTCTGGCACTATCACAATATAAATAATTAACAGTGGATCCTATGATGCTGTATAAAAAGAGTGATAACCAGATGTACACTACTTCTACCATCACTAATGTATCGTTACGGTGGCACAATTGCACTAGATCTGATACGAAGTATGTCATTTAAGGTATCAATGGAAAAGTAATGTGCTAAGTATGATCATCCTGTTTATCTGCATATATCATCTTTGTATCTGAAGTTATGAATATTTGCCATGTATGTGTATCTCAAACATGCATTGCGTTCCTGGGTGACAACCCGCCCCCAGACAAATTTACGTTCAGACTAACCATCACTGGTTGATGGGCCATCCATGCGGTGATGGGCTGTTGAAGGGAATCAGCTCTTCAGTGAGTCTTTCCTGAGGCCGCCTCAGACAGCGTGGAGCCAATGGCTACCCCTGTGATTCAGCAAAACACGTAAGGACATATGATCTAAGACTCCATCTTTTGCCAGTAACTTTCCATGCACATGAGCTGAGCTATAACTTGCAAGCTGGGACATCTCTGCTTTGTCTTCGTTCCTGCTTCTCTCTGAACTGTCATTTTTCTAAGGAAGCTTTGAACAAAGGACTGAATGGACCCCAACTTGCTTGGGCAAACCAGAGAGACTCATTACAAATTAGCAGATTTAACATCACTGTTATTACCCTGATCTGCAAACTCTCTGAAAATGAGTTGTAATGTATATGATTCCTTAACCATTTGACAACTCTTTTCTTTTCTTTTTATATTATTAAACCCTTAGTGCTTAGTTATTAAAGGATTGGCTACAAAAGTGGTTTTGGGGTAAGATCTGAGCTATATATTGACCTGGGGAGGTGGCTGATTCTTTGGGATTGGAAGAACTTTATGAATCTGGTTTTCAGTAACCTCGCATCATAAAGACCAGATGTCTGGGTGGTGATAAGGGCTGGATTTCCTAAGGGGACAGTGGTTTTTGGCTTCTTGTTAACCAGTGTGGTGCTACAGAAGCTCATTTTGTTACTGGTTTGGTGAACCAAAACTTCCAATGAAATTAAAGAATGCAGGTCCTGCTGTTCTTAACATAACTTTTTGTATGGAACATGGTTCCTTTTTCAATGAAAGGCCTGATTCCTAATGTTCTATGTGCGTGTAACTTCTGTTGAAATAAATGGGAGTTTTATGGGTAATGTTTCTTCAGTCCTCCCTGCACAGACTAATTCAAAATGTAACATGTCAAACAGAGCACATAAAGGGCTTTATTTGTAGAATCAAGAGTATGTGTGTTTTGATTGCTGATTGCCAATGTGTACTCCTAGGGTCTTGAAGTTGATTGTTTTTCATTTTGAATAATTCATCGCTAGAGGATCAATTTAATTTCACCCCTCTCCGTTTTCAGATAGACTGTAATTAACAAAGACCACATTTCTTATGAGAATTTACAATTTTATATGAAAAATATGTTACACTTTTGGAGTAAAAGACTGTTGTGTGTTCCTTTAATGTTAATTGGAATAAGATGACATCTGCTTGTCCTGAAAGCCCTCTTATATCACGATTATGATGAATTTGTTATAACATCACAATGCAAATTAGTCTTTATTGATCTCTCAGGTGGTGGTGGTGGTGGGGGGGAAATCTAGATGGCAGCAATGTGCCTGATCCATTGACGTCATTGAGCTTTGGGTAAGGCCCAATGATCTGTGCCTTTTATTCAGTAAGGGTGTTTGAAAGAATTGCTTTTTAATAAACAGTTTTGGAAAGACAAAGAAGCCACATTCGTATGACTTGGTTTTTCTTTTGTAACTGTTCTAACACCTGCACTCCATCACATGCTTCATTCCACTGATAAATGATACAATTGCTCCATGTGCTGGGCTTGGTGCAATGAGAATTTTTGTCTCAGAAAATCATGGTGGTACCTTCTCACTCTCTGCGCAAATTCTAGGAATGCTGAACACTTCTTTCATGCACTGTGGGTTTTCTCATCCTCTCGCAATTCACTTCTAGGACCACTAAAATATCTCTAATGCCTCACTCAAATTAGTTAGGTACTGAGAGATGATATGCCCTGCTTTTTAAAAGGATTCAGCTGAATCATTATAGATTTTAGTGCTAAAGTGGATGTTACTATGTGCATTTTAAACATTCACCCTATAATATCACCTTTACATACCAATTTCTTTATACATCGCTGATCATCAGTAACTTTTAAAGTTAGCAGCAGCTCTATAAAGATAATACTACACAAGATACTGTCAGGGATGCCTGAAGATGTGATTATATTTTCTTTTAGTGTAATGAGTGAGTGTGTTTAATATATATGGCTAAAACAGGCTTACAAGGTAACACACCATGCCATAGGCCCAATCCTGGAACCTATACCTAAACTGAGTAAGAGGGTTCCACGCAGGGGCATTTCACTGGGGTGCAGATGGAATCCACCACTACAGAGTGCATCCGAGCCATTCTGTGCATGCTGCTCCACCTTCAGGGTTGCAGAAAGCCAGTGCATACACCCAGAACATGCTTAATCCCGATCCACCTCCCAGGTCACATGTATCAGCCCCCTGGTGCAGTTGTTCCAGGGGAACAAGTCCATTTATATCACAGTCAGCCTGAACTTTTATATATGGAGATTATGCATCTAATTTCCTCCTGATTTCCCTCTCCATTAGATTTTTAGCAGCCTCCACTATTCCTCTGAAGATGGTCTCAGTTTGCCAACCAACACACTGGTACTGGGGCTGTTTTTAGTCTTTTAGTTACAGTTGGTGATGTAAATGTCTCGTCTTTCATTTTTTCTTTAAAGCCTCAGTGGTAAACCACAAAGTTTTTGTAACTTATATACTATGGGGAATAACTCAATAAAATCTCTTGCTATAATTATAAGGTAAATTATGTACAGCCCAATACAATTTGTACAGAAAGTGCAAGGTAAAATCTTTAAGACATACAATGCCTTCCATGTAGTATATATGAGCAATTATTGCATACATTGGGGTGGCCAACCTGAGCCTGAGAAGGAGCCAGAATTTACCAATGTACATTGCCAAAGAGCCACAGTAATACGTCAGC
Source organism: Emys orbicularis (assembly GCF_028017835.1). Taxonomy (NCBI): domain Eukaryota; kingdom Metazoa; phylum Chordata; order Testudines; family Emydidae; genus Emys; species Emys orbicularis. The sequence continues at coordinate 281,709,874 of NC_088684.1, read as the reverse complement.
AGCCCCCAATCAGCTCCCCCTCCCGCCCACCGGCAGCCCCACTGATCAGCGCCTCACCATCCCTCCCCGCACCTCCTGATCAGCTGTTTCGTGGCATGCAGGAGGCTCGAAGGGGGAGGAGTGAGGGCACAGCAGGCTCAGGGGAGGGGGCAGGAAGGGGTGGAGCAGTGAGCACCTCCCAGCACATTAGAAAGTTGGCGCCTGTAGCTCTAGCCCTGGAGTTGGTGCCTATACAAGGAGCCACATATTAACTTCTGAAGAGCTGCATATGGCTCCAGAGCCACAGGTTGGCCACCCCTGGCATACATTATGTGGCATTTGTAACACATAAGGGTGAGCACCATATGACTTCATGTGAGCAGTACCTTCCCTAGAAAGACAACATCTAGAATTTTTTATTCCTGACAAAGTATGTTTGTTTGTGGGTGGGTGGGTGGGGAATAGGTCTTATAGCACTTATGCTAGTGATCGCTATATTTAAGGATGCAACACAACTTCCATTCTAAACCTATTTGTTCAGTTGCTCATAATTTTTGTGAACGAATTTGCTAGTTGAAGGTTGCTGAAATTTGCCATATGTGGGCTTTTCCCAGATGTAATTTTTATTTTCATTTCCCAGTGGTTAAAAACAAATAAAAAGATACAACACACACTTGTGTCATAGATTCAGATCCTAAGTTGTGAACGCGTATGAGTTTTGCTCAAACTTGGCTTGTTTTGTAAATCTCACTGGGAGCTAAAGAACAAGCAAGTTTTTAAGGAAATTGGCTGAATGGTTTAGATGTTGAAAGCTTGAATGCTACAGTAGGAGTTTCTTTTAAGTCCCTTTGCTCAATCTTCTGTTCAGAACATTAGGGGCACAGATGTAACAGAATCTTTTGCTGCATAGTATTTAGTCCATCTGAAGCTGTAACCTAGTTTGGAAGAACTTTAAAAGTGTCCAGAAAACATTGTAAATCCTGAAGAGGATGAAACTCTTTGGAGGGAACATGACCTACATGAATAACCCTAGGCTGTGAGACCAGAACTCCTGCGTATGGTTTCCTCTTCTAGCCCTTGATAGTGCTGTACGTTCGCTGTATACAGCACTTCACATGAAGGCTTGTCACCACGCCTTTGAAAAAGGTAAATACCTTGAGCCCAGCTTTACAGATGGTAACACTTATTGCACCTCAGTTTCCCCATTTGAAAAACTGGGCTGATAGTACTTACCTTCCTCACAACCCTGTTCCCTAATGTAAATGGCCCCCACTTTACTGGCATTTCATCTGTTGACTTGGGAATTACGTGGGGAAAACAATTCATCATACAGCAAATATAAGAGGACAGACCACTGGCAATAAACAGTTGTTAACCTGCTAACACTATGAGTCTGATTTGCAAGAGGTGTTGAGGACCCACAGTTCCACCTGATGCCAGTGGGAGCAGTGGGTGCTCAGCATTTCTTCCAACCAGGTCAGGTGTGTTAGCACATTCAGTTGGTCAGCAAAAAAAAAAAAAGGGGGGGGGGGGGCGGGGGGACATTACACACTGGGCATCTAGTTTCCAATAAATAAATAACATTCTACCCATAATCTGCACAGGATGAGGCAGGTAATGAATGCATCCACTGCCTCTCTCTCTACCTTGGGTTTGTGGCCTAGAGCTCTGAAGCCAATGGAAATTGTGTAAGGTTTTACTTCTGGGGGAATTCTGCACCACTGCGCACACGTAGAATTCATGTCCCCCGAAGATTTTTGTTTTCTGCACAATATAGATTCTGCTGGAGAACACTGCGGTTACACCTTTTGTCCACCACAGGCTACTGTGGTACCAGAAGAGAGGGCAGCCAGCCGGTGGTGACCAGGTGAGGAGGCATGGGGCGGACAGAGTGAGGCACTCAGAGCTGCTAGGTGGTCACAGACTGGGATTCAGTGGGGGAGACAGACAGGTGTGGGCTCAGGAGTTAGTGAGGTGACCGCATTGAGCCAGGGCTGAATGGGAGGGGGGCTGCAGGGCCACATTGGGACAGAGAGTAGGGGTGCAAGGATACACAGGGACGGGGTAAATGTGCCTGAATGGGAGAGGCTAGGAGTCAGCCAGGGTCTGCATGGGGAAGGCTCCCCAACTCCCTCCCCCACAAACCTGTTCCATACTTCAACCATACCCAACAACCCTCAAGGTCCACTCCCAGCCTCCTTCCTACTCCCTCAGCTCCTCTGTTACCCCTGACTCCTCCAAGCCTTTGCGCTGCTTCTGAGGGGTGCCAGAAATACATTTCTGTATTGTAGTTTAAATCAATTACTCACAGTTCTATATTAATATGCCTAGTAAGGAATCTATTTGTCAAAAAAAACATTTCCTGAATCTTTTTCGTTGTCTGTATTGTTACAGACATACTTGCTCACAGGTATTTTTAAATAAATTACCCAAATAATTGAACCTGGTGTGACTATATTGTGTTATTTTGAGAAATAAAATATGCAGAATTTTGCAGACTTTTAAAATATTGTGCATTTAAATTTTTGGCTCACATTTTCCCCAGGAGTAACGTAAAGTTTGTAGTAAAGTGGTGAACAATGGGGTAAAGTGGGTTACTCAGTATATTATGGGTTGGAATATGCTCTCTTGTTTAGAGAGTGGGAAACCCCTCCACCCATACCCTGTTGTTTGTTCTGTACCTGAATAAAGCTGTAGGTTCACAGCCTGAAGTCCTGTGAGTAGAGTATGTTTCTTGTGCACTCAGCAATCCCTTTACAAGAATGTTGTTGTGTAACAACTGACCTAGACAGAGGCTCACATATGACATGGTTTAGGGGACTCTTGTGTGAGGCATACGGTCTAGTGCAGTGTTTCTCAACCTTTTTGATATCAGGGACTGGCTTGCTGCTTTCCTAAACTGTTTCAGGGAGATCTCATGGACTGGTCATTGAGAAACACTGGTCTACTGGACAGGACCTGTGACTGGGAATTACAAGACTAGGGTTCTGTGCCCAGTTCTGCCACTGATCTGCTGTGCAACCATGAGCAAGTCACTTCATCTCTGTTTCTCTGACCATGCTTTGTCTCCTCCATTTAAATTGTGTGTTGTTAGGGGTAAAGACTGTCTCTTACTATGGCCATGTCTACATTTACCAGGGATTAACGCTGCTGCGATCGATGCAGCGGGGGTCGATTTTGCAGGTCTACTGAAGAAGACCCACTAAAACGACCATAGAGCACTCTCCGGTACTCCACCGGAACGAGAGGAGTAAGGTAAGTTGGCGGGAGAGCGTCTCCCATTGACACAGCGCGGTGTCAACACCGCAGTAAGTCGACCTAAGCTACATTGACTCCAGCTATGTTATTTACGTAGCTGGAGTAGAGTAATTTAGATCGACTTACCGCAGTAGTGTAGACAAGGCCTACATGTCTATACACTACCTAGCACAATGGGGCCCCTCAGTCCTACTGTTAGACAAACAACAAATAATCCTAACAATATCAATGTTCTGGTGGATGCACATAGGTCTGGGAATCCCAGTTCTAACTATCAGATGGAAAGCTACATTTGTGTACAGCATTCTATGACCAGTTTGCAAATTGTCACATCAATTACATGGCTGCAAGGCATCTCTCATTCCTTCAGAGCTGGTTTTTCCTCACAAAAGCTCACATAAAAATTTTCATACAAAATCAGCAAATTGTGCACAGTGGGGTCACAACCTGTGAAATAAGGCAGAGATATCTGACAAACAGGCCTTGTAATTGCCTTATTTTACTTCTTGGGTAGAATTTTAGGGCAGCATGAGCTGTCTTCAAATACAGGAGTTTTTCACTGTTGCACTTATTCAAGACTGGTTTTCTTTTTTATATTCAATTGCAGTGAAATTGAGAAGATGGATAGTCTGGTGCCATGTTAAAGGCATCTTATCTCACAGCATCACTTGCTGTTTCTAAAAAACTGATATTAACTCTAGATAAGAGTGTCTTTCTGTGTTGTGCCAGATTGTCTACTTTTCCTGCTTGACTCATACCCGTTGCTTTATGCAAACTTCACACAGCTGGGCTTGTAGCTCTGGGAAGGGTTTAGAGAAATATTTTCAGCTTCTTCCTCTCTTTGATGTTGTATTATTGGCAGAAATTACTCCAAGTATGTCTTGACAGAGGGAAAAGGGTGTTTTTCAATTAACATAAGAATGGCCATACTGGGTCAGACCAAAGGTCCATTTAGCCCAGTATCCTGTCTTCCAACATTGGCCAATGCCAGGTGCCCCAAAAGGAATGAACAGAACAGGTAATCATCAAGTCATCCATCCCCCGTTGCCCATACTCAGCTTCTGGCAAACAGAGGCTAGGGACACCATCCCTGTCCATCCTGGCTAATAGCCAATGATGGACCGATTCTCCATGAATTTATCTAGTTCTTTTTTGAACCCTGTTATAGTCTTGGCCTTCACAACATTCTCTGGCAAGGAGTTCCATGGGTTGACTGTGCGTTGTGTGAAAAAATACTTCCTTTTGTTTGTTTTAAACCTGCTGCCTTTTAATTTCATTTGGTGGCCTCGAGTTCTTGTGTTATGAGAAGGAGTAAATAACACTTCCTTATTTACTTCTCCACACCAGTCATGATTTTATAGACCTCTATCATATCCCCCCTTAGTCGTCGCTTTTCCAAGCTGAAAAGTCCCAGTCTTATTAATCTCTCCTCATATGGCAGCTGTTCCATACCCCTAATCATTTTTGTTGCCCTTTTCTGAACCTTTTCCAATTCCAATATTTCTTTTTTGACATGGGGCAACCACAACTGCACGCAATATTCAAGATGTGGGCATACCCTGGATTTATATAGAGGCAATATGATATTTTCTGTCTTATTATCTATCCCTTTTTAATGATTCCCAACATTCTGTTTGCTTTTTTGACTGCCGCTGCACATTTGAGTGAATGTTTTCAGAGAACTATCCACAATGACTCCAAGATCTCTTTCTTGAGTGGTAACAGCTAATTTAGACCCCAATTGAGTTAACTTAAGATGGAGGCAAACACATTTGAAGTCTAGGCTTAACAGGACTTTTCAAAGGTTTTGAGCTAATTTCATTGCAAACGTGAATTGGAAAAACACTCCTTTTTAGCCTGTCTGGGCAGAGCCCTGGTGATCTGGAATTATTGTTTTAGAATAGATTCATTGTGAGTCATTTTCTGGTTTTGTCACAATCAGCGCAATAATGAAAGCTGAGGTCCAAAGCCCTCCTGAAGATTCCTCTACTTAAAGCCATGCAACCCTATTGGGACAGTTCTGCTCTGTCCTACTGCTGTAAACTTGGAGTAACTCCATTAACTTCATTGGATTTACACCAGGATAACTCAGAGCATTAATTTCTTGTACGTACTGTATCTCACTGTGCTTATCTAATTGTTCTGTGTTTCATGGAAGGAAAATTTGGATTTAAAACAACTTGGATGAAATCCTGATCCCATTCAAGTCAAAATCAGTGGGACCATGGTTTCACCCCTTGTGCTTCTCTTAAAACCAAATATACACTATGGGCTTGATCCTGCAAGGTGCTGAGCATACTGGCCCTGCTCCAGCAAAGCACTTAAGCATGGTATTGACTGTAAGTGCTGCAATGGGACTACTTATCTGCTTAAAGTTAAGCAGGCACTTAAGTGCTTTGCTGGATGAGTGCCAACAGAGAATTGGGCCTATGGAATTTTTGTAAAGAAATATGAGGTTGGTTCTGTGACTTAGCTGGACTCTGCTGAAACACAAGTTAATATGTATATATTAAACATTTTTGTTAGTGAATTTTGACAGATTGTCCAATAGAAGTATAAATGAAGAAGTGGAGAGGTGCGATAAAACCACCTGCTAGGTGAGAAAAGCTTAAAACTGAAGAAGGATGAAAGTCTTCAGCTGGTATTTCTCCATCAGTGGATATAACAATAATAATATAGTAATGAACTACTACAATATCTTTTGTCTGATTATCTCAAAGTGCTTTATAAACACTTAGGAGTGGTCCAATTGATTTAAATGGAATTGCTCACACAAGTAAAATTAAATATGTGCATAAGTACTTGTAGAAATCTGGAAGTGTTGAACATAGTGATAATCTTCAAGCCACTCCGATGTGTAAAAGAGAACAAGATTTTTTCCAGTTCCATATATCTACTAAGTACCGTTAGTCTATCAGAGTCTATTCCTGGTCTTACTGAAGTCACTAGAAACACTTACATTGATTTAAATGGAAGCAGGACACCTGAAGAAGGTTAGATCAAAAGACTCAAAGCCAGACATCATAATGATGACATGTCTTGTAAATTGCATTCATATTTTTAAAAAGTCTTTGATTTCATAGTTAACAAACACAATACGATTTTTACAAGTATATGACCCTCCCACACCAATTACCACGTGTGTTCCTGTGTTTATTTATATTTATATCTCTATACAAATAAATATAGGAACATAGATGTGCTAATTGTTCCACAATGTTATGCAAAGCTACTCGTAAACAGTGTTCTTAATGACCTATAAAATAAAGGGGTATTTAATGAAAAAAACATATTTATTTTAAAAATTGGCAAGGTCACCAGGCACAGAGAAACTTTTTAAAGCTGTGTATGAGTGAGAGCAGAGGTAGAGGGATAAGGTTGTATCAGAGAGGACTAGTGAAGCCAGACTGAGACAATCGGAGATCTATGTTAGCTGGAGGCGGAGGTGAGGTGTAGACTATGGCACACTGTGAGCCAGAAGCAGTTATTCATGGTCTGTGGCAAACTGGTTGGTCACACGATGGTGACTCACCACCCTGGTTCCAGGTGCAATGCTAAATTGCATTAAGAGATAGCTAAAAATACATTAAGGCCAAGATTTTCAAAAGCAACTGCATTGTTTTGGGAGCCGAACTTGAGGCTTTTTAAAGGGGCCTGGTTTTCTGCAAGTGGCTGATCACTGCTCAATACTTCCTGAGAGCCAAGCCTATTTAAGTTGTTTCAGATAGTTAACCAAAAACTGAGGCATCCAAAATTACTGGTCAGTATGAAAATCTTGGCTTAAATCTTTTCCTGCTATTACTTTCTCATGTAAGCAATTGTTGTAGTTACCTCAGGGATATTTAGTGTCCATGACGCACCCTCTTCGTATTAAAATACAGATCTCGCAGAACGTGTACGAGAACTAAAACTGGTCACGAATTTTCCATTTATACTGTTTTTGATAGAAAATTGGGTTTTTGACGCAATAAACTTTTTCGTGAGAAGTTTCTGCTTTCTGTGGAAACTTTCAGTGTTTTTTCAATTGAAAAACCAAAATATTTTGACTGGAAAAGTGAAATATTTTGATTTGGAAATGCTGCCATGGCACTTCGTAGGAGCTGTAGTTCAGTTGCCTCATGTCCCCATTCTCCTCTATGCTCCTGGTTGGGCTTCAGCTCCTGTGATGCACCATAGCCAAGGTCTCCCATGATGTTCTCCAAGAGGAGAGACTGCAATGCATCATGGGAGATATAGTCTGACCACGGAGCCTGGCCACTAGAGGAGAATAAGAACACTGAATTACTACTCCTGTGTGGTACTACGGCAGCATTTCCAAATGGATTTTTTTCAGTTTTAACCTGGAATCTTTGTTTTTGAATTTCTGTTGAAAAATTGAAAATTTCCATGGAAAACTTAAATGAAAATTATTTTTTGTCAAAATTTTCTTCTGGAAAAAAAATGTTAACCAGGTCTCATGAGAAGCTCTGGCTAAGAGAGAGTCTTTTGACAGAACAACTTTTCCTCCCTTTTATGAATTTTCCACCTGATTTGAAAGTTGTGAACAATGGGAATTTCAAAATTGTCTAAAGTGATTAGAAGCACAGATCCTTTTGATATTTTGTGTGTGTGTGTGTGTGTGTAGCACTTATATTGCTAAATCACATGGTCACTTTTGAAAGTCTCATCCAACTTGTACAGTGCTAAAACACTGCATAATCCTGTGGAGAGTCGGATTAATAGAGTCACAGCATAAATCCTCCTCTCCTCCTCTTATCCTACATGTGGTGCCAGATCCTCAGCTGGTGTAAACCGCTTCGTTGACTTCTCTGCAGTTATGCAGACTTGCACCAGTTGAGGATCTGAGTTACGCTCTTAACCTGCACACTCCTGCAGAAGTGGGATCTAAGTAAAATTACTTCTTATGGACCTGTTAGAGTAAAAGGCAATGTATTCTTAATCTAGTCTCAGAAATATTCAAAGGAAATGTACAGTGGGTGATTTTTCTGATGTTTATATAATCTATAGAGATTATGCAACCTTTTTGTAATATGCCATATATCATAATGTGGTTTAATACCCCTTAGGTAGACTTTCAGACACAAGTAATGTGAAGATGGAAGTCTATGAAAGGCCATTAAGTATCAATAAATGAGAGTAAGATCTGTACTTGTACTGAATGAATAACGACCCTTGATAATCTTAAAGTCTAAAAGGTGTACGTAGATTATTGCTAAAAGCATGCTAAGTGTTTTACTAACAAAGAGACAAGGTCCCTGGCTCAAGGGTCTTACAATCTAAGGCCCCAGCTCAGCAGGCTGCTCTGCACAAGTTGAACCAGGTATCTGCATAGAGTGCCGCTGAACTTAATGGAGATCCAAATGGATGCAAAGATGTGTTGTGAGCAGACAAGGTCAGACTGAAAAGACAACAAGCAGGCAAGGGAGTGAGTGAGCAGTGTTATCTGCAGGCATTGTATGGGCCAGTGTTTGTTTTTCTTTTCTTTGTGGTAGTTTTGAGTCTCTCCTCCTCCTCTCATTCTCACCAGCATCTCCTGGGGTTTGTAGGCCTTGTAGAAGAAGTAGGTTTGAGGGGGGTGAAAGATAGGCTTGGCTAGGATGGGGACTGTAGGTGTAGGGGCTACATGGAGGAAGGCAATACAGATTAAACACAGCATTGTATGTGTGCTTTATACATTTCATGGATTGTCAAAGCTTTTGGAAAGATCAATTGCGATAAACTTCCCAGTGTAAGTGCCTGTTCTAGGTCAAAGTTGTAGGTGAGTTTGAATAACTCACATTAGTTGCTTGTGTCCCTATTAATAAAGCCTGGAAGCCAAAGCAGAAGGGTCCTTTCATTGCTGACATCACAGAGGCTGTTTCTACACTGGCATTTTCCCACCACTGCATTAGCACTGATTCAGCTCCACAGCTGGTAGCAACAACAGGAGCTCTAGTTTAGACCACCATTAGCATTTTACCACGGTGTCATCTAACTTTGCTTAGAGCAGGCCTAGAGAACACAGACTGTCAGCATTTTAACCAATTTATACTAGTGCACCCACTGTTGCACTTACAGTGGTGGAAATGTTGAAGCAAAATGCTAGCACAGACGAGGCAAAGGGGTAGGGGGCATATACTCACAGGGGACACCCTGATTAATCAGTTTTTTCATATCGGCCTTAGCTGAAATTGTAAATGATAATGTGACTCTCATCTGTGAAATCTTCATGAGCAGGCTTGATTGTTACAATTCTTCTCTTTTTAAATGGAGATATCTCCGTCTCCTAGAACTGGAAGGGACCTTGAAAGGTCATTGAGTCCAGCCCCCTGCCTTCACTAGCAGGACCAAGTACTGATTTTGCCCCAGATCCCTAAGTGGCCCCCTCAAGGATTAAACTCACAACCCTGGGTTTAGCAGGCCAATGCTCAAACCAGGCTCTCTGCATTAGCTGTGTCCACTTCAGTGGATTCAAAAAGCTCAGCCTGGCTCCTGGCTATGACTAAATCATCTAATTATAGCATTCCCATGCTGTGCTTTTTGCGTTCATTCCAAATCCATCAACACATTGATTTTTGGAATGGCATTCTTTACTACTCTATAGTCTTGTTTCTCAAGACCTCCTTGTTCCCTGTGCTTCTTTCACGAGTCCAGGTTCTCCACCTACAGGCATCTCCTTTTCTCCAAGCCTTGCCTTTATTTTACTTGTCACCAGGTATTTGCCCACAATTCTCCTCCTAGATGGAGCATCCTACCCAATGTAAATTGTTTCAGTCCATGTGGTTTCCTACACTCTGGGTCAGATTCTCCATTGCCTCTACTTTTTGCATAGTCACTTATACCTGTGCAAAATGGGTATATACCATTACCATTCAGATGTGATTAACTCATTGTGAACCAGTGTGATTGACTACACCTGGTGCAGAACAAGGGCGAATCTGACCATCACTGAGTTTTGCACTCAGTTTGCAGTGAAGACAAATGGAAAATTTCAGTCAAAATTACATCAAATCTGCAGGGTTAAGTTGAAAACCTGCAAAACCATGAAGTGCATATAACAGTGAAGCAAAACCCTAAGTAAGCCCAGTTCTATGTGACAATGAGCTACCTTGGAAGGCTCATAAACATTAGCAAATCTTTCAAGGGTCCTGGTCTAAGTCTGGAGCTTGTGATGAAACCAGGTGAGTATCCCAGCATTGCAATTCTTGCAGTCGTATCTCGAGTCTAGCAATATATGGGATTTCTCTTAAAGCCCTGACTCCTGACTTTGAGGCTGTCAGGTTGTTTTTTTAATATGTTTCTAGTCCCTCAAGGGTACAGAGAAAATCTGGGACATGTGTAATCTCTAGGCTCAAACCAGCAGGCAAATAAAAACCTACGGTATTATTTTTTAAACAAGAATCTCATGATTTTAAAGCCAATCATGAGATTTCCTTTTTAAAATAATACATGTTGGGTTCTTTTTATTTTGGAGGGTCTAACTAATGCCTCGAGTACTTACAGTTGGCAAAATGATTTTGCATAATTTTGAGTTTGGTTGTGAATATTTTGTACAGCTTTAACTCTGCTCCCCAAACAAAATTATTAGATGTTCTTAAAAGTAGGACTAAGACCTCTCCTTTTTTAATACTGTTCTCAGCTGAGTATATATATAATCCTTTTCAAAGTGTAAAATGCCCTAGGATGTTTCAACAGTGCTTCTAAAATGACAGCATATGTTTGTTCTTTTGCACTTCACTGAACAGCGTATGTTGATCTATACACTACTTTTTTGTCATACACATTTTAAAATTAATATTTGAATTTATGCCACTTCTGGAATTTGTCTGTTTGCATAGCTTTCAAAGTAAGACATGCAGTATAATTTAGCCTAAAAAGCAATATACTGTAATTATTTTATTTGTATTATGGTAGTGCCTTGAGACCCCCAACTGAGATAAGAGCTGAATTATTCAAAGCACTTTGTGGATACATAACAAGAGCCAGTCCCTGCCCCAAAGAGTTTACAATGTAGACATGACAGAGAGAAAAGTCCCCATATCATCCCCATTTTGGAGATGAGGAACTGAAGCACAAAAAGTTCACTTCCCTCAGGATGTACAGGAAGTCTGCAGCAAAGCTGGGAACATAAGAATGGCCATATGGAGTCAGACCAATGGTCCATCTAGCCCAGTATCCTGTCTTCTGACAGTGGCTGATACCAGGTGCTTCAGAGGGAATGAACTGAACAGGCAATCATCAAATGCTCCATCCTCTGTCATCCACTCCCAGCATCTGGCAGTCAGAGGTTAGGGATACCCAGAGCATGAGGTTGCATTCCTGACCATCTCGCCTAATAGCCATTGATGGACCTATCCTCCATTCACTTATTTAATTCTTTTTTTAACTCTGTTATAGTTTTGGCCTTCATAACCTCCCCTGGCAATGAGTTCCACAGGTTGACTGTGTGTTGTATGAAGAAGTACTTCCTTTTGTTAGTTTTAAATCTGCTGCCTATTAATTTCATTGGGTGACCCTGAATTTTTGTGTTATGTGAAGGAATAAATAACACTTCCTTATTCACTTTCTCCACATAATTCATGATTTTATAGACCTCTATTATATCCCTCCTTAGTCGTCTCTTTTCCAAGCTGAACAATCCTAGTCTTTTTAATCTTTCCTCCTACGGAAGCTGTTCCCTGCCCCTAATCTTTTTTGATGCCCTTCTCTGTACCTTTTCCAATTCTAATCTTTTTTTGAGATGGGGCGACCAGAAGTGCACACAGTATTCGCAGTATGAGTGTACCATGATTACCACTGGAACTGAATCCAAATCTCCCAAGTCCCAGCCAGTGCTTTAACCACAGGCGCTACCTTTCTCTTTAATATTTTGATGTTTATTAGGCCTTTGAAACAATTAGACAAAACCAAAGTATTAACAGATTCTTTAAAAGCAAAGTTCTCCTCTTGTGAACATTGAACTCTAATTGGGGGCTGCCATTTTTTTATGGCAGTGTGGTCCAATGCTCTTTTTTTCAGGGAAACAGATGAAATCCAAGATAAAAGTGCCTATTGGTGGGGAAGACATGTAATACCGGGTAGGCCTTTGTCTGGGTGAGGGATAGAATGCAAGACGACTTCCCTTCCTGCTCAGGGGCTTCTAGCCACCCCACTTGGGTGACACATAAAGAAGGCAGAGCCATAGCCCTGTGTCTCCTCCCCTCCCCCCTATGCACCAGCTAGTGGAGCTGGTTTGCTGCAGCACTGTAGTGATTCTCCATGCAGCCAGTCTCTTAAGCCTGATCTACACTAAGGGCTTGTCTCCACTACGGGGAGATCGACGCTGTTGCAATCAATGCAGCATGGGTCAATTTAGCGGGTCTAGTGAAGACCCACTAAATCGAAGGCAGAGCGCTTTCCGTTCAACCCCACCTCCAAGGGAAGAGTAAGGTAAGTTGACCGGAGAGAGTCTCCCGTCGATGCAGCGTAGTGAAGACACTGGGATAAGTCGACCTAAGCTATGTTGACTCCAGCTATGTTATTCACATAGTTGGAGTAGCGTAACTTAGGTCGGCTTACCCCGGTCGTGAAGACACGACCTAAGAAATTAGGTCAGTATAACTGCGTTGCTCAGGGGGGTGAAAAAACTACACTCCTGAGCAACACAGTTAAACCAACCAAACCCCCAGTGTAGACAGCACTAGGTCAGCCTAGCTTACACCTCTTGGGGAGGCAGATTACACTACTGTATTTTAAGTGCAGACAAGCCCTTAAAGACACAATCTCATACTTATATACCTGCTGTATCCTGCCAGTTGTCTTCAGGTGGTAACTCCTTTAAAGAAACAAATTTTAAATACAAAAGCCATTCTGAAAGAAGAAGACCTGCCAAGTATTCAGTCTGTGTAACAACAGTGTATGTGAGAGACTGAGGAGGAATATTGCTTTTAACACTCTTTTTTTGTGGTATTTACTTTTTGCAGACCTAAAAGATAGGAGGGAAGCAAAATAATAGAACTTTTTTCTATTCCATATAGTGGGCAACAGGGTTTAAGACATTTAAAATCTCCTTTGGCAGTCTCACTCCCCCCCCCCGCCCACCCCGCATTTTGTATTTTGTAACTGCAACTGCTGATTGTTTCACCAAGGGGGCGCACTGCATGCCCCAGAGCAGCAAACTCTGCTAAAAGAATAATATGCAGCACTACCAATAAAATATGCAACTCGCAAATGATACCATTTGATTTACTAGGGGGCATCTTGCTCAGTAAAGTATGAAAACTGAGCCAGCAAACTATCCAACCAGATCTGTAAACTTTAAATCTTAATCAGTATGAAAAAGAAGAGCCACCAGAGATGTGGACCAAAAAAACCCCCAAACAAACAAAAACATCACTGAGTGTATAGTAAAGTTTGCCAGTCTAAGATGCCTGATCAGCGACTGTAATGCTCAAAGTGAACAGAAGTTTCCTGATGCTGCTTCTCAGGAGTAGCTGAATGACATCCCTGGCATTAAAGATTGTTTTACTAAAGCAAGGGAAAACCTACCGAAAATTACAAGAACAGAGTATGGGCAATAAAACGTGAGAGCACATGGGGGAACAAGGGTTGGCCCCCGAGGAGATGGTTTCTTGCCTGGGGGCCCTATTTCCACTATTGTGTATCCCTGGTGTGGTGTATGACACTGCCGACTCTCTTAAAGCCCAGGCCACCCTACTAAGAGGGAGGAAGAGAAGCTATTACATTCTGGGTCAGGGATCAGGGACCAAACACTTCCCTGGCTCAGAAGTTAGAGGAGTGGCTCTGACTGTGCCTTTACCTTCTAGCTAAGCTGTTTTATGGTTAGCTATTTCCATGACCCTATTCTTGCCCCAAAGATCTAGAGTTGGAAGAAAAATTTGTCCAGCCCCCCAAGCACACTACATGGTAGAGAAAAGAGCTCTTCTGGTTCCTGGGCTCCTCTTTGGAATCGTTGATGGAGGGAAAGAATATTTGTCTGGCCCTCTGGAAGGATCCATTTTACCACCCCTGACGTGTGTGGTGGAGAGGGGAGGAGGGGGTAAGGGTCATATGAACAAAGGCTGCAAGGGGATCGTGTGGGCAAAACTGCACAGGCCAAAGGATGTAATCCACTGAGGCACCTTCTGTATCACATCAGAATCTTCAGTGCGTCGCCATTAATGTGGATCCTTTGTTATCACAGGAGAAACTGGTGGCCCAACAGACAGCTGAGGGAAGGAATTTTGGTGACTGCAATGTTCAGGTTGGGAAAGTAAGCACCCAGCAGTCAGGAAATCAAAGTCGGGAGATTGCGACATTATGGGTCCTAAAGCAGCTTTAACTCAGCCATGTAGGTTACACACACAATGGACTCAGGTCTCCCTCCTTCTGTTTTATCTTATGGGCCAAATGGACCCTGGGGCAACCTCTGTGTAGTCAATGAAGTTACTGCAGGGATGAATTTGGCTCTATACTTGTAAATGTTTACCATAGCATGCCTGGGCAGTCCAGCATTGCTAACCCCTGCATTCATGAGGGAGGCACCCAAAAGCAGGAGACTGGCTTAAAAAGGGTGAGATTAAAAATAGTAAGTGTTGGGTTCTTTTTCTTTGCCCGCAGGTTTCTGAGTCTTCAGGGTGCCTTCGGGTCACATTTTCAAGCTTTTCTCTGCAATCATGAGGGCTACAAATGTATTTTCGTTTAAAAAATGAAAGCTGACATTTTTTCTTAATTAACTGACGCCCAGAGATGGGACTTTAAGAAAAATACCAACTATGGAGAGACTTGCAAGCATACTGAGAGTGTTGGCAATGCTAAGGGTATGTCTACAATGCGGTTGGGAGCATGCTTCCCCATGCAGCCCCACCCCAGCCAATCCAGCACCTGGCTCTTGGCACTATTTGGTCCCCAACCCCAAACTGTACAATCCAATTAGAAAACAAGTGTAATTGCTCCTACTCCACTGCAAACAGCTGGACCCTGATTCATCCAACCCCAGAGCAGCTGGAAAATGCTTCTCTGGTTCCTGGCAGTTTTTAACCCCGCTCTCTCGATTCTTCTGGCTACACAGGAATAAAATATAACTGGTCCTTGCGAACACCCAGCTCTCGTGGCAAAGGCAATAGAAGTTTGGGGCCAAAATTGGGCAGGAGTCAGACTTTGGAAGATTTTGCTGACCCCAACCCTGCTGCCATCAGCCAGGGCTCGCTGCGCTCAGAAAGTGGCCACTGTGCTAGTTATTGCAGGCGCAGTGGAAGGAGTGGGGCACGGGCCCCCACACAGGCAGGGCGAGAGGGGCCCGGCTCTGCCGGGGAGCAGCCAGGCGGGAGGGGCTCCTCTCTGTGCGTCTTCGCCAGCGCGTCCCGCCGGTGCTCTCTGCTGCTGCTGCTGCTTACTGGGGGGGAGGCTCCTGGCAGAGCCTCGCGTGCCACCTCCTGACGGTCCCGGGAAGGCGGCCGCAGCTGGAGGAGGCAAGCGCGCGGCGCGCTCATTAACCTTTGCGCGCCCCTCTCCCGGCTCTGCAGGTGTCGGTGCGCCCCGAGGAGCCCCGGAGGCCGCGCTGGGGCGTGGGGGTCCCGGCTGCTGCCCAAACGCGCATGACTCGGGGCCTCCGAGCGGGAGCACGTTGGGGACCAGACAAGGCGGCACCCCGGAGCCGCCTCCTGCTCCCCGCCCTCTTCTCCGCCCAGGCTCCTCTCACCTCCGGCCGGACCTGGCCTTGTCAGCAGCAGCCGGCGGAGGCGTGCGGGCCGGCCTCTCTTCGGGGGGAACGTGAAACGCCCGGAGCTCCAGGGCTTGCTCCGCGGGGCCCCCCGCTGCTTGGGCGGCCGGGGCCAGAGTGCGGGAATCCCCGGGAAAGTGCCCCGCCCTGCTGGAGCCCAGCAGCGCCTCCTGCAACTCTCCAAAGTCTCCTGCCCGGGAGGAGAGGGCGCTTTGTGCTGCGGGCGAGCGCGCCAGAGGGGACCTTCCCAGCAACTTGCTCCGAAGATGAACCAGACAGCCGGAGTGTCCAACAGCGTCCGCTGCCCTAGCGGGAAGGGGCCAAAGGTAAGGGCCAGCTCCGCGGCGCACTCCGCGTTTGCAGGGGACAGGGCTTCGAAACAGCCCATTGGGAAAGTTGTTGGTGCAAAGCAGGGGGATGGTGACATCGGCTTGTGATTCAGTGCCCGGGGTGCACAGTTATTACAGCAACACTAGGACAGTGCGCCTGGCCTGGCTGGTGTTTGCAGCACTGGCTGCTTTATCGCGGTGTTGTGTGTTCCCCCGAGGAGAAGATGTTTGGGGGAGAGGGGGTTTCAGCAGCGCCGCTAAGTCCTTGACTCAGCCCGTCCTCTGTATTCAGAGATGCTCGAAGTGCTCCCATCTGATCACTTCAGTGCAGTCTGTGTGTTGTTCTGCTGATAAATAGCAGTGTCAGTGTTTCCATCCCGGAGAGCCTTGCTGGAGGGATGAAATTGTGATTTAGCGGGGGGAGGGGAGATGTGGGGAGTGGATGGGCAACGTTGAAAACTCCTGGAAAACTGGAGTTTTGCCTTTCCCGTGTGCCCCTTGTGTCGGTAGCGTTCCGCAACCCAGTGAGCCACCAACAGCGAAGGGAAACCTTCTCCGGCGAGGAGTTAGTGCGACCCAGGCAATGCGAGGTATAGCGAGGAGGAAACACACGAGCACACGGGGCTGTGATGTGTAGGAACGAGGGGAAGCCCCAAGGAAAGGATCCTGAGTTGACACACTGTGTGATCTACTTTGCTCCTAGATATTCACTGCACAGGCATGAAAACCAAACTCCTCTGTCTTTCATTTAGCCGTTTATGCGGGGAACTCCGGCATCTCTGTTTCTGGCGCATCCCTGGCCGTAGCAGCTACTCACTTCATGCAAAAAAGCACCACCGTAAACTTTCCTAGAGAGACATTGATAATCCATGTGCTGTGCTTCGGGTTAGCTGCTTAACATATCTTAAAAGTTTCCTTAACAAAGACAAACACTGCTAACCACATGCTGTGCTATTTAACCAGGTACAGACACTTTGATTGCAGCATGCGTGCTCTGTTCAGGATAACCTTTCTGATGTTTCCATTTCCGTTTTTGTAAAGAATTTCAAATAAGTGTCTGTAGCTGGAGTTTTGTATTGGATGTTCTGTGATAACGAAAGGGATGCATTTCAAAGAACCACGGAATCACAATTGTTTCCAGAAACATTATACACAATTATTTTTCAACACTGAAATCATGTTCTCTCTTCTGGGTTTTATTTCATGTAGTGTGATTCGGTGCCGATTCTTGCATGTTCTGCAGTTTTGCTTTTTAACCCCTGGAGTTCTGACCCTGCAAACACTTGTGCATGTTAATCTATCCTGTATCTTAGTTCCCCAGCTGTAAAATGGGGATAATTATACTGCCCCTCCTCACAGGAGTGTTGTGAGGCTAAACTCCATTAATGATTGAGTTCATGTGCGTATTCACACGATGAAAGACCTACAAGTAAGGCTATGATTTAGTCCATGGGTATTTTTAGTAAAAGTCATGGACAAGTCACGGTCAATAAACAAAAATTCACAGCCTGTGACCTGTCCATGACATGTACTATAAATACCCCTGACTAAATCTTAGCTGGGGATGGGGGGCACTGCTCTGGGGGGCCGTGCTGTCGGGGGCCACTGAGACAAGTGGCACCAGCTGCCAGGGGGCAAACCCAGGGCTGCTTACCCGCTGCTGCTCTGGCCGCTCCTGGGACCAATGTCAGGGGCTGCGGAGCTGCGGCTGCTCCTCCTGCCCCCAGGCCCGCTGCTCGGGCGGTCCCTGGGGCCAGTCGCACCGGCTGCTCAGGCGATCCCCGGGGACAGCTGCCCAGAGCCACCTGAGCAGTAGCCAGTGCAGCTGGCCCCGGGGCCACTCCAGCAGCACCGGTGCAGCTGGCTGTGGGGCTGCCCAAGCGTCTGGCTGAGGAGTCGCTCGAGTATTGGCCGGTGTGGCATTCTGCAGAGCTGCTTTAGCAGCTGGCCCCAGAACCAGCCTCACCGGCCACTGCAGAAGTCACAGAGGTCATGGAAAGTCACGGAATCCATGACTTCCGCGACCTCCACAACAGACATGGAGCCTTACCTATAAGTATCTAGAAAGATTAGATGAGCTCACTGAAATCAGTGGGCTCCTCTTCATGGCTAGTCAGTTAAGCAGATGCAAGACTGGTGCCTAAATCTGCAGAAATGAGTCTTGTAAATGTTTTCAAGGCGAGGCCTCCTTTGACAACCCTGTTTTTATTTGGGTGAAGGTTATTATTTATTAATTTAATAAATCATATCAAATGCTGCTCTATCATTTATTTAGTGGAAGGGGAAGAGAGGGAGTCCTATTTTGTGTTCTGCATTTATACAGTGCCTGGTACAGTGGAGTCCTGGTTCATGACGGGGGCTCCAAAGTGTGATAGTAATACTAATTAATAATACAACAGTGTGACCCGGTAGGTCAAACCCCAGTATACCTACCAGATAATTCATATAGTTTTAATTTAATTCAAAGACATCGGCAGCATATTTTCAAACATTGTAAGCTGTAGCCATTATTTCTTTTGGAAGTGTATTTCTTTTTCAAGACAGATGACTGATGATTTAAGCGCTTTAATTAAAACATACAAACTCCGTGCATGACTAATTCTGTTGCAAGGAAGCCTTCCAGAATTCAGACATAATATCACACAGGAAAGGGCTGAAAACAAATAGCTATTTTGCCTCTTGTCTCTTTAAAATTAGTTAACTTGCCTGGGATGCTAGGTTTTGAAGAACACAGAAGTTTTCAAGAAGTTTATTTCCCCCCCCCCCCCCCCCGATGTGTTGGCAGACAATGTAGATTCAGTGCCTTAAAAGAGCCGCGATTGCCAACTTGTTGGGGGCAAGGTCAGGCTGAGTCCTGGGGTAGATGTGTTTTGTTTTGTTTTTTCTCTCTCTCTGCAGAGTAAATCACTCAGACAATAACTTTCGTTTGCAAGATTTACAGCTTTGTATGGTTGCGATGATCAATGGAGCTAAAATTTTAAAGATGGAGATGCTATTAAATGAATGATAAAAGTGAATAGATTGATTGTAGCAATATGTAAGCATCCACTAAAACCATTTGCATCTTATTGGCAAAACCATTTGACTTCTTTAGCAGGCTTAATAAACATCTGACTCCATGTTACTCACAGTTACCACTGAAAGACTATAACTGGTTGGCACTGCTTTTGAGAAAATATTTTGTATACGCATAAAGGGCCTACTCTACTTGCTTTATGCCATGTGAGTAACCCCATTGCCTTCACCGGGACAGCTGGTGTGAACAAGATGAGAAGAATTTTTCCACAATAGTACTCATCGGGAAATGTCCTCTATTTAAGCTTCCTAAATTTGCAAACATTATGGGTATGGGGTCCACCTCTGTTTACAATGAAGTCATTGGGGGAAATCTTCTATTGATTTCAATGGAAGCAAGATTGGACCCAAGTTAGTAAAGTCTCTATTAAAGGAAGGATGGTCCAGTAGTTGGGGGTTTAGCTTAGGACTTGGGAGACCTGTATTAAATTCCCTGCCCTACCAAACTTTCTGTGTAATCTTGATCAAGGCATGTAGGCCTTGTGGGTAGGTCTACACAGGGAAGGGCAGCTGTGGCAGTGAGTCTCAGAGCCCGGGTCAAGGGACTTGCGCTATGATGCTAGAAATAGCTGTGTGGACTTTGTGGCTTGGGCTCTCAAGTGCACCTCCCTTCCTAAGTTTCAGAGCCTCAGCTGCAATGTCTGCACAGGTATTTGTAGGGCCATAGTGCAAGCCTGAGACTGTCACTGCATGCTCTGAGACTCACGGCCACTTGCTGTGTAGCTGTCCCCTCTGTGCCTTAGTTCCCCATCTGTAAAATGGGATCATGTCACTGCACTGCCTCACGGGCTGTTGTGAGGTTAAGTACAATACAGATTTAAGCACTCCGATACTGTGGTGATGGGAGGCATGTAAGCAGAGCTAAGCAGGAAATGGTTTTCTTATCCTGTGGATATTTTGTAGAATTTGACTTTTTTCCCCATCTCAGAATAGGACAAAAAGTCAAAATACTGAAAATATTAATAAGCTGATAACTGAAATGTTTTTCATGTTGGCTCAATCAAATGTTTCATTTTGATTTAAAACTTTTTTTTTTTTTGGGTCAGTATAAGTAGCTTAAAATGTGAAACAAAATAATTTGGAACCAGAAAGCTGGAATTTTTCATTTAGAAAATGTCTGTGTTTGTTTTTTCATCAAAAATGCCAATTCACTGAAACCATGTATTGAAAATTTCTCAACCAGCTCTACCTTAGCTATCTAGGAAATAGAAAGGGATTCTGGAAACTTCCAGATGGGAAAGCGTTGTACCTGCCACAGATACAAGTAATACCTCCAATCACTGTCCCTGAAAGAAGCTAGGGGGGAAAATATATCTTTTTCTTATTTCCATCAGGGCCGGCTCCAGGCAGGGCCGGCTCCAGGGTTTTGGCCGCCCCAAGCAGCCAAACAAACAAACAACAAAAAAAACAGCAGGGGGAGGAGAGAGAGAGAGAGCGCCTTTCTAGAGCACGATACAACTTTTGCCCTCGCTGTCCTCCTCCCCCATTCGGACGCTCTTGTCAGGGCCGGCTCCAGGCACCAGCTTACCAAGCAGGTGCTTGGGGCGGCCACTTCGGAGAGGGGCGGCACGTCCAGCTGTTCGACGGCAATTCGGCGGACGGTCCCTCACTCCCGCTCGGAGTGAAGGACCTTCTGCTGAATTGCCGCTGCAGATCGCGATCGCGGCTTTTTTTTGTTTTTGTTTGGCTGCTTGGGGCGGCCAAACCCCTGGAGCCGGTGTGGAGAGCTGTTTGCGTCATTACACCGGCCCCGGTTTCCATTGTGCCTTTGACAGGACCTTGTGCGTAGTCAGCTTCACTACTTTGCTGATGGTCAGTGTCACTTCCTGTCTCATGCACTCATGTGATGATGGCATTCTCTTGTGCTGCCTGGAGGGTTGCTCAGGTGCACTCTCTTCCACAGGTCTTTCAAGAGGGTGTTTGGGGTCAGGAGGTTGACTCCTTTTCCCATACTCCCTGCATGGAGCTGGGGTGGGGGAGGACTATGGGAGAACTTCCTCCTTCACTCAGTCCCCTGCATAGAGCTTGGGAGGGGGGGGGCAACCAAGGGCAACCAAACTTCACTACCCAGTTCCCTGCATAGGGGTGGGGGGTGGGGCCAGGATCACCTTAACTCCTTGCACCTGGACTCAGAGCTGGGGTGCAATGGAAGGCTAATGGGGAGCAGCTGGGGACAGGGTCATTCTTTCCCTGGCACTCCCCTGCAGATCCCAGAGAGAAGTTCAGAACTGGGAGTGGAGCTTACCTGAATGCAGCTGCTTAAAAGCCTGGTAGGCAGCAGGCATGGGCACAGATGTAGCGGTGGTGTGGAGAATGGTATGAGGAGCAGAGCGCTGTTTGACTTGTTCTTCCAAACATCATCAGGGAGATTGAAAAAAAGTGTGTGTGTATGTGTGTGGAGAGAGAGGTAAATTTAGGACATATTGAGGATGTTCTCTCAGAAAATTCAATTTTTAAAGACATTAGTCCATTCAAAAAGCTCATCTCATCCCTTTAAGGGCCAGATCCTATGCCTTTTGAAGTCAATGGGACACTTTCCATTGTCTTCCCTGCACACTGGGTCAGATCCTATAAATGGTCAGAGTATAAATCAAAAGACTGAAAAGGTTTGAAATCACTCACAAATAGAGTAAGCATGAATGATGCATTTTGGTCAAATCTAATAATATTGCATTAAAGTTGAGCAAATGGGAACTCAGGTGATGGAAATAGTCACTAAATGCTGCTAATGGGACACTCTTTAGGCTATTGGGGAATAATTTACTAAGCATGAGCCATATCTTGGCATTAAAAATATAAGTAACAGGAAAAGTTGGTGCATTAAAGAACTGTTTTTTTGCACAGCAGTCCAAATTATTGTAACCTGACCATTCCTTAGCAATAAAGAATGCCTGTAGATAACAATGAACGATTTATGCAGACTTTGTTTTGAGGAAAAAACAACTGTACTAATTAGCAATACCAACCTCTAAAAAAGGGGCTGGGGAAAACAATTAAAGGGTTTTTAAATTGCTTGCTGCCCCTATATGAAGTCCTTGCTCCCTTAAGCTTAGGTTAAATAAGATGTTCAGGACTGAGTGTGCTGTTGGTAGCTACCCTACTACTGTGAAAAGAATAAATTTCATATATGAGAATGACAAGCTGCTAATTTGTATAGAGTGGAATCCACAAACGTACTTGGGTGCCTAAACACCATATTTACACATCTGAGTCCTGGGTTTAGGCACCTAAGTCCCAGTTTTGACTCCACTGTGATCCACAAAACTCTTATCAAACCCTGTGGACACCTAAGCTCACTCAGCACCTAAGTATACCTCTACCCCAATATAACACAGCCCGATATAACACGAATTCGGATATAATGTGGTAAAGCAGCACTCCGGGGGAACGGGGCTGCGCGCTCCGGTGGATCAAAGCAAGTTTGATATAACGCGGTAAGATTTTTTTTTTTTGGTTCCTGAGGACAGCGTTAGGTCGGGGTAGAGGTGTATTTTCAAGCTCTGGGCGGGCATACTGCTGCTCCCCTCCAGATATCTGTGCACCTATCTCCCACATAAGCCTCAGAGTGATTCATGAACCAGAGGAAGATTGGTCACCACATACCACTTAGGCATTTGGCCACCTATCTCATAGGTGGCCTCTGAGCACATCTACCAAATTGGGTCCAGTTCAGAAATCCAGTGGGGGGTGCGGGGAGACACATGCTATCTTTTAACTTTTACCCCATTGGTTAGAGCACTTGCTTGGAATGTGGGACACCCAGGTTCAACTCCCTCCTCTATGGCAGAGGAGAGATGATTTGAACAGGGGGTCTCCCACCTTTCAGGAGGCTGCTCTAACCACTGACCTATGGGGTATTTTGATGTCAGGCTGTCTTCGTCTTTCCTATTGAAGCTGTTCCACTGAGGCTAAATAATGAAAGAGTGATGGGAGCAGGGGGACTGGACCTGGGTCTCCCACCTGTCTGATGGGTGCCCTAACCACTGGACTACAGAGTTAGTGTATCTCTCTCCCTCCCTCCCTTCCACCCACTCACCCACCCACCCACTCACTCCCTGGCGACTGTTCCCCTGTGGATAAATACTTACTACATCTTGCTGTGCCTACATTAAGGTTTTGAAATATGTTAGCTGGGACATTTTAAATATATACCTCCTAGCCTAGTCTAGCCAGTCCCTTAGTAATCACATTTCTGTCTGAACATTTTTACCTATTAGTGCTGTATTACTGTAACACTCTGGGATTAGGGCCCCATTGTGCTTGATGCTGTACACACACATAAGAAACAGTCCCTGCCCTAAAGAGCTTACCATGTAAATAAGACAGTGAGTGGGAGAAATGAGAATTGTTATCCTTATTTTACAGACAAGTGAGCCGAGGTTCGGAGATTAAGTGACTTGCCCAGAGACAACAGGAGGTCTGTGACAGAACTAGGAATTGTTTGTTAAAAGTAACACCTCAGGCTACTATAATGACGCACTAGAAACATTTTTTTCGTGTGTGTGTTTCATTTGATAGTATTTATGTAGAATCAATTTTACTCTTTCCTCTGTATGGTCAGTCAGTTTTCCCCCTTGTTTGTGTGGGTCTTTCACATGGCAACAGAGGAGAGAAAAACATGTCAAACATAGGAAAAAATGTCCAGAAAACTTAAAAAAAAAAAAAAAAAAATTGACAGCAGGACTCTGGAGGGTCTAATCCTTGACACTACTTTTCTCTTTCTCTTTTTTTTTCAAATTGATGCTGTCTCTTTAATGAGTAAAATTAGTGGGAAATGTGTTTTGCAGCTGTTGATGTAAATTAAAAGAAGTTGCTTTTGTAAGCCTCTTAGCCAGACTTTAATTAATGCTACAGTGAGAATTCTAGTATTAATGACTCCTTGTGAGGTTCTTGGCCAGAGCTTCTGTCTCATTTTATTTCAGACTTCAGAGTTTCTGCCCTCTTCATATTTTTCCTTGTAAGCCTAGTGTTTATTTTCAGTGAACTTCATATATGTTGCAGTGGGGACTCATTTGGGTCAGTTCTACTATCAGCCTTCCTCCAAATTCCCATTACCATTAATGGGAATTTTACATACAGAACAGTGGCAGATTCAGCCCCATAAATTGCAAAGAAAGTCTTGAGTCGTCCTTTTAAAAACAAAATGACCCCCTAATATATTCTCTCTTCAAGAGAAGAAGGTGACACCATAACAATTATTGGCAACCTAAATATCTGTTAGTCACCAAATAACTTTTGAAAGTTAATGCAATAGATGACCCATCAATTTGTCTTCCTTTATCAGTCTTTCCAGGTTTCGAACACTCCGGCAAGGGGAGGCAACATGATCGAGTGGACGCAGCACTGGACTGGGAATCATGGTTAGGCCACACTCCTCTCCTTGGCATTTCCTATTGGTTTGCTTAGGCAGCTCCCTGCTCGGTCTGCTGCAGGGGGGCTGGAACAACTTGTATAATGAGAGTGCTGAGAGCCATTGAATCAAACTGTAAACCCTGTATATAATGGAAACCAATCCGGGGGTGCGGCAGCACCCCTAGTTCCAGCACCTATGGTCTGCTGGATTTTGTGAATCCCATTTTTGGGCTCCCAACTCTCCCCATGCATTGTATAAGGAGACTGGGTACCTAATTTGCAGTTGTGAATTCCACCAGGTGGCAGGGTGTTTAAACACTGTGCGCAGCAATGCTCGGTGTTGCAGCACCTCAAGGTGCTAGCTAGCACATTAAAAATAGCAGTGTAGATGCAGTGGCACGAGCAGTAGGATGGGGTAGCCGCTCAAAGTAGTACCTGCGATCCCGGGAAGGATGGTACTTGGGCAGCGTACCTGTCCCACTGCCTGCGTCACTGCAGCTCCACTGCTATTTTTAGTGCACTAGCTTGATAAAGCTAGCATGTGTATATGTACCTGAGCTGGGAATGACGCCTCCAGCTCGAGTGTTGACATACCCTAAGTCCCCTTTGTAAACCTAGCCCTATGTGTTTGTACAGGTCTAGCGCAGGGGTCGGCAACCTCTGGCACGCGGCTCACCAGGGTAAGCACCCTGGCGGGCCGGGCCAGTTTGTTTACCTTCCGCGTCCGCAGGTTCGGCCGACCGCAACCCCCATAGGCCTGGAGCAGCAAACCGCGGCCAGTGGGAGCTGCGGTCGGCCGAACCTGCGGACGCGGGAGGTAAACAAACTGGCCCGGCCTGCCAGGGTGCTTACCCTGGCGAGACGTGTGCCAGAGGTTGCCGACCCCTGGTCTAGCGTAATGGGGCCCTGATCATATTTGGGGCATCAAGGCACTATAATACAAATAATAAGCTGATTGCTTAGTCCCCTCAACTCTGTCTGACATCAGTAGGAGCAGAGGGTGCTCATGACTGAGCCCTTTAAATCCCCCACCCCAAAGTAATCTTTCGGGAATACATTAGTGAGCCAATGTAACAATGAATAGGAAAGCAACTTAGAGTGAGTCTGTATCCAGCCTGATGCAGCGGTCCATGCACTGTGGGGCTTAGAGCTGGGGAGGGGTTGGAAGGGATGAGCAGAGTCTTTCCTTGAGTTTCTTTCCCAAACCGGTTTAGAACTTCCTGACTTTTTTTTTTTTTTTCCCATCTGCACTGTGTTTTTTTATTTTTTTTATTTTTAATATTTTGCAGTATAAAGGGAGTGAGGTGCTCCTTGCCCCTGGCTTTTTCTCCCGCAGTGTGAGAGCTACCCAGAGCTTGGGCTGCTATTATCTCCAGGCTCTGCCAAGTGGGTTGTAATGGGGAGGAGGATGGTGCTCCCTGCAGCTCCAGGAGTTAATGTATTAGTGCCTGCTTCGAGCACACACCAGCTCTTGGGTTGGTGTATCACTGCACTGACCTCCAACACAAGGGGGTGAGAGAGCCCTCAGTGTATTTATCATTGAGGTTGTATGTCAGGTCAGCATTGGGAGGATTACAGTGCTATTCTGGTCTGTGGGTGCTGATCTCTGCTACTGTTTTTCATCACTAATGAGAGATAAACACATCATAAAATTTTATTGGGTGTTCATGCTAACAAAATTAGCTAACAGTTGGTGCTTTAAAAACTCCGGCAGAGCACCATCACTAGAATATGCAATGGCTTTTTAACTAGCGTACAGCAGAGATCTGCAAATGTCTGAGAACCTAATATGATTTAACAGTTTCATATTAATATATGTTAGTTAAAACAGGTGAATGGAAATTCATGAAAAATCTTACTACATATGCACAAATTAAGCGGCTTTCATCAGATTAAAAACTCCTTAAAGGAGCTCCGTCATTAAATAACTATGAGCTGTATTAAAGCAGTGATGTTAACTTGTAATATTGAGGCTAGTGCACTCGAGGAAAAAATAAACTAGCCTACCAACTTCAGTACTCAAACACTTAATTCAAATAACGTGAAGAAGATTTATTTTAGCATTTAAATGATTTTATGTCCCCATAAACCAAAAATTATATGCTGTGAATATAGTATGGGTCATCCAGGGCCATTGCCATTGACTTCATTGGGAGTCAGACTGGTCCCCCAGGCTAGAGGGGTGGCGAAAGGGGGGGGGCGGGAAGGTGACTTCATTTCAGACTCCTTGTTCACTGGAATCCGGTTGGGTCATTTTGATATCAATGTTGTTATATCAAGAGGGGAAAGATTTATTTATTGAAACTTCACCAATGCTGGGCCCTTTTATTCTCAGTGAATATGCGGTCTGGATAGAGTTTGATTTTAAATCTCTAAATTGTGAAGAGACTCTATAGTCCTTCATTCCCACCTTTAAAACAGCAGGTAAGGTTGACCCACCTGTTTGGAGTTTTTTCCTGTGGATAAAGTAGTCTGAGTATTAGTTAGCTTTCACTGAGTAAGGTGCAGGTGGGTGTGTCTGTCTATGGGTCTAGGTACTTGTACAGCTGTCATCTCAATAGTGTCAGAGAGGAAGGATGGCCTTGTGGCTAAGGCATTGGGCTGCGATGCAAGCGTTGGGTTGATTCCTGGTGTTAGGACAGACTTACCCAGTCTCTGGGTAAGTCACTTAGAGCAGTGGCTCTCAACCTTTCCAGACTACAGTACCCCTTTCAGGAGTTGGATTTGTCTTGCATACCCCAAGTTTCACCTCTCTTAGAAACTACTTGCTTAAAAAATCAGACATAAAAATTCAAGAGTCACAGCACACTACTGAAAAATTGCTGACTTTCTCATTTTTACCATACAATTATAAACTAAATCAATTGGAATATACATATTGTGCTTACATTTGTGTATAGTATATAGAGCAGTATAAACAAGTCATTGTATGAAATTTTAGTACTGACTTGTGCTTTTTATGTAGCCTGTTGTAAAGCTAGGCAAATATCTAGGTGAGTTGACGTACCCCCTAGAAGATCGCTGCATACCCCCAGGGGTACACGTACCCCTGGTTGAGAACCACTGACTTAGAGTCTAATCCTGCACTATTGAATCAGTGGGAGATGTGCCATTCCAGGATTGGGGAGATTTGCCATTCTGGGATTGGGGCCATTATCTGTGCTTCATTTCCCCAATCATAAAAATAGGGATGATAAAGTTTACTTTGTCTGTTTTCATTTTAAGTTATTAGGGGCAAGGACTGTCTCTTACAGTACCTAGCTCAATAGAGCCCTGATCCCAGGTGGTACTATTGTAATATAAAATAATACAAATCGGAGCACCTCACACACCTTAATGTCATTAGTTAAGGGTATATAGTCTTTTTCCCAGGGGGGAAAAAAACACCTAGAAGGGACAGAAATGCATAAAAATGTGCACAAAATATGCATAGGAAGTTTCCATGTGTCATGCCATCAGATATGCAGAAAGAAATAAGTTGTAGCAAACCAAAGGTATGTCCCTTGTGAAAACCCCAGAGAGCTGAAACCTGCAGATCACGGGCTGGGGAAGATCTTAAGCACTGTGATCCTTCAGGTGTGCCTGCAAATTGAAAAGGAGGCAGGGGATCAATGTTTTTGAGCCCCTTACTGTGTGAGGTCAACAAACTCTCACATATTTGCAGATGGCCTTTCTGTGCTTGGCATTCCAGAGACATTGCTGAGAATAATTTACTGCTACCCAAGGCAGCAGTAACTTGCAGTGTATTTTTTTTCTTTTAGTGAGCTGGACTGTGCTTGCAGGTTGCTAACTCCTGTACTTTGGCTTTTCTCTGACTTCTCCCTAGACATCAGACATATCCTCATGTTTGCTAATTTTTGGCCAGGTATCTTATTAAAGCAGGAACTCGCTCAATGTGGCATCATCCCAAATCTGAGGTTTCAAGAATCTCATGAGCTTTTGGGATGGAGTATCCGCCCTGCTCATCTGAACCTATGGAAACATATGACTTCACACAAAAAACAGTATAATAAAAATTCAATAACTGCTACTCCACTCTATTACAATTTGTATTGAACTAGCCCCTAGGAGCCCCAGTCATGGGCCAGGACCCCATTGCGTGGCTCTACAAACACAGAAGAAAAAGATGATCCCTGCCCCAAAGACCCTAGAGTCAAAGCTAGTTTTGATTTGTTTGCTGATTTGTTTTTTCATGTGCTTATACCTTAGTCACGTGAATTAAGCAGCATCAAGATAAATACTACCAAACTGCATATGTATGCATAGAACTTCTGCTAAGACATTGGCACCTTTCATTCCCTCCCCTGGTGTTCATCACAGCTTCTTCCCTCTTCCTGCTCTACCTCTGTATTTTTCATGGTGTGTGTGTGTGTGTGTGTGTGTGTGGGGAGATGGGGGGGGGGGGGGATGGGACGCTGCATATGCTACTTCTAATGAAGTATTTTAAAAGTGAATTTAGCCTTTGTGAATATAGTGAAATTAGTTTTGCTTCTCCACGGAACAGGTATCCTTCCCCAGCTGTCCTGGTGATACCCCTCAATCCTGACTCGGGGGTGCCTTTGGGGCCCCTCTAGAAGGTGTAGTTCAGTCTCCATTCCATTTTAGTCTGCGTGGCCTATACTGAGAGGGTTTTATTTGTTTAAGTGTGTGTGTCATTTGCTGCTCGCAAAAGGCCTTAGATTGATAGCCTCAGAGAGAGGAATGTTCTTTTTTTTTTTTTCTTCCACAGAAACAGCACAGCCAGCAACAGTTATAGCTACTCCACGCTGCCCTGGCAATGCGTCTAACTCTTGACCTGGAAAGACCACTCACTAATAGATACCTGTCCACTAGGCACTGGATCAACACCATCAAATTTCTTCGTACATAGGACACGGATAGGCCTTACAACTCGTGGTCACTCTTGACCTGGGCTCTTTAAGATGCCTTCAATTGGGCATCCAGAAAAGCAAGGCACCTAAAATTACTAGTCACTCTTGAAAATGTTGGGCCTGTTCTAGCCAGTGATCTAGGTGAAAGACTCCATAGGCTGCCATTACTAGCTGCTTCAAAGGCTATATTTCTGACCATACTTTGAGTGGATTTTTTCTGCAGATGAATGGAAGACTACAGTGCATTACTATGATTTTAATGCAATGAACTAAATGTTATGTGAGATCACCTTATTAGGATAAAAATATCTTGTTTGAAATAACACCTTTGACACAAGGACTATAAGTAACCTTCAGTTATTAGCCTTCCTCAGCCAAGTATTTTTCATGTTGTGGTTTCAGTGTATCTTGCAGTAGATTGTTCCCTGAGAAATTTTGATTGCTGACTGACATTGACACACACAGAGATTAAAGCGATTTCTCCTTTTTATGCAAGGGGGATTTACGTGTCTAACTCCCATTAATGTTAATGGGAGCAACACACCTAAATCTGATGTTCACTGATAGGAGAGAATAGCTACTAAAGCTTTTTCAGAATATAAAGCATAATGTTTATTGAAGAACTGGTAATGAAAACTATGCTTCCTGGCACTTATACTTCAGTGACTGTACAAAAATGAGGCCTCCAGCCCTTTAAGTTATAGTTTGCAGTGACATTACCACAAATCACTTAATTTGTTTCAACACTCATCTATTCTAACTTTCTTGTAGGCATTTATTTGGATGGTCTCCATATCAAAATCCAAATCTGAGCACAAAAATCAATGTGTTAGCCATGAGCTGTCACTTGCAGGTTGTTAACTCATGTACTTTGACTTTTCTCTGACTTCTCCCTTGACATCTTAGATACATCCCCATGTTTGCAGATTTGGGCAGGATATCTTAATAAAGTAGGAACTCATTCAATACGGCATCGTACCAAATCTGAGATTTTAAGAATCACATGAACTTTTTTGACAGTGTTGTTTTAGGTCCTATCTCTAGCAAGGAACTTGGTGTATTTTTTTGAGCTTGTAAACATTCCCAACACTTAATGTACGCAGCTGAGAAATATCGACTTCTTGCAAAAGCTAAACAGGCAGATGCACCCAGATACTGAGATAAAAAGAGAAGATGTAAGTGTAATCAAAGCAGAGTCCTATATGCAAACCGGAATATATGAGCTCTAACCGTGTACCACTCCAGGTATAGGAAAGTCAATATGCATGTAATTTTCAATAATACAGTGCAGTTTAAGCGCCCATCAGTGCATGCCAAAAGGAACCATGATGCAACTGGGAAGAGGACTGGTGTATCTGTGGAATTAGCTGGTTGGTTGTGGGGTGTGAACCATGATGCAACTGGGAAGAGGACTGGTGTATCTGTGGAATTAGCTGGTTGGTTGTGGGGTGTGGGTGTGTGTGTGTGTGTGTGTGTGTGTGTGTGTGTAAGTAAAACGTGAGGGCAGTTGGTCATTAACCGGCTGTTTTAATATTTTAGACACACAACTGGAACAGTGTTTCCCAAAGTGTGATTTCCCCAGAGGACGATGTGAGAAGGGGGAGGCATTTAAAACAATAAGTAATAAGTTCTCCAGCTGGTATGGATGTAGAGAAAAAACATCAAACCATGAAGCAAGTGTAACCAATGCAGGGATGTCTGCCTGAGTGTTCAGAGAGGCTTAAACAATCACTCCTTATGATGTGCCTAAAACATTTCAATTGGTGGTATGATCTTTACATGGCAGCATTGTTAACTATTTCATTGCTTGTCAATGCTTGTAAGAAAGGAAAAGAAGGATCATATTATAAAGAACTTCTCCAGCATATCCCAAATTGTGGGGCATGCCCCCTAGGAGAGGCAGCACAAAGCACCTGTTGAGGCAGTGTGTCCTACTGGATAGAGCACTGGACTGGAATTCAGGGAACTTTGGTACTATTCCCAGTTCTGCCGCTCACCTGCTGGGTTGTGACAAGCAGTGACGTGACTTTCCCAAGGTCACCCAGCAGGCTGTCGTTAGTCAGGAATAGAACTGGGTCTCTTCAGTTCCAGTCCAGTGTGCTTGGCCACAGTGCCTTCCTATATGTAGTTTAAAATGTGACTCAGGACGTTCAGCAATTTTTATCTTAGAAATCTGTGACTTCTTTGTCTGTCCCCCTCCCCCGCACACGCTTTACCCCACCTTGCATGTGAAGAGGGCCCTAACTCACACAGGATTGGGCCTCTCTATGTATCTCTGTATTTGGCTACCTTTGTTTTAAACTGATAGTGACTGCTACTGAATGCTCTTCTAATGAAAAATGAATGTGCTAAAATTAATATACTGAGCACCATGGCTTTTCATTTTTAAACTAGCATTATGGTTTAGCTTTTTTTTTTGTTTGAGTTTTTGTTGTGATAAAGCCATAACTCGTCCCTCCTTTTTCCCCTCATGACAAATAACCAGCCTTGATCATAGCTGATCACAAAGCTGTCCTTTTTTTTGTCAGATACTCGACTTAAAGGCTTTAGTGTTTTTGCAGTTCTGTTTACTTGTGGTGTTATATTTAGCAACTGGGTTTTTTTTTTTGTTTATTTCCAAGAAGAGGTTCTATATCGGGCTCATTTCTTTCCTCAGTTGTTTAACATATATCTTGCCATTTTCCGCATAATTACAGTGAATGGCCAAGATTTTCAAAAGTGACTGGTTTTTGAGGTCTTTGGTGTTTTGGCTCCCCAACCTGAGGGGAGCCTGTATAGAGGAGACAAGGTGAGTGAGATAATATCTTTTATTGGACCAACTTCTGTTAGTGGCAGGTTCAAGTATTTGAGCTACACAGAGCTCATCTTCAGGTCTGAGGAAGGAAACCAGAGTGCAAAGAGGGTCTGATTTCCAGAAAGTGCTGAGCCTCCCACCTTCTGAAAATCAGGCCCTTTTAAATTAGTTAGGCAGCTAAAATGTGAGGAGTTAAGCACCTAACCACCTTTATCTCTCTTGAAAAATCTTGGCCAATGTGTGTGGATTGTCATTGACCATGTGGTTGGTTGATTTATTGCATTAAAAGAATTTGCAAAGTCTCATAAAAAGGAAAGTTGCGTCCATTTTAACAAAAAGCAAATGTTCATCCTTCAACATTTCCTCCTGAGGAAAGTTCAGTTTTTGAGTGTTTTGGGTATTGCTTACAAGTGCAATTTATCTGTCAAAGATGCTTTCATTATGCATTTCCCCCTGCCTGGCCAAAAAAAAAAAAAGTTTTAGATCTAGGCCGCTAACTAGTTGTGTAAAATGCATGCAGGAAAGCCAGAGAATTTGAATAGACTATTGCTCCTTAAAATGTGTTTGTTTTAACAGCACATGGCTTCCAAGAGAATATATACATTTTGGTTAGCTAGGTGCACAATTACCTGTTTCTGGACTATAAGCAGCTTTCTTATTACAAATTGAGATTAGGATCCCAGTTCCTTGAGGTCCAAATCTTTTTGCTCAGAGCAGCACTGCCCAGGATGTAACGGAAGTGGTGCATTTCTGCTGTGTGGTGGGAGGAGGCAGGATGTGAGATGTTTACACTCAGTGATTTCATGGACTACCTTACTGCTGCACTCTGTCACAGACCTCTAACCAGGACCAGCTCTAGGCACCAGCAAACCAAGCACATGCTTGGCCGGCACAATTCCAGGGGCGGCATTCTGGGAGGGTGTTTTTTTTCCCCCTTCGTTCAGTTGCGCTCTGAGGTGTCGTTTTTTGTTTGTTTGTTTTGTTTTGTTTTTGCTTGGAGCGGCAAAAAACCTAGAGCCGTCCCTGCCTCTAACCCCTAGTTGAAGAGCCTGGAAATGGGTCCTAGTCTGCCCCAGACCAGGAGGTCTTAGCCTTACACAGCAGCCTTTGTGTAGTCCTCTTCAAACACTGCATTTCTGGGGGATATTTTATGCATGCAAAATATTCCTTGAACCAGCTCCAATAAAAAATTCACATAAGCCTCCCCAGACACAGAGTCAATAGGGAAGTCTCAGCCTACATGTGATATTTTTTTTTTTTTTTCAAACAGCTTTCCACTAACTTGGAAGTCCAAATACAAAACCCAGAGCATGGAGATATTCTGTGGATTTGTGACACATTTTAGGGAACTGTCTAAGGTCTATAAAACAATGAATGAATGAATGAATGACTTTCTTCAATCAGTGTAGTTTTTTACTGTGATATGTATAACATGTATTCTTTGTTTAATAATCTAAAGTGATAGTTCAATACGTGACTGGTATGTTAGGAATTAGAGCTGGGCTTGAGCTAAAAAGTTCAGCTCTGGGAGTCAGAGGTGTTCAAGGCAGGGCTTGTGGTTTGGCCAGTGATAGTCATGAGGGCCCAACACATAATTCAGGTACCAATTAGGAATCGTAGTGTTGAACTTGAGGTTTATGGTGCAGGTCCATCGCTCTTAGGATTGTATAAATGAGGAAAAGTGGTCAAGTCAAGTTTAAGATGGGGTTAGCTAGCTGCCGCTCCTGCTTGTGATGTTATATAAGACTGATATAAACTTAACCTCTTCCCCAGTGCAGACAAAGCCCCCAAAACAAGTGTCCTGCCTGCTCCTCTCTGACTCAGTTTAATGCTGCTTTACAGTGTTCTCTGAAGTGCCAAAGCAGGGAGGATTTGTGACACTTCGGGTTTCAACCCAGACAAGTAAGAGGCTGTGTCACCCCCAGCTCTGCAGTTCTGGGTGCCTTACACGCTGTGGTGCTGCAGCTCACAGACCTGACATTAACATCCAGTCTTACAAGCATGCAGGTCGCACCCTGTCTACCACTGCCCAGTAACTTTTTGCAGAGTGACCCCAACACCCTCTCAGTCCTTTTTCCCCCCCTCAAAACTGTCTCCCTGCAGTGTCCAGCCCTCTCACTGAATACTTACAGAAGTTAAGTTAGTTGCTCCTTTAAAGAGACAACACTCTGCAGCTCATTCATTTAACTGTGGGTTGACTAACACTTTTATTTCAATCACAGCACTGAATTGGTTTATTGTAAAAGTAAAACAAGTTTATTAAATAAAAAGTCCTAGGTTTAAGTGATAGCAAGTATAAAGAGCAATGGCAGAAAGGGTTACAAACAAACAGTAAAAATACGGTTTTAAGACTAAAGTCTGCTTTAACGCATTAGAGTTTTTGAACAAAAGAATTGTTTCCCAATAAGTCTCTTTTCCAGCATGGCTGACCAGATCCTCTGGCCAGGACCCAACACACAGCGCTCAAAGTGCTGGGCTTCCTTGACTCCTCTGGTGAAGGATAACTTAGGGGTTCATTCCCCCTCTCTTTATAGTCCAGTAAACCTTTGAAAGGTATTCTTCTGATATGTATCCCGGGGATGCCTTGCTGTTTGGTATAGACTCCATGCTGTCTTCTCCCCCAGAGGTGATTTTTTTATAATGAAAATGTTCTTTTCCTGCAACCTCTGGTACAGATGAATAGCCCACTGAATTTGGCCACACCTGCTTTGAGGTGTTGCTCTCTTTCCTTTGTCTGGAGAAAACCTGTTTATCAGTTCCCCCGATATGCCTTGTTTAAATACATTTTAGTCACACATTTCCACCATATTACGATGAAGTTCTTTTTGGGTTTACTGTACATACATCATGCAAGAATATT
The DNA here is from genome assembly GCF_028017835.1 of Emys orbicularis. Classification (NCBI taxonomy): domain Eukaryota; kingdom Metazoa; phylum Chordata; order Testudines; family Emydidae; genus Emys; species Emys orbicularis. The sequence goes on along the minus strand of NC_088684.1, from coordinate 281,674,677 downwards.
AATAATCAGTGAGGTTTTTAGTTTTCCAGTGATATTACATGCCACTGTTTGAGCATATATCATGACAACACTGTGTTAGGTGTAGTAAGTATGTCAGGCCTGACCAGAATTGCTGACACAGACTATGAACTACCAACAGGCTTGTGTGTGTCAGCGTTGTACCACGCTGTCTCCACATAGGAAAGTGTTACAGTCTGTCCCTTAGGCCATGCCCATTGTATGTTTTACCAAAGTCATTTCCCATTACAGTCATGGCCTCTGGGTAAACGAGTTCAGGCTCTTGATTCTTCTGTACCATTTTTACATTTTATCTCCAAATAAATACTCCTCAATCCAAAGACCCTGTGCCCTTCTTTCTACAATAATTAATATATTTTTTGCAGGCTAGAGATATAATTGTCCAGACTAGAGCAGTCAACCTGGAGCCAGTTCTGTCTGACTTAAAAAAAGCTGAGGTCAGATTTTTATTATAAATCCTTCTTAACTTTATTTCTACTCTGTATCAAATGTGTATTATTGACAGGCTAAAGTCTGTCATTTTCACAGTCCTACAACTAGTGTTAGCCAAGGCTACTCTCCTTTAGCTAATGGGATAGAGCTCTGTGGATTTGGAGCTAAACGACCAGGGTTCTAATCCCAGCTCTGGTGTGTGATTTATCTAGTAATGATGGCTGTTGTATATGTGATGCTCATCAGAGCTAACTTGGAAGAGACAGACTTCAGCAGTTGCTGGAGCCTGTTTTAACTTTAGAGTGTGATCGTCTATTAACATTTGGTGCAATGTTTCAGCTTGTCTCAGAGCGATAGCACATTCACCACTATCTTGCTAGAAACTCCTGACCGTGGAGTTCTGTTGGACAACCCTGAAGTTTCTCTCCAGCATGTGCAGTTAGTTCATTCCTCATTTAATTCAGCTGTGATGTTCCTAATACCACTCTAGACCCTCTCTTACTATTGCTCTTAACACAACAATATGGAAAGATGAAAAACTTGCCCTCTTCCATATCGACACTTACAAAGCCATGACAAATATTTGTTGTGTTGCCCTTATAATGACCAGTCCAGCTGTCATAGAAGCAAATGGCCAAAGTCCAATGATAGTAGGTTCAGGACCACCTTTTCCAGTCATTCACTTTTTTCATGCAAAGGACAGAATCAAGACATAAACTACAAAAGTCTTGTGAGTGTCTGGCTCCAATCCTGGAACTTCTTGTGTTGAGGGGGGATTGCTGAGACCACTCTGAGCCGGAAGTCAGTGGGACTCAGTGATGGCACAGCACTCTATCCATGGTTAAGAAACTGCAGGATTTGGGCCTTAGCATCTCTCCATCCATCCTAAATGTTGGTACTCAATCTGAGCATTAACTGGGCACAAGCTTTATTTTACAAGAAAACAATTGCAGCATGCAGTACAGTCATGCACACCTTTCTCGGGGGCAAAGAAAGCAGAATAACACAAAACTAGGTCCCATAAAAGAGAAATAAAATCTTTTATTGCCTATGGTGGAAAATTGTAGAAGTATAATTAAAGAGATCTAGTCTGACCCTGGAAGCAAAGCCTTAAATTGTGCCACTGAATGCAGTCAGTAGATCCCCAAGAAGCAATATTCATAAGGCATTGTAACACCATTTAGACATTTTCTACACATTGTATTGTAGATAAGTCATCCCACTTAGTGTATATTGTTATAATACAGATGCCACATAAAATCACAGAAATGTGACTTATCAGAATGAAGTATATGCTTCTGCTAAGATCAGAGCTGAATTTGTCCCATTGATTCGACTCCAATTTTGCATTTGCTAATGTGAACAAAGCTTCTAACACAATTCATAATATGCAGTTAACAATACAGGGCCAGCATCACCCTGGGTTTTTGCCAGCTTCGACTGGGATAAACCCTAGCACAAGTCACCAGCAGTCGAAAGTCCACCAGTGGTAGGGGAGTGGCAGCCTCCTTTCTGCAGGTAAGAGGGGCTATAGGGGCAGTCATCCTTTTCGTGTCGCGTCCCTGTGGTGGTGGCCTTGTCTTCACATAGGACTAAGTGATGGCATTTAGTTGCTGGCCTGAGGTAGGAGTGAGCCCCAGCAGGAGCTCAACAATAGTCTGCGGATCAGAGAGGGACAATTGGTCCCTGTGTGGCACAGTTTATGTGGTACCAACCAACTTCATGGTGCAAGCTGGTGTAGAGATGGGCAGCTTCCCTGCTCACCCTCCTCCCCTCCTTTGAGGCATTGGCTCCTTTTGGGGATGCGTGGGGGAAAGAGCTACAACAGAGACCAGCGCCACTCACGCTCCCTGTCCATCTGTGAGCCTCTGTAAGTAATTAATGGCAAGAAAAGCACTGCCCAGAAAGTGGGAGGGGAAGGCACTGGCTGGGAAGAATGGGCTTGGCTGGGGAGTGCACTGATTCAGTGCCTTAACTCAGTGGTTTCTGTCAGTGGAGCTCCTATAGAGCCCCAGTTGTGGATTTAAAAAATACTCACCTCTCAAGGGGGGGAAAAGGTGCTGTTCACCCTGCCTGTCCCTTCCCAAATGAATACTCTGCAGGATGTAAGGGGGCTTGCTGGCTCAGGGAGTTATACAGTACACCTCCCTGCACGAGCTATGGTGAATCCAGCCCATAATAGAATGCCCGGTGTGATCTGAATGCAAAGCCATTCCCTTGCACCCGTTTCCAACAGAAATTTAATTTCTCTTTGCTATTATTTTTTTCATTGGCCCACTTAAACCCATCTACATCTGCCTTAACCACAGGGGGCCAGCAGCCAGACGTTGGGAAATGTGCAATGTACTCCTGCTGCAAAAGAACCTTTTTACATTTCTGACTGTTAATTATAAGCAACTACTTTGATAGCAGCGAAAATAAATTAACTGTTCTCTTACCTCTCAACACGTGGCATTGAACTTGTAATTGTATATGAATGCATATCTTAATACAGTTTGATCACAAACTGGAATAAATAGGCTAAGAATAGGCTGTTGTAAATGAGTCTATGAAAACCTGAAAACATTCTTTTAATATTTGGAACTCAATTTCTGTTGGAGTTAATGAGCATGGTGCTATAAATACCTAATTCCCACGAATCTGAGAAATGAATTATGTAGGGGTGTCAGTATTCTGAGAGTGGCATATTTATTCATGCTGCTGTTGCTGCTGATTGCATAATATTAGCACCTAGAGGCCCCACCCAAGATCAAGGCCTCAATGTTTTGTAGGTGCTTTTTAAACACACAAGTCCCTGTTTTGAAGAGTATACGATCCAAATATCAAAGATAAAGGATGGAAAAGAGAGATATGAAGTGACTCGCTCAAGGTCCCACAGTACGTCAATGGCAGAGCCAGGAAAAGGAACCCAACTCTCCTTCCCGGTCCAGTGCTCTAGCCATTAGACCATGCTGATTGCCTTCAATAACTACTGTGAAGCTTAGGACATTGGTACACAAACTCTTATTCTTTGACCATTTGTGCTCCATGGAGCTTTACTGGTAATCATGGAGATCTGACAGGTCACATGTGCTGTCTCCTCCTTGCTTCCCAGTGCTTCTGTAGGCATCAGTGCAGAGCCTAGAGATGACCTATAAATGTAGGTAGAAGCAAGGAGGAGAGGGCAGCTGGACGTGAATCTTCTCCCCCATTGCATTTCTGAATGCTTTAGAGATTTGAAAAGGAAGCTATAGCTCTTCTCTGCAGGAATATTGGATTTGTCATTCTGGAACATTATTCTATCATATTCATTATCCTTGCTTTGGCAGTGACCATTGCCTGACACTCCAGAGGAAGGCAACATCTCCCATGTCATGTATTTGGCTAATAGTGCAGGGGGGAAAAGAAGCCCTCCCTACTTTCTGCAGCAATGGGCAAACAACCAGACATAGAAGGCCTGTTTACAATGGCTTTGGCATGCATACCTACTTGTAGTAATAGACCTAAATTACCCAGTGCCCACATGAACCCACTAGCAATATTAATGAGAATCTGATCCTGCGTGGAGGGGAGAATATACACCTCATACAGTCTGCTTGACAGCTTAAAATACATTTTGTTCTGAGCCTGTAGGATTGCTCGTACCAAGCTAAACCACTGGCAAGGTGTGTTACAGGATCCCCTCTGTACCTGATCTGCAGAAGAGATGAATCTGGGATTACTGTCCCAACCCGAAAGCATTGGCTCTTTAACACAAGATATAGCAGCTCATAGAATTATAGACTTTAAGGCCAGAAGGGACCATCGTGATCATTTAGTCTGACCTCCTGCAGGCCACAGAACCTCGCCCACCTCCTCCTTTAATAGATCCATAACCTCTGACTGAGTTACTGAAGTCCTAAAATGGTAATTTAAACACTTTTAAGGTACAGAGAATCCACCATTTGCACTAGTTTAAACTCGCAAGTGGCCAGTGCCCCATACAGCAGAGAAAAGCACAAAAACCCGGGGTCTCTGTCAATCTGACCTGGGGGAAAATTCCTTCCTGACCCCAAATATGGTGATCAGTTAGACCCTGAGCGTATTACCAAGACCCACCAGCCAGACACCTTGCAAAAAATTCACTGTAGTAACTCAGAGCTCTCCTGCTTTTATTTCGGCTGGTCTCCAGTTCACTCCCCTGTGCGTGGGGCAAGATGGCAGCTTGAATACTCTGAATGCTTCCAAACAGAGCAGGAAAGGCTCATGTTTCTGACCAGATGGAGTTAGGAGCTGAACTGGCAGGCTCTCCTGGACAGACGCACAGAACTAGCATTGATGTCAAGGGGGAGCGCTGTTCATGGACAACTTGCAGGGTCAGAGCCTAAACTGATATTTACAACGTCCACTCTGGTAAGGTCAGAAACTCAGCTTTACAGGGATCTGCAGGAGGCCATGTGCAGCTGCATTACTTCTGTCCTCTCCATCTCCCAGTCCTCATTTCAGAGCTCAGTTCCCATTACTACCCTCCAGTCATCCAGGAATAGTGGTCATATTGGGTTGAGTGAGCCAGTCAAAGTTAATGCTAGTGGAGTAAGTATTAACTTACCCCTGGAATCCCAAAGGGGTTGAACAGGGAATGATGCCTTGAGAATGGTCATCCCACCCATTGTCAATGCTCTGTTCCAGCACTGTCTCGTCTCCAGAGCCCACTTCCCATAAAACACCTGCAGAAGGAGGGAGCATAGAATCATGGAAATGTAGGGCAGAAAGGGACTATGAGAGGTCACCTAATCCATCCCCCTGCACTGAGGCTGGACCAAGTATCTCTAGGCCAGAGACAGGTGTTTGTCTAACCTGTTCTTAAAAACCACCAGTGACCGGGATTCCACAACCTCCCTTGGAAGCCTATTCCAGAGCTTAACTATCCTTCGTTAGAAAGATTTTCCTAATATCTAACCTAACTCTGCCTTGTGACAGATTAAGGTGATTACTTCTTGTCCTATCTTCAGTGGACATAGAGAACAATGGATCCTCTTTGTAACAACAGTCCAAATATGTTAATTGCTATCAGGTTCCCCCTCAGTCGTCTTTTCTCAAGATTAAACATGCCCAGGTTTTGTAACCTTTCTTCCTAGGTCAGGTTTTCTAAATCTTGTATCATTTTTGTTGCTCTCTTCTGGACTCTCCAATTGATTCACATCTTTCTTAAAGTGTGGCACCAGAATTCCACTTGAGGCCTCACCAGTGCTGAGGAGAGCAGGACAATTCCCTCCCAAGTCTTACATACAACATTCCTGTTAATACACCCAAGAATATTAGCCTTTTTCACAACTGCATCATATTTTTGACTCGTATTCAATCTGTGATCCGCTATAGCCCCCAGATCCTTTTCAGCAGTACTACATTCTAGCCAGTTACTCGCCAGTTTGTATTTGTACATTTGATTTTTTTTTTCTTAAGTGTAGCACTTTGTACTTATCTTTATAGAATTTCATCTTGGCTCTAGAATGCATGTTATGATTTTATTTTATATGTAACTGTTAGTGTCCAGTACTACTTTTGCTACTTACTGAATCTGTGCTTTTGTTAAACTTGTGCTTGATTTCACTATAAACAGTTGTAAATGCTTTGGGTTAAGCAGATTGGTGATCTGAGGTGAAACAGCTAAGCTGGGGTGTACTACTACTTTGGAAGCCGAGAGTCTGTGAATACTACGACTCTCCAGTGGAGCAGGGCTGGACGATCCAGGGAGACTCTCGGAGGGGGCCTATCGCTAACCCACAGAGTGACAGCAGGGCCTAGAGAGAAGTGCTTGTGTTGCCAGTGGGGTTTGAGAGCTGACCCCCAGTGGGCACAGATAAGGCTCCTCATGCTAAGGGCAGGAGGTGCGCGGTGTCTCTCAGCCCTGGGAAGCTTCACACCCACCTTATAGTAATTTCTTCAACATCACATTTCTCTAGTTTGCTTATGAGACTGTCTTGTGGGACTGTGTCAACTGCCCGACTAAGATCAAGATATATCATGTCCCACAGCTTCCCCGCATCCCATCCGGTAGGCCAGTAATCTTGTCAAGGAAATTAGGCTAGTTTGGCATGATTTGTTCTTGACAAATCCATGCTGCCTATTCCTGATAACCCTGCTATCCTCTAGGTGCTTACAAATAGATTGTTTAATCATTTGTTTGAGTATATTGCTAGGTATCGAAGTTAGGTTGACTGGTCTATGATTTCCCCCAGTCCTCTTTGTTCCACATTTGCACTCCCCATTTGTATAATGCCCTATCTAGGGTTACTTATTTTTGCTCCCTCCTCTGCCTTTGAATGGAGCAGCACCAGAATCATACTCAGTTCTCAAGAAGCCCTAAAAAAAGAGGGCAGATAGTGGAAGCTACAGTATTTGTGCAAACATTTGTAGCTTCCCAATTTCACTGTAGGGGATCCAAACTAGGTCTGAAATCCAATGCAAAGCCTGCTTCCCTCAAGCATTTTTGTTAGAACTACCAGCCTGACTAACAAGATGATGACTTCAGAACAGGACATGGTGGCAAACATCACTGAAGATGTAGAAAAGTGTCCTGAAAGTATCTGGGATTGGTTTTCAACAACTTTTCCATACAGCAGCTGTTTGCTATTTTATCCTTGAGGTATATTTAAAACTGTGTTAAAATGGTACACGGAGAGAGACAAGGTAGGTGAGGTAATATCTTTTATTGGCCCAACCTCTCTTGGTGGAAGGTACTAACTTACGAGCTACTCGGAGTTCTTCTCTGGTCTGGGGAAGGAAACCAGACAATCACTCCACTCTCAAAGAAGCTTACACAGAAGAATGATAAAAGTTAAACACACCATATCCTCTCTGGATGAACACTTTTCACAAAGGGATCGCTCCATATCTGATCTTTCAGTAACTGTTCTCAAAGGAAATGTGCACAATATCTTCAAAAGGTAAGCCTGGAAACTTAAATTCATAACAGTGCTAGACACTAAAAATCATGGACTCCACAGGGCACTGGTTTCAGGGCTCATTACAGCAATTTGTAACACACACCTGGCTGCTCCTAAAGAAACAACACATCCCAGCTTACCAGTTACACCTCAGATCACTGCTCGGCTTAACAGACAGCACTTAGATAACTTTGTTAAATAAACTTGTACTTGTTTTCACTATAAAGTAGAGAGATTGGGGTGGCAGCAAGTAGAAATATTGAAAACAAATGGTTATGTAAACAATAAAGTCATAACATGCTTTCTAAAGCTTAGACTTAATTAACAAGATACTCTCATGTCTAACAAAGTATTGCTCACCAGCATTTTCCAGCCAGGCAGGCTGTGATTGCTTTTTCATGAGGTGAGCCACGCTATCTGCTTGTCACCTCTGTGAAGGATGCCAGGTGTTTCTTAGTACCTGTAGGTATGTTAGGTCACTCCTTTTGTTCTTTTTCATAAACAGGACTCCCTCTGCTGATTGTTTTTTCCTGCAGCCTCCCTCTCTTGTGGACTTTGCAATATTTTAATCATCATCTGGCTCTGTATGCAAATAGGCTTCTGTTGTGAGACTCACAGTACACAATGACCAGATAGGGAGATCAGCATCTGCTACCTCCTGCTTGAAAGGGACCTGTTGAAGGCCTGTTAGCTTTTTTGTTTACCTGCCTTAACTCCAAGGCTTTGAAAACATAATTTCCAGTATAGATATCTAACATCTTAAATATTATCCATACCTATGTTTCAAAATGATTATGATGGCCAGTGGCTATTGGCTTTTGATAGAGACCTTACTTTTGGTGAATTTAAAATCTGACCCAGTGCATCCCCCAGGCCCTCTGCCAGTTGGCATCAAGAGGTTCCTGGGTCACAGTCACCACCCACTGTTTTTAGTTCATGGAGGAGCTATAGTAGCCCTCCCCCCATGGAGCCGAACACAATCTTACATAAGCTATTCATTTAAAACAATGGACCCCAAAGATACTGCATTGCATTGCAATATTGGTCACATCTCCCCTGAAGAGAGGTTACATTCAATTCCAGCCCACGATAATATATAACCTTAATACCAGAAGGTCTTTCAAAGAGAGTGACAGATCTGTCAATTTCCTGCACACTTGTGTATTAATCGTTCTGAATTCTAAGGATTAAAGTAGTGTTACTTTGCAACCTTCCAGCCAGAGTATTTGGTGGGTTTTTTTGTTTTTTTTTTTAATCTAACTTCTCTGTGTGTGCTGTGAACGTAATAATCCTGAGAAGCAGGGTCGTTCAGTTGCTCGTCTGTTGCATGCACTTGGGCAACGACTTTGCTCTAAAAACCTGTAGCTGGATGGTCTCTTGTGTTGAAATACAGTTCTTTAAAAAAAGGCACATGATAAAAACAATGTCATTCTACTGCTCTCAGTATCATTAAACCAGTTGGCAAGGGATCCCAACCAAACAAAAAAGTTTTTGAGAGGAATATAGTCTGCAAAATTAGTTTGCTGCTTCCAAACGTCTGGGGACAAGAACAAAGTACACTTATCCCTGCTCAAACTGCTGAATTGAAACTGCAAGAAGAACTGGATCTTTGTACTTCTGGTTTGCATTTTAATTCTGTTATTTAATTCTAGTACATTTGGCATAGACTGTACATAATTATCGCTGGACAGGTTTTGAGGATGTGTGGTGGTATAGTCTGAATAATTTGATACTTGTGAAAGTGTTAATTCAGTGACATGCACCCACAGCAAGATTTCTCCCCTCCCCCCCCCCCATGGTCAACCCACCAGCAAAATCAGGCAATGTCAAGTGCTTTAGGTTCACCAGCAAATAAAGAAAATGTGGAATCCAACACAAAGCAGTTCTAGAAATAGCGCAGCACAGAAATAACTAGCACCAGCAGGCATACTCTAGTATATAGTGCCTTCCTCAGGGCACTCCTAATTAATGAAGGCTTCCACCCTCTACAGCCTCCACTCATATCTATGGGGGTTCCCGGTGAAAGTTAGGGCTGACCTTAGCATGGGGCTGGATGAGGGTCAGAATCAACTGGAGAGGCACAGGACTCCTGTGTGGCAGGTCTTTACCATGACAGCCTTTTGTAACCCTGACCTATGTCATGGGTCTGAGGCCAGGCAATAAAGATCAGACTTTTACCAGTACACCTGTGCTCTTGTTACACCTCGGTTTCCCCATTTGGGGGATACGCAGGAGCCAGTGTGATCTGGTGGACAAATAGGGCTGCCAACGGCCTAATCGCACAAACCCGAACACCCTTGCCCCATCCCTTCCCCGAGGCCATGCCCCCTGCTCACTTCATCCTCCCTCCCTTCGTCACTCGCTTTCCCCCACCCTCACTCACTTCCCCCTGCCCCAGCCCGGTGATTGGAGGGGATGTGGGCTCTGGGCTGGGCAGTGGAGCTGAGGGGTTTGGAGTGTGGGAGGGGGATCTGGGCTGAGCCTGGGGCAGGAGTTTGGGGTGCAGGAGTGGGAGCGGGCTATGGGAGGAGTTTGGGTGTGGGAGAGGCCTCAGGGCTGGGGCAGGGGATTGGAGGATTGGAGTGGGTGAGAGGTGCGGGCTCCGGCCAGGCGGCACTTACCTCAGGTGGCTCCTGGAAGCAACCAGCATGTCTGGCTCCTAGGCTCAGGGGCAGCCAGGCGGTTTTGTGTGCTGCCCCTTGCTGCAGGCACTGCCTCTGCAGCTCCCATTGGCTGCAGTTCCCGGCCAATGGGAGCTGCGGAGTCAGCGCTCGGTGCGGGGGCAGCGCACAGAGACCCCCTGGCTGCCCCTGTGTCTAGGAGCTAGAGGGATGTGCCGGTCCCTTTTGGGAGCCACACAGAGCCAGGGCTGGCAGGGAGCCTGCCTTAGCCTTGCTGCACCGCCGACCGGACTTTTAGTAGCCTATTAAAATCTCCTGGATTGGTTTCAGTAGCCAGCAGGAGATCGATTCCAATTCGGGGAGACTCCCGGCCAATCCGGGAGGGTTGGCAACCCTATGGACAAAGCACTGTACGAGGCAGCAGGACACCTGGACCCTAATTCCTACTCTGCCCCTGATCTGCTGTGTGACTTTGTGCAAATCACTTCACCTCTCTCCTATCTGTCTTGTTTCTATAGCATGACAACTCTTCGGGACTCTCACTCCTGAATGTGTTGGTGGTGATGAGCTGTAACTCCCTAATGCCTCCTGCAGTGGCATTACATCCAGGAGCATCGCAAGGGGAAACGATTGCTCCGTAAACAGTTTGAGTAAATCTGAAGCTGGGCTCAGCATCCTCGGTGCTTTCCAGCAACGCTGTTTAAGTGAATAGGAATTTAAAAGGAAAAATAACATAAATGAAAACCGCTAATGAGGGCAAGCTGCAGTTCCCTGGCCTACCCTCCAGCACGGTCTTAAATATGTGGGGAATAACAGGAAGGAAATTACCTAATTGTAAACAGCTTATTAGAGTAAGTCAGCACCTGGAGAGAGCATCTGCCCTCCACTAACACTGTTAAATACACAGAAGGCAAAAAAATCTTGCAAATATATGTATCTTATGAGGGTGATCCATAGCACTGCAGTGCTAATGAAAGCTCTCATTATAGGGCCACTTCAGCAATCCTAATAAATCACAATAAAATAATTAGCAATCTGGGCCCCTTGTTGTAGCATAGTATTATAAGGCTGAGTAGCACTAACATATTTAGGAGCCCAATTGATGTCACCAGAACTGCTCCCTTGAGTAAATATAATTAGTGGGAGTTGGGGATACAGAATCGGGTCCATCTGTTCTCCCCTCCCCCCCCCTCCCCCACTGCATTGTTGACACTTTCGAAAATACTTTAGGAGCCTGGATATGATAGTTATAGGCACTCTCGACACTGATAGCTTAGGAGCAGACCCTCAGCTGGTGTAAATCAGCATATTTCATTGAGTTCAGTGGCACTGCACTGTTCTACACTAGCTGAGGATCTGGCCTTAAACAGAATTACTTTCCATGTATGCTACTGGAAGGAAATGACTCCTTTCTTGAAAGTCAAGGCCGAAAAATGAATTCAGGGCTGTTTTCATTTGTTAGGTAATTTTTAATAGGGTCTAGGTCGGGGGTTCTCTCTGTCCTACCACAAGGGACCCTTATCTTGAATCTGTACAGTATTTCTGCTGTCCCTGAATGAGGAGTCTGCTTGGATTTTCTCCAATTCTGTTCATAGGCCTTCTCCTACCTACTTTCTTGAGTATTTCTTGGAATCTTCCTTGATGCTTCTGTGTTTATAGGTCCCCTTCTAGGTTAAGTCCCTCAGAATGCCAGGTGGGGAACCCTGGGTCTGTAGTTCAACCTGTAGCAGCTCATGCTCTTAGCTGTTTAGGTCTCCAGTTTGATCTTTGCTGTGTCAGCCAAAATGGCAGCAATTTACAACAATTAATCTGGATAATAACAACAACGCTACTTGCCATCCATGAAGCTTACCACTCTTTCTCTCAGAATGCAAGTATCTGGATTTCTGTTTTACACACAGGGAAAATAAAAGCTAGGAGTGGATGAAATTTTTTGGCCGAAGTGGAGTTTTTTAGTGACAACGCTATTTTGCCAACACCAAAATGTTTTGCAAGTTCATATCCATTCATTTTTAAAAAATCCCATCATTCCAAACAAATCAAAACATTTCCTTTCAACATTTTGAACATTTAAAATTTTCCTTTAATTTTGTTTAAAAAAAAAAATGCTCAAGATCAAAATGAAACATTTTGTTTGGGTTGAACAGAATGTTTCATTTGACCTGACATTAATTTTTTGTACTTTTTTTGATTTGCCAAGAACTTAGAAAATTCTTGGGTTTTTTTTTTTTTTTTTTTTTTTTTTTGGTCCAACCCAAAATGAATTTCATTTCAACTTTTCAAAATTGCCAGCAAACCAAAAGGTCAGTTATTCTCCCAGCTCCGTTAAGAACCATGATCTGCTGCCCTTACTCATGTTGAGTAGCATCTGACTTCCCAAGTTTAATGGGAGGCAGAGATGTTGAGTGACTTGCCAAGGTCTATCTGTCTTAAGTGCATCTATAGCCTCCATGGCTGTAGTTTGAGCACCTCACCATCTGTAATGTTTTTATCCTAACAACAACTGAGAAGTAGAAAAGTGTTATCTCCATGTTCCAGAGGGGCAGACAGAGCGGCTATGTGACTAGCGCAAAGTCACACTGCTAGTTTGTGGTAGATCAAAGATTTGAATCCAGGACTCGCAAATTTGAGGGTAGGAGCTTAACCGCTGGGGGAGGAGGGATTGCTCAGTGGTTTGCGCATTGGTCTGCTAAACCCAGGGTTGTGAGTTCAATCCTTGAGGGGGCCATTTAGGGATTTGGGGATTTAGTTGGGGATTGGTCCTGCTTTGAGCAGTGGGTTGGACTAGATGACCTCCTGAGGTCCCTTTCAATTCTAAGAATCTATGGTTCTATCTACTTCTCTGCAACCTTCTGCACAGATTGAAACTCAGTTAGGTGTCCCTGCAAGGGTTTTCTCTGTGTAGGATGAGATCTAGCTTATGGGTTCTCAGCCAACAGGTTGCGACTTGGTCTGGAATTTTGTAAGCATCTTCCCTATCTCTATGGCTTGAAGGGAGAACTGAGTCCTGAAATGCTTTGTTATAACATGAGGGCCATGGTATGGAACGTTCAGACCCACTGATGTGACTCTGATTTCTCAGAGGCAAGAAGTGAAAAAAAAAAAAAAAAAAACCTAAAATGTTGGGTCTGCAATCCTTGACGGAATTCCTTGAAAGACGATAGACATGAGTTTAAGAAGTGGGTGTCTTGCTTTCTTTTTTATCATTTGTAAGTTTCTCATCCTGAACTGTTTTTGTAGTTAATTTAAATACTGCAGCCTCTGTATTCACCTTATTTTGCTCTGCACTGCATTCTATCAAAAAGCATAGGAGCCTTTCCTAGGTACAATAACCAAGACTAGGTAGACTATGCTAGGAGAGGTCTTACCAGTTCCTTACAGTATATAGCAGTGCTTTTGATTTGTTATATTCTCCTAGCAACCAAGCATTCTGTTTGCCTTCTTAATTTCAGCTACATATTGGGCTAACGGCTTTAGGGATTTTTTTTCCCCAATAAAAACCTTTAATCTTCCAAACAGCTCCAAATCTCTTTCCTGGTCAGCATGCTAAAGCCTTTTTTTTTTTTTTTTGGTAGGCTTTTTCTTTTATTATTGTTTTTCCAGGGCATGTTATTTTTTCTCTTTATTGATCAAAAGGTCTGGCTGTAGTTTTTTTGTTTTTGTTTTCCGTTTATTTATTCCAAGCTTGTATTGGCAAATTTGTCAATCTTATCCAAGTCTTATGTGCAAATGTTGAAAATCTGGCAACCCGAAGCTTACGTTCCACCAGCAACTTTTCCCATCACTTCTGCAGTTATTTAATTTCTGCTGTGAATGCCCTGGGGGTGGGGAGGGAAATAGTTTCCACACACCCCTTGTACATAGGAAGAAACTAAACACAGGGAAGACAGAGCATTTCTGCCTTTGTGTTAATTTATTATGGTTTTCTAAATTTATGTGCAACAAAATGTTAATTTGAGAACAGGCAGCTTTTATAGTGAGAGAGCCATCTGTACAAACCTGAACTCAAATTTAATTTCTGTATTTATAAAACACAGCTATCACTCACATCCCCGGACCTGTACACCATAAAAACAGACACCAGACTTCTCACTCTATTGTTTTGACAGCATGGGCTGTATAACTTGGCACTCTTCATGTGGTATAGTGAGCAAATGGGAACCTCTGTGACAACAGTCTGAGCCTGTTCTGGCTTTTAGTACTTTGAGTCAAAGCAAAACTTGACTTGCTTGTGCACTACTATTTTTGTTTATGTATTGTATTTATTATTTGTATAAAGCACAGAACATATGGCTGGCTCTACCTTGATCAGTGAAGCCAGACCCTACCTTGAAGAACACTGCGGGGGGAAAAAAACCCAACAGTTTCCACAATATTGTGCAGACTCATGGAACATGGATGCTGGTCTCCCTTCTGCTCTGTCATATCTCCAGTTCTCCTGTTCCATGCAAACGAAGAGCTGATCCTGCTGAGATGACCGTGCTTAACTTTATGCAGTGCATGGTCCATTGACTTCAATGAGACGACCTGTGTGTATTACGCCTGTATCTCCTAATCCTGCACGCACAACAGAGTTCAGAGTTTTCTATCGTGTATAGTCTCCCTGGGATCATTCAAGCATTGTGCATGGCAGTGAGTGTTAGCAGGATCAGACCCTAATGCCCTTTCTTTCACGTAGTCCTTAAGCCTCCTGAAGTCCATTAGAGCTACATATGAGTAAGCAGCATTGAGTGAGTTACTGTTGCAATTGCAGGCCCTGGAATGGGGGTCTTCATGAACAAGTGTGGCTGCATTTCAGGCCCCTTCCTGCTTTCAAGACTCTTTGAGGCAAATTCAGAATTGGTGTAAACAGAGACTTCACTCAAAGGGTATGTCTACACTACGAGAGTACTTCGATTTTAGTTAATTCGACTATGTGGAATCGATATTACAAAGTCGAACGTGTGTGTCCACACTAAGGACAGTAATTCGACTTTGTGAGACTTTGTGAGTCCACACTAACGGGGCAAGCGTCGACATTGGAAGCGGTGCACTGTGGGCAGCTATCCCACAGTTCCCGCAGTCCCCGCTGCCCATTGGAATTCTGGGTCGAGCCCCAAATGCCTTCTGGGTAAAAAAATGTGTCGAGGGTGCTTTTGGGTGCCTGTCGTCATCCGTCCGTCACTCCCGCCCTCCCTCCCTCCCTCCCTGAAAGCGCCGGCGGGAAATCAGTTCGCGCACTTTTCTGATTACTGACAGCGCGGACGCCACAGCAGTGCGAGCATGGATCCCGCTGCGACCATCGCTGCAGTTGTGGCAGTTCTCAACGCCTCGCAGCTTCTCATCCACCTTTACCAGAGGCAGCTGCGGATAAATCAGGAGAGGAGGCTACGGCACCACCGTGACGGCATGAAGTCGGACACTAGCTCCGACCTCTCAGAAAACAGGAGACCCAGCGCCCAGGACATCTCGGTGTCACTGGGTCTTGTGGATACTGTGGAACGGCGATTCTGGGCCCTGGAAACAAGCACGGACTGGTGGGACCGCATAGTGCTGCAGGTCTGGGATGAATCCCAGTGGCTGCGCAACTTTCGCATGTGGAAGGGGACTTTCCTCGAACTGTGTGAGTTGCTGTCCCCTGCCCTGAAGCGAAAGGACACCCGGATGCGAGCAGCCCTGACTGTCCAGAAGCGAGTGGCCATAGCCCTCTGGAAGCTCGCAACGCCAGACAGCTACCGGTCAGTCGCGAACCACTTTGGTATGGGCAAGTCTACCGTGGGGGTTGCTGTCATGCAAGTAGCCAACGCAATCGTCAAGGTACTGCTATCAAAGGTAGTGACCCTGGGAAACGTGGAGCTCATCATAGATGGCTTTGCCGAGATGGGATTCCCAAACTGTGGTGGGGCTATAGATGGGACTCACATCCCTATCCTGGGACCGGACCACCAGGCCAGCCAGTACATAAACTGAAAGGGATACTTTTCCATGGTGCTGCAAGCACTGGTGGACCATCGGGGACGTTTTACAAATATCAACGTTGGATGGCCGGGCAAGGTTCATGACGCTCGTGTTTTCAGGAACTCTGGTCTGTTTAGACGGCTGCAGGAAGGTCTTTACTTCCCGGACCATAAAGTAACTGTTGGGGATGTGGAGATGCCTACAGTGATCCTCGGGGACCCTGCATACCCGCTAATGCCCTGGCTCATGAAGCCCTACACTGGCGCACTGGACTCAGGGAAAGAACTCTTCAACTACCGGCTCAGCAAGTGCAGAATGGTGGTGGAGTGTGCTTTTGGCCGTCTCAAGGGGAGATGGAGAAGCTTACTCACTCGCTGTGATCTCAGCGAAACCAATATCCCCATTGTGATAGCTGCTTGCTGTGTGCTCCACAATCTGTGTGAGAGCAAGGGGGAGACCTTTATGGCGGGGTGGGAGGTTGAGGCAAATAGCCTGGCTTCCGATTACGCCCAGCCAGACAGCCGGGCGATTAGAAGATCCCAGCGGGACGCGCTGTGCATCAGGGAGGCTTTGAAAGCCAGGTTCCTGACTGAGCAGGGTCTCCAGTGACTGTTTAGTTTGTGGACACAGATGCTGAACCTGCCCCCGTTTCTTTACCCAGTTACTGTTCACTATCCTTCCAAGTTACATACCCCCTTCACCACCTTCCCAACAAATAAAATCTGTTCTGTTTTGTTAATGAACAAGGTTCTCTTTCTTACTGTTTTCGCGTGAATGTTTTAAACCGGGAACGCAGACTGTGGCGGGGGGCGGGTTTAGTGTTTTGATGCAAATGATGCTTCTAAACTCCTGGAATGCCAGGCTCCGCAGTGCTGGATTGGTTGTTTCAACGGAGCCTGCCAGCAGTCCTGGGCGGGACTGCGTGTATGTGTCGGACAAGTGACTTTCTGGCAGGGGGCGGAGGGTTACAGACCCCCTGCTGCGTGGCTCTGTGATCCAGGATAAGGACCGCGGCATAAGATCTCTAACTGCCCTCCCCCGCCACAAAGTCACAGATCAACCCCCCCGCACCCCAGAACATGAAAACCGCCTCCCAGACTGACCAGGGTAACTGGTGATTGCACTGTGTATGTGTCCTGATGCTGGACCTGCCCCCGCCTCTGTAGCCTGCTAAAGGTGACTGTCCTGTCCAAGTAACAAACCCCTTCCCCCCCTTCAGACAGAATCCCCTCTAAAAGACACTCTCGGAAACAGTACTTAACAGAAACACATGTTTTATTATGAACCGCACATGAAAAGGGGGGAGGAAACTTGGACGGGGGCTTGTGTGAGATGGGTAGGAAAGGACTTTTCAAACTTTGTGGAACGAGAGCCTTCTATTGCTGCAGCAGTGTGCAGGGGCTGACTGAAAGTTTTAACGGCCCTTGCCGCCCCTCCTTCTTTGGACTTTTGGTGAGGGGGGTGTGGGACTTGGTGGCGGGGGAGGGCGGTTAGAGATAGACAGACAGCAGCAGGGCTCTGTCCTCCTGCCTCCGGTCTTGCAGAACATCCACTAGGCGCCGGAGCGTCTCCGTTTGCTCCCTCATTAGTCCAAGTAGGGTTTGAGTAGCCTGCTGGTCCTCCTGGCGCCACCTCTCCTCCCGTTCCATGACTGCTCGGTGCATTTGTGACAAGTTCTCCCTCCGCTGTGTCGTCTGGGCTGCCTGCTCTCGTGAGCAGTCCATAAGTTCATAGAACATGTCCTCACGCGTCTTCTTCTTCCTTCTCCTAATCTGCGCTAGCCTCTGGGAGTGTGATGCCAGGCTGGGTTGGGAGACAGTCGCAGATGTGTCTGTGGGAATGGGAAAAAGGGAGTGAATTCCTGAGACAGATAAATGAAGTTGCTAACAAAGAACATAGTCTTTCTCTGTGAACAACACCATGCACTGCACCTTTCACATGCGCACTCAGGACAAGGTCGAATTTTCGGCCCTCGCCTTCAGTGCCTGGGGTCTTGCAGTTGCGATCAGAGAAGCGTGGCAGGACACCTCTACTTTTGTTGCAGGAAAACATGGTAAGCCGTAGACTTGTGGCAGCTTAAAAATTTAATAGTAGCACTGGGCTCCTTTCGCACTGAAAGCAAGGCCACTCTCTGCTGGCAGCAATCAGGGAAGCATGAGCTCTGCCCCTGTCCCACCACCTCGCGGCTGTCCCAGGGAAAGATCCCTGTATGCTGCCCCTCTGCCGCCTCCACCGCGTGGCTGTAAAGCAGTCCCAATACTAACATTCCCCTCCCTAATTTAAAGCAGGGCGTCATGTGCGACATAACGCTTATGAGGATCTCGGAGAGCGAGAGGGGACGGATGCTTCGGGAGAGCATTCAGAGGCCAGGGCCGTATGCCGCCATGCTCTGCCGTGCCATGATCCCGGACTACTTAATAGACTCATGGCGTGGGAACGTGTGTTACCACGGTGGACCGAACAAGATCGCCCTGCCACGGAACCTGATGCGCATGCTTGAGCGGTACCTCCAGGAGAGCTATGCTGAGCTATCCCAGGAGGACTCTCTGTCAATTCCCGGGCATATTGACCGTCTTTTCGTTTAACTGCACTAGAAGGGACTACAGAGTGGAGCGTCCTGTGGTGGCCTAATCATGAAAATCCGGACATTATTTGATTTTTTATACATAGTTGGGACTAAATAGTTGACTAAGCCAAAGAAATCATGAACACCCAATTGCTGATATAGTTAATATTCCTGTTTTGTTATAAATAAAAGTTTCTATGTTTAAATGAGTGAATGAAAAGCCCATTCTTAACAATATAAATATTCCAGTTATGTTAAAATTACATGTTTAGATGTTTAAAGCACTCACTGCTTGATCCTTCCCCTGATTCGGTGTCCGGGGTAACGGCTGTGGACGGTTGGTAGGGGATCTCGGTAAGGGTGATGAAGAGCTCCTGGCTGTCAGGGAAATCAGCGGTGCAAGCGCTGTCGACTGCCTCGTCCTCCTCATCTCCTTCCTCATCTTCCCCGTCACCTAACATTTCCGACGAGGAACCGGCCGTGGACAGTATCCCATCCTCTGAGTCCACGGTCACTGGTGGGGTAGTGGTGGCGGCCGCACCTAGGATGGAATGCAGTGCCTCGTAGAAACGTGATGTGTGGGGCTGGGATCCGGAGCGTCGGTTTGCCTCTTTGGTTTTTTGGTAGCCTTGTCTCAGCTCCTTGATTTTCACGCGGCACTGCGTTGCATCCCGGCTGTATCCTCTCTCTGCCATGGCTTTAGAGATCTTCTCGTAGATCTTTGCATTCCTTCTTTTGGAGCGCAGCTCGGAAAGCACGGACTCATCGCCCCACACAGCGATGAGATCCAAGACTTCCCGATCAGTCCATGCTGGGGCCCTCTTTCTATTAGATTGCACGGCCATCTCTGCTGGAGAGCTCTGCATCGTTGCCAGTGCTGCTGAGCTCGCCACGCTGTCCAAACAGAAAATGAGATTCAAACTGCCCAGACAGGAAAAGGAATTCAAATTTTTCCGGGGCTTTTCCTGTGTGGCTGGTCAGAGCATCCGAGCTCGAAGTGCTGTCCAGAGCGTCAACAGAGTGGTGCACTGTGGGATAGCTCCCGGAGCTATTACCGTCGATTTCCATCCACACCTAGCCTAATTCGATATTGCCATTTCGAATTTAGCGCTACTCCTCTCGTTTTCGAGGAGTACAGAAGTCGAATTTAAGAGAGCTCTATGTCGAATTAAATAGCTTCGTGGTGTGGACGGGTGCAGGGTTAATTCGATGTAACGGCGCTAAATTCGACATAAACTCCTAGTGTAGACCAGGCCAAAGTGACTAACATGTGACTGGCGCTTCTGTACAGTGTATTCACTCTTGAGGGATGTCTATCCTGCAATCAGAGGTGTGACTACAGCACTTGCAGACGCACCCACGTTGGCTTTGATCTAGCTAGCTCAGATAATTCAGTGAAGCCACAGCAGCACCTTTGAATATGTTCTGAGGGTACTGGGTGGGCAGGGCTAGCCCGCCTTCCATGCTGCAGGGCAGCCCAGAGGGGGGGGCAAGTGGGGCAATTTGCCCCGGGCCCCGCAGGGGCCCCCACGAGAGTTTTTCAGGGCCCCTGGAGCGGGATCCTTCACTCGCTCCGGGGGCCCCGGAAAACTCTCGCAGGGCCCGGGCCCCCGGAGCTTCTTCCGCTCTGGGTCTTCGGTGGCAGTTCAGCGGCGGGGGGTCCTTCCACTCCGGGACCCGCCGCCCAAGTGCCCTGAAGACCCGCGGCGGGGGGTCCTTCCGCCCCAGGACCCGCCGCCGAAGTGCCCTGAAGACCCGCGGCGGGGGGTCCTTCCGCCCCAGGACCCGCCGCCGAAGTGCTGGGTCTTCGGTGGCGGGTCCTGGGGCGGAAGGACCCCCAGGCCCCCTGAATCCTCTGGGCGGCCCTGCCATGCTGCTATGGCTTAACTGCTTAACTGCTGTTACTGAAGCTAACTTTGATCTAGCTAGCTGGGTATGTCTATACGTGCTGCCATCATCCCTCCCCACTGCAGTGTAGACATACCTTAGCTCTGGAGTTGACCCTTTGCATGGCTGTACAGGTCATGTTTAAAATGCTCAGGGATGAGTAGAATTAGATGCCTTTATTTTGTGGTATGTCAAAACCTTCCCAATTTCTGAATGCAATTTCAGAGTTTGTTGCCACAGGCTTCTTATAAGCAAATACAAGAAAAATGGAGGGTGCTTTTTATTGAATGTTGGCAAAAAATGCAGTGTGTGTATAGTATTTAACTAAAATGTTGTACCTTGCTGTAAAATAAGTAGGAACATGGTATCTTGGAATCTAAGGTATTGAAATGTTGCCAGTTGTTCTTGTATTGGTGCCTCTAGGTATTCTGGGGGTGGGATCTATCAATTAAAAATTCTGTCTACTTTGCATAGCCCTTGGCTTTTTAGAATTAAAATTTCATAAGTATGTCTAACATAAGAATTCAGGATTAGAGTCTCACAACTCTCTGCACATTGACATGAGAGGGTATGCCCCTTAGGGCAAATGCCCCAGATGGATTCACATGCTAGATGTACGACAACCCACCAAAAACTGACAGAAAAAATGTTAAGGTGACAATAGAAATCCCACTTGCCCAGACATTAGAAAGTGTCTGTGTATTTCTAATGGGTATTTTTAATTGTGCTGTACAGATTACACCTGAACTGTGGCACAGGTGTTATAAACAGCCTAAAGAAACAGACAACATAGCAGATCTTTGTCACTGTCTCTAGAGACATCGCCTTTCCACACAGTGCAGCTGCCTTTAATTACAAATGCAGGCAAACTATCAGCAAAAATAGTTTAACAATATTTCTAGTTAATTTATGTTAAAATGGAATCTGTTACACTGTATTCAAAAGACCTGTATCTAAGCAATGTCTTTTAGTTTCCATTTTCAAATGCAACTTCTTCCTGTGACCTTGGCCTCCTCTTGGATAATGCCCTGAGACCAGTTTCTCTAGACAGCTTGGCTTAAGCCAAATGATTACAGGGGAGACTTTCATGATTTACGTAACTACAAAGGAAAAATGAAATCGTGGGTTTCTTTTTGTTTTTGTTTTTAATATATACATACATACATACATACATACATACATACATACATACACACACACACACACACACACACACACACACACACACACACACACACACACACACTTTGGACAGATGACTGACGTAATCCTACATTCCATATCCATTTCAAATGTAGAACATATCTGTTGAAGGAGGATTGATGTGAGGGGTTTCACCAGAGTCACTGAGAGTGCTAAGAGCTCACCCTTGGAAAGCAACTTTAAAAAGAAATACTGAAATATTGTTTTGGAAATGTTTCTAGTGTTGCCATACTAGCTAAGTTTTGGAGTCTTGTTCTAATACAACAATGGAGTCAGTGGCTAAGAAATGTGAAATAAACAGCTTTCTGTAATTGCAATCTTTCAATGAAGAAAGATCTTTAAGGGACATATGAGACAAACCTACAGGACTGGAATTAATGGCCCGGGAATTCCCATGAACATCCTTTCAAAGAGTTTCCATGAGAAAATACTTCCACAGGAGAGGAAATTTCAGACCCAAAGCATGCTAACCCCTCCATGGTGATAGTTGATTTCTTCCCACCAACCTCAGTGTTGATATAGGTAAAAAGTAAGGCGTAATGCTACTTGAAGGAAAATTATCTCCTGCGTGAATATCCACCATACTTGGTGGGGAGCATTTTACAGTATGGTGGATATTCAGGACCCACTCTTGCTCCCCTCTGACATGCTCATGTCTTATCTGAAGATCCAGAACGCCATGGACTTGGACAGAGGGGCTTCCATTGAACCAAGAGTGGGTGGAAGGAGAACATAAGAACATCTATATTGGATCAGACCAAAGGTCCATCCAGCCCAGTATCCTGTCTACCGACAGTGGCCAATGCCAGGTGTCCCAGAGGGAGTGAACCTAACAGGTAATGATCAAGTGATCTCTCTCCTGCCATCCATCTCCACCGTCTGACAAACAGAGGCTAGGGACACAATTCCTGACCCATTAAGGGACTTAACCTCCATGAATTTATCTAGTTCTCTTTTAAACCCTGTTATAGTCCTAGCCTTCACAACCTCCTCAGGCAAGGAGTTCCACAGGTTGACTGCGCTGTGTGAAGAACTTCCTTTTATTTGTTTAAAACCTGCTGCCCATTAATTTCATTTGGTGGCCCCTAGTTTTTATATTATGGCAACAAGTAAATAACTTTTCCTTATTTTCTTTCTCCACACCACTCATGATTTTATATACCTCTATCATATCTCCCCTTAGTCTCCTCTTTTCAAAGCTGAAAAGTCCTAGCCTCTTTAATCTCTCCTCATATGAGACCCGTTCCAAACCCCTAATCGTTTTAGTTGCCCTTTGTGACGTCGTGCAGTCTATATGGTTTTATAAAAACTTGATAATAAGTCAATATAATGTAACTGGGATAGTTTTAGAGAAAATATGGTAATAAGTGAATATAACGTAACTGGGATATGCTTCATGCAAAAGGTCTCTTGTAAGGTATCATTACAAAGCTTATAATCTACTGAGTATGATCATCTGATTTGTATAAATGTACCACTCTTGTATCTAAAACTAGAAATATAAAATGTAACTCTGAGGGCCTATTGTAATTATGTAAAGTGTGGGCCATTAATGATGGTTTGGAATCTTGATGACTCCCATTAACCAGGACCATTGTCTGCAGATGGTTGTGTTTACCTGTTAGTCTTCCTGTATATGTGTGTGCTGGCAAGTGGGCAATGAAGTCTTGCAGTGACATGTGATCATGTCACCTGAACTGGAATCCATCTTTAACCTGGTGCTTTTCCAGTGAGGGGGGGTGGAAACCCAGAGGGACAAAGGGTTCCCGTCTTATGCAAAAGATATATAAAGGGGTGGAACAGAACAAAGGGGAGAGAGGAGCCATCATGAAGAATCCCCTAGCTACCACCTGAGCTGGAACAAGAGCTGTACCAGGGGAAAGAATTGTGCCCAGGCCTGGAAGGTGTCCAGTCTTAGAAAAAACTTACTGAAGCATCTCTGAGGGTGAGATTATCTGTATTCAGTTTGATTAGACATAGATTTGCGCATTTTATTTTATTTTGCTTGGTAACTTACTTTGTTCTGTCTGTTACTACTTGGAACCACTTAAATCCTACTGTCTGTATTTAATAAAATCACTTTTTATTTAGTAATTTACTCAGAGTATGTATTAATACCTGGGGGAGCAAACAACTGTGCATATCTCTCTATGAGTGTTATAGAGGGCGAACAATTTATGAGTTTGCTCTGCATAAGCTTTATGCAGGGTAAAACGGATTTATCTGGTTTAGACCCCATTGGGAGTTGGGCATCTGAGTGCTAAAGACAAGCACACCTCTGTGAGCTGTTTTCAGGTAAACTTGCAGCTTTGGGGCAAGTGATTCAGACCCTGGGTCTGTGTTGGAGCAGACTGGAGTGTCTGGCTCAGCAAGTCAGGGTGCTGGAGTCCTGAGCTGGCAGGGAAAACAGAAGCAGGGGTAGTCTTTGCACATCGGGTGGCAGCTCCCAAGGGGGTTTCTGTGATCCAACCCGTCACACCCTTCTCTGAACTTTTTCTAATTCCAGTATATCTTTTTTTGAGATGAGGAGACCACATCTGTACGCAGTATTCAAGATGTAGGCGTACCATAGATTTATATAAGGGCAATAAGATATTCTTCGTCTTATTCTCTATCCCTTTTTTAATGATTCCTGACATCCTGTTTGCTTTTTTGACTGCCGCTGCACACTGCACGGACGTCTTCAGAGAACTATCCATGATGACTCCAAGATCTCTTTCCTGATTAGTTGTAGCTAAATTAGCCCCCATCATATTGTATGTATATTTGGAGTTATTTTTTCCAATGTGCATTACTTTACATATATCCACATTAAATTTCATTTGCCATTTTGTTGCCCAATCACTTAGTTTTGTGAGATCTTTTTGAAGTTCTTCACAGTCTACTTTGGTCTTAACTATCTTGAGAAGTTTAGTATGATCTGCAAACTTTTGCCACCTCACTGTTTACCCCTTTCTCCAGATCATTTATTAATAAGTTGACTAGGATTGGTCCTAGGACTGACCCTTGGGGAACACTAGTTACCCCTCTCCATTCTGAAAATTTACCATTTATTCCTACCCTTTGTTCCCTGTCTTTTAACCAGTTCTTAGTCCATGAAAGGATCTTCCCTCTTATCCCATGACAACTTAATTTATATAAGAGCCTTTGGTGAGGGATCTTGTCAAAGGCTTTCTGGAAATCTAAGTACACTATGTTCACTGGATCCCCCTTGTCCACATGTTTGTTGACCCCTTCAAAGAACTCTAATAGATTAGTAAGACATGATTTCCCTTTCCATGTTGACTTTTGACCTACATGTTATGTTCTTCTATGTGTCTGACAATTTTATTCTTTACTATTGTTTCAACTAATTTGTCCCGTACTGATGTTAGACTTACTGGTCTGTAATTGCCGGGATCACCTCTAGAGCCCTTTTTAAATATTGGCATTACATTAGCTATCTTCCAGTCATTGGGTATGGAAGCCGATTTAAAGGGCAGGTTACAAACCATAGTTAATAGTTCCACAGTTTCACATTTGAGTTCTTTCAGAACTCTTGGGTGAATGCCATCTGGTCCCGGTGACTTGTTACTGTTAAGTTTATCAATTAATTCCAAAACCTCCTCTAGTGACACTTCAATCTGTGACAATTCCTCAGATTTGTCACCTACAAAGGACGACTCAGGTTTGGGAATCTCCCTAACATCCTCAGCCGTGAAGACTGAAGCAAAGAATTCATTTAGTTTCTCCGCAATGACTTTATCGTCTTTAAGTGCTCCTTTTGTATCTCGATCGTCCAGGGGCCCCACTGGTTGTTTAGCAGGCTTCCTGCTTCTGATGTACTTAAAAAACATTTTGTTATTACCTTTTGAGTTTTTGGCTAGCCGTTCTTCAAACTCCTTTTTGGCATTTCTTATTACGTTTTTACACTTAATTTGGCAGCGTTTGTGCTCCTTTCTATTTACCTCACTAGGATTTGACTTCCACTTTTTAAAAGATGCCTTTTTATCTCTCACTGCTTCTTTTACATGGAGCATGTGCAGAGCTGCTATGCCACCTTTTACACCTTCCAGTCCCATTCTGGTTTTGCTCCCCTCACGCTTGTGGAAGGGAACAGAGGAATAAAGCATTAACTACCTTAATGCATCTCCCTATGCAATGTGTGCTCTCCAAAGCAAAAGTGTTAGGTAAAAAGCAAGTCCTTACTCACCTCTCCAGCACCCGAGTTGGTATGGGGCTCACAATCTGTCAGAGACCAGACACCAATTCGTTGATCAACGGGCTCACACTATCCTTAGCTTAAAAGGCTTCGGAGTAAGTGTGGCGAGTTTATTAGGGGTGAGCATCAATATTTATACACAGAAGTAAACAAAGTGATTAACAGATCATAATGGTCATGCATAATCAATCAAGATTCTACAGGATAAAACAGGTTAAAATGTAAACTTAAAAAGACAAAAGGGGAGATGGCTACTTAAGGGGAGGGGGTGTCATGAGTAGTTAGCAGGTCAGAGCTTTGATTAAAACTTTCAGACAGAGACATCGAGTCTGGGTTAAGTTTAAGCTCATCAAAAGTTCAGACTCAACAAAAGCATAAAGTCATTTGGCCTTTTGACTTGCTTCTCTGCCATGGCACAACTGAAGAACATATTATGAGTGGGATTTTCTAAAGCACTTGATCTAATTCTGCTCTGAGTGAAGTCAGTTCGGGTTATATTATGAATGCTTTTCAAATATCTTTATATCTACAGTTCTGTCGCTTGCTATCAGAGATGTAGGTATATTTAGACACCTATGGAATATTTCATCCTCAGCAGTCTAATAGTTATACGTTATTTTATTACATTTTGGCCTTTGAAAAATCTTGATGTGCCTTTTTTAAAGTTTGCCTTAAACTAGTAGAAAGATGGACATGCAGAGTGAAAGCTAAAATTCTAGCTTTGCCTTGTTCCATTCTCTCTGTTACAGGTATAGTTTTAAAGGACCAACTTGTCAAAAAGAATAAAAACCCTTTCTTGTGTTGCGAGTTCTCATAAAAAGCCTTAAGAGCTTCTGTGGAGCTATTATTGTCTCTTGTGTACAAGAGATCAGTAAAATACTGACCCAGGGCTATGCTCAATGGACTGAACTCTGTTAGCATGATTTGGGAATCAGCTTATTTTCCAATGGAACTGGGAACCTTTTCCCCCGAGCACGCACATGCTCGCACACGCAATATTGTAGTCTGTTAGTACTTCGCTTTGCTTTGAAACTGTTTCATGTTGGAGCCAACTGTTTTTAAAAAAACAAAACACTGCACTGTGACAATATAGCTCCTGTGAGGTGAGGTTAAGAAAAATTAAATTTGTATTCAGATTAAAAAAGAGGTATGTGAGAGGAGACTGAATGAGCTATATAAAAACAAGGCCTCCAGAAAACAGCGGATGCCACAAAACTGTATGACGCTCAAAAACAAGAGACAGGAACTTTAGTGGAACCAAGAAAGTTTTTAAGTAAAATGACAGGTTTCAGAGTAGCAGCCGTGTTAGTCTGTATCCGCAAAAAGAACAGGAGTACTTGTGTCTCTAAGGTGCCACAAGTACTCCTGTTATTTTTAAGTAAAAGTAGCTGCAGCAAGTTATAGACCAGAGGGCAGTCCTTTCTGCACAAATTCAGTGAAGTTCTTAATTTTGCATTTGGTTGATACATAGAAGGGCAAGGAATGCACTGAAATGTATTAGACAGAAAAGAAAGGAAGATGATATAGCACGAGCCGGGAGAAATGTATTCTTTAACTGTCCAATTTTATTTTAATCACTGAAGATGCAGGATTTCTTGGGATATTAGTGTTTGTTTGTTTGTTTTTCCTCCCAAACAAACAATGCACAATGAGCTTGTGGAACTTAGTTTCATAAGATAGTGTTCAGTATAAGTCTGATGTTGCCACCCCCTTCTATCCAATAAACCCCTACCTAAAAAAATAAAAACACTGCCCCTAATCCCAAACAGAGCTTTTATCCTATAAATTGAGAAATGCCTGAGACTCCATGAAGCCACTTGGATATTGTTAATGATTTTATATGAAGGGCACTTAGATCCTGTGCTAATGGGCAGCAGTATAAAACCCCGAGGGCTTGTCTACACAAACAATTAAACTATGGCAAGCTGGGGTGTGAATCTGTCCACCTTAGCCTGCCCTGGTCTAACTATCCATGTGCACCCTGCTGATGTGCATTAAGTTTGTTAATGTGCTTTGAGATAGTTCTGTTTCAAAGAGGACTAGATGAAAGTGCTCTAACGAACTGCTAACATGTGCCAGCAGGGTGCACATGGACAGTTAGACCATGACAAGCTGTTGTGGGGTAGATTCACACCTCAGTGTGTTGGTCTAATTGTTCATGTATAGAAGCCCTGAGATAGCTAGATATCATTGAGGGCAAGAGCTCATAAAGACTTAAACAAGGACTGGTTATGTATATGAATAGCAAGAACATCCAGAGTTATATTGGTGACAGACTGACATTGTCCTGATCAAACCTTATGGAATTAAGATAAACCTTATTGAATTAGGGCTAATACCTTTGGGGTACCCTGTATTAAAAATGCAAAGTGTGCATGTGTTGTAGCACTGTATGTACCTTCTCTAGTAGGGAGGGGGATGCTAATGTTTTTCCTCCTTTATCAGCCCTTTAAATCCACACACACACACCCGGCATCAGATATGCATGTACTACTTCAAACTGGATTGCCAAGGGACCAGGAGACAAAAAATGCACTTTCAGATAAACAGCCTGGTTTTAAAGTGGCTTAGGGCCTTCTTCCTGACCCAGGAAATGGACAAGATCCCAGTCATTAGAGCACCCCAGCCCTTAGGGTAGGGTTGGAAGGACTGGATCTACTGAGGCCTAAGAAGACTGGGGGCTTGTTCAGAGCAGGAGCTGTGACGAACTTGTAACCACAAGGAATCCCCTTGGGTGGGGTTTGAAGGACTGCTCCTGCCAGAATTCATGTTAGAGTTGGGGATTGTAACCATGTGGCACCTACCTCTTGCCAGTGCACTCTTCTGATCAGGTGTGTCTGCAGTCTTAAAACTGTCCTGGTATTGGGTCATGCCCCCAGGCCTTCCCCCCCCTGGAGGCACTGGTTTCACCATCTTGATTGTTTTGGTCCCAGCTCTCCAGCTGGGTCTCTTAACAGTTCAATTCCCCTTCCAGGGATTTATCACTGTCCGAGAGGAGGCCAGTTCCCCAGTAACCGCCTATAGGGGAGACCCACTACTCCAGGTCCCAGCCCAGGGACCCTACAAATAGCAGCCACATGCCACCATATCCCTTTAACTACACTGCTTTCAGTTCCCTGGGCCACTTCCCGGCAGCTCCAACTTTCACCAAAGCTTCACCCTTACCTGAGGGCTCATGTGAATTCAGGCCCAGCAGCCAGCCAGGAGCTGTCCCACTCCCTGCCAGCACTGAGCTGTCCATGGTGCTGAAATTCCCTTTGACCAACCAGGAGCACCAGCTACATTTCTCTAGTTCCAGCAAGGTACCAACTTGTTGCTGGAGCTCCAGGTGCTTTTATATGGCCCTATTGGGCTATGATTGCCTCTCTGATTGTCTGCTTCCCCTGCAGCCCCTCTAGACTCGTCTATTGTACCTTTCCTGGGATAGGTGTGGCAGGACACTGAAGCCTTTCCAGCAAGGGGCCTAGTCCACCCCATCAAAGGGAAGAACTTAGGTACGCTTATTAGCATGCATGCAGCTTCATTTTTACTTTTAATATTTTTTCTCTGTAATGCTTTCTACCTTAAGAATAGAATAGGCTTGCACAGGAATTGCTGCATGATACTAAGATGGGGTTTACAGACCCCACACTAAACCAGGACAATGCATAGAGCAGTATTGGGGAAAGGCTGCTCCCCCTCAGTAGGTGCAGGGCATACTCCGGGTGGAAAGATAATTTTTAAAAGGGCATTGGCAGCTCAGGGGAGCAGACAGCAGGAGGTGCTAGTGTGAAAGAACCCCTGCAATGCTGTGTCCTGGTTCAAGAGAGTGCTCAGATGGTGAGCTCCCCCATTACATCTCTTATCTAAAGTTTACTATTGCCATATTAGCTTTTGGTGCCTTTCCTCTCCTGAGACTATAGAACTTAATGATATCATGGTCTTTATTACTTAATGGCCATTTTGGATTTATTTAGTAGCTTCTCTTCTTCTGTGTTCTGAACCTAGCTATTCCAAGCAGCAATCATTTAAGAGATCAAGAAACTGCTTCTTTATCTGTCCCAGTGTGATATTTGATTAGTTTACATGTGGGTAATTAAAGTCTCCCATTATTACCATTTTATTGGACTTTGTCTCTTTGATCTCTCTGAAAGAAGTGTCCTTTTCTTGGTCTGGAGGTTGAAAGCCTAATCCTATCAATATATTTGTATGCATATGACTGGGGATTTAAAAATGTGATTCTCTTGACTCAGAATTCTGGTGACCCGAGATTATGTGGAATTTTTTAGGTATAGTACTACTCACTGCTTTCTCACCTAATCTGTCTTTCCTATATATTTTATAGCCAGATATCACATTATCCCATTGTTTTTCTTTGTTAGTCCACTGCGTTTAATGCTTATTATGTCAAGGGACTCTTCCCTTGCAAGCATTCTAGTTCACCTGTTTTTGCTTTCAGAGTTCTTGCATTGGCATGCAGACATATTGAACCAGATCCTGATCTGATATAAATTGGCATAGCTCCACTGATGCCAACGGAGCTACACCAGTTTACACCAGCTCAGGTTCTGGCCCTCATCGTTTATATTTTTCACATGAGCTTATTTTTATTTAACTCCTCTGTCTGACATCCTGTTAATGTATCAGAATAAATCATGTATAATTAGGTCAAATTATACCTTATACAAGCATTACTTTGCATTTGCCAACACTGAAATTCATTTGCTACTGTGCTGCCAATTCACCTAACTTAGTCAGACCTATCTAAAGTTTCTCATAGTATGTTCTAGTTCTGGCTAATCTAAGTAACTTTGTGTCACCTGCAGATTTTGGCACCTCATAGAACATGCCATGACCTAATACGTGATAAATGTACAGTAACTCCTCGCTTGACGTTGTAGTTCTGTTCCTGAAAAATGCTACTTTAAGCGAAACCATGTTAAGCGAATCCAATTTCCCCATAAGAATTAATGTAAATGGGAGGGTTAGGTTCCAGGGGGAAAAAAAAAATAAAAAAAATATTGTGACAGGGTCAGGCCAGATGGCTACAGGAGAGTGATAGAAGGTAGATACATTAGCTCCAGACTAATCCGGTCCCTTTTCCCTGAGTAAGATGGGCGGGGGGGAGCCTTTCCCCAATACTGAATAAAATGAAAGCTTTGGGAGGGGGCTTCTACAGCAGCCATGCCTGACTCACCTAAAAGAATTTGGATTAGAAAATGGCCTAGAAAGCTAATCGCAGTTTTCTGTTCATATTTTTATAGCCATAAGGCAGCTTCACTGGTCGCAGGGTGTTTCCCTATCAACAGGCAGTAGTGGGAGGCACACAGAAATGAAAGGAGAGAGACTATACTTATGCAGAATGCAAAGCACAGGAAGTAGGTGGAATCATGCTTCTCTGCACATGCTCCCACTATGCACCAGAATGGGTCAAGGCAGAGTCCAGTGGTGCACATGACGCACAAACTGGGTACCATGGGCGGGTGCCACAGGGTTAGGATCAGGAGGAAAGCTGCTTTGTTGGCTAGCTGGACCAGGATGCTTAGCAGGAAGCAGCACAACAATGTGCTATCTCCCCAGCAGCTATTGATAGAGCCCTGAATACACAGGTCACACCCTCTGACCCCCACTGATGAGGAATGCAGCTGGCAGGGGGGGCATGCAGCAGCAGGGAAAGGACAGTATGCCTCCTCTCTGTGCTAAGTAATCTCAATCTACTTCAAATTCCTCCACAAATTCCCTTCCTTCACAGGCTTTGTCCCACTAATCTTATCTCTGCCACAATCTGCTCCCACCGTACTTGATCACTAACAAAAAGAAATGTTATAGCTAAGAATGATATGAAACAAAACAAATGTGATTTGATTTCCTAAAAAAAACCCAGACTCTTCCGCGACCCTGATACCTTTCCCATTGTCTGCTGTTGTCTTTTCACACCCATTTTCTACCCTCTGTGCACCACAGCCTCTTTTATTTGTTCACTCTCTTGAATTTAGAATATAGGTCCTTAGTGCAGGGATCTTATTATCTTTTATGTTTGAAAACTACCATGTATGCACATGTACTATACAATGGGTGCACTTAAAAAGGTGATTCTGGTTTTAGAAATATTACCAGTTATGGCATTTATTCTCTATATTTAAAATGGAAGATCTTCAGTACTAGTGAATAATCTCAAGAGCAGGGAATACATTTTTTTAAGTTCCTCCACCCTATAAATAATGAGTAATAACAATCGACCACCCTATGTTAGGTTAAAAAAAAGAGATACAGTTTGTATTAAATAAGCACCCTGCTTATTCTCTATCAGGAGATGTTATGCATTGTTTTTGGTAGCACCTACAAAGTGCTCGTTGCTTTCTAAACATAAAAGAAAACCCATTCCCTGCTCTGGAAGGCTTACAAGCTGAAAAAGAGCAATTTTGTCTGCTGTCCCTTGCTGTGTACATCTAACAGGATATTATTTTCTACCATTCATGGCAGATGATTTCCACTCCCAAGTGCCTTTCCCATGACAGGCTGGTTTCTGAGTAGTTTGGCTGGCCTTGTTCCTCTGTTTGGAATGCTGCCTCATCCTGGTGTGGAGGTAAAGGTCTGCTTTGTCACTTGTCAGAATGATCCAGTTCTGTTTCACCTTAAAATCTGCTTTCTCACATTTTGTCAAGACCGTGCCTGCTCTGACGGAATTATAAATTACTGTTTTATTGTATTATGTTTATTTTCTGGTAAAACAGATGATGTGCCTGGTGCTGTACAAGACACAAATAGAGTTCTTGTCCCCAAAGAGTTCACAGTCTAAGGCTTTGGTCCAACACAGATTCAAGCATATGCTTAACCTTCGGACACAAATAGTTCCCGGTTCATGGGACTGCTCACATGCTTAAAGTGAAGCAAATGCATAAGTCTCTGCACTACTGCAGGTAGATGCAGGATAAGATCAGATGCACTGGGAGGTGTGGAGGAAGGCGTTAACTAAATCAATACATCTCTCTCTCTCTCTCTCTCTCTCTCTCTTTCTTTTTCTCTTTCTCACTTCTCTTCTATAAAAGGTGGAGAAGGAATATGACTGACAGGTTAATGTGTACGGGCCTTGCAGAAGTAAAACTTCTGGAGGGATTTGAATGAGTGAAGTGTGATGGCCTGATGCTTTGGGATTGGGAAGTCATTCTGTGCATGGGGACCAGCATGGAAGAATGTACAGAATTTCACTGACATTTATCTAGGGAGTCTATATTGGTCTTGTACCTCCGTACATGACTAAAGAATCCTCTCATCATATAGCCATTTTACAAACCTAATATATCTCTTCAGGCCCGTGTCTTCTATTAAAATGCTTCCTTACTGTTTTGAGCGGTGGATTATACTGTTCTGAGGCTCCCACGTGAAGCTGGTTGAAAGTTATGCGATGGACCAGTTTTGTCAAAATTGAAACATGTCGTGGGAATGTGTCAATTTTGATGAAATTTTAGATGAGGGGGGGAATGGAAACAATTGTTTTGACTTTCTAATTTTTGTTAATGTTGAAGCATTTTGTATTGACTTTATTCTTTTGATTTTTGTTTTGACTTTTATATTAAAATATTAATTTGTGTATACTATTTGCCGTGTGTGTGTGTGTGTGTGTGTATATATGTGTGTGTGTGTGTGTGTATATATGTGTGTGTGTGTGTGTGTGTGTGTGTGTGTGTATTTTGACATTATTAAAAGAAACAAAATCAGAAAATCAGAAAAAATTCTGTTTGGAAATTGAAATTTTCTGATTTTGTTTGTTGGCTTTGTTTTAAGTTTTGCAAAAAATTTCAAAATTCCATCTTTTTGTTCCAGTCTGGATTGCAGAGAAATTTCACAATGTCAGAATTTCCCATGGAATGGAAATTCTAGTTTCCAACCAGCTCTGATCCCAGTGAGCCTCTTTTCCATAAATATGCAGGCTATAGGTTCCCCAGATTTCCTCTCCATTAAGAAAGTGAGTCAAATAGTTTCCACTAATACTGCCTTTGATGTCAGTGGAGTCTCACAGATGTCAATAAGAGCAGAAACGGGCTCAGTGGATATTGATGTTTCTTTAGCCAGAAGGTGATATATAGGACAAAGGCAGCAATAGGGGCTGCAGCTTTGTGTGTATTTAAAAAAAAAATAAGATCAGTTCCAGGAAAGAAGAGTACAGAGATTACATGTGTGGTATGATGGATGAGCCTACGAGGGCCACATGCCCTCAAATGTTGCTGCCTTAAAAACAAATGACTGTAGCATGTAAGTTTTGAGGTTGATATCACACTATAGGAGAATGGATAGTACTGTATGACTTCTGAGTTCTTATTAAAATGTGGATCCAGCTATCTTTGCCATCAAGTGCAGTGCTAGCATTTCATTAGGTATGCCATTTGTGGAAAGTTTAAAAACCATATATTTCACTAAGGGTTATGCATCAAGTGTTTCCTTGGTTTTCAAGCCATGCTCAGACATATTTCAAAATGATTTGTAAATATTGATTTAGTGCCCTGCTTAAACATGCATCTCTAGCACAGACTCTACAGTATGTGTGCCTGTGTCAAACAGAGAATTCAATTCACAGCCGGAGTTCAGTATAATAATGGTCTTATTTATCTGGTGCTGGTTTCTTGCTGAAAACACTTCAAAGTGTGATACAGCTCTGAAAAGTGATTGTAAAAATGATGTGGTGGGGTTCCATGTTCATTTTCTCTACATGATGGCCTGTTGTGTCTCATGATCTTCCTTGTCCTATTTACAAATTAAATGATAGGGTTTTTTTTAATTGTTAGTACATCACACTCAACCTGAGATCTGTAAGCCAAGCTGGGCTCTTCTCATATCATCAGCAATAATGAAGGTTCTACAGCTAACTTTTGCTCTTGGTTAATCCAGTGAAATTCAACTGTGTACAATGAGGATAGGGTGTAACTAAGTTTCTGTGGGGCTACACAGGTGAAATGGAGTTGTGATTTTACCCCGATGATTAGAGCATAGTTAACAATTATTTCCTGATGTGAAAGCAAACAAAATCCATCTCTCTCTATGCCAGAATTGTTAAACACCAGCAGGACTAAGGACAGGTAAAAAGTAGTAATAAATTGAAAGACATAAAGATATTTCTGAATAGACACAAGGAACTGATCTGTTGAGTAAGGTGGTGTCATTTTTGTGCAGTCCCTTTTCAGAGGAGAACCATGCTTTGGGACAGATTCGCACCAAAGAATGTGCCCTTATATCCCAGATCCAGTTGAGCACTGGGCCATAGTTCAGATCTGCCTCAGGGCTGCTCTATATTCTGCTAGCTGTTAGTGGTCCAGAGGGTTGTTTTGGCATATGGGGATTGCCAAGATGTGGGGAACAGGGCCGGCTCCAGCTTTTTTGCCGCCCCAAGCGGCGAAGGGAGGGGAAGAAAAACAAACAAACCCTGATTGAGCTGCCGCCGAAGAGGAAGAGACAGAGCGAAGGACCCGCCGCCGAAGAGGAAGAGACAGAGCGAAGGACCCGCCGCCGAAGAGGAAGAGACAGAGTGAAGGACCCGCCGCCGAAGAGGAAGAGACAGAGTGAAGGACCCGCCGCCGAAGACTAAAGCGGAGCGCTTGAGCTGCAGCCGAAGTGCCGCCCCAATAACGGATGGAGTGCCGCCCTTTTCTATTGGCCGCCCCAGGCACCTGCTTCCTTTGCTGGTGCCTGGAGCCAGCCCTGGTGGGGAAATCCCATCTACACCCTCTCTTTTCTGGACATATCTCT
Source organism: Emys orbicularis (assembly GCF_028017835.1). Taxonomy (NCBI): domain Eukaryota; kingdom Metazoa; phylum Chordata; order Testudines; family Emydidae; genus Emys; species Emys orbicularis. The sequence goes on along the minus strand of NC_088684.1, from coordinate 281,639,187 downwards.
GATGCTAGGGCCTTGAAGGTTCAGGAGCTGCTATGGCATTTCTACACCACTGGACTCCTTGATCAGCCGGCTCCATGGGGCTTAATTCTTCTTGGGCTCAACAGTCCAGCACAAAACAGACTTGACTTAAACCCTGGAATCATCATCATCATAATCATCATATTCTTTTTTCAGTGCAAAAGTTTTTGTAGTGCCAGTTTTGAGCAGATTCCATCCATGTCAATTTTGAGCTGGCAGTTGGGCCTGTTGGGAGTTATGTGGATGGTTTTGTATATTGTGCTATGCCACTGTTGTCTTGGACATCCACATTGCACACACATGCAGAAACTTAAAGAACAATAAAATATTGTAACCGTAGACAAACAGTGAGATAAAATTGGGAGGGGAGAAACCAAGTCAGCTTGTCTGTGAAAGCACAGTAGCCTTGACCATCAGTGGTCTTTGAATGACCGCCTTCTGTTGTTGGTACCCTCCACCGGTGTTGAGTGGAAGGAATATTGAACTCTTCCCCCCCACACACACACCTCCTGGTATATTTATGGGAGGGGCATTGTGAACAGGGTGATGCTTGCAGGCAGTTCTGCAGGGGCTGCAGAGGGAATCTAGCCTCTAGCTGTTTTTCTTGATGCTCAACCAGATGCCTCAACATGTCTGATTGGTCCTTCGTAATCTGCAGCATCTCATCCTACATGGAATGCTCTTGCTCCTGGGATGCTCTCCTGCTCTCTGTGTCTATGTCCAGTTTTTCAGATAATGAAATCTTCCAGGCTCTTAGCTCCGTCTCAGCTGTCCCAGAGGTGTTCATTATCTTGCTGAACAGGTCATCATGCATCCAATTTTTCTGCCTTCTAATCTGGAAAAGCCTCTCTCCCAGTGTGGAGGATGCGCTGAAGGACAAGCTTTCTGCTGTAAGGCATGCAAAGCACAAGGCAACCATTGTCAGCACGTATCCTGGGTCTAGTGCAAGGTTGCTATATAAACAATACTCCCCTTATTACACTAAAATGCAAGCCAGAACATACTCAGAATCCCTAGCTAGTCAATGAACCGGTTCCAGCCATGGTGAGTATGCAGCAACTTGTGGCAAACCTGCGTTGGGAGCACAGGTGGACAGTGCCCCCTCCCCCTAGCAACATGGACATTGTTTTGAGACCAGGGACGAGAAATAAGCCTCACAAATTGCTGTCTTTGGCCCAGGCAACTCCAGGGGGGTGGGGATGGCTGCCACGAGAGAAATCAGGAAGCCCACCCACCCCCTTCCCTTAACGCTGCTGGCAGTAGTCACCCTGGACTTGCAGAATCTGAGGTCTACGCCAATCCCTACCAACCAAACCACCAGCATATTCGGGAAAGCATGGTTGAGGGACCCAGAAGTTATCATGGGTGGTGGATCACATGCTCTAATGTTTGTGATATGAGCACTTGTAATGAAAACTTCCCCCATTTCCCCTAGGTGATCCTATGTGATATCAGTCTCCTGATGGTAACAGAGGTGGCAAGGGAGCAGATGCTGCAAGTGTCTTGGTACAGACCTGGTCCTTATGCTGCTATGCTGTGTACCACAATGATGCCAGCAGAGTTAATACTGGAGTGATATGGGAAAGTGTCGTCCTGTGGCAGAAGAGAGGCAGCCCTCCCTAGAAACCTGCAGAGTATCTCCCTGAAAGGTTCCTAGAGATCTCCATGGAAGATTCCCAGGCCACCTCATCCACATAAATGGTCTTTTCTGGGTGGCACCCTCTGTGTAGCTGGAGCAGCCACTGGGAAGCAGATGCAGATACTGCACCTCACTTTTTCTTCAGATTATACATAAACTATAAAAGTCCGTAATCCCTACAGTTTGATTGCAATTGCATACTTACCAGAGGTGCCTTCCCCAGCATCATGCTCTGCTATCATGCTGTTCTGGGAGGGACTAGGCTCCAGGGTTAAAAGCAGCTCCTGGCTCTTGGGGAGAATGGATCCACTGCTCGCCTGTCTCCCATTCTCCTTCTCCTCCTCGTCCAGAATGTCCTCCTTGTTGTTGCCTCAGGTGGCCCAGTACTCAGACTCCTGGGAGGTGTCCACACCGCGTTTGGGGGTAGTGATGGGATTGCCGCTCAGAATCACATGCAGCTCATTGTAGAAGTGGCGTGTCTGAGGTGCAGAACCAGAACGACTGTCCGTCTCCTTTGTCTTCTGGTATGCCTGCCAAAGTTCTCTGATTTTCATGTGGCACTGCTGTGTGTTCCTGCTGTAGTCAGGGACAGTGGGTAATGGAGGCTGGGGGAGGCTAAGCCTCCCCAAACCTCTGCTAATGCTGTTTGCCGCAGCCCCGGGGCCGAGCCATGGCAGAGCTCAGAGCTCTTCTGGGTGACCTGCGCTCAGGGTTCGGTGCTGGCTGGGGCTTGGGGCTCCTCCAGAGACTGCTCTGGGTGCCGGCGGTCTGGTAGGGCTATTCCGGGCACTGGCGGGGTGGCCCAGGTTCAGGGCTGTGCCGGTGGGCCGGCTGGTGAGAGCAGCAGGGGCAGAGTGGAGGCGGGGCCTCAGGTGGAAGGGGCTGAGCTTTGGGTGGAAGAGGTGAGGCAGGGAGCTAGCCTCCACGAACAGCGGGGTACACGTGCCACCCATAGCTGTAGACCTTCTCCTCTGTGCTCCATCTGATCTTTTCATATATGTCTGTGTTTATTCGCACAGACTCTTCTCCCCACGCACCGATAGGGTCCATCACCTCCTATGTACTCCAGGCGGGAGCGCGTTGAGTCGCCATGATCAGCTGGGCTGGTGAGCTCTTCACGCTGATCAAACAGGAAATGGGAATTCAAAAGTTCCTGGTGATTTGACAGGGGAGGGGCTGTTTCCTGTGGACCTGGCTGCTGTGCAGCGGAGTTGAAAACTATCTCCAAAGCAATCACAGCGGAGCATTATGGGACACCTCCTGGAAGCCTATTCAGTCAACTTGCACAAAGCTGCATCTACACTGCCTCTCTGTTGACCCATCAACATCAAATTGAGCGCTACACCTCTCCTGGAAGTGGAGTAATGAAGTCAACATTATAGACGAGTTAGGTTGGCTGAAGGGATGGGTAGTGTAGATGCGTACATTATTAGGTCAACATAAGGTGGCTTCTGTTGACCTAAGTTTGTAGTGTAGACCAGGCCTTAGAACCCATGGGGCTGAAGAAGCCATGTTGGAAGCAGCCACAATAAAGCTGGAGTTTGTTAATTAATCTTGTTTCAGACTGAGGCCTTATATGGCAGATAGATCCGACACAATGAAGCATAAAACACTAACCAGCCATTTCACAAGAACTGAACTGTGAATGAAGGTCTATGTGTATGAAAGGACATAGCAGAAAAGGCTCAGAGGTGGATGACTAGGATGATTACAGGCATGGAAAGAGGTGAAGTCGATTAATTTAATAAATGTGACTTCCATGCTGTGAGAAACTCTACAAAGCTGTGCAAGCCCCACCAAAAATATTTTTTCAAGACATCAGTGGTGTGAATGGTGATATACAGTATGATTTTGTTGAAGAGTGCTCAACCAGTAGCATTTAAATGTAACTCTCATTTTTCTGAATGCGCAGTATTATAGGAATTTGGAATCCTTCACAAAGAGCATAGTGGTTGCCATACTGGATAAGTTCATTAATCCATCCAGTCTGGTCTTCTGCATTCAGCAGGAACACTAATGCTTCAGCAGAATGTGACCCCCTGTGGCCCTCATAAGCACAAACCTTTCTACCATCTGTCTATACACTATGAAACACGGAGGAGAAATTCCTTCCTGATGCATATAGATGTAAAACTTATGGTCTGAAGTATGAGTTTTGATGGGCCTTATTGTAGGGAGAAATTCTGTCCAGTGGCAAAGGAGGCATGGGAAACCCACAATGGAGAGGAAGTGTCCATGCTTGTAAGGTAGTAGGGGACAGAGCAGTTGAGCAGAGGGGCTCTGGGGCTTCATGTGGAGAATGTGGATTTCAGCCTTAGCTTGCATAGCAACCAGTGTTGTTGGAGATACTAGATGAAACTGAAGGCAATGGGGCCTTGGCCCCAACCTGCTCAACTACTGCTGCCTGATCTACTACCCCCCTCGGAAGCAGTATGCCATCCAATTCACAGCCATGAAAAATGCATCACAGACTGTGAGATCTGCCCCCCACCCCCAGTGAAATCTGGGCTTTTGTGTGCTTTTACCCTGTACTATACAGATTTCATGGGGGAAACCAGCATTTCTCAAATTGGTGCTCCTGACCCAAAAGGGAGTTGCAGGGGGGTCACAATGTTATTTTAGGAGGGTTGCGGTATTGCAACTCTTACTTCTGTGCTGCCTTCAGAGCTGGGTGGCTGGAGAGCAGCGGCTATTGGCCAGGCACCCAGCTCTGAAGGCAGCGCCCCCACCAGCAGCAGCGCAGAAGTAAGGCTATACTATACCGTGCCATCCTTCTGTGCTGCTGCTGGCAGTGGCTCTGCCTTCAGAGCTGAGATCCCAGCCATAAGCCGCCCCCTTCCAGCTGCCCAGCTCTGAAGGCATCGCCACCGCCGCCAGCAGCAGTGGAGAAGTAAGGGTTGCAGTACCACAACTGCCCCTACAATAACCTGGCAACACCCCCCACCATCCCCACCACACACACACAACTCCTTTTTGCCTCAGGACCCCTACAATTATAACACTGTGAAATTTCAAATTTAAATAGCTGAAATCATTTTTAAAATCCTATGTCCATGAAATTGAACAAAATGAACCGTGAATTTGGTAGGGCCCTAAGTATGCGTCCTGCTAGGGAGGATTAAGTGTCTTTCGGAAAGCATTCAGTAAGTGTTGTGTATCTTTCTGCAAACATCCTCAAACAATGAAATGCACATGATAGCTATCCGGCCACTTCTGCTTCCATCAACTTTCTCAGAAGTTTAACTGAAGTTTCTCTTGTCAGTTAAACTTCAGATTAATAAAGATGTTTAAGAAATCTGGGCCTAATGCTGATTCTTCTAGCACCCTGTTATTTTTATAACAGAGGCAAAATTAATATGGATCACCACTGTATCTGCTGCTGCTGCTTCTTTGTGATTTATCCCAACTTTTCTTCCAAAAAGCCTTGCCCTCAGTCCTCTCATTTACAAAGATGAAGGCCCGTTATTTTGTGATCAGCACAGTGAGAGGTATTGAATGTGTATACTCTTCTGATGGCTCTGTGCAAGTAAGAGAATATTTGTTTGTTACTTGTAGTGTTGTCACTTTAAGGCACTGATGGATCAGGTTGCAGCTTCAGAGAGACAGGTTGATGTCCTCAGGAAGATAGATGATATGAGAGGTTAATTAATGGCACATGGTTAATTTTAGATTTAAGAGGGGTACCAGCTGTAGAAGCTGCAAGATAGGCTTGTTGGAAGGGCAACACCATTGAAAGTAGAGGAGCCAAATTCCCTCTTGCTGGACCAGACTGGCATATTGCATTTCCCTGTTCCAGCCTAGTTAACGATGGTCTTGGAGTATTCATCCGAGAGGGAGTGATGTATTGGTTCCACCCTTGGCCTTTTATCTTTCAAAAGAATCTTTGGCGCCAAAGCACTCCCAGGACCAGTGGTTCCTAAATGGCCAAGTTAAAATTGGTTCCTTGAGATAAGGCTCCATTCTGCAAGGTGCTGAGCACTTTGGCCCCAATCCAGGAAAACACTTAAGCACCTGCTTAAATTTTGGTATGCAGATAGTTCCAATGAAGTCAAAGCATACACTTAAGTGCTTTGCTGGATTGGGTCCAGGGAGCTCAGCACTTTGTGGGATGGAGCCCTATGGTGATCAAGTACTACTTATAATCATAACAATGATCATAATTAATTCCTAGCTCTTATATAGTGCTTTTAATCAGTAGATCTCAAACCAGCACTGATCTACTTTGTCAGTTGTTCTCTCCATTTTATAAATGGGGAGACATAGGCACAGAGGTGAAGTGCCTTGCCAAGGTCACCAGGCAGGCCAGTGGCAGAGCTGAGAGTAGAGCCGAACTCTTCTGAGTCATGTGTATATTCATGGAGTGAGTACTGCTGTCCCGCTGGAAGGATCTACTTCATCAAGTTTGTTCAGAGGGGCCCTGATCGGAGTCCTTAGGGGCTACCAAAGTGGAAATAATTGAGAAATTAATTAATTCCTGTCCTCCATCCCATGCTGAAACGCTGTAAAATGTAATGGGCTGGATCACCCTGGGCAGACCCAGGAGGTGGGATTCCTTCATATGTGGATCTCCACCTTTCAGCAGTGAAGGGGTGGGGAGAGGGGGTAGTGCCTCACTTGTGACTTCTTTGCCTTGTCTTGGAGCTCCATGGACTACAGGGGGTGGAGCCAGTTCAGGGGCGAGATGGGGAAGTTGAAGGGTGCAGGACAGGTGTTGCTGACCCAAGATCTTTGCATGGTAATCCAGACAGGAGTTAATATTCCCTCCTTCTGGGTGAACTCCCTGGCTGCTATTGCACAGTTCTTGGAACCCTTGGCCTTGATGGAACTAAACTACCAGAGGAAAGCAGGACCAGCTGAGATGGGGGCTGTGCGCATATTGATGGCTCCTGTCCTTGTTGTTAGGATATTCATGCTGCTCTGGAATTCAGCTGATTGAAGCAGGCAGGAGAGTAGTTTGACTTTGGTTTTGATCTGTCTCCACCTGCTGGTTGCAGGGGTTGGTCCATTAGATCTTAGCTAGTACAGAGAAATACCCAGGGAATCTATTTTTCAAACGGAAGAGGATTAATTTTCTGTTTATTAAATCCATCCAGCCATGAATCTTTTCAGCTAAAACCATTCCTTGTAAAAGTCCTGTTGGTTTTGCATAGTTGTAATTAAGGGGTAATTTTTAAAATTTGTGTCAGAGGCAACAGGTACTTTCAAAAAATGTTCTCAGAGTATCAAAGAATTGGATGTGTCATGGTGTGCCATTCTTGGAATAAATGTTGCTTCTTTAGACAGGAGCTAAGTGTTAAGGAAAACTGAGCTTGTTGAATTGCTAAATATACTGTCATTTACTCAATAACAGAGCAGGAAAGTGAGTTCCTTGATTCTCTGTATGCACACAAAGAAACCTCCAGAAAATATGTATGCAATTATGAGTTCAGGGGAGGATTAATGGGATGACACAGTAGTTTACTGGTATTTAATGTATTGTTTCTTGTCAGTTTGCTGATTTTGTAAAATGTTAACTGACTTGACTGAAAAGCCATTGAGTGACAGGTGCGATTTATGCTGATGCATCTCTTAAGCTCTGTTGCTACATGTTGCCACATATCTTTATAGGTTATCAAATGAAAGATAAACATCCAAAAACAACAGTTTTCTCTTACTGTATTATGAACATTTTGAGAATATATAGACTAAGTTTGCCCTCTACTGGATTGCACAGTTACATCACTGACATTATGACCAGTTAGAGAAAAGGGACAGTAGTTTAGAATACACAAGTATTACTTCCTAAGGATTTGCTCCCCTTTAGTATCACCTGTGCAGCCAACAGGACAAACTGGTCCTTGGATTTAAAAAAGCATGGTGTTCATCTGAAAAATGACCACATACAAAATTAGTGGCATACAGTATTCCTTATATAGACTGGCCTCGAGTCTATACAATCAGCACACAGCATTTTGGCAGAGTTAGGGGCATCCATGTATTCAAATACAGGGTGGGGTGTTTTTTTTTAAGTGTGGGTGGGGCAAAATGGTTATAGAACCATGACAAGGAATTGTGTTGCAACCTACCAAAATTCTATAACCATTTTGTCACTTCCTCATTGCCAACAAAAGGGGTTTTGTAGTATGTTGATGGTCTTAACAGTGCCAGGAGACCATACGCTAGCAAGGTTAGACTTATAGGGCCAGATGGGCCCTGAAATAAAATCTAAGCATCTTTTACACTTTTTTTTAAACCATGTTATAGCTTTCATTCCTATGTGGAAATGGTGTAGTATTTGTTGTTTTATAATAATTTCCCCCATTCAAACCCCCTACAGAATGTTAAAAGAACTCTGAATAAATGTGAGGAAACATCCAACCTCTTCACATGATTCCTATTAAAGAGATACTTTGACGGTAGTGAGACCTAAACATTGACTTACTCTCATTTTTGGAGCCTACTTAACAGATAATAGAAGACCGGAAACAGCAGGAGATGTGGTGAAGAATACAACCACCCATTCAGGAAAACAGCTGATTTCCTATGCCATTTGCTGCCTGAAACTGTATGTGGGGAGAGAAGAGAGGAATCAGGATAAGGGAGGAGGTTAGGGAATTTTGCCTTGCTTTCGGTCTCCAATGTACAGCTGTGATCTTATTTAAATCTCAACAGCATAACCAACGGCAACAGGAACTTTTAGGGTGTTGCATTTCTCCTAATGATGGAAGCAGGAACAAATAGTGTCAATTAAATGGAACAGCTGCAGCTGGTTGAATAATATTTGTGAGTAGTTTATTTGACAAATAATTGTTCGGGAATAAAATTTGTCATTATTCAGCCCACTCTAAAAATGATTTTCTAATTTTATATTTTTAATGCAAGTCAAAAAAACTATAAAAGGGAACAAATTTTGCCTTCAGTTACTGATGTCACCTCAGGTTTATGGGGTCACACAGAGGTAACCAAGGGAGAATTTTGCTCTCTAATGAACAGTTAATTGTGTGAGGCCGGATCCTTGGCTGCTCTATTGGATTTCAGTGAAGTTATGCTGACTTACACCAGTTGAGGAGCTGCATGATTTTTCATGTTTGTTTTTGTTTATAGGGGAAATTTTTCCTCCTTGGGATTGAAAAAGGGACTTGTAATGCACATTTACTGGTCTCATCTCACCATTTTAAACTGGTTCATCACTGTGTGATTTCAGAAAGTGCTGTTTTCCTACTGGTATATACATTATTTCAGAATGTTCTATTTTCTCTCGAATAATACTGGCTGGGGGGGAAAAAAGCATTTATATTCCATCAATAGTCTGTACTATGGCCTGGAAAAGTCAGAAAGAAGTGAGCTCTTAGGGCAGAGACCTTTAGGTCTTCGTTTTGTGTGTGTGTTCAGCCCCCTACCACGATGATGTCCTGGTCCATGACCGGGGCTCCTAGGCAATACAAATAGTCAGTGATGTAGACGATAATTAAAGAGTCAGGTTCCTATTGTATTCACTGAGTCACTTCTGAAGTCCTTCTTGAGAGCATCTACAAAGGAAAAACATGGACCCTTAATTTCCCTGGGCTGATAGCCACACTGAGAACTGTAGTGTTGACAGGACTCTGGTATCTTTACCCCCATGTCATGTCCTTCCAGTCCAGTGGAGAACTGTGTGTCTGAATTCTCAAAGTGCAGACAAGCCTATTCAAGCAAAACTCCTATTGCCCTGGGTCAAAAGAATGCCAGAGGGACATGGGGAAGGGCTCTGGAGGTCAGACCTGGTGCCTAGGCACAGGGTCGATGGTGTTGGTTTCCTACAGATCATCTGGGTATATCTTACTAAATCATTTCCCTGCCATTGCAGGGGCCTGGAGCATTCCAGTTAAGCCCTGGAACAAATTACTTATGGAGGTTGTGGAATCTCTGTCACTGGAGGTTTTTAAGAGCAGGTTAGACAAATGCCTGTCAGGGATGGTCTAGATATTACTTAGTCCTGCCTCTGTGCAGGGGACAGGACTAGATGACCTATCAAGGTCCCTGCCAGTCCTACAAGGCTATGATTCTGTGATTGGTGGCACAGGCGCTGACTTTTTTATTTTTTCTGGTGTGTAATCCACCCCCCCCTTTGCCCGAGGCCCTGCCCTCACTCGCCTCTTCCTGCCCTTGCTCTGCTCCCTCCCCTGAGGCCCACCAGTGCCGCTTGCTGCTCTCCGCCCTCCCCTGAGCACCTCCCACCAGCTGATCGGGAGCCCCGCCCAACACCTGTGGCTGGTGGGTGCTGAGCATCCCCTATTTTTTGTGGGTGTTTAAGCCCTTGAGCATCCACAGAATCATCACCTGTGATTGGTGGCACCTCAGCACCACCTGTTCTCTCCCTGTGGAACGCACTATTTAGTCTCCTGAGGGATGTTGTGCTTTGGTGTAATTCTGGTTGTTGTGCTTCACTTGGAGGTGGCTGGGTGGTGCTGAGTGGCCTATGATATACAAGAGGTCAGACTAGAGGATGTAGTGGTCCATTCTGGCCTTGAACTTTGAGATCCCCAAGAGTCTGGGGAAGCCTTGTCTCTGAGGAGCGAAGAGCAAAACCTGCTACTTTGGCAGGGTGATCTGGGGTGGATCTTCACAGAGCTTGCCTTTTCTAGAGCACTCGCAGAGCGTTCGAGTCCAACAGTGCAGAACTCAGAGGGAGCCATAAGAATCTATGACCGTAACCGTAAAACAGCTTTGCTGCACAAAAAGTCACAGATTAAAAGTCTGGTACCTCAGGCTGCTTTGAGGCTAGGCCCTGTTAAGAAGTAGGAAGTCTTCCCTTTCCACTAGTATAAAGTTCCTGTCTCCTGCCATTTGAGGCTATGAGAAAACCAGTTTTAACGCCAGGACATTTTCATGTATACAAAACCCGATACAGGCCCAGGACTGAATACTGCCACTTCTGGGCCTCAGGGGTAAATTTGGAGGTGGGGTGAGGACTCAAGAATTCTACATTTTGGGCTAAGAAAACAAACATTTCTCTGGCAAGAAGACTTTTTTTACACAGGCTCTTTGTAACTTCTCAGTGCTTTGGAAGTTAGAATAAGTCCCAGGGGGAGATGAATTAGTGAGCAGAGGGTAGGTAAGTTGGTCAAAGGAACATGATAAATAAAATGTACTATATGGCTCCACAGTTTATCACAGGGCTATCCAAACTAGAGGATAATATGGCTGCTTGTTGTATAGCAAAAGTCCTGCTGCTTCAGATAGGGCTTGGATTCTTAATCAATGAAAGGTGTGCTACTGTCTGTAACAAGGCCATCTGGACTTCCCCAATGTGCAAACACACATGCTTCATCAGTTTATAACACTCAGGATAGTAATGCCTGATAAATGTTCAGTTTCTGAGTATCTGTAAACCTCTGCTTTTGTTCCTGTAATTCACAGTTCTTATTCGAGTGATGTCCCTATGGGTGCTCCACTATAGGTGCAGCAGCACCTGGGATCGGGGCTCTTCACCAGCAGTGCCTATCGGATTGCACATGTGCATTCCCCTCTCTCTCGCGCTGGGCACGCAATGTATCTATAGGGCTGTGTAGTCCAACCTCCCCCAATTCCTTCTCTACCACCTTTAGTCTGGGATGGAATTCTCTAGCAGAACCCGCTTCTCTTATTTCCTCATAGATAGTGCCTTACCTGTTAGTGTAGTTAGTATCTTCCTCCTCTTCTTTCTCTTTCTATCTTAAAAATAAATAAAAATTTTGTTTCAACTTTATCTTTACAGTTCTTCTCATAGCTTAGGTTTCGTTTTTCCTACTTCCTGCCCTTCCTGACTGGGAAGCCTTTTCCCTTCGCACTTATGCCTGTCTCTCCCGGGTTTAAGAGGTTCATTTTGTGTGAGGCCACCTTCTCGATAATGGACGGCCACCTGCAGTGAGGCCCGGACTCTTTCCCCAGATAGGCCCTCATGCTCTGCCAGGTCGTCGGCTGACCCCTGACTCTCCACAACCTGTGAAGAGAAAGTTATCCTGTGATCGTGTGAATGACAAGAAAATGGCTTCCTCCTCCTCATGCTGTGAGGCACAGCCTGCTAGAACACCATTCCTGGCTAGGTCAGTGGCTTCAACCTTATCCGACAGGGGATATAGCTCCCGGGCTCGCCTGAGTACTTCTGGTACTCGCTCAAAGAAATGGTCTAAAGACCCTGTCTGGGCAGACCTTCAGCCCTTGGCGCCATTTCCCAGCTCTGGGGACTGAGGCGGCCCGCTTGCAGGAGCCGTGGTATTGAAGCCATTTCTGGCACTGACGAAGCCATCAGCACTGGCCAAGTCACCGGCACCAACCGAATCATCGACACCAAAATCTTCGGCACTGGGCAAGTCTTTGGCACTGACGAAGTCTCTGGTGCCATCTTCTGCAATTTCATGGACATATACCCTCTCTTTGGCACTGTGCATTACAACAGCACTGATGATGCTCCTTCCCCCTCCACAAGACTTCAGATACCCTAAAGTCCTGCTGGTATCTGATACTCCTGTGTCTCTGTTTCCTCAATGGGACCTCCCCCCGCTTCTACCCTCCCTCTCTGGACTCCCAACATTCCTCCCTCTCTGTGCTGAGGATCGTACCTCCCTTCCCCAGTGAGGAGGAGGAGGAGGGCTCCGTTGTTCCCTTGACTACTGGACAAATTGCACTGGGTTATCCTCACTATATGCAGACTACCTCTGGCCCCAATCCTGGAAGGGACTACTGTGGATGTAGACACATGTCACCCCCACCAAATTGGCCATATTGGCACCATGTTCAGGGCACAATTCGGGAACCTTCCCAGAGAGCAAAGAAGGAGACTTACACCTCTCGCTTCTCCATCAGTCTCTCGCCCTCGGGAAGTCGAACTACCACCGGTACCAACTGAGGAGGAAGAACAGGAGGAAGAGGAGGCTTCCCCAACTTTACTTTTTTCCTCCTCCTCACCTGTTGAGGCGATTTATGCCTCCGCCCCCTATATCTGCCGATGACTTCAGGCACTTTCAAAATCTAGTCCATAGGATTGCAGACTCCCTACAGATCCCATTGGAGGAAGTCAAAGGCCAGCAGCATAAACTGATCTATATCTTCCACCCATCATCTTCCTCAAAGATCGCACTATCGATCAATGAGGCGCTTCTCGAACCCGTGAAGGTTCTGTGGCAGACCCTGGCTTCCATCCCTCCAACCTGCAAACGTGCCAACAAAAATTATGATGTTCTGGTGAAGGATGCTGAATTTTTATTTTTGCACCTCACCCCAAATTCTTTGGTGGTCAGTGTGGTGTTGGTACTGATGGCCTTTCTCCTATCTCGATCTAGTCATCCAGACAAAGACTGGAAATGCTTGGACTTATTTGGGTGCAAGACATACTCTTCAGCCACGCTCCAATTTAGGATTTCAAATTATGAAGCTCTCATGGCCAAGTATAATTATCCAAACTACTCCAAATTGGAGGAACTTTGCCATGATCTACCAGAGACCAAAAAGGAGCAATTACCCTTCTAATTCTACAGGATTAAACCCTTCCAGAAATCGCCATCATTATTTTTCTCCACCACCGAAAGATCCAGAGGCACTGCTCCATCTAAACAACGCCTCTCTAAATGGATCTCATAGTGTATACATCTCTTACGAACTCCACAATACACAACCTCCTACCTTAATCAGAACACATTCTACCTTCATTGCCTTTCGTAATAGTGTCCCCATTGATGACATTTGTAAGGCTGCCACATGGGCATCGACAGACACTTTCACCCGGCACTACGGTATTATGCACGATGCCGCAACGATCACTCTCCTTGGACATTCTGTCCTATCCTCGACAGTACATGTCGCTCCGAAGCCCCAGCCTTCCAACTAAGGGCACTGCTTTATAGTCATCTACAGTGGAGCACCCATAGGGACATAACTCGAAGAAGAGAGGGTTACTCACTCTTTGCAGTTACTGAGGTTCTTTGAGATGTGTCCCCCTATGGATGCTCCACTACCTGCCCTCCTCCCCTCTTCTTCAGAGCTGAAACCAAGCTCTGCAACAGAGAAGGAACTGGGGGCGGTTGGACCGCACAGTGCTATATATACGTCCCGCCCACAGCATGCGAGAGGGGAGATGTGCATGTGCAGTCCATCTGGCACTGCTGACGAAGATCTCCAGTCCCAGGTGCAGCGGGCGCTGCCTCACTACAGAGGAGCACCCATAAGGACACACATCTCGAAGAACTTCAGTTACTGCATAGGGTGAGTAACCCTCTCTTCTCAGTCCCTGGTCTCTGTTAGGGTTTCCTTGGAGGCTAAGCAATTACTAGTGGTTTCTTAGGCTGGATAAACTCTGATTCCAGGGAGAATTGGGTGTATAACCAAGAGTGCAAGTTGGTTCTGAGCCCTAAAATCAGCAGGTGTAACTGACTATATGCTGGGGATAGATCTGTCGAATAAGGGTTGTTGTTTTTTATTTAAAGACCAAACAAATAAACAAAAACTTTCCAAGTAGTTTTTGCATATCAGAGTAAAGCTGCACCAGGGGTCAGATTAAGGTCTTTCCACACCTGATTTCCTAACACACCAGATTTCAGCTCCCTCTTCTAGGATAACCAAGTGTCTCTTGGCAGTGGAACAGATGCAGTTGTTCTGCATGAGCACAGTTGAATGTGGAGTACCATTTGATGTGGATCCCTGCTCAGTACAAATTCTCTATGTGGCAGTGTGAATGGTCTATATGGGAGCAGGGCACAAAGAACAGAAGATGGCTTGGGACTGCTGGTGCATGGATCCTCCCTCACCCAAATGGGGGGGGGGGGCATGTAAGGCCAGGCAGAGGTACCATTGGTCTGAAATAACCTCTGTGATCTGAGAAAGACCCTCCCCTAGCTTGCGAGTTACCTGCCCAGTGCCTGGTACAGCTACTCTTTGGCCATACCCAGGGCTCTGGATTTGACCCTCCATGTATGCAGCTCTGTTAACATGGCTACAGGTATATTCTTGTTCTGTAATCTCGGCTCCCTTTTGCAAATTCTGCCTTTGATTTTATGCAAATTTTTCCTTAACATCACTGGGAATTCAGATGCATCATATGCACCTGCCATTAGGAGCTCAGTAGCATGGATCCAAGAGCAGGATTTTGAGCATAATAAAGTAATTTTTTGGAACAAAATATATTGATTGTGGTGTATATCCTGAACATTAATAACCTGCTCCACAGGTGTACACAGCCTGAAAGGCAACAGAACCTGTGCGGTTTCACTGCATGGGGAGGAGGAGGCAGGTATGGAGAGCCCACACAGGGATCTGTGACTACCTGGACCTCCAGCAAATACCTGTGAAATCATTTGTAGCTACTGTATGGACTACAACAGACCTAAAAGTGGAGTACCATGCACTGAGGAGTTCCACTGGTACTCTGCATCCTGAAGGAGAGGAGATAAGGGAAAACTTTTATTGGGACTATGTTTTGTATCCTTCCACCTGTAAAGCCAAGTTGCCCTAGCACCCCAAGTGCTCCAACCACTGAATCGTCCTTCCTGTGTGCTACACAGACCTCCTACTGTAATATATTTAAAAAACCTAGGTACATTACCTAATAGCTTTCCTATGCGTAACAACTTCACAGTAGCTTGGTTCCTTTTTAAGGATAGAAGCAAATTCTGTGTTCCCCATCAGCAAGCTGTTCTTATCCCCCTTCTCATGGAACAATGATGAAGAGCGGAGATATAACAAATCTTAAACATCTCATTGCTCTAGGACTGAATTTTGCCCCCCGCCGCCCCCGTGGATCACAGGCCATTGTAACTTTATGGGGGTGGGGGGAATTAGACATGTGGTATAAAGAAGAAAAAAATTGTTGTGGTACTTTGATTGTTTTAAAAGGATGTTTGAAGCTGCTCAGAGGTTTGGAAATGCAAATATACCAGGGGAGCTGGAGTAATGGGTTGAGTGCAAGCCAAGTTGTCAAAGGATCATAATGTAATTTCTCACAAGACTGCCATTAATCACATAGCTGTGCAATTTATCATATTGATATATAGTATATCATATATCATAGTGATATATCTAATCTCAAGAGAGGATGGTTAAATTAAAGGAGGGGTACTGGGGGTCAGGGTTATTCATATGTTCTTTGGCTAGTCCTTTATGTATAATGATTATGCAACCCAGTGGCGGAGGGGTCGTGTTTTGCCATGTTTGTACTGCGTACAACACCCAACCCAATAGGCATAAGAGGATCCCGATATGGTCTCTGAGCACTACTATAATACCAGTAATACTGTAAATACTAATACAGTCACTTTTAAGCATTTAAATTTAAGATGATTCTCTGAATGTGGCTGTGGCCTCCCATGCATCCCAGGGGATCAGCCAAGAATGGAGATGAGTCCCAAAGCCTTTTCCATGGGGAGCGCACAGCCCTTGAGGAGACAATATGGGGGGATTTCCATAAAGGGATCCTCTCATATTCCCTTCCTACTGAGACCCTTACCATGTTGTTGTGTTCCCCTGCCCTTCTGCCCCACCTCCTGGAGGGGATGATCTGGGCCAGTGGATATAAGTAGGAGCAGTACCATTAAGTGGTGTGTGAAGTCCCCATGTGCCCCTAAAAATGTACCTAATTCATGACTTAGAACCCCTCCTCTGTTCCATGCTGTGCACAAAAGTCCACTAGGGGCCAGGCTGAGACACTCAAATTCATTTCACTTGCACATAAGCTTGGCTTTGAATTCAGTTCTTGAGATATCCCAGGCTAATGTATTGCCCTACTCTGCAAGCTGTAGTTCTGTTTTTACTTTTGAAAAACAGTAGCTGTAGTATTGAAATGAATTCACTGGCATTATACAGAGAAGAAAATGAATTTCTCTTGCATTCCATCATATTTGCTCTCATCTAATTTATTCACCACACATATGCATAAATCCACAAAGAAGCTGGATTCAGCTGAAAACAGAATGGAGGCAGCATTTGTTGTATATGCAAGATGTAAAGCATTCTAAGAACGCTTGTGGGGGAAAGAGTGCAGAAGTGGGTAGCAGTAACCTCTGCCCTAAAAAGATGATTTTCACACTGTCCTGTGCAGGGGTGAGGGGGAAATTGTTGTAATGTCTGAGCAGTAGCTTTTCATTACAGCTGGCTAAAGAACACATTCATTCCTTGTACCAAAAAATGCTCCCATAAAATCATATTACGTTAAATTTTATATTTTTGCAGACATTTAAGAGGAAATGTGTAATGACTGTAATTGCCAAATCCTGCTCTCAGATTGGAGCAGCATGAATGGAAGTGCAAACCAGCTTTGGTCCAGTATTGTATCATCATTTCAGAAATTATTATTTCACTTTTTTCTTTTAAAACATTTAAACAATTTAAGTTCATGGGGGAGGAGGTGTTAGGCAGGAGGTGTTAGGCAAGAGGAGAGAAGTTTTTGCATTTATGTGAGATTGAATGGGAGATGGGCAAAAAAACCTTGTATTTTACTCAGATTATTATTTTTTAATTTAACTATAGGTGGAAAATTTATTTTTCCATTTTTATTTTTTTTTCTTACAAATATCCCACTTAGCTGGTTTATAAAACATATGGAAAAAATTAGCTATAATCTGATTCACAAAATAAATTCTTAAGTCTAGCTAGCAAAATGTAGAGGGGCTTGTGATGGGGTGTACCAGACATTTGCTGCTCCCTGCTGGAGGCCCTGCCGCCTTGGTGTACCCGCTCCAAGGGGGTGCCCTGCTGGAAGAGAAGAACATCAAATTCAGACCTCCAGGGACTGCCTAGAGAGGCCTCCCATGATCAACTACAGGCAGAACCAGTCTGAGTCAGTCCTCTGGCAACTAGAAGGGCCAGGAACAGGCAGAGGCCAATCAGAGCCCAGCAGACCACATAAAAAGGGCTGTCTGCTTTTAGTAGGGTCCACTTTTGGGTGAAGCCAGACAGTGAAGGATGGCTCTCCCAGCCCTAACGCAAGTAAGCTGCCCCGGTCAGGGGCCTAACCTTGGCAGCATTTGCTTTGGACCTCGGTGGAGGACTAATATTTATGTTCTGGACTTCAACGCCCAGGTGGCTATTTTGAGTTCAGCATTAATTTGTGTTCTTAAAAGCCGAGGTGAGCCTGCTCCATGGGGTAGTTGGCTCAGGCGAGCCCTTGACAGGATCTTGTTCTCATTTACACTCAGTTATATTTAAATTCACTTTAAGACCCCTTTCCACTACTAGAATAGGCCTTTATTGTAAATGAGTATCAAGCCCATGTAGTACAATGCAATTCTGAGTGCAGAATATATTAATAGTGTGTATTGAATTCTAAATTCAAGTAAGGTTTGAGGTTAACAGTCTTACCAATCTAAAAAAATCAAAAATCATTAGTCATAACCCTGTCAAGAGATCAAAAATAATGCCTCAGACCCTAAAAGCCTTGATTGTCTCCCAAAATTATAAAATTTGGACCATAAAATCCTGTTTTCTAGTCTGTTTTGACTTTAACCCTCCTCTATTCCTCTGCCAATGTTTGAGAGAGAATTTGAGATTGAAAAATCAAACTTTAATTCACACACAAAATACATACCTCTCCCTGGCTGTTCAGATGGACACTCTGCTTACCCTCTCCTTCACCCCTATGACGGGGGAACTGCCATCCATTTTCTGTTACTGTCTTGACTCAGTAAGACCACCTCTCTGCCCCCTGCTGCTACCTGGGTCCCAGCAGCACCACTCCCTTGACTCCCCACTCCCCTGCCTCCTGCTGCCCTGGGACCCCCTCTCTGCTGTAGGGCTCAGTGACAGGCCAGGTCTCTGTCCTCAGTCCTGAGGCTCTCCCACACAGCTCTCCCCAGTCCTGAAAATCATGGGATTGGAGGGGCTTTTCATGCCATCACAACAGGATCCTGCAGGCTTCAAAATCCTGTGACTCACAATCAGTTTGTGAGGATCGGCAATATCGTCTTCCCCTGGTCTGCTCAGAGGGGACTCCCCTGATCTGCCACGACCACCAGGCTGGAGGAGCTGCCATTCAATCCCTCGATCTTCTATCCTATCACTATCCTCCTGCCCCCTGCAATCCATTCCTCTACACCCCTAAATCTATCTCCTCTCCCCGCAGGACACCCTCATTCTCCCCATCAACCTTTCACAGTGTCAATGTCTCCTCTCATCCCCTGAACCATAAAGAGGCAGCCTGTGGGCACAAGCTTCAATCCATTGAAACAGTGGAAGGTGATTCTCAAAGGGGTTTTTGCAGTTGGGTGGTGGCAGCATCAATCCAAGGTCAGAGAAAAGCTGTAACCTTGGGAGTTTAATACAAGCTTGGAGTGGCCAGTATTAATTTTTAGAATCCTTGTGGGCCCCCACCTTCTGCACTCAAAGTACCAGAGTGGGGAATCAGCCTTGACAATATTTTGTATCTGTTGCTAATTCATTCTAGAAATCAGCTATTCTACTTCTACATTTTGTATGACTTTTTTTTAAAATGATAATTTAGGTTAGTTCACTTTGTACAGTTATTCTTAGGAGGAAATAGCCTTGCTGGTGTAAGTATGCAGCTGCTATTTGCATAAGTCACTTTTTAGTCTTGTTTGTGAGGAATTAGGACCTGATTTTTCAGTTGTCTTTCAGGTAGTTGAAAGCAACTATCAAATCCCCCCTCATTCTTCTCTTCTGTAGACTGAAGTCAATTGGAGCTCAGAGTGCTCAGCGCTCAAGAAATCAGACCCTTAGTGTAGGATTGGTCAAAAAAATATTTGTCAAACTGTTTTTCAATGAAAAATTGGGGGGTTGACTGACTTAAATTTTTCATTAAAAGTGTATGCTTTCCACAGGAAAATTGTTTTTTTAATGAAAAAAATCAAAATATTTTTGGTGAAAACTGAAATAGTTCAATTTAGAAATGTAACCAAGATGTTTCATGGCAGTTGTAGTTCATTTGCTTCATGTTTCCATTCTCTTCTATAGTCTAAGCTCTCCTGTCAGACTACATCTCCCATAGTGCACCCTGGCCACAGACTCGTATGATGAGCCACCTCCCGTCTCTTACAGGAAAGATTGTGGTACATCATGGAAAATGTAATCTAACCAAGGGGACAGGCCTATAGAGGAGAATGCAAACATGAGGTCCCCAAACTATGACTCCCAGGAGACAAAGTGGCTGCATTTACAAATCAAAATATTTCTACAGAAGAATTTTAGATAGAAAATTTCAACAAAAATAAAACATTAATTTTCATTGAAATTTTCTGTGGGGGAAAAAACAAAACAAAACACAGTTCTTGACCAGCTCCACCCTTACACCCTGTTCTAAATACTTAATAAATTCTAAATTCTACCAATTTTGCATGCTGGTATTTAATAAATGTGGGTTTGTTTTTCAGATATGATAGGAGAAAATGAAGGTGCTTTGCTTTGGCTGAGTTAATTTAGATGCACTGTGTAATTAGAATTATGAGCCTGGCAGGCTGTGTTGTTACTGTTTATTGTTAATGTAGTAATGCAGTTAAGTTACATTTACATGTTTGTAGCTATATTGCCACACACAAACTTATACAAGGAACAAATGTCCAAGACATCCGAGGAGTCCTACTCTTCTCAGCAAAACAATTTGAACAAATTAGACTGGAAATCCAAAATAAAATAATGCAGACAAAATCCACAGAACTAACAAAGCACATCCAAACCCCACACCATTCAATCAGTCTGCTTTTCATTACATCCCAGTCCCTGTTCATTTGTCCATTGTTAGTGTAATTTGAATGCTCTTCAGGCCAGTGATTTTGGCCCTGATTCTGAGCTCCGGGCAGCTTGGGGCAGAGGTGACTGTGCAACATCTTTGTCATCGGTTGGATTCTGGGAATGGCCACAGCCAATTTGGTCCTTGGCATAAATTACAGCAGCTCAAAGGCTGTTCTATGCCAGTGGTTCTCAGCCAGGGGTACACCTACCCCTGGGGTATGCGGAGGTCTTCCAGGGGGAACTCCGCTCATCTAGATCAGTGTTTCTCAACGCGGAGGTGGGGTGTCGCAGGATGGGTTTAGGTGGGTTGCAAGTGCAGGGCTGGCGTTAGGGCAATTGCCTGGGCCCCCACACCTTAGGGGGCCCCAAGAAGCCAGGTTATATGCTTCAGCCCCAGGTGTCAGGGCTCCGGCTTTAGGTCCTCCACCCAGGGCTCCAGCTTCAGACAATGCTCACAAGTGAAAAACAGACTCAAGTATCGCACTGAAATGTAAGTACAATATTTATATTCCAATCGATATATTTTATAATTATATGGCAAAAATGAGTCCGCAATTTTTCAGTAATAGTGTACTGAAACATTTTTGTATTTGTAGAGTCTGATTTTGTAAGCAAGTAGTTTTAAGTGAGGTGAAACTTGGGGTACGCAAGACATAGACTCCTGAAAGGGGTACAGTAGTCTGGAAAGGTTGAGAACCACTGCTCTATGCTGTGCTTGCCTGCCCACAGCCCCAAGGGGCTGTACGGGAAATAGCCATGCCCCCTTTCCCTCCATGGATCCCTGACATGCTCCCTTCTATTAAAGAAGGGGTGGGTTGGACCTTTGTGAATCCACACTGCCCAGAAGTCTCTCTGTGTAGGGGAATTCCCAGATAGCTGATTCAGCTAGTTCTCCTCCTGCTATGCCCCAGAAGAGTAACATAAAGCAGAAGGAGCAGGGCTCAGAATACCTGTCTGTAAAACACCTAGACAAGGGGTAGCATGAGTAATAAATTAATGAATTAGAGAGAGAGGGAGAGTCTCTTTGTAAAGATTGTTAGATATGTGAAGAGCCAAGTTAGATCATGGTGTATCTGTTTAAATGGCTAATTTAAACAAGAGTCACAGCTAGTTCCAGCTCACCTCACACAGGGGAGTACTGGTCAGTGAATTTGCCAAATACCATTGCAGTCAATGGAACTTCTTGCATGAGTAAGGCAAGCAGGATTTGATTCATAGTTTGAAATCCATATCTCTGTCATATCCATCCATACCTCTTTATGAGAGAATAGCACTTCCCTCCCTCACAGAGGTCTCTGTGAGGATAAATACATTAAAGACTGTGGGGTACTTGGACTAACATGATCGGGGCCATATAAGTACCTAGATATATAGAAAGAGGGTCACGATAACCCATATGTTGTCTGATGGGACCACCTAGAGGGTTAGAAACCTTTTATAAAAAATTTTCTCTGCTGTAATCACTTTTTTTTTTCTTTACTTAACTCTTTACCCATATTTAAATGATTGTGCCCAGATATCACTTCCATTGCATTTAGAAAGTAAAGGGAGAAAATGTAATTATGTGTAAATCCAGAAGACAAAGAATTTAATGAAAACACAATCCCGTGCAGGATTAACGCTCATTCTCTGAGCCCAAAACTGGCAGGCATAGTGCCTAATCCTTCATCTAATTAATTTTGTTAAAACTTCCATTGATTTCCTTGGGAGCAGCACTGGGCCATAATTGTCACACTGCATAGAATCTGAACCTGCCCAAGGAGATCAGATCTTAATCCATACCTCCCAAAAGTATGTGGGTGTTCAGAGCCAGGGATTTAAGTTTGCATCCATCTCTAACTGACATTAGAAAAAGAAATATTTTGCTTTTATTTGTATTCTAGAACAGAGGCTAGGACCCTATAGGCACTAGGCACTGTAAAAGCACATGGTAAAACATAGTTCCTGACTCAGAGTTTACAGTTTACTGGAAATAAAGGATCAAGAGATGGAGGGGATGCAGAGAGGTAAAGTGATTTGCCCAATGTCTCGTCGCAGATTAATGTTAGATCAGGGAATAGGACCTAGGTCTTATAGTCCCGGGCCAGGACACTATCCACTGGACCATGCTAGTGCTGATCTTCTCCCATTGAAGTTAATGGAAGTTTTGCCATTAAATTCCATGGGATGGAAGTAGGCACTACTGTACTAGGTCCATGTAGGTAGACTGCATCTCTTGTGGTCCAAAACTTGGAGTTGCATTGATTTCAATTGCACTTAAAATTTAAGCACCAAAAAAAAAAAATTGTAGATAAGGGGGAAACAAGAGACAGCCCAGCAGCAAAAGGATTTAGCATTGTACACAAAGGTGTAAAAAGAATTTAAAATTCTTTAGTTCAAAATGCATTAACTAGCTTTATGTCAACTTGGACCTGTATAAAAATGTAATACAATTCAGTTTAGCCTTATTTTATTGAAACATTTTTGTCAGGTGCAGGGTGTTTCTGGCTGATTCAGATAATTAACAGTGATGATTTAATTATCCATATCACAAAAAAAAAAATCTAGAATTTTTTTGTCAAAACACAAGCCTGACCTGATTTGAAATTAGAATGTTCTAAATGTAAGGCAGACACTAGGTCTTCTAGGATAGAGAGTCTGACTAAAAACTAATGGGAATTGGCAAGCGTTAAATTATCTTCCTGAAAAAGCCTATATAATTTCACGAATGAAATAATTCTGTTTTTGTAATTTTCAGTATATTTATACGTCTAAGGCTACAGTGTTCAAATGATAATTTTTTTCAGCTTATACCAAGATCAACACATCAGATGTGCCACAAGCCATGTAACTAGCATATGTATTAAAATAAGTCTTCGTGCATGGGGTCAAATCCTTTACTGATATAAACTCAGTTCCAGTTTACTCAGTAGAGTGGTGCCACTTTATACTAGCAGGTAATTTGTTCCACAGTGTTATTGTATAGTTAAAGTAAAGTTTTAGGGCTAGATTCTGTACCATATAATTAAATGACAAAACACTTCAGCAGAGCCAGAGCATTTGGCATAGTCATGGCAATATGTTAGATTCTCCATCAATTTTTGTCAAGCTAGTAATGGTAGAAGTGATTTGTTTCCAACTTGGCAGGAATTGCTGCCATGATTGAACATTTGAGTGAAAAGGGGCTTCAATGTGTTTTGCTTTTCCAACATAGTTGTCATCAGATAATTTCAACTGTCAGACCAGTCCTGGAATTGAAATGTTTTAACATAGAACATTTGCTATAACAAACTTTCACGTTTAAAATAAAATATTTTAATATTTTATTTCAATTACTAATAAAAATTTCTAAGAATTTTATTTTAGCATGTTATATTTTGAATATAGTGAATGTTTTCATGTTGTTCATTGTGTGTTGAATAATTTTGATTTTTTTTTTGAAGGCCTCTATCTACACCAGGAGAAGACATCTGATAATATAGGGTTCTTTAATTTAGCAGACAAAGGCATAACAAGATCCATTGGCTGGCAGTTGAAATTAGCAAAGTTAAAACTGGAAATAAAATGCACATTTTTAAAAGTAAGAGTACTTAACTGTTGGAACAGATTGCCAAAGGATATGGCTAATTTCCATTATTTGGAGTCTTCTGAGTCAAAACTGGATGTCTTTTTAAAAAATATACAGATCAACCACAAGTTGTTGGACTAGATGCAGGAATCACTGGCTGAAATGCTATGATCTATGTTATGCAGGAGGTCAGACTAGATGATCATAATGGCCCCGTCTGTATTTAAAATCTAGTAATCTATCAGCAAAAATTGTACATGAGCTTCCATATGTTATGGAAACTCAGTGATCTGGCTTCCACGGCAGAGCCAGAGGAAAATGTTAACTGAGGACTGGTCTACACTAGAAAATTGTCATCTTAACCACATTGTTCAGGAATATGAAAAATTCACACCCCTGAGTGGTGTAGTTAAACCGACCTAATCCCAAGTGTAGACAGCACTAGGTCGATGGAAGAATTCTTCTGTCGACCAAGCTACTGCCTCTTGGGGAGATGGATTACGTATGTTGATGGGAGAACCCTTCCTGTCAGAGTACATAGCGTCTACACTGACCTGCTACAGTGGCATACAGGGCCGGTGCAAGGAAGTTTCATGCCCTAGGCGAAACTTCCACCTTTCACCCCCTTCCCCCAGCCCTGCGGCAGCTCCCCGTTTCCCCCCCCCCCCCCCCCCGGGAGCCGTGCGGCAGCTCACCTCTGCTCCGCCTCCTCCCCGAGCACGCCGCCCCCGCTCTAATTCTCCTCCCCTCCCAGGCTTGCGGCGCCAAACAGTTGATTGGTACCGCAAGCCTGGGAGGCGGGAGAAGTGGAGCAGCCGCTGCGCTGGGAGAGGGAGTCTGAGCCGCACATGTCAGCACGCCGCCGGCAGCCCAGCCCAGGAACGCTGTAAAAAAAAAAAATTGGGGACACCGCTTTTTGGCGCCCCCAAATCTTGGCGCCCTAGGCAACCGCCTAGTTTGCCTTAATGGTAGCACCGGCCCTGGTGGCATAGCTGCAGCTGTGCCATTGTAGCAGTTCAAGTGTAGACAAGCCCCAAGATCATCAAGTACTTTCAACAGCAAGCTACTCAAAAGGTGATGATTTTTAGATTAGTGTTTTCCTGTATCCCTTCTAATCCCCCACTCCCCGCACCCTGCAATGGATCCTGATTCCCAAGAGTCCTAGAACCATCCTAGGGTTCTCAAATTTTTATATAAAGTGGACCATATTTTCATACAGAAATGATTTCATAGACACACCTTCTCCCATTCATCATCACGTCACGGATCTGTGGCAACTTCAGCAAGTTCATGCATGGAAGAGTAACATTTGGAAAATATTCCATATTTTTTTTTAGTTTTTCATGGAGTTTAGCAGCTGGAAACATGGAGAAAAAATCAGCACTATGTGAGCATAACCCACATGTTTGTACAACAACACTTGATATTGTTTTGTTTGAGTCTAAAGAGGGTAGAAAAGCAGTAGGGAGGAAACATGGATTTTTGTTGATTCTCTTTGCTTCTGCACTTGTAGAGAGCAAGGCAGGGCACTTAGTTTGAAGGGCCTAGGAGCTTCTAGAGGAGGGGGTGTGTGGTAGTTGTTGGTCATGCTCAATATCTGTCTCTGAAGCTGTGCAGAGGGTTTCCATTAAAGGCAAAGAGTCTAGCAGGTTCCATGAATCTGCCATCTAAGAGCTGGGTCAATTGACGCTCAGTGGGGGAAAGGTTATAAATAAGGGGAGGGGTTTTTTTGCGCATTTCATTTCTTTTATTGAGAATAAAAACCCAACTACAGGAAGCTCTAACCCAGCCTGCCCCACCCATCCGAGTGGTGTGGCATCCCTCCGAGGTCCTAGCCTCTCCAATCCATCTCCCCCTCCCTGCCATATTACACAAGACATATTACATATTTATATAAATATAGCCCCCACATACAATCCAGCATTGGGTGGAGAGGAGGCTGACATCCTTGGGAGGCCAAGTAGGGAGCAGGGGCTGTCCCCTGGCAGATAATGCCGCAGATGGGGAGGTAGCCCCAGCTGGTGCAGTTGGAGACAGCCCTTTGGACTCAGTGTTTGAGCAACATAGGACCAAGATCTGTTTGCTGTGAGAGCAGCATCCCAGAACCTGTGCTATTTTGGATCCAGACTGCGGATTCCCTGTCTCACAGGAAGCTGAGGACATGATGACTATTGATACCAGGACTGGAATTGCTGCTAACTAGGAGGATCTTTGGGCTGCTTTTGCTGAGGAGATTGAGGAGTCTGGAGGGGAACTTTGGGGCTGCCATTCTTCTCTGGCTTTGAAGAATCTGGGTGACGCACACTGTCACAGAGTTTGTGGGAGACAAGGCCCTGCACCTCCGGCTTCCTGCGATTCACCATGACTCTCAGCCAGCCAGTAAAACAGAAGGTTTATTTAGACGACAGGAACACAGTTCAAGACAGGTTTTGCAGGTACAGACAACAGGACTCCCTTAGTCAGGACCATCTTGGGGGGCCAGGGGAGGCCAGAGCCCTGTCTGGCCTCCCCTCCATTTCCCCAGCCAGCTCCAAACTGAAACGCTCCAGCCCCTCCTCTCCCTTTGTCTCTTTCCCGGGCCAGGAGGTCACCTGATCTTTGTTCTCCAACACCTTCAGTTGGCACCTTTGCAGGGGAGGGGCCCAGGCCATCAGTTGCCAGGAGACAGGGTGTCGGCCATTCTCTGTGCAGACCCTTGCACACCCCTGACCTCTAGGGCTCTGCAACAATCACTCACCCTTATCCCACCACCTAGATACTTAAGAAATGCATAGGGGAAACTGAGGCACCCACACAGTATTCAGAGAAAACATTAAGAACATTCCCACTTCGTCACACACGCACTGCACTTTTGATGCCACACTGCAGAGACTGAGAAGTCATCTCTGTAAGAAGATTGGAGTGGAGGGGCAGGGGGGTACATATGTAACAGCAACAAAGTGAGGAAATCTGTGTGGGGAACACCAAGTGAATTGGTGGGTAATAGTTGTTTAAGAAAAAGTTTTCAAATGCTGGTTACAGACAGAGGATTGTGTGTGTGTGTGTGTGTGTGTGTGTGAGAGAGAGAGAATCCTTAAGAAGTTCGTTTTCTCTCTGTGTGTAATACTTTTCTTTTAAAGTCCTGGAAAGACTGAGCTCTGGAATGTGCTTTAGCAGAGAAGTAGGCAGAGGTACAGGAAAAAATGGAGTGTGTTCTAGTTCTACATAATGTGACCTCAGCACCCTGCAATCCATGGCAAGAGCAGACCACAGCAAGTGCTTCATAGGGCACAGTGTGAGAACCTCAATCTTAATCTGCTTTTGTGGGAGTTCTGTTATTTACTAACTTCAATCAGATCTGAACTGCAGTCACCTCCATTCCAATCTCAAAAGCTGTGCACAAAGTGCCTTTTCAACCTTTTTTGTACCCTCTCCTGCAAACCAAAACTGATGTGAGGGCAAAGGTTTATATTTCAAACAGGTGCTAAGTGTAAGATGTGGGTGAAGTCTCTCAAACAATTTCAGATCACATCTACCAATTCCTGTGTTGTCTAAAACCCAGACATCAAAGCACAAGTATGTACGTTTAGTGGTTGAATAGAGTCGATAAGCGAAACAGAAAGGCTTTCAGGTTCCCCACAGATTTTCAAGCAGAACTTTGAAGAATGAGAAATACACTGTCCGGTTACTCCCTTAAGGAAGTACTTCCTCAAACAGACCATCAGTGTTAACATCAGTAACCCTTTTCTAGTGCAGTAACTTTTCAGCTCTTATACAGTAAATTTTCATAGCATTTTAGGTATCTAAGTAATGCCTCTCATTGAATGAAATAGCTCCTGTATTTTATGGGAAGCACATTTTAATAAAGCTGGAATTATGAGAAATGAAGGGAGAGGCTAAAGAAAAGGAAACAGGTGGAGAATGAGGGGAAGGAGTCATTGAATGCTAACAATATTGAAGCTAATATGCCTATAACTTGGTGTGATAGGATACAATAAGATAAAATAATCAACATTCAGAAGATCAGTTTTTCTAAGACATATATTGCCATTGAAAATTCAAAATTGTTGACATAGTGGTACAGTATCTGGGTTAACACAGGTTTTTTTTATATTCGAACTATGAGGGATAGCCCACTGTGCAGTAGCTGCTGGCAAATGTTGACTTCTTAATAGCAACCAGTGTACAAATCAGTTCTAGTATTCTTGAGACAGCAGGGAGTCCCAGATGTCAATGAAATACTTTTATTTAACAATTATATCAACATAATGGACTAAACCAGATTAACTGTCTGATTCAGGATACATTTAAACCTAGTCTGTCTGCATGTCTCCTTCTACTACTCTACACCTTACCTCTGAACTTCCTGTTACAAGTTCTTCTTGCCCTCTAATTTCCTGTTAGATACATGTGGCGTCCACAAGATGGCACTGTACCACATCAGCCAATACTGCGAAGAGGTCCCAGTGGGGCCTTTTATTATACATTTTAGATATGGGTCTATGCTGCAAGATTTTGGCACAAATCCTGAACTATCAAGGATTAGGGGTATTTGGATCTAGGATTGTTTTGTGCTTTGATATGGCCTGTTACAAACATAGGGGCATGCTGCAAAATTCAGAACTGGATTAGGTCTTTGATTCTAAAACCTTCTAAACAGTGAGGGTGTTCCAATCCATGGCTTTGGCTTGTGTATAGTTCTAATACATACCCAACTGATTTTACAGATGTGATGACTCTTTCATTGTTTGACTAAACAGAGTGCTAGAGTCTATCACTTCTAATGCAGCAGAACCTTGGAGTTACGAACACCTCAGGAATGGAGATTGTTCGTAACTCTGAAATGTTCGTAACTCTGAACAAAATGTTATGGTTCTTTCATATGTTTACAACTGAACATTGACATAATACAGCTTTGAAACTTTACTATGCAGAACAAAAATGGTGCTTTCCCTTTATTTTTTTAGTAGCTTACGTTTAACACAGTACTGTACTCTATTTGCTTTTTCTTTTTGTCTTTGCTGCTGCCTAATTGCGTATGTCCGGTTCCAGATGAGGTGTGTGGTTCACTGGTCAGTTCATAACTCAGATGTTCGTAACTCTGAGGTTCTACTGTACTGTTATTTGACTTCATGCCTCTAATGCATTGTGATCCCTTATCAAAACTCTGGATTTTTTTAATGTATCAGTCTTGCTATCTACTAGCCAGTTCCTAAGGGATCTTACCATCCTCTGCAATGGGGTCTCTGCAACTTGCAAATTAATTGGCTAAGTTTAGGTCACTGTTCAGTATTTTCTATAGCTCTGATAATCCTATCAATGTTTGTGTTATACATCGGTTTGCAGGAAATGGAAGTTCTACTTGTTTCTCCGTGATGGATAAGCAATTTTGTTTTCCTCTGAAAACTTTGAGAATATTGTGGTATAGTTCCCCTAGGATACCAGTCCCATACCCATTACAATCAATGGCAAAACTCTCTTTGACTTAACAGAAGCAGGTTGGGGTTGTAGATGAGTAGTCTGAGAACCATTTTAGCCAAGCCATGCTACAAATTGACCCACATTGGTGAGGGAAAGCATGCTAGTTACAATAGTGTCTATATATACCTGGTTGTAGCAGCTACTAGTTATCCATTGTGGCCAGGGTCCAATACTAATGCCCTGTTCACGGTCTCCATTATTTCCTTGCAGGGTGGATTGATTTAAATCACCAACTTTAATCAACTTTTCCATTTGTACTTCAATTATTTTCTAAAGAAAGGTGCATTCTCATTGGTTGATGTAACCATTAAAACATATAAAGGCTGTACTTAGTTGTAAATCAACAGTAGATTTAGTACATCTTTTTGCTACCTGGAAGAGTACGCTATAACTATATACATTTATTTAAACAATCATAATGCATAATATTTTCAGATTCTTATTGTTTGTACATTTTAGTATGTTAGAAAATGTTGAGTGATATATTTCTTATTTACTAGATAATTTAACTTTTTGCTCATGATTTGTGTCTAGCTGCATTAGGATGGTAACTGGAATTTAATGAAACACAATACAGCATATTCCATTCATTTTTATTAAACAAAACAATCTTAAATGTTTAGGACACATAAACCTCTAATTATAATGTTTCACCTTTACAATTAAATTATAATAAGTTTAGGCCTTAACATATTTTGTATTAAATTAAGATTTCATTTTAAACAGGTTTATTTTTAAAGAAAAACTTGTAATAAATAACAAAATAAAATGGATTTTTTTTTCAAAAGTATCATTGGTGTTTATCCACCCTGCCATGCAGTATTACTCCCAACTATTTCCAGCATCTGACATCTGCGTGTTGTATTATTGATCACAATTCTCCCTAATATGGTAAACCAATTGTAAGGCAGATTCTACTGATAACCTGAAGCAGGCAAGCTCTTCATGGTGGTTCCCCCTCCCTCCCCACAGTGTATTTCTGTTGTCAAAATACGATCATGTTTCCAGATGGTGTTACAGCCAAATAATAGATGTTAATAGAGTCACCATTTGGGATGGAAAAACTTGGTGGTGTTTCACAAAACTTTTAAAACCATTTTTTAAACTTTTGGTTTTTGTTAAATGTTTTCACGTTTCACAAAATATGGTCCCCTTTGTCAAAGTGAGAGCTGGCCCTCTAGGGGCTTGGGGCTCAACAGCTGCACCCTGTGGCATGTTCAGACCACCTTCCCAGATGAAAGGGATAAGACCCAGAGGTCATGTGGTAGAACACTGTGACCCAGAGGCCTGCTGGCATATAAAGGGCAGGATGAATTCAGGGAAGGAAGTGGAGAACCTTCAGCCTCTCCTTGACTGCTAGGCAGAGAGCTTAGGGGAGTACAGCCCTGCAGGCTAGAAGCAAGTTTTCTGGAGGAAAACTTCAGTAGAAGGGAGGAGAAAGACTCTCCTTAACTTGCAAGCAGAGGGCCTGTGGAGTGAGACCTGCAGGTAGTAGGCCACTGCAGGAGACCCTTGGGTAAGGGAAAAGGACATCGTTTGTATGTGACACTTACATTAAACTGTTTTGTTTTTGGGAGAAAATAAAGGGTTATCTTTAAGAATGGGACTGAAATCCTGATGCTCTTGGATTGGTTTTTAAATACACTGACTGGTGAGTTGGCCCACTGCCTTATATACTTAATATATATATATATTTTAAAAATACCCTGAACAAATGAAAGTCTCTGCTATGCATACAATAAATATTCTGTTTGAAATTAAGTCTTGAAATTAGTACTTGTGATCTCTGGGGCTTTCCAGCCTCAACTGTATTCAGTGGGTTTGTATTCGATAAAACAAGTTCTCCCAGGCCTGTTCATCACAGGTTTAAACAGAATATTTGTGAACAGGAAATCGTTCTTGTGATCTCTGTTGCTTTCCAGATAACCCTCCCCATCATAATGAAACCCACACTGAGCTGAATATTTATGGTACAAGTGAGAAAAGTACTGTTTCTCAAACAGACCCATAAAAACGACAACATCCAGGGTGCTATATGTGTTACCATGATAGTCGCTGAAGTTTGGAGAAATAGTCTTGTTCAGGTTTATAGAAATCCTTCTGAGTGTAAGATTCTCCCATTGAGAAGTGTCTTTGCCTGTAATGGGTAGAGCTTCCAAAGTGCTCAGCAGCCAGTGGCTCCCTCTGAAATCTGGCAATTAAGGCCTGATGCTAATAACACTTTCACTTGTGTAAAGAAGGAGTAAGTCCACTGAAGTATATAGTTAACACCAGTGAAAGTGAAATTGCAATGGGCTCCCACACAAGGAACAATTAGCCATACTTGCTCTGACCCTATATAATGGTTTATATAGC
Organism: Emys orbicularis; assembly: GCF_028017835.1. Classification (NCBI taxonomy): domain Eukaryota; kingdom Metazoa; phylum Chordata; order Testudines; family Emydidae; genus Emys; species Emys orbicularis. The sequence goes on along the minus strand of NC_088684.1, from coordinate 281,607,502 downwards.
ATTGGCGTTAACTGTGTAGTTGGGAAGTGACAAAAGCTGCTATGATGAAGGCATTTTTTGTGCACACATTTTAACTTTCTTTGTGGAAATCCTCTGACTCCCACCATTTGGTCCTAAACCCAAAACAGCCACCGCTGCCAATGGCCACTGTAGCAAATGTCCCGCCCTTATAAATCAAGCCGTCCTGGACAATCCTTTCAACCTATTACAAGTGTGCACTAACAAAATAAACTTAACAAAATTGGAAGTGAAAAATAGCAGGTCATTTTCATGCAGCTCCCAGCTACCTACCTTGTCATGCCTGAGTCATAAAAGTCAATTCCTGCTCCAATAGAGAGAAGTATCACTTGGAGCTATATAAAATTTGCCTTACAATGACATTTAAATAGATAGATGCATGACAAATATCTTCAGCCAGTGTCAGGAAAGGCAGTAGCCTGAATCTTGGCAACCTCTTGGAACATGATGGATACACGTGAAGGCATAAGAAAGTGTTCATCAGTAAAGAATATTCCAAAATCTCTTGGAAGATGATACAGGTGGCTATCTCTCATGTCAAGAGTTTTACCTACCTCTTCAAATTCACTAAGTAGCCTCCTGGCTCTGTGTAAGGCACTATGATGGCCAATTAAAAAAAATTGCTCGTGCCTTTCTGTGGGGGAAGCAGACAGTGTTTTTCATCCTATGTGTCATAAACCTTTGGTGAAAGGCTGTTGACTCAGTTCTGAAACCATCCTATCCAACCTGGGAGAGGGTTGGGGAGGAAGTCCTGGAGCAGAACTTGCCACAAAGACAGGAATTTCAGTTTTGTAAAGGATTTTTTTCTTTTCCCAGTGTACCCACTCCCATTTTTTTTTGTACAGCATTGGAAAACATATATACTGTAATAAGCGACAAAGAGTCCTGTGGCACCTTATAGACTAACAGACGTATTGGAGCATAAGCTTTCGTGGGTGAATACCCACTTCGTCAGACGCATATGGTGGAAATTTCCAGGGGCAGGTATAAATATGCAGGCAAGAATCAGTCTAGAGATAATGAGGTTAGTTCAATAAGGGAGGATGAGGCCTTCTTCTAGCAGTTGAGGTGTGAACACCAAGGGAGGAGAAACTGCTTTTGTAGTTGGCTAGCCATTCACAGTCTTTGTTTAATCCTGAGCTGTTGGTGTCAAATTTGCAAATGAACTGAAGTTCAGCAGTTTCTTTTTGGAGTCTGGTCCTGAAGTTTTTTTGCTGCAGGATGGCTACCTTTAAATCTGCTATTGTGTGTCCAGGGAGGTTGAAGTGTTCTCCTACAGGTTTTTGTATATTGCCATTCCTAATATCTGAGTTGTGTCCATTTATCCTTTTACGTAGGGATTGTCCAATTTGGCCGATGTACATAGCAGAGGGGCATTGCTGGCACATGATGGCGTATATTACATTGGTGGACGTGCAGGTGAATGAACCGGTGATTATGTGGCTGATCTGGTTAGGTCCTGTGATGGTGTCGCTGGTGTAAATATGTGGGCAGAGTTGGCATCAAGGTTTGTTGCATGGATTGGTTCCTGAGTTAGAGTTACTATGGTGCGGTGTGTGGTTGCTGGTGAGAATATGCTTAAGGTTGGCAGGTTGTCTGTGGGCGAGGACTGGCCTGCCTCCCAAGGCCTGTGAAAGCGAGGGATCGTTGGCCAATGTGGAAAAGCAACAGTGCAGTAATGCTAGCCAAATGGACCAGGAGTGTTTGTGCTGAAGGCGGAGGGGGAGAAACCTGAATGGTATCAGAAGTGAAACCAAGCATTATGCCAGCAATCTCAACTTCAAACTAGACTCTTTTAATCAAAGCAATTGCTACAGCAATGCCAAAGACACATAAATTAGACCTTAAATAAGAGTAAGCAGACAAAACCAATATGCTGCATTATGAGAGATTGGGGGCGGGGGGAAGACTGCTGCCAGAGTTAGTAAGTGATTCTGTTGGTATATAAAATCATTCAGGAGGCAAATGGGAACTACCTACGATGAAGCATGTATCAAATACTCTGTCTTCATACATAATTAAAACATCTGAAGATAAAGCACTCAGATGCAATAGACAAAGCCTGATAAAAATAAAAAATGAAGTAAAGAAAGCAGGAGGCAAGATTTTGGGGAGCACAGTGAAGACCTTCCAGTCAAGATGAAAAACATACATTAGCTTTAAGCACCTACCACATAAAGGCAACTGAACTGACAAAATCAACAAAGCAGGGGTGAGATGTTTATAAATCTTCCTGTATGAGCAGGCCAGACAGGCAGGGTTAGCTCTAGTACCATGTGCAGTTCCTAACCATAAGAAGCCGACCCAGGGGTGCCACCGTGCCCTTCTTTTTGGAGAGTTATCCTCTAGAGCGGATAGGCTTCTGACAGTGTTACAGAATAATTTGATTTTTGCATGTGTCTGTTTCTCTGAGCACTCTGAAATGTGGGAATCCTAAATCATAGGAGCAAGGCTTCTATCTGAGCCTCTTTCAACCAACAGTCCATTTTGTGGATAGTCACTTATTAACTAGTTTCTTTCAGCTACCAAACAAAGTAGGTTGTAACCCACACTAGGAGATTGTGGGTCTGTCTCTTCCTCTCCTGGCTGGTCCACATAAGAAGCTAATGAGTTTGCTACAGCTGCTAGTTAGGAGCCTTAGTTTTTGAGCTCAAGCTTGTGCTTTTAACAGTAAAGGTCCAGAGTATAAACCTTTTTGCAAAGTGAGTTACAAACAGAGGTTAAAGCAAAGGGGAAATATAGAGACATGCAGCTCCTCCTCCTCTGTTTAAAAAAAGGAGTTTTGCCTCCTGTGCCTGGCTTGAATAGCAATGCCCCGCCCCCCTTCCGGTTTCAATCTTCTTTAACCACTGGTTACAATTCTCTCTTTTTTCAGGATCTTTTCCTTCCCCTTTGATTTAATGCATTCTGTTATTCCTACAGTCAATATTTATCTGTCAGTACCAGAAGGAGCAGCAGAGCCCTGAAACGTGAAATTGATGGTGTCCTAGTCAGTTCCATTTTGCTCCTCCTAGGCAGACTACTTCCCTGAGTAGTTGTATCAGTTTCATTTTGCTGTTGTTCCTGACAGCGCCACTGAGCAAATTACACAGGTAGGAGGGAGGGAGAGCAGGAGTTGTTCTTCGACAGGGAATTTTTAAAATGTTAGCTAGTTCAGGAATGTGTAGATCCTGATCCAAATGCAACCCTATAGTCACTGGTGGTGGTTGGTGAATGGAAAGCTGATACATGTTTCAGAAGCAGGACACTGTACCTTTAAAAAGTATGACCCCAGTTATCCCCTAAAAGTAACATTTGAACAGGTCAGCCAGTAAGCCCCCAGCTTGATTCTAGCGCCCTCCTCTGGTCTAGGGAGGAGCAGAAACGGCTAGGTCCAGCAGGAGTCACCTCCAGCTTTCCTCCATTGGAGAAAGTAGTGATAGTATGAGGCCCCTGCTCACGTTAAAGAGGAAAATGAAAAAGTGAGGCAAGACTGGTAGGTGGACCAAGGAGTAAACAGCAAGAGCATAGCACACGTTTGGCCTTATGACATATAGACAGTATCTGCCCCTCTCTTTGCATTTCCCAAATTGCATCCTCTCTAAATCCCGCTTTTGCTGCCTACATAAGGGTTAAACCTCACACAATATATTGCTCCTGAGCCTTGACATTTTTGGAAAGCCTTTTAGATGATCATCCCACCATTTCTCTGATGCGTTGTTAAGCAGCCTCAGGTTTTATGCTAATAGGATTGTATTTTATTTTCTGCTGTTGTATATCATCCAAATTGCCTGTTTTCAATAGCGTTGAAAAAGACATGATGGGGTTTGTTTTACGTTATTAATAAAGGAGGCATAAAAACATAACACCCCCCTCCACCTTTAGGAGTCATCGTCCCTCTCTACAAGCGATTTCTTTGCCCTGCCACAAGCACCTGTGGAAGAAAACTGCAGCAGGAGGGTCATCGCATGAGAGTGACTGGACTGTAAATGAATCGTGGCTCTCTCTCAGGCAGCCCGAGAACAAAGTGGGGTTGTGAATGCCGGGGGTAGCCCCAGGAGGAAGGGGAGGAGAGAGGAGGGGATGCACAGAGGCAGGCACCAGCGTGCTGAATAAAGGACGGGGCTTGGGCCGAGCCGCAGCAGCCAGCGGGGCTCAGAGGGGTGTGGTTGACGAGGAAACAGTACCACTCTCCAGGGCGGCTGGGCTGGGTGTGTGCAGGCCACGCACCAGCCCCCAGGGGGGACGAGCTGGGGACGCAGCGGCAGGCGGGGGACGCTAGAATGCAGCAGGCGGGAGGCGGCTGCAGCCCGCGGTGCTGGAGAAGCGAGAGCCGCAGCCGGCAGCCTCGGGGGAGGGCTGGGGACGTAGCCGCGGCTGGGCCGGGAGGAGGGACAGGGTGGCCCCGCAGAGCGGAGTCTAGGCAGGAGGGGCGGGGTGCAACGGGGCAGGCTAAAGGAGCGTAACCATGGCAACGCGCCGTGCGTCCGCCGGCCCCCCGGTAAGGCCGGGATTTACAGCCCCACCCTGTGGGCAGCCGCCGGGCGGGTCCACTTCCTGCCTAGCCGCGGCCGGGAAAGAGTTAACGCCGGGGAGGGGCGGGTCCGGCTCCCGGGCCAGACGGCGCGGTTCCTGTTTGTGCTGAAGCCGTGCGCGCCCCCCGGGAGAGGGGCGGGATGATGCTCCGCCCCTCCCCCCTCCGTATCGCTGCCCCCCCACCACACACACACACACTCCCCTGCAGCTGGGGCTGAATGTGCTGGACCTTGAGGCAAGTGGCGCTTCCTCTCTTCCCCGGTGTGAGCCGCCTGCCCGGGGACCCGTCCCCCACCCCGAGTACCATTCAGCTCCCGCTCCTGGGACAAATCACACCGGCTACTCACAATAGCCGCCTGCTACGTGCGTGCGTCCGTCCGAGTGTGTGTGTGTGTGTGTGTGAGAGAGTGAGTGTGCGGGGATGGGGCTGGTGCGTGTCTCTGTTTACCCGGGAGCTCTCGCAGGACAGGAGCTGAAGCTGCTGGGTGTTGACTGAGGATCCCCTCCCCCTCAGGACGTTTCTCCTTTTTCCTTTGCAAAAGGGGAACAATTATCAATAATCTTCTACAGAGGTGGAAAGACACCAGCCCGCCCCCCCCCCTTGCCTCCGTGCCCCACCAAAGAGCCACCGCAAGGGCAAGCTGGCTCTTCGCTAAAGTGCTGGAGCCGCTGGATTAAGTAACTCTGGGAGAGCCGCTCTCACTCACTCGCACTCACGCACACAGCGAACATGAAGGAAAAGCCAATGATAAAAACCGCTAAAATGCAAGGAAACATGATGGTAAGTGGCCGCTGCCGCCTCCAACGACTGTAAGTAATTGTGGGGCTCGTTCCTCGGGTTTGCTACTAGGCTCACCTGCCCCCTTTAGTGGAAGCATGTTGGGTGCCCCTGGCCGGCCCCCACACCCCCACTTTCGCTTTGCTTGGAGATCCCTCCTCTCAGGCTCGGTTGATGGTGAATCGTGGCTGTGGAGTGCCCCTTTCCTCGCAGGGTTTTGCTTCGGCAGAGGCTCCCCGTGTGTCCGGGTCCCTTCTCCTGCGCTTGTTACGCTGTGTGCCAGGGAGAGGGGAATGGATTTGAACCTGTGGGTTTGGAGGGAGTCCCCCTTATCCCCCCCAACGCAGGCGACTGCTCTGGTGCCTCTGCACTTTGCTGGGAGCTGCTGCTGTTGTTGCCCGGACTCTTGTGGAGAGAGAGAAGCAGGCACCGGCTGGCTGGGTGATAGCAAGAACCTCGCGCCCCAGGATTACAAAATGTCTGGAGAAGGGGGTGAGGTGGTTTGGGGGGGGGGAGCTGGCGAGCAGAAGTGGATCGCTGCACAGACAACTTTGATAACTTGAGGGCCATAGTGGGGTTTTCCCTCTTCCTGTTCTGCTTCCTGCGGGACTATAGCGGTTGTCTTGATGTATGTTCTTGTTTCTCCGCACATCCATCCCTGGATGCCTTCTCGTTCAGCCAAAGGGGATGGGGGGGAAACCCCCACCAAAGGCGGATGATCTCCCGGAGGAGGTGCCGGTTGCCATCTTGTGCTGCTAGAGAGATGTTTGTCTATTTTTGTCTGCTGTCTTGAGCCGCTTTAGGTGTTTGGGTTTTTGCTGGGCTGGGGTAATTTCCCCCCCGCCCCTTGCTTGCATGAGCTGATACTCGCCGAACTGCAGGGATGCCATGGGTAGTGAAAGTGGATTGCAGCTGTGTCGTGGCGGTCTTTGTGCTGAGCAAGGGATGCCGTGAAACGTGATGTCTTTATAGAGGACTCGGCTTCCAAAAACAACTTATTGTAAATAACCCTGAAGCCTTTTAAAGACACCTGTTGATGATTAAAAAACAACCACCACCACCCAATGCAAACATGTGAGATTTGTATTCCGCGTGCCCGCCTCTTAGGGAAATGCTCACATTTAATGTAACGAAGGCAGCACGCGTTTCCCCCCATCCTGAAACGTGTAAGAAACGGCCAAGGTGTTCTAAATCCCGCGGTAAAATAACTCATTTTCTATACTACTAGGGCAATCCTGTTGCTTTTTCTAGCATTAGTTTTAACAGCAAGGTGCAGTGCGATGTGACCTGTGAATTCAAGTAAGGGAACTGAACAGGAACTTCTGCAAACATTTCCCCCCTGGAATATTAGGTTAAATGTGATTGCAGCATATTCTTTTTTTTATTATGCCTGTAAAAATACTTGGTGCTGGGGTTCTCTAGCACACGGGAATCTGATTTTTTTTTAAAACTACTGTTGTAAATGTCATTATAGTCCTTGACTAGAGTGATATCTACCACTAAAAGAAAAATGAACCACCTGAGATGATGCTGTCTGTTTAAAGGTCGGCATTAACCTAATTTACATACACAATGTCACAGAATTAATAAAAACCTATAACATATTATCCTTTGGTCTCTACAGTCAAGAAATAATTGGAGGGAAGGGATCCCATTACTATTACTTATTCAAACTGCTGTATCTTCTGGTGGTGTTTCTTTGTATGACAAAAATGGATCCATCCAAGCACTTCTGTGGTAGACATGCAAGGCTGGAGTGCCTGATTTAAAAACAAAATAATACTGTAGGAGTTGTCCACCCCGTCAGAGCCTGATGCGATAGGGACTCAATGGAGGTTCGGCCACTGACTTACGGGTTAGCAGGGTCTTGCTAAGTTGCAGCCATAACATTTTATCGGCCACTCAACAGTCTGTCCCCCAAATCCAGTGCCAGTTTTTATCTTGGTTTTGAAAAAATATTTTTGAACTGAATTGTAATGCATACTCTGAGATTTTAGAAGAGCATAACTGTTAAACTGACATGGGTGACTTAGATCCATACTACTTAATTTTGGTGGTTTGTTTTACTTGTAGGAGAGCTTGCTTCTGTCATAATTTGGCCATAAGCACCTATAATTGGTTTGTGGCAATTGAGCATGCAGCTAATATTAAAAGTGAGGGTTGATTTTTTTTTTAATGTGATGGACTCAGAATATTTTAGCCAGAAAATACTGAATAGCTCTTACCTTTCCTCAAAGTAGCAATTAGTGGATCCGATCCTGAAGTCTAGGGCAAAACTCCCATTGACTTTAATGGAAATTCTAGTAACTTCAACTGGTGCATTTCTTATCGTGACCCACTTTTTGTAAAGTGTTATTTCAGTAAGTTTCATTTTACCCATTTATCATTTTTATTACTAGGAAAAAATGTAGTTTTTGGTCATTCATATTAAAGCCTAATATTTTAAGTGTCCTTGCTAGATAATGCACATGGCAATATACCGGTACTTTAAAAAAAAAAAAAAATCCTGCATGTGGTGTGTGTGCCTGTGTGTTGTCTGAAGTGACTCTGATTGTATTACAGTATGTATTATCTTAATTACCTGGCAGAATTTGAAAGGTCACTGAAAATTCAAAGCTCGCTGTGATGGTTTTTTTTGACAGTTTCACTGGGATCTTGACAGGCAACTAAGTACATATTGATTTTCTTCCTCTCTTTAAAAATCTCTCTTAAAATGAGACTTTTCTTCTTAAAATGATGTGACAGTGTGTGAGAATCTTGGTCCATTGGCCTCTTACCTCACAATGCGCCTGAGAAGTGTGGTGATAGCTCACGGTGTCACTACATCTGGGGATGTCTTTTTTTATTTTAATTAGACCAGCCAAAAGAGAAGTCATGCTTGTGAGAGTAAGGTAAATTTTTGTATCCCTGTGGCAGTCTTTCACACTATCTTAAAAAAAATATTACCTGGACAAGTGTCATTTTTATTTTACTCAACTCTTTCCTATCCATCATTTGAGCTGAGGGACTATCCTATATGGAAACACAGTTCACAGCTTTGATAATGGAGCTTTTCTTATTTTCATAGGAATGTTTTGGCAAATGGTCAATTGTTTTCTTTTATAAATTAGGTCATATTCCATGAGCTTGTCAGGATGTTTTTCAAATTGTGTGGTAACAGGACTTGAATGCTGCTGGGCAAACTCTTTGCTCCTGTCCTTATATACAATTATTACTTATTACTTAATTTAATTAGAACTTTATTCCCTTCAGTTCCCCATCAATCTGAGCCAAGTCTGGCAAATGAATACGATTCCAAGTATGCATGTTTTACAAATCTATAGCTCCCTGGCTTTGCAGCGGCTGTCATCTCACACATACCAGGTTTCTTATATATAGCTGTTTGTTTTAGAAAAGAATCTTCAAAGCAGTGAGACCTACAGGACCAAAGACTGCCCCCACTTACGCCAGTGAAAACCCAATGGGCCAAATTCATGGCAGGCACAATTGCACTGAAGTCAGTGGAGTTGCACCCACATTTGCCAGTTGTGAACTTGGCACTTAGAGTTCAGTGAGAGAACGGCTTTAGTGAAGTTGTGCACGAATAACGGAGGGCAGAACTGTATGTAGGGGACAGTTTTATGACTGCGTTTTGTCTAAGCAATTTATTATTCAAAGGAGCAGTGAGAGGAACATGCACATCAATAGAGCCAATTGTGTCTGTTAGCAACAGAGTGGTGCTGCTGTCCAGTTCTTGTTCTGAATTTCATCATCTGGCTACAGTATTGTCTGTATTTAGAAAGTATCTAGACATATTTTAGGCTGCTACATCACTTTTACATTTTACGATGATGAACACTGTGTATGTATATGCATGTATAGTGCCTTGTATGTGTATTATGCTAATGCTTAGTTGGAGGGCTAAGATGGTTAGGATAGGAACATATGGAGCCTTTCACATCTTGGCTGAATTAAAATCCAGGCCACATTAGCTGTGGCCAAAAACTGTTGCTATTTAGAGGTGACTGTCAAATAAGATTAGTGGCAAGTGTTCATAACACAAGAACTCAGTTGGCATCCTTGTTTGATGCCTCAGAGAGCCCAAGGATTGGACGGATATAGAGACTGAGCTACTGTCTCACCATCACCAGAGGACCATCCGTGTCATATTGGAGACATGTTGGTGCAGCAAATTGAGACGCTTGATTTGCCACTGCTCTTTCTGCTGTTCAGTCTCTGGTCTGTCAGTCTGGTGCCTGTCATGAGTAATAAATTCATATTAAAAAAATAAATAAAAGACATCAATGATCTGTTGTGATTTCTCTTATTCACCATATTTCATTCCTAGGTTTATTGCTTGGAGATATAAATCGCATCAGGCTGAAACTTGCCATAATAGTTCTCAGCCAGAGTACAGTTGTCTTTGCACTGATTCGGTGTAATCAGCCCATGTGGCAACTGTTATATCTGGAAATCCACACATTGAAGTACATTGTGAAATCTCCCACTTTTGACTGTCCCTTCACCCTGGCTTCCTCTTCTCTGAGCCCCACGTATCCTGTTTCTTTAGAGCGTGCAATACTTTGATCGCACATCCAGTTCATCGCTGGTGTGCTATTGGGGTAACTGCTATCTTGGCTGACACACCAACGATTGAAGGCAGGATCTCCAGAACTGAAAGCGTGAGTCTCTACAGCTTGAGCGAAAGGGTCAGGCTCTGTGTCTGGGAGCTGTAACAGACTCACATCTCCTCTGGATCCGACATAGAGGGGAATATGTAACACACCCTGGCCAATGGATTACACTATGATGTTGTGTGCCCCAGACTGTGCAGTGCTCTAGGAAGTGCCAAAATATTCAAATTGCTGACACCGAGGCCTAGCAGAAAAGCCCTAAGACCGGCTGGGCCTGTTCTGTTGCTGTCTTACATGTAAGTGGAAATCAGCATCTTGACACACCTAAGATGGGATGGGAGAGGAAATCTCCCTGAGGACCCAATCATGGAAATTACCCCACATCATTCCACAGGGGGACAGGTTCTGCTCCCCTGAAGCAGACATGGGACCTACCCATAAACTCTGCAGATCTTGTGGGAACCTCAAGAGGTCAGGCCCACTCTCACAGTTGTCTTGTGCCTCCATGGCAGCTCTGGTCCCAGTTGTCGCCTCCTTCCCCCCAGTGCCTGGCAATGTGAAAGGTCCAGGGATAACACTGTGGTGAGAAGCCCAGCACTCAATCTACCAACTTGGAAGGTGGAGCCAGTAGCGTATCAAGGCCGCAAAGGACCTGGTGCAATAATAGGCTAAGAGCCCCTTTCCTGATTCTGAAATTTGCCCCCTTCAGCTCCCCATCCCCAAGCCTGAATTCCTTCCCCTTTATCATAGCTCTGGCCTAGCTCCCCCCCACCCCAATCCAGCCCCCGTCCTCTAGCTTCTCTCCAGACCACCCACAGCCCAATCCAGATCTCCAGCTCCCCCCTAACTCCCCATATCCACAGTCCAGCCCTCCCATCTCCTCGCTCTCCTGCACCCCCCTACAGCCCCCATTCCCCCATGGCCTCCCTTGCTCCCCTCCAGTTCTGATCCCGTCCCCTCCCCCTACTCTCCCTCAATTACCCTCCAGCCCTCTGCTTCACTGACCCCCAACCCCAATCCAATCACCCCTTCAGGCCCTTTTAGGTCTCCACTGCCCCCCCCCAATCCACCTGCTCCAGCCCTGTTTCCAGCCCTCACAAGCCATCTCTCAGCTCCCCCCCCATCCCCTCCAGCTCCACTCCACCTCCACCCCACATTCCCATTATCCCCCTCAGCTGTGCTCCAACCCCCTCCCCCACCTTCATCAGCTCTGCTGCAGCCCCCTGGCTCCACTCAGTTCTGCTCCATTCCCCTTCCCCCAAACTTCCCCAGTTTCTCCATTCCATCATCCCATGCAAAGTTGCCAGTTTTTCTTTGTGCTCCATCTGTGGGCAGGGGGAGGAGGAAAAGGGGGGAGGGGGCTGCATCTTCTGCCTGCGCCCCTCCACATTTCCTGGTGCTGCAATTCCTGCATGCCTTCTCCATGTGTCCTTGCCAGCTGTGCGTGCTCAGGGCCTGGGGCTGCCTTGGCTGGAGGGGGGCCCCCCATTCCAGCCACCTCTTATTCCAGGGGCCCGCAGGCTCCACTCTACTCTGGAGGCTCATCTGGTTGGGCCTTGATAATCTCCTGGGCCCTGGCGTGATTTCATCACTTGCACTATTGTAGTTACTCCACTGGGCAGAGGGATAGGAACTCATATCGTGGTACTTTCTATCAGAACCCTGCTCCAGTGCTCCATCTTTCATATTAACCTTAGGTTAGCAAGTGTCTGATAAATCAGAGCTTTTCTGCCTCCTCCTGATAGCTAGAAAGGAGAAGCAGCATTCTCTTTGCTCATTCCCCCCATATCCTCTGAGTCTTCTGTTTGTTCAGAGTCTAGTCGGCCCCTCCTCAAGCCTCCCTCTTTGGGGTCTTCCTTTCCTGTGAAGAGCTCCAATGCCTGCATCTGCTCCTCAAAGCTTTCCTAAGCAGCAGCAAAGGGGAAATTCACATGATTCCTGTTGATTTTACTACTACCCACAGGTTTCTGAATAGAGCTGTGACTGTGACCAGATCTTGTCAATTCCACTCGCTGTTGCTTCTTAAATCTCTAAACAATGGAGGCCCCCGAGCTGTGTCTCTGCCTGCAGAGTCAGGAAGACAACACCACAGTGGTCCACATTTGGAAGGTTACTGTCACTAATAAAGTCTAGAAATTTTCTTTATTTAAAAAAAAAATCCAAATTTGTGCAGAGATTGATGGCTTAACCTCCTAACCCTTCACTTGCCTATCAAAGTTCCCTACTTTTCATTGATGAATTAATTTTTCAAGTCCTGTGAAGATATGGCATGTTGTCCTTTGTTGCCATGCTCCTTCCGTGTGTTGTCACCGACATCTGTGCAAAATGAGTATCAGATGGTACTGTTCTGATTGGTTAGAATTTTGCACTCACTTTGCATGGGTGTAAGTCACTACACAAGGGGGACGGCAATGGAGAATCAGGCCCATAGTGACCACAGAGCAAATATCAGGTTGGGAGAAAATTTCTGATAGTAAAAGGCTCTTTAATCTAGCAGAGAAAGGCGTAGCAAGATCCAATGGCTGGAAGCCAAAGCTAGGCAAATTCAAACTAGAAATAAGGCACACAATTTTACCAGTGAGGGTAGTTAGCCATTGGAACAGCTTACCTAAGAACGTGGTGGATTCTCTATCACTTGAAGTGCTTAAAACAAGATTGGATTTTTTTCTAAAATATATCCTCTAGCACAGCCAGAAATTGTGGTCTTGATGCAAAAATCACTTGGTGAAATTCTATGGCATGTGTATACAGGGAATCAGACTTGTTGATTTGTAATGGTCTGTTTTGGCTTTAAATCTATTAATGTAAGTGGTTTGATATCCTCAAAAGCACAGTACATATGTAAACATGTTCTGTTTTCTGGGATTCTGGTGCGTGTGTTACCTATATATTACGCTGATACGCAGTGGCTCATGTGAGATTACCAAGCAAAGCCAATTTATTAAATTGTTTTATGTATGGTAAATCTTGTATAATCCACTAATGCACAGTGCTGTCATTTAGAAAGTGAGGCCTTCCTACTATGGAGTGCCAAATATAGACGACTCGTATGGTGTTATCTTCAAAAGGAAGGTGATGGCTGGAAGTGAAGTTTTTAAACTATATCAAGCTTGCAGAACAGGGGCACGGATGCTGTCATTGTTTCTGCAGCAGCCGCCTTGGTTGATTCTATGGAAACTGCAAGTCTGCCAGTCCCACCCATTTTGGGTGTGTCTACACTACTTTGAGGAAAGCTCTTGCAGGCACCGATTGCATGAAATATCTGGATGTCTTGCTTGCCCTTGCAATGGTTTAGCAAGTCCCCACTGAAATGCTGCTTTTGACAGAGCTATATTGGTGCATCCATGGTTGTATCAGTGCAGTTCTAGGAATTCCTGAAGCAACTACAGGCGAGTCTCCTCTTACGCTGGGGTTACGTTCCACTGTCAGCGCGTAAAGCGAAAATCGTGTATAGTCAAAATTAATTGAGTGTAATGGCGGGCGGAATCGCCCGCACTACAGGTACAGTATTTAAACTGTTACTTTTCTCTTTTTGCCGACCGTGCAAAGCTGAATTCGCGCATGTTAAATGCACATAAGATGAGACTCACCTGTATTCCATAATGCTTAATGCCATTGCTGTGGGTTGTGGAGGACCTACAGGTAACTTCCAAATGCTAGGCACTGCATTATGGGAACTGCCTATCTGTTTAAAGGGTTAGGGTGACCAGATAGCAAGTGTGAAAAATCAGGATGAGGTTGGGGGTTAATAGACGCCTATATAACACACAACCTTGAATATTGGGACTGTCCCTATAAAATTGATATCTGGTCACCCTATATAGGGTCCTCACTGCTGTACTATATGAGGGTGGGGTGGAGTTAAAAGAACTGAATGAGCTGGCAGTTGCAGCATTTGCGGCTTTTTGGCCAGTGGGAGAAACCACTGCAGATGGCATGAGTTCAGCTGGATCTGAGTTACAACCAGTGCTTGTAAAACACTTAAGATTGCTGTTGTGTATGTCTGCAAGGTATTGTACAGGAACTGCAAACCCAAAGCTTTCCCATTGCAGTACAGAGGATATGTGGTTTTTTTTTTTCTCCCCCCCACCTAATGTAGATAAGGCCTCATGGGTGATGTGACCCATTGTTTTCAGGGTTTTTTTTCCAGGTGAAAATATCCTCCCAAACCTGTTAAAGAACAGGTCAATGTGAAAAACTCCCTCTAATTTGATCAAATCTCTGTGAGTCTGTATTGCGAGAAGTAAGCAGTGTGTGCATTTTCAGTGAGTGAAGATGGTCCAGAAATGGAAAACATAAGGCTTACCTTCAGATGCAGTAAAATCATCTGCACTCATGGCTGCTGCATGCCCTGATGCAGCAGACCGCATATGTGATAAGCAAAGTGGTCAGCTCTAGTGTGAGAAATCCCTTTTAGGTTGAGTTAGAATCATCTGCCTGGCACAGCCTTCTATCAGCTCAGGCATGCATACAGACAGTATGTAAGTTAATTGGGGATGAATTCTGGTAACCCATTTGAGGACCTAATTCTGAAATCATTATTCAGCCTTTATTCAGGCAAAACTTCCACCAAACTTAATGGGATTACTTCTCCCATTGAACTCAATGAGAATTTACCTGAATAACTGACTTCAGGATTGAATCTAGAGACAACCTCTTATATTACAGTAAGGGTTTTTCATTATATTTTACAGATCTGAAATGGTGAAATATACTGAATTTTACTAAAAGAGGGAAGGGTAAGGAAAGAAAATTAAAAGAAAAACAGAGCAAGACATTTAAAACTCAGGTAGTTACAATTTCAGGTCTTGATCCTGCAATTGACTGTGCACAGTCACGTATATATTGGAGTGAATGTGGCCTCATTCTGCATGTTTTCTACCTGCAGAACCTCATCAGTCCCTCAGATTGCTCACAGCGTTTGCCAGACTCCAGGACCTTTGTTCAGCTGTGACTTTACTGATGATGCAGATGTGTGCTAGAGATATGGCAATCAAGGATGATATCTAGCATGTTTTGTTTGGTTACCCTTTTGCACTGATGTTATTAAAAACACAGATGGAAAATGAAATTGTAGTTTGGCATGTTTCCGCTACTATAAATACTGAATGCTTTTTTCTGTAATATATAACACAACCAGAACATCCCAGAAATGAGTTTATATTGCTTTTTTTCTTGTGTCTAATTATGAGGAGGTGAAAAACATACTTGTACTAATGTCTTCTCATCAGGCTTTAAGAGGGCTGAAAGTACCTTTCATGAAGATCTAGTTTGTGAAGCAAATGATTGTAATGCAAGAATATTACTCTTCATGAACTCTGGTTATTGATCCAGTTAAAAACAGATCTGTGGTCCATAGGAAGGATATCTGAAATGCTGGTGAATGTAGCAGTAGTTAAAAAATTACAGCATGTCCTATTTTTAATAGGGCCCAGTCCTGCCTAATGTTCCCATACATTGGGAGCTTTGCCAGTGAAGAAAGTTCAGGGTCGGTCAGTCCCATACTGTTCTCGTACTGTGTTGTTTCTGCATACTGTATTGCAACTTAATATTTTAAATTTGTTAAAATCCTTTTTTTAAATAAAGATGCTTTTCTAGATGATCTGGACACCTTCCTTGGATACAAACATGTAAAAGAATCTAACAATGAGCTACATTAAAAATCTTGTATTCATTTCTTTTGAGCTCTAGAAAGTTGTTTTTATAGGTGTGTTTTGCCTTAGCACAACAGGTACCCTGGTTGGGGGCTGGGTGTCTTTGGATGCTACCTAAGGCAAACAAATAAATACATGATATTTATAAGCATGGGTGCCAACTTTTTCCTGGCGCCGGTGGTTGCTCGACTCCCCCAAGCCCCGCCCCGACTCCGTACCTGCCCTGCCCCCATTCCAACCCCTCCCCTAAAGTCCCTGCCCCAACTCCGCCCCCTCCCTGCCCCTATTGAACTCCTTCCCCAAATCCCCGCCCCGGCCCTGCCTCTTCCCCGAGCGCGCCATGTTCACCCTCCTCCTCCCTCCCTCCCAGCGCTTGCCGCCGCGAAGCAGCTGTTTCGCGGCGGCAAGTGCTGGGAGAGAGGGAGAAGCAGGGATGCGGTGCGCTCAGGGGAGGAGGCAGAGGCGGAGTGGAGGTACAGTTGATCTGGGGCTGCGGGGCAGGGAGCTGCTGGTGTGTGCAGAGCACCCACCAATTTTTCCCCGTGGGTGCTCCAGTCCTGGAGCACCCATAGAGTCGGCGCCTATGTTTATAAACAATAATGGTTAAAAAAGAAATCATATACACCAGTGGCATATTCCCTATTTTGGCCTTAATTCAGCAAAATACTTGATTATGTGTTTAATTTTAAAGGGTAGCATATGCTCTGGTGCTTTACTGAATCAGGACCTATAAGAAGACTATAACACAGACACAACAGTCTAACACCTGTCCAGCCATCTGTCTTATAGTTCTGTACTGGTGTCCAGCACTGTGCTGGATAAGCACTTTCCAATTTAATTAGCTTGGTGTAACAAGTTCCTTAGTGGACTTCCTGGGATCTTCAGCTTGTCTATGTTTTATGGTTATAGAGGTTCTGTCTTGGGATAGTGTAATTTTTGCTTTTTCACTTAGTAATTTGAAAACTGGTACACTGTTGTATAGCCAACACATTCCAAGGGATACTGTGAACACACAATAAATATCAATTCAATTCCATATTGCTAACATGAATTTGGAACATCTAACATACATAGTGTCCACCCAGGAATACTTACACAGGGCTATCAGTAATGGCTGTGTTTTAATGAATTACATATTTATTAGCCCCTAAACTGTACCTAACCCCAGTTTGGAATATTATTTAAGGTTTGAAGCTGGCTCTGAGTATGCGTGGTGGCTACTTGTGAGGACACTAAACTTTATAACAAGTTTCTTTGCAATGTCAGTCAAAGTCCATTGTGGCAATGGCTGAGGTAAAAAGTCAAAGGAATTCTGAGGCAGTGTAGGAAAATCAGGGCTGATGTTCTGAAAAGAAGTGAGGTAAGGCAAAGGTGTGTCAAGTCAAAGGAGATCCAGCCATGATGTAAAGAAAATGAAACTGTTTTCAGTGCAAAGGGATGGTCAGCACTTTACCCAACAAAGACATGCAAGTAACACCAAAGCAAGCCTATTGGCAATTAGCTGCAGTGTGGACAAAGTAGAAGCTATGGCAGTGGGAATTATGTTGTTATACCAGGAAGAGCCAACAGGTGTCAGTTCAAGTCTTTTGATGTGTATAAATGTAGAGAAAGGAAAACTCAAATCTAGAGAGATTAAATTATGATACAAGGAAAGGCACAATGATGTCAATGATACCAGAATGTGCATTTAACTCTTTCTGTATTTTGGATGGGTGGCTTTTGGGTTTCTTTACAAGGTTCCCTCATTTGCCTTCTTATCTATCGAGTTTGAGATTTACAGCTTTTAACTACAGTGGAACCTCAGTTACGTACACCTCGGGAATGGAATTTGTTCGTAACTCTGAAACATTTGTAACTCTGAACAAAACGTTATGGTTCTTTCAAAAGTTTGCAATTGAACATTGACTTAATACAGCTTTGAAACTTTACTATACAGAAGAAAAATGCTGCTTTTACCATCTTAATTTAAATGAAACACACACAGAAAGTTTCCTTACCATGTCAAATCTTTTTTTAATCTTTACCTTTATTTTTTAGTAGTTTACATTTAACACAGTACTGCACTGTATTTGTTTGGAGTTTTTTTTTGTCTCTGCTGCTGCCTGATTGCGTATTTTTAATTCCAAATGAGGTGTGTATGGTTGACTGGTCAGTTCGTAATTCTGGTGTTCGTAACTCTGAGGTTCGACTGTACGTAGAAAGCATTTTATTTTAGTGTGGGATTTGTTTTACCTGTACTCTAGGTTTTTAAAGATTTGTTGTGTACATTGTGACATTGGAACATAATGCTGACATAATGTGTTAACGGTTCGTGGTTGACAAATGCTTACACTGGTGCTGAGACCTCTGCTTTTTGCTATTGTAAAGAAGGCTTGTTGCGTGTAGCTGTGACTGAGGAAAGGTAAACGCTTACTGATATTAAGCAAGATGGAAGGGATTGGAGGCCTCGGGGTTGGTGATGGGGGTGTGAAACCTTTCACTTTTAGGTCAGTTTGAGTCCAGCCCAGGCTAGTAGCTGATGAAAGTTTCTAATATCCATTGACTGCTTGATGGTCTTAGTCCAGCTGTGGACTAGTGTCCCCATTGCAAAGAGCACCACCACAACTGGCACCTTCATTGGCAGACACAGGAGGACCTGACTGGGCAAGGAAAATGAATGATTTCCCCGCTCCTAGAAGTGGTCCCTTTAGAGCAGGGTTAAAACACATTGGCGAGGGGGTTGCGGGGGGAAGTTGCATTGTTGTTCCCCAGGCTGTATAATTTCTGTGAATAAATGGGGCATCAATCACCAAGATGCTGGCATAAGCACTATAATGTAAAACAAAAATGACATCAAAATGCCAATCAGTGTTTGTGGCAAGGAAGCATGTATGAAAGTCTGGGGACAGTGGCTCTTATAAAATGAGGGAAGACGAAACAACATCAGTGAGAGAGTCTGGTCAGAATTCTACGGTGTCAGTAAAATGATACAACTTGTGTATCCATACCAGCATGGGAAGTAGTCTGGGAGTGTGGTGGTATTGTTTACTATACACTTCTTACACCTCTACCCCGATATAATGTGACCCGATATAACACGAATTCGGATATAACGCAGTAAAGCAGTGCTCCGGGGGGACTGGGCTGCGCACTCCGGTGGGTCAAAGCAAGTTCGATATAACGTGGTTTCACCTATAAAGCGGTAAGATTTTTTGGCTCCCAAGGATAGCATTATATCGAGGTAGAGGTGTATTTGCTAGCAGAAAGAATGTCATGTGATGGTGTGAGGAAAGGCAAAAATGGTATTGTACAGAAACAACTTTATGACGTGAAGAAAGGCAGTAACAATTCCCAGCTATTAAGAAGACATGCTGATATAAAAAGCAAAAGAATATTAATGCAACTCTATTGATGCAAAGCTATAGTGTGAGAAAATATAATTGAAAATCAGATGCCACATTTCTCCAATACAGAGATGCTTAAGAAGTTGTTAATGCAAATACCTCCTGCTCTGGTGGGAAAGGCAAGCCTAGAGACATAACTATAAACATGAGAAAGGACAAACATATGGTAATGCAATGCTAAAGGTCTGATCAAAATGCAGATGTTCACCTGAATAGTGCGTTGTTGTTGTTTTTTAATAACTGTGTCACTCGGCTCACATAGTCCACAAGATTCTCCTCTTACAGCATGAGCTGCCCTTGATATCCTTTTTGATTGCAGAGTCCAGTAAAATTTCATTGTTACCACTTGGTTTGCTTGCACAGCTGCATGAACTCAAATTGCTTTGTCCAGTGGTTTCCTGACTCTTGCAGGCTGCAGTCCATGTAAGACAACTGTGACTTGTTTAAAATGGAAAGCTTGGGACATCTGCTCACAGATAGGCCCATTTATAAAATGTCAGTTTTTCCTTTTTTTCTACAGTGTATCCAGTCATAAAGAGAGGAAATATAAAATGAAAACGACATCAAAATGCCAATAAAGGTAATACACAAAAGAAAAGAAACTAAGCTCTGGATGTCATGGTGGCCTTAGCTTTATACAGGTATTGATGTAACATTGTATAGTTCCTGAGAGGAAACATTTGTCTTGCAGCTAAGGCACTGAACTGATGCTCAGCAAGTCTGGGTTCAACTCCTAGCTCTGCCACAGATTTCCTGTGTGACTATGGGTAAGTGTCTTAGGCTATGTCTACACTTACGATGGTATGTAAGGCACTACACATGTAGCCACACGCTGCAGGGAAAGGCTCTAGCAGTTGGGGAAAGGCTCTGGCAGCGAGAAGCTGCCAGAGCCTTTACTGCCGTCATAACCTTTTCCCACTGCTGGAGCTTTTCACTGCGGCGCAGAAAGGCTCCAGCAGCCGGAGGCAGAGGGACACAACACTGTCAAAAATAGCAGTAGAGATGTGGGATGCACTGCTTGGGCATGTAGAGAGTCTTATAGGTATGTACTCTGGGGGTTCAGGTATGTAGGGCACTCTACTGTAGTCACCTAAGCTGTGTCTCATCAGCTACACTGCCATGTATACCCATGCTAGCAGGGCTTGTAGTGTCCGTACACTACACACCATTATAAGTGTAGATGTACCTTTAAACTCAGTGCGTCAGTTCCCATCTGTAAAATGGGTGTACCTCCTTTGACTCTTTGTCTGTCTTGTCTATTTAGACTATAAGCTCCTTGGGGTAAGGACTGTCTCATGGTGTGTGTGTATGTGACCTAGAACAGGATTCCATTGTGCTAGTTTGGGGTGTTAGAGTGCTTCTGTGTTTATAAGAAATTAATAAGCATTTGGTTGATGTATGGAAAAATTGTATGTATAAGAGCAATGGATAATTAGTTATAATAACATTTCTCCGTGCGAGTCAAAATGCACCTGCAGTATCTACTGTTTTATTTTCATTTACAAAGAAAAGTAAGGAAAATATTGTAGAAGTTCCATTTTTGCACGTGATTTTTGTGTGCTTGTGTCTGTTTAGTGTGTTTTTCGTTTTCTTTAATCAAAAACCTGAGCAATGTACTCTTATTCCTGGACCAGACATTATCCTATGTGTAAAAGTAAGCTATTAAATATTTTTAAATGGCTATGACAGTCTTTGGATGATGACTATTAGAACTGGTCAAAAATTTTCCAAAGGAATGTTTTTCTATTGGAAAAAGCTGTTTCATCAAAACCGAAACGTCCCACAAGAATATATCAATTTTGATATTTTGTTTTGAAAAAAATAATGGAAAAAAGTGTTAAGATTGAAATACTCCATTTTGTATGCAGTGTTGTAGCCATGTTGGTCCTAGGATATTAGAGAGACAAGGGGGGTAATATCTTTTATTGGACAAACTTCTGTTGGTGAGAGAGACAAGCTTTTTAGCTACACAGAGCTCTTCTTTAGGTCTATTTAAGCTCGAAAGCTTGTCTCTCTTCCCAACAGAAGTTTGTCCAATAAAAGATATTACCTCACTCACCCTGTCTCTCGAACATTCAGTTTTGACATTTTGGAAATGGAAGGTTTTGACTCTTTCTCCCCCCCCTTTCCCCCTCTGCCCCGCACACGCACACAATGACTTTTGGCTCTCTTATTACCCAAAAAATTAGAATGTTGAAATTTTAAATGAAACATTTTGATTGACCTGAACTGAAGTTTGTTTCATTTGAAATTTCAAATGTTTTTGTGTTTGGACCAATTTGGAACAAACAAATTTTGTAATTGCAATATTTTCTGGAAAATGGAAATTCCAGTTACTGCACATATCTAGCGATGATACATGTTAACACACACATTCTTTCTCACACCATGCCCCATAACTGAGGCATACTCTGAAAAAATATTATTATAACACTGAACTGCCCGAAGAAAGTATGCTGAGTTATAATCTATCAATTGGTATTTGTAGTTAACAGGTTTATTATGGCAGTGCCTAAGGGCCAACCAAGAATGGGGTCTCAGTGTGCTAGACACGGAACAGAGTAGTAGACAGTTCCTGCCCTGAAGAGTTTACAATCTGCATAGACAAGACAGACACAAGGTTGGGGGAATGGATATAACACACAAGCAGAGTGATCAATATGATGGCAACAAACGTCGTGTTCCACAATTGTTTCATCCTTTACTCTTATAATCTATGTCAGGGTTAGGCAACCTATGGCACGTGTGCCAAAGGCGGCACGGGAGCTGATTTTCAGTGGCACTCACACTGCCCGGATCCTGGCTACCGGTCCCGGGGGCTCTGCATTTTAATTTAATATTAAATGAAACTTCTTAAACATTTAAAAACCCTTATTTACTTTACAGACAACAATAGTTTAGTTATATATTATAGACGTATAGAGAAAGACCTTCTAAAAATGTTAAAATGTATTACTGGCACGTGAAACCTTCAATCAGAGTGAATAAATGAAGACTCGTCACACCATTTCTGAAAGGTTGCTGACCCCGATCTATGTTATGAGAGGTCACACACTTCTATATAACCTCTATAATATCCAGCACAATATTTTAAGCATGCATTGACTTCCGTTGAATATTTGCAATAATAAAGTGAGCAGGATTTGGTCCAGAGTGGTTTAAATTACAGTAATGATACTTTCACATAGTTGGGGGATTTCATTTTGTTTTCCTTCTTTTATTAAAAAAGAAAATAAATCTGCCATTTGAGATTGTAATGGGTTTGGTAGATACCTCTCTGTTTCTGTCTCTTTGGATCTGATTTGATTCCAAAGCAATCATTCTGGCCTTCCCAGTAAAAATGCATTGGGTGTTTTGCAGCTGTTATGATCCCTATAAAAACGTCCTGTTTAAGTCATTACCCAGCGTGCACAGAGGTGAACTGACATAATCCTCGGTGCCTCCTTCAAACACCGTGGTGTGGTTTCCAATGTATTGTTCCCAAATCTCCTTGTGGACAAATCTCCTTCAAATGTGGCCCCCTGAACAAAGCCTGCAAACCCTGCACTGGATGGTGAAATCCCTACTCAGGCGCTACCACAAGCATAGTCTGAGCCTTCAGACTTACCCCTGCAGAAGTGGCAGAGTCTAGCTGTGCTCCTCCTGGGGAGATGCAGTGAAGAGAATGTGACTCAGTCATCATTCCTCCTGGTTTGCCCTTGCTCTGGGGAGCAATTTGCTCCCCCTCTTTTCAGGATGTAACATAAGAATGGCTATACTGGGTCAGACCAAAGGTCCATCCAGCTCAGTATCCTGTCTACCGACAGTGGCCAATGCCAGGTCGAACCTAATAGGGAGTGAATCTAACAGGTAATGATCAAGTGATCTCTCTCCTGCCATCCATCTCCACCCTCTGACAAACCGAGGCTAGGGACACCATTCCTTATCCATCCTGGCTTAATAGCCATTAATGGACTTAACCTCCATGAATTTATCTAGTTCTCTTTTAAACCCTGTTATAGTCCTAGCCTTCACAACCTCCTCAGGCAAGGAGTTCCACAGGTTGTGCGCTGTGTGAAGAAGAACTTCCTTTTATTAAACCTGCTGCCCATTAATTTCATTTGGTGGCCCCTAGTTCTTATATTATGGGAACAAGTAAATAACTTTTCCTTATTCACTTTCTCCACACCACTCATGATTTTATATACCGCTATCATTTCCCCCCTTAGTCTCCTCTTTTCCAAGCTGAAAAGTCCCAGCCTCTTTAATCTCTCCTCATACGGGACCTGTTCCAAACCCCTAATCATTTTAGTTGCCCTTCTCTGAACCTTTTCTAATGCCAGTATATCTTTTTTGAGATGAGGAGACCACATCTGTACGCAGTATTCAAAATGTGGGCGTACCATGGATTTATATAAGGGCAATAAAATATTCTCCATCTTATTCTCTATCCCTTTTTTAATGATTCCTAACATCCTGTTTGCTTTTTTGACTGCCGCTGCACGCTGCGTGGACATCTTCAGAGAACTATCCATGATGACTCCAAGATCTCTTTCCTGATTAGTTGTAGCTAAATTAGCCCCCATCATATTGTATATATAGTTGGGGTTATTTTTCCCAATGTGCATTACTTTATATTATCCATATTAAATTTCATTTGCCATTTTGTTGCCCAATCACTTAGTTTTGTGAGATCTTTTTGAAGTTCTTCACAGTCTGCTTTGGTCTTAACTATCTTGAGCAGTTTAGTTTCGTCTGCAAACTTTGCCACCTCACTGTTTACCCCTTTCTCCAGATCATTTATGAATAAGTTGACTAGAATTGGTCCTAGGACTGACCCTTGGGGAACACCACTAGTTACCCCTCTCCATTCTGAAAATTTACCTTTTATTCCTACCCTTTGTTCCCTGTCTTTTAACCAGTTCTCAGTCCATGAAAGGATCTTCTCTCTTATCCCATGACAACTTAATTTACATAAGAGCCTTTGGTGAGGGACCTTGTCAAAGGCTTTCTGGAAATCTAAGTACACTGTGTCCACTGGATCCCCCTTGTCCACATGTTTGTTGACCCCTTCAAAGAACTCTAATAGATTAGTAAGACATGATTTCCCTTTACAGAAACCATGTTGACTTTTGCCCACAATTTATATTCTTCTATGTGTCTGACAATTTTATTCTTTACTGTTGTTTCAACTAATTTGCCCAGTACTGACGTTAGACTTACCGGTCTGTAATTGCTGGGATCACCTCTAGAGCCCTTATTAAATATTGGCATTACATTAGCTATCTTCCAGTTATTGGGTACAGAAGCTGATTTACTCCTTCTGCTTGCCCGGCCAGTTTTGGCTATGGTGAATGTGTAGGGAGGGTGGAGCTAGGGGTCCACCTTTTCCCTACCCATTTGCCTACAGCTGGGAGTACTGGGTGCTCAGTGGGGATGGAAGATCTTATGCCCCTTACACTCCTTTCTGTAACTGCATAGGTTTGGGGCACAGTCTATAGGCCATGGTGTTGATATCTGATGTACAGCTATGAGCACTTGTGCATAGAATAATTTGAACTACTCTGTGAGGGATTTGGATGTTGCACTGAGGTGTCCCCATTTGATCTATGTTCCTTATTATCCTTACATTACGTGACATATGGAGATATGTCCTGACGTGACATATGGAGATATGGTGGTGCATTATTACAAAACATATCATGTAAACATTTAGTCTAAAGAGCTGAATTTTGCTCGCTAACCATATGTTGCTGTAGACAAAAGCAGGCACTGAACATGTGCAGTGGTGCTACACTGAGTGACATAACTTGGCCTTTTAAAAAGCAAAGCAATGATTTATCTTAAGGCCACAGGGCACATAAGAGCCCTGTCTACTGGAAATGATACCTTCAGCCTTCTGTGTTATATAGGTAGAAGACCACAGACGCTGGCTGCACGGCAAGCTGACCTGACCTAGTCAGAAAGCTGGATGGCCTATTACATAGAGCCATCTTCCTCTGAAGGAGTTCCAACCCTGCACAGCAGGGACTTGTGGAGCACTCCTGTAAATGACCCTGATTATCACTTTCATAAATGACTCTGCATTTTCCAACCTAATGGGTAATGATGTGAAAGACATTGAACAAGATTTTTAATTATAGCAAATGGAATCCGTGCTCTCTAATCGGATTGCTGGATAGGTGGCTGTTATTCACTGCTAAAGGTTAAAACATTAAACTTCTGGCTGTCATCAGGCAGACTATTCATAAAAGCACTGGCTAGGTGTTTGTTGTTTTTAAATTACCGTCTCTTGCGGAAGCTCATAGTAAATCAGTTTTCCAGTCCTGTCTGAATGTATCAAGTCAATAGGTGCAAGGGGATAGCAGCATAAGGCACAAATATCCATCATCTAGAATCAGTCATTTCAGGAGTGAACAAATGGATTAGAACTTGTTGGTCCCTTGTGCTTTCAAAAAGGCAAACTTTAGTAGCATGCACCAGACTTGGTGTGAAATTCTGAGAGAGATCAGAGTTAGGCTTTGACTACGCTACCTGCCTTTTAGCGACGCAGCTGTGCCGTTACTGCCGTGCTGCTAAAAGGCGCGCAGTGTAGCCGCTGTTTGTTGGCAGGAGAGAGCCCTCCTGCCGACAATACATTGTTCACACCGGTGCTTTTTGTCGGTAAAACTTTTGTCGTTTGGGGGGGTGTTTTTTTGTTTTGTTTGTTTTAACAACCCTGAACGACAAATGTTTTGCCGACAAAGTTCCAGTATAGACAAAGCCTTAGTGGGTGATGCTTTTGAATCACCTTCTTTCTCTCTCCTTCCTGATGTGTGCCTCTTTCCCATTGTTTTCTTTTTCTGGTCTGACTTGGGGACTGAGTGTCTGATCTCCTGCCTCCTTTTCACAGCTGCACTTTTAATTCACTGACTGTGTTTAGGCAAGCCAGGTAGGACTTGTCTATAAACGCATTTTTTGCAATGGTGGTGCATAAATACAAACCACTAGAGTAGAAGTGCTGGCGCAGCTTATCCTGGTTTTTAAAGTAAGCCACATTGCTGCAAATCACCTTTTAGTCTGGTATCCCACATCTACACTAGGGATTTGCATTGGTGCAGTCACGTTGGTGCAAAAATCCACATTATAGACAAGTCCCAATTAACCTGTCATATGTTTACTATTTGTAAAATGGGCATCTTAGCACTTATCTATCTCACAGGGGTGTTGTGAGGCTTAATTAATTGAGGCTTATAAAGTGTACGGAGATCCTTGGATGAAAGACATTGTATAAATGCTAATAACTCTTTGCCCCACTCCACTATTGCTTTTTTTTATTAGAATCAACTTTGTCAGCAGCAGAGAAACTAGCGCTCTGCTCTTGCACAAAAGCAACTTTGCCCACAGTTCTTATTGTAGAGTGAAATTTATATTAATCAGAAGTGGCTCTTATACAGCCTTGGAAATTAGACTAAAGGCCCACAATCGCTAGTCAATATAACTCACAGCATGCACCACAGGTAAAGTGTATTCATACAGGAGCAAAGTTTTGCCAGCTGCTGGCAACGTTTGTCTAGCGGAAGTTAGTTGCTGAGGAAAAAATGAGTTCAGGTGTATTTAAAGCTGGATCTCTGATGAGGGGAGGGGCTACTTTTCTTGTCTGTCCTGGTCATTTGGTATAATAGAAGCATCTAGATACTTATATGGACCCATCACCATAGTGTCTGAGAATCCTTGTTAAGGGATCAGAGTTGCCTGCTGCTACAATGTGGCTGAGATTTTTTCCAAAGCTCTTGATGGGATTTGGATATCCTGTTCCCATATATTTTAATTATCCCCAGGCAACTCTGACAATGTCAGCCTGAATGTTTTGCCTTCAGAATGACCATTATTTTCTCTAAAACATTTTCTATATAAACCTTTTGCCTTTCAGTTAGAATATATTTGTTTAGGCTGGTCATTTTGTGAGGTTTTAGAATAAGAAAAAGGCAGGGAGGGTTTGTTCATTTCAAGTTAAGGCTAAAGATGCCAGATTGATAGCACTGAAAACCAAAGTCCATCCGCACAGCTGGGATAGCATGAGTAGGTAAATTGTTTGTCGTCATACTGCCCAGTCCAAGAGCATCTGCTCTGTTCCAGGAGATATTGCTTACAAGCCTGTTCAGTGCTTGGCCATTCTGCTGAGATTGCCAGTAAACCATTTGAAATGTGATGTGGAAACCTGTCCACTAGGAGCTGCACTGAGACCCATTTCACATATGCCACCAGTGATGGCGTTGAAATATGGTCCTGGCTGGCCATGACTGAAACACTGATCTCAAGGGATAAAGGAAATCTCCTAAGTCCCGACAGTCCCCACTAAGCATCTGATCCAGCTCCTGTTGATGTTGATGGGTATTTTCCCATTGATTTCATAGAGTCATAACATTTCAGTGGAAGCAGAATCAGAAACGAAGGTTCTGATTCAGCAAGGTCGCTTATGCATGTCCTTAGCTTTAAGCATGGGAGTAGTCCCCCGACTAAGTGCTTTGAATCAGGGATAAAGTGCCTAGGCTTTTCCATGACACTTATGTAGCTGTAAGAGAAACTCCAATGACAATCTCTCTTCATAACTCAGAAAGTTCTTCTTTCCTTAAAAGTTTGTATCCATCTGGACAGTTCTGTATTTTTGCTGATTTGGCTCCTAGGTTCCTTAGAGCCTGCCTTGCAGAAAGCGACGTACTGATTACAGTTTTATTGCAGGAAGCCGGAGGATTTGGCTGTAACTCTTTTTAATTAAAATTGTTTATTACTTATTTAGTAAGGATACATTTAAGCTGATCCTATGGAAATAATGACTCAAAGGGATCACTGGGGAATCACTGAATGACACCACACAGATTTCAGAGTTAGTTTGAAATTCACATGTTTCTGCAGTGAAATCTTCTATCAAATATGGTAAATAAGATTTGGCATTTTTGTAAGGTCCCTTTTTAAAAAGATATATTCTTTAAAGATTAATACCCCTAAATTAATGGTTTTAACGTCTACCTAGATACCTAAAATTTATAATTGCAAGAATGACTGTTTTTGCACTCTGTTTTTTCTGCTGTCATTGGGCTGACAGAAGAACTGACGTTTTAGCTAGATTGCTACAAAAGGCTGAAAAATTCTGTCAAAAATTAGAAGGCTGAAAAATTCTGTGAAGCAATCTGAGTAATTATTTTATAACTTCTGTTGATGCCTAGGACAAGAATGAACTATCTGTGGGGTTTCTGCAAATACGAGGGATACTCTCAAGAATGCACAATTGTAACTCGTGATGAATATATATTATTTACCAGTGAGATGCAGGCATTCTTTTTTCTGTGTGTCCGAACTCTGATGCTAGGTAACATTATTTTTGAATTTACTGACAAATAGAAAAATTAGTAAATTAAAATAAATTCATTAGAACAAACCCCCACTAAAAACATAACAAAGAAACCTTCCATAGTGTTTAAAGAAAAAGGAAAAAGCTTCCTTTTAACGATCACAGCTTGGCTCTTCTGCTGCTAATTTGCAATGAGTTTGTACAGCTATAAAGTAGTATATCTATTTTATAAGGATTCATTTACCTACTGAAAAGTTATGTTTGTAATAAAATGTAAACTGCAGTTTGGCACAATTTAGACACAATTTTCCTCATCTAGGGCCTGATCCAAAACCCACTGAGTTTAATGCAAAGACCCTCCTTGACTTCAATGGGCTTTGGATCAGACCCTCTGTCTCCTCCTATCCTGCCAGCGCTTGTGCATGTGAGTAACTTTACATATGAAAATAGTACAAAAGTATAGCTGGGTTCAAAAAAGAACTAACTGAGTTCAGGGAAAGTTCCATCAATGGCTATTAGCTAAGATGGTCAGGTATGCAAACCCATGCTCTGGGTGTCCCTAAGCCTCAGACTGCCAGAAGCTGGGAGGGAGAGACTGGGTGGATCACTCCACCTGCTCTGAACTGTACACTCCTCTTGATGCTATGATACTGGCCACTGTCCGACACAGGATGTTGGGCTAGATGGATCATTGGTCTGACCTAGTATGGCAGTTATGTTCTTAAGTGCTATTGAACTCATTGGGGTGACTTGTGTGAGTAAAGTTACTCACCTGGGTTAGTGTCTGCAGGGAGCAGCCCATTAGTATGTTTCACTGTTATGTCAAGTAAACTGATGCAACTTTTATTTTATATCCTTCAAGTCTTGCCACTGTGGCAAAGATGACTTCCCTTTAACTACTTGATTCTGTATTTTAGTACAGGACTGTTTAAACTATCTGTCCTGTCATTTGTAGTTGAGACACTCATTGGCTGTCAGTAACAACACCTCCATGGTGCAGTTAATATTATGATACCTCACGCACAAAATTACTTCACAAATGCATTTTTCTCCATTATGAATTGGGTTCTAATAGGTTAGCCTTGAACATTTATTATGGCTTTAAGCAATGCATTTCAATTGTCTTTAAAACATTTTTATAAAGAGATCTGAAGAGCAATGTCTAAATTGGTGTGAAGATTTTAGTATTTCAGCTATTTTCTTCTGTCGGCCCAATATTCAATGGAAAACACATAAAACATATCTGCCTTTGAGTTTAAAGACATTCATGGACTGGAATAAAGTTGAATCAGTTTTCTTACTAGTGTTTGAATATGGTGGATTTTCTAATTGTGCTGATCAGAATCTCAGTATGGGCCCAATTGATCAGATTAAAGACCTTTTTTATCAGACATTCAACTGGACAAAGAGCGGTACAAATAAAAGAAATGAGGAATATATATATTTTTTTTAGCCTGATTTACAATTTTGTGGATAAGTTACGTACTTAAAATTTTTTTTTATGGGCGTCACAAGTGACTAGTGATTTTGGGCTGCCTCAATTTTTGAGTACTGAATTTGCAATACTTTAAAGAGGGTATGTTTTCAGGGGCAGATGCTCAGCACTTCTGGAAAATCAGGCTCCTTTAAGGTGTGACAAGATGGCCCAAAAATTGCTAGTCACCTTTTAAAATCTTGGCCTGTGGAGAAGAGAGGTTATTTTACCTCTGTATTTGGCACTGGTGCGATCACTGCTGGAATACTCTGTCCAGTTCTCATGGTCACAATTCAAGAAGGATGTTGATAAGTTGGAGAGGGTTCAGAAAGGAGCCATGAAAATGATTGAAGGACTAGAAAACATTGATAGACTTAAAGAGTTTAGTCTATTTAGATTGACAAAGAGGAAGTTAAGAGGTAACTTGATTACAGTCTCAAGTATCTTCATGGGGATCAAGTATTTGATAATGGGTTCTTCAGACTGTCAGAGAAAGTATAACAGGTAGATAAATTCAGACTGGAAATAAGTTGTTAAATGTTTAACAGTGAGACTAATCAACCATTGGAACAAGTTACCAAGGGTCATGGTGGATTCTCCATCACTGACTATTTTAAATCAAGATTGGATGTTTTTCAAAAAGATCTGCTCTAGGAATTATTTTGGGGAAGTTATTTGGCCTGTGTTATACAGGCGGTCAGACTAGATGATCACAGTGGTTCCTTCCAGGCTTGGAATCTATGAATCTATACAAATCTTCTACTCCCATCCCCCGTACAAACACGCTAATATATTTTTGTGTCACTGAAAAAGGACTGGGTGACTAGTCCCAGGATAACAAGCTTTGTTTCTTTCATACGCTTGTACTTTTCAGTGCTGTTAATATATGGTTTTTGTTATGCTTTTTAAAAGAAAACAAATGGAAGATGCTGGATGGATGTAAAAAAGAGCCATAAACTTTGAAAGGTCTCCACCAGGCATTTTTCATGTCTCTCCATCATTTCTACTATAACACATTATTGGAAGCTTGCAGGTACATCTAATATCCTGTGGTCTCCTCTTTTTGGCATGCAGTGATTGTTTGCCTGTATTTAGAATTAGAAGAGCATGGGCTTTTCACAATGCCTTTTAGATCCGGGGAGTACTACAAAGTACTGAGGGATAGGGTTGCCAATTTTGGATGTATTCCTGGAGATTTAATCACATGGCATAATCACATAAAAATTGATCTTTAATTCCTGGAGACTCCAGGCCAGTCCTGGAGGATTGGCAACCCAACTGAGGAAGAACCTGGGAGTGCAGGGACTGTGTGGGATGGGCCGGTACACACTCAGCCACACTGCTGGAGCTCGGTTCGCCAGCCACGTGATAGAATCCTCTGCACTGATCAATGGGAACGGTTCCAACTGAGATGGGAGCAGAGGGCTCTTGCGGGCATTTTTGCAAAGGGGGAAATCCTGCCTTTTCCTCTCTGGGTGTAGAGTTCCCCCGTGGAAGCAGAACTGGTATGATTCCAGTGCAGGAGTGTGTGTGTGTGGGATGTTAAATGGGGTAGGGAGGACACACAGACACACACACACAGACACACACACACACACACACACACACACCCCTCCATGCACTGTGAAAATTGGCTTTGCAGGGGTGTCTATGCACAGTGTATGGGGTGGAGGTGGAGCTGCTAGATCTGCTCCTTGATGGATCCTATTCAGTCAGATACTGTGGTGAGTACCTGGATGGATGGATCCTCCCCTTAAGGGGCTACTTCAGCATGGTGGTAACAGCCCATCCAAAGCAGCTTCCCTGCCACTTCATGAAGTTGGGGGATCATTCCTTTGCCTTCATCCACCCGCAGCTGATCTATCCAGAGCACAGATCTCAATAGCGTTGTGGGAAGCAGCATTGGAATTCGAGTAATGATTGACTTGCTTAGAATCCATTTGATCTAATACTTATGCAGTGTGACAAGACTGATTTCAGTCATGAAAGTATCCCCAATAGAAGGGTTGATCCAAGTACAGTATTATGGGTGTGTTCATGCGTGCTTTGCCATTTGCTATACAGTAATGGGAACAGAGTTAAGCCAATGGAGTATGCTTTTGGAATTGCATGCATGTGGGTTTACTTCAAATGGCTTCTCCCCAAAGGCCCCTCTATCTTGCCCTGCTCACAATTTGATTATTTTGTATGTCAATGTTCATCTCTGACATACAGGGCCAAATTCACCCTGTGTTACTAATATATATGCCCATTCAAATCCATGGTATGATACCATTGCCTCCAGTGGGGTTGCACCAGGGATGAGTTTGGCCCACTGACCCTTGTATCCTGTCAGAAAAACTGACATTCTGTTTATCTTTTCCTCTGTCTTGTAGCAGCAGCTATCCAGTACTCAAACCTCAGTCTTCCCCAACACAGTCAGCACCTACCACAGCCTAATTAAATTCTGCCACTGACAAGAGACTACACAAACCTGATTTAGCCAAGCAAATCATCTTAATTAAAAACGCGTAGAACTTGAACACAAAAGCACACTTCCCTTAAAGATGGCTGGAGAAGGTATTATCAGGCTTCCTACCTGTAATTGTAGAATTGACCCCACTCCACTTAATCCCCCCCCACAGTTTCTTTAGAGAAGGCGAGCAGAGCTATCCATCCTCAGCTAAAGCACAGAAGACAGAGCTCCCTTTCTCTCCCTGACTTGTTTAGGCAGTGCTCTCACAGAGCTCCCCCTTATCCGTGGCTGTTTCAGGCTGCTTTAACCATTGAATAAAGGGAAGCAGATGCTAGTCCAGGAGAGCTTCAGGAAAGCAAAGGAATGGGAATGGGCGACGGGATAGATCGCTTGATAATTACCTGTTCTGTTCTTTCCCTCGGGGGCACCTGGCATTGGCCACTGTCGGAAGACAGGATACTGGGCTAGATGGATCTTTGGTCTCACCAAATATGGCCATTCTTATGAGACGGGAAACTTGGACCCCAGTGTCTGCAATCAGAGGGCTGGAAGTGTCTTTTCTAGAAAGCAAAAAAGACGGCATGGTATTGGGGTCTGGCTGGCTTCTAGTGGAATAGCTCATGGACTCACTGGAATTTGGGTCTGTGTATCTGGGCAAGACACCTAGGGAGTTGAGCCTCTTTGAAGTGTCTATTAGGGTTGTTTGATTATCTAGCCCACGCGCTAAGGATGAGATCAGTGTTCAGGTGGATGATTATTGTTGTTATTTTGGTTCTTTTGTTGAGTCCTGAACGTTATTGGTGAAATCCTCTAAGAGAGGGTTTTCTTTGATATTTCCTCCCCCCCCCCCCCTTTGGTAAAACTCTGCTTTAATTTGTAGGGATTTGGAACCACAGCATTTTGTATATTTAAAAGCATCTTCAAAAGAGGCTAAAAATGAGGAAAATCTAACACAATTCTTGCCTGCAAGAAAGAATTCCGTGCACACATGAACTGTGCTCTTGAACTTTAGTTCTGATGCCAGAATTCTGGCACCAAATAGCTCTGAGCTGTGGAGTAGCTGTGAGATGGAAAAAGCATTCTGGGGATTAGCATGCAAATAAGGACCCAAGTGTAGCACTTCTTTTCCAAATTTCCGTATTCAGTACTGCTACAGCAAGTGTCTCTTTAAACTGGAGCAGAGTTTACCCACAAGGCAGATTTACAGGAGTACTTGTATACCTGTTTAACAGTGTTAGGGCTTATCACTCTAATGCAGTGACCAGTCCAGTACACTGCGCTATCACAGCTATTTAATGTCCGAGCGCTGGGGACAAAGTGTGAGGTTTGGCCCAGTTCGCGTGGCCCAAAACTCATGGTGCAGCACGTGAATATACAGTTTTTAATTTTTTTTGATGAATTTAGTGCTGGTTAAAGGTACCAACTTAGCAGGTCTAGCAATTAAAGTCCTCTGTTCTGCCACAGTGCAGGCACATTATGGACATTGCAAGCTTCCAGACACTGCCTTATCAGTGTGTGTCTAGCCTGACCTGGAGGGACAAGAAGTGGACGTTCTTGATGACCATCCATGCTTAGCCTGCACTAAGTGTGCATTCGGTAGTATGGGCACTTGTCCACTAGGAACTGGAGTGAGAGCACAAACCTGCACAGCACTTAGTGCAGTAAGGCCCAGTCCTGAGTGGGGCCTTTGGATACCACAGCAATACAAAGTGAATAGCAACCACCCAGCCTGCTGCCTCGGGTGTTAGTGTTTTGAGAAGTCAGGGAGAGGGGCTATGGTGAAATAATCATAAGCCACTAATTAATTTAATCACATCTGAGTGACAAGTAAAGAGAAACAAGTAAAAACTTGTGAAGATCAGACAAAACATTACAATGATACTGAATTGTAAGGCCTTTTCTTGAGGCTCTTTAAATACCAAAACTAAACTTGAAAGGATGTGTAGCCCAATGTAAATGTAGCTAGTGACAATTCCCTAAACTAGGGAGAGGAATTAACAATTAAGGTATTACAAGGGGATAGATATGGCTAAGAATAAAGAGATGAAATCCAGCAAAGGATATAATTTAGGATGAATATCAGGAAAGGTTCCTGGTGGACTAACATATTTGGTCTGACTGATCCAAAGGACAGAAGCCCTGCTGTGCTGGGAGAGGAAGAGGAGACCTATACCTGACCTGTGGTCTAGTAGAGTGGTGCGATTTGGGGAAGGGTGTGGCAGTGATTGCTACTCCTTCCCCTGAGCAATCCTATATAGATCCTAACCCTTCCACCCCCACCCCTTTGCCAGGGTCCTGTAGTTACTCCAACCCTAGTGCTCTCTCCTCTGATCTGCCCACCCTGTCACCATAGATAAGGCTTCTTTAGTCCACATGGCCCTTCTCCGCTCCGTAGCTGAGGGCTCCATTTTGGAATTGTCAGGAGGGAATCTATGTTTGCCTATGCAGCTCGTTCAGTCTTTCTCCAGTTGTCAGTCAGCCATAGGTCCCCACCAGCTAAAGGGATGTTAGTGAAGCACAACACATGTCTAGGGCTTACCTTAGCAATACCCTCGAGGGACTGATTGCTATGTGCCCCTCAGTTGTGGTTGGTGGGTTGAGCCGAGGCACTTCACAGATACCTTTGATGGTTCCCAGGGCCCCATGAGACCTATGGAGCTGGAGAGCCCAGTAAACCAGCATAACACCAGCGCTGTTGGAGACCATTTTACTCTCAGCCCAATAAGGTGCACTTTGCTGGTACACCATGCTGAACAATTAATGTAAGGCTGTGACAAAATATTACATCTAATTAATTATTGTTTATTATTTGTATTGGGGTAGCACCTAGAGACCTGGTCACAGACCAGGACCCCATTGTGCTAGACACAGTGCAAACACAAAACAATGGTCCCTGCCCCAAAGAGGTTACAATCTAAGTAGGAAAAACTAATTACAAACAGGAGTTAGTCACCAGCACAACTGAAGGGCATGAAATACAATTTTGAAAAAGTCATTAACAATGCGACAGGAAGTCACCATCTGAAAGGCTGGATAGAACGGAGAAAATTGAGGTCCCACTAAAAATCTGACAGTGTCAAAGTTGTTGTAAGGTAAATTCTATTTTTAAAATATTTTCAGTTAATTTAGTAGTCCATTAAATGTTCGGTAGACCTAGTTAATATTTGTTGAACAAAAAGATTTTTCATTGGAAAAAAGGCCTTTTTCCAGAAAGAAATTTTTCTGAGAAAAAAAATTTGCTTTATTTATTTTTCCATTTGTTTTGCAAATGTTATAAAAATGTTTGTCAGAATCTTCCATTTACTGAAATATATCCACAACCTTAATATGAAAAATTCTGATAACCATTTTGATAACGTTTTATATAAAACTTTAGAGAGAAAAAAATTTGCAAAAAAGTAGAAAATGGCTTCATTACAAACAAGGCAAATGCTGGGACTGGATGACATGGGAGGGATCATTTGATAATTGCCCTGTTCTGGTCATTCCCTTTGAAGCATCTGGCATTAGCCACTGTTAGAAACCGGTTACTGGGCAAGATGGACCATTGGTCTGACCCAGTATGGTCATTCTTATGTTAACATCAACATTTCAAAAATAGGTTTTTATTTTTCAATCAGCAGATTGATTAACTTAACTAAGATTTTGTGAACATATAACTTTGTAAAAAAAAAATAGTTTTTACCTTAAAACAGCTTTACAGTTGTCTACTTTTCAGTGAGTTTTTTCTTGAGAGCTTAATATTTTTCATTTCTAATGTATCTCCATGGAGTCTGATGACCTGCTGAAATAGAGTGCTGTAGCATTAACGGTGAATGACAAAGCAAAGTGCTCTTTTTTTGCTTCTCGATTAGGAATAAGACAACCTTTAAGGCTTTGTTTCCACTGGGGAAATTAAACATTTTTGACTGGTTCATCTATATTGGGTGCACTGGTATTGATGGGCCACTTGCTGCTGGCACTGTTTTAAAATTTGTGTCCAGTAACCCTGCTGAGAGCCGATCTAAAGTACACAGCAGTGATAGCCCATCTGTGCTAACAGTGATGGGAAGTACCAAGTGTAGAAGGTGCTGAAGGTATTTCTTTAAATGTTGTTTTCTTTTTGTTTTTTATATTAGGAATATCAGATCTTGATTTTCCTCTTTGGGTTGGAGAGCTTTTCTTACTGCTCAGGTAATCATGTGGTGTGTTCAGATGGTGCCAAATTATTATGAATCGCTGTGACTGATAAGAATGAATGTGGTAAGCATGAGTTTGGTATGGCTTGGTATGCATGAATTTGCTAGAGGATTCTGGGAGCAGGATTCTCTTAGCATTAGATAAATGATGTGGAAAATTACTGGAAGTGCTGAAACTGCATTTGAATGGTTAATATAGGCTTGATCTGTGTGTATGTTTCAACATCAAACTTTGGAGGAACCAGCTCACCAAAGTAAAGAAGATGTAAAATCATGCGATCAGTGGGCTTGGTACAGGCTGACCTCTGGATGGCATCATGCTAAGAGCTTAAGTGAATGATTGATGAGAGGGTAAAGACTGATTGAGCTTTGGTCTGTGTCTGCTTTGCAGTCCCTTCTAAAATATTAATTAGAGAAAACCAGTAATGAATGCCCACAGAGCATATTTCTGGGACACGTGACTCCTTTGAGGGGTGGAAAAAAGGGTATAAATGCTAAGCAAAGTAAATTAGTTAGTTCCCCAGTTGACATCTGAAGAGGTTCAAGACTGAGACAGAAGTTCTTGGGGTAACCTAAACCCCACTTCGAGGGATGTTTGAGAGACTTTAGAACCAGAGGACCTCAGGGTGACCTAGACCCTGCTTTGGGGGACACTTGACAGACCAAGTACCTGAGAGGGGAAAGAAGAGAAGAAAAGTCTCCGGCTAGAACTGATAGCTATACCTGCTTTGTTTGCTAAACAGGATACTGTGTAAGGACAACATAGTCACTGAAGGTTTATGCTTGGGGAATTGAGGCTTATTAAGGAGTGTGTGTTACGTAACCTTTACTGCTTGTGTGATTCTTTCTCAAATAAATTACTATGTATTAAGCATATTGTTTTCCAAATTTTCACTGGTACCGGTAAGTAACTATCTGCCCAGCTGTGGGCTGTTAAAGATCCGTTTCAACATGGTGCTGTAATCTAGGTCCTCCAAAGATCTTGCAGAGGTCTCTAGCCAAAAGAGGGAAATTGGGACCACCTGGTATTTCTCACGTAATAAATGGATGAGAAGAAAATTGAAACAAGCAGTACTGCGTTTGAGGACATCTGTGATGAACTGGGAAATACCAATATTATTTTGTCTGACTATGGTGCATGCCTATGTGTGTTTATGATGGGTTATTTGTTATGGAGTTGGATCAAAAGGGATTGTGAGGGGAACCAAGCAGGAAAGATGAAATAAATGGCCTAAATAAGCAGCACTCCAACACATGCTGAAACAGAATAGCCAGGTTTATAGCTGGGAAAAGGTGACACTTCCACCACCCCAACCCTGGAGATGTAGCTGTTTTGCCACACCTGAGAAGAGAGCGAATAAAGGAAATGCTAAACCATTACAGGACACCTGGACCTAGAAAAGGAAGGGGAGCTAGGGGAGCTAAGAGGGCATATCTACACAGCACCTGGGAGCATGCTTCCCAGCATGGGTAGACAGACACACACTAGCTCTGCTCAAGGTAGTGCGTTAAAAATAGCAGCAGCACAGGTCATGGCTCAGGCTAG
This sequence comes from Emys orbicularis, assembly GCF_028017835.1. Lineage (NCBI taxonomy): Eukaryota > Metazoa > Chordata > Testudines > Emydidae > Emys > Emys orbicularis. The sequence goes on along the minus strand of NC_088684.1, from coordinate 281,569,578 downwards.
CCACCCGAATATGTACGCAGGGGATCAGGCGGGTTTGGGCTTGGGCGGCTAGCCCAAGCTATCACCTGGGCCACTGCAGTCACACTGCTGTTTTTGAGAGGGGTATCCGTGTTAGTCTGAATCTGTAAAAAGCAACAGAGGGTCCTGTGGCACCTTTAAGACTAACAGAAGTATTGGAGCATAAGCTTTCGTGGGTGAATGCCCACTTCATCAGACGCAAGTCTTGCATCTGTTGAAGTGGGCATTCACCCACGAAAGCTTATGCTCCAATACTTATGTTAGTCGGAAAGGTGCCACAGGACCCTCTGTTGCTTTTTACTGCTATTTTTAGCACTCTAGCTCGAGCAGAGCTAGTACGTGTCTGTCTGCCCGTGCTGGGAAGCATGCTCCCATCTGCCATCTGCTGTGCAGACGTACCCAGAGAGGCTGCCCAGGGTGTCAGTGAAGCCTGACAGGCTGGCAAGGAAACGCACTGAGACAGATAGAGCCTGCTGCGAGCAGGACAGTCTGTTTCAGCCAGAGATGGGCTGAGGGGCACTTACAAAAGCTGGCAAGGAAAGATTAAGGCGTAAGACAGTCTCATGCATATATGCCTTTTATTGTTTTTACCCTTTGCTGCATGTGCTTTGTACCTATGCGGGAAGGAATACATGCAGCTTCATCTGAGAGACACAGCCTTTGAGTCGCTTTAATCAAAATCACTGATCGTAGGTCCCTGGAAGGAAAGGGTTTGACAGGTGCCAAACACAGTTGTGCCTGTTGTATTAACATGGGTAGGAAATGAGGGCTGCAGCCAGAGACCCAGTCCCAGAGTGGTTGGATCACGTGGTTTGCCCAGAATGAGGTGCAGGAAGCCAGGCCTGTCACCTAAGGGGTGCACTCGAAAGATCCGGAAAGGGGTATAAGGTGCAGTTCTCCCGGTAACCGTGACAGCGTCTTTATGTAATAAAATACAGACACTGTAGAGGGGTGACTGACCATTCATTTCTATGTTTTCATTGAGCTAGAATCTCAAAACTTTGTACCCTTATTCATTATAAGCTGCACAATGTTGGGGGAGGAACCTACATCTGTATTTTGGCCTTTCCAGAAGAGGTCAGTAGACTTTCTTAGTGGATTTCAATTGTTCAGGTATCTTATTGCGTTAGTCTTGGGATAGTCCTTTCTTATAGGATGCTGGTTACAGGTTATAAACAGCACATTCCTAAGGGTTGAGAGCGCTGTCCAGAGCGGTCACAATGGAGCACTCTGGGATAGCTCCCGGAGGCCAATACCGTCGAATCGCGTCCACAGTACCCCAAATTCGAACTGGGCCCGGTGATGTTGATTTCAGTGCTAATCCCCTTGTCGGGGAGGAGTACAGAAATCGATTTTAAGAGCCCTTTAAGTTGTCAAAAATGGCTTCGTCGTGTGGACGGGTACAGGGTTAAATCGATCTAACGCTGCTAAATTCGACCTAAACTTGTAATGTAGACCAGGGCTAAGTATTTTTTATCATCATAGGTCATCAGTCTAACAGTTAACAAAAACTATTTGTTTCTTGTATGTGGAGGTCAGTTTGGGTCTGAGGCTGCCAGTATGGAAAAATGAAGATCCCCGAAGGTCACCATTTATATTTATCAGATTTTAGCCAAGGAAATAATTTCATAATGATAGTACTTTGCTGGTATAGTATTTTTCACCCATAATTATATTTATCTAAGCAATTGGATCTTTATTTTAATTATTTTGGTGGGGAACAGAAGTGCGGTGACTTACTCAAGGACCTAAACCAGATCAGTGGCAGAGCTGGTACTGGAATCCAGGTCTCCTGGCTCCCAGTCCAGTGTATGATCCATTAGACTGCACTTTGTGGCTCTGATCTTGCAAAGACTTACACACATCCTTAACTTTAAGAATGTGAATAGTGTCAAATGAATACAGTGGGACTACTTGTGCTTAAAGTTAAGCACATGTAAAGTCTTCAGGATTAAGGTCACTACAGGCAGTGACCCAAAGAGGTGCATCCACCTGAAGTATGAACTGTCAACTGGAATATCCTCAATGAGCTGTAAAGAGTACAAACAAAAGCAGCTGTGATGGAATGCACCCCAATATTCACACTCTACACACCATTGTGATAATCTTTGTACAAAATATGCCTTGTAAGGTGGTATTTGAAAACTAATAACTCACTGGTCAATAATATCATGAAATATGTATATCAACATTATATGTAAAGTTATGAATTCCCCCTGAATGATGTTGGTGGCACATGTTCAACCCACATAGTCCTGATTAGGCCGGACTGGCAAACCAGATCCTAAACAAAGGAATGTGCGTTTACCTCAATTTACATATAAGTAGTAAACAAGGTCCTTGAAACAGCAAGAGGGAGACGAGGCAAATCTGCATGTTAGCAAACAAGGGCATGAAGCCTCTTTCCCGACAGGACTCCTTGTCTCTTCCTCACAGCAGGAATGAACTGTAACGAGGGCTAACCCTCAGGAAAATGCATTTCAAAGGGGAATGACCTATAAAAGAGCGTGGCAGAAACCCCGAGTTCTCTCCCTATCCACCTCTCTTTTCTACCTAAGAAGACAAAAGAAACAGCCTATGGACTTGGGGAGCAGATCCTGATCTGAAATTTGGTCAGCCCCGTATCTGGAAGCATGTGGTAAGAACTTCACCTTGAACCCTGTCTAGTTTAAGTTTAGAAAGCGTTTTATCTTTATTTCTCTTGTAACCATTTTTTACTCTAGTGCCTTATACTTATGCTCACTTAGAAGCTATGTCTTTGTAGTTAAATAGACTTACTCATAGACTCATAGACTTTAAGGTCAGAAGGGACCATTATGGTCATCTAGTCTGACCTCCCGCATGATGCAGGCCACAAAAGCTGACCCACCCACTTTCCCTTAACTCAGCTGTTGAAGTCTCCAGATCGTGATTTAAAGACTTCAAGTTGCAGAGAATCCTCCAGCTTGCGACCCCTGCCCCATGCTGCGGAGGAAGGCGAAAAACCTCCAGGGCCTCTGCCAATCTACCCTGGAGGAAAATTCCTTTCCGACCCCAAATATGGCGATCAGTAGAACCCCGAGCATACAGGCAAGATTCTCCAGCCGGACCCTCATTTTACCAGCGATGGCACGTTATTGCCTAATTGACTAAAATCACGTTATCCCATCAAACCATTCCCTCCATAAACTTATCTAGCCTAATCTTGAAGCCAGAGAGGTCTTTTGCCCCCACCGTTTCCCTCGGAAGGCTGTTCCAAAATTTCACCCCTCTGACGGTTAGAAACCTTCGTCTAATTTCAAGCCTAAACTTCCCCACGGCCAGTTTATATCCATTTGTTCTCGTGTCCACATTGGTACTGAGCTGAAATAATTCCTCTCCCTCCCTGGTATTTATCCCTCTGATATATTTAAAGAGAGCAATCATATCTCCCCTCAGCCTTCTTTTGGTTAGGCTAAACAAACCGAGCTCCTCGAGTCTCCTTTCATAGGAAAGGTTTTCCATTCCTCGTATCATCCTAGTGGCCCTTCTCTGTACCCGTTCCAGTTTGAGTTCATCCTTTTTAAACATAGGAGACCAGAACTGCACACAGTACTCCAAATGAGGTCTTGTTTTATTCTTTAATTACAATTAATTCTGTAACTTCATTTAAGGTAGCGGATTGTTGTATGCTGATCCCCTTAGAGGGAAAATGGACCTAATATATCTGGATTGTCCAGGAGAGGACTGGATGGTGCAAAATACGCATTTTGGGGGGAAAACCTGGGACTGGGCATATGTTATGGTCACCCTGCAAGTAGTAACCAAGGCTCCTGGAAGCCAATGTGTGGCTAGTGTGTGCTAATAGGCTGCTGGGGTCAGAGTTGCTGGACCAGGGCTGTGGCTATGCACAGACACTCAGGGTGTGACCTGCGTGCTGTTTGTGAGGAGTCCAGGTTGGGAGCTACAGACGCAAAGCATTGTGAGGCACCCCAGCTTGCTGGGCAAGTGGTGACACAACAGCTCACTGGTCCGGATTGCACCCTGGAATGTCATAGCAGCTTCTGGGTATGGCTTCACAATTCACATTTAATTTGTCAGCCTCATAACAATCAAGTGTCTCTTTCAGTGAATGGCGAGGATGAAATAGTGACAAGTATTTCTGAAAAAGATTCGTATGTCTGCATGTAATACAAAAAAAAAATAGGAAATATAATAGACATTTAATAAGTGTTTCATTTTGTGCAGTGATTTGTTTACAGTGTCTTAGTTTCCCTTTCCACTAACCCAATGGCCATTGAAATCAAAGTCATCTTGCGTGGGAAAAGTATGAAAGTACAGTATGATGTGTAGATCTACTGAATATCCATAGGCCGATGATGGATTCACTTACTTTTTCCAGTCAGGAGAAATACCTTATTAAAGCCCAAATGTGGGGCAAAAATATAGAATGAGGGGGACACAAAACCTACTTATTCAGGAAACTCAGCTGTGCAGGATTTATTTATTTAGTGTTAACAATGCTTTTCTGTAAATCACAATTTCATGATTCTTTATTTCTGAAATATTCAACAGGTAAAATGAGGGGGATGCCAAATGTGTGAGCAGCACATGCAACTTTGGGACTGAAGACTGGCCTACACTTAAAACTTCTGCTGGTATAGCTAGGTCAGTCAGGGGTATGAATTTCCCCCCCACTTCTATTGACACAACTATACTGGCAAAAGCCCTACTGTAGATGCAGTCAGACCGGGTGTGGGGGGGGGGAGGGGGAGAAGGGAAGTCCTTTTCTTGGTATATCTTATTTCTTTTGGGTAAGTGATGGGGTGACCAGAGTCCTGTTTTTAAAGGGACAGTCCTGTATTTAAGCCCTCCTAGAGGTGTCCTGACTTTTTCTTAAAAATGGGCAAGTTGTCCTGTATTTTCTGTCTATTTTCGGTAGACAGGATACTGGGCTAGATGGACCTTTGGTCTGACCCGGTACGGCTGTTTTTATGTTCTTATGTCTCTCCTCCCTTGGTGGTGGGGTGAAGATGCAGCACGCAGGGCCTGGTGGTCTGTCAGCACAGCCCCTGCTGCATGCCGGCTCTTGGCCAGCAGGGCCTCGCCCCCTGTCCTGTTTCCAGCTGGCGCTGGATGTGCGCTGCGAGCTGTGGTGGTTGGTGAGTGGGGGCAGGTGCCTGGCAGGGGCCGGTTACATGTCCCCTCTGCTGCCCATCCATCGGCCCTTTACATGCTCCCACTCTTGCTGTCCTCTCCCTGCTTTGCCCCTTCAATTCCACCCCAGCCCCGCTGCTCCTCCATATCCCGTCTGGCTGGGCACATTCCGCTCCCAGCACTGTGCAGAGAACCAGCCCCTGGTCGGAGTGCTCAGCTCACCAACAGCCTGGCGGCAGGCTCCTTCCTTCCCCCACTGCCTCTGACTGGGCTGGTGCTCCAGAAAGGCCCAAGACCCTCCGGCCCGGGGCGCTGGCCAGGAGGAGCTGGGCCCTGCGTGTGCCAAAGCCCCGCACAGCACTGGCACGGGGAGGCCTCTCCGCACCTCAGCTAAGCTGTGGAGTGGCAGGGGTAAGCGATTTCCAGCCTGTTCATGCCCTGACCCTGCAGGCTCCACAGCAGCCCTCTGGGGGTAGGGGCTTAGCAACCCTCTTCACCCCCTGCCCCCCTCACGTCCTGCCCCCAGGGAGCACAGGGCTGCTCCATCCCGTAGGCGCACTCACCTGCTGAGCCACCTCTGTGGCCAGTTCTGAAGCCCCTGCAGTCAGGTTCCCTGGGCCCTGGTAGCTGGTATTTTTTTTAACACAGTATTTCTTTTTAACAGGGGCTCAGTCAACTTGGTGTTAATTTGAACGTTTGTACTGCATAGTTCTGATTGATTGCCATGAAACTCACTTGAATATGAGTAATTTTACCAGGTGTCCCATATTCAGCATAGGTAAATATGGTCACCCTAGTAAGTGGTGTAAGCTATACCAGCAAAAGCACTCTTGAGCCAGTATAAGCTGCACCTGTGCTAGGGGGAGTTTACCAGTTAACATTTCTAGTATAGACAAGGCCTAAACCAAGGGACGGTTGGTTGGTATGTCAGGAGTTTTTCCCTCCATAGTTGGTTAATACAGCAATCAGTGGAAGAAGCAAGTGCTACAAGGACTTTTACTTTGTCTGGCGATCTGAGGCCTGGCCTACATGTAAAATTTCGGTTGACCTAGTTACGTTGCTCCGGGGGTGTCAGAAATTCACACCTCTGAGAGGTGGAGTTAAGCTGACCTAAGCCTTGATTCTTCTGTGGATCTAGCTACTACCTCTCGAGGGGGTGGGTTTACTACAGCAACAGAAAAACCCCTTCGGTTGCTGTAGTGTCCAAGCTGCAGCATCAATATAACCTAAGCAGAGGTGCCGACTTTCTGATTTGCCGGGGGGTGCTCGACCCCTGCTCCGCCCCAAGCCCCACCCCTGCTCCTTCCTGCCCCGCCCCTCCCCCCGAGAGCTCCGCCCTCTCCCCCCCAGTACCCCCTGCACGCCACTGAGCATCTGCACCTCAGTGGGTGGGAGGCGCTGGGGGATTAAGGGGAGGAGCTGATCAATGGGCCCGTCAGCGAGTGGGAGGCTCTGGGGGGAGGGAGAGGAGCTGATCGGTTGGTGCTGAGCACCCAGTATTTTATTTCTGTGGGTGCTCCAGCCCCAGAGCACCCACAGAGTCGGCACCTATGAACTAAGAACTTGTCAACACATGACCAGCAGAGCTGTAGTGGTATAATTGTTCTACTGTAGCTATGCCAGTCAATTTTCCAGTGTAGACAAGCGCTAAGAGTAACTTGCTTTAAAGCCTAGCTGCAACATAATAAGTTAGATGAGATTCAGTGTGAAAACTAATCAGAACGCCACAGTCAGTAATGTAAAAGATACAGCTACCTCTTAGCACCTCTGAAGTCACACTCTATACCACTCCAGGCGTGCATGAGTAATCACTGTGTGAATTACCCAGAGTAGAGCATCATTTGAAACCATTTGTTGAAAATCAGTTCTCAGGTCCGTGTTCCAGTTAAGCAAGGGCCTCATTTAAACTACATGCCAATTAATGGGATTCTACTGCATACCCTTATACAGAGAAAGAGGTACCCCAACGAGGCGGTGTATTTATCTCCAGTAACCTTGGTTTGCTATTAAAAACAAAACACATATGCCTCAGCAACTCTTTGCTCATATCCTGCTGTTATAATATTTCTACCTTTACTGATTTCATTGTATGTTGAAGTGGGTTTGACCCTTCGGTAGGGGTATTCTGTTCTCATAGCTGAATCAAGCAGCCTGATATTATATTGTGCAAACTCTTTTGTTCCAGATCTGTCAGTTCATTAGAAAGTGATTTTGAGAGATGCCAAAGGAGGGATTTCATAATATTGGTTCAGTGTATTAGGTGCACAGCCTTCTATAATAAAGAGTAGCAGACAAAAGGAGGAAATCCTAAAATAGGTTTGTTCACTGAAATCAAGTGAATTGCTGAGATACATTCCAGTGAGATACATTCCAATGAAACAATCCAATACATGCTACCAGTTACCAGCACCTGACCCACAAGACCTAAAGAGAAATGAAGGTGTTCTGAGCATAAGACTAGGAGGCAGGTAATGGTAGATTTGAATCCCAGCTCTGATATTGATGCCTTCTGTAGCTTTTTAGAGCAAGTCATTTAGGAACAAAGCAGGATATTGCCCTTAATCTCTATGCCTCAGTTTCCCTCTGAGTGCTATAGGGATAAAAAGATCAGAGTTACTAGACAGGTCTGTATTAGTATTAATTATTGCTGCAAGAATTCACATCAGTGAAGACATTAAAATACACTTAGATATTGGGCCCTATATGGTTGTGGTATAAGGAAACTCAGTTCTTAGGGAGGGAGTGTTCCTTACTATTTTGTCTACACTGTGCCTAGCACAATGGAAGCCTGATCACGGTTGGATCACCGAGGGTACAAATAATAACAATGAATCAATTGTGCCCATTTATGTGGAGATTAATTTGGCCTTACACACTAAAATTGTTTTATGTCTATGCCAGCCAGCACAACTGATGGACCTGGTGGTTTTGGGACTTTCTATTGAAATTGTAGGTGCCTTAATAATGAGGACACCTAGCACTTCATATCTTCCAAGCACATGACAAACATTAGTAACGTGAGCTTGCTCTCTCTCTTCTTATTGCAACCCAGAGACAAGATTATACGATTTTGATAATACTACTAGTAAAATGTTACACACCTATTAAAAGCAGCTGGTTAGATACCTAAGCATACAAAATATGGAATGATTAGATACCTAACAGAAGCTGCTTTTGGTTTGTTGTGGATAGCATATGATATAGAACAGATGTTGAATTTTACTTTATACAGCTGTTTTCATGGTGTTGTGTGTTTTTACTTTTGAATATGTCATCACTTCCAGATCAGAAAGGACTTTTTTAGAAGTACAGTGGTCATGTATTTACAGTATTATAAAATGTATACATCAGGGATAAATCACTTTACTATGGTAAATGGGATCCCTTTTCAAAGGGATACTGAGAAGGAAACAGACAGTTAGTTAGGAAGATCTTGCACCATCACCTGTGTGTAAGATGTTGCTCATTAAACATTTCATTTATTCTAACCAAATTCAAATGTGTGATCCCCACAGGCTATCGCTTTAAACTGCTACCAGCTGATCAATCTTTGAATAACTGATGTAACTTCAGAAGCGTGTAATTGAATACACTAAAGGTTTTTGTCCATTACATTTTACTCTGAAAGTCTGCTTATGCAAAATCTGTCCTGATCACCTCAGAATATAAGCATCAAGCTAATTTGGAAGTATTCCTTGTATACCATACATTGGACAAGAAATGTACACATTGTTCTCATCCTTCATTAGTCAGCAGAGCAAGTTGCTCAATAGTGCAGGGCTGAATTATTTTCCATCAGAAGCTAGTATTGATCTATATGGCCTAATATTCCAAATATTCAAATTACACAGAAGTTTTCTTGAATTACAAATATTTTTTCATATTAATCTGAAAGCAAGAACACTTGTGTTATTAACCATTACACTATTTCTCTGAATCTTGGCATATTAGGGGGTTTGTCTGTAAGCGAGGACTGGCCTGCCTCCCAAGGTCTGTGAGAGTGAGGGATCATTTTCCAGGATAGGTTGTAGATCGTGGATAATGCACTGGAGAGGTTTTAGCTGGGGGCTGTATGTGATGGCCAGTGGTGTTCTGTTATTGTCCTTGTTGGGCCTGTCCTGTAGTAGGTGATTTCTGGGTACCCGTCTTGCTCTGTCAATCTGTTTCCTCACTTCCCCAGGTGGGTATTGTAGTTTTACGAATGGCCAGTCCTCGCTTACAGACAACCCCCCAACCTGAAGCAAATACTCACCAGCAACTACACACCACACCACAGAAACAACAACCCAGGAACCAATCCCTGTAGCAAACCTCGTTGCCTACTCTGTCCCCATATCTACTCTGGTGACACCATCAGAGGACCCAACCACATCAGCCACACCATCAAGGGCTCATTCACCTGCACATCCACTAATGTTATATATGCCATCATGTGCCAGCAATGCCCCTCTGCCATGTACATTGGCCAAACCGGACAGTCCCTCCGCAAAAGAATAAATGGACACAAATCGGACATCAGGAATGGTAACATACATAAGCCAGTAAGTGAACACTTCAATCTCCCTGGTCATTCTATTACAGATTTAAAAGTCACTATCATTGAACAAAAAAACTTCAGAAACAGACTTCAAAGAGAAACAGCAGAACTAAAATTCATTTGCAAATTTAACACCATTAATCTGGGCTTGAATAGGGACTGGGAGTGTCTGGCTCATTACAGAAGCAGCTTTTCCTCTCCTGGAATTGACACCTCCTCATCTATTATTGGGAGTGGACTACATCCACCCTGATTGAATTGGCCCTGTCAACACTGGTTCTCCACTTGCGAAGTGAAGTCCCTGCTCTCCACGTGTCAGTATATAATGCCTGCATCTGTAACTTTCACTCTATGCATCTGAAGAAGTGAGGTTTTTACCCACGAAAGCTTATGCCCAAATAAATCTGTTAGTCTTTAAGGTGTCACCAGACTCCTTGTTGTTTTTCTCAGTTTCTTACTGGCTCTCATTTTGTCCACGGCAAGTGGTAACCTTTTCAAGGGAAGTTTCTCTTGGATTCCAAACTCTTCACATGACTAATTTTCATCTAAGAGAAGAATTTTATCGTTTTGAAACATGAAATAGTCCATTCTCCCAAGAACCAGACTCTAATTTAAAAAGAAAAGTCAAATAACACCAGGGTGTCAGGCTTTAGAACCCTGTGTGGAGATGCAGAGCTATTCTGGTGACTCATCCAAGCAGCCAGACCAAAGGGGTCTCATTAGCTCCTACACAGTATGATTAAAAATTCTGAGGGCCTGATTCACATCAGTGTGAGATTAAACTCAGGCCCTGTGTCTGGCTGTAGAAAGAGACAAAGTGAGCAGTTGAGAGAAGAACAGAAAGAAGCCTTGCAGCCAAGAGTCCTGGCGATAGCCAGCCCAGGAGGATCTCCCCCGTGGAGGGGATCCTTAGGTGGCAGAGAGCCACTGTAGGAAGGAAAGCCTATGCCATCATCATTCACGGGACTGGCATAGAGAACAAGGCCATGACTCCCTGGCAATGCTTTGCTGCACTAAGAGTCCCTTGGCAAAGTGCGTACCCATCATAAGAGTACACGAATCTAAGATTTTTAACAACGTACAGAAAAAAATGAAATGCTTGGTGAAGGAGATTTTACATGCCCCATTTCTTGATGCCCATAATAAGGGGGAAATCTGAGCCCATGACACTTACATATTGATTACTGAATAAATTAATAACATCGGTATTGTCTTGTAATTGGGCTAAACCAATTCTACCAGGGAAGTTTGTATCCTAAAAGCCAAACATCAAACAAATACCAACAATTACAAATGAAGATGAGCAGAGAACACAGAAATTCCAACAGAAGCATACAAATAAGGTGTTTGTCTGCTCATAAAGGGCTTATAATATGAATTTTCTACTGACTTCAATGAAAGCAGCCCCAGACTCAGAGGGAAACATTGTCAAAAGATCTTGTTTAATCTATCTAGATGTTTCTTGTGAGCCCATTGTGACACTGGCAGACCAGGTGCCAGCTCATGCCAAGGTCCATAGGCTGTGTGGTTAGATGTTCGGCTGCGTGTGTGTGTTCTCCCTGTGTGCTGCCTCAGCTCTGTGCAGACAGCCACAGTAGACCTCAAGCAAACCACCCAATGATCACTGGATCTCTCTCTTCCTACGACATTCCTCCCCTTTTTGTCTTTTTATAGGGAGGATCTCTTTGCTGCTTGGACCTTGGGAGAGCAAGATTTCTAAGCATAAGCAAAGGATCCCCAACCAGCTTAGCCTGGGTTAGCCCTAAAGGACATATAGAGCTTGCATATTACAGCAGCTTCTATCACCTTTTGGAACCTAAGACTGTAACTCATTTGTGTGCGTATGTTTATCTGCTTTAACCTTGTAAATAACTCTTATTTTCTTTTCTTAGTTAACAAATCTTAGATGGTTTATTATAGGATTGGCTACAGTGTTGTCTTTGGTGTGAGATCTAAGATACAGTTGACCTGGGGTAAGTGACCAGTCCTTTGGGATTGCGAGTAACCTGAATATTATTGTGATTTTTGGTGTAAGGGACCATCTGTCACAAAGGAAAGCTTGCCTGGGTGCCAAGATAGATCTAACTCCATGGTTAGGTTGTTATAGTGCCTGAGGTGTTAAAACTTGGTACTTGGTTGGTGAAATCTAAGTATAGAACTCACAACAAGTTTGGGATTTGTGCCCTGCTTCTTAAAGCCTTCCCTGAGGTTGGTCCTCATACTCTTTAGCCACTCCAGACAGCTTGACACCCATCACCATGGTGTTTGGGTGTCTAATCTAGCATGTAACATACTCTCGCTAGTGCCATAAAGTTGAACAAATTTATTCATGACAAGTTAATGTGCCTGTGAAAGTGCTTACTCTGAGTGCTCATTCAACGATTTGTGCCCTTGTTATAAACCACAGACACCCAGTCATTGAAAACATTTTTAACACATTTGGGCAGTAAATGCCCTCATTCGGTCATAACCATAAAAACATCCTGTTAATACTGTTTTGGGTACTTATCAGATAGGTGATTCTCCAAAGATTTGCAGTTTGGGTTCATTTTGGGTGAGCATTCTTGATACTTACCAGGCCTGGCTAAATCTGTTTCCTGAAAGATTCTGAAACGGATTTATCTCGTGCACAATGTGTTGCTGCTGGGATTTTGCATGTTACACATTTTGCAAAAGGCTCAGGAACTTTTTTACTCTGTACTGCGGTATTGTATATGATTGAGACACTTTCTCAGAGCAACCTTCTTACCTCTTTGCCTTAGCAAAAGAGAGACTTGTGGAGCTAAACTGGATGACAGCTCTCTGTCACCCCAGTCTGTTAGCCACCTAAACAATCTCCTCCAAAGCTCTGCTAGCCCTTACCTGCAAGGCAAAGTAACACTTGGTGCACCCTAGTTCCCGAGCCTCCTGGAAGAGCATTTCCTAGGTGTATCCAGCTCCTATCACTGGACACTCACAAAAATTACCAAATTCACTATCTCCAAAAAGACAGTGTAAACACCAGCTTGTCTGATTAATCTGAGAGTTAATACTTTGCGTAATATTAATACACTGAGATCTACTAATGATAAAACAAAGAAGTTTATTAACAAAGGTTGAGGTGTATGTGATACTAAGTAAGGGCATGGCTACACTTGCAGATGTAGAGCGCTGTGAGTTAAACCAGCCCTTGGAGACCGCAGCAGGGAAAGTGCTGCCATGTGTTCACACTGTTCCCTCTTAAAAAGAAATACTGCATTAAAAAGAAATACCAGCTACATCGCGGGCAGGAAGGGGTTAAGCCCTCAGGATGCATTATGAAGAAACCGGATGTTGGGGGAAGTGGGTTGGCAGTGACATGGGGGCACAAGGGAAAGAGTTTTGGGACAAGGGCTGCAGAGGGGGCGGGCGTGGATCTGCTCCGTCTGCAGTGCTATGAGCGCCTGTATCGAGTCCGCTTGGTGCTCCATAATGCTTATGAGCTGCTCCGTGCTTTGGTGCCGGCAATCTCCATTCTGCTGTCGGAGCCTCCTTTCAGTCTCCCGCCACTCCTGTACTTTTTGATTTTCAGTAAGGGACTGCTGCATGACTTCATGCAGCAGGTCCTCTTTGGTTCTTTGCGTATTCTTCCTGATTCTTTGTAGTCTTTCGGCCGTTGATAACAAGGATGGCTGGGATCTCAAGGTTGCAACTATAAAGCCAAAATGCAACATTTAACAGAGGTCTGTTCACTCCAGACAGAGCAATGATTTGGCCTTACTTAAAGACAAGCACAGTCTACACAATAGCAGAAATTGCCCGTCCCAAAGCAAGAACACATAACCCACAGGAGCCCCAAAATCGTGAGTAAGCACAGGGGCAAGGGGGACTGATTGATTCAGGGCCGTACGGTCCACTAGGGTTGGTTCTGTGCCTTGCGGAGAGCCAACAGCTGCAGGGGGCCCCTATACTGAACACTGTCCCCACATTTTCCACAGGATGAGTTCATCCTGGAAGATATCTTGCTGCTGAGGGTGACCTGGGAAGCAAGGGAGGGTCTTCTACTACAATGCGGCTTCTGCCCTGGCCCTTATGCCACTTGCCTGTGTGCAGCAATGGTCCCCCCGCCCCTCACAGCACAGTGGCGTGGACATGTTAGCCTTACTGCGACAAGGAGCACAGTAGCTCTGCCAAGGAACCTGCGCAAGCGGATTGCCCAGCTTCTGCATGAGACTTTTGAAGAGATCACTGAGGCTGATTACTGCGATATGTGAGAGCACATCAACGTCCTATTCCACATCTAGGCATGCATGCAGCCCTAACCCTTCTTTCTGCAACCCTCCACGCCCCAAAAACCCACACCAAACAACTACCGTCCCAAAATAAAAGCCACTTACTGGGCACCTCCTCTGCTGTTTGTTCTTCCTCAAGCACCATCTGCTGCGACTGGCTACCTTCCTCCTGGCTTGAAAACAACTCCTGGCTGCATGCATCTAGGAATGATGGGCCGTCCTCTGGCTCTGGGCCCCCCTCCTCCTTAGCACCCTCACTTCCGCTTTCCTCCTCCTGCCTTGTTGAACTTTGTGCTGCTACGGCCTCTGAAGTGTCCATGGTGGTCTTCGGAGTGGAGGTGGGGTTGCTCCCGAGTATCTCGTCCAGCTCTTTGTAGGTCGTGGGGGCAGCACCGGAGCGGCGGTTTGCCTCGCGGGCTTTGTGGTAGGCATTCCGCAGCTCCTTCACTTTAACCCTGCACTGCAGTGCGTCCCGGTCATGGCCCCTTTCCATCATGGCCCTTGATATCTGCCCCTAGGTATCATCATTCCTACAGCTGGAGCACAGCTGGGACTGGACAGCTTCCTCCCCCCAAACACTGATGAGGTCCAGCACCTCACCATTGCTCCATACTGGGGATCGCCTGGCGCATGGGAAAGATGCGCTGAGAGCACGCCATGCCTGGCTGAGCAAACAGGAAGGGGAATTTCAAAATTTCCAGAGAATTTAAAGGGTGGGTCTGATGGTTGGTCACCTGAGGGCAGGGCAGTAGAGTTCAAAGTGATGACCAGAGTGGCTAGAACAGGCATTGTGGGACACTTCTGGAGGCTTAGAGCACATTAACAGACCAGGGTGTCCACAATGGCGCCGCGGCGCTCCAGCCGTGGCGCAACAAGCTTTATGCTTCTCACGGAGGTGGATTACCAGGGGCCCTCCAGCCGCAGAGTCAGGGTGCTCTACATGCCTTGCCAGTGTGGACACCTCAGGAGTTAGGGCGCCAGGGGCTGATTTAAGGCGCTGTAACTTGCAAGTGTAGACAAGGCCTAAGTATAGTGGAAACAGAGTTAGTTACAAATAAAACAAAAGCATAATATGACTAAGCATAACCTTAGGGCAGGGGTCTCCAAACTACGGCCCACGGGCCGGATCCGGCCTGGGGCTTCCATTTGTCCGGCCCTCCACCCAACAGGGGAGAAGCGAACAGCTGAGCAGGCACACCGAGCAGGCAGGGGGAAGGGCCGCCGGCAGCAGCTCATGTGGGGTGGCAGCACAGCTGAGCTGTGCAGAGGGGTGAGTGCCTCTGGGAGCCAGTGTCCCCCCAAAAGGGGAGCCAACTTCGGGGAGAGCCGTTGCTGCAGCCGAGCAGGTACAGGGAGAAGCAAACAGGCAGGCGGCAGCTGAGTAGGCAGGCTGAGCAGGCAGCGGGAGGGGCTGCTGGAAGCAGCTCGCGCGGGTGGGGGCGGAGGGTGGCTCAGCTGAGCTGTGTGGAGGGGTGAGTGCCCCCGGGAGCTAGTGTCCCCCCAAAAGGGGAGCCAACTTGGGGGAGAGTTGCTGCTGCAGCTGATCAGGTCAGGCACGGACCCCTGCCTTAGAGTAAAAATGCAAGCCAGATGCTTAATTACATCTCCAATAAATGGAGTAAAGAAGATGGAAATTAACAATTTCAAAACGTTAAATGTTAACAGCACTAATAGAACCAAACTGTATTTGTATGATACAAATGTGTGAGTTTTTCGAAATAAAACAAAAAAAGTCAAATGATTTTTAATGTATTGACAAATATTGTGTGATTTCACAGTACCTGCAGCGATTAACTTTTATACCTGATTTAGAATTTAATGCAACACTGACAAAGTAGAGTAGTGTTGTTTTTTTAACAATTTTGTATATATTTGCATATATTTAATTTCTTTCACAGTCTCTTCGGCCCGCGAAGCCTCTTCAAAAATCTAATATGACCCTCGTCTCGTAATGTTTGGAGACCCCTGCCTTAGGGCATAGCTACACTTGCAGATGTAGAGCGCCGGGAGTTAAACCAGCCCTCGGAGACAGCAGCAGGGAAAGCGCTGCTGTGTGTTCATACTATGCTCCTTGTGGCTGTGGAGCATGTCCACGTTAGCAGCTCTTGCAATGCCACAGAGAGCAGTGCATTGTGGTAGCTATCCCAGTGTGCAAGTGGCTGCAGCGTGCTTTGGAAAGGGTTTGCAAAGCATGGGGGGCAGAGTGGGTCAGCATGCTATCTTGTAAGTTCAGACAGTGGCGGGGGAAGGGGGAAACCCGACATCAGCCCCCACCCCCTGCCTCTCTCTCACTCACGCACACACTCCTGCCTCTGCAGCAGGAGCATTCCACAGTACAGTAACTCTTCGCTTAACGTTGTAGTTATGTTCCTGAAAAATGCGACTTTAAGTGAAACGATGTTAAGCGAATCCAATTTCCCCATAAGAATTAATGTAAATGGGGGGGTTAAGTTCCAGGGAAATATTTTTCACCAGACGACAAACTATATATTATATAGATATACACACAGTATACGTTTTAAACAAATAATTTAATATTGTTCACACCCATGATGATTGTGAAGCTTGATTGAGATGGTGAAGTTAGAGGGTGGAAGAGGGTGGGATATTTCCCAGGGAATGCCTTGCCGCTAAATGATGAACTAGCACTTGGCTGAGCCCTCAAGGGTTAACACGTTGTTAATGTAGCCTCTCACACAAGGCAGCACGAACACGAGGGAGGGGAGACAGCATAGCAGACCGAGACAGACACACACCTTGTGTGTGGGAGAGAGAGAGTTGCACACTGCCCCTTTAAGTAAGTTGACCCACTCTTAAGTGCATTGTCTTTTTAAGTGGATCAGGAAGTTGAGACAGCAGTTGCTGCCCCAGGCTCTCTCTGTCTCTTTCAATCTGTGTCCCCTCCCTGCTCTATATGGAGAAGGGGTAAGCAGGGGGGAGGGGGACACCCTGACATTAGCCCCTCCTCTCCCTCCCCCCCCCCCGCCCAGCAAGCGGGAGTCTCTGGGAGCAGCTCCAAGGCAGAGGGCAGGAGCAGCACATGGCAGTGGGGGGAGGGACAGCTAGCCTGCTGGGCGGCTGCAGCACAGGGAACTTAGGGAAGCGGGGAGCTGATAGGGGGAGCTGATGGGGGGGCTGCCGGTCCACCCTGGTTCCAAGCCCCCACCAGCTAGCTGCAACGGGCTGCTCTTCCTGCAAGCAGTGGACAAAGCAGGCGGCTGCCAAACGACGTTAGAAGGGAGCATTGCACAACTTTAAACGAGCATGTTCCCTAATTGATCAGCAACGAAACAACGTTAACCGAGACGACTTTAAGTGAGGAGTTACTGTAATGGTTTGCTTTGTGTCCCGGAGCAGATAAGCATGCGGTCTATCAGAAACGGAGCTTTGAAGGGGGATATCCGCATGCCTGCAGCCGAGTTCAAAACAATGACCAGAGTGGCCACTT
Source organism: Emys orbicularis (assembly GCF_028017835.1). Lineage (NCBI taxonomy): Eukaryota > Metazoa > Chordata > Testudines > Emydidae > Emys > Emys orbicularis. The sequence continues at coordinate 281,552,210 of NC_088684.1, read as the reverse complement.
GAATTCAGGGGATTGAGACATTTCTGGAGGCCAGTCACAGCGCAGTAATGCAACACGTTGTCCACACTGACACACCGGCACTCCAGCAGGAGTGCAGAAAGCTCTATTCTTCTTGTGAAGGTGGATTACCAGGAGCGCTCCAGCCACGGGGTCCGGGTGCTCTAAGTGCCTTGCCAGTGTGGACACCTCAGGAGTTAGGATGTTCAGGGCTGATTTAATGCGCTCTAAATTACAAGTGTAGCCAAGGCCATAGCAAGCTACAATCTTTTGGCTAAAGCAGTTTTCTCCCCTTCTAAGTCCTTTTGCAGGAACAAACCATCCTGATGTGTAGAAAGAATAGTAAATATGGCAGGCGACCAGCTTGGCTTAACAGTGAAATCCTTGCTGATCTTAAACACAAAAAAGAAGCTTACAAGAAGTGGAAGCTTGGACAAATGACCAAGGAGGAGTATAAAAATATTGCTCAGGCATGCAGGAGTGAAATCAGGAAGGCCAAATCACAATTGGAGTTGCAGCTAGTAAGGGATGTTAAGAGTAACAAGAAGGGTTTCTAAAGGTATGTTAGCAACAAGAAGGTCAGGGAAAGTGTGGGCCCCTTACTGAATGGGGGAGACAACCTAGCAATAGAGGATGTGGAAAAAAGCTAATGTACTCAATGCTTTTTTTGCCTCTGTCTTCACGAACAAACTCAGCTCTCAAACTACTGCACTGGGCAGCACAGCATGGGGAGGAGGTGACCAGCCCTCTGTGGAGAAAGAAGTGGTTCAGAACTATTTAGAAAAGCTGGATGAGCACAAGTCCATGGGGCCGGCTGCACTGCATCCGAGGGTGCTAAAGGAGTTGGCTGATGTGATTGCAGAGCCATTGGCCGTTATCTTTGAAAACTCATGGTGATCAGGGGAGGTCCCGGATGACCGGAAAAAGGCTAATGTAGTGCCCAGCTTTAAAAAAGGGAAGAAGGAGAATCCGGGGAACTACAGGCCAGTCAGCCTCACCGTAGGCGCCAGGAAAAATTCCCCCACGGGGGAAAAATTGGTGGGTGCTCAGCAGCCACCAGCAGCTCCCCGTCCCCCCACCCAGCTCACCTCCACTCCGCCTCCTCCCCTGAGCGCGCCGCGTGCCCGCTTTCCCCCCCTAGCTCCCAGCATTTGCGCCGCGAAACAGCTGTTTCACGTGGCTGGGAGGGAGGGGGGAGAAGGGGAACGCAGCATGCTCGGGGAAGACGCGGGGCTGGGATTTGGGGAAGGGGTTGGAATGGGGGTGGGGAAAGGGTGGAGTTGGGGTGGGGACAGCGGGGGCGTGAGCACCCACCGGCACCAGGGAAAGTTGGTGCCTATGAACCTCACCTCAGTCCCTGGAAAAATCATAGAGCAGGTCCTCAAAGAATTAATTTTGAAGCACTTTGAGGAGAGGAAAGTGATCAGGAACAGTCAGCATGGATTCACCATGGGCAAGTCATGCCTGACTAACCTAATTGCCTTCTATGATGAGATAATTGGCTCTGTGGATGAGGGGAAAGCAGTGGATGTGTTATTCCTTGACTTTATCAAAGCTTTTGATATGGTCTCCCACAGTATTCTTGCCAGCAAATTAAAGAAATATGGGCTGGATGAATGGACTATAAGGTGGATAGAAAGCTGGCTAGGTCGTCGGGCTCAATGGGTGGTGATCAATGGCTTCATGTCTAGTTGGCAGCCAGTATCAAGCGGAGTATCCCAAGAGTCGGTCTTGGGGCCGGTTTTGTTCAATATTTTCATTAATGATCTGGAGGATGGCATGGATTGCACCCTCAGCAAGATTTCAGATGATACTAAACTGGGAGGAGTGGTAGATATGCTGGAGGGTAGGGATAGGGTCCAGAGTGACCGAGACAAATTAGAGGACTGGCCAAAAGAAATTTGAGAGGTTCAACAAGGACAAGTGTAAAGTCCTGCACTTTGGACGGAAGAATCCCATGCATTGCTACAGTGGCTAGGCAGCAATTTTGCAGAAAAGGTCCTGGCGGTTACAGTGGACGAGAAGCTGGATATGAGTCAACAGTGTTTCCTTGTTGCCAAGAAAGCTAACGGCATTTTGGGGTATTAGTAGGGGCATTGCCAGCAGATCGAGGGACATGATCATTCCCCTCTATTCAGCATTGGTGAGGCCTCATATGGAGTACTGTATCGAGTTTTGGGCCCCACACTACAAGAAGGATGTGGAAAAATTGGAAAGAGTCCAGCGGAGGGCATCAAAAATGATTAGGGGGCTGAAGCACATGACTTATGAGGAGAGGCTGAGGGAACTGGAATTGTTTAGTCTGCAGAAGAGAAGAATGCAGGGGGATTTGATAGCTGCTTTCAACTACATGAAAGGGGGTTCCAAAGAGGATGGATCTAGACTGTTCTCAGTAGTACCAGATGACAGAACAAGGAGTAATGGTCTCAAGTTGCAGTGGGGGAGGTTTAGGTTGGATATTAGGAAAACCTTTTTCAGTAGGACGGTGGTGAAGCACTGGAATGGGTTACCTAGGGAGGTGGTGGAATCTCCTTCCTTAGAGGTTTTTAAAGCCAGGCTTGAGAAAGCCCTGGCTGGGATGATTTAGTTGGGGATTGGTCCTGCTTTGAGCAGGAGGTTGGACTAGATGATCTCCTGAGGTCCCTTCCAACCCTGATATTCTATGATTTACCGAGTTTGCTGATTTTCAGTCAAACCAGGTTCCAGATCTTTCGTGAATCATTCCCCTCTGCCAGGAGTGTTCCTCAGTGAAATGGATAATAAAGTGCCTTTTTATTTCTCCTTATATCTCCTCCAAACTCATTGTTATGACCCCAGAGGCTAGACAACCCCCCGTTATGGTTTTACTTTCCAGTGTCACCCCATGCTAATTTCACATTCTCTCTTCCCCACCTCCCCCCAGGTCAACCTGGCTTTTCCTGTTGACTTACATGCAAATGCAGTTTCCTTTGTGTTGGTTTTCCAATGCTTAATTTACATTAGAGGCAGGGAGATAACAACTGATTCCCTCCTGTCTGGAAGAAAACCTGTTTCTCCCTGTGTCTGGTTTCAGACTTTAAAGCATGATATCAGTAAGTATCCATAATTCCTTCTATGGTAATGCATGTTTCACAAAGATATTAGTAACCCCAGTGTCACTGGCTTTCATTTGATACATTAGAAAACTCTTGGTTGAACACCATGACAGTGACATGTTAGGTGTAGTGAGTTTGCTAGACCTGACAAGAGTTGCTGACACAGAGTAGTGAACCACCAATGGGCCTCTGCGTCACAGTGATCTACCCTGCTCACGCTTAAGGTCCATGGAAAAAGTCTCAACAGTGCAGGTTCAGGCATTGTATGTGGTTGCATTAGAGTCCAATTCTGCCATCTTTACTCAGTCAGAAACTCTCATTCACTTGAACAGCAGTTTGCCTGAAAAAAGATTTGAGACCTAATTTTAAAACCCTTGGTGGAGAATGAAATCCTGGCTCCATTGAAGTCAATGGCAAAATTGCTCTTGATTACAATGGGGTCAGGAGTTCACCTGCTGAGTAGTATAGTACACCTCTACCTCGATATAACGCTGTCCTCGGGAGCCAAAAAATCTTACCGCGTTATAGGTGAAACCGCGTTATATCGAACTTGCTTTGATCCGCCGGAGTGTGCAGCCTCCTCCCCCCCGAAGCACTGCTTTACTGCGTTATATCTGAATTTGTGTTATATCGGGTAGCGTTGTATCAAGGTAGAAGTGTACCTTTATTCTGGGAGCAGTTTCACAGATTTCAGTGGGACTACTCAAGGAGTAAGGTATATTGCAAGGGTGTAATTGGGCTGTTAATAAGGACTTCAGAATTGGGTCCACTGTATAATTTTTCAGTGTGATCCAACAGACACCCAGGATGTGCTGTAGTAACACAGAGCATTTCCCAAACTAGCAAAGCTTGATTTTGGTTTGGTCTGACTTGGTTAGCCTGGTTCAGTTTGTCTAGGTAAGGCTGATGAGTCATGTTATCCTTTCTGAACATAGAATAGGACCCAGGAAAAGTGAAGAAAAATATTCCCAGCTCTGTTCTGTCTTGAACAGCATTCATTTTTAGAAAGTATGAAGGCTTTCTTTTTATTGCACTAACTGTACTAAAAATGTGTCTTTAATATCAGTTCACCTTTTTGAGTGATCTCTTTCTTAGAGACATTCCATTCTTGTTGGACAAGGTGTCTAGTGGGTTTGTGCCTTGGTAAGTGTCAGACAGAGAAAATGTGGTTTTTGTTTTTTCTAATTTTGTAGTGCTTTGGGGAGGTATAAAAAGGCATTAAAGACGAGAACAGCTTTAGAGACAGGCCAATGTGCAAGCTTCACCAACAGCAGAGGCAAATCATAAAGGACAGCAAAACAATATTGCTTTAGACAATCGCTATTGACAAGTGATGATGCTTTCAATTTGTTTTATTTACATTATTAAACACACAAATGAAATGGGCCTGATCCTGCAGAGCTCATTAAGCCAAAACTCCCATTGCAATCAAGGGTGTCTGAAGGATCTGTCCCATGAGTCTATTGCATTTGCATGGCCCATGGTGATTTCTGTGGCTTTGTAACAGCTAAACCATTATCTCATTGTACAGTATTTATGTGAATTTCAATCCAATCTTGGGAGAAAATCATAAACATAAATGGAAAATGCCATCAGATACACTATGTGGCTCTTTAAAGCTCACCTGTGTTTCCTTGATATGTCTGAGACACTCATTCTTGCAACCTAACCTTCAGATAATTAGAAATCATTGTTAATGTACTGCAGATTCCAATAAATAACTTTGTTCAGGGAGGGGGACCCAGTTCAAAGAAACTTTTTAATCCCAAATCTTCTAGATAAATCCAGGATCAATCAAATATCGTCTACTTAATTCCCTCCCTTCTCTTTGAGCACGTTTATTTTAATGCACACTGAGAACAATTGAATTGGAAGGTGATTATTTTCCAGAGATAAGGGTGGCATGCCGTTTGCTAGGATGCGCTTATTCTACTTTCATCAGCAATTTTTCCCCATCCTCCTTCATAGGATTGTGTTTTGGGAGGAAAGCTAAAGACTTTCTGCTGTTTTTCTCCCCCCCCCCCCATGTAGCATTGATTTGTTGTCTGATTTAAATACGGAGTTCAATATTCAGATATGTAAGTGCAACATAAATACAATGGCATCCTCTGCGGAGCCACAGGGGCTATCTCTTCCTGGGAGCTGCTATAACTTACGACGGGCGAGGCAACCGCATAAATATTGTTGGTGCTTTATCGCATCCAAACAGTAAACCACACTGGGCTGGTGGAAGATAGGTGGGCGTGGGAAAAGAAGAGAGAGGAAAACACACCCTAGGAGCTTTTGCAGCTCCAAGCTGGGGTGAAGGATTCTTGTCAGATTTGCCTTGGTGTGACTCTGAATAATTGGACCAGTGCTGCCCGCTGCAACACACGAGATCAACGGGTGAAACGAGGACGGTTTTCCTGAATGGGGGGAACGGAGATTTCATTTTGAGGATCCATCAAACTCTGAGCAGGGGGGATGGCAAGATGCTGGCTGCCCTAGGTGTGATTTCCTGATGAGCAGAGGAGGGAAGATCGGACTCTTTGGCTGGGGAGGAGGGCATGGAAGAGAGGGACTGTTGATCTAACTGGGAAGGGGATCTCTCTCCTGCTTTGCCACAATGTCAGTGATGATTTCGGCTCACCAGAAGGTGACCACCTCCTTCTCCACAGCAGCCACAGCCGTCAGCAAGCTGGTAGGTGTCCTTCCATCTAATGCTCCCTGCAACCACAAACCTCCTTGTACACTTACCTTTCAAGTGTACCTGAACCAATAGCTGAACAGAGGGTGTGTGTTGTGCAGTTGCTTCTTTTTGATCCAGGCTGTGCAGACGGAGAGAGCCTTTAGTGCATTGTGTAAGGAGAAACTTTTCTGTGAGCTCTGTATCCTTGCTTTGTTTCGCTGATTAGTAGCAGGCAGCTCCATTGTGCTGTGGTGCCTGGGAAGGGAACTTTGCTAGCGGGCGAACATTATGCGAACTTGATTCTAGCTTAAATACAGGAGCCAGGAGGAGCTCAGATAGAATCATAAAATGGAAGAATAGATGAATCTCCAGGATGCAGTTTCACTGTTTCAGCGAGCCACAAATTACTATGGAAATTGCATTTTTTTGTCCCTCTTTCCGAGGCATAAAAAAGAAGAGTCAGCTTAAAGCTGTGCGTGATGTATAGAGGTGTGGTGAGGTGGTGAATGGTGCGAGGTGAATTACTCCATTCATTCAAAACAGCAGCACCAGCATTTCTGCATTTGCTAAGTCTCCAGCTCAGCACCTACAGTATTCCCAGGGTATGTGTCCTTCTAAAAAAGTGAGGATCGGGATCAAAACCGGGGTGGGGGGCAATCCCACAAAGAAAGAGACCAGGGAACCCCCTAAAAGGCATCAGATTGGGATTTAATGCACAATGCTGTGTCCCCCGCCTGTTCTTAGAGCAGGGGTGAAATGTGGATTGCTTCTGAGAGTCCTGCTGCTTCCTTACCCATGTGCAATTTGTGTGGCCCATCGCGCCGTCCTGCACCATAAATCAACAATTGATCCACGAGTCTCTGACACCAGCCTCCCAGCTGGGCAGAGGTGGAGAAGCTACAGCACCAGCTGGGGAGCTGTGCCCGGGGGCCATCCAAGCCCTCAACAGGCTGCATCACGCTGCCATCTCCAGCGTGTCCTAAACCACTGGCCGAGCGGCTCCTTTGCACCCCGGGGAGCAGGCACCCAGGCACGCTGACCAGTTAACACAAGTGGCTTTTTGGATCTTAGCAAGGGGTCAGCCTCTGTGTCTTTAAGTTGAAAGGGCAGCACATGCTGCTATGTGCTTCCCCCCTCCCGCCCAATATATGAGACTGGAGCCCAGTACAGAGTGCCCCCTGGAGGAGTTGAGCCTCACGTGCATGCTGCAGGGTCATAACACTCCCCCATTCTTTGTCTGCCCCGCTGCTGGCTGAGAGCTGGAGCTCTGGGCGAGCTTTGAGGGGCTCCCCCAGGTGGCAGTGTAATTCACAGCCAATAATTTGGAGATGCACTTAGATTGAAGCTGGGACAGGTTATTTGTTTGACTGCAGTGCAGCCGGGATTTCCCCCCCCTCACCCGAGCGATTTCTGCCACCAGCAAATGTTGGTGGAATGCTTGGCAATTATGATGATTGTTTTTAAAGGAAAGACCTCTCCAACACACACATGCTGCTCGGCTAATGCTCTTAGGTGGGAGCTCTGAAGGCTGCTAAACCACAGGGTACTTCTGAGGTTACATTTGTCACCTGCAGCTCTGATCACCTAAAATACCTACAGAAAAGCTTTTTTAGAAGCCTGAGCCGTAATTGTCAGGTAGGAGACAGTGTAGGGGGAAGGCACTCTCCCGTACATGGCATGAATAGCACTTCGATCACATTTTAGCACTTCCATGGCACTTTTAATGTTCCAAGCCCTTGACTAACAGCAGCTAATAAGTGGGTTGGTAACATGTTTGGTTTGTTTTATTTTGACTCCAACCAAGAGAAATGTATTTTCCCTGATTTTTAAACTGTTTTTCCTGTTATGATTTGAAAACAGATCAAAATTAATCTTAGGGCTTTTTCTTATTTAGTTATTTACGGTAACACCATAACCAAGTTGAATTTGTATCCCATCTCTCATATAAACTGCATGCTTTGCAGAGTTAAATAACAGCCAGAGCATTAAATTGTAAGTAATGGCAGAGGCAGAGACAAATTAAGAGCTGCAGGCAAGAGAAGAATAATGCTTCCTGCCGAGATTTGAAAATAGATGGTTTAGGCAACTATTAATATTATTTATATTCCATTAGTTCCTAGGTGCTCCAGGCTGGGACCGTGGCCCCATTGTGTTAGACAAGCATAGCAAGACACAGCCCTAGCCCCAAAGTGTTTACAATCTTGATTGAAGACAAGATGTAACAGGTGGATGAAACCGACAAATGAATAAGGAATGGAAGGGGCGGGGGAGGATGATGTAACAATAATATGACCAATCACATTGGCTAGCTGTGTTCACAGTCTAGCTCCTCAGCTGCCCTACACTGGCAGCAGTTCTGGGAGCAGCTTGGCATACGTGGGTTTAAGGAGAATAAGGTGATGGTGGGGTGGCTCTGGATTTTTTTTCAATGGCGCTTGTTACATCCTGGGGGGAAAAAAAGCAGTGAGCAGGAGAGACACAGGAAGGCTGTTTCGAAGAGCAGGGGATGCAGAGAAGGTCCTCCCACCAGCAGGGCCTAGATTGTGCAAAGAGACAGAAATTAGTCTGGTGGCAGATGGAGGGGAGCAATGACAGAAAAGATTTGTGTAATAGGCTGGGGCAAACAAGAATGAGGGCATCCTGGCTCTGGAAATGATGGGGAAGCAAATGGAGTCACATTTCCAACTTCCTTTTGCAAGCCTTCCCCTAAATACTTAATCATGTTGTCTGATATAGGAGTAAGTGATGGGTGAGTTTGTGCTCACACATGTATCTGTGCAAGCACACACTCCTAATTTTAACAAACACCCCATGTGCATGTGCAAATCAGACATTTTCATGGCCAGTTACTTAATGCAGTTGGCATGTATGCATGCATATAGCTGACTTTTACATGCACATAGGATATTTGTGTACAAAAGTTAGTCATGGATAAATGTATGCAGGCACTTGCTCATACCTAACTGTGATAATCAGTCGCAGTTCCTACTACATCAACATCTAGACACTGTGGGCAAGAAGCACAGTTGTGCTCATGAGTAAGTCACACAGTTTTGTATAATAGAATCTGATGGAATATAGCTTTAGAATATTGCAGTCATCTATTCATTTCTTTTTAAATTGCAACCAAGATTGCCACTAAAGAAGACATGACTGCGGGACCTTGGTCTGACATCTGACCTGAAGTCTTGTATTATCTATATCTTTCAATAGTAGACTATCCTTAGAATAGCACTGCAGTTAGGTACAATCCCAAATCCTTGTGAGGGACTTGGACCCACAGTTATCCAGCCGAAAGAGGAGAGTGTTGCCAGCTGAACCATGCTGACATTTTCAGATGAGAGAAAATCAGTACATGGGAAATGAATTGATAAAATTTCAAATATTAAATGTTTGTATGAATAGTTAATTTTGTTCATTAGTAACAAAATGTTGATCCAGTGCATTTAGATAATATTGGCATTTAATACATTACTCTGATCACTTTGCAAACATTTCAAGCTTACCTCTTCACTGCTTTGTGCCTTAGGCAGTCACTAACACCCAGGTAAGGGGTGCAATACACTACCACATCAGAATGGTTGTGATTTATACTCACTTTGCACAGGTGCATATCGTTTCATGTACTACATGCTGGGTATTAACATGAGGGGGCTCCATGTTTCTTGAACTAAACTGGCTCTTCATTAAGAGAACTATTTACAGAGATGCCAACCATGGGCAAACAGACTGACTTCCTGGTGCCTCCTCCAATCTCTTCCCTCCTGCAACCTGTGCTCCTCCTGCCAAGTTCCATGGAGTTTTCTATATAAATGACTTAAGTTGCCAGGCAGCACAGAACTAGGCCCTTAATCTTATTTCTTGGGTGGAAACTAATTCATGAAGGTTGTCTGCAACTCTGCAAATGTTTGTCTGTCATGTCCATGGCATAAATCCAGAGAGTTAGAAATGAAACAAAAATATTCTTCCTGAAGGGTTGCAATGTAACGCTACTTTATTTCTTAGAATTCAGAAATCTACTGCACAGCAACCAAATACACAGAGAGACATAGCAGGCTGCCACCTAAGGCAGAAAAGTACAACTCAACCTATGTTGCCCCAGACTGCCTCTTTTGCAGACTGAGTGCTGAGGATAGATCGCATGCTTCTCCCTAGGCTGCAAGAAGGATCATGAAACCCCTTAGAATTTAAAGTGATAGCTTGTAATTTTAACAGTTTTCCGTATACCACATCTTCCACTGTCTATCCATCTCTTGGCATTGGTGATCGCCACAATTATCCCTTTTTGCATAAGATTATTGAGAAAGGGATGAGGTAACTTTGGTGCAATCTGGACCTGAGATTTCCTCAGTCCTTCTCAGTCTGGTTTTTAGCAAGAAGACTGTACTAATTTCAGTGGGCTTTGGATCACGTCCCCAATGATGGACAAAGGTCAAGTATTTGTACTTTTCTGTTAATAGCTTTTGGTGTCACGGACTATAACATTTTGTTGACTCTTGCACAGACCTTAGCTAGTGTTGTGGAATAAGCATGTTTCGTCTAGGGAGTGAGTCCTTAAAACTGACTCTTCACCTGATCAGCGTCTAATTGATGGACACGTGGGGACAGGAAGGAATTTTCCCTCAGGTCAGATTGTCAGTGACTTGGGGAAGTTTCGCCTTCCTCTGCAGCATGTGCAGAGGACAAATACCAGCTTAGATCCAGAGATTTCTATTATATTAAGTCCACTCCCCAACTGCCCCGATCTAGGCTGCTGCCCCCACTTTCCAAAACAGTTTTCTCTAGTTACCTACATGTACAGTAAGATTTGTTCTCACTGTTTTCTCAAGGAGATGGACTATTAAGGATACAAAGACCATTTATTAATGGCAAATAGCTATATTTCAAAGGCTTAATAACCCAGCTTGGTTACCAAGGGCCTCCTAAATTCCCATCCATTCCATTTCATAGAGCATTTGCCTAGTTTCAGTCAGACCTCTTGCTAAAACCCCATAAGCAATTTTTCTTTTGCTAAGAAATAGAATTTGGGGCTGTGTTGTGGAGTATGCACACCCTGTCCTCCTTTGGGGCGGGGCACGATCCCACCGGGGTTACAGCCTACCAGACTGTCCTTTGGCGGAAAACAGCATGGCCTAGTGGCTGGAGTCAATATGACTGCCCTTAGGGTCAGGGCTGTGTGGCCTAGTGGCTGGAGTCAGGAAGCGGGCCGCCCCCTAGGGGAGTCAGTGGAGAATCCTACTGCAACACGCTGACCTAGGGGAGTCAGCGGAGAATCCTATGCAACACGCTGACCTTGCTCGGGTGGTAGATACCACTCCCCTTGCCTCCCTGGGCCACTTCCTACCACAGTTCCTGAGGTAGCAGCTGCTATGCCATCGGGACCTCTGGGCTCACTGGTGGAACTCTGGCTCCCAGCTGCTCGCTGAGGGTAGCAGGTCACCAGTCTGGTCTCTGGGTCCTCAGGCTCCTGCAGTCCGCAGCTGTAGCAGCTCCTGGCCTGGAGCCTCCACCAAGCGTTCTCTCTCCTCGGCCCTCAGCCTAAAATGAGCTGGGCTGCTCCTTTTTATTCTGTGGTAGCAGTTGGAGCGGGACGTCCACCACCCATAATGTGGAGTTAACCCTATCTTGCCCAGTGAGGGGTATGCACACCCCATCACAGGTTGTTCCCCAGACTCTCAAGTACTGGTTTCCAGTGCAGTTTTATACACTTAGGAGTCTTATCTGAGGTGACCCATAAATCCACACTTGATTGCTTTTTGCACATCACTGCTTTTTTGGTCTGTCTCCCTTGCACCATCTCTGACTAACCTCAGCAGATTGAGAGAAGAGTATGAATTCCCTCCAACCACATCACCACTAAAACCAGCCATAGTGAGACAAGTTTCCTTACAGCACACCAAGTCCTGCCGGACTCCCCACAAGACTTGTCTCAGACACTGGTTAAATCTTCCTCTGCCAGCAAGTCACATGGTTAGAGGCAAGGGCAGGACAGTCACGTCACAGGAGACAACAAAGGGAAACAAGGAAGCGTTGCCAGACTTAGTAAGATCTATTGTAATGTAAGAAGCCTCACTTCCAGGAATGGCCTCAAAAGGTTGCTGCTCTTGGGTTTTCAAAGAAGCCTGCCCAAATCCAGATGAGATTTGGGCATCTAACTGCCTTAGGCTCCTTTGAAAACCCCCAGCCTCAGTTTAAAAGAGGAGAGGATTTAATCATGTATTCTTGGTCCAGCTCTTACACCGCCTTAGATTCGTGCCCCTGACAAACTGGGACAAGAAACTCTCCTGCACATGTCATCTTCAAGGAAGACGAATCCAATGAAGCTGAGCCGGGAAGAATTCCCCAGGAAATTTGGGAAGCAATGGCTAAAGGGCTGAGTTCAGACCTCTTCTCTTGCTCACTCACCTCCAGTGAAGAAGCCACTTAAATACCCCTTTTGGACCTGGGGAGGGGGAAGAAGGAACAGGTCTCCTCTAGAAAATTTGCCTCTTTTACATAGAACTCTTTCTTTTCCTGATCATTTCTCCTTTTCCAACCCGGCTGTAGATGTTTATGGGAGAATTAGCTCCAATTGCTGAGAGAAGAAAAGACCAAACAGCAGGCATTTCCCAGTCATCCCTCAATCAAGGCATTACTGACTAGCATGGGATCAGCTCCAGGTTTTGAATTCTCCCTCCCTACTCAGACAGGAACCATTTATTGTCTGCCATCTGGGAAGAAAGAAGTGTGGGGGAAGGAGCTGGCAAACATACTGGGAGACGGAGGGTCAGTGCTGTGCTCTGGAATTCTAAAAATAAAAACTTCTCTATGGAGAGAGACAGGCAACACTGATGGCGACTAGCAGCCACACCACCCACAGATGAGAATGGAAGGCTTCAGAATGTAAGGACAAACAAGGTGATTCACTACTCCAAAATCATTTACTGCTCTGTGTATTGCAACATCTCGCCTAAGTCAATTGCACATAGTTGTATTCTAGATTTGTGGTTTGATGTGTGTTATCAGTGGAAAAACAGAGCAAACAGATTTTTGTGATTTAATTAGTTTTTTATTTTGAGGTGTAAAAATAGTAATGTATTAAAAAAATTAGAAGCTATGGGGCCAGTCCCTCAAAACTTATCACTTCTTATCCTAACCAGGCCTCATTTTTCTTAGACTGCACTTGTTAGATGGTATTGCTTCTGCTAATTACCGCTTTCCCCTTATCTTCAGTAAGTCAACACTAACCTAATAAACCCATAGGCGCCAACTTTCTCCGGCGCCGGTGGGTGCCTGAGCCCCCCCGCCCCTGACTCCGCCCCCTCCCTGCCCCTATTGGATCCCTTCCCCAAATCCCCGGCCCCGCCTCTTCCCCCAGCACGCTGCATTCCCCCTCCTTCCCCCTCCCTCCCTGCCCTGCGAATCAGTTGTTTTGCAGCGCAAGCGCTGGGAGGGAGGGGGGAGAAGCAGGACACAGTGGCGCACTTGCGGCAGAGGCAGAGGTGAGCTGGAGCAGGGGGGCAGGGCGGGGCCACCGCGACCTGCTGGTGGGTGATGAGCACCCACCAATTTTTTTCTGTGGGTGCTCCAGCCCCGGAGCACCCACGGAGTCGGAACCTATGAATAAACCTGTTAAATAGTAAGTGCCTAAGGGCCAACCAAGAGTGGGGCTCCATTGTGTTACACGGTACTAATAGAGTAGTAGATGGTTCCTGCCCTGAAGAGTTAACAGGCTGAGTAGACAAGATGGACACAGTAAACAAGCCAAGCAATCACTGTAATGGTAGCAAATGACATGTTAGTTCTACAATTTTTTAAAGTTATTTATTTATTGGGTTAGTGAGGAGGCGACCAGCTAAATGGAAAGAAAAAAGGAAGGGAAAGGGAGTGGGAGAACAGGGTAAGAGGGGCAGGTGTGGAGGTAGGCTGAGGTGAAGACACTGAGTAATATGAGAAGCGTGTTTGCTACGCCTAGACTTTTACCCCTGCAATCTGGCCACGCAGACTGGCGATCCCTCTGATTCCACTCCTCCATGATTCCCCACACCTGTTACGTCCGAGGGTTCAGAAAACTGAACATTTTGTGCTAATGAACCATGCTCTAATTTGCATATTGAGGAACATACTTTACTTTATTTACATAAATGGTAGCCAATGTCCTGGTTCTCACTGAAAAGGCTGTCTCATAGAACTAGCTTTAGGAACACCGGAATTGCTGTGCTCCTGGCTGGCTCCCATATCTCTTGGGCATGATGTCCAGGAAAACTCTGGTGGTTCCTTGAGGCCCAGCCCTAGGTGTCTCCTTGTCTTGGAGTGGGTGGAGGGCTGTGGTTCGGTCGATAACCCTTAGTGCTGCTGCTCACTCTGGGACAGGAAGGGATTCTGGTTGCTTTCTACCAACACTGGGAATGCCCTAGCTGGGCTGCAGATCTCTAGCTGAGTGCCCAGCTTTTGCTGCTCATTGCTTCCTGAGGGCTCTCATCCTGCCCTTGCCTGTAGCTTCCTGGCTGGAGGCTCTGTCTTGCCTACTATTCCTCCCTCGCAGGCAGCTATGGCATGGAAGAGATGGATAGAGTACTTCCCATTGTCACCCTTATTGCAGCTCCCAGTCCTTCGCCATAGATAGGTTAAAAGACTCTAACCATGTAGACTTATCTTACAGCAGAGTCCTGGAGAACTAACTAATCATAGGGATCCTGCCTATAAGTAAAGAGATACCATCTAGAGTATCTCCAGAGAGTAGCTGAAAACAGGAGCCTGCCAGCCAAAGCACATAATCTGCCAGCTCTGATGCCCATCTAGATGGTGTGTGTCTTTCCATAGGGAGATGGCCTGCGTTAGGTTCTGAAGACTACTGAAAAATCTGCAATCAGGAGATGGTTAAGGGCAAGGGTCCAGTATGTCCTGAAGACATTTCCTTGTACACCTCTACCTCAAGGAGCTAATAGGGGAGGTATCTGAGCCTCTAGCTATTATCTTTGGAAAATCATGGGAGACGGGAGAGATTGCAGAAGACTGGAAAAGGGCAAATATAGTGCCCATCTATAAAAAGGGAAATAAAAACAACCCAGGAAACTACAGACCAGTTAGTTTAACTTCTGTGCCAGGGAAGATAATGGAGCAAGTAATTAAGGAAATCATCTGCAAACACTTGGAAGGTGGTAAGGTGATAGGGAATAGCCAGCATGGATTTGTAAAGAACAAATTGTGTCAAACCAATCTGATAGCTTTCTTTGATAGGATAACGAGTCTTGTGGATAAGGGAGAAGCTGTGGATGTGGTATACCTAGACTTTAGTAAGGCATTTGATACGGTCTCGCATGATATTCTTATCGATAAACTAGGCAAATACAATTTAGATGGGGCTACTATAAGGTGGGTGCATAATTGGCTGGATAACCGTACTCAGAGAGTTGTTATTAATGGTTCCCAATCCTGCTGGAAAGGCATAACGAGTGGGGTTCCGCAGGGGTCTGTTTTGGGACCGGCTCTGTTCAATATCTTCATTAACGACTTAGATATTGGCATAGAAAGTACGCTTATTAAGTTTGCGGATGATACCAAACTGGGAGGGATTGCAACTGCTTTGGAGGACAGGGTCATAATTCAAAATGATCTGGACAAATTGGAGAAATGGTCTGAGTTAAAAAGGATGAAGTTTAGCAAAGACAAATGCAAAGTGCTCCACTTAGGAAGAAAAAATCAGTTTCACACATACAGAATGGGAAGAGACTGTCTAGGAAGGAGTACGGCAGAAAGGGATCTAGGGGTTATAGTGGACCACAAGCTAAATATGAGTCAACAGTGTGATGCTGTTGCAAAAAAAGCAAACATGATTCTGGGATGTATTAACAGGTGTGTTGTGAGCAAGACATGAGAAGTCATTCTTCCGCTCTACTCTGCTCTGGTTAGGCCTCAGCTGGAGTATTGTGTCCAGTTCTGGGCACCACATTTCAAGAAAGATGTGGAGAAATTGGAGAGGGTCCAGAGAAGAGCAACAAGAATGATTAAAGGTCTTGAAAGAATTGGGTTTGTTTAGTTTGGAAAAGAGAAGACTGAGAGGGAACATGATAGCAGTTTTCAGGTATCTAAAAGGGTGTCATAAGGAGGAGGGAGAAAACTTGTTCACCTTAGCCTCTAAGGATAGAACAAGAAGCAATGGGCTTAAACTGCAGCAAGGGAGGTCTAGGTTGGACATTAGGAAAAAGTTCCTAACTGTCAGGGTGGTTAAACACTGGAATAAATTGCCTAGGGAGGTTGTGGAATCTCCATCTCTGGAGATATTTAAGAGTAGGTTAGATAAATGTCTATCAGGGATGGTCTAGACAGTATTTGGTCCTGCCATGCGGGCAGGGGACTGGACTCGATGACCTCTCGAGGTCCCTTCCAGTCCTAGAATCTATGAATCTATAATGCTGTCCTCGGGAGCCAAAATATCTTACCACGTTATAGGTGAAACCGCGTTATATCGAACTTGCTTTGATCCACCGGAGTGCGCAGCCCAGCCCCCCCGGAGCACTGCTTTACCACTTTATATCCGAATTCGTGTTATATCGGGTCGCGTTATATCGAGGTAGCGGTGTATTTGTTAATGAGAGCAATAAGGGGTTTAGACACAATTGTTAATTAAATTTAATTACCCTCTTCCCCTCCCCCCACAGCCAGATTTCTCAGGAGTTCAGAGGAATCTTTGTTGGTTAAAGAAATGGATTTCAGCCTTTTCCTGAGTTTCACAAATATTGCAATCTGTCACTGATGGACAGGAAAGTAATGCACATAGGTATTATTAGAATTTTATAATAACTTTCAGGTTATTGATCTAACAATGATCTGAGACTCTGCAACTTTGACATCAAATAACCAAATTATCCTAATGTTTCCCTAGTTTGCAACCTGGAAAGAGTAATAGACTCTAAGGCCAAAAGGGATTCTAAGGCCATTGAAATCATCTAATCTGACTGCCTGTATAACATGGGCCATAAGAGACTGAGATGACGTCATCTGTTAATTTAACTGCAAGTTCTTGAGTACAGGATGTGAAGAATGTGATATATCTAGTAATTTCTGTGACTATTTTGTGACCCTCTTGTTTGCTGTTTATGGTGTTGCTTGCTAAAGGATAACTAAGGGCTAAGAAAGTCTTAGGTGGTTTTCACTGCCGGAAGAACCAAAGTTAGATGGCCTAGTCACTGGTGCTTACTTGATAGTACAGGTTTTAAGGCCTTTGAAGTTTTCTCACTGTCCAAGTTGGGTACAACCATCCCTAGCTGAGGCCCTTCAAGTGGGAAACTTTAAACAAAGAATTTGGAAACTGTGAAAAGAGCAGCCCCGATGAAGGAAGAGGCAGGGTCTGCAGAAATGCAGATGGAACGCAAGGTCCTTGATCATATGGGTACCTGTGATAAGCTGGACTGGGATACATTTTGAGGGAAATGCTGTGCTTTAGGTAAGGGCTTGTTTACCCAGGACATTAGCCTGTGTCAAGTTACTGTGTGAATCTACAGCACACCAGCTTGCTATGCAATACTGTGCAATGCAGACACTGCTCTAATGCCCTAAAAAGTGCCGTAGTGCCCTTTGATGTACTCCTGTTTCAAACAACAGTATGTCAAAAGGCATCACAGAAATTTTAGGGCACTGTAGCAGTGTCTGCATGGGATGTTACTGCGCAGCAAGTTGGTATGCTGTAGATTCACATCCTGTCTTGCCATGCACTAATGTCCCATGCAGACAAGGTCTAAGACAGTGTCCTATGTAGACAAGGACAATGAATGTAGGCCTTCTGTTGTTTGGACCCTTTTCTCTCTGATTGCTATGTTTCTGTGGTTAAATAAATAATGCTTTGTTTGAAGAAGAACTCCAGACTCACCACATTTTCATACTGATCACAGCTCCCAAAGGGAAGTTTCTGGCAGGCGCTAAAACCAATTGGGCCTGCTAAGGAAATACAGCTGGTAATCAGGGGGTCTGTAATCTGGAGACCCAGTATAAAGGTGGTGTACATCATGGGATTCCACCTAGAGAGAAGTGCAGGTGCTGAGGTCTGTTATTTGGAAGGTGTTCCCAAGGGTGATTGAGAGAGAGGTCAAAGGTATAGCTAGCTAACCCTGTAACTACTACCCAGGGCCTTGTCAATGCCAATCAACTCCTATCTATCTATCTATAGAGGGAGGGAGAGAGAGAGCTAATTAGCTATACTGCAATTTCACCAAGGCCTTCTCCCCACATTTTCAGCTGCTTGTAGCTTATGCCAATTATCCATGCACACAAAGGTTAGCAGCTTAGCTTGAGATAGATGATGCCAAACTGGTCATTTACTTTTCAGAATACATTTAATTATAACTTTCAAATCATGTTATAGATGTAGCTTTGCTATACACATGGATACCCTAATAATTAGATAAAAACCCCACACAGTTCTTTCCTACTCACAACTTTACCTAACCCTTATTTGACAATAGCACTTTCCTAGCTCAAGGCTGTTTTGTGTAAAATCTGTCATTCAAGCACAGGTCATTCTAGCTATGTAATTTTGTGGCTATCTTTCATCCTATATGTGCATTCACACCTCCTTGTTAATTAGATACTTACTCTTGGGAGGGGATTAACAAATCTGTTGGGTCTGCCAATTGCTGAGGGTCTGATGCTTGATCTACAGAAGTGTCTTAGACCTGTGGATGGGAAATGACCATGATTTCTTTAATGGCTGGCTGAGTAGGGAACCCTCCAAGTTGTTAACAGTCCTCACAATCCAGGGAACAGTACTCTTCTGATAAAGCCTGGGATTAGTGGTGGACTGTGTGAACAGCACCTTGGAGCCATCCAAGAGTTTTCTAGAAGAAAAGAGGCAAAGCATTGCCTTTGAAGTACAGATTCATTGATGAGCCACAGCAGTGTTCACAGGGTCTTCAATTATTCTCAGTTTTGGAGTTGACTGGTTTTCGTCCCCTGGGTTGTATGGACCTACCTCCACTTCAGGCATTTGCACTTACTCCTTCTCCTCCTCCTCCTCCTCCTTCTTCTTCTTCTTCTTCTTCTCATATACCTATTGCCTGGGTTTTCTTGATCTTCCCCTATGTAGAAGTCCGGTATTTGCTATTGTAAGAGTTGGAAATCTACAGGTGTCTTCTTTCAGGTGTGGAGGGTAGAGGTGCACTTGGGCCAATCTGGGCAGGTAGTATTCCGCTGCAAAGAGATTATACATAAATGCTTTGGAGAATTTGGTTAATTTGAAAAACCCTCGTGTCATTTCTAATTCTAGCTGCAAGAAAAGGCACTCTTGGGGGAGATCCAACGAGAAGGGTTGCCCCCTACTTCAACAAGCAGGAAAGAACTCAGCAGCCAGAGAGGAGTCAAAAGCTCTGTTTTACTCAGTGGAGAAAATCTACTATTTCTCGCTGCCTGCCATCTTCCAAGGGAAGAGGATATTCTGGCAGAGGACCTAAATTCACTCTTTACTGATGCAGAGGGAAGGGCCCTGTGACGGGTTGGATCACAGAAACCCCCTTGGGAGCTGCCACCTAATGTACCAAGACTACCCCTGCTCCTGTTTTCCCTGCCAGCTCAGGACTCCAGCACCCTGTCTTGCTGAGCCAGACACTCCCGTCTGCTCCAACACAGACCCAGGGTCTGAATTACTTGCCCCAAAGCTGCAAGTTTACCTGAAAACAGCTCACAGAAGTGGGCTTGTCTTTAGCACTCAGATGCCCAACTCCCAATGGGGTCTAAACCCAAATAAATCCGTTTTACCCTGTATAAAGCTTATACAGAGTAAACTCATAAATTGTTCGCCCTCTATAACACTGATAGAGAGATATGCACAGTTGTTTGCTCCCCCAGGTATTAATACATACTCTGAGTTAATTACTAAGTAGAAAGTGATTTTATTAAATACAGAAAGTAGGATTTAAGTGGTTCCAAGTAGTAACAGACAGAACAAAGTAACTCACCAAGCAAAATAAAATAAAATGTGCAAATCTATGTCTAATCAAACTGAATACAGATAATCTCACCCTCAGAGATGCTTCAGTAAGTTTTTTTCTCAGACTGGACACCTTCCAGGCCTGGGCACAGTTCTTTCCCCTGGTATAGCTCTTGTTCCAGCTCAGGTGATAGCTAGGGGATTCTTCATGATGGCTCCTCCCTCCCCTCTGTTCTCTTCCACCCCTTTATATATCTTTTGCATAAGGCGGGAACCCTTTTCCCTCTGGGTTTCTACCCCCCCTCACTGGAAAAGCACCAGGTTAAAGATGGATTCCAGTTCAGGTTACATGATCACATGTCACTGCAAGACTTCATTACCCACTTGCCAGCACACACATATACAGGAAGACTCACAGGTAAACACAGCCATCTGCAGACAATGGGAGTCATCAAGATTTCAAACCACCATTAATGGCCCACATTTTGCATAATTACAATAGGCCCTCAGAGTTATATTTCTATTTTCAGATACAAGAGTGGTACATTTATACAAATAGGATGATCACACTCGGTAGATTATAAGCTTTGTAATGATACCTTACAAGAGACCTTTTGCATGAAGCATATTCCAGTTACATTATATTCACTTCTTATGTTTTTATAAAACCACATAGACTGCACAACGTCACAGGCCCTTCACCCCTGCTGGTACTAGTCTCTAAAAGACAAGTAGGGAGAATGCCTTGCAGACATGTTTGAAGAAGGACAGTGATTCAGAAACTACAGTGGACCAGATGCTGTTTTCCTGAAGTCTGGCAGAGACTGGATGGATATCTGCTTGCATTTCAGAACTATTCTATTCATTCCTTGGCCACTTCCAGGGCAGAGAGAGAGGCTTCAGCAAAGATCTTCAAGGTAGTCTCTAGGGCAGTGAGTAGACGGGCATCTATTTTGGCAGGTGTGCAACCTTTAGGTGCCGGGTTCTCCAGACTGTCCTGCAGAATTTGTAGTGTCCACCCCTACACTATTCTCTCTGACAGATTCTTCAGTCAAATCCTGTCCATTCCAGACTAGTGCTCTGAAGATGCAGAATGTAAGATTTTTATTTGTAAAGATGATCTTTACATATCAGAGGTGTGAGCTATGGTACTGATGCGACACTTCTGGGAATCTTTAGTTTTCTGTGATGGAACAGAGTGCTGTTAGACTATTTCCCCCTTACTTTACTTTTGCTACAGAGTTGTTAGTTGCACTTGGATGCACACTTACATCACAGGTATTTGTTTAGAGCCACCTCTGTATAATCCTTTGCACGTTTGCACTATTCATGCTTCTAAAGGCTTTGTCTAGGGGTCAGGCAGGGCCGGCTCCAGGCACCAGCTTACCAAGCAGGTGCTTGGGGCGGCTGCTTCGGAGAGGGGCGGCACGTCCAGGTATTCGGCGGCAATTCGGCGGACGGTCCCTCACTCCCGCTTGGAGCGAAGGACCTCCCGCCGAATTGCCACCGCAGATCGCGATCGCAGCTTTTTTTTTTTTTTTTTGGTTTGGCTGCTTGGGGCGGCCAAAACCCTGGAGCCAGCCCTAGGGTCGGGGATCTGGGTCCAAAAGAGCTCAAAATTCTTGGTATTATCACAGTTTCCTGTTATGTGTGTGATCTCAAAGTGCATCCCATCAGAGCCTAGAGAGGCAAAATTTAGGTTAAATCTTGATTTTTGGAGTTGCTGCAGCATACTGGTCTTGTTCTGTGGACGTTTTTGTGGATACTTTTTTACAGTGAAATTAATATACTCAGTTGCTTTTTTTTTTCTTTTAGCAGTCTGCTGTATTCAGCAGTTTGCTAAAGAGATTTTCAATTTACCTGTATTTAAAAGCTGCTGGAGTGAGTTACAAATCAATCTAACTCCAGCTGCAGGGCTCTATGGTGGTTCATCTGTCTTTTTGTTACAGTGTAAGCAAGTGTGTCTCCAACAAGCACATTCATGCCACGCTCACCAAAAAGGATCATGAAGGCAATTTATATACCTATGCCCTGAGACCTAGAGGACACTAGTGGCTTGCCACCAAAAAACCCACCCAGAAGACTGAAAAGCATGCAGTCCCATGGCCTTGTTACATATTTAGGGTTGTTCCTGGTCTCACTTTGCCTGGTGTAAATCAGTAGTAACACCACTGTAATCAGTGGAAATACACCCATGTGAACCCAATGTAAGTGAGAGTGGAAGCAGGCCTGTACTGTACTATAATGGAGGCCATCTTAAAATTTGATCACTTGAAGTGCCAGGTGTATTCTGAGTGTGGTGGTCTGAAGGTTAATGTGCCACTCTTTGTCACTGATTCCATATCAGACGTATTCAGTTTACGTAAAAAAGATATTTTTCAAATGCCAGCATTGTAAACTCCCCCTGGGATCTGAAAGCCAGGCTGGATGCTGCTCTTCTTGAGCATCATCATCATCAATAATAATAATAATTAATAATAAATAGTGACAATACTTAGCTCTTCTATAGCACTTTTCATCTGTAGATATCAAAGTGCTTTACAAAGGAGGTCGGTATTATTATCTCCATTTTACAGATAAGAAATTGAAGCACAGGGTGAAGGGACTTGTCGAAGTCACTCCACAGGCTAGTGTTGGGGCCAGGAAGAGAACCCAGGTCTCCTGAGTCCCTGTCCAGAGCTCTAGCTTTTAAATTCTACAGGTCAAATTATGCCTCCCCCAATTAACACCTGTGAAAATCCTGCTCCCCTAAGTGGTGGTTGCACCAGGTGTAACTGACTGGGACCATAGACACGGGAACTAAGGGTGCGGGGGTGCTGCAGCACCCCCATGTTTTACGCGGGGCTCCGCATGCGGGGTCCCAGCTGCTGATCCTGCGCCCAGGGTCCTGGCTGCCAGCCCCAGCCTTGGCCCCCTTACTACTGTCTGGGCCCCCTCCTCCCAGAGACACGACCCTGCCCTAGATTGGGGGGGCGTGGCTAAGGGTAAGGGGGCTGGCTTTCAGCACTCTGACTATTAAGTGTTCCCGTGCCACTGACTGAGACTTAGCGTATAGTTCCGTTGATGATGCACCAGAAGGAAAAGAATCAAGCTCACATCCTCTCCGCTATGCTGACTCTGCAGGGTTTAATAGGCGCAAAAACATCTCTGTCACCGACATCCGCAGATCTGACTCTAAGTACACACACGGAGCAGATATCCCGTGGAAGATGGTGACATGTTTACATCACTTTTTGAAGTAAAGCCACATGTTAATGGCTCAGTCCTGGAAGTTGCTGAGTAACTTCAGTAATCTGCCAACCACCAGATATTCCCCGTGACTCTACTGGGGGTTGAGGGTGCTCAGCACCTTGCCGGGTCAGGCCCACTTCTGTTTTGTAAATAATGAGGCTACTACAGCATTTTCCAAACCATCTTATTAATAACCAGGAGGTGTATATGACAGTGATAAAAAATCACTACAGCATTACCTGGCTTTTGACAGAGAGAATTTTTCTATCGCTTCTCAAGCTGAAGGCATAGTAGAAAAAATGTATTTTTTTTTCTGCAGTGCTTTTATCCTCTGAAAAAATCAAGGTGAACTCAAACCCATCAAAGCTGTGCTGAAAAAAATTTGCATGATGAGAATATGAATGCAGTCGTTGGGGAAATTCTATTCTCTGCCTCTATACACTGAAAATACAAACCAGATGACTGAATTCTGCATCCTGGCTGTAGGTGCTTTGTGTATGTGTATGTTGGTCCTGGGTTCACAAGCACTTGCTTTTACATGTATACACAGAGCACTATTATATACATTTGGGGAGAGATTTTGAAAGGCAAAAATGGCAAGTCAAAGGCAGTGACGTGTCTGACTGACATTTGTGCCTTTGGAAAATCTCCTCTTGGATAAAATTTTCTAAAGCTCCTAAGTGACTTAGGTTCCTAAGCCCCGTTTCCAAAAGTCAGTGGCACTCAGGGTCTTAAGTCCCAGTTTCAAAAGTGACTTCAGGACTTAAGATCCTAAATCACTTAAGTATTTTTAAAAGTTTTACCCTTGAACAAGTGATTGAGATGATGATATGATGTGCTTGAGATGCCTTTTTTTATTTAAAATATACTGTAGAAACACCTATGCATGCTAGTAACAAAACCATATTTGGTTTTCTGTGATTTTTTTTTTTAAATGCCTGGGATTGGTTTAAAAATCATAGCAGTGAGGGGGGATAGTGCTGGTTAGAACCAGGAGGCACAAGTGTCAAAGTAAACACCATATTTAGTGGTTGCAGTGTTTCTCTGCTCTGCAGACCTGATATTTCTGTGACTGTTCAGTGGATAAGGGACTGGACACTACAGGGAATGCTTCAAAGGGGCTCAGGGACTGGGATGCACCTGTTGTTAACAAGCAAGGAAAAGGAAGGGCTGGCATAGCCCAGAGGAGAGTGCTTGGATGGCTAACAGGCTGTTGGTGTCAGGGAGCTGACACCCAATTAAGCGCAAGCAAGTCTGCCTCTTGCTGGAGGCAGGATAACAAGGTGACCCAGAGTCCTAGGCACCCCAAGAACCATCACACCAAGTCCTAGGCTAATGCCCTCATCAGTCATTGGTCCTTTGGCAGCATGGGTGCAATAGCAATGTTGCCATGCATCTATCCCTGTACCTCGGGGCGGGGGGGAGGGAGGAGTGCACGGTGCAGAAGGTGAACGCACAGGACGTGATGCTAACTGAGGCACGAGCAGTTTGCACTGAACTGCCTGGAGGGAAAGCAGAATGCAATGGAGTATGGCTGGCTCTCTGCATCTCCTTCCTGCTGACTCAGCCTGAAGACTGTTGACAATTTGTGAAGGGGAGCATTTGGTCTGTAGGATCAGAATATCAGGCATAAACACCAGTCCTTTTTCTTTTGCTGAATGTTTTAATATATCCTCTTAGCTATCAAGGAGTTGGGTGAAGAGGAAAGACTTATTGTGTTGCAACCTGGAAACTCTGAGGCTGGTGCTCTGTATTGATTTAGTAATAGTTGACAAAGAATACTAAAAAATTAGACCTGCTATGCTTGTTATGTCTTTCATCATAAAACCTTTATTGAGCAGCATGGGCCAGTATTAATTGATGGAACTCTATTAAACCCAATGGTCCTTCAGGTCAAATAAAGTCTTCTCAAGCAGCTTGTAAAAATTCTGCATAACATTCATTTGCCTATGTTGCTGCAGTGCAGTTTTATTGGATAGAGAGAATGCTTTGCTCTATTGTTCCCACCCCTGGATTGTACAAAAGTGCTGGGTTTTCAGGTAAGGTGACTCTAGCATGGGTCTGGTCCTTTGGGCACATGCATAACTCAACTTGACTGTTACATAGGTGTGGCCCTTTTAAGTCCAGAGTCTGGGGAAATTTAGTTGTCAGATGGAGCATGTGTCTGAGGGATGAAAGTGACTGGGGATCATGTGGATCTCTTGGGATTGTATAGGACAAATCTCTTGGCTTAGTGTGGGAGAGATCAGGGTTGGGAAAAGACCTAGGAAGTAGCTAGGCACAAGGCCTGGCCTGGTGAAGTTCTTAAAGCAGCGGGATGCTGGGGCAGATCGACAGGAGGCCTCGCTAGGGAGGGATGGCAAAGTTATCATTCATGATTGACAGCTGAAGTTTGAGATGAGTGAATATTATGGGGCAGGTCCTCTGTCTCTCCTATCCCCACTCAACTGCTTTCCAGCTCTCCTAATGAACCTGTGGACCTGTGAATTACTGTGGCATAGATGAGGTATTTGAGGAATTCCTCTGGGGTAGGGGAATTCCTGGATGGCATAGAGCAGACATAGGTGGATTTATATCATCACAGCAAAGAGGATGTGACTGGATGAAGGGGATGTGAGGAGAGTCACTGTGCTCTGTTGATTCCAAGCTGTTTGAATGGCCCTGGGGGTGGGCATTGTAGCTGGGAACAAATGAGAGTAACCCTGAGGGTGCTCTAATTTGTGCCCGGGGCATGCAGCCACTTTTGTACCCCTTCCCCTCAGACCCTTCACTATGCAGAAATCAGCTGGACCCAAGGGCCAAGCCCAGTGTCAATAGAGCAACAAAGAGAGGCATGTGTTTGGCTGACTCAGCGGAGACTCTTGAAAAGAAAGGAAGAAAAAAAATATGGTGAGCCTGACCCTGGAGTCCTTGCCCAGGGAAAACTCTCCTTGATTTAAATAGGAACAGTGCCAAGGATCAGGCCCAATCTTTTGGTTCAGCTATACACCTCCTGGGCAGTCCAGAAAATGCATGCACATTTAAAGGAGGCCTGTCAGAAATGCAGGTACTGTGGTGTAGATTTCAAGTACTCAGATACTGAACAGGAAAACAATAGTGGAACGGTTAGTGAAGGAAGCCTGTATCACCTCAAGGAATGGGATTATCCCCTTATGCAGTGGGCTTCATTTTCAAATAGATGTCCTTGTTTTTCCACACTCCAGTCTGGTAACTGTGTACCAGACAATTGCATTTGCACTCTGACATCATCAACAGGTGGCTTTGAAGAGTTTAGAGGTTATTGTACATCCAAATGAGAGCCCCAAATCCTCAGGGCATCGAGCTCATTGGAAGGGACTGCAGGTGTACCCAGCTATGATGGTGTGTACAGTAAGTGCCTATTCAGAGTTCAGTCCAGCTGGTGTAGCAATGGATATTTTATCTTTGACTCCAATGGGAGTAGCTCTCAGTACAGGTAGATGCCTAACTGGCCTTTTAAACCTAACGGTTGTATTTCTACATGGAAGTCATTATGTTTAAAAGCACTCTCATTGGAATGCTTTGTTCTCCATTGACTTCAAATCCAATTATTGTGGAATAGATAAAAACTCAACCTCTTCAAGTGGGGTATTTCAAAGGCTGAGCCACTTCCCCAAAATGAAGTGGATTGACAGAGCGGTGGGTTGGTGTTGTGTGCTCTTGTGATGATGGTGAAATAGGTAGATTCTAGCAATGGTTATGTTTTACTTTGGGGGAGCTGCTAGACTTTGAAGGTAGGTTAAATTTCGGGTCTGTAAACCATGACCATGTTTCTCTAAAAGATTTTAATTCTTGGTGTTTCTTCTCTTCTATCTTCTAACAAAATCCTCCTCTCATTCCCTCAAAATCGTATTTCTTATAGCCTACTGAGAGTGCCTCTGCTGCTTTAAGAGAAGTTAAAAAAACAGAATTGTAAGGCTAATTTCTTAAGGGCATGAATTATGAAAATCTGGTGATATAAGGATTTTACACAATAGACTGAAGCAAAATGATAAATTTATTTAAATATTCACTTGTGAATGGGAATCTTTCTTTGACTCTGTATTTTTATACACTGGGTGTGAGTGTATGCATGTGTAATGTATGCGTGCACAGGTGGGTGCATGTGAACACACTCATTCATACAGTACATTCCTAGGTGATCCTGGAATTAAAGCACCATCACCTAACTGTTGATGTAGTAACCAAATGCTTTCCCTTCATATGCCAAATACTGTACAAACAACTCTAATACAAGCAGCCACGCACTGATCTGCCATCTGCTTGTCTTGCCATCTCTAAGGTAGAGACATCTCCTGAGAAGAACTGTCAGCTGTGAATAACTTTTTGGCAATATCAATTGGGACCAGTGAAACCAATACAAAATAAGGGTCCTAAAATAGATGCTTATTTTTCTGCTGTCAAAAAGGCACATGAGTGAGGTGGGAGTGGGGTGTGTGTGTTAATTTTTGTTGCCTTTGCTTGGTGTTATTTGTTTTTTCCTCAAATGACTGATTAAAGTGTAATTAAACTTAAAATGAGAACATGAATTATGCATAGAGGCATGAGGGATTAGCAAAGTGCAGCCCATCATGTTTATAAATTATAAATGTATTATAAATTAGAACATAAGAGTCGTGGAGATGTCAAAGAGCGAGAGAAAATATTATTTATTTTCTGTAAAGTCTAGAATCCTGAAGTTTGCAAACAAAACTAGATTCAAACCATTTGCCACCTTGTGACCACGCTCAAATGCCTTAAGAGATGATTTAATGGCAAAAATCTTTGCATCCTCTCTGTAAGGGCTCACATTGTGTTGTTTAAGACATGCTGCAGAAGTGAAACAAAGACATTTGTCTATTCTTAGAACACCCTGATGAACCTTGCAGTTGTCCCCATACCTCTTTCAGTGGAGAGGATCATAAACATGGCAGGGAATAAATCTTCTTTATGCTTTCATAGGGTTATGGCTCCATACTGCAGGAGAAGAGGTGAACTACTTTTCTTTTATTGTCCTTTCTTTTTCTTTTTTTTAAAAAAGAGAGAAATAGAGGACAAAGGAGCAATACAATTCTCTGGATTCCTGAAGAACTGTAGCTGAATAAGCTGTCCATTTCCATTTCATCATTTAGGTGTGATTCAGCTGCCTTTCTTTGCACACTCACTATAGCTGAAGTAGTAGTGACTGTGATTCCATAGAGGTTAATATTGAAGGTGTTGAACTATTTGAGTTTATATTTTTGTAGTTATTTTAACTGACAGTGTGATCTAGAGGTTAGAGCATGGTAGTGGGAGTTAGAGGGATCTGGGTTCTGTTCCTGGTTCTGCTAATGAGCTTGCTATTGACAAGTTAGTTCACTTTTCTACGTCGGTTTCCCTTCCCACCTTTACTTGTCTTGTCTCTGTTGTAAGCAATTTCCTAAAAGGTCTGTCCCCTCTTCTGAAATGTGTTGTTTTACAATAAGGGAAATATTAGGAGATGTAGAGTTAAAGCTAATGAAAGAAAAAACAAGATCATTATTTGTATTTCAGTAGCATCTGAAAGACCCAACCGAAGTCAGGGTCTCTCTGGTGCCAGACACTTTACAGTCTTGATACAGTTCCCTTGTTGTAAAACATTATTTTGCAGAACTGGGGACAGACAGCTTAGGAAATAGCAATATGTTAGAGGCTCCATGCCTTTGAATTACCTTTGAGATTCCCTGCCACACTTTGGGTTTGTAACAGTACCGCTCCAGAGGGGGTGTGCTGCTGTAGACTTCCCCTAGAACGCCACCAGGAATAACTTTGGTACAGAATCTCTGTGGGATTGGTGGAGAGATGATGTGCAGAGAGCATCCACTCCTACAGAGGGGTATTTTTGGGGTCTGTGGAAATGAGGGACAATGCTGCAGAGTTGGGACTCCCCTCTGGGATCCACAAGCTTTTCCTTCCCAGATTGCCTTTGTTTTCCTTGCTTGCTTTCTCCCTCTTTTATTTGTTTTAGGCCAGTTGCTGGTTTTTGGACTAGCAAAGCCAAGTAGTGCAATATGGAAGCAGCAGTGCAAAATACCATGTGCCGATAAAACTTAACATTGACATATATCAGTCTAAGAAGGATGTATGGGGAAATGGAAAGCATCAAATAACAAAACCATAACTAAAGCCAAATCCTGCACCCTATGTAATCCAATAGAATTGTGTGACGTTAAATCAGTACAAATTTGATCTGTAGTTTTTTTAAAATTAGTCAATGAGGAACAATCTATTTCCATAGATCATGATGATACATATAAGAAGTAAAATTTTTGCATTTTTAAAAAAGGAAAGATTGATTTTTGATATAAGGAGAAAAGCTCAGTTTATTTGCAATGTTGAGATGAACCAAGTGAGTGGTGCCAAAGATTGGTTTCATTCAATTCTTTTTGTGCTGCAAGTTCGCTGCATTATTTCAATGAAGAGAAACCAGAATAATTTCAGTTGGGAATATTAGTGTATGAATGGTACGGGCCTGTGGTGTTGACATGGGAATAGGCCATATAGTATAAGAAATATAGAGCATTTTTCTCTTCTTATGTATATGAAAAACTATTTCTTTTCATGCACACATTTGGTTTGAAAACAGCAGGAAGAAAATTGCCCATTACAAATGTTCAGTTCACTCAGACTCGTATCATTTCATAACCTGCAATGCTGTTTTTTTTAAACTAAGTTGTATTCCCAGCTTATACCATTTATGCATCTTCAATGGGAGCCAGGTTTCTGAAATAATTTAGATGTATTATTTTGCTACAATATGTTGTACATCATACAGCAGTAAAACACACTAGTAAAATGGCTAAAAATACTTTTTCCAAAGAAACATGCAGGTATTAAACATCTGCTTTCAGTAGACAAAGTTATGGTTTCCATTTGTGCCATTCCAACTTAAAATATCATGGAGAGCTTACATGGAACACGACATGATGGATGAAGTTCAAAGTGAATGGAGAGAGTAAAATATTGCTCCATTTTAAATATAACAAAAAAGCATATTTTGAAAATATCAAAAGCCTTCCTGTTCATTTAGGCTGTGTTGTGGCTATCCTTTTCTTCTCATACAAATACACCAAAAGCCTGGTTCTTTGCTGTATAATAAACTCTGGGTTCAATACAGTGCATAGGAAATCCCCACTGCTTTATGTAGTATTATCTGGCTATATAAAGTTGTCTGGGAGGACTTAGCCAACATTGGGAGATATTCATTTCTCTTCCACACATTGCACACAAGGCCTAATCAAATGCCTACGAGGTCAGTGGAGAAATTCCTATTGATGTCAGTGTTTCTTGGATCAGGCCCACAGTCATCAATGGCCAGACTCAGATCCATAGGTTGTAAAGCTAGAAGAGACTTTTGTGATCATCCAATATGACCTCCTGGATAACACAGGCCATAGGACTTCCCTGAGGAGAGCAGAGCTCTCAGAAAAACATCCAATCTTGATTTTAAAATTGCTAGTGATGGAGAATCCAGCCTTAGTAGGAAGGGGTAGGGCTCTTTGTATAGTGCTGGTTTTTTTCTTTGTTTATTACAGTGTATGTTTGAGGCTTTTGGATTTGTAGCATTTTGTAAAGTAGCTTTTACTCCAAATTATGAGGTGCAATCTGATACATTTTAAAGCAAAACTTATTAAAAACAGGCACAAGTAAAAATGTAATGAAAATTCCTCTGACCCGGGCTCTTGCATACCCAGGGCCGATTCTAGGGGCAAGTGAGCAGGGGGCAGGGATCACCCTGCGTGCCAACTTCCAGGGGGCATCATACTGTTGGACTGCTTGGTTCGTTTTTTGTTTTTGTTTTTCGCTTTGGGGGACACACACTGAAAATATTTTCCGCACTGGCAAAACATCTAGGGCCACTCCTGTGCATGCCCATTGTCTAGTTGAGGTTCTAAATCCTGACATGTAATATGCACATTAATGCTTATATTTTTAAAATATTATCAAATGTAAAAGTGGGTCAAGATTTTCAACAGTGACATTTGGGTATGTGGGACACAACAGTGGCCCCACCCAGATCCTTTTAAGGGTCTGCTGTTGGGTATCCAAAAATTGACGCCGCCCCCCCCCACCCCAATACTAGCCACTTTAAAAAATGTTGGCCATCGTGCATGTGCATATTACACACATAATGTGGCATTTGGAACATTATCATAACCGTATTACAGGCAAGGATACAATTACTTCAGCCCCTTCATGTGCCCCATGTCCGGAGTGACTGTAAAAGGGCAGTTACTCCAATCTGGTACTGCACTGACATTGTTATCCACGTAACCTT
The DNA here is from genome assembly GCF_028017835.1 of Emys orbicularis. NCBI lineage: Eukaryota > Metazoa > Chordata > Testudines > Emydidae > Emys > Emys orbicularis. The sequence continues at coordinate 281,521,047 of NC_088684.1, read as the reverse complement.
TCCACCCAAAGCATGTGTTTAAGCAGGTGGTATTTGTTTTTGTTTGTTTGTTTTTTAACTGTTATGCTGTGGCTGTGCAGGAGGCAAAGACAGTTCTTTTCCTCCATTGCAGTATCCTCAAAATCTCAGATAGCAGATTTGTTTCATGTGGTAGATAGTCTGGTAAATCTGGACTGTCTCAGCTGTCTGAGTCTGTCCTGTTGTGAGGAAATGGCTTGTTGTTTTGTGGATTGATCAGATTAGGGATGGACTGTCTGTTTCTGTGGTAGCAGAGCAAGGTCGTGAGGGCACAGGCCTCATCTTCTCTGGTGAATTTCAGCCAGTAATGCTGCCTGAGATACTGGAAGTGTGGGAATAACTTCGTCCCACAGTGTTTAATTGAATCCATGTCCTTCCTGGATGGTGAAGGCCAGTGGGTAAGTACTGAGTCCCTTACTTGTGGAGGTTGTCAACACCTCTCTTGGAAGGGGCAGGCTGCTTATGGCTTTGAAAGAGTCATTGGCATGGCCTTTGTGTAACACCGACAGCCCCGGTCGTTGGCAGGCGGGATTGAACCTGGGACCTCTGGAGCTAAATGCATGAGCTAAAAGCCATATAGCCCTTAACTAAGGCTGTAGAGCAGACTTATTAATCTCTAAGTGGTCTTGGTGCCACTAGATGGGACAGAACACCACACCCTGGAGGTGTGTGTTACATTTGCTCAAGAAGTCATCACTGGATGCTGACAGTCTTGCTAATTATCAACCAGTATCGCATCTTTCCTTTCTGGCTAAGGTCATGGAAAAGGTTGTGGTTAGACAATTCTCATGGTATCTAAATTATTTTGATTTCCTTGACCCTTCTCAGTCTGGGTATAGACCTGACCCAGAGAGTACATTGGTTGATGATGGATGAGGACCAGATATCCATGCTGATGGTATTAGATCTATCAACATTCGATATCTTTGGTCACGAGGTGTTGCTGACTCATCTGCAGACCCTGGTTGGAATGGAAGGGGCAGCTCTGTTCTTTTCCCTCAGAGATCTCAGTGGGTAGTTGTGGGCAGTTCTCTTCCCAAAGTCCCCTCAAGTGTGGGGTGCCGCAGGTTGCCATTCTGTCACCTTTTCTGCTCAATGTTTATATGGGGCCCTTAAAAGGGTTAATAAGAAGCCAGGGGGTTTGGTGTTTTCAGTATGATGATGACACTCAACTGTAGGTCTCTGTCTTGTCTGATTTGCATGATGAGGTTCCACGCCTCAGCCCGTGTCGGGTTGAGATTGGGGCCTGGATGAGGGTGAGGTGGCTGAAGCTAGACTCAGACAAGACTGAGGTGGTGGTGATGGGTTGGGGGAAGCAACCCGAAGTGGTGGTGGAGGCGATATCAAGGAATATGGCTGCCATAAGTTATTAGTGTTCACAGTAAGGATCATATTACAGCAGTGACCCTGTCAGCTTTTTACCATCTGCGCCTGACGAGGCAGCTGTGATCTTTCCTTTGGGATGCAGACCTTGCCACTGTTATCCCTGCTTTTGTCACCTCAAGACCAGACTATTGGAATGTGTGCTACATGGGGCCATGCACTCAATAGGGTTTATGGAGAGGGCTGAGAATTTGCGTCCCACAATGGTGAAGGGATAGAAAGGTGTCTCTGTAGGTGGCTGGCTGGATGTGTGCCTGTTAAATTGATTACTGCAGTGCTGCTGGGATTTTATTGTTGTTAGGGCATTGAGAGCCTTGCAGAGGTGTCTTTTTAAAAATTAATTTAAATCTACATAAATAAATTACGGTAGCGTTTCAAGTGTCTCCATCTGCTGTTGACAATGACCACCACCATCTCCAGAACTACCCCCTGCCCCCTTTCTACTCTTCTGCAATCATTAAAGCAGAGGGAATATGCGTGCAGGGGCTGATCCATAGTTGCAATGTGATGCAAGGGGGTACAAATCATGGAATAACCAGGGCACAGAAACCCCACCCTTATGCCTTTTCCTTCCTCCAGCCTATCCTGTCATGCCGTCAACCCTACGGCCCACGTGCAAGGTACTCTTTTAAGGCGAGGCATTACAGATTAGGTCAAGGGTAGGTGGGGTGTGCTGCAGCAGAGGAGGCATGGTTCTGTGGTGTTCCTATGGCAACCCATAGTCTCAGGCAGGCCCAGAGTGGGAAGGGACAGTGCCTTCCCTCTGTTCCTGCACTGACAGGGATGAATTGTGGCTGCAGAATGTAAAACAGCATAACACATGGAGCTCCCACTGCTGTGCCACGTGATCTGTGAAGCAGTGGAGGTGATACATGAGCAGGTTATGATGGATGATGCTCTATTTACACACTGCCTCAGTGCTTAGCTCCTTGCAGGACAGGGTCCCAAGAGAGGACACCCTCTATAAAGCTAGAAACAAAATCCAAAAAAAAAAAAAAAAATGGAGTAAATGCCTCAGAAAGGAGCAGGAATAAATACCTGGTTCTAATGTGTATGTGTTGTCAAATTCATCTTTAATCTTTTCTCAGCTAAGGTGTGGCATTAACTGCTAGCACTTTCCCTCCCTCCATACCATACATTAGCTCTTTGAGCCTGTGCTGCCCTTAGCTTAGCTACTCTTTCCCTTTGCATCACTTGATTGCTTTGGTTATATTATGCATATTGCAGATATTAATGCAAAATAATTATAATACATCCAGTAGCTATAATCATAGTAACCAGAACAATCAAATGATACTAAAGGCCAACATTTTTCTCTGCTACACTATTGTAAATATGGAACCACCTCTGCTTAACTAAGGACAAACTCTACTGACCTTTGTGGAGTTGCTGTTTTTATACCAATGTAATTGAGAGCTGAATTTGTCTCCTAGTAAAAACTAACTAAACCAAGGGAAGTCCCATGACACATTCTATAGGGATTAAGCATGATAGTTACAATGTTCAGAGCAGATTCTCTTTAGCTAAGACCAACTCATTTCCCTCTATTCGGCACTGGTGAGGCCTCATCTGGAGTACTGTGTCCAGTTTTGGGCCCCACACTACAAGAAGGATATGGAAAAATTGGAAAGAGTCCAGCAGAGGGCAACAAAAATGATTAGGGGGCTGGAGCACATGACTTATGAGGAGAGGCTGAGGGAACTGGGATTGTTTAGTCTGCAGAAGAGAAGAATGAGGGGGGATTTGATAGCTGCTTTCAACTACCTGAAAGGGGGTTCTAAAGAGGATGGATCTAGACTGGTCTCAGTGGTAGCAGATGACAGAACAAGGAGTAATGGTCTCAAGTTGCAGTGGGGGAGGTTTAGGTTGGATATTAGAAAAACTTTTTCAGTAGAAGGGTGGTGAAGCACTGGAATGGGTTACCTAGGGAGGTGGTGGAATCTCCTTTCTTAGAAGTTTTTAAGAGCAGGCTTGACGAAGTCCTGGCTGGGATGATTTAGTTGGGGATTGGTCCTGCTTTGAGCAGGGGGTTGGACTAGATGACCTCCTGAGGTCCCTTCCAACCCTGATATTCTATGGTTCTATGATTCAACTGTCTTTATTAACTAATTTTAGATGGAATTAATACAATTAGGAGCCATTATTCACATGTTTGCTCCCACTGATGTCAGTGGAACCACTTGTGTGAACAACTGATCACTAATATGGGGAAGGAGTTTACAATCTGGCCCCTGATTTTAAATTTTGGTGTGGGAAAGTTCCAGATAGTCTAAACTACATGCAAGTAATTGTGATGAGAGTTAAAACCTCAAAACATTAAAAAAAAATCTTTTTCCAATTCTTTTATGATACTGGAGGAAAAATTGAAAACTGTCTGGGGGGTCCTTATTTTTGTATATTGGCAAAGAGGAAACTTACAGGGAAGATTTTTTTAAAGGCAGAAAATGCAGTGATGTGTCTGAAAGCCAGTGAGACTCAGGCTCCTTCTAGTTAGGCTGAGATTTCCCCAACTGTTTGAGGTGTACAGACACTTAGTTTGACAGCTCATCAAAAAAAAATCAATGGAACAGTTTTGTCATTTCCCTTTGATAATGTCAAAACAATTTTCTATTATGTTATTAATTTTATTATATGTATATATGTTATAGTTAATATTTTAAAATAATAGAAAAGTTAAAACAAAAATTAATTGAAATGATAAAGGCAAAACATGTTTCAAGGGTCCTGAATCAAATTTTTTCAGAATTATTGTTTTGTGGGAAATTTTGACTTTTTGTTCAATGTGGAGTGGAAAAAAATTAGAAATGTCAGTTTGCAGGGGAACAAAAATGCTGGTACCTGACCAGCTTTATCCAGTTCCCTTAGATCTCAGCCTTAGGATTCTAACTGATTTCACAGGGGATGCATAGAATTTTATCAGTTAAGGGCAAAAGTTAAGGCCCCAATCCTGCACAGAAGGATCTCTGCACCTGCGCAGACCTTTCTGCAGGATGGGGGCATGTGACTGCACTTCTAATATCACACTATTCAAAAGTTTCTAACTTGAGGACCAATCCTGTTCTCATTGAAGTGATGGCAATAGTTTCATTGACTGTAATGGTGCTGATTGGGACCACTGGTGTGGAGTGCATCCTGTGTGTTTGCAAAATATTGCAAAATCTAGCCAAAATTGCACTGATCACCATAATACTGGAGTTTGCGATTTCCCAGTCCCCGGTCCCCAAGCTTTTAATTTTTCTTCTGTTCTAGCTTCTAAGGCTTTTACAATTTATTTTTTGTTATATGTGTTTTAGTAAAACATTTACAATCTCTCTTTCATGCAAATTGTTTCAGAGAGGTAACATTGTCCCTGTTCTCCCAGTTGGGTCATGGAAAGAGAATATAGACCTGATTCACCATTGTGTTACTCTAATTCTACACAAACATTACACAGCATAAATCTGGAGTAATAGATTAGGTGATGAATCAGACCCTGTCTGTGCTGAAAAGAGAAATGCTCAGCCCTTTGCAGTTTGGAGTAAGAATTAAATCCATTTCATATTGAAGCTATTAGAATTTTTCCCCAATGGAAAGTTCATTTTATGACACTTTGCCATAACTTAATAATATTAAATACTCTCTCTCACCCACACGCGTGCACACCCAAATCCCAACCCGTTCATGCTTGGCATGAAAAATTTAAGCCCCAAGACCAACATTCTTCAGAAACTTCAGAGCATGTGAAAGCAGAATGTTTAATGGAAACTGTTTGGCATTCTCCGTTATAATGGGTGCATTCAGGCATCTGCTGTGATTCCAATATTACACAGAAAGGAAAATTAGAAATTGTGATATAATTAAACTGAATGAACTGTAAGATAAGCACTCAAATAATACAAATGTTTAATTAAAAATTATGTGCCCCTAACATAATTCTAATACCAGAGAACCCAGAATGGCAGACATAATAATAAATGCACAATTCTCAGAGAGTTTTCTACAAAACATAAATCCTTTTTTTAAAATAAGGCATTGCAATACATCACGTCATACTGGAAATAAATAACTTATGCAAGTTAGACTGTATGAGTTGTCCTAGTATAAGAGGACGTCACACATTTGTTACACTGACCTTTACGTAATCAACTATATTTACAATGTTGCATGTCATCTGTTGTTAATTATGTCAATTTATTCAGATCTGTAGTTCCAAAACTCTTACCTAGATACTATGGATTAAATCTGAACTAATTGTAACCATCTGCTAAGAGACAAAATCGTCTGATTATTTTTTATTTATAGACTTAAATAGAACAAACACCTATAATAATACTTCACATTTTCACACTAATTTCCCAATGCTAACCCTCACAAATCACTGTGGGCTAGGTAGGGATATTATATACATTTTATTCATGGGGAAATTTAAATATACAGAATTAAAGTATTGTGGTCTAAGGTAAAATTCTGGCCCCATTGAAGTCAAGGGAAATTGACAGGACCAAGATTCCACCTTCAGTGTCTAAGCCAGGATTAGAACTCAGGAGTTCTAGATCACCAGTCCTGTGGTCAGACCATGCCACTCTCTTACCTATCGTTCCTTTTGTGTGGGTCAAATCCTAGTCCCATTTAAGTCAATGAGAGTTTTAATCTTGCCTTCAATGTTGCCAAGATTTGGTTCTATTCTTTTTACAAAATCATCAGAGTAGAATCTCATTACAGTGGTTGCCATTAAAGTGTTTACTATTTTCTCTTTGCACACTGGAAATGTTCCCTGTGGCATTTGTGGTCTTAGAATAGAGAAGTTGGTGAATATTCTGATAGCATTAAGTACTTGTAAAGGCATTTATAAAGCTACCAGATGAGGACTTCAGGTGCACCCTTTGTGAATTATTGAGATTTACTAAAAGTGAGTATGTGAGTAAACACAGTCTACTAGTAAATGTTCTATACTAAAAATTACCCTGGTGTCAGCACCGTCTCCATATTGGGTGGGTACTTTTTTTTTAGGTGGACTTTGTGGGGGTTGTTCTAATTTCAGCTACCAAGGTGGGTTAGTGAAAGCTCCCTGTAGCTATAGATTCAGTTGTTTAGTGTTCCTGCTTGCATGTGTGGTCAGAGGAATGAGCAGAGAGAGCTTAATTTTGTCGCCTTTTGATTTTGTATTCTAAATTTTAATTAATTAAAAATTTAAAAAAATAATTTTTTGGGGGGAGGATAAATGCACAATTTTCAAAGAGTTTTCTACAAAACATCCTTTCTTTAAAATAAGGCACTGCAATAAATCAAGTCATAGTGGAAATAAATAATTTATGCAAATTAGACTGTCTGAGTTGTCCTAGTATAAGAGGACGTCACACATTTGTTACACTGACCTTTACATAATCAACTATATTTACAATGTTGCATGTCATCTATTGTTAATTATGTCAGTTTATTCAGATCTGTAGTTCCAAAACTCTTACCTAGATACCATGGATTAAATCTGAACTTATTGTAACCGTTAGTTGTTTAGTGTTCCTGTTTGCACGTGTGGTCAAGGGAGTGAGCAGAGAGAGCTTAATTTTGTTGCCTTTTGATTTTGCATTCTAATTTTTTGGGGGGGGAGGGAGGTGAGATGTGCAGATCCCTGCTGTCTGTCCCTGTTGATTTTGATTTTTGTTCTGTGTTCTTTGATGTTGGCATCCAGGGAAAGAGGCTCTGGTTGGGGAGGTTTATGAGGTGGATAAATGTGGTGGGAGGGGGCTGAACTAGGGGGTTTACAATTGCCCATCATCGTGGCTCTTTGTGGGGGAGGCAAGCCTTGGAGTTGGAAGAGATTGCCTGGACCAAACCAAAACCACTTGGTATGCACTGATGAATTCATGAATGGCCTGGCAGGAATAAGTTGATCAGATCCCATCTGTTTGAAACTACAATTGTGATGAAGGCCAACACTATCCATGATTCTACCAGAGTTGTCATGAATCTCTGATCAGGTGTCAGCATGGTTGTTGGAGACCACCATAGACTGTTGCTGCTGGAGTCTTTAATGCATGTGTGATATTAGTTTAGATGGGCCAGGATGTCTTTTCTTGGAAGTGAAGGATTCTCTGAGCTTTATCCAGAAGATTCAGGGACATTCCCACTGGGAATTTCTCAATCTTGCCTTTGAGTATTTCAAGCAGCATTAGATCACTCCCCTTTTGGGTGTTTATTATCCTGTGTATTTCAGCACAGAGGTTGCTCCTCCCCCATATCAGCGCCAAAGAGAGTCTATTTCTATTCACATAAGAATCTGGTGGATTTCTGCAGTCTCCTTCCTGGTGCTGAGTTAATGGCATTATTGATGTCTAGCTGCCAAATTGCTTCTGTCTATTAGCAGGAATAAGGCCAAAGAGGGGAGTGTGTAGCTAATCACCCCATTTGCATGCTGAGGATCCAACTCATGTTATTAGACATGCCCATTCTTGGCTCATACTCCTTCCCTTTGTCCTCCTTTGCTGTAGAGAATGAGAGAGATGGCATGCAAGGGGTTTGGGGCTTGAGACTTTCTACCACTCAGTGCAGAGGACTGCTGTTAGCATCTACCCCATCCTGCAGCCTCCACTCACACTTCTGCTGGAACACTAGAATCTTACTCTCTGTGCTAGTACCTTGTCAGGAGTTGCAGGATCAAGGTCCAAATTGTCATCATCATCGTCATTCTGAGTGCATCTATACAGGCTTCCCGGTTTACACATGCAAATAGCCACATGCCAGAGAGAATTACAGCTGGGTGGGAAATGGTTTTCCCATCTCAAATTGGAATGAAAAGTTGAAATCTTGAATATGATCACAAATTGACAATCTGAAAAAAGGGATATGGTTTGGGTCAATTGAGACGTTTTGTTTTGATTTTAACCTTTTTTATTTTCAATTTTTTTTTTGCTACAATTAGCTTACATTTTTAATCAAAAAATGTTTTAAACTGAAAGATGGAATTTGCATTTTGAACATGTCTAATGGGGCCACTTTGCTTATTTCAAAACTTTTTCCAAAAATCTTTTAAAACAAGATATTCGCTGAAACTGACCCTCTCCTGCAAACAAATTCAGGTTCGACCAATTGTCATTTTCTGATGAAAAATCATTTCATCAAAAAATTCCCAACCAGTTCTAGTGAGCGTGCTTGTATAATAAGGGCCAATAAGATACAGGAGCCAGTATCAGGAATGCCAAGCACCCCAAAACCTTAGAAACCTCAATTAAATTAGCATCATGACATTCTTGTTATAACAGGCAACTTTTCCCCTTTTTTACATCATTCACTTTCTTCTTTTCACACACACTGTCTCACACACCTGCATGTGCACAACTGCCTTTATAGGAAAAGGAAGATAGTAACAAAATAGGAAGATCCATGGCAGGGGGGTGGGGTTTGACTCAACCCATCAACATAGTCTGTTGTGTGCCTTTTGAATCATTATCTGTTGTGTTTATGGCTTATTTTTTTGTTTTATTGACTATTCAATAGGTCTTCTGCAGGGACTGGTCCTATTTATTTCCTATGGCAGAGACTATTCAAATGCCCTATAATCCTATACTAGTTTATAGAAAAATCAATGCACTGGAAATATTCTATTTTATGGCATTCAAAGGAATGTTTTCACTTAGCCTCAGAATTTATATTTATGATGAATTTCTGAAGCATGGAACTGTGTGCATGTGCATTATTGATGTTGCCTTGTTCTTCTGTTAATCTCATTAAAAAAAGAGAGCGAGTGAGAGAGAGAAAGATAATCCCATTTGGTCACTCTAGTTACCCAGAAATGTCCAACCCTAGCCTTTGCTGTGAAACTAGTTCTAAACGTTCAGTGCATAAATTGAAATAATTAGATGAATTACTGCAGTGTAGCTCTGTGTACAAGTACCAGTCTCACAGCACATTTTTGAGCTAATATTTTAAGAACTACTGTAGCACCCTCAAGTGGTGATGCTGATCTTTATGTATAGCTTTTTCTAATCTTTATTTCCAGGCCTTAAATGATTCAATTTCATGCATAGGGTTGAACTGTTTAGATATTAAGTCTGATCCTGCACTCTTAGTTCAGGTAAAACGGCCATTGATGATAGTTAGTCACACTGCAATCTGAAGTGGGGGCTTGGGAAAGATTTTCTTGCAGTGCCCGATGATTTTATGTGGCCCATAAAACATTTCCTGTACCCTGGGAACTGGTGCTGCTGCTTTTTGTGCTGGCAAATACAAATGTGCCGATGTTTAGAACACTCTACAGAAAAGAGAAAAACAAAAGCTAGGACTTTCCATGGCAAAGGACAAAGATGGATGGTACGGCAGAAACTCAAGAAGGCAAGAGCACAGCGTCTGGAACTTGCTGAATTAGCTGCACCCTTTCAGTGAAGCTTACTGCAGTTACTTATGACGTTTACTGTGTCACAGTGAAGTTTTCTAGGTTAACCTATGAAGCACTGTGGTTTCAGCTTTTCTCTTGTGGCTGCCTGTTTAAGCAGGCTTCCATCGTCTGGCCCTCTGATTACCACTTGTAGATACCAACAAATGGGCAAATCCTTGCCTCAAAAAATAACAAGTAGCATCCTATATTCATGATGCCCTCCCCTGGGACTTCACCTCTTTCCCAGTACCCAAAGAAGGAGGAGTCAGTAGAACATAAGACTATGAGAGATCAGGATTCTGTTCTGTGCTCTGATACAGATTTGTGAGACCCTGGACAAATCACTTAATCCCCCAATGCCTCAGTTTCTCATTTGTAAAATGAGGATAATGATGTCTACTTACCACAAGTGTTGTGAGGCTTAATTCATGTTTGCAAACCACTTTCCGGTCCTTGGTTGAAAATACCTATAGGCCTGCTTGTTGTCAACCAAATATCTTACAAAGTCCGTTTTCTTGAGTACAGAGATCTCTAGACCAGACTGGTGTCTTAGATGAAGGAATGTGTATGGTTTTGTGGTTTGTGTGCCTTTTTGACCAAATGGTTACTAGATTTATGCCCTACCATTTTCAGTATATTTACAATTTGCAGTTAAACACTCATATAAAATATTCTACATAAAGCACAGATCACAATAGCTAACACTTATATGCATCTTTCAAAAGACAGTATAAAAGAAAATAGCAGAGAATGTTAAAGCAAAATAGATGTTATAAACCTGTATTCTAGAGTCTGTACAAACACATTTGAAGGTTTTAGCGCTCAGGAGGTGTTATCTTCTTTGACACTTTTGGTGTGTCCCTGGTTGACAGAAAGTACAGCTCTCCTAGGAGTTACCTTAATTAGCTTGAAGATTCCATATAATGAAATAAGCAGCTAAAACATAAGCATGTGAGCTACCATGTTCTCCAAGTATGATGTGTATGAGAATAATTGTATCCTTTAAAAATTCAGTAAAGGCACAGGCAAGTTTAGTAATAACCTAACATTATACGAATAAATTATTATAATTGTATTAACATTTTTGCATCAACAGTGTGCTGTTTTGTAGTTGGGAGATATTTTTAAATGTTAATTGACATCTATTCCATTGCTATATGCACAGAAATTCATTTATGTTTTTAACTACATGACCCAGTCAGTCAAGATAAACCAGGGGTCTCAAACTCAAATGACCGCGAGGGCCACTTGAGGACTAGTGCATTGGCCCGAGGGCCGCATCACTGACACACACCCCCTCGCTGCCCCTGGCCCCGGCCCCACTCCACCCCTTCCATGAGGCCCCGCCCCTGCCCCATTTCTTCACCACCTCCTCCTCCAAGCGGTTTTAATAAAATATATACACTCAGTAAAGCCCCCCCACTGCACTGGGCTACACCACCACTCCCCCCCTGCTCTGCCTCTTCCAGGGGTGGCAGGTTTGTAGAAATTTTGGTGGTGCCCAAAACCTGACCCCCCCAAACTCCACCCCCACCTGCCTAAGGCTCTGGGAGTGAGTTTGGATCAGGGAGGGGGTCTGGGGTGCAGACTCTGGGATGGAGTTTGGGTGCTGGGTGCAGGCTCCGGGCTGGGGCAGGGGGTGGGGGTGCAGGCTCTGGGATGGAGTTTTGGGATGGGGGGGGTGCAGGGGTGAGGGCTGTCGGGATGAGGGGTTTGGGGCATTGGAGAGGCTCAGGACTAAGGCAGGGGAAGGGCAGCCTGCCCTGGCCTTAGTGGAGGGGGGCACTAGGACCCTGCGGCAGCAAGTGATGCCAGAAGCCTGCAGAGCATAGCCTGAGCTGCAGGCTCTGGGGCAGTGAAGGGGCAGCAAGTGAGGCCAGGGGACACTCGGGGGAGGCGCATGGGGGCGGCAGGCGGGGCCGGGGGAGAGACCCGGCCCCAAACATTGGGGAGCAGCGCGTGGGGAGCTTAGCTGCGACATAAAATAACTCGGGGGGGGGGAGTGAGGGGAGTTTGACGGGGACAGGAAGTAACTGTGGGGCGGGGCGTGGGGAGCTTGGCAGGCCGCAGGGAAGAGCTCCGCGGGCCGCATGTTTGAGACCCCGAGATAAACCCAGGGTACACACAATTGAGAACATAAGGTTTGGGGAGTTGTTTGTGTAAGAAAACATATTGCTTAGTTAAGACCTGTAAGATTTACATGGGCATAGTTAATAGGCAAAAGCCTATTAACCTAAAAACCTCCTTGCCTTGGGCATATAGAGCCAGACTTTTAAAGATATTTAGTTGCCTAAAGATGCAAATAGGAGGTATCTAAGTGAGATTTTCATAATTGCCTTCGTGCCTAACTCCTATTGATTTCAAAAGCCTATGTTGATTTTAAAATCCCACTATTCACCTGTCTGTATCTTTAGAAATCTGCCCCATAATCCTTTCGGTTGACCCACTCTGATGGAGTGGAGTAAATTTTTAAAAGAAAGCTTATATCCTGATAAAGTAAGTGCAGGAAGGTTTTTGAAATGAAATCTCTTCTTGTGTGACTAGCAAGTTCATTAAGTCTGATGTGCAGCTACCTGTGCTCATAAACGTCTGTTAAACCAGTAAGGACATGTTTAGATAATCTTCCAGCAGCATTTCACTCTTCTCCCCATGTCTTTTGTTCCATGAGAAATTAGTACATTTGCCTGGACACCCACTTATAAGCCAATTTATTTGCTGATACTTAATAACAATTGACCGAAAACATTAACAAACCCTTCAACTAGCGTCAGAAGTCCTAAATTGTTTCAGGCCTTATGTGACCAGGAGTTGAATAAATGGGGCAATTTGCACTTAGAAAAGTATTTATAAATGGATTAATTAATTTCTTTTAACTTTTTTATGGAGATGAATGGGCAGGAAAAGATAAACACCAGTACTAACCTTCCTTCCTTTTCATATTAATAATTATGTCTCACTGATCTTCAGTTGTACATCCACATATTCAATTTCCTTCCTTTCACGCCAACAAGAAAGCTGTCTATCAGCCAGAGAGTGGGTGACAAGAAGTCCCAAGAAACACAGTGCTGTTTAAAGGAAATCTTTTTTACCATAGGAGAAGTCTTCAAACCAAACTATTTTATAACTTGTCGGTTCCTTTTTAAAGCTCTGGTATTTCTTTGAAATGTTGCCTGGCTAAATCGCTTGCATTTCACTAGAATTTTATTTTGTCTGCAAGTTCCTTTTGGGAGGTGGCAAATTCGGAATTTCTCTAAAGTCCATTTGTTCTGTGCTGCCAATGTCATATTGATTATAGATTAAATATAAAGGGGTGGCACTGGACCATTCCAGAATGGGGTGTCAAAGAGGCCCAGACATATTTCAGGTGCTAGGATGGAGAGAGAGAGCCCTCTAAACCTGCATCACATGTATAGCTACATCACACCTCATGCTTCTAGTCAGCAATGTAGAATGTAAGAATGGGAAGAATAATGTCAGCGGTATTCCTGCAATAGGGATGGAAGTGTTCCGGGTTATACAATAAATAGGGACTTTTCAAACATGACAATGTGTAGCTTCACAGGCAACTTCTGTAGATAACAACCATCTATTCTTTATAAGGCTTCAGAGAGAAAACTCACATTTCTGTAACAGTCACCTCAGCCTTTAGAGCTTCTTTATGAAGCATCATCTGATCATTTTTTCCATTGATAATTTCCTTCAGTAATCACCTTAATCAGGCAGCCTAGCTGGCACCTCTACATGTACCCAACTTTACCATCAAATATTGGCAAAACTTTGCTGTACAGTGAACTAGTGAAGAATATACATGTTAGAGACTAGATTCCAGCATTTGCCCTATCCTGCAAGAAAGACTCAGACATTTTTTGTTCTCTGAGGACAGCTGCATCTCTCCATAACTTTTATAATGGAATTACAGAAATGTAGGCCTGGAAAGGACCTCAATAGGTCATCTAGCGCCGTCTCCTGCTCTCAAAGCAGGAATGTTTAGTGTCTCTGCCTGTCTTAATGACATAGTTTTGTAGTTTCATCATAACTTCTTTCAGGTAAAGGTTTTAAAGAGGGAAGTGCTTTTTTTGAGTGAGAGGAACAAGCTCAAGCACAAATCATTATTATTTACTTATTTTATTTATTTGTATTGAGTAGGAGTACCAGGCATGGCCCCATTGTGTTAGGTACTGTACAAACACATACATCCAGTCTCCTTGAACTCCCTTTGCTAGTCAGGCGTCCCAGCTGCCTCCACTGGCAGTGAGTGTGACTCCATCCTTGCCCCTGTACTCTCCTTTTCCTCAGTGTCATTTGTCTGCATTTCATTACCTCTGCCCATTTGCAGAATTGTAGACATTAGAGCTGGAAATGACCTGTCCGATCATCTAATCAATCCCAACTAGTAGGATTGCCAACTGGTAAGATTGTTCCTTACAATACATTTCCTAATACTTTGCTGAGGACCTTTAAAAATAGGTTGAAGAATGGGATTTCCATCCCTTCCCTTTGGAGACTATCCTGTTCTTGGGAGATCTCACTTTGGGAAGTATTTGCTGATGTTCAGCCTACATCTTCCATCTTTTTTATTTTACCCAGTTACTCCTAGTTTATAGATTCATAGATTCTAGGACTGGAAGGGACCTCGAGAGGTCATCGAGTCCAGTCCCCTGTCCTCATGGCAGGACCAAATACTGGAGTTGGGACCTCTTCTATCTAATATATTTATCTATCTCGGGCATTTCTAGGATATCTGTCACTATAAAGTGCAGCATCCCAGGTAGCATTTTAAGGTAATTCATTTTCATCCTTGGTGTTTACAACGTTGTCATTGCATGTGTTGCTATGGCACTGTCTTCATTCTACCTCTGCTCAGCCATTCCTTTATCTAGTCACCTTAATCCTGAAACGCAGGTCTCTTTGGACCCACGAGTCTCATCACTTCAGACAGCCATGTCTGTACAAGCAAAGCAGCATGATTGTGTCACCCCCAACCTCAAACAACTCCACTAGCTTCCATTTCAGGAACTAGTTTATAATTTCCTTTGTTTTTAAAATCTTCTGTGGTGTGACTCAACTTAGTCTCACTGAGTTGTCTGTCTGTTCCCCACCCTGTTCCTCTGCTGATCTGCCATTAGCCTCCTCTCTGTCCACCCACACACACTATGGCTACTGCATGTGAGCCTTCTCCTCTGCAGCATTTGCCATTTGACACAGCCGCTCTGTTCCCTTCTGCCTCGTCGACTCTCCATCTCATTTAAAATCACCCCTGAAAACCAATATTTTTCCCCTAGCCTGTACCTCTTAATTATTCTCCATCTATTGTAGATCTAGGATTTTATAATGTTGGTTGGTGGAGGAAGTAGAATCAATATTCAAATTAGATGCTGCTTTCAGAAAGTCTGAATTCATTGTCTGTCTCAGTGGTTCTCACCCCGGGATACGTGTACCCTTGGGGGTATGCAGAGGTCTTCTAGTGGGTACATCAAATCATCTAGATATTTGCCTAGTTTTACAACAGGCTACATAAAAAGCACTAATAAAGTCAGTACAAACTAAAATGTTCATACCGACAATGGCCTGTTTATACTGTTCTATATATTATACAGTAACGTAAAGCGCATATACACATGTATTGGACATGCATTTTATGTCATTTACTGATGCGTGTAAGCACGTTAATGACTTTGAAGTTGTCATGGTGTGTATGTGGTTGCTATGTAAAAATGGATAGATTTTTTTTTTTTTTTTTAAATGAAGAGCTGGAAGCGGCGGTAGTGGCAACAGTGAAAATTGTAAGAAATTGAAAATGACTAGGAAAAAAACCATCATCAGTTCTGCCTGGAATATATTGCTTTTGGGTTCATATCTACAAATAGCAATCCACCTCATGCTTTGTGTTTCCTTTGAGGAGAAACTCTATCAAATAACAGTATGAAGAGGTGCATTTGCAATGACATTTGAAGACAAAACACTCTGTGCATGCTGGTAAGCCAGTAGAATTTTTTCAAAGAAAGCTTTCTGAGTTCCAGACTTGAGAGCTTAAAATGAAAAAAAGGTTTCAACTATTTCCACAAAAGCACTTGAAGCTTCGTATGTAGATCATTTGGCCCACTTGACATCTGAGTTCAAGTGATATTTCCCCAACATTCAGCACAACTCAGCTCAACTCGACTGGTAAGAAACCCATTCATTTTCTCAGAGGTTAGCAGTAACCTCTCTGCCAGTCAGCAAGAAAATCTTCTTGAGCTGTCTTCAGACCGTGGTCTGCAAATGAAGTTTAATGACTTCACACTAACCCAGTTCTGGTGTTCAGTACAAAAAGAGAACACTGACCTTGGGAACCAGGCGTCGGATGTTCCATTACCTTTTGGGTCAACAGACTTGACCCAAGTCTCATTTTCTGCTATGACTGCCATCAAGACAAAGAGCAGAAATAGACCCAGTGTGGAGAAAAACTTAATTGTGGCTGTCGCTTCACTGCGTCCCAGAATGACAAGACTCAAAAGTGAAAAACAGGCTCAAAGATCACACTGAAATGTAAGTATAATCTTTAAATTCCAATCCATTTATTTTATAATTATATGGTGAAAGTGAGCAATTTTTCAGTAATAGTGCACTGTGACACTCTTTTATGTCTGATTTTCTAAGCAAGTAGTTTTTAAGTGAGGTGAAATTTGGGGGTATGCAAGACAAATCAGACTCCTGAAAGGGGTACAATAGTATGGAAAGGTTGAGAACCGCTGGTCTATCTCGTGTGTCACATAAGCAACAAACTTTTAAGATCTTGGCTGTCCTGCGAAGAGGTCAGTTGTATTTTCTCTCCGTTGTTAGTGTCTTGGGTCAACTCTTCATGAATGCTCATCAGGGTTAATCCGTAGTATATCTGGAGTTTTTCAGGGGAGCAAAAGTTGAGAGGCCATTCCTTAGAAGCTGTAGCTACAGGAAGAGCACCAGTTATTCTTAGCAATATATGACAACTGTAGAGACCAAACACATTAGGGTCTGGGGAGGAGCTAGTTACTGCTGCTCCTGCCTTGCCTTCCACCCTACAGCTCATCTTTTTACCCTCCTACAATTCCTGTGTGCTTTTCCACTTCCTTGCCCACCCCCACATCACCCATAGTCCTTGTCACTTTCTGCCTTTGGGTCTGTTTCCTCCTTGGCCCTTTGTCCTGACCTGCTCTCAATCCCTTCCCTTCTTCTATTTTTTTCTATCCTACCTCCACCCGCATGCCGAATCCTGGAGCCTGTTGTTCCAACACACTCTAAATTTCCTATGTCTGGATACCATTCCTTTCCCTCCCACATGGGCAGTGTTTCCCCCCACTCCTGGAGCACTGAAGCATTCAATGCAAAGAGCCCTGGAAAACTATTCTTTCCCAACTGTACCCTCTCCATTCAGGCTTAGAAGGTTTTCTTTGCTGGACTATTAGTTGTCTGGTTAACCTTGAGGCCTGGGACAAATACTTCCTATGTCCTTCCCATTTGTCTCCTAGAATCAGCACTGTCCTCAGCTGCTTGTCTGTATAAAAAAATATTTAGTTCTGACATTGTTTTGAGATGCAGTTTGCCCAAAAAAAATGCTATACAAAGTGAAGCTGAATAGTACTGTATGCTACTCTCAAACAGCGCATTCCCCCCCCCTCCGCCGCCCCCTCCAATCTTCAGCAGAATCAGTGTGAGTTTTGGGCATTCAGAGTCCTGTGTTTCCCTAAACTTTAGGTATAGGGTTTAAGTGGCATTGATACTGTCAGCCAAGAGCCACGTGTTTGCTCTTTCCAGCACAGCTATTACATAAAAACTGGACCAAGTATGTTCCTGGAGATTGTTAACCTGGTGCAGAGTACTCATTAGACACACAAGAGAGAGATTTTGCTCTTCTATTTTTTTAGATGGCATAAAATCGCAAATAAATAGATGGCATACGCCTGAGGCCATTACAATTTCATAAATTGAAAGTTTTATCTGAGCAAAACAAATTCTTATAGGAGTGGAAAAATTCTGTTTAGTGCTTGGCAAGTTGGTATTTAAATAAAAAAAAAAATACCGCTAGAGATGTTATCTCTAGGTAAATGAGATCCTGTGTTAAGAACAGCTATGAATTTTGTGGTGTCTCATGACACTAGAAGACAACCCTCTATTGACCAAGTGAGCTATTGATGAGACTTT
Organism: Emys orbicularis; assembly: GCF_028017835.1. Lineage (NCBI taxonomy): Eukaryota > Metazoa > Chordata > Testudines > Emydidae > Emys > Emys orbicularis. The sequence continues at coordinate 281,503,136 of NC_088684.1, read as the reverse complement.
TGCAGAGCACCTAGCCTCATGCCATAAAACTAGTGTGATAGCCTAGGCTAAAGCTAATGTCCGTCTGGTCGGTGGACAAGGCTAGATTTTGATGAACGTTAGTGCTCCAAGAAAAAAATGTGATGACAAATATTTTCTCTTCTTCCAAGGAAGAAAAAACTTATTCACACAATCCATTCACAATAAGCATAAAACTTACTAAACTAAGTAAACTATGTCTATGCAGGTTTCAGAGTGGTAGCCATGTTAGTCTGTATCAGCAAGAACTAGGAGTCCTTGTGGCACCTTAGAGACTGAATATGAACGAGAGGCTGCTAGACAACTCTCTGACACCACATTCTACAGGCCATTGCCCTCTGACCCCACTGAGGGATTACCAAAAGAAACTACACCAAAAGAAACTCAAGAAACTCCCTGAAGAAGCACAGGAACAAATCTACACTGACACACCCCTAGAGCCCCGACCAGGGGTATTCTATCTGCTACCCAAAATCCATAAACCTGGGAATCCTGGACTCCCCATCATCTCAGGCATTGGCACCCCGACAGCAGGACTATTTGGCTATGTTGACCCTCTCCTTAGGCCCTACGCTGCCAGCACTCCCAGCTATCTTCGAGACACCACTGACTTTGGGCTTGTCTACACTACAAAATTAGGTCGGATTTATAGAAGCCGGTTTTATAGAAACCGGTTTTATGCAGCCGATTGTGTGTGTCCCCACATAAAATGCTCTAAGTGCATGAAGTCGGCGGACCGCGTCCACAGTACCGAGGCTAGCGTCGACTTCCGGCGCATTGCACTATGGGTACCTATGGGTACCTATCCCACAGTTCCCGGAGTCTCCGGCGCCCATTGGAATTATGGGTTGAGATCGCAATGCCCGAATGATGCAAAGCAGTGCCGCGGGGGGTTCTGGGTACATTGCGTCAGGCCCCTCCCCCGCCATCACAGCAACGGCAGACAATAGATTTGCGCCTTTTTACCTGGGTTACCTGTGCAGACAACATACCACGCCAAGCATGGAGCCCGCTCAGCTCAGCTCACCGTCACCATATGTCTTCCGGGTGCTGGCAAACGTGGGACTGCATTGCTAAACAGCAGCAGCAGCTTACTGCCTTTTGGCGGTAGACGGTGCAGCATGAGTGGTAGCCTTCATCGGCGATCGGGATGCTGGTAGCTGTGGGGCTGGCAGCCGTAGGGCTGCATTGCACCAGCCCCTTGCCTTTTGGCAGTAGATGGTTTATTACGACTGGTAACCGTCCTCGTCGGACAAATTTACAGGTTGCCTGAAATGCTCATAGATTATTGTAGCCTGAGCGCCTTTACCGATCCTTCTGGCTACTGTACAGCATATATTGCTACACAGCAGCAACCCCTTGCCTTTAACCGTCCTCGTTGGACGATGATGGCTACCAGTCGTAGTATACTATTTTCTGCCAAGTATTGTCTGCTAAGCACCCAGAAAAGGCCGAGGGCGATCTGGGTGCTGGCAAACATGTGGCTGGCACACGTAGGGTTACATTGCTACCAAGCACCCAGAAAATGCCGAGGGCTATCAGTCATGCTGCACTGTCGTCTTAAGATGTAAAAAATAGATTTGTTCTGTATTCATTTCCTTCCCCCCTCCCTCCGTCAAATCAACGGCCCGCTAAACCCAGGCTGAGGAGTTCAATCTCTGGGAGGGGGGGCATTCTGTGTGACAGTTGTTTGTATTTCTCCCTGATGCACAGCCACCTTTCTTGATTTTAATTCCCTGTACCTGTACGCCATGTCGTCACTCGCCCATCCCTCCCTCCCTCCCTCCCTCCCTCCCTTCTTCCCCTGGTCTTTAGATACTAGTTTCGCGCCTTTTTTCAGACCAGACGCCATAGCTATCACTGGGATCATGGATCCCGCTCAGATCACAGCGGCAATTATGAGCACTATGAACACCACACGCATTGTCCTGGAGTATATGCAGAGCCTGGACATGCCAAAGCAAAACCAGGACCAGCTGAGGAGGAAGAGGAGGCGATTGCAGCGTGGCGACGATAGTGATGAGGAAATTGACATGGACCTAGACCTCTCACAAGGCACAGGCCCCAGCAATGTGGAAATCATGGTGTTACTGGGGCAGGTTCATGCCATGGAACGCCGATTCTGGGCCCGGGAAACAAGCACAGACTGGTGGGACCGCATCGTGTTGCAGGTCTGGGACGATGCCCAGTGGCTGCGAAACTTTCGCATGCGTAAGGGCACTTTCATGGAACTTTGTGACTTGCTTTCCCCTGCCCTGAAGCGCCAGAATACCAGGATGAGAGCAGCCCTCACAGTTGAGAAGCGAGTGGCGATAGCCCTGTGGAAGCTTGCAACGCCAGACAGCTACCGGTCAGTCGGGAATCAGTTTGGAGTGGGCAAATCTACTGTGGGGGCTGCTGTGATCCAAGTTGCCAGGGCAATGAGAGACCTGGTGATATCAAGGGTAGTGACTCTGGGAAACGTGCAGGACATAGTGGATGGCTTTGCTGCAATGGGATTCCCAAACTGTGGTGGGGCGATAGACGGAACCCATATCCCTATCTTGGCACCGGCGCACCAAGCCACAGAGTACATAAACCGCAAGGGGTACTTTTCAATGCTGCTGCAAGCCCTGGTGGATCACAAGGGACGTTTCACCGACATCAACGTGGGCTGGCCGGGAAGGGTACATGATGCTCGCGTCTTCAGGCACTCTCTTCTGTTTCGAAAGCTGGAGGAAGGGACTTTCTTCCCGGACCAGAAAATAACCATTGGGGATGTTGAAATGCCTATCGTGATCCTTGGGGACCCAGCCTACCCCTTAATGCCATGGCTCATGAAGCCATACACAGGCAGCCTGGACAGGAGTCAGGACCTGTTCAACTACAGGCTGAGCAAGTGCCGAATGGTGGTGGAATGTGCATTTGGGCGTTTAAAAGCGCGCTGGCGCAGCTTACTGATTCGCTGTGACCTCAGCGAAAAGAATATCCCCATTGTTATTGCTGCTTGCTGTGCGCTCCACAATATCTGTGAGAGTAAGGGGGAGACATTTATGGCGGGGTGGGAGGTAGAGGCAAATCGCCTGGCCGCTGATTACGCGCAGCCAGACACCAGGTCGGTTAGAGCAGCACAGCAGGGCGCGGTGCGCATCAGAGAGGCTTTGAAAACTAGTTTTGTGACTGGCCAGGCTACGGTGTGAAACTTCTGTTTGTTTCTCCTTGATGAAATCGCAGCCCCCCCACCCACCCACCCGGTTAACTCTACTACCCTGTAAACCAAGCACCCCAACCTCCCCTCCCCTCCCCTCTTCAAGCACCACTTGCAGAGGCAATAAAGTCATTGTTACTTCACATTCATGCATTCTTTATTAATTCAGCACACAACTAGGGGGATAATTGCAAAGGTAGCCCGGGATGGGTGGGGGAGGAGGGAAGCAGCACACAACTAGGGGGATAATTGCAAAGGTAGCCCGGGATGGGTGGGGGAGGAGGGAAGGAAAAGGACACACTGCACTTTAAAACTTTAACACTTATTGCACTGGAAATCATCTAGGCTGGAGTGATTGGGTGGCCGGAGGCCCCCCCACCGTGTTCTTGGGCGTCTGGGTGAGGAGGCAATGGGACTTGGGGAGGAGAGCTGTTGGTTACAGAGGGGCTGTAGCGGCGGTCTCTGCTCCTGCTGCCTTTCCTGCAGCTCAACCATACGCAGGAGCATATCACTTTGATGCTCCAGCAGCCGGAGCATCGACTCTTGCTTTATGAGTACAAGTTGACGCCACTTCTGCTCTTCAGCCCGCGTTTCAGCACGCAACTTCTCCTCTTGAGCACGCAAGTTCTCCTCTTCAGCCCGCCACCTCTCCTCTCGCTCATATTGGGCTTTTTTAAAATCAGTCATTGACTGCCTCCACGCATTCTGCTGTGCTCTGTCAGCGTGGGAGGCAGTCTGTAGTTCAGTGAACATTTCGTCACGCGTCCTTCGCTTCCTTCTTCGAATATTCACTAGCCTCTGTGAAGGTGAAACATTTGCAGCTGGTGGAGGAGAAGGGAGAGTTGTTTAAAAAAGATACATTTTTGAGAACAATGGGTACACTCTTTCACGTTAGATTTTGCTGTTCACATCACACAGCACATGTGCTTTCGTTACAAGGTCGCATTTTTCCTCTTATATTGAGGGCCTGCCGGTTTGGTGTGAGAGATCACTCACGCAGTGCCAGGCCACAGATTTCAGCTTGCAGGCAGCCATGGTAAGACACAGTCTTTTGGCTTTTTTAACCTTGTTAACAAGTGGGGATGGTTTAAAACAGTACTGCTCTCATTAACCATACCAAGCACCCGTTGGGTTGGCCATTTAAAATGGGTTTGCAATGTAAAAGGAGGGGCTGCGGTTTCAGGTTTAACATGCAGCACAAACCCAACTAACTCCCCTCCCCCACACACCCAATTCTCTGGGATGGTCACTTCACCCCTCCCCCCCCACCGCGTGGTTAACAGCGGGGAATATTTCTGTTCAGCAGAGCAGGAAGGGGCACCTCTGAATGTCCCCTTAATAAAATCGCCCCATTTCAACCAGGTGACCGTGAATGATATCACTCTCCTGAGGATAACAAAGAGCGATAAGGAATGGATGTTGTCTGCATGCCAGCAAACACCGGGACCATACGTTGCCATGCTTTGTTATGCAATGATTCCAGACTATGTGCTACTGGCCTGGCGTGGTAAAGTGTCCTACCATGGCGGACGGGACAAGGCAGCCCTCCCCAGAAACCTTTTGCAAAGGCTTTGGGAGTACATGAAGGAGAGCTTTCTGGAGATGTCCCTGGAGGATTTCCGCTCCATCCCCATACACGTTAACAGACTTTTCCAGTAGCTGTACTGGCCGCGATTGCCAGGGCAAATTAATCATTAATCATTAAACACGCTTGTTTTTAAACCATGTGTAATATTTACAAAGGTACACTCACCAGAGGTCCCCTGTGTGCCCACAGGGTCTTGGGTGAGTTCGGGGGTTACTGGTTCCAGGTCCAGGGTGACAAACATATCCTGGCTGTTGGGGAAACTGGTTTCTCCGCTTCCTTGCTGCTGTGAGCTATCTATGATGTTCTCTCCATCCTCATCTTCCTCGTCCGCCGAACCCGCTTCCCTGTTTCCAGCGAGGGACTGATAGCACATGCTTGGGCTACTGGTGGCTGCACCCCCTAGAATGGCATGCAGCTCCTCGTAGTAGCGGCATGTTTGCAGCTCAGCCCCGGACCTTCCGTTTGCGTCTCTGGCTTTGTGGTAGGCTTGCCTTAGCTCCTTAATTTTCACGCGGCACTGCTGTGCGTCCCTGTTATGGCCTCTGTCCTTCATGGCCTTGGAGATCTTTTCTAATGTTTTGCCATTTCTTTTACTGTTTCGGAGTTCGGCCAGCACTGCTTCATCTCCCCAGATGGCGATCAGATCCCGTACCTCCCGTTCGGTCCAGGCTGGAGCTCTTTTGCGATCCTGGGACTGGGACTGGGACTCCATCACGGTTACCTGTGCTGATGAGCTCTGCATGGTCACCTGTGCTCTCCACGCTGAGCAAACAGGAAATGAAATTCAAACGTTCGCGGGGCTTTTCCTGTCTACCTGGCCAGTGCATCTGAGATGAGAGTGCTGTCCAGAGCGGTCACAATGAAGCACTGTGGGATAGCTCCCGGGGGCCAATAATGTCGAATTCCATCCACACTAACCCAATTCCGACCCCCCAAAGGCCGATTTTATCGCTAATCCCCTCGTCGAGGTGGTGTAAAGAAACCGGTTTAAAGGGCCCTTTAAGTCGAAAGAAAGGGCTTCGTAGTGTAAACGTGTCCAGGCTTAAGTCGATTTAACGCAGCTAAAGTCGACCTAAACTCGTAGTGTAGACCAGGCCTTCCTGAGGAAACTACAATCCTTTGGTGATCTTCCAGAAAACACCATCCTAGCCACTATGGATGTAGAAGGTCTCTACACGAACATTCCACACAAAGATGGACTATAAGCCGTCAGGAATAGCATCCCTGATACTATCATGGCAAATCTGCTGGCTGAACTTTGTGACTTTGTTCTCACCCACAACTATTTCAGATTTGGGGACAATTTATACCTTCAAGTCAGCGGGACTGCTATGGGTACCCGCATGGCCCCACAGTATGCCAACATTTTTATGGCTGACTTAGAACAACGCTTCCTCAGCTCTTGTCCCCTAACCCCCCTACTCTACTTGCGCTACATTGATGACATCTTCTTCACCTGGACCCATGGGAAGGAGGCCCTTGAGGAATTCCACCATGATTTTAACAATTTCCACCCCACCATCAGCCTCAGCCTGGACCAGTCCACACAAGAGGTCCACTTCCTAGACACTACAGTGCAAATAAGCAATGGTCACATAAACACCACCCTATATCGGAAACCTACTGACCGCTATACTTACCTTCATGCCTCCAGCTTTCATCCAGACCACATCACACGTTCCATTGTCTACAGCCAAGCTCTAAGATACAACCGCATTTGCTCCAATCCCTCAGACAGAGACAAACACTTACAGGATCTCTATCAAGCATTCTTAAAACTACAATACCCACCTGGTGAAGTGAAGAAACAAATTGACAGAGCCAGAAAGGATACCCAGAAGTCACCTACTACAAGACAGGCCCAAAAAAGAAAGTAACAGAACGCTACTAGCCGTCACCTACAGTCCCCAACTAAAACCTCTCCAGCGCATCATCAAGGATCTACAACCTATCCTGAAGGCCGATTCCTCACTCTCTCAGACCTTGGGAGACAGGCCAGTCCTCACTTACAGACAGCCCCCCAACCTGAAGCAAATACTCACCAGCAACTACACACCACACAACAAAAACACCAACCCAGGAACCAAACCCTGCAACAAACCCCGGTGCCAACTCTGTCCACATATCTATTCAAGGGACACCATCATAGGACCTAACCACATCAGCCACTTCATCAGGAGCTCGTTCACCTGCACATCTACCAATGTGGTATATGTAATTTCCCCCATACTAATCTCCCTCTACTGTTACTCACACCTTCTTGTCAACTGTTTGAAATGGGCCACTCTCATTACCAATACAAAAAGTGATTTTTCCTCCCTTGGTATCCTACTGTTAATTGAATTGTCTTGTTAGACTGACCTCCATTTGGTAAGGCAACTCCCAGCCTTTCATGTGCTGTGTATTTATACCTGCTACTGTATTTTCCACTCCATGCATCTGATGAAGTGGGTTCCAGCCCACGAAAGCTTATGCCCAAATAAATTTGTTAGTCTCCAAGGTGCCACAAGGACTCCTTGTTGTTTATGTCTGTGCAGTCTGTACCATCCCTAGCTTAAATTTCCAATACTCCAATTCCCTCTTATTCCATGACTGCTTACTTTGCTTAAGAGACTTTGGTGTGGGACTTTGTCAAAGGCTTTCTGACAATCCAAGTACACTATGTCAACTGGATCACCTTGTCCAGATGTTCGTTGACGTCCCCAAAGAAATCTAATGGATTGGTGAGGCATAATTTCCCTTTACAAAAGCCATGTTGACTCTTCCCCCAACAAATTGTGTTTGACTATGTGTCTGATTATTCTGTTCTTTACCATAGTTTCAACCAGTTTGTCTGGTACCGAAGTTAGGCTTGCTGGCCTGTAATTGCCAGGATCACCTCTGCAACCATTAAAAAAAAATCGGTGTTACGTTAACTACCCTCCAGTCATCTGGTACAGAGGCTGATTTAAGTGATAGGTTACATTTCACAGTTAGTAGTTCTGCAATTTCATATGAGTTCCTCTGGAACCATCTGGTTCTGGTGGCTTATTACTGTTCAATTCATCAATTTGTTCCAAAACCACTTCTATTGATGCTTTAATCTGGGACAGTTCCTGAGATTTGTCACCTACAAAGAATAGCTCAGTGTGGGAATCTCCCTCACATCCTCTGTGGTGAAGACTGATACAAAGAATTCATTTAGCTTCTTTGCAACGGTCTAGTCTTCCTTGAGCGCTCCTTTAACACATTGATCATCCAGTGGCCTCACTGATTGTTTGGCCGGCTTCCTGCTTCTGATGTACTGCAATTTTTTTGTTGTTGCTGTTTAGTTTTTGTCTTTTCCTTGTTGCTCTTCAAATTCTTTTTAGGCCTACTTATTTGTATTTTTACACTCGACTTGCCAGAGTTTAGGCTCCTTTCTATTTTCCTCACTACGATTTGACTTCCAATTTTTAAAGGATGTCTTTTTGCCTCTAACCACCTCTTTTACTTGGTTGATTAGCCACAGTGGCATTTTTTGGTCCTCTTACTGTTTTTTTTTTTTAATTTTGGGGTATACATTTAGTGTCTATGATGTTTTTAAATAGTTTCCGTTCAGCTTGCATGCATTTCACTTTTGTGACTGTCCTTTTAATTTCCATTTAACTACCTTCCTCATTTTTGTGTAGTTCCCCTTTTTTGAAGTTAAATGCTACTGTGGTGGGTTAAATGCTACAGTGGTGGGTATTTTCCCCTCCTGCAAGGGTGTTAAATTTAGTTACATTCTGATTGTTATTACTTACAGGTTCAGCTGTATTCACCTCTTAAGCCTGGTCTACACTGGGGGGGGGGAGGGAAGGGGGATCGATCTAAGATACGCAACTTCAGCTACGAGAATAGCATAGCTGAAGTTGACGTATATTAGATCGACTTAGAATCACTTACTTCGCGTCCTCGTGGTATGGTATCGACGGCCGCCGCTCCCCCGCTTCCGGAGTCGACGGCAGAGTGATCGGGGATCGATTTATCACATCTACACTAGACGCGATAAATCGATCCCCGATAGATCGATCACTACTCCCCCGGTTCGGCGGGTAGTGTAGACGTACCCTTAGATCAGATCATTTGCTTCACTTAGGACTAAATCAAGAATTGCCTGTCCCCTTGTAGCTTTTAAAATGTCATTAAAAAACGTAATATATTTTCTCTGAGGTAGCAATTCTGTTTGTTAAAATAATATATTTATATGGAAGGAAATGTTACTAGTTAGGAATTTGTATTATGTATACAATATTGTATCCTAGACTAGACAACCAGCAGGTGTTTGGGAGGAATCATATTTGTTTTTAAGGGTCTTATTCTTGTCTTCAGTTATGTTCCCAGGATGTTGGGGAAAGACAGGATTTTTTAAGAAGGAGATTAATTTAATTAAATACCTCAGATCTCAGTATTTGTATTTTTTTTGGAAGCTTTTATGTTTGACTTCTAAATTTATTTCACAATACAAATTTCTTTCTTTACCAAAATAACATCCCAAGCTGACTTGCTCTTTTTCTGCAATGAAACCACATTTGTGCAATGTCTGTACAGGTGTTATTTATTGCCACTTGGCTGTTACATTTTAAACGCTGGCGGTTTTTCCTTTTTTGAGGGGAATCTATCCTGCTCTCTATGCCGCAATGGTGCATATGTATTATGATGCACTGTTTCATTACATAACCACATACACAGACCAACGCCATTCAGTGTACAGATGGACAGAGTGAATGATGCACAGAATTAAAAGAAGAAAAGGGGAACTCTCAGTTTCAGACATTAAATTGGGACTCGGGAGTGCTGGGCCTGTCCCTGGCTTTGCAACATGGACAAGATATCATAATTAGTCTTGGTAGAGTTCAGTTTTTAGTTTTTTAATAATTGTGATGGATAATATTGATGTTTATTTTTAAGCATTTTTATATTTTTGTCCATATACATTTTCACAGTGGGAACACTTCTGGGGGGTGAGTCAGACAATAGGGGAGGTCAGGCAACAATTTAATGATGATAGATATTGAGATTCAAAAAGTTAAAGCTTTATAACCATTAAACACAAATGGTCAACATCACATGTCAAAATATACCAAATAAATATCCATAAATTAAACTCTAATAAGTTTGCAAGCTTCATTTTTTCTTACTTTACCTGTCTGTAAATTTCAGTTAGTATTTATGGAAATATTTTTGTTTTTTGTGTGTACAGTGAAATCAATGTTTACTGACATTTATTGATAAAAATCTAATCCTTCCAAGCCTAATCATAATGTATATGCACAAGGGGGCTTAAGTTAGGTTACATGGTCAATTTAGATCACAACACTGAGACTTCCTGTGAACAGGCAGCATTCCCTGCCCTCATAGAACCCCATTGAAGATAGTGGGGTTCCACATGGGGACAGAAATTCACCTGCACACAAGAAGGTGCAGGATCAGGGCCTTAATTCTGCTATTTCCTAACTTTTGAGTATTTGACTTTGCAATCTGAATGCTCTTTTAATGTAGTGTTTTGTATGTAGATATATATACATTATCATTTACGCTGTATGTGTGGGTATAGTCCAAATTTGAATACATGAAATCTCAATTGTCAAGCATTTTAAAAATATTTGAAAGCTTTTGAAATTATATGGGTTGCTCAAGAATCTTAATCTTTCCCTTTTAAACTGTGTTAGACCAGATACGTTTTCTTTTTTCTGTGTCATCAGTTATTTTTCTCACTTTTATACAATCATTCATGGTTTCTGTGCTATTTTTGCCTTTTTATAGATGCCTTTGATGCTTCCTTTATACCCATCTTGTTGTTTTTTTTAAAACCCCAAAACTATTTTTCCTTTTAGTTTGGTTCTTGTTGTTACCCTTTTTTGTTGCTGTTTGTTGCTAATAGTTCCAATTAGTCATGAGATCCCAGGAGAGTTCACTGACTTGTTCATGCAATTTTCCAGTGATCATAATGAGATTTAAATGAGGAAACTGACAAGGACTCTGGACGAATGTTCAGTTCACTGGCGACAGAACCATGAATCAATCAGATGGACTGCTGACCTATGAAAAGTTGCATTGGTTACATTTAGGTAACTGTGGTAGAATGCATACCAAGACCTTTACTTCTAAGAGTCATGAGTTCACCTTCTAGTTTTAATTAAATGTCAGGATCTAAGTTCTGGAGATCAAAATGATTCTTTCTTTCTTTCAAGTGCAGCCAGGAAGGAAGCACTGCATGTGTTCTTCTCCCCCCCCCCCCATGAGATAAGGGTTCCTTTTCATCTAAATGTTATGACTTTCCATCCCTGACTTTGAAGACATAAAAATAGTGCATGAAATTTGTTTGGGTATAAAGTGATTTATGATCAGACTGGTGTTTTAACAGAGGAAAAGCAGGTTAATTGCACAACTGCTTAATTTTTTCTTCAAACTATAGGGTTTAAGTTGTCAACCTCATCATCCATCTATCTTTTGTATTTTTGTAATCACACTAAAAGTTTCAGTAAGATCTAAGGGTTTAAAAAATGAATGATTTCTCCATGGGCTTCATTCCTTGAACTATAACGGAGGGAAAGGATTTTCTAAACAGCTTGAGTGATCTGTAGGTAGGAATGGACAGGTATGGTATATGTTGGGTGTTGCTTGTCTAAAAGGGGGTAATTCCTATAGTGGTTGGTTCACTTGGATATCAAAGGGAAGAAGACGACTTCTGGGAAGAGAAGGAGATTGCAACTCTGGCTCCTTTTCTCTTTCCTTGGCCTCCGACTTTAAAACCTAAGCATCTGTTGCTATGGAAACCCAGGAGCCTGATGCTCAGAGAAGAGGAATTGTAACCCTCTGCCAAAGTAATCACATTGGACACCCATTGCAGACACCCCCGTGCCCACTTTAATCGTGTGCACATTTTCTCCTCCATTAGCTGTAAAAGTGCATTAATTAGTGGCCCTATTTAGCCTTGAAATTAACACCGCACGAAGCCCAGGTCGTATTGTTTTGCCCTGTAACTGAACAGTGGTGAGGGTGGTGACACACACAGAGCGAGAACCCCTCACAGTCTTCTTCGCTCCCCACCCGAAGCAGTTCCCATTTGTTTATCGCAGGCTCCTCGGGCGAGGAGCACAGTTCGGGTGGATTTCCACGGAGGGGCGCTGAAGCACGTTTTAATGCAGCAAAATGAATTAATACAAAAATAGTATGAGGCACAATGTACTGGATTTAATAAAATAAAATAAATCGTGAAGAGCGTGGGGGCGGGAGCGGGAAAGCCCCCCCCCCCCCACCCTCCGCTCGTTTCAGAGGGATCGCTGCTCATTGCCTGGAGCCAGAAATCAAAGCTCACTGAAACTGGGGAAGCAGCTCGCAGCCAGTGGCATCAGGCGATGCTTTCGTCCTCTCTCCCCCTCTGATTTTTTTTCGTCCCTGGGAGTTTGCTGTGAGCCGAGCTGGGTTTTCAGGCATAGAAACCTCGTCAGTCTCCCTGCTCCCGGCCGCAGGGTCCTGCCTCCCCGGCTGCGATCAGGTGTCTGTTGCTCCTTTTCAAGTTCTTTCCCGAAAAACCACAGGGAGATGGCTGGAGAGTAGCCCGCCCTTCCTCCCCAGAAGTGCAACGTGCTTTGAATGAGGCTTCCCAGTTTGCAGCCTGCTCCGCTCGCGCGCTCTGTGGCACTCCTGGAATGCGACCTCGGAGACGCCTGCCCATCCCGGGGAGGCACTGACAGCTGGCGATCCACCCGCTCCCCCCCCTGGCTGCCCAGGCACACCCCCCGGACCCCATTTAATACCGATCCTCTCCGGCGCCATTAGCTGGGGTTCGGCGTATCTGGGTGGCTTGCAACCTTGGCTGGTGCAACATTCCCGGGGCCTGTTCTTTGTTTTTTTTTTTTAATTCCCCCCCCCCCCAATGCTGTTGAAGCCAGGGAGAGAAATAAATATGCGGTCTCCCTTCTTGCTCTGCCCTCCACCCCAGCTCCACTGATGTCCTACGGAGAAGAGCAGAGCTCACCTGTGTGTAGCATGCTGTAACCCCCTCACCCCACATCCACCCCCAAAAGCGTCCCCCCCCCCTTGGATTGACTTGATGGCTTCACTGTACCAGAGATTCGGTGGGAAGATCAACACCTCCCGATCTTTCCCCGCGCCACCCGAGGCGAGTCACCTTCTGGGGGCTCAGTGCACCAAGGAGAACAGCGCTGCCGGCCAGACCGCCCGCCCGTTACAGCAGGAGAGCCGAGCCCGCTTCCAGTACCAGCCCCGGAGTGACGCCGAGGAGGAAGATGTAAGCCCCCAGCCTTGTTTGGGTTTTGCTCTGTTTGTCCGAGTGTGTGTCTCGTGTGTGTGTCCGGAGGTCGCTTGGCTGCCTTCTCTGTCTTGATCTGCGCCCCGCTTCCCCGCAAAAGGCTAGCGATGGTGCTTTATTAATGGCCATGTAAAGCCCCCAAATCCCCTCGGCTCCCGCTCTCCTGGGGTCTCTGGGAATGAGTGGGGTGGGGAAGGTCGGGCTGCTGTGCAACGTGCGTGGGTTGGGTGCGTTTGGAAACCGCCCGTGTAAACGGCACCCATGCCCCTGCGAGTGAGGCTGGAAGTTTTTGCCTGGGGCAGAAGGCTCCGCTTTGCCCCCTCTTGTCCTTCCTGCCCAGCTCCAGAGCCCTGCCGGGGAGAACTTCGCACCCGACGCGGCCATTTTTGTTTTGGTTTTGCTCGAAACTCCTGGATAATGACACAACACGATGAGACGCGAGCCCCCGGGAACGTGTTGGATGTAAACTTCGCTCCCTGCACGTTCCCTCCCGCCGCGGCTGCGGGGAGTAGCGGTTTCAAAGGGTTTCATTTGCATATTGCCTTAGTAACAAATGACTCATCCAGGCCACTGGCTTGCTGCTGGGACTCCTGGATGGAAAGAGTTAAATCACCTTGGATCGATTGTGCCTAGTTATTTCTTGGGGGGAGATTTAGAAAGGGGAGGGCGGCGGAAGAAGGTCCAGACAATAAATCAAACAGATAGTTCCCCATGACTAGTTCAGCCTTGCGTGCTATTAGATTTGTAAAGGGACGTGTGTGTGTGTGTGTGTGTGTGTGTGTGTGTGTGTGTGTGTGTGTGTAAAAACGGCAAGGGGGAAAGTAGCTGCAATTTTGGAATAATATTTCTATCTATTAAAATACTTACTTTCCCCAAAGGTAGGTTTGGAGCTGTGATCAGTTTTAATGATAGAAATCACTGGTAATAACCCTTATAAGTACCAACTTAGAACGTAGTTTTATGTCTGAATCCCTGAAATCCCTGTTGAGAGGGGTACTGTAGCCAAGGGAGTTGTGGGGTTTTGGTTTTGCCCTGTTTTTTTCCTTCCATGAAGACTTTTTGTGGCAGGTAAAGCGGACTAAGTTTTTCTAGCAGAGAGGAAAGTTGGTCTCAAATCCTCCGTCAGAATTTCCATTCTGTTCATTCCAAGGGCCAATAGGTAGCTGGAGATGAGTTTACTTTTCCCGGTGACTGGTGAAATCCTCCCTAACATCCTAAACACGACACACAATTCCCGGGGGTGGCGGGACGCACAAACTAAAAACACCCGAGACTTTTTTTAAGTGTTGATTTGAAAACTTTTCATTCTGAAACTGTATCTCCGGAGGGCTCTCTGTGATGTGACCCTGTAGCGGAAATGTGCCGAAACTTTAGCTCATTGGCCTCTAGGTGTCGCTACGAGAAAGCGAAATTGCTGCTTTCTGTTATTGGTCTCCGGAATATTTTTCTCCTCTGGATTTGTTTTGTTTTGTTTGTTTTAAATTTAGCTTGGAGCGTATCTTTGTGGGTTTTCAATAGGACAGATGTCTAGAACTCTTTGTCTGATCATCAAAAGCATCGAGCCAAGAAACAAAGGGAATTTAACGTGCAGGTGATTTTTGCTGACACTGCTCTAAAAAAAACAAAAACCAAAACCACGTTGCTAGACTGTAAGGGGATTTATTTTATTTTATGTTTTTAGAAAAAGAACTGTGCCGTTGACTGCGAGAGTTAAGTGTACCATGTCAGGCAGTTAGCGCTTGGGAACTGCAATGCAAACGGAATTGATTCATAAGCTTCACATACATTTCCCTAGAGAATCATTCACGTAGTTAAGGTTAAGATGTAACCAGAAAGGAAGTAATGAAATTTGCCTTTAGAGTGACTATTGTAGAAATATACAATGAATATTTCTGACTCAGGCTGGGGTAGGAATAGTTGAGGTAACAACCCTCGGTTTGTTTAGATCTGTACAGTAAATCGGCGTTAGTTTTTGGAAACTAGCTGTGCTAAGGGTAGGAATAATGAGACACCTTAAAGGTGGTAAAATTTAATTTTGAAAATATATTTTTTCCAAGGAGCAGAGGCACACATTATTCTATACACCCCCTCCCCCGCACGCGTGGGCTCTCACACACTTCCCCATTAGCTCTGGAGAGCTGTGACTTTGGGAGCTGTCCCAGGTCCTGGAGTGATTCAACTCTGCCAGGGAATGAGTCCTCTCTCTCGCTTTGCACTGGGCAATTCAAACGGAAGCTGGGGGCTTTATTGCTCTGTTGTGCCTTGTTGTCAGTCTGGGAAGTGTGCTCAGATATACACTAGGCAGATTTCTGACCTTGGCCATTGAACGCTCCTTGTAAACAGGAGGTTTTTTTCCCCTTTTGCAACCGAACTGGCTGCGGAATATCTGGATGACAGCGGCAATAAGGCTTTTGCAGGACAAATTAATGCAGCTTTTGGCATAAAATCCCTAAGGGGAAAACAAAATGTGAGGCTGGCACAAGGACAAAACTGGGTGCATGAAGTGCAAAGGTTGTGTGATTTGGTGATATATATTTGCAGAATCTACTTACACTGAAGAGAGAGAATACTGACTGCTGGCAGTTCTATTGAATCGTAGTGGCATATGATATTGCTGTTTGTAATTAGGGGGAGCTTGCCCGTGATTGTATGATAAACCCCTTTTGAGAGAATTAAATCTCTGGTGTAAATTTCACACTGAGGCTGAAACTGAACATTCAAGATATTTTTCCCAGCAGAGGATTTTTTTTCTTTTCCAAATTAATCAGTTCAATAGTTTCTAAGTCAGAGGTAGGAAATACAAAAAAAAGCTTGCGTGTGTGTGTGGGGGGGGGGATACTTCAATTAAAATATAGCTAAGATTTCTTTTTAAAAACCACTTAATTGTTTTATAATGTGCTTAATAATCAGGCAGATTGAGAGGTTTTTTTTGAAAAGGCTAATCATGATCATAAGGTTCTTATACCTTAAAGATATTTATTCTGCATTCTGTATCACAGATTGGTTTTTATGGGTCAATTATTATCAAGTATTTCTTAAGTATCAATACATTCCCCAGTGCTATACAAGACAGAGATGAAGACGGGTCTGGCCTTTCCAATCCATGCTGTTGTTTATATGCAATATTTCCCCTTTCCTATGTATTACTTTCAGTACTAGAGGAAACTTACATCTAATTAAAATAAGAAACAAAAACCTGTATTGAAGCAATGCAAAGAGTTTGATTTGTACTCACACAATTAAAAATGAGGAAATGTCAGAGTTAAGATTGAAACTCCTCATCCCACCATGAAGTAGCTGATGAGTGAGGTGAGTTTCATCATGGAATTTGAACTTTTATAAATGAAATAACACAGTTGTCTGGATGCAATTGGTATTTTGGCATCTAAACTTCACAGTATTTAATTCTGATAGCTGGTTCTGCACACCAAAAAGAAACAAACATGTTCAGTGATTTGGGGCATCCTGAGAACTTGTGTAAAATATTGATAAGTTTATGACATTTGTTCTTGATTTTGTTATACTTCTGTATCATCCTAAACTAGGTCCCTGATTCAGTTCTCTTTGCACAAGTCAATCTCCCATTGGTTTCAGTGGAAGTACTGAGTTGGCCAGTTATTAAAACTGTAAAAATGACTGGTCATGTAAACATATCCCAGACGACATAATAGTTTTGCTATAAATGTGCCTTTTCAAAGTAATTTATTGGGATATGGTACAGTACCTGTGAAGAATGTAACCAAAGTCCAGAGTGTTGTAATAGCAGAGTATTAATTTATGTTTTGGCAATATAATCACCTTTATTTCCTCTATGAGATTCATGCTTTCCATAGTATCATGTAAACAGGAGATCTTTCTAGATGTTGGCTTTAGACTCTCCCCCCCCCACACACATAAAATAGAGCTTTTTCATTTTTCCTAAGCTTTCTTTTCTTTGGAGTCATAGTGATTAATGAGTTTAATTTTTGCAGGCAACTGCCAGGAGGTGCTGAGTAAGATGTACATGCTGATTGTGTATAACCCTGTTCCTTTTAATTACTGTGATGATAACAATGCATTAATCAAGTGCATAAGAAATTGAGCACTTCTCTGTAATACAGAATATTGATCTATTTCATAAGGCATTGACTATTAAAATGATAACCACAGTAATCCTTTTAAAATTAAATTCCTGATAATGAATTATGTGTTAAAGCTTTCTACTGAAGTGTCATATAGATTTTCTGTATAAAGAGCCAAATGCTGCATTCCTTTTTCATTTATTCTTCAGGTAAAACTCCTATTGACCGAAATGGGATTTTTTGCCTGAGTAAAGGATTGGATCAAAATAAAGTAGCTCTCATTTTTACTTTGAAATGTGGAATACTTTTCATTCAATTGTATTTTGAATATTTGCCTCGTTTTATAAATTGATGCTAATTTTTAAAAGAAATTTAGCTATATTGTAGTTTTATAATTTTCAATATTGATAATTCAGACTGAGACTATTTTACAAAGTGATCATTTCAGTTGTAAATAGAAGATAAAAAGATCTGAGATTGCTGCTTTGAGAAGTAAATCAAAGGTTACATGTTTTATTATTGTTCAGCTTGTTTGAACAATATTATAAATATTACAGCCCCTGGAAATATTTGACACTTCATATGTCAGATTTGCTAACACATGCAATAAAAGTATTATTTTTCAATCCATTATTTTACTGTTGGAAAAGCTATTGCTTACCAGAAGAGAGTGTCAAGGTCAGTCTTGTATAAAGGGTTATGCAAGAGCTGCAGAACAACTTAAATGTCGGAAATGGCTCAGTCCTTTCCCAAACAGATGAATGTTTCTTATTTTATATATTCTGGAGTGGTCATAAATCAGTATAAAGTGAAGTAGTCCATATGGCTCCCAAAAATCTCTATATAGCTCAGATCAACAGTTTTCTTTCTGCAGTATTTGATGCCTTCTAATAGTCTCGCCTGCAGCCTATTCATGGTAGGCTGTAGGATGTTGGGCGCAGTTATCCTGCTGCCTTTATGGGACTGAGGCCACTAACTTCAGTGGAAGCAGGATTAGGTCCCCATTGATTCGTTCAGCCCTTCTCTTGAAATTAATAAAAATGCAGTTTGGTTCTATGTAGAGTAATAATTATACATTCATAAAGTTAATCTTCTCTCTGATTTGTCTGAATGTGAGTTAATTATATATTTCATTATGTAACTTAACATTGGATAATTTAAAATTACAGCAACAGGGGTTTTTCATGCATTGCTTTACAATTGCTATATTTGGAATTCAATGGCTTCATGATTTTTGTTGCTGGTTTAAAATTAACCTTCCTGTTTTGCAAGCGTTTCTAACCGTGATCAGGCCTTTGATGTATTATTATGCATCTATTAAAAATCTGCTAGGTAGAATATATTTTTAACACACAATAATAGCTATGCAAAGAGGTTGACTCATCTCTCTAGTGGTAGTGAAATGCACAGTAACTTGAATCTCACCGAGTTAGAGTACTCAGCTCAGGTCCTTCCTCCTGAGCTTGCAGGGGCTGGGAGGAATGGGAAGAGAAGGCACAGAGTCCCAGGAGGGAGTACTTTGCTTTGCTTTTAAAGGAACTTTCCAGCAGACTGAAAGAAAGACGCTGGCGGGCTCCAGATGAAGCTGTATACAGCTCTCCATTGTCATGGATTCAGTGAAAGGCAAGAAAAGGGGGAGAGAAGAGTGGATTCTCAGAGCTTCAAGAAAGGCTTGGAAAACTCCCCTGGAGCACTAAAGAAATACAATCTGCAGGAGTAGAATCATCTGTATAAATGTACTTTAAGGGCTCGATTCTACAGTCTGCATTCTAGTAAAGATCCCCTTCAAGCCCAATGATTTCAAGTTGCTTTTACAGGGAGTTTTTGTCTAAGTAAGGCCTGCAGGATGTGATTGGCAGAGTGCAGTTCGACGTATGGATTTTCACATTGTGACCAAGGGGTCACTTATTTAGTATTTTGCCATAGATTACTTAACATAGCAATTTTTTTGTAGTAAGTCATGATCTATTTGTTCATATAGCCACTCCTGTGTTTAAGGGTTACCTATGTGTTTCTGTTTATTATGGGTTAGTTTCCCAGATCTGAAGAAGAGCTCTGTGTAGGCTCAAAAGCTTGTCTCTGTAACCAACAGAATTTGGCCCAATAAAATATATTACCTCACCCACCGTGTCTATTTATTAAGGGTCATTTTTGTTGCTTATGATTTTCTGAAGGTTTTATAATTTTGCCTAAAATTTGGCATGCTCTCTCTGTCAGGGACTAATGGTATTTTCAAAGTTTCTTCAAAAATGGTTGAGCCATTTTAAAGCACAGGAGGAGTGGGGGAGGAATTCATGCTGTTTGCTAAGAAAAAATGTTTGCTACTTTTTAATAAACATCTCTCACACCCCAGAGGAAAGGGATGGAAACTTTTTATTTGATAGGGTTATAGGATAAATTTTCAAAAGTGCGTAAGGGATTTAAGAACCTAAATCTGTTTTTAAAAGTGACTTAGATACTAGGACTTAGGCTCCCAAGTCACGTAGGCATTTTTGAAAATGTTACCCATAATCCTTAGGTTGTAGATATGCCAGTTATTGGTATAGTGAAAATTGGACTTCATTTGGCTAAGTTATATGGGTTGAAAATGCATTTTGCCTATGTGCATTAGATTATGTTAATAAATCTGACATTCTCCTACTGGTCTATTGGCAGTGTCCATGTGTGTATAAAATGAGTAGAAAAGTCCACAGAATAGTCAGTTTCTCAGGATCTCACTGGAAGTGCACGAGTATGCGCCATGAAATAGAATGGAGTGTAAGTATTAGTAGGTACAGAATCGTATAGTACGATCTGGGAAGATTTTCTGGGGAGTAAATGGATTACACTTGTTCTGTGCTTGTTGTGTGGAGGGGATATCTGTGCGCACCCCCACTTTGATGCCCATTAAGTGGCTGGGCACATTCTGTCCTCCATCCCCCAATGTTTAATTTTGTCTATTAGCTTGGAAGCACTTTGAGGCTATTTATGTGCTTAAAATTAAGTACATGCTTAACTGCTTTGAGCCAAGTCCAGCATGCTCAGTACCTTTCAGGATAGAGCCCTCATTGACGACAATGTTCATGTTGCATTTCAAACATTAGGTGATTTCCTGTGGCTGCTTTTTAAGAAAAAATGTGGTTAGAATGTTTTTACGAGGAGAAAATGTTTGTGCTTTTTCTTGTTTTGTCAATAAGAACTGAAAGCATTTTGCTCCAACTTTCCAAGAAAGTTCAGCCCCAGACAGACACTAAACCAGGGATCAGCAACCTTTGGCACGCCACCCGCCAGGATAAGCACCCTGGTGGGCCAGGCCGGGCCGGTTTGTTTACCTGCCGCATCTGCAGGTTCGGCCGTCGTGGCTCCCACTGGCTGCGGTTCGCCACTCCAGGCCAATGGGGGCTGCGGGAAGCGGCAGCCAGCACATCCCTCGGCCCGCGCCGCTTCCCACAGCCCCCATTGGCCTGGAGCGGCGAACCGCGGCCAGTGGGAGCTGCAATCAGCCAAACCTGCGGACGTGGCAGGTAAACAAACCGGCCCGGCCCGCCAGGGTGCTTACTCTGGTGGGCCACCTGCCAAAGGTTGCCGATCCCTGCACTAAACCATGAACATTGCTTCTGAAAAGCTGAATATTTGGAAATGCAGAAGTCTGTGAAATGGGAAGGAGACAGTGGAAAAATGCTTTGCAACCTTAACTCTTGTTATGCTGCAGACATTTATTTGTGGGAGTTTTATACATAAATACATTTTTATTACTTATTTATTACTAAAATGAGTTCTAACCCCACGACAGCCCATTGAGTTTTGCCCATCTTAATTTGATTGCTATTTATTGTTAAATCTCTCCTAATGTTCCTCTAGCTACAGATTCCATGATAAAATTACTTGGTTTTCTCCTACTTCCATTAGGTACCAGAAAAGAAAGAGGACACTTAAAAGACCAGGCATCTATCAAAGTGCAGATAGGAATGCTGTAGAAAACCACAGTGATGTTTCTATAGAACCATAAATGGCCTATAGTGAACCATGTCTCTATTCAGTTCTCATTGTTTTGCTGTTAGCTATAGTGAGTACAAAAGCATTATTGATACAGTCCTTCATTGTCTCTCTCTGTTTTATATTAGGTAACACAGTATCTATTGCTCAGGCATTTGTAATCCTAGGTACAAAAGGGGCACCTGAAGAGAATTCTAAGGGTACTATAATGCTTTACAATTATATCTCTAATAATACAGTCTCTGCTGAAACAGCTGTTTCATTTGTCTGCAAACCACAGGGTAAACAATACTTGTCAAAACACATACAGTGATTCATTGCAAACATTGCAATTAATGAAGACGGACACAGCCATGGTTTAAGGCCACAATAACCTGATCCATTGCAGTTCCCTTGTGAAATTCTGCTTTGCCAGGGCTGCTTTATTACCTGTAAGATGATTTTACTCAAAATACAGATGGAAGTTTAAATGTTATAGGTTGTCACTTATACAGTGACATGTTAAGGAAGGCAGCGTGGACTAGTGGATAGAGCATTGGGCTGGGAGTTGAGGAACCAGACTTCTATTCCTGGCTCTTCCACTGATCTGCTGTGTCACTTTGGGCAGATTACTCCTCTTTCTGCCTCATCTATTTAGAATATAAACTTATTGGGGCTTCCTATCTGTTCGTGTTAGAGAGACAAGGTGGGTGAGGTACTGAACCAGCTTCTGTTGGTGAGAGAGAAAAGCTTTCAAGCCACTCAGAGCTCTGCTTCAGGTCTGGGAAAGGTACCCCAAGCCTCATGGCAGCTCACACCACAGGGCCCAGATCTCAGCTGATGCCTCTAGGTGGTGCTGTACAGTTAAAGAAGTGCTGCCTTTTGACCCAGAAGTGTCTGCACTTCAGTGGCATGATGACGTAACTCTTGTATATAGAATTATAAAGTGCTTTGCCTTTGGGATGAGAAGGATCCGTAGAAATGGAAGATATTGTTCCATTGATACTACTGTGGTCCAGTCACCCATTCTGTACCAAGCAACACTTGTCAGAGCATCACTAATTCCCAAAATATCTGATTATGCCCTGCTTGCAGTAGGTTAAAGGTCTTTCAGTCATTGCTGCATGTCACATGCAGTGCCATGAGTGGATAATCACTACAATGCCCATGTTCTTCTAGCTAAGGTACACTAATAAGCATCTGTAGCTTTGAAAATGTCAGAATGAGCCAAAGTGCAGGCAATTAGATAAGGATAATGTAACAGATAATAAGAATATACATGATGCTGGATGAGTAGTTAGACTATTGTACTTTGGCTGTTAAAGTGCTATGTGTCATAAAAGCAAGTGGCTTGTTGGCTGTGGAGAACATGCTGCAAGTTGTCAGAGACGGAAATGAGTTAATGTGGTGCAGTGACAAGGTTAACCCTGGTGAGTGTAAACATACATTTCAGGCTGTTGATAGATGGAAGTGTTGCCTGAGTTAAAAGTCACGTGCTTATAACATGAGAAAAGGTCAAGGAGAAAAGAAATGGGAGCAAATATGGAAGAGATGGCTGGCAGGGTGGGGTCCTTTCTTAGAAGGTGTTTCAGGGGATTCTGGTTTTCAGTTTCTATTGTCGCTTGTTTTCAGTGGTGGTTTTTTGTTTTTGTTTTTTTGGTTTGTTTTCTCTAGTTTAGTGCCTTTGTAAGGTTCTAGAAAACATCTTTCTTTGAACAGTCTCATTGGTTGTTCATACCCTACATTCGTACCCTGTGTGTACCCACAGCAAAAAACCAGCCACTTACCATGCCACTGCTGTGTGTGTCCAAGATGAGCACCTGAGGGTATGTCTGCACTGCAGTAAAGCAGCTGTGGCTGGCCTGTGTCAGCTGAGTCGGGCTGGGTCTGTGGGGCTATACAATTGCAGTGTAGACGTTTGAGCTCAGGGACCCTCCCCCCTCACAGAATCCCAGAGCCCAGCCTCCAGCCTGAGCCCAAATGTCTACGCTGCAGTTGTATAGCCCTGCAGCCCGAGCCCAAGTCAGCTGACATGGGCAAGCGGCAGGTGTTTCATTGCCTTGTAGACCTACCCAGCAGGTGAAATCCCAGCCACACACAGCTCCGCTATTTGGGCTTTATATGGGGGTTGCATGAGGGAGGAGAAGGGAAGGTGGAATCCATGCTCCCAAGCCAGGGCCAGGTTGCAGTGCTGCAACACAGTTCCACCCCACTGTTCCAACTTCAGTGCCAGATGCATGGCATGATGGGGCCTCTGGTGCCGTGTTAAATGCAGATTTAGTGACCCCTCCCTTGACCAGTCCACACTGCAGCCTTCAGCACTAGCCATGGGCACTCTGATAATGTGGGGAAGGTAGCCAGATAAGTACATCTATCTATGTACTGTACTGAGGCCCACTCCACAGCATGCAGGGACTCTTGCTTGGCTGCTGTGCCCACAACCCATGCCTATGCAATGCAGTTCAAGACTTACAATAAGAGGTGCAGACAGCCTTGCTCCAGGCCCCTCCTATCTTGGTGAATTTCACCCAGGGGAGCAGGAAGTGACAGAGCTCCAGCTCAGTGACTGTGATGCTGTATGTGAATTTCCAAACCACATCCTGTTTAAATTATCACTAGGTGAAGGAAAGACACAGAGAATCCCAAAGAGGAGGAAAGCAGCAGGTAAAAGAACCACAAAAAGGCAACGGAGGAAGAGAAGAAAAAGAAAATGAATTGGGGGAGAGGGGAAGAGAAGCTCTGTCACACAGGGCTAGGTTCCAGCACTTACAGCCAGCCACACCCTGGAGGGGAATGCAGGGGAGCTGTGCTCTAAGCAGATAGCCAAGGGCAAGTAGGGCTGTAGCATGGGTTGCTTGCTAGACTCCTCCTGGAGTCTAGCAGGCAGCCCATGCTACAGCCCTACTACCTGTCCCTCTCCCCAGATCTAGTGCTTAACCAGATCTAGTGTCCATTTGTGGGGGTTGGGCAGGGCCCCCCAGGCCACCCCTTTTTAGGGTAGCTTACATCTATACCAACAGGGAGCTGTGCTTGTGTTCCTCAACAGCACTCTGCCCTCTACCCTTACCCAAATGTATTTGCGCCTGGGCTCTCCAAATGTGTCCCACAGAGTTCAGGGAAGTGACATGCATGTTGCTTATACATCTCCCTTCCTGGGCAGACTCCCCTACAACTCTGTTAATTTGGAGTACAAGGAGGGAGCCAACACACTGGCTCCGATCAGGTCTCCAGCACAAATGCTCACAGAAAACGATTTAAACATTCCCTTCTTGTGCTTATTTGAGCATGTGGATTTAAATTCACGTTTCCTGAACATTTATAGAATCATAAAACCGTAGGGCTGGAAGAGACTTCAAGAGGTCATTTAGTTCAGCCCCCTGTGCTGAGGCAGGCCACGTGTACCTAGGCCATCCCTGCCAGTTGTTTGTACAACCTGTTTTTAAAAAGCTCCAGTGCCAGGGATTCCTCACTCTCCCTTGGTAACCTATCCCAATACTTACAATCCTTATAGTGGGAACATTTTTCCTAATATCGAACCTGAATCTCCCTTGTTGCAAACTAAGTTGATTACTTCTTGTCCTGAAGCAGTGCTCAGTTGCTCTGAATGTTCCCAGAAAGCAAATTCAAAAGCGGTACAAGCATAGTCTAAGTGATTAATTTCACAATCTGAACGAGTGCTTGTGGGAGAGTTAGGAGTGGTTGATTTTTTTTATAGTTCAATCAGTAGCAAATTAGATGCCCCAAAATAAGTTGCTAAAATCTCTGCAGTGAATACAGTGCTACATAACCCTTTATTACATCCTCCCATGTTGTGGGAGATCTGCTTGCACCAAGATGAGTTCTGAAGACTTGTGCTTTCAGAAAGATGGCAGAATACTGCTGGATTGGGAAGATATACAAGAAGGCTGCTGTCAGAAGGCTGCTAACTATGCAATTTAGTATAAAATTTAGGGAGCTGCAGTGTGAATCAGCAGTCTGAGTTTCCCCTAAAATTTCCACAAACGGCTCTTCTTTTGTTAAAGACAGATTGTGCCACTCCAACCTGAACAAGTATAATTTAATTTGAAAGCAATGTTCTGCATTCCCTTTCACCTGATCTCAGCTGGTGACGAGCCATAAAATTTCTCCTTGGTCTACTGGAGTTCAATAGATGAGAATTTCCTAACTTGGTAAAATGATTAAAAGCACTCCAAATGTATATTATCAGTGAGGCTTCTGAGAAAGAGCTCATTCAGTGGTCTCTAGGAGCCAGGGTAAGAGGCTTTGTGAACATTGATTGAGTGGGAGATTGCCGAAGTAATTATTAATAGTAGGGAAGGTTAATAAAATGTAAGGCTTTATGTTAAAATTAAATTCAAGAACAAATAATGGCATATATGTAAGAGAGAGCTTTTACGGCTTGCTGCAGTGTATTTACATTTTACAAGGCTCAATGCTTTTAGGAATGGTGAGAGGTAAATGGTATGCCTCCTTGGCTAGCAAACCTTTCTTGTGCCTTCTCATTTCAAACAACATTTGAAATCAAGGCAGACTGAGAAGATCAGTTTTGGTTTATTTTGTTTTTTTAAATACTCAACTAAGTCTCAGCTAAGAAACCCACCTCCAGCAGCAAGCCATAGGGTAAACTAAACTGATCAGTGTTTTTACATGAACTGTTCTTGATTGGGGAATCATATCAGGAAAATCGTGCTCTATTCATGGATATTCCAGATCCAGACTAAAAAATGGTGAAATTGCGAAATGTGTGCTCGTCCCTAGTATCTAGAGGGGCATCTCCCTGCTTCCCTTTTCCCACATATTGGCCAAGATTTTCAAACTGACTAATGACTCTGGATGCCTCAATTTTTAGGTGAGACACCTTGGAAGCCTGACTTCCCAGGGAGCGGGTGCTCAGCACTTTCTGAAAATCGGCCCTCTTTTAGGTGTCTCAAGTTGGGCACCCAAAATGGCGAGTCACTATTGAAAACCCTGGCTGCTACTTTTAGTGGAATGGATTGCTAACGGGCTGATCCAAAGCTCACTGAAGTGAGTGGGAGTCTTTCCATTGACGTCCGTGGGCTTTAGATCAGGCCCCCAATAGGTATCTAGCACACTTAGCACTTACAAAGTGCTTTTCATCTGTATATCTCCAATAAATTCAGAAAGCTGGATCCCTCCTGAAAAATCTCAAGAGCTTATTCTAATCTCAATATACATGTAACCTCCAAGGATGCTCAATGGAATTATGCATGTCTTCTGAGAGGCAAGTACCAGTAAGCTTTCTATACCTAGAGTAGGGATCCTCTTCTAAAAGAAGGATAATATAACTTTCTGTGACACAGATTCTTCCTTTGTCTGGTAATTGTGGAAGTGAAGAACACCTTTCCATCTTTTAGGTGCCCATCTGGGATTAGGCACCTGAACCTTGTCCTGTCCAGGTGGTCTCAATCTTTTTTCTGTTCTGACTCCACATTCAGCTTTCTACAGTCATTGCTCCAAATATGCATGTGGTGGCAGTTCCATCAGTATTTAATAGCAGGTGGTGCAGCCAATGGGGAAGACCCTGCCTCCAACCAGCAAGTGCCAAATAGAGCCAAAGCACAATTGGAGTTGCAGCTAGCAAGGGATGTGAAGGGTAACAAGAAGGGTTTCTACAGGTATGTTAGCAACAAGAAGAAGGTCAGGGAAAGTGTGGGACCCTTACTGAATGGGGGAAGCAACCGTGACAGATCATGTGGAAAAAGCTGAAGTACTCAATGCTTTTTTTGCCTCAGTCTTCACAGACAAGGTCAGCTCCTAGACTGCTGCACTGGGCAGCACAATATGGGGAGGAGGTGAGCAGCCCCCAGTGATGAAAGAACAGGTTAAGGACTATTTAGAAAAGCTGGACATGCACAAGTCCATGGGTCCAGATCTAATGCATCCGAGGCTGCTGAGGGAGTTGGCTGATGTGATTGCAGAGCCATTGGCCATTATCTTTGAAAACTCGTGGCAATTGGGGGAGATCGTGGATGATTGGAAAAATGCAAATATAGTGCCCATCTTTAAAAAAGGAAAGAAGGAGAATCCAGGGAACTACAGACCATTCAGCCTCACCTCAGTCCATGGAAAGATTGTGGAGCAGGTCCTCAAGGAACATTTTGAAGCACTTGGAGGAGAGGAAGGTGATCAGGAACAGTCAACATGGATTCACCCAGGGCAAGTCATGCCTGACCAACCTGATTGCCTTCTATGACGAGATAACTGGCTCTGCGGATGTGGGGAAAGTGGTGGATATGATATATCTTGACTTTAGCAAAGCTTTTGATACGGTCGCCCACAGTATTCTTGCCAGCAAGTTAAAGAAGTATGGCTTGGATGAAAGGACTATAAGGTGGATAGAAAGCTGGCTAGATCATCGGGATCAATGGCTCGATGTCTAGTTGGGAGCCGGTATCAAGTGGCCATTTTTGTTCAACATCTTCATTAATAATCTGGATGATGGGATGGATAGCACCCTCAGCAAGTTCGTGAATGACACTAAGCTGGGGGGAGAGGTAGATATGCTGGAGGGTAGAGTGACCTAGACAAATTAGAGGATTGGGCCAAAAGAAATCTGATGAGGTTCAACAAGGACAAGTGCAGAATCCTGCACTTAGGAGGAGGAATCCCATGCACTGCTACAGGCTGGGGACCGACTAACTAAGCGGCAGTTCTGCAGAAAAGGCCCAGGGGTTACAGTGGACAAGAAGTTGGATATGAGTCAGCAGTGTGCCCTTGTTGCCAAGAAGGCTAACGGCATATTGGGCTGCATTAGTAGGAGCATTGCCAGCAGATCGAGGTAAGTGATTATTCCCCTCTATTTGGCACTGGTGAGGCCACAACTGGAGTATTGCATCCAGTTTTGGGCCCCCCCACTACAGAAAGGATGTGGACAAATTGGAGAGAATCCAGCAGAGGGCAATGAAAATTATTAGGCGGCTGGCGCACATGATTTATGAGGAGAGGCTGAGGGAACTGGGTTTATTTATTCTGCAGAAGAGAAGAATGAGGGGGGATTTGATAGCAGCCTTCAACTATCTGAAGGGGGGTTCCAAAGAGGGTGGATCTAGGCTGTTCTCAGTGGTGGCAGATGACAGAACAAGGTGCAATGGTCTCAAGTTGCAGTGCGGGAGGTCTAGGTTGGATATTTGGAAATCCTGTTTCACTAGGAGGGTGGTGAAGCACTGGAATGGGTTACCTAGGGAGGTGGTGGAATCTTCATCCTTAGAGGTTTTTAAGGCCCGGCTTGACAAAGCCCTGGCTGGGATGATTTAGTTGGTGTTTGTCCTGCTTTGAGCAGGGCGTTGAACTAGATGGCCTCCTGACGTCTCTTCTAACTCTAATCTTCTATGATTTTATGATGTGTGGGAGGGGCTTCATATTGGGGGAAATCGATCTTTAATTAAACAGGCCAAATACCTTTTTAAAGAAGCCCCAGTTATTATTAGATAGGCTTTAAAATTTAGAAAAGTTTTAGTGGAGTAAAAAATGGCAGCTGGGGCCAAAATCAACTCTGCACAGATCTTTTGCTCTTCAAGGCTATTTGGCCATGTTTGTTCATGATGCTCCATGGATTGCTGTTTCTGGGGACTCCATGTAAAAAATCCATAATATTAAGCAAACTTTCTTCTTTGAGTGGATTCAGCTGTGTATTCTACTTCGGTGTGTGCATGCCCTGTGCACCAGATCTGGAGAACTTTGCCTAGCAGTACCCCCAAGGTAGCAGTCAGGCCATACAAACCTGGCCATATAAGGGTGGCGCCACCCCAACCCCCTCTGTTCTTTCTCACTGCCTGTGGATAGAGTCAGAGTGCCGGGTGGTGTTTTTTCCCCTTGTGCTTTCGGTCTCAGTTTCTGAGAATTTTTTCCTGGATGTAATAGTTAGTAGTACTTTAGGTTAAGTTTAGTAGTATTTTAGTATTAGTTAGTATTAGTTAGAGCAGTTGGTTGCCCTTCGTGATTCCCTCACCAAGGTTCAAGCATTGTCTGTTGTATGGGGGGGGGGGATCCCCAACAGTGATCCTCATATGAGGTGCTTGTTGTGTCTCAGTGAACAGTATACTAAAGAGCAGTGCTCTGTCTGCAAGTTATTCACAAATGGTGTGTCTACACAGCAATGTAAGCCTGGGTTTGAGCCCAGGCTCAAGCCAGCCAACCCTTCCCCTCCATTATGTCCACACACCAATTGTGCTAACCTACGGTGAGGACCCAGGGTCCCAGAGCCCTGCAGGGCTGGAGGGTCTGAGCCCATGTTAAGCCAGGATCTAGGTCCCAAGCCCTGTTGCTTTCCTGTGCCCACAGCCCCAGCTTGAGTTGGGACCCAGAAGTCCTCTGGATGTATCCCAGAGTTCTTGGCAGCAGAGGAGCAAAGTTAACCGGCAGGAGGCGGCTCCCGGCCACCGGGATGTCAGAGATCATCCCTCCTCTGGCCTTGCTGAGCCAGGAGCTCTGCTACTCCCCTACCCTGCAGAGCAGCTGCTTGGTCCCACTCTGGTCTCTGGCCTTTACTCCCAAGCTCCCCCTGCCCTCTCTGGAGCTGCATGTGCAGGGGCACCTGGGCAGCATGCACTGTGAAGGCAGTGAGAGGGAGCCAGCCTCAAAACTTCCCTGCAGCCTCCCAGGGATCCCTTATCCTTACCACCCCAGGTGGGGCAGGGGCAGGGATAAGGGATCCTCAGGACATAGTGCCTTTGACTGAAGCAAAAAGAAGGAAACCAGCTCAAATGAGAAAAAGGAATTAAAAAGATGTTGATGGCATTTTGCCAGCTGGTGGCAACATCTAATTTATGTCAAACTTGAAAACAAAAACACCTTCATTGAACATCCCATCTTAAAAACTAAGAATTGCAATATTTCATTTGAATAGTTTGACAGCCCTGGAGACTGATGTCCTGATTATCCTCAGAACCTGTGCACATGGGCATTTTCCTGCCACTGTGACTCAGCCTAGAGGTGGAGAGCCCAATTCTCAGGTGAGATGGTAGTTCAGTATAAAACCTTCAAACTGCAGACATTCTACTGAGACACCCACCAAAGGAGCTAATTATGCAGTTTATGGACTCATGCTCCTTATGGGCACCTGAGTCCCATTAATAGCACCATCAGAGTTAGGAAACAGGGTGGGCAGTAGAGTTTTCCCACAGTGCATCACATTCCTAGGGCTAGAGTGTTGACATTGAGGGGGCAGTGCTAGGCACTCTGGTATAGGGTTACTTTGACTTGGGTCTGTGCACTGCAGTGTGGATGTCAGAGCTGTGGGTTTGAGCACAGCTCAGAAAATCCTTAACCTTCAGTTAAAATGCAATGTAGACACTGAAGCCCGTGTTCCCTGACTCAGGTCAGCTGACTCAAGTACCACTAACCCTAGCCTTGCATTGCTGTGTAGGCATACCTAAGGAGGACTCTGGTGATGAGATTCTTGTGGCTGAAGCAGCACCTGCTTCAGCACTGAGGCCCACATCTGATCTGCAGTCACCTTTGGATGTGGCAAGTGATGCTGCTCCACACTTGGGCTCTGCTGTTCCCCCCAGGAGAAAGAGAGGCCGTTCCCCCTCCTCTTGTACAATGAGAAAGAGGCCATAAAACAATCAGGACCATTCCATCATCTTTTAAGAGGACTAATGACCGGCACTGTACTCCCTCCAGCTTGCAGGAATGGAGCAGATCCATCTAACTGCTCCCTGGTACCGCACAAAGAGAGGAGACACCCTGTATTGTTGACTCCAGTTCTGGCCAGGGGGCATCTGCTGAGTCCCATACTGATGACACTGGCACCAGCACCAACTGTCTCCACAGTGGTGGCATACCAGGTGGCATCAGACCTTTGCCCCTCAGTCCTGAACTCCCCACTGTTTCAAGAGTTCGCTAGTGCCATGAGTCTGAGCGTTTGTTTCTCTATCAGGGTTGGCTCCTCCATTGTCACAAGAGAACCTCTTCAAGCTCCAGATTGGGGTTCTCCTCTCCCTCAGCATTGGAAAAGCGTCAGAGATTACCCTTGGATCACCATCAGTACCGAGATCAGCATCTGTTCCACAATCAGGATGGGGCTTTTGGCCTGGTGCCTACTGGCCACCAATACCTGGAGGTCTCCTTGGAATCCTTGGATTGCTCTTCAATCCCTGAGGTCCCACTCCTCGACTTGCTCCAGTGTGAGATCAGCAGTCTGGATGGTGACTCCTGCTCTCAAACCTTCTCAGCCACAAGCGACTGCAGAGTCCGTTCCCTCTGGATCTCTGGGGCTATTCTAACTGGAACCTGTGGTGCAAGAACACAGCAAACCACCTCTTCATCCTCTCTGGTTGACTCTACCATGCCGGAATCTTCCTCTCCCTCAGTGCCCGAGGACTTTAAAGTGTATCAGGACTTCTTGAGGCATATGGCCACTATTTTGGGTATCCAAGTGGAAAACCTGCAGGAGACTATGCATAAGTTGCTGGATATTCTCCGATCATCAGCTCACGGGAGAGTAGCCCTCCTGATAAATGATGCTTTCTTGTACCCTGCAAAGGCCCCTGGAATACTACAGCAGCTTCGTTGCCTCCCACAGTGAAGCATTTAGAGAAGTGGTACTTCATCCCTATTCAGGGTTTTGAGGGTTTTTATTCCCATCCAGCCCCTAATTTGTTAGTGATAACTGCAGCAAATGGTAGGGCATGGCAAGGGAGGTATAAGTCCACCCCTAAGGACAAAGAATCCAAGAAAATGAACTTAATGGGGAGGAAGATTTATACCTCCTCTTCCCTGCAAATGCACATTGTGAACTAGCAGGCATTGCTCTCTAAATATGACTTTGTCAATTGGGCGGCCATTTCTGAGTTTGCAGACAAGTTGCTAGAACCCTCCAAGGAAGAGTTGATGGCATTCATTGCGGAAGGCCATATGCTGGCCAAGATCTCATTGCAGTCACCTCTGGATGTGGCAGATGCTGTATCCAGAATTATGGTGTTGGCTGTGACCATGAGGAGGGCCTCATAATTGCAGAATTCAGGCCTTGCACCCAATGTGCAGCAGACCATTGATGACTTACCGTTTGAAGGCCAGGTTTTGTTGTCAAAGAAAGATATAAGCCTGCACTCTTTTAAAGACTCCCGAGTTACTTTACGTTCTTTGGGAGTATGTACTCTGGCCAAGAAGAGACACCACTATAGTGGTCAGCAGCAACAGCAACAAAACCACTCGCAGGATTTTTTCAGACAGTCCTCCTTTCCTGTAAGGCAGTGGGACTGCTCCCAGAAGAGCCACAGATCCCAGAGGAGAAGGTCCTCCGGTTCTGGGTTTAACTAGCTGGCTCATCCCCACTCAGCATCCAGCAAGTGCCCATTTTGACTAGTATGTCCAGGACAGTGATCCAATAGTAACCTCTCCTTCTCTGTCCTCCCATTTGGGAACAGGCTGATTTATATTAGGGATTCGATTACCATGGACAACTGGATCTAAAGCATTGTCAGATCGGGTTATGCCATATAGTTCCTCTCCATGCCTTCTCCCCACCCCCTAACCCATCCCTCTTCAGGGGTCCTCTCATGAGATACTGCTCCTCGAGCAGTTTCAGTCTCTGCTGGCTTTGAGGGCTGTAGAGGAGGTTCCCCAGCAGCGTCAAGGAAAGGGATTCTACTCCTGGTATTTGCTGGTTTCTAAGCCCATGGAAGGGATGAGACCTATCCTTGACCTCTGCGATCTCTACAAATACATCAGATATGTGAGGTTCTTTATGGTCACCCTCGCAAATATCCTCCCACCTTAAACCACGACTGTTTGCTGTCCTGGACCTTCAGGACACTTATTTCCATGTAGCAATCTCTGGGGTTTCTTCGGTTTGTTGTGGTGGACGATCACTGCCTGTACACCATGGTGCCTTTTGGCCTGTCTTCCACTCCCCCGGTCTTTACAGCGTACCTCAGGAAGAGGGGAATTCATATCTTCCTGTGTCTTGCTCAGTAGTAGAAAGCCGTCCTCCCGAGTGACCTACTCAGCCAAATGGAAGCAGTTCTCGATGTGGTCGTTGGTCTGGGGAGTTCAACTGAAACTAGCTGGTATCCAGGACATAATGGAGCAACTGTTACACCTTCTGTCTTTTGGTCGTGCGCTTAGTTCATTAGGAGTCCACCTAGTGGGGATTTTGGCATTTCATCTGCCTATCCATTGGAAGTCTTGTTACTCCTTTGTTTTAAGGTTTAGTTAGTAAGAGACAGGATTTTGTATTGTGTTTGTTAAGGAAATGAAAGGAACGTTGAAGGCCTGGGCTTTAATGTGAATTGTTTTGGTTATAAAATTTAGCAAAGTTTAATTTATAATGTTTTTTTGCTTAATATAAAATACTGCTGTTTGTATTTTTAAAGGTTTTCGTAAAAAATTGTTTGTGTAAATAAATTCATGCATTAAAAAAAAAGCTGTAAAGGCCATTGTTAACCACATGGTTAAAAAAGAAGGAGCGAAGACACTTATCAAAACTTATTAACGCCAAAAAACCATTAACGTGCATCCATAATTAAGAAAGGGCAAATTAACGACCCTAAGGTGGAGGCTGGCACCCCTAAAGACAATTAATTAAATCAAATCCAGAAGAGAATAACCCTCTCGAAGGTATTCTAAAATGTTAACGTAAAAAAATAACACCAATTAAGGAGTAACCAGACTAAAAACTAAAAAAGCCCAATTTATAATACATATAAAAAACATAATCCCATAGTCCCAAAAAATCATTCCTTTCTGCTATTCAAAAAAAATAGCTAGCAAAATAAAATAAAAGCATACATTAATTTTCATAGTACAATTATAAAATTCTGCTCCTACAGTCTTCTTACCTCGTGACAGTGAGGTTTTTGAAAGGAGTCACTCTTTACCTAACGGTTAAAGAGCCCATTTCTTTGTGGGACTTTAATACTGATTTAGCAGCTCTTATGGGACCTCCATTCAAATCTCTGGCAACTCCGTCCTTCTCCCTTCTCTGTCAGAAAACTGCCTTCCTTGTGGCGATAACGTCTGCAAGGAAGGTGGGTGAGTTACAGGCTTGGATGGCGGAGCCCCCTTATGTGCAGTTCTCTAAAGACAAAGTTACCCTAAGTTTTTATCCAGAATAGCTTCCCAGTTTCACTTCAGCCAAGCTATATATTTACCAGTGTTCTTCCCTAAGCCGCATTCAATCCTCAAATGTTGAATGTCAGGCGATGTTTAGCTTTTTATCTGGATAGGACCAAACCTTTCCTCTCCACCTCTCATTTATTTGTTTCATATGCAGACTGAATGAGGGGTCAAGGGCTCTCTTCACAGATGATCTCCAGGTGGATAACTTCCTGGATCATGACCGCATATGAAGTAGCCCAGGCTATGCTGCTTCAAAGAGTGTGAGCCCATTCCACAAGAGCTCAGGCAACATCGACGACATTTTTAAGTGACCTTCCTGATTTGGACATTTGCAGGGCTGCCCTTTGGTCCTGGGTGCATATTTTTACAAACCACTATGCCACCACTGCTGCATCCAGATCAGATGCAAACTTTGGGAAGGCAATCCTGCAGTCCTTGTTTAAATATACTCGGAGCCCCATCGCCTATAAGTACAGCTTGCAAGTCACACACATGGAATACATGGCTGCATCTACTCGAAGAAGGAACAGACAGTTACCTATCTGTAACACTTGTTCTTTGAGATGTGGTACAGACGTGTATTCCACGACACACCCTCTGGCCCTTCTGCATTGAAGTATGTGATTCTGTCGTTCACAGCAAAGGAAGTGAGGGGGTCAGTGTGGCATTGCCCAGGAGAGAGGCCAGGGCCACAGGGTATGATGACTACCCTTACGGGTACTGCATGGCAAAGTTCTCCAGTTCCATTGTGAGGGGCACACACACACCTAAAACAATGAGGAGTCCTTGTGGCACCTTAGAGACTAACACATTTATTTGGGCATAAGCTTTCGTGGGCTAGAACCCACTTCATCAGATGCATGGAGTGGAAAATACACACCTAAGTAGAACACATGTCTGCATCACATCTCAAAGAAAATTAGTTACAGGCAGGTAACTGCTTTTTTGTCCGATTTACCAGCAGTCTGATGATCTGTTTCTTAGAGAACTCTACCCTTCCTATGGGCCAAATGCTGCTCTTTGCAGGAGAGAGACACATGGTGAAATGTTAATGGATCTCTGCTCACCATAAGGGCAGTCGCATTCACAGCCCTTTTCCTTTCCCCCATTCTATGCTGGCAAATATGGCTCTGAGCATTTTTCTCTTTTACCTTTCTGTTATGCACTTTTATGACTTTGTTCCTCCAGAGTGCTTTGTTCTGCCTTTTCTACAGGACAGGTTTCCTAAACGTTTCTTTACCTAAAAGAGCTTTGACAGTCTCACTAAATACAAATGGAGGAGCCTGGATAATAGGAAAAAACAGGCCAAATGTCACATAAGCATTTATTGTATGTAGCAGTACGGTGTATGAGTCACTGTCAGGGGCCCTGAGGTTTCACTTGAACATACATTATCCAAGTCACATTAATTAAAATGGTCAGGATTACTGCAGGTAAATATTTTGTCCTGTCTCAATAACACACAGTGGGGTTTCCAAAAGTGCTCCACATTCGCCTAACTCTGATCCCATTGAAGTCAGCCAGCAAAATTCCACCTGTGGCACAGGAAACAGGCAGCATTTCCGAGAGACTAATACAACCATGTCTTCAAATATAGTGATGAGTGCTACAGGAATGCCTCTGTGTGTGTGTATACACACACACACACACACACACACACACACACACATAAATATACACACTTAAATTTAGTTATAAAATTTAGTGAGTTCAGTGTTGTTGCCTGATTTTAGGAGGTTAATATTACTAATTTGGATATTATGGATTATAGGCTCGCCAATTAATCTGATCAGAAGATAATAAGGTTCTTGTCCCAGAATCAGGCTACACAAAGTTTGCAAAGGATCCTCAGAGGTATGACAGGATGCTCACACTGAGACAAATATAGTCTTAAAGACTTTTATTGAGATAAATGGAATAGTACTCAAATAGTAATCAAATGGTAAAATAATCAGAGTTACAAATGCAGTGATATTGTTCTAGAGGTACATGTGATATTATATACTATAAAGCTTTTGATTAATATACTCACCCCCTTCTTTGATAACCTGGTGGTCAGAGATAAAGGACCAGCCTCACCTCTGGCATGCCAAGAGAGTTCAGGTCCAGGTTCCTCAGGTCTTGAGTGGGAGGTGCAGAGCTTAGGAGAAGCTTAAGAGCTATCAAAGCTGACATACAGTTTTACTTAACTAACTGATTTAAAACTTACAAGTAGGAACTAACAGACCAATAGACTAATAAACAAAGAAGCCTTGAAACTTAGAAGCTTAGAAACTTAGAAGCTTTGGAACTCAGAAGCTTCCTTGACATGGTGGGTCACTGCTCTTGTAGAGCTTGAGCACTCGGGTCCTCCTTTTATGTCCAAACTCGGTTTCCTTGGGTGCACTTACTCCATAGGCTGGTACGTTTGTAGGTACTGATGACATATTCATACATATTAATGACATGAGCTCATTCTCACATCTGTTATTTTTGTTGGTTCTCTCCTTGTGGTGTACCTCTTAAGTTTTAAAGGGTATGAACTTAGAAAGCCCCCTATGCCAAGCTGCTTCAATGCATCCTTTATCTATCTATGTTAAAGGTCAAAGCCATATATGGACCTTATGCTTTAGCTCATCACCACCGATCTAGGTGAAAGGTCCCGAACATATGTATGCTAACTTTGCTATCTGGGTGAAAGGTTTCAGACATATGTATGCTAACTTTGCCTTAGCTCAACATACAGGATGTGACCTGTGGGTCCCTTGCGTTACAGCCAAAATACTTTAATATAAATCAATAAACCTATTATAATAAAACAAATAATCAAACCCATCAGAAACTAAGAAATCCATAAGAAAAGATATATAGGCAAGCAAGCTGGCTAGCCCTAGAGGCTACAATGTATAATGATGGTTTCTCTTGCTTAGCCACCTCACCAATTATGCCAGCACTATGGTAGTGGGAAAGGCTAATGTAGATAAGAACCCCCTCCCTTGTCGAGAGCGGTGGGGGGAAAGGGAGAGTTTGGATGGGGCAGGATGAATACTCTATGGGAGTGACATACCTGCGGGATGTGGGTAAGAAAACATTGTTAACCCTTTCTATGACCAGGAGAGCCTCACACAAAACAAGGTGGGGTGGGGTATACATGCTAGTTTTTGGTGAGTATGTTCAATATGGTGGGGATCAGAAAGCTAACCACCAGTTAGTGGTGGGGGTCAGAAAGCTAACCACCAGTTATGA
Organism: Emys orbicularis; assembly: GCF_028017835.1. Lineage (NCBI taxonomy): Eukaryota > Metazoa > Chordata > Testudines > Emydidae > Emys > Emys orbicularis. The sequence continues at coordinate 281,465,742 of NC_088684.1, read as the reverse complement.
CACCTCAGCGGCAGAGGGCAGGGAATGGCCCTTTACAGCATGCTGTGTGTGAGTAACAGTATGTTTGCCAAGAGTACAGTGGATAGAGTTCATGATTGAGACTCAAACCATCTGGCTTTCACTTCATATGAGTCAGAAGCTTTGAAAACACGATGCAGCTTTGGACAGATTTTCCAGAAGATTTTGGTTTATACAAAGGAAGCTATACGTGATAATGTGTCTGCTCTGCACTGAGGATAAAGTGTTCTTATTATATCCTATAATCTTACGGGACTTTCTATTCTTGATGGTTTTCATAATCCCTGGACTAAAGGATATTGCAATGGAAAGGATTCATCCAACAAAGAAGTCAAAATTCTTAAGCACTAACAGTCATACAGGCCTTTTCTGTATTTCTGCAGACATTACACACACATTACGCAGACCATGCAATCCAATTTATACGATAGAAAAGTGACAATGCACATGGAAGTCTCCTCATTTTTATAGTTATTTGGACTGGAGTTACAGATGCCACCAAACACATGGCTTGTTTGAGTCAATGCGACTCCATGCAGACTCTGGAGTCTGCCTGCCTGCATGGAACTCCTTGAAGTGTAGGGGACGATCTGAGTAACATACACTAAATTACATTACATTAAATGACCATTATTAAGGTTGCCAATCAAGCATTCAAAAATTAGAAAATGTCAAAATAAAGGTTGCCTGTGGAACATTTAACGTGGCCCCCTTGTGTGCATATGCATCAGGATGCAGTCTTTAATTACCTGATTACATACTATTTTTTCCACCAGACACCTGCCTCTTTTAGTGACTAGACAGGTGCTCACTTACTGAGCAGCTATTCGATATTTTGTTTTCTCCTCATTGTTCAATGTGTGGCCCCAGGCCTTATTTAGTGCATGCTATTCAAACCCCATTCTGAAGACAGGATTATTAATTTCCTCATGAGCTTTTTCTGTTACATCAGTATAGTATCTGAGCGCTTCAGAAACGTTCATGAATTTATTTTCACAACTCCCCTGTGGGGGAAGGCATTATCATTATCCCCAATTTATGGCTGGTGAACGGAGGCACGGCAAGATTTAATGTCATAAGTGTTCATTAATTTCGGGTGCCTATAGCCTGATTTTTCAGAGAATGTAGCATTTTATAGCACTTTATATGTTCAGAGCACAACCCAATATCCCACTGGCTTGAGTAGCAGACGTGACTGCTCAGCACTTCTGTGAATCAAATTGTAGGTGTCTCAAGTTGGGCACCCAGAAAATGAGGAACAAACAGTTAATGGCCACTCCTCAAAAGTTTGGGTTAAATATCTTGCCCAGTATCACACAGGGACTGTATGGCAGAGGCAGGGACAGAAGCCAGTTCTCCAAGGTCACACTCAACTGCCTAAACCACAAGACCATCCTTTCTCTTCCTGTAGTCCCCTGCCTCATTAATTACACACCTTCTAACTTCTGCAACAAATGGGGATGGGGTCATACAAACAACAGCCTTCTTCACTACATAACCTTCAGTCCCAGAGCACCATCCATCCTGTGGCAGGGGTTCTGTGGGAAAAATAGCATGTGGTAATGTAGCTTAAGATGCTCCATTTCCTAACTCTTGAGTGCTTGACTTTGCTTGACAATAATGTTCTTTTAGTGTAGTTTTCTTGTATGTAATTTCCTGTGTTTTTAAAGAAGCAAACTGAAAAACAGAAAATTCAGAGTGTGGAACCATATTGATGCCCAGATGGCTCATCAACAGGGTTAGAACTGTTAGATCCATAGCACAGATTTCTGCCACTTTTGCTAAAGGAGTGACCGATAGCAGTATTATTATTTGTTAGTGTATTATCGTAGCCCCAAGGTGCCTCGCTCCTGGACCAGGACCCCATTGTGCCAGTCACTGTACAAACAAACCAAAAAAATGGTCCCTGTCTCAAGGAGCTTGGTCTCTCATATCCCAGGAGATTGCCCCAACCATCAAGCTATAGTTAGTCTCTTGTTTTCTTGCCAAGTGAATATTGAATTAAGTATACAAAGTGGAACAGCAGGCGAGAGAGAGAGAGATTGCTTCCATATTATCTGGTGCTGATGGCACTTTACATATGTGCGAAAAATGGGAACAGTCATGTCTTAAGGAGATGGGGGGACCGATGTCTGGGGAAAGATTAAAAGAAATGCATACAGCTTTGCCAAATTGTGACAACCTGTGAGGGGGGGAAATAACTTTCTAGAAGTGTTTGAAGCATGTAAACAACCAGCATGAAGAGGGTTTTCTTGTGGTAGTATAAGGGGGTAAAAGGATGAAAACCAGAAAATATATAGCTTGATATAAGTAGAACTTTCTAATGGTGAGATCTATAAGGTCGTGGAACAGTCTCCTAAGGAAAGCGGCAGAAATTCCACAGTGTTGCCAACCTTGAGATCAAAAATCATGAGTTGGACCCTCTCAAGAGATGAAAAATCATGAGTCAGATTACCAAAAAATCAAGAGATCGGCCCCACAAATCATGAGATTTTAAAATAATCATCAAACGGTGGTTTTTTCATGTCTTTTGATTTGTTAACCCCCCTGCCAATGTGTGAGAGTTAATTTCAGATTGTATTAATGCACCCTAAAACACACACCTCAGATTGAGACTCCCCTTACCCTATACTCACCCCCAATATCCTTGTTTCTTGTTTTCTCTAACACTTAAAATAGTCTCTCTTCCCTTGCACCAAATGACCTTCCATTACTCCTTAAAATACTTTCTCAACACACATTATTTCTGCAAACCCTTCCTTTGATTGCCTTAAGCTCATACTGACACCCAGATTTTAATAAGCTTTCTGGGGCATAAAGGCCTGGTTATGTTTGTATTTTATGGATTTCACAGATTTTAAAGCAAGAACAGGGCATCGTGATAATCTAGTCTGACCTCCTGTGGAACACAGGCCATAGGGCTTCCCTGAATTAATTTTTGCTTCAAGTCCAGTAGCTGTAATTGAACTAGAGCATATCTTTTAGAAAAATAGCCAGTGTTGATTTAAAATTTTTCAGTGATGTAGAGTCCACCACAGCCCTTAGCGAGTTGTTCTAATGATTAATTACTTTCACTGTTAAAAACTTAGTTCTAGTGTAAATTTGTCTAGCTTACACTTCCAGCCATTGGATCTTGTTGTACCTTTGTCTGCTAAACTGAATTATCACAACTCTGATCCCCATGCAGGTACTTACAGATTTTGGTATGACACCAGACCCATGGCTGGTGCTTGATAAATACACAATTCATGCTACTGCCACCTTCTCTTCCTCATTTTCCCACAAACCTCATCTACTGTCTTGTTAGTGTGATGAGAAACCTGCCCAGATTCTGCATAGATTCATTATGGAATCATATTATCCTAATTTATTTCCTCCTTCTCCCCATAATCTACCGCTATTGTCATGAAATCCAACTCAGGATTAATTCACACCGCTTAGGACTCAGCAAGGAAAGTGAACTCTCATCTCCATCTAACTCTTGGCCCTTGGGAATGATTAGAATGGAAATTCTTCTGAAGATATTAATCCATTTTGAGTAAACTGCCCCTTCTGCTAGAATGTGTCGGCCTTAGATTTACCAAACAGTTGAGGCTGAGACTGTATTGCGCTGTTAAACAATGTTAATGAAATGTCTTAAAAACCGAATCGCTTAAACCCTAGAAACTCAGAAAACTTGCAGCTAGTTCAGACTCCAGCAGTTACTGATGGGCTGATGGGTTTCTGAATGTAGACCCCCCGACCTACATTCAAGGGGAAAGAGAGAAAGGGGTTGAAAACACCTATGTCTCCAAAGCTAATAGACACAAGAGAACAAACAGATTGGGGGGGGGGGGGGAGGGAGGGAGGGAGAGCAGAGGCAGAGTCACAATGCAGGTGAGAAAAGGTATAACAGTAGAAAACACGTGACAGAAGCAGCACCTTCCTTCCTCTGATGTACCTGATGAGCTGGATTTCACCTTTCAGTGTGTAGATTTTCAGTGGGGAAGTCTTTGGCCTGCATTGGAAGTGTAAATGGAATAAACTGATCAGGTTAACTTTGGGCAGATTAAGAGGTGGGTGTTGAAACCTTGATTGCAAATTTCTTGAGGGCCTGATTTACAGAGATGCTCCTTTTGACTTCAGATAGAGTTGTGGGTGCATTGCTAAAAATATTTGAAAATGATTTTCAAGTAGTTAGGTGTGTTTAAGCAAACAGATCACAAAATTCTCCTAATATTGTTGCAAAGGGCAACACAGTCTTAAGCTGAACTCTTGCTCAACAGAGTTTCAAGTCTTGGAATGACTAGTAGAAATGGCAAAAACCAAGTAGGTAATCTTGTCTGTCTTCCTGCCTGCTACAGCAGGATGTTTCCTACACTATTTTCCAGTGTTTTGTCTAGTCTAATTTTAAATTATTCAAACCATGGGCTTCTCAGAAGTAGCCTGTTCCGTGCTCTCTCTCCCCCGACCCCCTTGTAACTAGCACAACAGTAAATCTAGTGGAGAGCCATACAGATCCTCAGTCCACAGAACAAGCCCGCACTGATGCCAGTGGGCGATGTGTGTGCTGATCAGGGGTAGGTTATAGCCCATGGAATATAAATTCTTCAAGAAGCAAGAGTTCCATTTGTCCCCATGCTCCAGATTGTGGGCCTTCCGTTTTTAAAACAAAACAAACGAACAGTGTATACATTAGTCTTTCTCTCATGAATCCAAAAGGCATTAATGACCATGGGGAAAAACCTGGGCCCCATCAGGAGTCCTGCTATTGACTTCAGTTGAATTAGGATTTCACCCCTGGCATCTAGGCATCGTTAACGGGGCTACCAGCAAATGCCATGCATCAACATTTGATTTGCTAGTATTCTGCCATTCTCTAACAACTGCAGGTCTGTACATCTGCATTTATGATAGTAGATTCCTTCCCTTTAAAGGTCTGATCTGAAAGCCCATTGAAGTCAGTGGGGGTCTTGCCATTGCCTTAACTAGTCTTTAAATCAAATGCCGTAAGAGCTTGGTTTGGCACTTCAACACCAGATGCATTCTTAGTATTGTACCACCTGAAACAGTCATACCTTAAGTACACCTCTACCCCGATATAACGCGACCTGATATAACACGAATTCGGATATAACGCAGTAAAGCAGTGCTCGGGGGTGAGGGGGGGGCTGTGTGCTCCGGCGGATCAAAGCAAGTTCGATATAACGCGGTTTCACCTATAATGCGGTAAGATTTTTTGGCTCCCAAGGACAGCGTTATATCGAGGTAGAGGTGTATCAGCTGATCCTTTCACACTGTCTTGCAGCATAAACTGCTGGGTCCAGAACTGAAAATGTATATTTTATTTTACTCCTGGGGGAATTCTGTGCCACTTTACATGTGCGGGATTCATGTGTCCTACAGAATTTTTCTTTTCCCCACAGAAAATACATTGTCTAAGAAGTGCAGTAGTTCTGCCTTTTGCCCACCAGGGGTCGCTATGGCACCAGAACAGCCAGCAGCATGAACTCAGCTGGCTGTTGCTGTCTCTGGTGGGCAAAAGGCAGAACTGCAGCACTTCTGGGGCAGAACGTATTTTCTGTGGGTAGCGGGGGGGGGGGGGGGGAGAATTCTGTGTGCACACAGTGGTGCAGAATTCCCCCAGGAGTAGAAGCTCATCACAGCACCCTGCCTGCGGAGCCAGGTTAGGACAGATAGAGTGGGGCACACGGTGCTGCTGGGGGGGGAGGGTCACAGACAGGGGTTCAGAATGGCTAGTGGGGAGGACAGACTGGGACACAGGCTCAGGAGCTAGTGGGATGACAGTGTTGAGCCAGGGACGGCATGGGAGTGGGGTTGCGAGGCCACATGGGAATGGGGGAGGAGGCTGCAGAGGCCAATGGGGATGAGTGGTGGGGGGACAGGGGAAGATGTGCCTGACTGAATGGGAGAGGCTTGGGGTCTGCAGGGTCTCCATGGGGGAGGCTCCCAAACTCTCTAACAATCCCACCACTCCCCACGAAAAACCTGTTCCATATTTCTCCCACCCACTCCCAACAACCCCCTCCAGGTTCACTCCAGGCTCCTTCTCTCTCCCTCAGCTCCTCTGTTACCTCTGACTCATCCAAGCCTTTACACTGCTGCTGACAGGTGCAGGAAATACAGTTCTGTATTGTAAATTAAATGAAGTACTCAGTTATGTATTAATATGCCTAGTAAGGAAACTATTTGTCAAAAAAATTACCAGAATCCTTTTTTTTGGTCTGTATTGTTACAGACATACTTGCTGACAAGTATTTTGAAATAAATTACCAAAATAATTGAAACTGACATGATTGTATTGTGTTATTTTGACAAAATATGCAGAATTTTGCAGAATTTTAAAATATGTGCAGAATTTTAATTTTTTGGCACAGAATTCCCCCAGGAGTATTTATTTATATAAAGCTACTTCATTTATAACAAAGATGGGTTATTCCTCATATAATGCCGCTCTTCTCACTGACTATTATGGGCTAAATTCACTGTTGGTTTAAATACACATAGCTCCATTGAATTTCACCCATTTACACCAGTAGTGAATTTTGCCGTATGTCTTTAACAACAGTATGGACATACATATTGGTATGGCACCTTCCATCTGAGGAACTCAAAGCACTTTACAAACTATTGACTCTCAAAATAGTCCAGTTAATATGTTGGCTTATGCAGTAAAAGATGTGTCTGCAAAGCCCATTTTGAATTGGACAGTGTGTCTAAAGCACATTGTGTGGGGAAAAGGAGGGGTGCAAAAATTGTTGCAAAGTTATTGCACCATTTAGTGGTGCAGTCAATGTGAGACTGGATTTGCTGCCTCAGTGGCCCCCATGTCACCAATACGTGCCAGAGCTTAGAGAGAAACCACTGGTATCTCCAGGACAGCTTGACATGGGCAGAACTTTGGTAGGCAGCTCCCAAGTGAGAAGCATTTTAAAAATCTTGTCAGTTTCAAGCTGCTACAGAGGTAGCATTTGCAGTATGTGCTTGAGATGTTCGGAGGAATAGAAAAGGTGACGATAAAAGACAGGAAACACAGAGGAAGGGACAGAGGAGGGAGCTACATAGAAGTGGGCGTGTATCATCGCCTTGTAGCCTAAGAACAGGGCTGGCATGTGTGTGAATCATAATGGATTTGTCAAGCTATATGGTGATTTGCAGCCATGTAGAGAATCTGAGATTAGAGTAAAACAGGAAAGCTGTCAGCCACATGGCCTGAAATCCATTCCTCTGCCCTGGCTTTAAGCTACCAAAATGCAATCAAAGCAGCATGAATAGTATAAACAGTATAACTCACCGAAACAAAGACTGCAGTGTTCCCAGTCTTCCAGATGTGTCTTCAGGAGGGCTCACTAGAGAAGGCAAATCTCACAGGTGTTTGTACATCTCCCAGGTGTAGGTTTCACAGGCCAAAGGACCTGTAAGACCATCCAGTAATTAATGGCACAAGCAGATATGTTAAAAGAAGGCCAGCAGGGGAAAAGAGGGAGGAATGGAAATGGAGACAAAAGATAAATAAAATAGAGCCCCATTATTCCTTCCTCCTTTCCCAGTACTTTCTGTAGCACAAAAAGCAAGGCTCAGCGGGCCACTGAGGTTCTGCCTGCATTAGAGAAATTTGCACCATATCCCTAATGCAGTCTTGCTGAGCAGCAGTTTACCAAATGTAAATTGCACCAAGGTAAGCCCTGTGTTACATTCTTGCATTGTCCCTAATACAGATAGGACCTAAGTATCTTTTCAGAGCAATGAGACCATTCACCATTCTAGTGCTGTACAGCCTGCTATAGTGTTGCAAACTCCAAAAGCTAAAAAATCATGCCCCAAATCACGATATTGATCCAAAACACATGAGATTTTAAAAATATATCAATGAAATGTCTGTTGGTTTATCTTCTGATCTCTCATCTTCTCCCCTCAGCCTGTGAGAGACAATTACAGTGTTCCCTCTCTTGCAAACGTACAGTGCGCCAGGCGATTTTGGTTCCTGCTGCAGGAGCTCTCTCTAGAACAGTGGTCACCAATCGGTAGAGTGCGATCGACTGGTCGATCCTGGAGTCTCTGCCAGTCGATCGCGATCTCCGGCAGCTAAAGTCCAGCGGGTCTAAGGCAGGCTCCCTGCCTGCCCTGGCCACACGCCGCTCCCGTAAGCAGCTGTCTTGTCTCTGAAGTCACGGGGGGGAGGGCAGGCTGCTCCGTGCACTGCCGCTGCTCCGCCTCCCAGCACTGACTCTGCAGCTCCCATTGGCCAGGAAGTGTGGGCAATCGGAGCTGCAGGGGTGGCGCTTGTGGGCATGGGCAACGCATGGAGACCCGCTCCCAACCGGGGCCGCAAGTGCTGCCCCCGCAGATCCCATTGGCTGCAGCTCCCAGCCAATGGGAGCTGCAGAGTCGGAGCTGGGGGTCGGGGGCAGCGACAGCATGCGGCGCCGCCTGCTCCCCCCCCCCACAGGGGCTGCAGAGACAAGCCAGCCGCATGGGGCCAGGGCAGGCAGGCAGCCTTCTTTAGACCCGCTGCACCACCACCCGGGAGCCACCTGTGGTAAGTGCCTCCCGGAGGCTGGACCCCACACTTCCTCCTGCACCCCAACCCTCTGCCCCAACCCAAAGCCCCCTCCTGCACCCAAACTCCCTCTCAGACCCCACACCCCCTCCTGCACCCCACCCCTCTGCCCCAGACCTGAGCCGGCACCCTGTACCCAAACTCCCTCCCAGAGCTTGCACCCCTCACCTCCTCCCGCACCCCAATCCCTTGCCCCAGCCCGGAGCCCTCTCCTGCACCCAAACTCCTCCCAAGGCTTGCACCCCTCACCCCCTTCTGCACCCCAACCCCCTGCCCCAGGCTCTGCCTGGAGCCCCCTCCCACATGCCGAACCCCTTGGCCCCAGCCCAGAGCCTGCACCCCCTTCCACAAAATTTTCAGCAACATACTTCATACCTGTTGTCCAATCCAGAATGAGTTTTCTGCAACATCTTCCCCACAGTAGCTCTCAGACTTTACAACCCAGCATATATATATGTATAACTCAAAAGTAGTTGGCATATGCCACCTTTATGGTATTAATCAGTGTAGATAGAATGGGTTCTCATTGTGATTCTATGCTTCAAATTAACCTGTGTGCCCCCGAGTGTGGCCAATGTACCAATGCTGGAGCACATACTAGCTTTCAGTAGAGCAGCTGTTCTCAGACATCAAATTAACATGCATGCTAACTTGGCAGTTAATGAATGGCTTCCAAGGAGCTGTAGAATCCTAACATGAAAGGTGTTTTCTATGTGCAAGCTATTGCTAAAAATAAAATCTCATCAGCAATAAACAAGAGAGAGCCCCTAGGAGACTGTGGAAGAGAGGACAATGGTGCTGCGAATACAGATAAGGCTAGATTTGCTGAGATTGTTACAGGCCCAGAGAACTTTCCTGTCAGCCTCCACTGAGGTGCCAAATCCTGCCTCAAGAAACTATCCTGGGTGGTAAACCTGCTTCATTAATCCCAAATGCCTAGCCCTCAACAGAACCTAGCACCAAGCGCTGCAAAGAACTATCATCCAACTTCACTGAAAAGATCATGCACGTTTGGGAAGTCTTCTCAGTCAGCATGGACCTGCTCCCCCTCTGCCAGCCACCAAACATCTGCCTGCATTCCCAGAGTTCAGTACATTTGCTCCTCCAGAAGTACTGCATGCTCGAGCCTTGACCCAAGTCCTGTACGTCTGACTCATGCCCTTCCTAGGGGATGAAAGAGCCATGAGCAACAGGTGCCACTCATGACGGAAATAGCTGATGTCTTGTTTGGGGAAGGATTCTCTCATCTCCTTCAAATTCCTTCCCAGTGTCAAAGCTTCCATTTCTGAGCAAGCTGAAAGAGAAGCTAGCCAAAGGCCAATGACAAGTTCATCTAATTGAATGTAATATCTTAGACCCAGCACAATCTGGATTCAGGCCAGGATATGGGACAGAAGCAGCTTTTGTAGTACTAATGGATGATCTCCTGTCAGTGGATGGAGGGCAAATATCCATTCTCATCCTCCTGGATTGCTGGGCAGCATTTGGCACTGTCGACCTATAGAATAGTACTGCCTGAGAGAGGTGGCAGGGAGTGCTAAAATGGGTTGAGTCCTACCGGAAGGGAAAAGCAGTGATGGGTTACTGCACCCCCAAAACCCTCACTTGCAGAATCCCAAAATGGTCAGTTCTCTCTCTAGGTCCTATTCAGTGTCTACATGCCAGCACTGGATGAACTGATCAGATTACATGGACTCAAGTGCCAGCAATGGACAGATGAAACAAAGCTCTACTTATTCTTCATACTACTACCACTATGACAGCCCAGTGTTGGAATAAAATCAGATCACAGATTAAATATAGCCAGTTGAATCTAAACCTAAGCAAAACAGAGGAGATGCTTGTGGTCAAAGGGAAGCATTTTGAAACATTTAGTATGATGCAGTATCCTTTGTGTACCCACAATTAATTAGTCAATTCAGTCTCTATCTTAGGTGTGCTCCTGGATTTCTCCTTCCTTGAGGGATGACCACCTGGCCTCAATTATTCATGCCTTCAGCTCCTCTCAGCTGGACCACAGCAATGCAGGATAGCTGGGCATGAAGCCAATAGCCTTTAGGAAACTCCAGATGTTACCAAATGCTGCAGCACATCTCCTCAGCCACACATGCTAATGGGAACATATCACACCTGTCCACTGCTCCCTGTGCTGGCTTCTCATAGACTTCTCATAGTCCAAAGTCTTGGTCATTTTCTTCAATGCACTCAATGGCCTGGGCTACGCATATCTAAAAGATCAACTGCAACTTTGGGGTGAAGGCCATAGTCGATACCTTCACTCCTGAGGCACAATGTAACTTTCTACACTAAGGATAAATCTCATCTGTGTGGGAGACAGAGCTTTCTTAGGGGCCAGCCTGAGCCTGCAGTACAAACTCCCCCAGGATCTAAGGACTGTTGCAAACCTTATCACCTTCCACTCCAAGGACAAGGCACCCTTCTTCAACCTGCCTTCTCTACCATAAACACAGAGCAGTGTGTGCATTTAAAATTAAAACCCTACCAATCAAAACACTCTACTGCACGTGCAGTTCTCCCTCTGGGGAGATGTTAGTCACATCACATACAGCACTAGTGGAAGTTGTGCAGATACTATGTTGATGAGGACAATAGAAGAGCCTATATAGAATAAAATAGTCTGTCCTCTTAAATGTTCAAAGTGATGTGCAAGGTATGAGCCATGCAACTCATAATGGTGTTAGCAATGGAACAGTAAACTCTGGGTGCCTTTCTGGAAATGTAGTGACATACTGATCCCTGCCCTTGAAGTTCATGGGACTGATTCTGTGGCCATTGAAGTCAATGACAAAGCTCCCATTAACTTCAGTGGAGTATGACTGGGCCTATACATTCATAGTATGACCCTTACTGAATAAAGTCTAGTTTACTTAATTTATACAAGTATCAGAGGGGTAGCCGTGTTAGTCTGGATCTGTAAAAGCAGCAAAGAGTCCTGTGGCACCTTATAGACTAACAGACGTATTGGAGCATGAGCTTTCGTGGGTGAAAGTTCATGCTCCAATACGTGCATGCATCCGACGAAGTGGGTATTCACCCACGAAAGCTCATGCTCCAATACATCTGTTAGTCTATAAGGTGCCACAGGACTCTTTGCTGCTTTTAATTTATACAGTAGGCTAGTTCTAAATCTCTGTGTACAATTGGGATTCAAGAATATTACTTATTTTTATTAACATTCCAGCGTGTCGAGGGTTTTAGTAAAAATGTAGAACTTTCTTCTATTTTTATGAACCATGATTAGGTGACCTTATACACAATGGAGGGCCTACATTAGATGCATAATTCAAATAGAAAAATAGTCATTTTGTATTAGTCTGATATCTACCTGGGAATAGAATTTAGAGAAGAGTGGATTTACATATGGAGATAGAGTATGAACTTTGGGAAATGTTTCTTGCATATGATTATATGAACAGCTGGAATTCACAAGTATCTTCATTTCAGCAGAAAAGCTAGTAGCATTCTCCACCAACAGGAATAATAGTGTGGCACAAAATAAATCTACATTATACATTATGTACAAGCTTTTAGTTTAGAAAAAAAAATCTATAAATATATTTTAAAAAGCTTCTCAAATGATAACCTCAATATATTTTTTAAAAAGTATATCTAATCTAGTTTTCTAATTTAAATAGTATGCCATGTCCTGTTTCTGTGACCTTAAAAACTGTTTAGTCTTGAAAAACATAGGTTCCTGATTGGCCAGATGTGATAAGTTTAAGGCCCTGATCCTACCAAACATTTACACACATGCTTAACTTTTGCTTTGTGAATAGTTCCATTGCATTCAGGGAGACCACCCATAACGCATGGAGTGAAACGTGCACAAGACTTTGCAGGATTGAGGCCTAGTAAACATGTTTACTCTCCAGTGCTCTAGAAATGCCTGCTCCTGTTCCAGTGAAGTCACTGGGACTTGTGCTATTGCGATGGATGAATGCCTTAAGGGACTTTAGTGGCATTCTGTGACCTTGTGGTGAGTCAGGGAAAGGGGGGGTCAGTTTAGTGAAAGCAGGGATGAATCAGAAACATAATTTATGTAAAAATAATAGGAGTACTTGTGGCACCTTAGAGACTAACAAATTTATTAGAGCATAAGCTTTCGTGGGCTACAACCCACTTCTTCGGATGCATAATTTATGTATATAATGCTCAGTGCTGTGCATCTCTTTTGTGGAAGAAATGTGAAAATGGAACACACTTTCGTTTTTAATGATTACGGATTAAAGCTCTTAAGCTGAAGTATGCAAAACCCAGAGGGCCCGCCCTGAACAGCTTTTTGTTTCATTGCAGTCTAATTGCAAAGAATGAAAGCAGAAAATCAAAGCAATGAGCAGAGACTGCACTACTGTGATATAGTCACCAGAGGGCAGAATTTGCTGACTAGAAATTGTTGCTGGTAAGAAAAATAGGGCTTAGAACGGAACCAAGCAATGAATGAAGGAGGAATTTTACTTATTTAAAAGAACTCTTTCAAATTTCCTGGGGTTCAACTGTGGCCTTGCTTCTTCTTACTTTGTCGAGTTTCTGTAGTTTGTTGTGGGTTTATTCCACAACATATTCTTAGGGCCCCAGTTGTTTAAGCATGTGCCGAATCAGGGCCTGTCTGCTAATTTTCATAAATATTTGTAAAAACAAATCATTCAAGTCACCCTTGCACTTTTGAGAAACCTTCAAATGACAATACAGTGCAATACAATAAAATTGCAATGCAATAAAATGAAGGGTGAAATTTATCTCTGAGCTGAAGGTCAGGAAAAGCCTGTCTGTTGGAAATGAAAAGTTTGTTGACTGCGTCCCTTTACTATATGGGGAGATGTATACACTGCAGTCAAAGGTACCGGAGCTAGCTTTGATCTTGCTAGCTCAAATAATAATAGCAGGGAAGCCATAGCAACAGGAGCAGCAGCATGGGCTAGCAACTCCAGTAGACATACAGGGCCCCTGGGTAGGCTAGCACATCCCATGCCGCCCTAGTTTCATTACTATTGGTATTTGAACTAGCCAGATCAAAGCTAGCTCTAAGATGTCTACACATGCTGCAGTTACACCTCTGATTGCAGCATAGAGATACCCTGGGTGATCATTCCATGAGATAATATTAGGTAGTCCCAACATTCTTTTTGATCGCTATTTCCAAAGCCAGTTTGCTTCTAGGATTTGTTGATCTGTTAATAGATTTTAACCAAGAGCTGTGTACTGGTAGATAAGTTTATTGAACCATCAGGGCTGAATAAAACAATAGTTCTCTATTCTCTTCCTATGGTCAAAGGAAGACTCAGCCTTGGAGTTGGGATTTAAAAACTTTTTGGGGGGTTTCCTCTTTGAAGAACTGATTTCTTCTAAAACTGCCAGAAGGAAATCTTATGTGTAAGGAAGAAAAATCAACTTTGGGCCTTTCAACTTTGACAATGTCCCTTTAACGTATTGCTTATGTCTAACGCAGGAATTGACTCCACGTAGATATTCCATAAGGTTGCACTCACGTTGTGTATGCAGAATTATTCAGTAGGGAGAAAGAAACATAATGGTACAGTATAAAGAAATAAGTGTGATGGGTTTGGTCACAGGGATGCCCTTGGGACTGTCACCTGATGTGATGAAATTACCTCTGAGCCCATTTTCCCTGCCAGCTTGGGACTCCAGTACCCTGTCTTGTTGAGCCAGACATGCTAGCCTGTTGCAACACAGACTCAGGGTCTGGGCCATGCCCCCAAAGCTGCAGACTTTAACCAAAAACAGCTCAGCAGGTTACCTCTCCAGCACCCAGACCCCGAGTTCCCAATGGGATTCAAACCCCAAATAAATCCGTTTTACTCTGCAAAAAGCTTATACAGGGTAAATTCATAAATTGTCCGCCCTCTATAACACTGATAGAGAGATATGCACAGCTGTTTGCTCCCCCAGGTATTAATCACTTACTCGGGGTATATTAATAAACAAAAGTGATTTTATTAAGTATAAAAACTAGGATTTAAGTGGCTTCAAGTAATAACAGACAGAACAAAGTAAGTCACCAAGCAAAATAAAGCAAAAACACGCAAGTCTAAGCCTAATATATTTAGAAACCAATTACAGGTAATATCTCACCCTCAGAGATGTTCCAATAAGTTTCTTTCACAGACTAGACTCCTTCCTAGTCTGGGCCTAATCCTTTCCCCTGGTACAGTCCTAGTTAAGTTCCAGCAGACATCTCAGGTGGTAAATCGGGGTTTTCTCATGACTGGCCAGTTTTGTCCTACTCCACCCCCTTTTATAGCTTTGGCACAAGGCGGGAATCTTTTCTCTCTCTGGGTCCCCAACCCTCCTTCTAAATGGAAAAGCACCAGGTTTAAGATGGATTCCAGTATCATGTGACATGGTCACATGTCCTGTGAGACCCCAGCCTCCATTCTTGCTGGGCTGGCCCACAGGTACACAGGAAGGTTTGCAAGTAAACAAGAGCCATTTACAGTTCATTGATTCTGAAGCACCTTTAATGGCTTCCACTTAATATGTTTACTCAGTAATACAAGTTTATATGTTATTCTCGTAACTCCAGACATAGAAATAATACATGCAAACAAATAGGATGAACACACTCAGTAGATTATAAACTTTGTAACGATACCTTACAAGAGACCTTTTGCATAAAGCATATTCCAGTTACATCATATTCACATTCATAAGCATATTTTCATAAAACATATGGAGTGCAACGTCACAATAAGTACTGTCCATATTCTCTCAAATATAAGTGAGATGGTTAGGTTTTATATTGAGCCCATTTCTGCTTTCATTAAGCTCAAAGGGAGTTTTATCTTATTTTATGTTTATTATTTGATGAGTTTTGTCATTGACTTCTGTAAGAGCAATTAGATTCTGTGGTAATGGATGCTCTAGAAATGCCTATAACAGCAAGCTAGAGAGCTGGACCTAGGGGATTAGGCATTGCAAACTATGGAAGAGAATCCTTCCATGCTTTCTTAGAAAGTGTTACCTGCACTTGGACTGAGCGCTGAACTGCTCTGGTTAGAATAAATAGAAAGAAACTCAGTGATAGGTAGATAGAGGGAGATGTTTCTCGAGGAGTTTGTTCCGGTACCACCTGACGTTCTGATGTTGGCATCTGCACTTGCACCCTTGTTATCCTGGGAATCTTCTGATTCTTAGGAAGCCTTATCTCATAGAAAAGAGGGATTTCCTTGCATTGGCTCCACTAGGCCTTGCTGCAGGAGCAACAGATGCTTCAATCACTTTCTAAAAAGAGAGCAGTAGCTCTATGCAGACTGCCAAGCAGGACAGCTGTACAGCACACAGAGTGCATGCTGGAGGAAGCAATTGGGGAGTTGCAGCCAGGTGTTGTGAATGTCACAGGATGATGCGATACTATTTTGAAAAGCCCCATAACTATCAACTTATCTTACATACTTACATGGCCCCATTTCTGTAGTATCTGAGTGCCTCAAAATATATTTAACCTCCCAACACCCTTGGGACGTAGGACAGTGCTAGTATCCTCATTTTACAAATGGGGAACTGAGGCACGGAAAGGCGAAGTGACTGCCCAAGGTCACACAGGAAGTCTGTGGCAGAGCAAGGAATTGAACCCCAATCTCCCAGCCTAGCATCTTTACCATTACACCATCCTGCCTCTCTCTAATACAACTAGTGACATTAATTGTCTCTATCTCAGGTGTTTCTAAGGCACCGTAAACACTTAAACACTGAGCTATTTGCACAGCTCTGCTCTTAAACAGATCTGTTCATAGCTACAGATTCACAGAGAAATATAAGAATGGCAAAATGCGTTCAGATGAAAAATAGTTTCAGAACCAAATTGTGCCTGAAAGTTAATTTCCACACTAAGCTGTAGATTTGTTGGAGGTTTTAGGATTACAGTGCACTGCAGTACATTGAATATTTAAGGAACTGTCAGGAAGGAAAGTCTGTGTACAGTATAAATTAGGACTCTCTAGAGACTGAAAAGATATGTGGGATTTTTTTTAAAAGTAGATAGTCTACTATTGAAAAATAATGAGTAGTTGCCATAGCAGTGCCACTTTCTCATGGTGCACACATACCGTACCGACATAAAAAAAGAACAGTATCAAAGAAGGAATCAAACCTAAGCTTTGCACATTTGAATTCTATTCTCCCATCCCAAACTATCCATTTCCAAAGCAAAAATGTTTTTGTCACATTAAATAATTATTATAATTTGCATCTGAATATATCTATCTATCTATATATATATAAAATTTGAAAAGGGGCGGAAAGTTAGAAATATTGCAGATAGAGGAATGTCCAAGGAAATAAAGGCTGTATCCTTTTATAATCTGCAGGCTGAATGAAGGGAGAGCACTTCAAACTGTCATCTTTTCCTGCCTGTTTCTATTTCTGAATCAAGTCCAGAATATACGTGAAGGCTCATATCATTTACTTCGTCAGCATCTCTCAAGGCAACTTGACACACATGTTGCTTATAACTTGAGCTGTGCAAAGCATTTGTGGCAAAGCCCAAAAGCAAGCCAACTTCTTTTGGTCACAGATCCTCAAAACCCAGCCTAGATTTGTTGATTGCCAAGTGTTGTGATTTCTTCATGCAAACCTGGATTGATTTGTAATTACGCAAAGAGACCTAGTGAAACCTACATGGTCTCAACAAAAATCCAGCTGACACTTGGGGCTGGTCCACACTACCCGCCTGATTCGGCGGGTAGAGTTCGATCTTCTGGGATTGATTTATCGCGTCTCATCTGGACGCGATAGATCGATCCCAGAAGCGCTCCCCCGTCGACTGCGGAACTCCTGCTCGCCGAGAGGAGGAAGCGCTGTCGACGGGGGAGCCTGCCTGCGCCGCGTGGACCCGAAGTAAGTAAATTTAGTTCGATCTAGGAAACGTCGACTTCAGCTACTCTATTCTCGTAGCTGAAGTTGCGTTTCCTAGATCGATCCCCCGCCCCAGTGTGGACCTGCCCTTGGTGATTTTGACTGAGTTTTGCTTTGGTATTTTGTGTCAGTTTGAATCCAAAACTCAAACAACTGTTAGGGGTTATGAACTCATGTGAATTGAAGCTGAAGAAAACTTGGAAGAACCAACACAAACTGAAACAGCTAGATGTGTTTGACCCTATCCTCTTATCAGACATGCTGATTTTTCACTATATATGTCTTACTCTCTTTAAGAATCATTTACTAAATACCCAGAAATCCACAATCAAGAAAGAAAACTACTCTAGTTAAAAAACCAACCTAGCATAGAGGAGAAGTGAAAGCACCTATAAAATTTTTTTTTATATAAATTATATAAATTTTATAAATAATTATATATATAATTAATGTTCCCTCTATTTTTTCCATCCATGTGCAGAATGAATTTTATGTGCACCAATATCGAGGTGATGTGTGCCACCAGTAGAAACAAAAAACCTAGATATAATATATATTTTTTAAAGTTACCATAGGGATAATTCCTCAGCCAGGACTGGTTAGGTATTTTAGAACTCACGACTCAAAGTATTAAATTTAAGCGTAAGAGAGAAATTAAAATTATGAAATGCACAGACCAGTCAAAAAACTAAAATAACACACTTTGAAACAATAAAATCACAGAGAATATATGTGCATTGCAGAAAGTACCAAGAAGTAACACCAACAACAATAATACAAGTATGTGTTGGGAGGTGAGGTGAAAGACTGAGTGTGTGTGTTTGTATGTGACACAGACTGTGTATATGTGTGTGTGTGTGTGTGTGTGTGTGTGTGTGTGTGCGCGCGCGTGAGAGAGAGACAGAGACTGTGTGTATGTATATGTGGGTGTGGGTGTGCGCGTGAGACAGCGTGTGCTGTCTACTGAGGAAGTCTATGAGAGATTGTGCTCTGTCTTTTTAAGGCACTCACTCACCAGAAGGCTCCTCCAGACCTCAGACCACAGCATCTGCCAGCAGCTCTCCTTCTCCTGAGCCCTGTCCCCATTCCCCCGCTCTATGGAGATGGGGTACATAGGTGGGGGGAGGGGAACACCCTGACATCAGCACCCCCCCTCACCCTCTGCTCAGTAAGCAGGATGGTCCGAAGTGCAGCTGGCCAGGGGCTCCAACGCAGAGGGCAGGAACAACGCAGCTGCAAAACAGTGGGGGGAGGGGCACCTGAGCACATGCTGCCGTATGTGCATGGCTCTGCTAATGAAGTACGCAGCACTTGATTCACTCCTGGGTAGCTGCGCGACCGCGCAGCTTAGAGGGAACACAGATATAGATATATATAAAAATAAATGGAAAAAAGGGGAAGTTGATAGCAATGAATATAAATTAGAAGCTAAGAGTTGTAGAAAATTGATAATGGAAGCAAAAGGACACAAGGAGAAATCAATGGCCAGCAGAGTTAAGGACAATAATAAGGTGTTTTGTCAGTACAGTAAGAATAAAATGAATCCTAACGGTGCTATTGGTCCATTACTAGATGGAAAGGTAGAATTATCAATAGTAATGTAGAAAAAGCAGAAGTGTTCAGTACATATTTATGTTCTGTATTTGGGGAAAAGCCTGATAATGTATTCATATCATACGATAATGGTATATTTTTCATTCCAACAATAAATTTGGTAGCTGCTGTTTAACATCCTCCAAAATTAGATATTTTAAAATCAGAAGGTCTGGATAACTTCATCTGTGTGTTCTAAAAGAGTTGGTGGAGGAGCTCTCTGCACTGTTAATATTGATTTTCAATAAGTCTTGGAATACTGGGGAAGTTCCAGAAGACTGGAAGAAAGTTAATGTTGTGCCAATATTTCAAAAGGATAAATGGGATGACCTGGGTAATTATTGATCTGTCAGCCTGACGCTGATTTCAGGCAAGGTAAGGGAATGAATGATACAAGACTCAATTAATAAAGAATTAAAGATTAATTAATGCTAATTAACATGGCTTTATGGAAAATAGATCTTACCAAGTTTGACATCCTTTTTGATGAGATTACATGTATGTTTGATAAGGTAATAGTATTGGTGTAATCTGCTTAGACTTCTATAAGGCATATGACCTAGTACCCCATGACATTTTGACTAAACAACAAGAACGATACAAATGCATGATGGCACACCTTAAATGGATCAAAAACTGGCTTACTGCTAGGTCTCAACATGTAATTGCAAATGGGGAAATATCATCAAGCAGGTCTGTTTCTAGTGGGGTCCTATGAGGGTTGGTTCTAGGCACTATCCAGTGAAGATTTTTACAAATTACCTGGAAGAAAATATAAAACCATCACTGATAAAGTTTGCAGATGACACAAAGATTGGGGGAGTGGTAAATAATGAAGAGGACAGGTCACTGATACAGACCGATCTAGATTGTGTGGCAAGCTGGGTGCAAGCAAACAATATGTGTTTCATTATGGCCAAGTGTAAAATCCTACATCTAGGGCATTCTTACTGCACGGGGGACACTATCTTTGGAAGCAGTGACTCTGAAAAAGAGTTGGGAGATTTGGTGGAGAATCAGCTAAACATGAGCTCCCAGTGTGACAGTATGGCCAAAAGGGCTAATATGATCTTTGGATGTATAAACAGGGGAATATTGAGTAGAAGTAGAAAATGTATATTACCTCTGTATTTGGCACTGGTGCCACCACTACTGGAAGGCCAGTTCTCATGTCCACAGTTCAAGAAAGATGATGAACAATGGTACGGTGTTTAAAGAAGAGCTGAGATAATGACTAAAGGACTGGAAAACATGCCTTATAATGAAAGACTCTGGGTGCTCAGTCTCTGTAGCTTATCAAAGAGACGGTTAAGGGGATACTTGATGACAGTCTAAATATCTACACGGGGAACAGGAATTTGAGACTAGAGGGCTCTTCAATCTAGCAGACACAGGTATGACAAGATCCAGTGTTTGGAAGTTGAAGCTAGACCAGTTCAGCCTCAAAATAAGAGGTAAAACTTTTATATCACAATTGAATGTTTTTTCTAAAAGATATGGTCTAGTTCAAACAGGAATTAATCAGAGAAGTCCTATGATCTATGCTAGGCTGGAAGTCCGATTAGATGATCGCAGTGGTCCCTTCTGGCTTTATAATCTAAGAATCGGTGTGTCTCTGCCACTCTCTAATCCTCATGGTACCTGAGCATCTAACAAATTATGTAGAAGGTCAGCTATAGACATATTCTTTCTTCTCTCCCAATTTTCAGAAATGAGTGTTTATTATTTTTAAATAAAAATTGGCATTAGTTCCAATTTATCTGAGAGATCTGTTAAAATAAACCTTCTACAATATGAATCACTTAATATTTCACAGCAAAAATTTAAAAGGTTATTAAAATAATGAATTAAGATTTTGCTTTTGCAATAAAAATCCTCTTTGTTTATTACCATTTTTGGCACATTCAATAGCTATGACTTGGTATCTTTCACAATCGTGTGTTAAATTTTACTTTTAGGCCCCAATTTAGAAAAGCATTTAAGCATGTGAATAACATGCTAAGAACTTAAGAATTTCCTTACTAGATCAGACCGAAGGTCCACTTAGTCCAGTATCCTGTCTCTGATAGTGGCCAGAACCAGTTTCTTAAGAGAAAGGTGTAAGGGCCCCACAATAGGCAGATTTGGGATAATCTGCTTCTCTACAAAGAAGCACAAGGTTTAATATCCCTTGCAAAATTTGTATCCTCTTTACGGATAGATGTAAGCATAGCATTAAAGTAAAGCATATGCTTCAGTGCTTTGCTGTATTGGACCCATGCATTTACAGGGAAGGATCCTTTTTCCAAACTAGACTGATAAAAGTGGTTGTTTTCCGTACTGGATTTTTTCCCCCATCCGTTTTTCTTACTGAAAATCCCGAATTCACCTTACTCATTGTGTGCAAAGAACTTTTCATCCAGGTTTAGTCCTGTCAAATATTAAAGTGCAAAGCACCACCCATAAGGGTCTAATTTAAAAGCCACAAAAGCAAATTAATAGGTAAGTCCCAAAGTTTCCCTAGCCTCTTATTAAAACTATTCTAGATGTGCTATTTAAAGCCACAGCAGCCTTCTTGATAAAATACTGCTTAATGCCAAATGCTAATTATTAGTGGGAATACGCTTTTCTATAGCCCCAGGTTGTTGCAGAAAATGACAGCTCTTGCTGTTAATAAATAAAGTAATATACGATTTCTCCTGTGGCAATTCAGTGCATGCTACATACAATGAAAAGTGGATTTTTAAGGTCATTTAATTACTAATGACCCCATTGGATTCTTTTTTGTATCTGATAATACAGTAATATATTTATTGAAAACATAAGAACATAACAAAAGAATGGCCATATTAGGTCAGGCCATCTAGCCCTGTATCTTGTCTTCTGACAGTGGCCAGTGCCAGGTGCCCCAAGGGGAATGAATAGAACAGAGCAATTATTGAGTGATCTATCCCCTGTCATCCAGTCCCAGCATCTGGCAGTCAAACAAACAAACTTACAAGTGATTATTTTTTATCTGGCAAATATACTATAGTGTCTTGAACTCTGCAATTCTAACTATTTTTCTTGACATATATCGGAGCAAATATGTTGTCTTTGGCATAAATGAAAGCTGATCTAATTGGCTGAAGAAGATTCCAGTCCATATTTTTTCTGTACAGGTCAGAACTGTATTTCCTCTTCACCAGTCATATTGTTTGCTTTCCCACTGTTCTTATTTTTCAATTAATCTTTTTTTTTTCTTCTGCAATCTTTTGTATCATATTTTTAACCATTTCAGGAATCCTCTTTTGCTTCCAAGGCACTTAGGTCTGTTTCAGATCATCCCCATGTGAGTTAAGTAAGGCTCCAGCTGCTACTGCTGTACCTGGAGCTCATTGGGAACTTGTCTTAACCACAAAAATGCTGTGTATAGATCTGATCCTGGTCCCATATGAGTCAATGGGGAGTTTTGCCATTAACTTAACTGGGAGCAGATTGACTATAATATACCAGATCTGTGGCACAAAATGAGATGTAGATGAAGACAAATTGGCAAATAAACTGGGGGTCCCAATGGTTCAGAATCTCTCAAAACCCCTGGCCCTGTAATAACCCAAAGCAGGGAGGGCCAGGCTAGCATTTGAAACACTTGTCCTCTTTAAATATTGTGACAAAGTTCCTCCTCTATCTTGGTGGGTCCTGCGCTTATTGGCGGATTTTCTTGCCTCAGGAATTCACCATGTGGGTTGGGGAACAGCCCAGAGACCTTCCCCTCTGGAAGAACCCACAGTTCAGGTCAATTGGGAGGTTTTGGGGGGAACCCGGGCCCGCCCTCTACTCCGGGTTCCAGCCCAGGGCCCTGTGGACTGCAGCTGTCTATAGTGCTTCCTGTAACAGCTGCATGACAGCTACAACTCCCTGGGCTACTTCCCCATGGCCTCCTCCAAACACCTTCCTTATTCTCACCACAGGACCTTCCTCCTGGTGTCTGTTAACGCTTGTGCTCCTCAGTCCTCCAGCACCACACCCTCTCACTCTCAGCTCCTTGCGCTTCTTGCTCCCAGCTCCTCACACTCCCGCACTACAAACTGAAGTGAGCTCCTTTTAAAACCCAGGTGCCCTGATTAGCCTGCCTTAATTGATTCTAGCAGCTTCTTCTTAATTGGCTCCAGGTGTTCTAATTAGCCTGCCTGCCTTAACTGGTTCTAGCAGGTTCCTGATTACTCTAGTGCAGCCCCTGCTCTGGTCACTCAGGGAACAGAAAACTACTCATCCAGTGACCAGAATATTTGCCCTCTACCAGACTCCTGTATCCCACCTGTCTGGGTCTGTCACATATCCCTCCCCCCTGCTCAACGCCAAGGGGTTGGGCAGCTTGGGACGCCAGACAGTGCACACGTGACAAGCCATCGGCGTTGCCATGATGGCTCCCTGCTCTGTGTTGCACACGGAACTGGAAAGGTTGGAGGGATAAGAACCATCTAGTCACCCTTGTGTTCTTCTCCTTGTTCCGCTGCATCCATTGAAGAGGGGCATGGTCGGTCACGAGGACAAATCTGCGCCCGAGCAGGTAATAGCGCAATGTTTCCATGGCCCATTTTACAGCGAGGCATTCTCTCTCCACCACTGCATATTTTTGTTCCCTTCAGATACAGGCCTTAGTCTGTTACTTGAGTACCACATGTGAGGAAATTGTTGTTGTCACCACAATTACAGTAGGGCGGAATTTGGCCCCTCTCCTTTAGTGTGTACCCTAAAGGGACAGGATATTTTTCCTATTTGTCTTTTTAAATTATTCCCACTAGCTGCTACGCCTTATGCCTCAGCACACCATGTCTATGTGTATTGTGACAGACCCAGACCAGTGGGGTACAGGAGCCTGGTAGAGGGCAAATATACTGGTCACTGGATGAGTAGTTTTCTGTTCCCCCCAAAACCTCCCAATTGACCTGGACTGTGGGTTCTTCCAGAGGGGAAGGTCTCTGGGCTGTTCCCCAACCCACATAGTGAATCTCTGAGGCAAGAAAATCCGCCAATAAGCGCAGGACCCACCAAGATAGAGGAGGAACTTTGTCACACTGGTGTCAGGAGTGGGATCTTGGGGTGCACAGCGCGGCGGAAGAAGGAGGGTGATTTAAAAAAAAAAAAAAAAAAGGGAGAGGGTTTATTTTTTTTTCACCACAATGGATGACGTAGTGCGGGCACTGATACAAGCTACGGCGGCCCAGTAGGAGGCTACCCGTGTCCAGGCAGCCGCCCAACAGGAGGCAGTGCGGCTGCAGCAAGAGACTAATCGCCTGCTGATGGACCAGGCTGCTCAAGACCGAGCTATGTTGCGGGAACTGGTAAACCAGGTAAAGTTCCTTACAGAGCTGAATCGCGGCCATGATGGGACGCGGCTCATAGGGGCCAGCCATTGGCTGCAGAAAATGACACGGGAGGATGATGTAGAGGCATACCTTCTGGCCTTTGAGAGGACAGCCCTACGGGAGGCCTGGCCTCGAGATCAGTGGTCTGGCATCCTTGCCCCATTCCTGTGTGGGGAGGCCCAGAAGGCCTACCATGATCTGCCTGAAGAGGCTGCGGCAGACTACCCCCAGCTGAAAGCAGAGATCCTGGCCAGATCTGGGGTAACGACAGCAGTGCGGGCCCAGCAGTATCACGGTTGGAGGTACCAGGAAGACAAAACCCTGCAGTCCCAATTGTATGACCTCATCCATCTCGCACGAAAGTGGTTGCAAACAGAGTCCCGGAGTCCGGAAGAGATAATAGCGGTTCGGGTCATCGACCGATACATGAGGGGACTACCACCAGACCTTCGTGCCTGGGTAAGCCAGAACAAACCCTCCACCTATGACGAGGTTGTCGCCCTGGTAGAGAGGCGAAGGACAGCGAGGGAGCTGACCCGACCAGTTAAGGAAGAGGCACCCCGGGTTAAACTAGCATTACCAAGCCCTAAAGTTCGGGTGACTGGGCCACCAGGAGGGACCAGGTGGAAAAAGAGAGAGGCTGAAGGCCCATCAGAGGCCACAAAGAGTCGGAGCACTGAGGGAGAAGAGGATCGTGGTGCTAGACTGCCCAAACCAAGAGACCGGGGAACGCCTAGGGCTCCATACAGATGTTATGCCTGCGGGGAGTGGGGACACATAGCTGCACAGTGTCCCAATGCTGAGGAGCCTATGCAGTGTAACCTGGGGAACTGGGCAGATTCATGCTCCCTAATCCACCTTGTGGGGGTCTCACTAACCCCACATATGTATACCAGACCAGGCTGCTCAAGACCGAGCTATGTTGCGGGAACTGGTAAACCAGGTAAAGTTCCTTACAGAGCTGAATCGCGGCCATGATGGGACAAATCTGCGCCCGAGCAGGTAGTAGCGCAATGTTTCCATGGCCCATTTTACAGCGAGGCATTCTTTCTCCACCACTGCATATTTTTGTTCCCTTGGAAGGAGTTTCCGACTGAGGTATAGAATTGGGTGTTCCTCCTCCCCGACCATCTGTGATAGAACGGCCCCCAACCCTACTTCCGATGCATCCGTCTGCAGGATAAACTCCTTGGTGAAATCAGGGGCTATCAGTACGGGGTTACTGCAGAGGGCAGTCCGTAGGTCTGTGAATGCTTCCTCTGCTGCATCAGACCATCTCACCAGATCAGGTCCACGGGCTTTCACTAGGTCTGTCAGGGTGCTTGCCCTTGTGGCAAAGTGGGGGATAAATCGTCAGTAATACCCCACCACACCTAGGAACGCCCGGACTTGTTTCTTGCGACTTGGTCGGGGCCAATTTTGGATGGCCTCTAACTTGTTCACTTGGGGTTTTACCAGACCTTTTCCCACAATGTAGCCAAGATATTTGGCCTCTGTAAACCCTACAGCGCACTTGGCAGGGTTTGCTGTAAGGCCAGCTCACCTGAAGGTATCGAGGACTGCCTCCACCTTCTCCAGGTGGGTTTCCCAGTCTGGGGTATGAATGACCACATCGCCCAAGTAGGCAGCGGCATAACTGTTATGCGGGCGTAATAGCTTGTCCATGAGGCGCTGGAAGGTAGCTGGGGCCCCATGTAGTCCAAAAGGGAGGACAGTATATTGAAAAAGACCCTCTGGTGTAGAGAACGCAGTCTTTTTCTTTGCGTCTTCTGCAAGGGGAATCTGCCAGTACCCCTTTGTCAAGTCTAGGGTAGTCAAGTACCGGGCATTACCCAGACGGTCCACTAGCTCATGTATGCGAGGTATGGGGTACGCGTCGAACTGGGATACTTCGTTTAGTCGCCGGAAGTCGTTGCAAAATCTTGTGGTGCCATCAGGTTTGGGCACCAGCACGATTGGGCTGGACCACTGACTGTGGGATTCTTCGATGATCCCCAACTCCAGCATTTTTTTACTTCTGCTTTTATTTCCTCCCTTTTTGCCGCTGGCACCCAATAGGGCCTCATTGTTACTCTGGCCCCAGGGTTCGTGACGATGTGGTGATATGTCTCAGTTGTTCGACCCGGTTTTGTCGAGAACACATCTTGGTTCCGGAAGATCATCTCAGACACCTCATTCTTCTGGTCTGGTGTTAAATCGGGAGACACTCTCACCTGTTTGGAAGGCTTGTTTTCCTGGGTTAGGTCTTTTTGGACCGTTGTCCATGCCTCTTGTGCATGCTAGGGTTTCAGAAGGTTAACGTGATAAATCTGTTCTTGTTTTCTGCGTCCTGGCTGCCGCACCTTGTAGGTTACTTCCCCCACGGGTTCAACCACCTCATAGGGCCCCTGCCATTGGGCCAGAAGCTTGCTTTCTGCCGTGGGTACCAACACCATAACCCGATCCCCTGGTTGGAACTGTCACACTTTTGCCTGGCGATTGTAATGGGTTCGCTGGGCCTCCTGTGCCTTCTCCACATGTTCCCGTACAATAGGGGTAACCCGGGCTATCCGGTCTCGCATCTGCATTACATGCTCTATTATATTTCTCCCCTCATTGGGTTCCTCTTCCCAGATCTCTTTGGCGATATCTAGTATGCCACGGGGGTGACGCCCGTATAATAACTCGAAGGGGGAAAACCCAGTTGAGGCCTGAGGTACCTCCCGGATAGCGAACATAAGGTAGGGTAGTAGGGTGTCCCAATCCTTCCCGTCCCGACTTACCACCTTCCTTATCATAGCCTTGAGGGTTTGGTTAAACCTTTCTACCAACCCATCAGTCTGTGGATGGTAGACCGAAGTTCTCAGGGTATGTATACGGAGCAGCGTACAGAGGTCCTTCATTAGCTTCGACATAAATGGGGTTCCTTGGTCGGTTAATATCTCCTTCAGTAGCCCCATTCGGGCAAAGATCCCCACCAGCTCTTTGGCTATAGTTTTAGAGGCCGTGTTCCGCAGGGGGATGGCTTCTGGGTAGCGAGTAGCATAGTCCAAAACAACAAGTATATATTGGTGGCCCCGAGCCGTCTTCTCCAGGGGTCCCACTAGGTCCATGGCTATTTGCTCAAAGGGGACCTCTATGATGGGAAGGGGTACTAAAGGTGCCCTCAAGTGGGGACGGGGACTGTGCAGCTGACACTCCGGGCAGGAGGCACAGTACCTCCGCACTTCTTCATGTACTCCGGGCCAGAAGAACCGTCGTAGGACTCGTGCCAGGGTCTTCTCTACCCCCAAATGCCCCCCAAAAAGATGACTATGAGCAAGAGTTAATACAGCGTTCTGGTGTTTTTGAGGTACTAGGATCTGCTGTACCTTCTGCCCCTGTACTGGTGCAACCCGGTATGAGAGATCCTTCTTCATTATGAAGTAGGGTCCTGGTCCCTGGGTTTTTCGTTCCACGGGGACCCCATCTATTTCAGTCACCTCCTTCCTAATGTTGTCATACCTTGGGTCTTCTGCCTGGTCCCATCCAAAATTTCCTCTCCCGGGGCTAATCTGCCCAAGATCTAGGGGCCCAGTCTCTGTTGTCTCTACTGGTTCAGAAGCATTAGGGTGGGGGTCAGACTCAGGTGCTTCTCCCTCCTGCGTGGCCTCCTTTTCAGCTGCGCGGGTCCGCCTACCTACAAGAGCGACCCTCTGGCTTTGGGTCAGTATTCGGGTTCCCAAGGCCTTAGCTGCCCTTCTTTCCCTTTTTGTCTTTCTACCCTGTCTGGGAGTGGAGAACAAATCTCGGGATATTTCAGAGAAGATTGGGGGTTGACAGTCTGCTGTGGATGCCTCATCAATTTTAGGGTCCCCATTTTTCTCCAATCCCCCTACTGGGAGTAAGTTTCCAAACCCTGGGAAGTCCCTCCCTATGAGCACCGGGTATGGGAGTTTAGGGACTACACCTGCTGCTACTTCAGTAGTGTTCCCTTGGATCTCGATTTTTACTGGGATGGTGGGGTAGTAACTAACTGTACCATGGACACATGTTATCCCCGTACGTTTAGCCTGCAGCAGCTGACTACGCTTCACGAGCTTCCCTGAGATAAGCGTGATAGCACTCCCCGAATCTACCAGTGCTGTGGTCCCTACCCCATTTAGTTTCACTGGTCTGGTATACATATGTGGGGTTAGTGAGACCCCCACAAGGTGGATTAGGGAGCATGGATCTGCCCAGTTCCCCAGGTTACACTGCATAGGCTCCTCAGCATTGGGACACTGTGCAGCTATGTGTCCCCACTCCCCGCAGGCATAACATCTGTATGGAGCCCTAGGCGTTCCCCGGTCTCTTGGTTTGGGCAGTCTAGCACCACGATCCTCTTCTCCCTCAGTGCTCCGACTCTTTGTGGCCTCTGATGGGCCTTCAGCCTCTCTCTTTTTCCACCTGGTCCCTCCTGGTGGCCCAGTCACCCGAACTTTAGGGCTTGGTAATGCTAGTTTAACCCGGGGTGCCTCTTCCTTAACTGGTCGGGTCAGCTCCCTCGCTGTCCTTCGCCTCTCTACCAGGGCGACAACCTCGTCATAGGTGGAGGGTTTGTTCTGGCTTACCCAGGCACGAAGGTCTGGTGGTAGTCCCCTCATGTATCGGTCGATGACCAGAACTGCTATTATCTCTTCCGGACTCCGGGACTCTGTTTGCAACCACTTTCGTGCGAGATGGATGAGGTCATACAATTGGAACTGCAGGGTTTTGTCTTCCTGGTACCTCCAACCGTGATACTGCTGGGCCCACACTGCTGTCGTTACCCCAGATCTGGCCAGAATCTCTGCTTTTAGCTGGGGGTAGTCTGCCGCAGCCTCTTCAGGCAGATCATGGTAGGCCTTCTGGGCCTCCCCACACAGGAATGGGGCAAGGATGCCAGACCACTGATCTCGAGGCCAGGCCTCCCGTAGGGCTGTCCTCTCAAAGGCCAGAAGGTATGCCTCTACATCATCCTCCCGTGTCATTTTCTGCAGCCAATGGCTGGCCCCTATGAGCCGCGTCCCATCATGGCCGCGATTCAGCTCTGTAAGGAACTTTACCTGGTTTACCAGTTCCCGCAACATAGCTCGGTCTTGAGCAGCC
Source organism: Emys orbicularis (assembly GCF_028017835.1). Taxonomy (NCBI): domain Eukaryota; kingdom Metazoa; phylum Chordata; order Testudines; family Emydidae; genus Emys; species Emys orbicularis. Next base: position 281,436,261 of record NC_088684.1, on the reverse strand, counting down.
TGGTCCATCAGCAGGCGATTAGTCTCTTGCTGCAGCCGCACTGCCTCCTGTTGGGCGGCTGCCTGGACACGGGTAGCCTCCTACTGGGCCGCCGTAGCTTGTATCAGTGCCCGCACTACGTCATCCATTGTGGTGAAAAAAAAATAAACCCTCTCCCTTTTTTTTTTTTTTTTTTTAAATCACCCTCCTTCTTCCGCCGCGCTGTGCACCCCAAGATCCCACTCCTGACACCAGTGTGACAAAGTTCCTCCTCTATCTTGGTGGGTCCTGCGCTTATTGGCGGATTTTCTTGCCTCAGAGATTCACCATGTGGGTTGGGGAACAGCCCAGAGACCTTCCCCTCTGGAAGAACCCACAGTCCAGGTCAATTGGGAGGTTTTGGGGGGAACAGAAAACTACTCATCCAGTGACCAGTATATTTGCCCTCTACCAGACTCCTGTACCCCACTGGTCTGGGTCTGTCACAATACACATAGACATGGTGTGCTGAGGCATAAGGCGTAGCAGCTAGTGGGAATAATTTAAAAAGACAAATAGGAAAAATATCCTGTCCCTTTAGGGTACACACTAAAGGAGAGGGGCCAAATTCCGCCCTACTGTAATTGTGGTGACAACAACAATTTCCTCACATGTGGTACTCAAGTAACAGACTAAGGCCTGTATCTGAAGGGAACAAAAATATGCAGTGGTGGAGAGAGAATGCCTCGCTGTAAAATGGGCCATGGAAACATTGCGCTATTACCTGCTCGGGCGCAGATTTGTCCTCGTGACCGACCATGCCCCTCTTCAATGGATGCAGCGGAACAAGGAGAAGAACACAAGGGTGACCAGATGGTTCTTATCCCTCCAACCTTTCCAGTTCCGTGTGCAACACAGAGCAGGGAGCCATCATGGCAACGCCGATGGCTTGTCACTTGTGCACTGTCTGGCGTCCCAAGCTGCCCAACCCCTTGGCGTTGAGCAGGGGGGAGGGATATGTGACAGACCCAGACCAGTGGGATACAGGAGTCTGGTAGAGGGCAAATATACTGGTCACTGGATGAGTAGTTTTCTGTTCCCTGAGTGACCAGAGCAGGGGCTGCACTAGAGTAATCAGGAACCTGCTAGAACCAGTTAAGGCAGGCAGGCTAATTAGAACACCTGGAGCCAATTAAGAAGAAGCTGCTAGAATCAATTAAGGCAGGCTAATCAGGGCACCTGGGTTTTAAAAGGAGCTCACTTCAGTTTGTAGTGCGGGAGTGTGAGGAGCTGGGAGCAAGAGGCGCAAGGAGCTGAGAGTGAGAGGGTGTGGTGCTGGAGGACCGAGGAGCTCAAGCGTTAACAGACACCAGGAGGAAGGTCCTGTGGTGAGAATAAGGAAGGTGTTTGGAGGAGGCCATGGGGAAGTAGCCCAGGGAGTTGTAGCTGTCATGCAGCTGTTACAGGAGGCACTATAGACAGCTGCAGTCCACAGGGCCCTGGGCTGGAATCCGGAGTAGAGGGCGGGCCCGGGTTCCCCCCAAACCTCCCAATTGACCTGGACTGTGGGTTCTCCCAGAGGGGAAGGTCTCTGGGCTGTTCCCCAACCCACATGGTGAATCTCTGAGGCAAGAAAATCCCCCAATAAGCGCAGGACCCACCAAGATAAAGGAGGAACTTTGTCACAGTATATTAAATGATGAATGCTTGTCACTGAATGACAAGCACTGGGTTGCGTTAGACATGTCCCACTCTGTAGTGTAGTAGAGTTTGATCAAAGAGATCCAGTACAATACAACAGGTAATACACTAACCCTGTGATTTTTCAGAAAAGAGATTGATTTGAAAGAATCCCATCCCCACTTCTAGCTTTCCCATTTGGACTTACTATGGACTTGTGCTACCACTCAAGAAAAAGATATTGGAGTCATTGTGGATTGTTCTCTGAAAACATCTGCTCTATGTGCAGGGATAGTCAGAAAAGCTAACAGAATGTTAGTAACCATTAGGAAAAGGATAGATAATAGGACAGAAAATAGCATAATGCCACTATATAAAGCCATGGTACGCCCATGCCTTGAATATTGCATGCAGTTCTGGTCACCCCATTTCAAAAAAGGTATATTAGAATTGGAAAAAGTACAGAGAACAGCAACAAAAATGTTTAGAGGTATGGAACAGCTTCCATAGGAAGAGCAATTAAAAAGACTGGGACTGTTCAGTTTAGAAAAGAGATTACTAAGGGGGATATGATAGAGGTCTATAAAATCATGAACGGTGTGGTGAAAGTGAATAGAGAAGTGTTATTTACTCCTCACATAACACAAGGACCAAGAGTTACCCAATAAAATTAATAGGCAGCAGGTTTAAAACAAACAAAAGAAAATACTTCACACAACGCAGTCAACCTGTGGACCTTGTTGCCAGGAGCTGTTGTGAAGGCCAAAACTATAACTGGGTTAAAAAAAGAACTAGGTAAGTTCATGGAGGATAGGTCCATCAGTGGTTATTAGCCAAGATAGCCAGGGTGTCCCTAAACCTCTGACTACCAGAAGCTGAAACTGGACAAGAGAGAATGGATTGCTTGAAATTTGCCCTGTTCTGTTCATTCCCTCTGAAGCTTTTGGCACTGGCCACTGTCGGAAGACAGGATACTGGGCTAGATGGATCAGTGGTCTGACACAGGGTGGCCATTCTTATGTTCTTTTGAAGAATCAGAATTTCAGTCAAATTGTTTCTTACATCTCTGTCCTTAAGCCATGTTACGCAGTAATGCTTGGAAGGTAGTTAGCAATATTGTGCCCTGAGAGGTAACTTCAAATGCTATTGACATTTCCAAAGCTCATATTTGGAAAATAATGGAAAAGTATTAATAATTCATACTGATCTTTTGAATAATGGATACATTTTAAAAATACATTAGAGATTGTCTTCTACTGTGTCAGTAATGTGGACCGAGTCTTGTTGGTACTTGAATAGCTGCTGAAAGCATTGGCTCCATTAGCTCCAAAGGAGCTCTTTCTGCTTCCTCCGTGATCCTCATGCATAAATGCCATATAGACTATAACAGCTCGTGACGCCCTAGTGTCTTAAACCTGATTTTTCAACTGCATCCATTACAAACCCTGGGTGTGTCTGTGATAGAAATTTATATTGGGAGAGGCTGAGTCAAAGGTTCCCAGAAGGAAGAGGAGCAGCCTGAAGAAATTAAAATCAATAGGCCTGGTTCTCCTCTCATTTGTGGGCCATCAGTGACTTTAGTTCTGATTTACCCTGTGGTTGATAGTATCTGAGAGGAGAGTGAGTAGCTAACACTCTTGTGTTAAATAACAGATCAGTAATAGGCTACCACATCTTTAAGAAGATTTGAGTGATTTTAGATATGAGCTCATAATTCACACTAAATGCAATCCTTCTCTGCTGTGTGGCTAATTTTCAGATGCTTCCATGCAGATATTTAGCTGCCAACAGGACAAGACCTCAGTTTAATGATAGCTAATATCTGAAGTTTAGGATTTTGAAGTAGTCTTGTATAACTGCATATTTTGGAAGTTGTAGGCTGCCTGTGACTAGAGCACTGTCTAGCAGGGCTGGCTCCAGGCACCAGCTTGTCAAGCAGGTGCTTGGGGCGGCCGCTCAGGAGAGGGGCGGCACGTCCAGGTATTCGGCGGCAATTCGGCGGACGGTCCCTCACTCCGCCTGGGAGCGAAGGAGCTCCCGCCGAATTGCTGCTGCAGATCGCGATCGCGGCTTTTTTGTTTGTTTGTTTTTTGTTTTGTTTTGGCTGCTTGGGGCGGCCAAAACCCTGGAGCCGGCCCTGCTGTCTAGACCCCAGTGAACAAGGAGTTCATTTGAGCTGGACTTATTTACCCCTTTCCTTGCACAGGTGCTTAGGGGAAGGACTATGAAATGGCTGCCTGGGAGGCTCAGCTGGGAAGAATGGGTTTACAAAGGCCAATCTTCATGTCCATATTCACAGGGGACTTGGCTGAACCTCGAGCAGGAGAATTTTCTGTTTCTTCTCATCTTGAGAAAAAGACCTTGGTGACTGACTGTATCCTTCTGCCGATTCATTCCACCAGCCTGGACTCATCTTACAAAGCCACGTTTTAATTTGAAGAGAAAACAATTTCTACTGTAAACTATATATTTATGATAAAGCCTACCAAATGTGTGCGGCATGCTGTGAAAACATTCTTAAGAGGTGTGTTGCAGAAGGATGGAAGTGCTGTGCAAAATGTTAGTATCAAAACCCAAATGCCAGCTCTGCCAACATGCTCCCATTGAGTCTCTTGTGCTTCTCACGTGTAGAATGTTGCTGCTATTGCATTAATTTGGGCCAGTGCCAATGGTATATTTGCATAACCTCTGCAGATCAGCAACATACTAATGATGCCTGGACTAGTAAATATCCACTTCAGAACACGATTGCTTCTGTGTATAAGACAACCAACCAACCACATCTTGCTCAGCAAACCCTATCATCGTAAAGTAATGGGAAAGACCAAAACCTGCTCTTACAAACAGAAAGTCCCTACAGGTAGGTCTGTTTGTGGAGACCATCATTATCCCAGTGCTTGCTATCATTTAACTGAGTGCAGAATATGTCATTCGGTTTATGGTGGGGTTTGTGGTGTACCAAAGAGGTTTGAGGTCAGATTAAAGCTTCAGGTGTAGGTGCAGTGACTGTCTTTCAGGGAAAGACTGTTTTCCTTTCAAGGTAGCTGAAGAGTATAGTAAATAAAAGCAGTCTTCCTTCCAGGTTCAGATAAACATAGTGAATAAACCCAGATTATCATCTGCTTGACCTGTTCATGAACAGCTACAATAACATATTAGAAAAAGGATTTTTCCAGTGACACAGAATCTGAGCAAGTTCTTTGACTCAAAGCAAATAAAACAGGAGGTTGTTGGTTGGTTTTCCGCCTCTAGATTCTTTTTTAAGCCAGTGATGTTTGCAGCAGTTCTATTACAAAACAGGAAGAGCTGTCAATTTTCTTACTCAACCGAGTGGAATGTAATAGGCTGAACATCTTTATACTGGGCAGCAAGGCATTTTAAGGAGCACCCAGGATGGGTTATGCATGTTTATGATCATGCGCACAAGCACCACCAAATGAAGTGTTGTTAGGGCAACAAGTCAAAGCTGAGGGGATTAGAAAAATATATCATAACCCATAAAAGAGATTTAAGCCTTTAGAATAGATCTAAAACACTGACACTCTGTTTGAAAAAATGGTGGTTTTGGCTATAAATAAAATCATGTACCAGCAACCAGCTAATTAAGATAGCTCTTGTGACTGCTTTTGCTTTCCACGGTAAAATATCAGTGAACTGGGAAAACTATGTTAGTATTGTTGTTAGATCAGGTGGAATTATTCATTGACAATAAATTATCTAGAGAATTTAGTTCTTTTATTTGTTTTTGAATTGTTTGCAAACCAATACTGATTTCTTTTCGTGTACTTACTTGTTTTCAGGGTTCATATCATGGTTTATACATGCGGGTTGTGTGCGAACTTTGACCTTTTGCTGAGTGTGACCGGTCACTTAAATCTGATGCCATTGTTTCTGTTCACTAATTGGATGACTGAACATTTTAAAAAGATATTTAATGATTGATAACAATGCATTTCTAGCAGGAATGTTCAGACAACTAATCATGCTAAAATCCATGAAACTTTTGGGATTCACAAACACGCTCATTAATAAACTGGTGCACATCTGAATACTTATGAGTAACAGACACAGCAAACAGTAGCAGGGTGAAATCCTGCCCCCACTGAGTTACTAGAAAACTCCTATTGATTTCAGTGGGGCCAGGCTTTCATCTATGGAATTTATGCACAAAAATATTTGCCAGTCACTCGACCAGCTCTCACTGTTATTCCTCAGAAATCCCACGTATCCGACATGATTCATTGGCTATCTCAATTTTCTTTCACCAGCCTCCATCCCTGTAGAGCTGATCTTGCTCCCATTGAAGTCTACTGGAGCACTGCTGTTAGAACTGTATGAATTATGGGTTTTTTTCAGTTCATTGGCAATTTCAAAAAGTTTAAAAAAATCATTTCAGGTTGGACCAAAACCAATTTTTTTTTTTAATTTTCAGCGACTCAGGAAGTCAAAACAACTTTTGTTTAAGGTTGAACTTAACATTTTGTTTTGATAAAGTTGAAATGTTTCATTTTGATGTTGACATTTATTATTTTTTTAAGCATATAATTAAAGAAAGTTGTGACTGTGGACTTTAGTGGCAGCAGGATTGTGTCCTGTACTTGCTGTGTTATGATCGCCACTCCCCAGATCAGTTTCCTCCTGGCAGCACGTTAGGCTGAGACCTCAAACCACTACTGAGGCACAATCGTTGGGTCAGGAAGAGAATAATTTAGTTAAAACTTCCATAGTAAATCATAAAATAAACTAACAGGAGTACTTGTGGCACCTTAGAGACAAACTGGCACTTTGGGGTTCCTGTTATGATTCTTGATGTTTTAGTGTTAAACCTTGGGAGATTTTACTATCTGAAAATTTTAGTCATTTTTATGAAGATAATTTGTCAGTGGTTTGAAAATTGGACATCCTAGATTTATGGGGCTGGCAAACTAATGATCTCTTTCTTCAGTGCTTTGTCAAAGTCTGGTACATTGCCCGTAAGCTAGTCCCTGCATTAGTTACTTCTTTGGGATGTGCTCTGGTGATTAATAAGGCACAGTTTTGATCTTAAAATTAATACACTGACTCCTTAAGAATTCTTTTGATTCCAACATGCCGTGATGGGGTTTACAAATCCCATACTGAGCATAGGCAGAAGGGAGACGAGAGTCTTCCTGCTTTACAGGCAACCAGGTTGACCGCACCCCAGCACAACTGCCAATCATGGAGGCAGGCACCCACAGTTGGGATCAATAAGGAAAACAAGCGGAGCTATAAAAAAGGAGAACAGAGAGCGATGGGGAGGCAAAAAGGCTGGGATAGCAGAGGGGCAACAGCCCCATGCCAGGCTGCCTCTAAGGGAGACAAAGGAAGACTGCAAGCCCTGGAGTTCGAGGGCTGATTGACGCATTTTAGGCTAAGGGGATGAACTGGGCTAATTTGAGGTGAATACAGGGAGAGCAGTTAGGAGAAAGCTGGGACCTCTAGAGAGACTGCCACAAGAACAGTTCACAAAATGGTGCCAGAAGTGGGGTTGACTTTAATTGTCCCTGCAAAAAAGTGAATCACTCTCAAAAATCCTCTCCCTCCCCGCCCCCGCAAAAAAGAACCCCAAACAAACCCAGAACCAAAACCCACTTTCTTTCCTGCTGATATATATGCCAGGGCACGATGGAGATAAATCAACTCCTGCAGTAGCTGGCTGACTCGCAAGCACAGCAGCAACAGGGGCAGCCACAACTGTTTGAACAGCAACAGTTGTTACAACAGATGGCCGACCTGGTACTGGCTGCTACTCCTCAGGGTCCTGCCACTATTAATGCATCCCACACACTTCAGGGAACCACTCTGACCCTGAGGCTTCCCAAGATGATGACAGACAATTACCCAGAGTTATTCATGGTAACTTTTGAAAGGGTGTCCACAGCCTCTCATTGGCCCCCAGACCAGTTGGCAAGCTGGCTCACTGCACTCCTCATTGGGGAAACCCAGGCAGCATGCCAGGAAATTGACAATGCAGCAGCCCAGGACTATGAACAAGTGATGGCAGCCATATTGGACCAGCTAGGCCTAGATGAAGAAACTTTCCATCAGTGTTTCTGCCACGAGCACTTACCCTCCCAAAGCGCGGCCATAGGCAATGACCCAAAGGTTAAAGGACTCTTTCTGGTGGTGGTTAAAGCCAAAGTCTCAAACAAGACCCCAGATAGCAGAACTCATAGTTATGGAGCAGTTTGTAGACTTCCGCCAGCAGGCCAAGACTGGGTTTGCAGACACTACCGCTAAGGCTTCGTTTTAGTCACGGGTATTTTTAGTAAAAGTCACGGACAGGTCATGGGCAGTAAACAAAAATTCATGGCCCATGACCTGTCCATGACTTTTGCTATAGATCCCTGACTAAAACTTGGGGGGGAGGGGCTGAGGGGGAGGGCCTCATAGGTGCTGCGGGTGCTCAGAGGGTCCGGCCTGGGGGGGAGGGGACTGCGGGTGCTCGGGGGGGAGGGGTGCCACAGGTGCACGGGGGGGAGGGTTGGCGAGGCTGGGGCAGGCTCCCTACCCGGCTCCTGAAGCCAGGTTAATAGCTAACCCCTCCAAGTGCATGATAGGAAAACAGGAAGCCCGTTATCTAGGAGACGTTGTCAGTGAATGGCATGTCTGCCGCCTGGTGTACAAGGTTTGAGCCTTACAGACCTACAAAACTCCCACCAGCAAAAGGAATGTTTGGGCCTTCCTAGGCCTCATTTTCTATTATTGTTGGTTCATACCGTATTTTGCCATCATAGCAGTCCCACTAACTGACCTAACAAAGGACATCTCCCCAAGATGGGCCTGATGGATGCCCAACTGGAAGAGGGCCTTACAAGAGCTCAAGGAAATACTCCGCAGACACCCACTGTTCATAGTCCAAACTTCAAGAAGGAATTTGTATTGGGACAGATGCATCAGAGGTAGGGATGGAGGGGGGGTCCTTTCCCAAGAGGTAGATGGAGAAGAACACTTGATAATGTACATCAGCTGGAAACTCTTTCCTCACGAGAGGGTATACTCGATGATAGAGAATGAATGTTTGGTCACCAAGTGGGTGAGAGAGAGCCTATGGTGCTACCTCCTGGGGAGTGAATTCACATTAGTTACCGATCATGCCCCCTTGTGCTGGTTGAATGTAATGAAAGAGATGAACCAGAGGATCATGAGATGGTATTTGTCATTGCAGCCATATGCCTTCTGGATACACACCAGGCAGGAAGTTTGCATCGCAATGCTGATTTTTTGTCAAGAGAAGTAGCCTTTGTCAGCCAAGGCCAGGCCTCGGCCTTGAGGGGAAGGATATATAATGGGGTTTACAAACCCCATAGACGGAAGGGAGAGGAGAGTCTTCCTGGCTTACAGGCAATGAGGCTGACCACACCCCAGCACAGTTGCCAGAACTGCCAATCATGGAGGCAGGCACCCACAGCTGGGACCAATAAGGAAAACAAGCCCAGCTATAAAGGAAGGAGAACAGAGAGAGATGGGGAGACAGAGAGGCCTGGGACAGAGGAGGTGCAAGAGCCCCATGCCAGGCTGTCTCTAAGCAACTGAAAAGGAGATACAGAAAGACTGCGAGCCCTGGAATTTAAGGGCTGATTGACTCATTTTAGGTTAAGTTGATGGAATGGGCTAATTTGAGATAAACACAGGGAAAGCAGTTAGGAGAAATCTGGGACCTATAGAGAGGCTGTCCGAAGAGCAGTTGACACATGCTTATCCCTCTTTGTGATCTTTGTATATATAATACTATTGATCCCATTGTGATAAAAAAGCCTCAGAAAGATTGTATGTCTGCATGGATGTTATTTTCCACTTGTGGAAAAGTGAATTATTATATCATCTAAAAATACTGGGCTTTCTTAGTGTTCTGAGAAAGCCTTGCACTGCATCCTTCAGCCATCTGATAAATTCCCTGGGTCAAGTACGGTTGAATGAGTTTACCTTGATAAGTCAAAATAAAGAGGTGTTAGCAGCTGAGTTAGTTTGGTGAAGTTGCAAGGTGAAAGGAGAATGAAATTGAATGGCTTTTGAAAATGAAAAGAAGGAAGATGGGTGAGTTTGCACATCTGAACTCTGGAACTGTTCACCCTTGTGCAGGTTTTAACACTGATGAGTTAATTTCCCAGACAGGGAATTGTTTGTCCCCTTCTCTGTGTATTTTTCTGTGATTTGCATTAACAGTATTATTCACTACATCTTATTATTAAACACCATAACTCTGCACAGCACTTTTTGGAGTTTTAATAAGACATAGGAGGAGATTTTGAAAGGCACAAATGGCAGCTAAGTGCCTAACTATCTTTGAAAGTCCGTGGGAGTTAGACATGTAATGGCCATGTGTGGCTTTGAAATGCTCCCCCATGGCCCCGTCCCAAAGAACTTACAATCTGAGTGTCTGATTCTATGGCCATGTCTACACTAGAGAACTTACAGCAGCACAGATATATATATAGAGAGATATAAGATCTCTCGTGTAACCGCTTTGTGCTGACAGGAGAGAGCCTTCCCGTCGACATAATTAAACCACCCCCAACAAATGGCAGTAGCTATGTCAGCGGGAGACACTCTCCCGGTGACATAGTGCTGTCCACACCAGCACTTCTGTCGGTGTAACTTATGTCACTCAGGGGTGTGGTTTTTTTCACACCGCTGAGTGACATTAGTTATACAGACAAATGTGGTAGTGTAGACATAGCCTAAGATAGATAAGAACATAAGAACGGCCATACTGGGTCAGACCAAAGGTCCATCCAGCCCAGTATCCTGTCTACCGACAGTGGCCAATGCCAGGTGCTCCAGAGGGAGTGAACCTAACAGGTAATGATCAAGTGATCTCTCTCCTGCCATCCATCTCCACCCTCTGACAAACAGAGGCTAGCGACACCATTACTTAGATAATATGGGTGAGGTAATATCTTACACTGGACCAATTTCTGTTGGTGAGAGAGACCATACAGAGCTCTTCTCCAGGTCTGGGAAAGGTACTCCCAGTGTTACAGCAAAATGCAATGTGGAACAGTTTATTTAGCACAAGTAGTTAGCACATATCATGAGGGACCATTCAAGGTAGGGTGGCCCATTAACACCTCTGCAGTCATAGGACAAAAAGAGGGGGGTTAGTGAGTTACAGATTGTTTAATAAGCCATAAATCCAATGTCTCTGGTCAGTCCATGTGTTTTAGTGTCTAGCGGAGTAATGAATTCAGACTCCCAGGCTTGTCTTTGGAAAGTGTTGTGCAGGTTTTCTTTGAGGATGAAGACTGATAGGTCAGATAGAGTGATCATTTTGTGAAAAGCTCTCACCCACAGGTGATCGGGTGTTTTTGTCTTTTATCATTTGCCTATGTGAGTTCATTCAAGAGCATAGTGATTGTCTGGTTTCACCCATATTGTTGTTATTGGGGTATTTAGTGCACTGGATGAGATACACCACGTGTGATAGGTATGTGTAGGATACATGGATCTTGAAAGGTGTGTTATGGGGGTAGTTGATCATTGTAGCAGTGTAGATATGTGGGCATGAGATCTATCACATATCTTACCACCTTTTGCTCCAAGTGCAAGATGCACCTTTCCAGCCTTGCCTTTGCTAATATAAACAAAGAGCACAGTGTATATATAATTGTTAACAACCAAAACAAAATGCTACACTTCATGCACAATTTTCCCCTTGGGGAAAGAATGAAAGAAAGAATGAACCATGTGACTGAGTTATCAGGGCACTTAATGCACTTCTGGAAGGTGCTCAAATACTACAGTGATGAGGGAGGTATAAGAACCTGTTTAGAATGAAGCAGAATCAGAAGAGGGCCTAAATAAGCTAAACACACAACCCGAAGAGTTAAAGCAAAGGGATTAGGGTTCAAACAATATGAATCAAAGGAAATCACAGAAGTTCTGATATTTTTAGACTTTGGGCCCAATTCTGCCCCCCCCCTTACTCATGATGAGTAGTCCTTTACTCTGTGAGCTCATGCTGTCCCACTGAAATTAGGCCTTCGTATAGAGCAGGGTTTGCTGAAGAGGACAGTTGCTAAAATTGCAATTAATTTTTTTTCCAAATAAACCATTCTAAAACTTACATTTTAAAATATTGTCAGAAGTATACTTTCTGCATATAATATACCATCTCTATTAAACTGCTGCAAGGTAGCTTTTAAAAAAAATTCTATGTGGCACCTGAATTTTTGGTGATTTAATCTGATCAAGCGATCTGCACGGTAAACATGTTTTCCTGTGATTTGTTGATGGGTAATTTTGTTGCAAATATATTTCTAGCCTTCTGTGTTTCCACTTGTTTTGAGGTACAGGTTTCTTAGCTTTTAAATAATATTGCAGTATCCCCCTATTATTCAGGGTAAGATACCTGACCTCCATGACAGCATCATTCCCTTTTCCCCTAGTCCTTTAGAATAAGTAACAACAGAGCAAGATCACAGGTGTAAAAAGATAGAGCTCTGTCTCCTGCTTCTTAGAATGTATTAGAGCTTGGCATTTGATATGGAAGACATGAATGTAATGGTGTAGCTGACTGCTCATGGTGACTAATTTATTTTAATCTTTTTTTCCAGTTCATGTCAATATTTTTTGTAATCGTTAGGATTTTCAAGGCTGGAAACAGATTCCTATATGGAGGAAACCTTCAAGAAGGTGTGTGTGTATATGTTGTAACACAAGCTAGATATTGAGTGTGAATTTTCCATAGTATTTCAGATTGTTCCTGTAGTGACCTCTTCCTTTCAAGGCCTCAGCGATGTCCTTGGAATTGATGCTCTTTAAAATGCCTCAAGCCGAAGTTTCTTTTTGTAGGCAGGGAAAGGGTGGAAGAGGCCTAAACCCCTTCCAACTAGCATCTCCTTTATGAGGAAGACTTCAAATTCCCCTTCCTCCAGCAGCTCCTGAAAAGTGACCCTCTTGCACTAGCAGCTCTCCTTCAAATGGGAAGACCTGAGGTCCTCTCTCAGCTGTTCGCATGCTCCATGGTGTATTGACTGAATGTCAAATTTGAATTCCACAGCAGTTGTATGCAAGCAGAGACGCTGCTGGAGGTACTGGTGCCTGGAGCAGTGACTACTGAGGTAGATTAAGAAATTTAGGGAAGAGGAATATGAGTGATGTGAGGGGAAAAGGGGCAGTGGTACATACCACTTACGAGGGTGTGGCGAGGGGGCTGAATCAGAGGATCATGGAGAATGCTGGGAGGGAGGTAAGGAGGAACTCTGTTTTATTCATACAGTAAATACTGTAATAATATGTATACCAGCAGTATTGTTCAGCCACTAGATGTCTCTGGGACCTCTACAGAGCTCAAGATAGTGTCTGGTCCATAGTAAATAACAGGGACAAAGCAGGAACTCAAGCTGTGTAGAAGCCTGTTTGCTTCTGTAGTTCATAGTTGTTGTCTATATAAGATGCTGCCTGTTTGAGAAGGGCAGTGATTTTATATATAATGACAGATACTGTGTGTAGTTGTTGAAACACCACTAAACCTATTTATTCATTCAGCTTTGCAAAACTGCCATGGAAATTTACCAGCCCAGGCACAAAGTCTAATCTCCTACCCTTAGCAGGCTGGAAAAACTAATGACATTTTACTTGTCCATCAAAAATAATTACATGTCCCTGTTGAGTGGACAAGTAGAATTTGCAAGACTTGATTAAATGCCTACATTTGGGGGATTCTATATGATATTGTTGTAAAGCACTTTGATATTTGTGATCAGTGATGTATAAACTAACTACTTCAATGCTGCCTAAACTACCAGGTACATGGGCAAAACTCAGATTCATTGGTCTCTTATGTAGCTTCTACAGGATGTTTCTATTGAGAGCCCGTGTTGGAAGATGGCAGTTGCAGCAAAGAAATTGCAGCCCAATGCTGCAGTGATAAATAAACACTAATAATTAAATGTTACGGCAGCATTGTGCCGAAAGGCCAATATTTTCTTAGTTTTGTGTGAGGTTGTGGTGCACTATGTAATCAGTGAGTAACAACAACTCAGTGAGAGAGGAAGTGCGGAGCTCCCCAAGGCACAGCCCAGCACTAAGAGCATTGTAGAGCCAACCTGCCCCAGGGGAGCTTGGGAAGGGGGTTGTTCCTCAGTGGGATACGATGCCTCTCTGATCTCCCTGGTGTGGCTGAAGTGTGCATTCTGCTGTCCCTGATCTCCCCAACTTGGTCTGCAGGCCAGTCTTGGGCAGGTGAGGTATATCCCTGTTTCTTCTTTCCCCATGCATTGTGTGTCCCTGGGGGAGAGTGGAAGAGCAGAGTCTATTCTCCCCTGAGTACTGTGAGTCTCTGATGGTAGCTGGCCCTCAAACAGATTCTGCCAAGGGAGAAACACTGCTTCCACTTCCTCGCCAGGTACAATCTGGTCATTTGTGTGCCATGTTCTTGATAAGGAAAGTCTTTGAAGATGGAAAGCTAATATTTGTGATGAATGTGTCACGTACAGCACTGAGTAATGAGATTATCCACTTGTCACAAGCTTTAATTTTAGACACGGAGTCAGATAACGAAAGTTTTGGAGCAATAATGGACCAATATCAGCCACCCACAATGACTTTGAATCAGCCACCTATGCCCTTCCCTGCATACTGTAAATAGATTCCACTGGTTCTGTTCTAGCACCCTCGCCCTCCTCCAGCAGCTCAATCAAAGCCAGGTTCCGCTGTTGCTAAGCCAAAACTTCCTCAAGTAGGTGCTTGCAAGTCTAATTTCTGACAAATAGGAGCTTAGTGGAGGATTTATGCAACAAAGTCTTGTATGTAGGGTAAATCGCTCCGATTATTTCCTGACATAAGTCACAGAGCACCTGCAGTGTGAATGACTGTCCCTTAAATGTCACAGGGGCATTGATTATTCTGGAAACATTACAGATCTGCATCATGTTACTGAATAGAATCATAGAAACTGGAAATCAAAGAGAGCTGTTAGCACATCAAGCCCATCTCCCTGCCAATGATGCCGGTTACCTATTACTCATCAAGCACGGTGTCCAATAACTAGAGTTATACTCTCCTCTCAGACTGCAGTTAGTGCAATACCTAGCTTGAAAGCTACCAAGGAAATATTAAGCTGTTTTATAGAAAAAGGCTCTGATCACACCAATGCATTTAAGATTTTTTTTTTTTTTTAAAAAGAGCACTTCTTCCCAGGGAGCCCAGGGTGCTGTGAATAATTCTAAACACTATAAAATAATAGAATTAATAATGATATAATAAAAGCCCTCTCCTAACACTTCCGAACAAAGGAGACAATTAGAGGAAGATCTGAGTGTGTGGAGTGAGAAGTTTGATATCAAGTAGTGAGACAACATGCAGAAAATCTGTAAATAATAAACTATTTTGTCTTGAGATTTAAACAACCCAAAAAACCTCACCCATATGAAAAGCTCTAGATCACCTAACAATTAGTTGAGCTTACGATAAAATGACCACCCACCAGCATTAACTACTCATAGTTAGGTAACAAATTAGCTCAGCCAGCCAGCAGCATTAAATAATCATTCAGATATACATAACCTCAGCTGGCCAATAAATCAAAAAAATGAAAAGCCCTTTTCCCCACCACCTCCTCCAAACCCTGTCAAACACACGGCTTCTGTACAATGTCTGGGAGGCCATCAAGTTCTGGCTATTCTGGACCCGGAGGGGGAGCCAGTCCCAGAGTGAAAGGCTCTCATAGACAACACTCTGCTGGCCGTTCGCTCCCTAGAGCAAGGGCTGTCCACCTCAGGCGCCTCTGGGAAGAAAAGCGAGCCCTCAGACAGGCAGCTGTGAAGGGAGAGGAAGGATGGGCCAACGGTTAGAGCATGAGCCTTGGCTGAGGGAGATCTGAATTCAATTCCTGCCCTGCTACAAACATCTTGGGTGACCCTGGGCACCTTACTTCGGCTCTGTGCCTCAGTTCCCTATCTGTAAAGTGGGGATAATAGCACTTCTCTCCCTCGCAGTGAGGATAAAGACATTAAAGATTGTGCAGAACTCAGATACTACACCGATGGGGCCATGTAAGTGCCTTCCATAGATAGGTTGGTCCCTGGTCATTGAGGGGTTTCTAGATCATGGCTGAGGCTACGTGACCTGTCCTTGACTTCCACTATAAATACCCCTGACTACTGCTTGGGGGTAGGTCACTGCTGGGTGAAGGGGGCGGCCTGGGGGGTTGCTGCTGGGGGGAGTGCTGGGGAGGGCGGAACTAGCGGCACTAGCTGCTAGTGGCCTCCGAGCAGCGGCTGCTCCAGACATCCCGGGACCGTGCCGGGGGCCGCTGAGCAGCAGCTGCTCCAGCCGCACCAGCCACTTCTCCAGCAGCAGCTGGTCTGGCTGTCCCCAGGTCTAGCTGAACAGCTGGCCCTGGAGCCAGCTGCTTGGGCGGCCCTGGGGTAAGCCACACCGGTCGCTGCAGAAGTCACAGAGGTCATGGAAAGTCACGGAATCTGTGACTTCTGCCACCTCCATGACAGACATGGAGCCCTAATCATGACTAACCCTTAAACTCCACCCAGAGACCAACAGGCGGCCAGTGCAGATCCCAGAGCACTAGAGTCAGGTCAGATGCAAACTGCCACACACTGCACCAGCTTTTGTCTCTGGCTTTAAGGTGTGGCCTCATGAAGAGCACATTGCAGCAGGCTAATCTTGAAGTGACGAAGGCATGAATAACAGTAGCTAGTGCCACGTCCGAAAGCCTAAAGGAGGTCTTTGTGGCAGAACCTGTGCCCTTGTGGCCCCTAATGGCTCTGCACAACTGGAAGGGACTTCCTGTGTGGATTAGCTTGCAGGATTGGGGCCTATATTTCCCAGCTGTAGGAAATCAGGCTTCTGACCAGCTAGCCACTGTGAGAGTCTAATGATCGTTTTACATTTAATACATAAAAACAGCCCCAAAGCACATCTGTGAATCAGTTAACAATGGAAGGCAAATGCTTCAGGAAAATGCACTTTAAAAATATTACCGTTAGCAATGGTTTTGAAGTGTTTAAAACTTGTCACTTTCTGAATCTGGTCTGCTCCTCATGAGTATAGGGGAAGGAGGAGAAGGGTACAGACTCTGAAATAACAAAGGGATGAGATACAGATTGCTAGGTGTCCCCATAAGAAGAAACACATATTGGAGATTATGAGAGAAAACCCCAGAATAGCTAATAGCCCAGTGGCTAGGGTGTTCATTTGGCACATAGGAGCCACAAATTCAACCTCCCTGTCCCAAGAAACAACCTAAAAAGTGACACGCATAGGGTTGCAGGAAGGGCTATAACATATAGATGGTTGTGTTAACCATTTCCTATTAGGATCAGTACACTATTCCCAAATGATTCCTCAACCTTGTCATCATTAGCCAGCAATTGTGGCATCTTTGGTATTAAAGAGATGTGGTGTTTGATGAGGAAGTGTCTGAGTGCAGAATTAATAATCTTTAGTATGAAAGATTTCAAAAGGCCAGAATTTAAAACCCCCACATAACGGTACCAGCCTGTTGGGAACAGTGTCACAGTTCAAAAGCACTGGTCTATCAAATTGAACAAAATGTGCATTGGTCACTTCAGCTCCAATTTTAGCACTAGTGACATGTCTCCTACAGATCTATCCAGACATGTGAACAAAATACTAACTGATCAGGTATGCTGAACAAACCCAAACTGAGTTTGTTAGGTATTTAAACTGCAAGATATATTGATGGGAAATTCTTGGGAAATAAATAGCAGGAGAAGTTGATATTATAATTGCTTCTATTTGTGAACAACCTTACCTGACTATAGGACCTGATATGTAAGCAAGCACTCTCCAGCGTGGCTTAAGGAGGCAGTGTCGTATAGTGAGTAGGGTGCTGGACTGGGCGCCAGGAGACCTGAACTCTATTACTGGTGCCACTTGAGCAAGTCATTTCACTTCTGTGCTTCTGTTTGGGTTGTCTGCCTTGTCTGTTCAGGTTCCTATCGCACAATTGATAGCACATGCATGGAAATCAATAGGGGTCCATTCAGGCTCAGAAGTCTGTCTACATGGTATCAATTGCAGGATTGGAGCCTTAGGGTACGTCTATACTTACCTGCTGGTTCGGCGGCAAGCAATCGATCTTCTGGGATCGATTTATCGCGTCTTGTCTAGACGCGATAAATTGATCCCGGAAGTGCTCGCCGTCGACGCCGGTAATCCTGCTCCGCAAGAGGAGTACGTGGAGTCGACAGGGGAGCCTGCCTGCCGCGTGTGGACCCGCGGTAAGTACCTTTAAGTTCGAACTAAGATACTTTGACTTCAGCTACGTTATTCACGTAGCTGAAGTTGCTTATCTTAGTTCGAACTGGGGGCTTAGTGTGGACCAGCCCTTAGACTGTAAATTCTTTGGGGCAGCTGCTCTTTCTTACTATGTGTTTATACAGTGCCTAACACAAGGGGACCCTGATCTCAGCTGTGGCCTCAATTCACTACTGTAACAAAATGGATAAACTCAACGAGGTATATGCCCCAAATGCTGGCAGGATTGGGCCCATGAATTGCATCTGCAGAGGTCATGGTTCTATCTGACAAAATGTCTGTAATATGGTGTGTTGCCCTACTGGGAATTAGCCAATAACTTATTCCCTGGTTCATCCAGAAGACCATCATTTGCCAATTTATCCTTTAATAGAAATTAATACATGGACAGAGAGAGAGTGGTTCTTCGTGGGGTGTTAAAGGATTCAATAATCTAAATGAGCCAGAGAAAACTCTAACCACCCTGAAAAGATAAGTGTGACACGGATCTTTATTCATGGGGTGTATTTACTCAGAAAGGATTTAGAAAAACGACAGAAATTTATTAAAGTTACATATTTTTTTCCAGTTTATGAGAAGATATGTCACTCAGCCTGGCCTGCGCAACCTTTGAAAACACACATAATTGCAGAAACAAAGGTATTAAGAAAAATAAAGGCCTTGGGAAATATGTATATTGGCTCTAGGGATGACAGGACACTGAACAATATTGTAGCATCAAGGGTATCCACATAAAGAAGGAGCGACAACGTTGTCTTGTAAATTAACAAGTTCTTGAATGCACCCTTACACAGCAGCCCCTGTCTCCCTCAGAGTGGGGTGCAGGCAGCACCATGCCAAAGAACATTTTCTTTTCCCCTCTCCCTTTATTATAGTTGTTATTTGAAATTTATATTGTGCTAGCAGCTAGCACTTAAAGGGTAGCACTGTGCTAGGTGCTGTACAAGCCTACCATAACTGACAGCCTCTGCCCCAAAGAGTGCAGCAGTCTAAACAAACAAGACAGACCAAAGGTGTGAGAAAAGCAATAGCATTATCCTCATTTTTAAGTTGGGAAAATTGAGCTACACACTTCACAAGTCACACAGCAGAGGAGCCCTACAAATAGGTCGGAGGGGTCGAAATGAATGGGGTACAGAATCGATCTATTTGGGGACTGGGGTGGATTTGATTGATTTGGGGGAATGAAGATGTTCCAATGGAAATCAAATATTCATGGATTTGGAGGGTAGGGCAACAGAGTTATTTTTCATTCAGACTACTAAGCTGAGCCCTATTTCCCATTCCCCCAGCCTCTCTCTCACCACATCCACCTGCAGTCCAGTCAATGGAAACCCATTACACTAAGTTTCCTTTAAAATACAAATTCCACTCTATTCTTAATGAAAGATCAGGAAAATCTCTATTGTGCATCTGAACCAAATACTGTACAGAAATAAATTAACATTGCTGCAAATTATATAGAGTCTAAAGAATCAGAAGTAACATTTTTACTTTTGGAGGGGAGCTCACTTAATAAAAAAGTCAGCCACCAGTGATGCGGGTTCTGTCTTAGTCCTTTTTGGAACTGTACCCCGGTTGGTTTGCTACGGGAAGAAAAGGGGGAGCTGAAGATATAGGGCATGATTTTGGGAGTTATTGATTTCCTCTTATAATGTGCTGAGCTTTCTCACCTCCCAATGGCTTTAGTGGGAGCCAAAGGTACTGAACATCTTGAAGGATCAGGCCCTTTACGAGAACCATAGTACATCACACATAACTTGGAACAGTGAGTGTGGTCAACCCTGTCAGATAGCAGCAAAAGACTGACAATGATAGCGATTCCAGCCAGGTGTCAGAGAACGTTTTCTATGAAAATAATCAAATGGGATGAAACCCCTGATGACTCTGTTATTGATACACAGACTCTGGAGTTCTGAGTAACACAATCGGATGGAATCCCAGGGGAGAGGGAATGCGACATGGGAAATGAACTCTAGTCGGCTGCATTTCCTTTAATAATTCCCCCCAAGTCTATTATGTGTGTACCACATCGAATAATTATATGTTGAATTTCCCTCTCTATTATGATCTGTTTGTTACCTAAGGCTGTGTTCGATTTGAAAAAAAAATCTAGTTAAATAGTTTATTCTTTTAATACTGTTGGGCCCTGCTTCTTCACCGCCTTGTGCAGTTACTTGTGTCTGGGCAAAGTGAAAAAAAAGCAATCTCCGAACAGACGTGTAAATGACTGAGCAAGGTGTAAGGCAATGAGAATGAGGCCATTGTTTCTTGTAGTGCTTAGGCTCCATTGAATGTACTGATTTATGTGGGTGCACGGTTTTCAAAAATTGTCCCTGCAAGCAGTTTTTATGCTGACCTTTCATTTTGCATTAGAGTAAGGCAGAAAAATGTATCTATAACTTTGAATTTAACAAGAATGAAGAATTTTATGTCTGTTTATTTGTAGTGATAGAAAATCTTTCTCTATCTAAATATGGCCCCACTTTTGCAAAGTGGTGAGCACCCTCAACTTGGGAGTGAGTGGATGACGAGAGCGCTAAGCAGGATTGGTCCTATATGAACATAGTGTGGCCTCTTCTTCCAACAGCAGAATGCCACTACTAACATCAGTTGTACCCCTCTGCCAAGTGGTAGCAGAATTCTGGGTCCTTGCAAGATGGCTTTCCAGTGGAGGAGAAATTGGTGATGTGGAATCTGTGTGTATTCTAAGTGTTTTATTTACACTAGTACTGGAAAAGCATGAAGGGCAGTTCTCCCAGAAATCGCAGCCCTCACACCAATGCCCGGTTTCCAGAAAGATACTCTGCTTCCAAAATTTCCTCCAAATATAGAGAATATAACTCTCTGTTATCTGGTACAGCTTCTCTCAGAGAACTACTACACACGGCTAACAACAAAGCATTTCTTCAAAGACTAAAAACCTGCTCTCCTGATAGGAAAAAGAAGTTACTTCCACCGTAGCCATAGGGTCATGTAGTTCACTCCATTCTGTGGTCACCTCCTTCTCCCTAAAGCTAAGTTCTCTGATTACTTTCTCCATACTGTAAAGGGACAGTGGAGACTTTCCATTGGCTGCTCAGGCAGAATACTTTGGGCCAAACCACCCTGGTGTAAGCAGGTGAAGCCCCTACTAAATTCAATGGGCATTGGACTTGTTTACACCAGGGCTGGAGGTGGATCTTTGTTTCTCCTAGGCTGGCCATTAGTCCAAAAGTCATGCTCATCTTTGGAATAATTTTGGTGGTTTTTTAAATCAGTTTGCAAAGCTGTGGTAAGCAGAGCATTTATTCTGCTGTGCAAGATCCAAATTTCTTCAGAATTTGAATAGCACCTCTCAGCCTTTGGTAATTATCAGATGATTGTGTCCTAGTTGCAGTGATCTCTGGGGACACTTTTAATAAAATGTTTTAAAGGAGACATAAAGGGCCAAATTGCATCCTCCACTGAAGGGTCCCTGGGGAGAGGGGAATGAGGCCAGAAAGATCTGTCCGCTATCGGGAAGGGCTAGAGAGTCTTTGAAAGAGGCTGGAAGAGTGGCCTCCCAAACCAATGGATCACTGGGGTTCTCAGGGTGTGGCACCTCCAGTCCACACCCACTTTGCTGCTCCTCAGTGTTCCCATTGGTCAGGTGGCCAGGTGCCCATCTCCCCTCTTTGTGAGTGAGCTCCAGGCATAGAGCAGGGGTTAATTTTGCTTCTGGAGGGAATGAGGGAATGCCCCTGGTCCCACTCTCTAAAACCCGATGGGGCCTAATCTCCACAGAGAGGGTTCTGAGAGTCTGGGAGAAGGAGGAAGATGCCCCTCCCCCTCCAAATCCGAGTCCCCTCTGCTTGAAGAAGCGGAGGGGAGGATCTGAGCCAGGGCTGATCATTCCATCCATGTACAGAGTGCATTAAATATTTCAGGAGTGTACACAGAAAAACTCAACATTTCCATCCTTGAAAATTGGTCCTAGGAAACAGAGTAATTGCAGCGGTGGGTGGCAAATTCTGTACCGACTTACAATCAATTGCCTGGTTACCAAAGCGTGTGGAACTGCATGGGGTGCAAGCACAGCATTTCACCTTGGAAACATAAATGGACGCTTTGGCTCTGGTTTGAATTTGTGTTTGCAGATGCATTGAAGCATTCAGTTGGATGGGTGAATTTTGTAAAGTTGAGTTCCTTTTCCAGAACAGCCTTGCATAGCAGTGTAATACCATGTTTGTGATAACATGAAAGCAAACACCACATTAAGAGGTCACAATAACTTCTTTGTACTACGAATGACAGCATTCACCATTTCATGCCAGATTACATGCAACTGAATGTGCATGCTGATTACCAACACCCCCTTAATTAAGCTGTTCTAGACTAGCCATAAATCTCCTCTCTATGTGGTGGTGTTTTTCAGCACTGCACCCCGTGGACTGCAGGCATTCTGCAGGCGTGCTGCAATAAGCCATGAAATGTCTAGGAGTACAGGGCCCAAATTACTCTCACTGCATTATGTTGGTTTGACCAAAAGGACAAATTGTTTGACAAAAATACACAACCAAATTGAAAGACAGCCTTTGTAAGAGCTGTACAAGCTAAGCAGGAAAAGATAGGACAAGACTTCAGTCAAGAGCCTAACAATTAGATTGCCCATTTCTGTTTTATATCTTCACTAAATGCCACGAGACTTGTGTGTTCACTGATTATAATTGTAAATGGTATTATTGCAATAAGGGCCAAATTATAACTGTAAATGGTATTATTGCAATAAGGGCACTCTCACTGAAGGACTGTCTGGATATGTGGACTCCCTACTCAGACCCTACGCCACCAGCACTCCCAGCTATCTCCGTGACACCACAGATTTCCTGAGAAAACTACAATGCATTGGTGACCTCCCAGAAAACACCATCCTAGCCACCATGGATGTAGAGGCTCTCTACACAAACATCCCACACACAGATGGAATACAAGCTGTCAGGAACAGTATCCCTGATGATGACACAGCACAACTTATTGCTGAGCTCTGTGACTTTATCCTCACGCACAATTATTTCAAATTTGGTGACAATATATACCTCCAGACCAGTGGCACCGCTATGGGCACCCGCATGGCCCGACAATATGCCAACATTTTTATGGCTGACCTGGAACAACGCTTCCTCCGCTCTCGTCCACTCACGCCCCTTCTCTACCTACGCTACATTGATGACATCTTCATCATCTGGACCCATGGGAAGGAGACCCTGGAAGAATTCCACCATGATTTCAACAGCTTCCACCCCACCATCAACCTCAGCCTGGACCAATCTACACGGGAGGTCCACTTCCTAGACACCACCGTACAAATAAGCGATGGCCATGTTAACACCACCCTATACCGAAAACCCACTGACCGCTACGCCTACCTTCATGCCTCCAGCTTCCACCCCAGACACACCACACGATCCATCGTCTACAGCCAAGCACTGAGGTACAATCGCATCTGCTCCAACCCCTCAGACAGAGACCAAAACCTACAAGATCTTCACCAAGCATTCTCAAAACTACGATACCCACACAAGGAAATAAAGAAACAAATCAACAGAGCCAGACGTGTACCCAGAAGCCTCCTGCTACAAGACAGGCCCCAAAAAGAAACCAACAGAACTCCACTGGCCATCACCTACAGTCCTCAGCTTAAACCTCTCCAACGCATCATCAGTGATCTACAACCCATCCTGGACAATGATCCCTCACTTTCACAGACCTTGGGAGGCAGGCCAGTCCTCGCCCACAGACAACCCGCCAACCTTAAGCATATTCTCACCAGCAACCACGCACCGCACCATAACAACTCTAACTCAGGAACCAACCCATGCAACAAACCTCGATGCCAACTCTGCCCACATATCTACACCAGCAACACCATCACAGGACCTAACCAGATCAGCTACAACATCACCGGCTCATTCACCTGCATGTCCACCAATGTTATATATGCCATCATATGCCAGCAATGCCCCTCTGCTATGTACATTGGCCAAACTGGACAGTCACTACGCAAGAGGATAAATGGACACAAGTCAGATATCAGGAATGGCAATATACAAAAACCTGTAGGAGAACACTTCAACCTCCCTGGCCACACAATAGCAGATGTAAAGGTAGCCATCAAAAAACTTCAGGACCAGACTCCAAAGAGAAACTGCTGAGGTCCAGTTCATTTGCAAATTTGACACCATCAGATCAGGATTAAACAAAGACTGTGAATGGCTATCCAACTACAGAAGCAGTTTCTCCTCCCTTGGTGTTCACACCTCAACTACTAGCAGAGCACCTCACCCTCCCTGATTGAACTAACCTCGTTATCTCCATACTGATTTATACCTGCCTCTGGAGATTTCCATTACTTGCATCTGAAGAAGTGAGGTTCTTACCCACGAAAGCTTATGCTCCCAATACTTCTGTTAGTCTTAAAGGTGCCACAGGACCCTCTGTTGCTTTTTACAGATTCAGACTAACACGGCTACCCCTCTGATACATTGCAATAAGAGTGGTATGTGAAAGCCACAAGTGATAGCTTGTTTAGTGCTTTCCTTGTGGCTTCGGCTCATCGCATTTCTGACTTGGCAATTGTGCAAATGGGCACACACAGCGAATCTTTTCAAACCGAGGACAGACATCACAGATTTAATTTTCAGTTAATTGAATCTTCTCTGCAACATACGCACATGCTTTGCTAGTCAGAGGACAAGAGTGCAAGGTAGGCAGTTCCTTTGGTCTTAGTTCTTTGTACAGTAGCAGCAGACTGTCAGTGTCATGCTTTTGCGGGAATCAGGAGCAAGGATGGCTTGCTGATGCTTGCTAGAGGTGTCTCCAAGCGCTGTGTAAGTTTATGTCTAAGGACGGCATAATGCAAAGACAGTCAGAGACAGGTAGGATATTGTGAGAGACTTGGAAAGGTCGGATTGGAATGAGGATTCTGGATAGCTGGAAATGTAGCTTGACTCCAGGGAGTGGAGTGAAGGAATTACTGAGGACAGTAAGTGTCAAACAGAGCCATAGGAGAAAAATCTGATGAGGAGTTTGAGATGGCAGATGTTGCTGTAGAGTGCACAGAGGCACGAGGGACATAGGACATAATAGTGTCTGAGGGCGGTAAGGTATTAGGATGCAATAAGGGTCTCTGAATGCATCCCAGATGATGAGAGGTGAAGAGAGACTGGAACCAGTAGACTGTGAAGAGAAATGAAGTGGCCAATAGACAACATGGTGTGATTTGAATAGGAGTGTTATACCCAAATCAGGGATGCATTTCACTGCTCCCACAGAACCTCACAAAGTCTCACATCTCTAGTGTGCAACGCAGTCATTCTAGCGTGGTCTAGTGATGGGGCTCTGGTCTGGGCATCAGGAGACATGGAATCTGTTTGCAGCCCTGCTACTGATCTCCTGTGTGATTTTGGGCAGGGCCACTTCTTTCTGACTCTGGTTCCCTTCCACCCTTTTGACTGGCTCGTCTGCCTAGGGTGAGATTGTAACTTACCCAATGGGGGTAAGGCGCCCTCTTACTCTTCTGTACTGACTACCCATGTTGCAGGTAGAAGTACAGTGAGGAGATCAGCCTCCAGGCATATGTGAGTGGGGAACGGCAGAACCTCGATTCCAACCAATTCCCCAATACCCTGACCAGCCTCCCAGAGGCAGTGAAGGAGGAGAAACAATCTACATCAGCTAAAGGGTCGTCATAGATTTCTTCACCCTCTACCCTTCCCAGAGCTCTAGGGGAACCAGGAAGCAGATTGTGACTCTGGGATGTGTCACAGGGTGGGATAGCCCTTTAAAAGAACTAGGTTTAGCCTCACCTGTGACTCACTAGCTGCCTCCCAGGTGATGGGTTTGATGCCAGGGATTAGGTGATATCCCTGCAGGTCCTCAAATAAAAGGCCAACAAGCAGCTCAGCTTGGGTATGTCTACACTGCAGTTAGACATCCACGATTGGCCTGTGCCAGTTAACTCAGGCTTGCGGGGCTTGGGCTAAGGGGCTATTGAATTGTGGTTTAGATGTTTGGGCTCCAGCCTGAGCCCAAATGTCTATACTGCAATTAAACAGCCCCTTAGCCTGAGCCCCGTGAGCGTGAGTCACTGGTATGGGCTAGCCACAGGTTGTAACTTGCAATGTAGCCATATCCCTAGAAATCTGCAGGAGACCCTGGGTCATGGGAAAACAGGACCAGGGTTTATCTGTTTAATATTGGACTGCTTTGGTTTTGAGGAACAAACCCATCCCTGAAAAAAGGGACTGAATTTCTGCTCCGTTTGGCAGGTTTATTTGATACACTAGCTGGTGAGTTGAGCACCACAAAGCACAATCTGGTTCTTGGTCTACTCCATCTCATACTGTAAGCTCTTTGGGACAGGTATGCCGTCTCACTATGACTTGGTAGCACAATAGGGACCTGAAGATAACCAGCCCCCCATTGCTTAGCAACAGGTTAATGGTAGACTGCTATCAAGGGGTCTTACCATAGATACTACTCTAGTTTATACTTAAAATAAACCAACTAAGCAGGCTGTGTTGCAGTGTCCTAGATCCCTGTGTGGGTGTTCTGTTTGTCTGTTCACTTGCTAACTCACAAATGAGTCCTCCAGCCATTTGGGATAACTAGAGAAATTCTGTATGAGTAGAATGGAGGATGAATGATAAAATACATCAGGCGAGATCATTGTCTTCTTGAAGTCAATGGCAAAAGTCCCATTTACTTCAGTGGAGCAAGGATTTGATCCTTAATGTAGAGAAAAAAAAATACAGCTGTTCTAAAGCTCAGAAGTAATGACAAACCACTATATACGTTTAGGGGACTACAAGTTGTCATCAAAGAAAAAACACCATTGCAAAATGCTCCTTCTGCCGGATGTATTGCTTACACAGAATAGTTTTGAATACTTGATTAAAAACTATTTTATCTGATCAGTAATGCAACAGTAAGGAAGTCAGTTCTGTTCTTAATCTTCAATTGATTATAGCTATAGGAATTAATATTGCCAAAGTTTGGGAGAAAATAAGGATTTTAGGACATTTTTAAGGAAGAAACCAATTTACATTTATGAAAATGCTCTCTTTGCACATTCCTGTTTGCTTTAAAACAAATGCATAATGCAACATGAAATGCGGTCTGTCTACTGTGTAAATTCTGATTGCAATTGAAATAAATTCCATGTAATAGACTGTATGCTGTTCTGAAAAGTTAAATAAGAGCTTGAAAATGTGAAAATAAATTGGGTCTTTTCATTCTCTCGCTAGCAAACTTTAACAAATAAAATGTAATATCCCTGAAGGACAAATGATTCAGAGCACTGAAAGCAAAAAGCCTCTATGGATTAGGGTCATGCACTCAATCATTTCTTCCAAACTTAAACATAGGTATGAGAAACACTCTTAGGTCTTTATATATCAAATCCTGGGTCTTGACTCCATACTTTTGTCACAATTTGTTATTGGGATATAAATCACTAAACAGAATTCTCCATAAAGCCTCATTATAGAAAGGATTTCTGCTGGTACCATTGATTGATTTGCTGATTTACTGCTTGCTCATCATTGATCTGATCAGGTCATCCTTTCAGCTTGCTAAATATCTTCCACATGCATCAAGTAAAATTTGTAATGTTTTCAAGGCAAATCAGTTGAGAGTCAGACACACATACATTTTCCAGTACCCAAACCTAGCTCTGGCCTAACCAGTCAGTGCATTTTAGGACTCCTCCAAAATTAGGGCCCCGATACAGGAATTACTTAAGAACATGCTTAACTTTAAGAATGCGCTTGTGTCCCATTGAAGTCAATGGGAATTAAGAATATACTTAGTGCTTTCTTAAATCTATATTTAGGTGCCTAAGAATGGAATGTCTAAAAGTGCCTAAGTGACTTCAGAGCATAAATCCCCAACATCCCACCCTGAGGTGCCTAAATATGGAGGCAAGAGTCTAGCTTTAGACTCCTATTTTTCAAACATTTGGACCAATGTGCTCAATGTTAGATTTAATCTAGAAACAATTTCCTTTACAAAAATCAGTTTTGTGCTTTAGGAAATATATAGACATCTTTACTGCTGGGCTTCTTGGGGGGCAACGCCAACCCCAGAAGTCAGATACAGGCTGATGTGCCAGTAGCATGCATATGATATCCAGCTCTGCATCCAGTGTACAGTGAACAGCTTTCTCGGTGTGGACTGGAAATGAGCGCCTGGGTAAACAGCAGTTGACTAAAGATCAGCCCAGGCAAAACACATGAAATGATAGACACCGACTCCGTGGGTGCTCCAGGGCTGGAGCACCCATGGAAAAAAATTAGTGGGTGCTTAGCATACACCGGCAGCAAGCTACTCCCTTTCTCCCCCAGTACCTTCCATCTGCTGGTGGCCCTGCCAATCAACTTCTCCCTCTCCCTCCCAGTGCCTCCTGCCTACAGCTGTTCCACAGCATGCAGGAGGCACTGTGGAGGGGGGGAGGAGCAGGGAAGAGGCGCACTCAGAGGAGGGGGGTGGAACTGGGCAGGAAGAGGTGGGGTGGGGGTGGAGCGGGGCCGGGAAGAGGCAGGGCAGGGGTGGGGGCTTGGGAGAAGGGGGTGGTGCCTGTGCGTGAAATGCTGATTGAAAGAAAGAAATGTTTTGAGGAACTTGCCTCCTCTACAACATGCTTCACTATGGAGGAGGCACATGCTCCAATGGGATCCTTTAGGGCTCCTCAATGGGCTCCCAAGATGGCAAAAAAGGCCCATGTCTGCTTCATCTGCACATGGCCAGAAGAATGTACCCGAATGAATTGGATGCTGACTGGGCACAGTGATGTACATGTTCATCATGATAGAGTCATAGTGGTTAAGGCCAGAAGGGATCATTAGATCATGTAGTAGTCCGACCTCCTGTCTATCACAGCCCACCCACACCACCCAGCACCCACATACCAAACCCAACAATGGAAATTAAACCGAAGAAAATGAGACTCACAGGAGACTAGACTATGATGTGCCCCAGGCAGCAAATAAGAGGGACCCAGGTGCACCCAGTGCCCAAGACCTCTGCAGTGGCTGGGAATGATTAAGTGAGATATACCCAGATAATCCTGGCAAGTAAACCACACCCACGTAGGAAGATGAAAAACCACCAAGGTCACTGCCAATGTCCCCTGCGGGAAAACTATTTCCAGTACCCACACATTGCAATCAGTTATACTCCAAACTGAGCAAAAACCAGCCAGCCAAGCACCTGAGAGCGAATACTTTGGTGCCACATCAGAGCCCTGGCCGATCCTGTGTCCCATCTCCAGCTGTGGCAATCTCTGATGCTTCAGAGGAAGGAAATTAAAAAACCCCTCCCAGAATACATTGGGGAAGGAAATACCTTTCTGACCCTCTGCAGTTAGTTGGCTGAAACCCAGAAGCATGAGCTTTTGGAACATGATACAAACCAGAAGTGAGCCCCTGGGCTGTTGAGCCCTGCCCCCATCATCACAAGCAACCATGTTATATAATCACACTCCTAAATTTGCCCATCTTGCTCTCAAAACTAATTACATGTTTTTGTCTCCACAACTCTTGCTGGGAGGCTGTTCCAGAACCTCACCGTTGGGATGGTTAGAACCCTTCTTCTAATTTCCAGCCTGAATTTGTTCATGGCCAGTTTATATCCATTTGTTCTCGTGCCAATGTTGTCTGTTAGCCTAAATAGCTCTTCACCCTCCCTGCTATTGACCCCCCTAATGTATTACTAGAGAGGGGGGGAGGGATAGCTCAGTGGTTTGCACATTGGCCCCCTAAACCCAGGGTTATGAGTTCAATCCTTGAGGGCACCACTTAAGGAGCTGGGGCAAAATCAGTACTTGGTCCTGCTAGTGAAGGGTTCCTTCCAGTTCTATGAGATAGGTATATCTCCATTTATTATTATATATCCCCTCTCAAGCCTAAACAAGCCAAGCTCTTCCAGTCGCCTCTGGGACTGTCCATAAATTATATAACTCGCTATGGGGTGGGTGTGTCCTCAATTTTGTGTGTTTGTTTCCATGTTACAAAGGGGAGGGGAGCCTTGAAAAATCACCAAAAAATGTGTTCTGTAATTTATGGACATCCCCTCTCATAAGATAGGCCCTCCAGCTCCCTGATCATCCTACTAGCCTTTCTCTGAACCTGTTCCAGTTTACATTTGTTTTCTGGTCACCCATGGTCAAGAAATGATGCACAGTAATTCAGATGAGGTCGTACCAATGCCTAGTACAATGGTATTAATACTTCCCTATCTCCACTGGTAATACCTCACCTGATACATACTAGGAAACACTTCAGCATTTTCTGTCAACATATTTTAACCAATACACAAACGCAAAACTATTAGGACTGCTAAAGTTTGAGTTGAATTATGTAACCATTATGTACTTACCAATGTCTTGATTCTTTTAGCGCATATCTAGCATCATGAAAAAGCTCTAAATTGTAAAGGTTGAATAGTGGCCTCATGGTTAAGGCACAGGATTGGGACTCAGGTGCTCTGGGTTGAATTCTCAGCTCTGCTCCAGACTTTATGCATCACTTCATCTCTCTGCACCTGCATCTGTCAAATGGGGATAATAATACTTCCTTTCTCCTCTCTTTGGCTGATTTGTCAATTTAAATTGTAACCTTCTCCTTTCAGGGACCATCCCTAACCCTATGTTTGAATATCAAACCGTGGTCAAACAACAGAAATAACTGCAGCATTAGTATAAACCAGAGGTGGGCAAACTACGGCCCACGGGGCCATCCTGCCCAGCCCCTGAGCTCCCGGCTGGCCCCAGCCCCTGCCCTGCTGTCCCCTCTCCCCCGTGGCCTCACCTCACCGTGCCAGCAGCGTGGCGACGTGGCTGGCTCCGGCTGGGCGGTGCGGCTCAGGGGCAGATTTACCAGTGAACACAGGGTGCCCTGGCACAGGCCCCCCAACAACAGG
Organism: Emys orbicularis; assembly: GCF_028017835.1. NCBI lineage: Eukaryota > Metazoa > Chordata > Testudines > Emydidae > Emys > Emys orbicularis. The sequence goes on along the minus strand of NC_088684.1, from coordinate 281,405,418 downwards.
GGGCCCCAGGGCCGGGCACTCGGGCAGCTCAGCACCGGCGCACCCCCCGCAGGGGAGGGGAGAGCTGAACTGCGGGGGCAGGAGAGCAGGCGGGCGGTGCGGGTGGCGGGAGTGCGGAGAACACGACCGGAGGACTCAGGAGGAGCACTGGGCGGCCGCGCAGTCGGCCGGAGAGAAGCGGCGCTTTGAAGGGGAAACCGCCGCTTCTCTCTGGCTGCGCGGCTGCCCCCGTTCCTCCTGAGTTCTCCACCCATGTTCACAGGGCCACATTCCGAAAGGGGTTTGCGGGGAGGTGGGGTCCCGGGGGGCAGTTGGGGCGGGGATCGCGGGAGGGGGCGGTCAGGGGACAAGGAGCAGGGGGGATTGGATGGGTTGGGGGTTCTGAGGGGGGCAGTCAGGGGGCGGGAAGTGGGAGGGGGCGGATAGGGGGCAGTGGCCAGTCTGTTTGGGGAGGCACAGCCTTCCCTACCCGGCCCTCCATACCGTTTTGCAACCCCGATGTGGCCCTCGGGCCAAAAAGTTTGCCCACCCCGGTATAAACGGTTTGCCTGCTTTTCTGTGGTTTGGATTTACTGTATGTTATAAATAGCCATAGAAGTAGCTGCCCACACATAGTGTACCATGTACTCAATGTGATTATCAATGATTTTTTGTCTGATAGCTTAACTACTTGAAAACACTCCCTATAGGAGAACACCACCACTAGTGAAATCAACAAACCAATGCAATGGGCTCCATTTCAGGCTAGTTAACATTCTGAAAAACTTCTAAAATACTCACTCACTGTATACTTATGGTGGGAAGCACCTGATAGAAAAGGTGGACGATGTCCTCCGCTCCATGCACTCGTCACCAGTTCAGTTAACTCCCTGTTTGAAATGATCACTTAAGATATGGGGATATGCAAGTTTAAGCCAAGTGCTGAAGCTGCTGACTTAGTATTTCCACTACTTCGTCTTAAAACGAAAATGTACAGAGAATTTGAAGCCAAAGGAAGCAAAACTGCAACCTCGCAGGTCGAGTGTCTGACTTATCAGATTTCTTTCAACTGTACAATTAGAATATTTGAAGAACAAGAATAAATAATATACCCTAGGGGAAAACACTGAATACCTGCTTTCATCCTGCGCAGAAAGATCGTTTGTAGTACAGTATGTTTTCTTCCCTGAGTTCCAGAGGAACTTGGACTGTCCTTGGACAGCTGTGCAGAAAAGAGCCAGATCTCTCCTGCTACATACCTGTGCTCTTAACGGGTGCTCCTAGAGCACTGGGCTTTACTGCTTTACCATGGCCTGCCTCTCTTCTCATGCAGCATGACATCTACAACATTGCAAGCGACAACAATGCAGGGTCACAACTCAAGCAAATTAAGAAGGGATTTTTCTACTGTAATGTACTTGGTTTGGGTTGGATTTCTGTTAGACTTGCATTTCTCTGAAACTGTTCATCCATCTCTTAAATTAAAGCTCCATTAGGTAGCGCGCAACTTTTCCAAATGAATATTGCTAGTATTAATTCTTTTGTTTATTACAAATATTGCCACGACACATCATTCACACATGAATCTATCCTTAAATATACCCTCTACTCTAGATACCCAATTTAACATGATTATCGTGTATCATTACAATTAGTCAATACATTTTCCACCTTCTAGTTAATACAAGCTTTGGAGAGTTTAAAGAAAAAAACAACAACCCAAAACATTTATATTAAATATATATTAAAGCATTCAATCATATCTAATATAGTATCAGGTTTACCACTGACAATACAGGGATGAAATGTCTAGCATTTGGGAGTTTTAATATAATATTTTACTGTGGTTCTAATACTACCCCCATCACCAGGGCATCTGAGCGCCTTCTGGAAGTGCAGTAAGTGACATGACTAATATCTGCTATATGCAATTCTTTCCTTTTTTCTCTCTTCCTTTTGCCAGGGGGAAAATTGGGTGTTGAGTTCAAAAATATTGTTATTTTCTTTAACATGTGGTATGTTCTGTGGTTTGATAGTGAAGAGATAGTCAAAGAAATGTCCCTGGCATTTGAAATAGATGCTGGTGGAATTTGTGGTTCATCTGAGATGCTGTCAGGAGCTAATTTCACAGTGTTGTCTAGCCCCCTGAGAATGCTCAGTCTCCTGTACAAGGAAGCTTTACGCTTGTGGTAGATATAGTTCCATTGTGCCTGAGGAGTGGAGTTGTTGATTGGGGTCTGTGACAGGAGACATCCTTCTCCTGTCTTCTGCACTGTCTACACAGACTTGGAGATCTTCAGTTGTTAGATACCCCAGTGCAGTTTATTCATGTTTTGCTCGTTTCACCATCTGACTGATCTATACACCATAATTATTTATGGTTGCACTATCTCCTCAATTTTCTGCCAACGAGAGGAGAGAGGAGAGGTCTCTCTACCCAGAGATCCTTTCTAGTCCTGATTCTAGTTCTGCTAGCCTGCCTCTCTCTCCCCATGCATTTCCTTCCTGTGCCTTCCTATACCTCCCGTGTTAATGGGCCAATTTGCTTGTTAGTCCTCCCTCAGTCCATTCTAATCCAGTAATTACATCCCGTCCGGTTCACCCTGGGGGGAATTAATTGATGTTTCAGTGACCAGAGTGCTGGCTCAGCTGTTGGTTCCCAGCACTCTGTCACCTACCCTTGTTTCCTTCCGCGCTTTTATATCCTTTCGGAAGATCCCTAGAAAGAACAAAACTAAGAAGACAAAATGGTGTGTGTCTTTCTGGGTCACCTAACCCCCAGCAGTCAGTGTATGAGGCCTTTGCATCAAGCTGACATAGAAAGGAAAGGTTGTGCAAAGGTCAAAATGAGGGGTGTGTGTGTGTGTGTGTGTGTGTGTGCGGGGGGAAGCAGCTCTTCACTTGGGGAATGAGTTTCCCATCTCCTGTGAACCACAACTCCTAATTCTACCCCTCTCCCTCTTTTCCTACCCTCACCCTGTCAGTGGGGCTGGGTTGGTCACAGCACTTAATGCAATTCTAGGGCCTGTGTGTTTTCCATGAGGCAAAAAAAGAGAACTGAGTCTTGGACTGGGTTTGAGTTGCGACTGTTTCCGTTTTTATGTTCACTCCTACCAAGGGGGTCCCTTGCCCTCAGTTACCAGAGGTGGTAGGTGAGCCCCCACTCTTTGAATCATGGGGGAGAAGGGACTGTCCTGAGTGGAAGAGATTCCCCCATGATTGCTATTTGAGAAGGGAAATCTCCAACCTTCCAGGTTCTTATCAACCCTTTGAGCATGAATGGAGCTATCAGCCAGGGAGAAGCATTTCAGTCTATACACCTCCCCACCCTTTGCATTTTCTTCTGTGGCTAGCTGAGATCAGATCTCATCCTCCAGATGTTTTTCTTATGAGCCTGACTGTCTTATGTTGCAACAATGGGGAAGCGTGGAATCTGGCACTCCCTGTGGGTAAGCAGCCTACTTAAGCAATGGCAGCATTTCTGGTGTAGGGGCCTACTAATGACAATTCAGTTTCGTTCCTGATCGTCGGTTCCATGTCACAATGGTTCTATTTAGAGTATTCGAAAATATCACTTACCAAAATGCCAGTCCTTTCAGCTTGTTTAAATGCAGACATTTTCAAAGCAGCAAGAATGTGTGCAATGTATGTAGGAGTCATTAAAACTCTAGTTAGGCAGAAAGTCACGAGTTAGCTATCTCCCTGCCCACAATGCAGAGGGTGACTAGCCTCTGAATCGCCTTCTCCAAAAAATGCTGGCATTTCGTGTTAAAATGCTTTGTTTTTTGGGCCCAGGTTTGGTCACTATTCTGTGTGAATACAGAGTAACTCCTTTGACTTCAGTCTAGTCAATTCATGATTCACACTCAGATTATTGTCTGTTATTTGCATTGCAGTAGCACCTAGGAGCCCCGCTCCTGGATCATGACCCTGTTGTGCTAGGCGCTGTATGAACACAGAACAAAATGAAAGCCCGGGCCCTTTGTTGACTTTTACCCTACCTTCAAGTTGGAAATAAATACTGTCAAGCCAGAGCCACTTGTTAACTTCCCCTGATGACCTCTTGTTTTCAAATATGTTGCTTTCAGCTGAGATTTGCATTTCTTTTTTCTATAGTGATCCCGTACAGCTTTTTAAAATCTTTCAGACTCTAAATGGTATAGTCCAACTCAATCCAATCCGTCCTCATTATTGATACCCCCTAAAAGCTATATCAATCTGGCAATTGTCTGTAGAATTACTCCTTGTCTACAAGCGCACTGGCATTTTGTATGGAAGTAGAAACATTTAATATATAATTCACTAGAGGAAATGACTCTCTGCTGCGGAGTAGTTATGAGAATTACAGCCTGATGTTAATAAAGTGCAGACACAGTATTAGGAGAATTGTTAGCTATTACTGGGCAAAAAATAAAATCAAATCCCAAAACAAAGTGCTATTCTTGTCTGCAAAGTGAGCAACAGCTTGTTCCAGGAGAAAGCAACATTTAAGGAACCAGCTTGCAAATCTCTCATAGTGCCTATTGCCTTCCCTTTGCTGGGGAGAAGACTGAGAGCTCTCTCTCTCTCTTTCTCTCTCTCTCTCTTCTTTCTAGGGCTGGAAATTTTTTGCCAGAAATTTTGAAAAAAATTGTTTTTTAAAATTTCCCCCCATTTCCCTTCCCTTTTTTGACACCCCACCAAATGGTTTTGGTCTGTTTGTTTTTCCTGGCTTTCTGTCCCTTTTCCTCCCTTTTACAGTTGGGGGGAAAAGGAGGAAAGTGAGGGAAAAAGGGGGCAGGGAATGAAAAAAATTCACCCATTTATATTTTCGCGGTTTGTTTTGTTACTGAAAAACTGGTAAGAACTGAAAAATTTTCACAAAAAGTGTGTCTGGGGGAAAAAAAGGTAATTTTCCATTGAAAAATGTTTTCAATAGAAATTTTTTCAACCAGCTCTATTGTTGACCCTCCCTTTGTGTTTTTACTCATTCCTCCTCTTTCTTCTCCTTCCACTGGTTGGTCTGTCCTTTTATATCCAGCTTCATTTTTCTCCCTTCTTCGATAGTCTGTGTGTCCTAATCCCCTTCCTTCCTTTATTATTTTATACGTGCCAAATTATAGAGCTCTATATAGTTTGAAAGCTTGTCTCTCTCACCAACAGAAGTTGGTCTAATAAAATATATTACCTCATGCACCTTTTCTTTCCGAATTGTACTGGGCATTTTCCAGATAAAGATCAAGCTCATTTTCTGTCTTAAATGTAGATTGTAACCTTTCAGATAGGGGTTGGGTCATCTTATATGTTTTTACAGCACCCAATGTAATGCTCTATTTGGAGCACTGTAATACAAATACGTTATAAGACAAGGTCCCTACCTAGAAGTCTTTTTTTGTTGTCCATTTCTTTTCTTTTTTCTCTCTCTGCCCTATCTCTTTCCTTCCATTGTTACTGCCCATCTCTCTCTCTCGATGCTCAGCCCTTGTCTTGGGTTTTGTACCTTCTATCATTCTCCTCTTGTTCTCTACCTCCCTTGTTTCATCCTACCCAGCCATGTTCCTTCCCTACTTTCCCTTACTTCAACCTTTCCATCTCCTCCTCTCCTCCTTCTCCAAATCAAAGATTTCTGCCACCCCTGCTGATTTATCGCTTGGCAATGGTGGGGAACGTATTGCACCTATTTGCAGTGTTTAACTTATCAGCACATATTTACAGTGATGATCCAGGGGTTTAGCACGAGAATGCAGTGCAAATCTAAATTATATCAGTTTAGAGAGTATGCAATCAACTACATTAAAATTTACTGCAGAATTCATGAAAGTCACTGGTTCAGCACCTCATCCCAACTGGCAGTTATTATCAACACTTTATAACAAACAGATGCAGATAGTTCTTCTTCGAGTACATGTCCATATGGGTGCAACACTGTAGGATATGTACGTGCCCATGCACTTTTGACCAGAGACTTGTAAAAGCAGTATCCACATCCCCACACCTCCACAGAGCAGCACCACATGCTCCCATATGAGGACATATAAGGAGGTGCGGACCTGCCATCACTCAGTGCCTTCTCAGCTGCCTGTGGATCCAGATGGAGCACTTTTGGCATCAGCTGTTCTCAGCATCCTGCCTTTTCTCACTTATAGCGAACCATTACTTTTTTATTTTCTTAATTTTTTATTTCATTAGCTGTTATTTTTTTCTCATTTTCAGCACATTTGTGCTTTGACATGGAGGGTCCTCGCCCCCCATTGTCTGGACTTTTTATTTACTGCTTCGGCACTTCCCTGGGTTATGCTGAAAACCCCAGAGTTCCAGCCCTGCCACAGGCCTTTTCCCCAGAGCAAAGGGCACTCTAGCTGTTTATGGTATTTCTGAGACACCCGCATCCCGTCAAAGTGTAAGGTCTGCATGGGGTTTCAAAGCAGGTTTCAAAGGACAGAGAGGCTAGGTTGAAGCTCCTCTCAATGGAACGCTCCCTACTCCAGCAGGATCCACTTCCCTCCTCCCCGCTACATTGGCCTCAACATCTCAGGCTGCTCCAGCGATTGCCAGACCCCCAGCAGCAGTTCTGGAGATGAAGACGTTGAAGAAAAATAAGCCTTTTTCTCCTTCCAGGGAGTCTAAGAAAAGGGTGGGTCACCCCATAAATCTGGCTCCCGGGAGACCTCGTGTCCCACAAAGGGCACTGCTGAGGCTCCGGCTGAAACCCATACTGAGGTATCTGCCTTGCCTAAGAAGCCTCAGTCTGGGAAGTCTTCTGCTAGGCAATACAGGGAAGCGCCCACCTCAGTACCATCTGACACTGCTTGGCACCAAAAGGTCCTTAGCCACTGCAGTAGTTATGTGGCAAGCATCTTGGCTCCAGTCTCCTAGACTCCCAAGAGAAGTACAGAGCTCCAGGGCCCAAGCTCTTCAGTGTTGACATGGACTTCTCACTCCACTCCCTTAAAGATTCAAGGGCAACATTAGACATACTCTCACTGTACCATACAGCATTGCCTTCAGTGGGGCGGAGTTGGTAGCCAGGACACTTAACCTGTTTAGGAAAAAGTCCTATCATTATTTAAACTTCCTGCTTCTAGTGACTACAGGTCTGTCGCATCTTACGCGCATTTAACATGCGCGATTTCAGCTTTACGCAGTCGGCAAAAACAAAAACAAAAAAAGAGAAAAATAACAATTTTAATACTGTACTTGTAGTGCGGGCGATTCCACCCGCCATTCAACTCAATGTAATTTTGACTATACGTGGTTTTGCTTTACGCGCTAACTGCAGAACGGAACCCCCGCGTAAGATGAGACTCACCTGTATATTTTGGTTTTGGATCATTCTGATCTGTTTACTTTTTGGCTTATGCTCTTCTCATGCGAACTGAGCTTTGTGTGCATAGAAGAGGTACAGACTACTAATATTTAACATATACTAGAGAAGTTCATTAAAAACCTACATAGCTGAAACATAAGTCTATATGAGATACAACCCAAAATATTTAATATAATACATACTGACAGAAAATGTACTTCTCCCGCAGGAACTATTCTCAATGATGCTAGACAAGCATTTAATTAAATTAAATGGAAATAATAGATTTATATAACATTCTGGTTAGAGTTCTTCTATCTGCTGTATTTTACTAAGTATACAATTATTTGAGGAGTCCAAAGCTATTGAACAAATGTTGTGAATCTCCAGAACTTGGGATGATTTCCATAACTTTCTTTTTCTGTATTCCTAAGAAGTACTGCTCCCAAAACCAGGGCTATATTCTGATATCCTCACTCATGGTGAGTATTGCCTTTCGCTGGGCACATTCCCAGTGAAATCAGTGGGGCTGCTTGTGGAGTAAGGTTCTATTCTGTTTGGGCGAGGGTGTCAGAATCTGCCCCCAATTATTTTAGGGGCTAACATGATGTCATCTGACATGTTCAGAGAGATTCAAACCGTAATCACATTCCAAGGCCCACAGTTTTCTGAAAGTGGTTGTTTTTGGAGCAATATCAAGAGAGAGCAACAGTCTCTGCGCTGTCGTCAGAGGAGTCAGAGGTAGAACATTTTTAGTGAGCTCCTGCTAATGCCTGAGATTGTAGTATCCTCTGTATTCCCAATGTGATAGTATAATGCAAAATGTCTTAGTGCTCCCCACCAATTAGCAGGGGCCTGATACTGCCTCCTTTACCCCCTCGAGTACTAACTTACCCTGCAAGTAGTCCCACTTGGGAAATAAGGTATTATTCAAGGGGAGATAAGTAACAGATGGCATCTTTGGACTGTAGAAGTTGTCAATGACCCCCAATAGGTTGAATAGCTTTTACTCTTTCCTCCAATAGTAATTATGAAGGAGTAAGTCAGTTTCTCTATTCCTCCATTTTGTTGCTCTTAATTGACCAAACAAAGGAAGACACATAGAAGGATTTGTTATATACATTTTCAAAAATTATCTCTGATTTTGAGGCTCAACTTCAGACACCCAGGGTCAGGTGTTCAGAAGTCGTGAAACCAGTGGGAGCTTCCGGTGCCCAGCAACCCTGAAAATGCAACCCAAGGTATTGGAGAGGCAGAAACTGAGGCACCCAAAATCAAAAGCCCACTTTTAAAAAAACCTTGTTTACTGCTGAATTAAACTACATTGTGTTTTCGGGAGCTTTATAAAAGGACTGCATGTACTATTGAAAGAGAGAGGCTGGAGTACACAGTGATTTATTTCAGTCACATAGTGTAGAAACTGGCATGGTGACATTTCTTGGGTAACTCTCCAGACAAAGGGAAACAATCGAGTGCAGAAATATCACTTCAGCCAGATAAGGTGTATTTTATCTACAAACGTTTCAAGCATAGCCCTGGCTGACATTGACATTCCCCAAAGAAACCAATCAGAACAAGAAGATAAAGCTTGCAATCACCCCTTGTATGCAGGTTGATATTCTTCTTGGCTACTTCTATTTGTCTTTTACTAGATAAACATTCAACAGCCTTGTGTTCTATGGACTTTCTTAGCTCCTTGGGGTCTACTGCTTCACCTTACTCCTCCAGCTGCGGAGTTGCATTTCTAAAACCCCAAATCTTTAAGAAAGCCCAGCTCTTTTTCCAAAGCTACACACGCCACCAAGAAAAATCTTGAAGCGAATTTTATTACTTGTACAATTGCTTTTGCTGTATAGGATTGAGCCAGAGTTCTAATTGAACACGCATAATACTGCTAAAATACATCTATACACCTTTCTCTATTTTGAGCAAAAAGAACAGGAGTACTTGTGGCACCTTAGAGACTAACCAATTTATTTGAGCATAAGCTTTCATGGGCTACAGCCCACTTCTTCGGATGCATAGCCCACAAAAACTTAAGCTCAAATAAATTGGTTAGTCTCTAAGGTGCCACAAGTACTCCTGTTCTTTTTGTGGATACAGACTAACACGGCTGCTACTCTGAAATCTATTTTGAGTCTACTTTCAAGTGACCTCTATAGGTGTGGGCTTGTACTCCATGCCAAATTAGGCGTAAATTCTGAGCAAGGGTTCTCGGTTTTTATAGCCCATTAATGCAGCAACTCCAGAAACATTCAAAAAGAGACTTTTTTTCTTGATTTAAATATGCAAAGGAAGACTACAATTAATGCAGGATTTTGATATTAAATAACATCTATTGTCCCTTACCTTTTCTGTTTTCAGCGTAGCACAGATTTTTGTATTTGCAATTCATGAATGCTTTCCTGAAGTTGGCAGGGTGGAAGCTGGAGATTTTGGTAAGAGACATCGGGGGCTTTGGGCAACAAAAAGGCATGGGAGGCATTTTAGGATTGTAGGATAATACATTTGTTGGATTTTTCTGCTAAAGTGATCAGCAGTGAAATAGTTAACAAAGTTGATATTTCCAATGTTATCTTTAAGTTTCAGGGTTAACAACCTATTGAGATGAATGGAGCAGTTCAAACCCTGGGGTTTGAACTGCTTAATCCGTGAATTGAGTGAATGCAGCAAGGTCTATCTATAAATAGATAGACCTTGCTACATTCACTCAGTTCACAGGCTTAAGGATTTCTTTGCAACCATTCAGGCTAAAAATAGTGTTTCTAAATAATAATAATACCTAGCACTTAGATTGAGGTCTACTAAATGAAAACCACTAAGTACTTTACAAAGGAAGGTATCATTATCCCCATTTTACACATGGGGAACTTGAGGCATAGGGAGGCGAAGTGACTTGCGCACAGTCATGCAGTAAGCTAGTGGCAGAGCCAGGAATAGGCCCCAGGTCTCCTGAGACCCAGTGATATTTTCTTTTAATATACATGAAAGAATGCAACAGCACCCTGGAAACTGGGCCAGTCACATTTCTGCCCATAGAGACATGATAAGAAGAAAATGTTCGCAGCCTGGGTGGTAGATTATTAATCACTGAATACACTTCACTGGGGCTAACAGGTGCAAGAGAGGGAATGAGCCATCCATGTCTTAAGTAATGTTTAGTTTTGTAATAGTGGATTGTTTAGGCTGTTAAAAATCTGATACCTTTCTAGCTATAAAAATACCCATGGATTATTTAAAGTGATCAAAGCCATAGAGGGATTTACAGCTTTTGGATCACTTATGATCATTGCTCTCAGCTCTGCTCTTCCATTCTAAACCCCATAAACCCCATTTATTTTTTCTTTTTCATTGTAAGTTTGACTTGGCATTGGGCAGTGTCACTGCATGACAATCCCATACCATTGCTGCTGTCTTCCGACGTTGTTGTTATCATACCTAGGCTGCTGCTAACAAAACAGCTGCACTGTTAATCTTGCATGGTATTTGGAGAATTACGGTACTCCTCAGCCCCTCCCTAAAATTACAGCTATTTACTAACAAACTGCTTTCTGCAAGTGACAGCACTGTATTATTAAAACTTACACAGCCTCTCTGGTGGTATTAGTCAGAGTGATGAGTGATTGGGAAAACCAATGGACTAATGCAAGATGCTGTTCGATAAACATTTAATTTAATCAAGTAAAAGCAGGCAAGCAAAAGCCCCTTTCTCTCTCTCATCCTTTGTGGGAGCTCTAAAATAAATTTTTTCTCCCTCCTCACACCAAACTCTTCCATTCCCTCCTTTTCCTTGTCATATAAGAAGTTTTTAAAGAATCATTTAGGATTGGATTCTGCATTGTGGAAATTGGGGAGATTTCAGTGGGAGGAGAAATGGGCCCTACATTTAAAGCAGTTGCCAGAAATGACGTTAGGAAGAATCACATGCGAAATCAAGTGTGATAACATTATATCAGAGAGGCAGTGTGGGCTAATGGTAGGATACTGGAATAGGACTCTGGAGACCTGGTTTCTACCACTGACCATGGGCTAGTCACTTCACTTCTCTGGGCCTCTGTTTCCCTCCCATTCTTTATCTATCTTGTCTGTTTTGATTGTAAGCTCTTCAGGGCATGGGCAATCTTATACTATGTATTTGTACAGCACCTAGTACAATGGGTTCCAGTCTCAGTCAGGGGCGGCTCTATATTTTTTGCCACCCCAAGCACTGCAGTCAGGCGGCCTTCGGCGGCATGCCTGCGGGCGGTCCGCGGTCATGCTGATTCAGCGGCATTTCTGTGGGTGATTTGCCGGTCCCACGGCTTCGGCGTACCTGCCGCCGAATTGCCGCCGAAACCGCTGGACTGGCGGACCTCCCGCAGGCATGCCGCCGAAGGCTGCCTGACTGCCGCCCTCACGGCGACCGGCACGCCACCCCCCGCGGCGTGCCGCCCCAGGCACGCGCTTGCTGCACTGGTGCCTGGAGCCGCCCCTGGTCTCAGTAAGGGACTCTAGGTGCTACCATAATATAAATAGTGATTATTATTCTTTAGCAATTTATTTAGGGTTGCCAGGTGTCCAGTTTTCAACCAGAACATCTGGCGAAAAGGGAACCGGGCAGTGTCTGGTCAGCACAGCTGACCGGACGCTAAAAGTCTGGTTGACTGCAGTAACTTGCCGCCTCCACTGGGGGGTGGGAAGAACAGCAGCTACGGCTGGAGCCACATGGAGGAGCTGCTCTCTGCTCAGCTGCTGACACCTGACAGACAGCAGTGGCTGGCTTCTGGACCGGGCTCCAAGAGGTGGGTGCCACTGCCCGGGGGGGATCCTGTTCGCCCCCCCTTCTGCCCCGATTGCCCCAGCCCTGGCCCCTCATTAATTAACCGGTCACGACAAAGTGATCGATTCCTTCAGCTGACTGGCTAAAGGGTTTTAAGTCCAAAGGTCCCCTGACTCGGAAATCTTGTCGTGGTGTCTGTTGCATATCATTGCAGTTTAATTAGTCTTAGCCCCGTAGTAAATGTAAGACATGGCAACAAGCATGGCCACCACGATTTTTTTTTTTTTAAATGTAGTTGTGCATCCAAAATTTATTTTTTAAGGTGCACTTTAGTAGAGGTGGGCAAGTTTTATGGTGTGCTAAGGGTGTTGAAAGCACACTTGTGTTAATAGATTTTAAAGTTAAAAAAGAACTATTAGATCATCTAGTCCAGGGGTCGGCAACCTTCCAAAGAAGAGGAGCCATTTTTTTGGTTTTTCTTTGACCAAAATATTTCGAGAGCCGCATCACATGCAAAGCTACTTGTAGAGTTAGAATTTATCAACTAATAATAATTAAACATATTAAAGTTATTACTACTCACTAATACTTTTAATGCGACTTCTGCTATTTGACTTTGAATATAAACAGGAGGGGGCTGTGGGCTGGGGCAGGGGATTGGGGTGCAGGAGGGTTTGTGGGTTCTGGGAGGGAGTTTGGGTGCAGGACGGGGTTCTGACCTGGGGCAGGGGGTTAGAGTGTGGGAGGGGGGTGCCAGGTGTAGGCTGCCTGCCTGCCCTGACCCCACGCCGCTCCCAGAAGTGGCTGGGTGCTGACAAGTCTCTGTGTGCCCCTGGCAGGGGGGAGGCGGTGCTGCCCCCGCCCCCAGCACTGTCCTCACAGCTCCCATTGGCCCATTGGTGGTGGAATCTACCACTTCCCTTGGTGGTTTATTCCAATAGTTAATCACCCTCAGTGTTAAAAATATGTGTTTTAAATGACTGTGTATTCTAGTACACTATGCAATGAACAGGCTTTGGCAGGTACTGTGGGAGCTTGGAAGAAGAACAGATACTCAAGGTGTGTAGAGCCGGTTTGAAAGCAAAACTTTTGTCCCAAAGGAAAGTCTCATATTTTTAAATTTGTCTAAATCCCAAATTGGGACAACATATCAAATTTTTTCACAGAATAGAAAAATCATTTTGGTTCAGAAATGTCAGGAAATTCTGCATCCAACTGTAAAGAAACATTTCGACATTCCCAAATCATGGAGTTTCATTCCAGGTTGTTCAATGGAATCAAAACAGTTAATTTTGGTTTGGTTCACCATTAATCTGTGTCCCTTTGAGCCTCCTGCAGTGCCTCATGGAAGATATAGTTCTGAAACCTCATACCCCCATTCTCCTTTGGCTGGACTACATCTCCCCTGGTGCACACTGGTCATGTGACTCATACAACATACTGCATTGTCAGTTTAACCAGAGGGGCAACTATGGTGCATCATAGGAAATGCTGTCCATCCAAGGAGACAGAGAAGAATAGGGGAATGAGGCCCTTGAACTTTACAACTGCCACAAAGCTTTAATGTCAAAGTGATCCAAAATGTAACATTTTGATTTGGTTTGACAAATCAAGAGGTTTCATTTCAGTTTTCCTGATGGAAAATGGAAACATTTTTGCAAAATTGAAATTTTCCCATGGAAAATTTTGATTTTGCAGAAACTGTATTTGTCATTTAAAAAAAAAACCAAAAAAAACATTTCAGTGGAAAATTCCCAACCAGTGCTAGTGTTCAGCCTGTATGAATCAGAGCATCACCATCTGACATGACATTAGAGAAGTGCAATAACATGCATTTCCCTTATGTTACTGTTTGATACTTACAAGTAAGACAACATGGTAATATATTGTATTTGGGAATTCATGGGAACATGTTGTGAAACTTCAATAGCTTTGCAGAACTGGGGTGGAGAGGAAGATGTTTTCAGTCTGAAAATAAAGAACAAACCTAAATCAGGTACTGTAGGTCTTGAAATAAAAAATAGACAAAGCACTGTAAAAGAAAGATTCCAGTCCTGCAAGACACTGAGCATCTCCTGCCAGGCATTGAACATCCTCAGTTTCTACTGAAATCAACGGGAGCGGAGGGCACTCAACACCCAAAGAAACAAAAATGATTTTGGTGTAGTTATAGTGGTAAAAGTTACTGTTTAAAAGTGTCACCATTTTATTCGTATCTAATCGAGATGGTCAAAAAATTGGGTTTTATTGTTGGAAAATTTTGATTTTTTTTCAGAAGAAATTCAAATACTGAAAACTTGGGCCAAAATCCAAAGTATTTTGATTTGGAAATACTGCCACGGGGACTCTTTGGAATTGTCATTCAGGTGCTTCATGCCCCCATTCTCTTCTGTGAGCCAGGCTTCCTGGTCAGACTACATCTTCCATGGTGTACCACAGTCTCTCCGATTGAAGATGCAAGGCAGTGCATCATGGGAGAGCCTGTCCATTGTGCCTCATGGGAGATGTACCCCGGCCCCTAGAGTAGAACGGGACATGAGGCAACTGAACTGTAGCTCCCATGAGGCACCACAGCAGCATTTCCAAATCTAAACTTTCTGGGTTTTGACTGAAATATTTTGGTATTTAGAATTTCATTTTTTCAATGAAAAATCAAAAATTGTTTGCAGAAAGACACGTTTTGTGAAAAAAAAATTCAATTCGGTTAATTCAATCAATTAACCCAATTTTCTGTCCAAAAAAGTTTCATGGGAACATTTTCAACTAGCCTTAGTAACTACTATTTGTATCTCTCATCTGCAGACTTTACTGACCAGAAAAAGTCTACACTACCCTTAGAGCTGCAGAGCCAATATAGCTATGGACGATGATGCTGCATTGTATTATAACGTATGTAGAACACACACAATTGTTGTCTGCATTCTAGTTTGTTATGATTTACTGATGGCAGAATTTTTATTACGGGCAGTGATTTCAGAGGCAGGTAGAGCATAGCCTGATTTTCAGGTCTCAGACTGAGTTTGCAGCGATGAGAAAATCATATTTTGACATGTAAGCTAAAGAAGTTTGATATGGAACTCATTGAAGCCTGATCCAAAACCCATTGACCTTTATGGAAAGACTCTCATTGATTTCAGTAAGCTTGAGATCAGGCCCCGAGGGACGGTATGAAACACCACAATGCGACTTTAACAGATCCACTTTTTAGAATACAACATAATTTAACAGATTAAACTGCACAACAAAGAAGGTCCTATTTTTAGACAGCAGTAGAGACTCTACAGGTACTTTTTAAAGAATGTGTGCAAAGAAAATGAGACAGAACAAATGGGAAA
This sequence comes from Emys orbicularis, assembly GCF_028017835.1. Taxonomy (NCBI): domain Eukaryota; kingdom Metazoa; phylum Chordata; order Testudines; family Emydidae; genus Emys; species Emys orbicularis. Next base: position 281,390,060 of record NC_088684.1, on the reverse strand, counting down.
GTATTTATTATAGAAGATGGCAGGCAATCTCAATCATTTTTTTATTGGCATGCTAACTAATGAGCCTTCTAAAGCAGGGCCGGCTCCAGGGTTTTGGCCGCCCCAAGCAGCCCAAAAAAAAAAAAAAAGAAGCCGCGATTGCGATCTGCGGCGGCAATTCGGCGGGAGGTCCTTTGCTCCCAGGCGGAGTGAGGGACCGTCCGCCGAATTGCCGCCGAATACCTGGACGTGCCGCCCCTCTCCGGAGCTGCCGCCCCAAGCACCTGCTTGACAAGCTGGTGCCTGGAGCCGGCCCTGTTCTAAAGAAATAATACTGTGTAAATCTGCTATTGCTATGAAAGATAATAAAGCAGTGAGAGCCACTGGGTCAGTCAAATTTCATATCTTCTACATTATGCAAGAATTCAAATGCAGAAACACTGCAAAATTCTGTGTCCAATTAATAACCTGTTCTGAAGAACTGCAAGTGCTTGGTAAATGCAATTTGAAATGCAGATACAGTGTAAGTACAGAGGAGAGACATTAGAATTTCAAGTTGTGAAACTTAAAAAACTCCTGAGCTATCCTGGGTCTTGCAGCAGTAATTTGTTTAAATCTGGTGCAGAAGGTGAATGCTGAAAGGTAGGGGAGGCATTGGACATAGTCATTCCCTCCCAACCCTCCTGAGTTCATGGATTCTTTGAAGGCCCAGGTAGTTCAGCAGGAAAATATTAATGTTGAACAGACTTCAAAGGGTTCGGCTGAGTTGAGATAAGTGTTTGAAAGTGTGGATACTTTTCTGAAGCTTAGAATAATTATAACAATAATATGTTTCACTTGTGTAATTAGTTAGTATTTGTTGAGCATAGTCAAGATGGAAATTTCTATATGGGTACCAAGAATTCTGTATTTTAGCATCTATTGTGCTTTTCACCCAAGCATCTCAACGTGTTCATGCATCATCTAAACCCCCACCGAACCCTTGTGAGATTGGGAAGGATTATTAATTATTTCCCCCCTTTCACAAATGGGGAAGTCGTGGTTAAGTACATTATCTAGGGTCATGAGGACAGTCTATGGCAGAGCTATAGTAGAGCTAGGATTGTAACCCAAGTCTCTTAACTCCCAGAATATTAGATTGCACTGTTTCCTATCCCATTATCCATATGTTTGAGTCTCCTTCCACTATCTTCATAACATCCTCTTTCTCCTTATCGTGTATGTCTCTGACAATCCTGGCTTCTTTCCTACATTATCTGCCTTGGCTCCTTCTAGCCCTGCAAACAACTCATTTATGTGTCCGGCCTTTCAGCCCCTCTGGGTGTGCTGAATTAAATTTTTGAACACATGGGGGTATCAAACCCCAAATGCACTGTGTGCCTGAGAGCTCTTAGACAATACCATGGAATAGTACAGTGGTAATGAGAGAAGAGTAATTCATGAGTAAAGCCAGTAGCTGGGGATGGGTGACAGGGGATAGATCACTTGATGATTACCTGTTCTTTTCATTCCCTCTGAAGCACCTGGCATTGGCCACTGTCGGAAGACAGGATACTGGGCTAGATGGACCTTTGGTCTGACCAAGTATGGCCGCTCTTATGTTCTTAATGTGTTTATTCATGGGAAAAGACCACAGGGCCACATTGTGATCAGTGGAATAGAACAGGGGTGTAATTCAGGGAGGAATTTGTTCCACAAGATAGATGGAAAAATCTGAGCCCACAGAGAACCTGATCTAGAACCTGTTGAAGTGAATGGGACTCTTTCCACTGATGTCTGTGGGCTTTGGATCTGCCCCACACCTGACTAACTGTGACTGTAAATAAGCCCTGTAGGGCAGAGGTTCCGAACCTTTTTATTGCTGTGTTCCCCCTCAGGGAATTCATGTCCCTTGAATGCTCCCCTCTTTCTAATAACCAGTATTTTTGTATAGAACAAGAGGGTCTGCTCCACAGCCTCGGGAGCCTGGCCAGGAGTCTCTGTGAGGGTGTTTATTGGACAGCAGCTCCCCTGGGCTGGGGGTTTCAGTCCACCCCATCCCTCCAGGCACTCTGGGCCTGGGGATGCAGCTCCCTTCTCGGCCACCTTTGGGCAGCAACAACCACTGTGTCCCTGGAAACCAACTGCTGGGCAGTCAAGGGCGGTGCTTTGGCCCTGTCAGGCTGCAGCTCCAGAGCCTCTGCAGAGCAGGGCCAGCACTGCAGAGTTCTGCTGTGCCCTTCACTAAGCTCCTGTGCAAGGGGTATCCCTGAGCATGTCACTGGGACTGGAGAGGGTTGGGGAGATGATCAGAGCAGGTTCATGCCTAGGGGATGTCTGCACTGCTGCTTGGATGTGTGATTCCCAGAGCAGGTAGACAGACTTGTGCTATCTCAAGCTGAGCTAACACATTAAAAAGAGCAGTGTGGATGTTGTGACACAGGTGGTAGCATGGGTTAACCACCTAAGCTCGGACCCAGGGGTCAGTGGCTAATCTGAGCCACACTGCTATTTTTAGCTCACTAGCTCAAGCAGAGCTAGCGCGAGTCTATCTACTCGCTCTGGGAATCACATCTCCTAGCTGCAGTGTAGACCATACCCTAGAGGCAAACTAAGTATTAGAGACATGGATGAAGGTCCTGAAAGACAGCAGCAGAAACTTGACAGGTAGAAGAAATAGTTAGCCAGTCAGTGCAGCAATGTCTGCACTATTGGACATTGCCAGTGCATGGTGACAAACCTAAATGGGAAACATTCTGAGGTGCATCATTCAGGCAGAAGACGCTCATATTTAGGAGATTATTGTTGTGATTGTGTGCAACAATATAAGAGATTCAGAAACAATACATGACCATCTCTGGGGGACTTGGCTCGCAAAAACTAAGCGAGACTGAAGAACATGGGACAAAGAAAATTATGAGTAAACTGAAAAAGAATAAATAGAATCAGAAACATTAACCAATAGTTGTTGAAAACTGAACTTTAACTGTAAGGATGTGGGGAAGAAAATATTATATATTGTCGTATTTGTGGACATATACAAATCTAAAAGCTCATTTGAGCAAAAAGGGCTGCTAACAAGTCTTCAGCATTAAAGTACATGAATGTAAAAAAGTAAATGAATGATGGGTGGAAGTTGGCTCAATTGAATTAGGAGTTGACCTACTAGAAAATGAGGCACCAGCAATAAAATAAACAATGTAGCATAATTACAGTTGTGACCTCCCGTAATTAACAAAATTACTGCTTAAGATCTTAGTGGATTTATTGTACATTTTGTGGCAATCTTTTTTCTCCTTCCCCAGAAACAACAAGCATTCGTAGACTTAGAGAGAACTAGAGATAGAAAAGATGGGGGAGGGATAGCTCAGTGGTTTGAGCATTGGCCTGCTAGACCCACGGTTGTGAGTTCAATCCTTGAGGGGGCCACTTAGGGATCTGGGGCAAAAATCAGTACTTGGTCCTGCTAGTGAAGGCAGGGTGCGCTGGACTCAATGATCTTTCAAGGTCCCTTCCAGTTCTAGGAGATGGAATATCTTCATGTAAAAAAAATAAAAATAAAAATCATTTAGATCCTCTAGTCCATAGATCCGACTGCCATGCAGCCATGTCCAGTTGTGCTGTGAATATACTCATGTAGTGAAGGATTGTTTCTTGTGCCACTTTCACTGGGAGGCTGTTCTGCAGCCTAATTGATCTTGCCCTTTATTAACATTTTTGCTTCTATTCAGCTTCTATTTGTATTTGCTCAATTCCATCCCATTACTACTTTTTATACTTTCTTTTACCACTCGAACTCAGTATTATCCCGCCTTTAAATACCTCTGCATGATCACTTGGTTCCCCTTTATTGTTGTTTTCCCAAGCTCTAGAACTGAGTAGGGTTAAATTCTGCTGTCCTTGTTCATGCAGAGAGACAGAGTAGGTGAGGTAATATCTTCTATTCCAGTGGTTCTCAACCAGGGGTATGTGTACCCTTGGGGGTACACAGAGGTCTTGCAGGGGGTACATCAACTCATCTAGATATTTGCCAAGTTTTCAGCAGGCTACATAAAAAGCACTAGCAAAGTCAGTACAAACTAAAATTTCATACAGGCAATGACTTGTTTATACTGCTCTATATACTATACACTGAAATGTAAGTACAATATTTATATTCCATTTGATTTCTTTTATAATTATATTGTAAAAATGAGAAAGTCAGCAATTGTTCAGTAATAATGTGCTGTGACACTTTTTTGTATTTATATGTCTGATTTTGTAAGCAAGTATTTTTTAAGTGAGGTGAAACTTGAGGTACGCAAGACAAATCAGACTCCTGAAAAGGGGTACATTAGTTTGGAAAGGTTGAGAACCCCTGTTCTATTGGACCAACTTCTGTTAGTGAGAGAGACAATCTTTTGAGCTTACATAAAGCTCTTCTTAGGTCTCACTCTGAGTTAGTTTCCCAAACCTGAAGAAGAAGTTGGTCCAATAAAAGATGTTACCTCATCCACCTTGTTTCTCTTAATATTCTGGGACTGACACGGCTACAACAACACTTGTTCATGGAAGCAGTTCTACTTTAGTCAATATGACTCCTCTTCTGATTTTGGTGCAAATATGGATGATTTGCAGTTTCGCACCCAAACCATGCAAAATTCATGCTATTACTTCTGCGTAATAAGATGAAACTTGACTGTTTTGCCTGGAGTTCGCTGTGAAATTATGGGTTCATTGGAACCTCAAACTCAGAAAAACTCCTGTGTGCCCTAGTAACAATGGAAGCAATTCATAGGCTAAAAGAGACTGGTTTCCGCAAACCTCCTACCACACATATGGGGCCCACATGGAATCTTGAAAAGGCTGTTAACAACCATAGTAACAGGGAGGAAAATAGAAACAGCTACTGTAGCTAATACATAACTGAGATCATACTTGTAGCCAATAAATGACTCACTGATACATGAAGATGATACTTTTGCACATCTCTTGAGCTCCTGTTTTCTTTTCTCAGATCAGAAGTTTAAACAATTTTCAGAAATCCGCCATTAATGAGATATGGCTGATAAAAAGTCATTTAAAAATCACTCTTTTCAAATTCAAGAGACTGACTGCTATACCAATAAATCAGCTGAAATAAAATCATTATATGTGTGTATGTATTCTATAAGTATGCACACACACATTAGATGGTATATATATAATGCACACATGAGACATATATAAGAAACCAACTGATGTAACTGAGATGCAAACAGCCAAACTTATATAAGTAACAAACACATAACCAGCTGATAAAATAACTGTTAATTTTAAGGATGAATTAAGTATACTCAAATGGTTAGTACTCAAATATTAGTGAGTGGTAATTCCAGGGACTCTGAATAAAGAAATTTTGAACATACAGGAAATATAGTTAAGAAAGGTAGAGAAAGAAAAAGTTAATGGCCCATCTTAATGGCTCAGATAATAGAGCTGATTGTTAATATACTGAGAGATAGTATAGAGTAATCAGGATAAAACAAGAATAAGAAATACAAGTAAGAACACTGCCTTATGAAAGACCAGACAAATAATAGAAAATAAATGCATTGAAGTTTCATGAAAGTGATTAACTAATTTGAAACAGTCTCTCACAAGAGAATTTAACATTCATTGTAAATTGAAGATTTCCAGACATCTCATACTTAAAGGGAGAGTAAGTGACAAGGGGACTTGCTTAGTATGAAGAAGTGATGTACTTAAGACCCCAGACTAGCTGTTAGGAGACCTGGGTTCTATTCCCCAGCTCTGCTACAGACTTCCAGTGTGACTTTGGACATGGGGGGAGACACTTACTCTGTGCCTCCGTGCCCTGTCTTTTCATTGCCTCTTTTGGGGATGACTTGCACTCCTGAGGGTGCAGAGAGGCAGTGATCCCTGGACCTTGGATGTGGAAGGCAAATCACAGTAGAGCCAGAAGCCAAATAAAATGTAAAAGACTTTGCTTGGAATTAAATATTTTACCCACATGAATAAAACATTGAACAGCTATATGGGGAAGTGTCCCTGATCTTTCTGACAGACCAAGTAATTTTTCAGCTAATCTCATAGCTGGCCCTCCAGAGCCGAGGGCTATCACCTGTCCTAAGGAACTCGGAAGGTAACATCGTGAATGATAATAGTATGATTTTTGAAGGAATTACTACCTTTTATGCAAACACATCCCTCTGAGGTCTTAAGTCTCATTTTCAAATACAGTCCTCCTTAGATAAGCTACTTCTGCCAAACTTCTAAAAACTCATTCAGAAGATTTAATTGAACCTCTCTCCCTTGTGAGGAGGTGCTACACATAGGCAAAGACTTCCATAATAACAAATCCCCATGTCTAGATAGGCCCCCCTCTGATTGCTACAACAATTAGGCCCGTTACTACCTGCACAACTGGATGCACTACACAGCCATACTTTCCCTTCTTTTAATTTACTTAAAACTGGGATAGTAGCACATAGCTCTGTGGTGCTGAAGAAATCAGGTTGGCCTGATGTTCCTGCAGAGCATAATTTTGCATGATCTAAATTATCAAGTGTCCAATAATTCCCTCAGCTGGCCTATTTTAGAGCCAGGCCCCATTTCCCCCCTCTCATAATAGTCAAAATATACAACTCAGTTGTGACAAATATAAAGGTTATTCTTTCTTGGAGCTGCTGGATACAGACATACCCTATAGTTCTTGCTGGCACTCTGACTACCAAACTAAGATCTTACAGGGCCTCCCTAAGTCCTGTCCTGGATTCAGCAGTCACGGAATGGACTGTCAACTAAACCAGGGGTTCCCAACTGTGGTACATGTGCTCCTGTGAGTACGCAAGACATCTCGGGGGAGGGGGTACGTGGGAGAAATTGTGCAATTGTGTAATGGTGGATTTTATTGATTCATTGTTTTATTTATTGCACTTTCATAATCGGCTACTCAGACGAAGCTTTAAAACTCTGTGGAAATTTGGTACATCTTGAAGCGAATTGACTACCACATTTTATATAACAATGAGACCACAGCTACACAGAGACGCTGACGTACAGAGCCCTCACCTCCAATCACTGTACAGCGCGGGTTCAGTTGCCCAGCAACTGTCCAGTCTAATTGAGCTCAGAACTTAGGGGGTTTGGTGGTGGGGGTTTTTTGGTTGTATACCTCGCACTATAACTAGATTTGTACTTAACAGTGAAATATGGACAGATGGCTAAAGACAGGTAGTGTTAAGTAGAACACTCAAAGTGTCAGTGATGAGAAGGATAAGGGTACATGGCCAACTGGTAGATCTGGAAGGGGGTACTCAATTAGAAAAGTTTGGGAACCTCTGAACTAGACTATAGGTCCTACTAGCAAAATGTATATCTCTATTCAGAGATTGAGGGTTACAGTTCAGGCCAATGTCTATTTAATATCAATGCGATGGACTTTCCAAAGCTGTAAATAAGGCACCCTACCATTTTATATCATAATATTAGAGTAGAGATGCACAGATGGTTTCAAAGAGACAAGCTAGCTAGTTATTAGTCTTTTTAATCATTCTGCATGTATATTAAATAGATTACATTCCTTTTGAGATGCTTGTAAAAATAAACAGAAATGGATAAAATTGGCCTATAATAGTTTGGATTTTATCTTTAAAAAATCCATAACTTTTCAGAGGACTCAGCAGAGATATTACCTTCTCTTTTCTCCGCCCACCATTCATTGCATTCAGAATGGAATTAATGATTTTCTTAAAGGCCTATTCCCTACAGAAATGAATTTAGAAAAATCATCTGCCCTGACAAAACAGGCAGAATTTCTCTAAAACAAGCCTTGTATTTTTTCTGACTAATGAACTGATCCTTGAACTTGGATGACCTGCACAAGCACTTCAGCTTGAAAGGTAGTTTTCATCACTCAGAAATTTCAGTATGAGCTTTCCAGCTATGCAAGCAAGGACATTTTTATGAATGTGCATAGCACCACAGATAAATGATGAATTGTCCCATATGGGCTTTATTATAGTCTTGAACTCACTGAATGTGACTGGTAACTGTAGTTGAAGAGGGATGAGGTTTTGATGGAGAGAACAGGGGAAAAGAGAAGAAAAGAAAAAAAGGGTGGCTGATATATAATATGCCATAATGTTATCTCTTACTCTAAGCAGTGGAGAAGATTGTGGTATCTCAGATACCTGTGTGGTGACTGAGAGTAGAAGCTGACTTTTTAATGGTGACTATTGGGTGTTTATTTGACCGGCCACTCACATTTTTTCACATTCAAATGTCTAACATCTACCTGTACAATAGCTTGTAGGCTGAGAGGCTTTAGTCCAAACGGAAATTTGTTCAGCAACTTATAAGTAAGGCTAAGATTTAGTCACGGGTATTTTTAGTAGAAGTCATGGGCAGATCATGGGCAATAAACAAAAATTAATGGCTTGTAACCTGTCCATCACTTTTACTATATAAATACCCCTGACGAAAACTTAACAGCTCCTGGGGCCCCAGGGTGCTGCTGCTCTGGGGGGCCCCAGGACACCGCTGCTCTGTGGGCCCCCGAGGGTCGACGACTAGACTCTGCACTGGCCATGGGGGCTGACTGCCCCCAGCCACCCGCTGCTCCGAGGCCCCGGGGAGCACTGCTCAGGCGCTCCCCAGGACCACCCCGGGACTGCTGTTTGGGCACTCCCCTGGTCCAGCCTCCCCGGGTCTGCTGCTCAGGGGCTGCCCCAGAGCCAGCCGTAGTGGCCGTTGCTCAGGGGCCGCTCCCAGGACCGCTGCTTGGGCGCTCCCTGGGGCCGCTCCCGGGACCGCTGCTCGGGGGCTCCCCAGGGCCAGCTGCCTGGGGTCGCCCAAGCAGCGGCCAGTGCAGGCTGGCCCCGAGGACCACCTGAGCGGCTAGCCCTGGGGCTGCTCCAGCAGCTGCCGGTGCGGCTGGCCATAGGGCCATAGGCTGCTCTGGCGGCCCTGGGGTCAACTGCACCAGCCACTGCAGCTGTGAAAGTCATGGAGATTGTGGAAAGTCGCAGAATCTGTGACTTCCGCGACCTCCGTGACAGAATTGCAGCCTTAGTTATAAGGCCTAGAAAATGAGCTTATAATGAAAGTGCACAGCTGTGATTATAACATCACGCTCCTGGGATCTGAACTGTATGGTACATAGAGCACAGTAAATGGCTAAATGAAAAAAACGATTGTTTTGCTATCCTTACCTATATTGGTTCACATTCGGCTGCATTCACTGTGAAGCTGGGAGTAGAACTGTGTGAATCTGTCATAATGAAACTCAGAGATTTGCCTCCTTTTTGGTTTTGCAACGAGAACCAAATGGGGCCCTGGCCAAAACCACTTCTGAAAAGTTCATCTGAAACTGGGCTCCTCCTGGGCTACACAATGTCCCTCCCTTCCATGAGAGACCATGGGCACATGGGTTAAGTGACTTGCCCAAGGTCATCAGGACATTTGTGGCAGAGTCAGGAATTGAGCCCCATCTCCTGATTTTCACAAGACCATCCATCCTCTTTCTATTTGTTATCTACCTTGCTTCCAAACATCTCTTGCTTCCAGCCTTTCCTTTACCGGTCTCCTAGTTTTCTCAGGCCAAAAGCATACATTTGAGAAGCTCTCCATATACCTTTGCTGTTGGTTCCTTACTACCCGTTCCTCTTCTCCCATAATTCAACTTACTTTCAACATGGGAACAGCCATTAGAGATGAAAGGATTAAATGGTACATCAGACTCCAAGTTTTTGGCTCCGTATAGAGACTGTGAACCTACTGTAAAAATGTGGCATATGTTTGGAAAGTGTGCTGTTCCCTTTATCCCATGTTACTTTTCATCCATTTGTATGGATAATCTATGACACCTCAGTCAAAATATTTCACTCAGTGCAGAGTACCAACACTTGACATTCAGGTCAGATTAAACAGTAAAGATCTACAAGTCACATTTCACAACAGAGAGATAAAAGTCTCCTGGCTGCTATTCCCATGCTCAGTATATGCACCCTCGCTAGACTGGGTACAATTGGATCGCTCTCCACTGTCAGGCAGAAGAAGAATTCTGGCAAATGTAAATTGGTTACATAAGAGAGACATGATGGCAAGAAAACAAGGAGAACTCTAATCTGAGCAAGACACAACAGTGCTATCTACCTCTGCTCCAGCTTTGCTAGCATTGGGCTATATTGTTCCTGGCATTCACATGGGTGCACAGGGAGGGTTGAAAGAGTCTTTCCCCTGCCCCTATATTCTGAGCTCCTTGCTCAAGATGTCAGGGAGAATTTCAGACCCTGCTTTTGATGGAGTGCAGGGACTGCTCTCTACGTGTGCCGTCTACCCATTCCCCTTGCATAGCAGGGAGCACAGAGAGGGGTTGCGCCTCTGTAGCCACAATCTTTCTCCCATGTGTATCTGGGGTGGTGCAGCTTTGTACTATAACCTTGTCAGCGCTGTGCCTTCATGGCACTGTCAAGCCCATGGCAATTTAAGTATATAGCAAACTGCATTTAATAAGTAATACAGAAGTAATCAGTTCTCTAACCCAGCCCAAGCTAAGGGGGACCAAACCTGGGCTTAGAAGTTGCCCTCTATGGTTTTGAATGCACTCATGGCATTTATTTAAGAGGGCTGGAAAGCATTTCAAGTTCCAAATCAAGATGATCATAATGATTTTATGTGATATTTTTCTGTAAAAGTTACAGGGATCCTCATTTGCCCTTCAATGATCTTAGCTGGCAGAACAACAAATCTACTTTTTATGCAGTTTTCAGGCCTTGTTCGACTGATGACAATGAATGGGGTGAAATTATGTACTCCCCTTTTTTGGTGGTTGTTTTTTTTAACAGTTCATACAATTTCTTGACTTGTAGCAGGGTTGCTCTACCAGAAACTGAGGCAATTTGCCAAAGGCTAATGATCCAGTTTTATGATTTAGTTTCCTTAGCCAGATCCTGAGCTTTAAAGGAACTAATAATTTATTACATCACTAATCTCTAAAATGCTTACAAAGCCTCCCATCTAACCGCATCAGTACTTTAAGCCTGATATTCTTTTGTTCATGTTTCTGTTCCATTTTGTTTGGAATCAATACATTAATGTAAGTACAGAACAGCTACTGGATTATATGACCCAGATAATTTTGCACAGCTTGCTACCACAAGGATTTATAAACAGAACGACATGATGGAGAGGCATATAGAAAACTGCAGGTTTCATTAGAGGAGAATGCTGGGGCTATGAAATTATCTTCCTTTTACATCATCTGCCATTAAGCTTGATGCTCAATCAAAATGGTTTTAAGTGGGGATGGAGCCTAATGTTCTGGACACCGCTGGTGTTTTTCTGCTGCTCCAAGCAGACTCGGACACTAAGCTCTCAATTTTCAAAAGTAACTAGTGATTTTGGATGCCTCAATTTTTAGGTCCCCAACTTGAGACAGTGGAAAGGAGCCTATGCCATTTTTATAATGTGCCCTTCTCTCTCTACACTCCCTCCTGCAAACACCAGCAGTCATGATTGGGGCTTAGCAGAGAACCTTTCAACACCTTATAGGATGCTGAATGTAATTATAAAACATTGCATTTATATAGCATTATCCCATCAGAGGATCTTTAAAAAGTGAAGGAAGTTTAGTCTCCCAGTGCTTCTCTACTAAGGTATGTTATTCTACAGATGAGGAAACGGGCACTGAGATGTTGAGTGGTTTGGCCAATGATCATTCAAGTTGGTGGGAACTGCACGTGCTCAGCAGCTGTAAAAATCAGCTCCCGTTTATTTGGAAGACTAAAGTTGGCTGTCGGAGCCTAACTTTAGCCCCCCGAGTTTGAAATGTTTTGCCCTTGTTGTCTGCTGAAATGCAGTGGTGTGAAACCCACTGTTTGCAAAACAGCACTCGCACTCGTCACACAGAAAAAAAAAATCCTTTTCTTTTTAACAAAACAGCCTCAATTGGGGTTTGTGGCCCTCGCCTATCTAAATTGTTGTATTAACATAGGAATCGCCAAATTGGAATGCCATAAGCTAATATTCTATTGGGCCCAATGTTGTTTCTAACAGTGACTCATGCTAGGTATTTCAGGGGATTAAGTGCTTCAGGGGAGGAAGAGGGAGCTCCCTAACTATGTATCCATCCACTAACTTGATCATTGGGCCACCGCTATCAAAATCTAGTACTAGACGGAGCCCACCAGCACTTCTGCTTCTCTAGTAAACAGCACAAAGAAATATATTTCCCTGGGGAACATCAGTATCTTACATCCACTTCTATGCACATACCTCCTCGCCCCTCTCCTGAGCACATCCATGCACATACCCCCAACTCTTGTCCTCTAAATGCAAGCAGTCCATGATGGTAGCAGTGCACAAGACACCACCAAGCTGAAAACTTGCTATGGCGACTAGGGTATGTTTACACTGCAGTTAGACACCTGCGGCTGGCCAGTGCCAGCTGACTCGTGCTCGTGGGGCTCCGGCTGTGCAGCATTTTAATTGTGGTGTAGACATTCCAGCTCTGGCTGCAGCCCGAACTCTGGGACCCTCCCTCGGTATGTCTAAATGGCCAGCAGAAACCTGCAGCAGCGAGTCTCAGAGCCCGGGTCTGCAGACGTGGGTTTGCGCTGTGGCGCTAAGAATAGCTGTGTGGACATTCGGGCTTGGGCTCTGAAGCCCAGGAACGTGGGTGGGAAATGACTACATAGCTGCTTTAGCACGTAGCGCAAGCCTGAATCTGTAGACCTGGACTCTAAGGCTACGTGTCCACTTCACACATGTGGTGGCATGTAAAGTATGTGTAGCTACATGTCACAGTGAAAAGCATGCTGAGTCCACGCTGCAGTGTGTAGCTACATGTCAGTGAAAGGCTCTGACAGGGTGGAGGAAAGACTCCAGCAGTAGGATGCTACACTGCTAAAACTAGCAGGGTAGCTGTAGGGGAGGCGCTGCTTGGATGTGTAGAGAGCTGTGCAGTGTGCATACCCACAAGGTGCAGGTGTACCTTAACTCTACTCACCTCCGCAGTACCTCACTGTCTACACTGCTATTTACACCCATACTAATGGGGACGAGTAGTGTTTGCACTCCACACACCACCGAAAGGAGTGTGCGGTGTAGCTGTACCTTCAGTGACAAAGCTAGCATTTTTAGAAGGATGGGAGGAGGAACTCAAAGGGTTAGCATCCAAACCAGTTAAGGCCTGGGGACGTAGTTCATTATATCCCTCTTCTTACCTCCTACTCCGGTCTAGGCAGTATCATACATCTAGCAGAGTATAGGTGGTTATGGTAAGAGTGGAAGTAGCGTTTTGCCTCTAAATAGTCATCTCAGAATGATGCAGCTCAGTAATGACCAATAGTTGTTAGTATTAGATGGCTGTGACATGGGTTGGTTGTGTCGCTAATGGGATGATGGCCAACATCGCACAAAACACTGTCTGAATTAGCAGCCTCCTGGGAAGTTTCAGCCAAAAAAACCAAAGCCCCAATAAACATTGATACTGACTGGGCTTAGATATCACCTGTACAGTTTGTTACTCAAATTAAGATGGAGGGATGGAATAGGGGACGCTTGTACTACTGCTGCCTGGGGATAAAGATGACTGCGTTCTCCAAGTCTGTTATTTTTCAAAATCACTACATTGACTTTTCTTAAAAACAAACAAACAAAAAAACCCTCTAGAACTGTGTTTTTAGAATTCAACATTGGTTAATTATAATGCAAGGTTATTTTCCTCATTAAAAAAAAAAGTAGTTTGCTGTGCATGCTCTTAAAATCTGTCCTGTTGATACTTATTTAATACAACTGTGTTTGCTGTGGTAGAGGGCTAATTTACTTCTAAGTGGCCTCAAAATTGCTCAAAGCTTAAGCAACTGTGAACTGCGATGTAAATAATTCCATGGCTTGAAGCCCATTAACATTCATAACAATCTATGCCTAGAAAGGACATACGTACAAAAGCAGAAAACTGCAAGGCATCACATCGGGTGCAAAATGTTCTACCACGAATTAAAGTCATACAACAAGAGATATTAAAAACCTGCTGTAAAAATGCTTTACAAATAACAAAAAAGACTTCAGGAAAAGACTTGAGAATTCCTAGGTAGAACAACTGAAACCGTTTTGTTAAAAACAAAATGCTACCAGATATGAGACCTAGAACTGCTGTATGCATGGAAAATCAGTCTGAGAACTGTAAGGCCAAAGTCAAACCTGATGTAAATGGGTGTGACTTCACTGACATCAGACGAGTGGGACATTCTTGCATGAGGGATGAATTTCGTCTATTGCATATTATGCATTCAGACCACCTATACATTTTTGTGGTTTCACTGAGCTCAGTTGAGCTACTCTAAGCTGGTCCTAAAAGTGACTAATAATTTGGGGACCCTCAGTTTTTGTAGGCCCAACTATAAACACTTGAAGGGGGCCTGGGGATGAGAGGGCAGGTGCTCAGCACTTTCTTACTGTTTTATCAGTACCTCTCAATACTCCTATGCGGTAAGGAAGTGTTGTTATCCCTGTTCCACAGCAGGGATGCTGAGGCTCAGAAAGACTAAGAAACTTTACCAAGGTCACACCGGAAGCCTGTGACAGAGCCAGGAATTGAACTCAGATTTCTGGTTAGCACCCCACCACTGGACCGTCCTTCTACATTTTAGATATCAGCTTTAGGGGGTCTCAAGCTGGACACCCAACACTTGAGGCATCCCGAATCTCTGGTAACTTTTAAAAATGTAGGAAAACATTCCTCCTTTACCAGTTTTAATCCAAACACACAGTTTTTCAATGACCAATATGTTCAGAAATATTTTTAACAATGAAAATTATTGGGAAGTGTTGCCTTTTGTTGGCATGTGCCTATTGTCCAGAGGATAAAGGTACAGCCTGTCACAGTTTAGGGCAACTGCACCTGTGTTTCCCTTTAGCATTCAACGGGATCCCACTCTTGGCTTCCAGCTCCCCAGTCATTGCCTTGATGGGTGGAGACCTGCATCTCACTGCCTTCTGAGCAGGGTATGTCTAGCCTGAACAGTCCTGGGCCTTCACTGTGTATTCTCCACCAAGGACAGTCTGCCTAAACAGATCTGCTTGCTTTCTCTTCAGAGATTGGCAATAAGTTACCACACAGCTCTTTGTATGCAAGCCTATTTTTTTCTTAAGATAAAAAGCATCATAGAGAAAACATTAAAAACAACAAAAAAAACTTGAACGCATGCTAACGTCTAAGTTTATCAGTGTTCATCCCAACTCTAATATGGGCTTTGTCAGGAAAAGCCTTTCAAAACCCCACCCTTGCTGGTCTGTGTTTGGACCAGAGGTGCGTTTGCTGGATCAGGAAGAAGGCTCTGCGTTAGTTTAAACTGAGGCTATTTATCCAAAAGTCTCTTCTTTGTTTGTTGGTCTCTGGAGAATCCTGTCAGAGCTAGTATATGCGTATCTCTCCAGCGGGGATGGCTTCAAAGGCCGATGATGAGGAAGTTTGTTAGAATCCCTCCCCTCCCTACTAGAGAAGGTACATACAATGCCACAACACATATACAACTGCATTCTTAATACAATGTACCCCACAGGTATTGAGCCTAATTTAATAAGGTTTAACTTAATTCTGAGAGTTTATCTTAATTCCATAAGGTTTACTTAGGGCATTACAAGATATTGTCAGTCTGTCACACAGCCCATTTGGTTGTTGTGCTGTTCTGCCTGAGAGATGGTGGAGGATGAAAATTGCTGGTCTCATTGCCAAACTGATTTGGGGAATTATGGACATAACTCTGAGCTATAGCTGAATGCATGTCAGGCTCACAAAAAGTACTAGGTTTGCAACATTTGTGATGTACCGGGAAGATTAGTAAGTCAAACTTTTGAAAAATCGGTTAGTAAATACATCACATATCAGCTGGTAAATGTAATTGGCATAGGGGAAAAGGTTGAATATCTGTAAAGGGGAAGTTTTATAGATGAGATTGTAATGGAAGGGTCAGAAAGGTACAGTCCTGTGGCCCTTCCTTAGAGGAATAAGGACTGGGTTCTTTCTTTGACCAACTACGTGTAAATAGAAGAGGATTTATATTCCACAAATCCACATGGCTTATAACATCAGAGTAATAATACTAATTTCCAAGATACATTTAGCTTGGGCACTCATGCTGGACTCCTAATTTTTCTTTGGTCATTAATGCCCCAGTTTTGTAATGGTCAAACAGAGCTTAAAAAACAACAACAAAAATACCTCAGGATAGAACAGGGTTTATTTATTTGTTGAAGTTCATGGGTCAGCTGCTTGGTTACTTCTGGCCTCTTTATATCACCTGAGGGACTAGAAAATAGCTTCTGGACAGATGAGAATTCCTATGGCATGTGGGAGCTGTGAACTTTTTACAGGGCTAGTATAGCTGATGCCTGACGTTAGGGGTGTCACTAAAGCTCAATGTACTCTGGCTATGCTTAGCTGGCAGATGGTCCCTTATCAGCCATTGTCAGAGAATGGAAGTTAGAGTAGCCCCTAAGCCACTGCTTGGGGCAGAACATATCTGCCCTGAGAAGCCAGGGTTTGTAACCAGCTCCCTGGCAATCCCCTCTGTGCAGCTGAGTGTCTGGGCCGATGTGTAAAGTAGAACTCGGTTTAACTTAGGGTTACCATACGTCCGGTTTTTCCCGGACATGTCCGGCTTTTTGGTAATCAAACCCCCGTCCGGGGGGAATTGCCAAAAAGCCGAACATGTCCGGGAAAAATACCGGCCGGGCACTTCCCCTCCCGGGCTCCAGCTGCTCTACTCCTCCCCTGACTCTTCAGCTCTGTTTAAGAGCCGAGCTGCCCGAGCGCTCCGGGTTCGGGCAGCCCCCTTGCCTCCGGACCCCAGCCGCTGGCCGGGCACTTCCCCTCCTGGGCTCCAGCTGCTCTGCTCCGGCGGCGCAGGGTCCGGAGGCAAGGGGGCTGCCCGAAGCCGGAGCGCTCGGGCAGCTCGGCTCTTAAACAGAGTTGAAGAGTCAGGGGAAAAGCACAGCAGCCGGAGCCCGGGAGGGGAAGTGCCTGGCCGGGGGCGCAGGGTCCAGAGGCATGGGGGCTGTTACCCCAGGAGCAAACACATTTGACATACTGGTACATAGTCAATATTCAGAACTTCAGATATAAAAATGATACATGCATACAAATAGGATAATCATATTCAGCAAATCATAACTTTACCAATGACAGCTTACATGATATACTTTAAAAAGCAACAGAGAGTCCTGTGGCACCTTTAAGACTAACAGATGTATTGGAGCATAAGCTTTCATGGGTGAATACCCACTTTGTCAGATGCATGTAATGGAAATTTCCAGAGGCAGGTATAAATATGCAGGCAAGAATCACTCTGGAGATAACGAGGTTAGTTCAATCAGGGAGGGTGAGGTCCTCTGCTAGCTGTTGAGGTGTGAACACCAAGGGAGGAGAAACTGCTTTTGTAGTTGGCTAGCCATTCACAGTCTTTGTTTAATCCTGATCTGATGGTGTCAAATTTGCAAATGAACTGAAGCTCAGCAGTTTCTCTTTGGAGTCTGGTCCTGAAGTTTTTTTGCTGTAAGGAAAGGAAGGGAGGAACACTTCAACCTCCCTGGCCACACAATAGCAAATGTAAAGGTAGCCATCTTACAGCAAAAAAACTTCAGGACCAGACTGTGCCTCAGTTTTCCCATCTGTAAAATGGGGATAATGACACTGGTTTTCTTTGTAAAGGACTTTGAGATCTACTGATGAAGAGCACTATATAAGAGCTAAATGTTATTCACTATTATTATATATTTAAGAGAAAGAAGACGAGATAAAATGTCCTGGAATGGATATTGTATGGACAGATATTGTATGAAAGGAAAATACAGGAGGGATGAAATTAAAGCCAAATATAAAATTAAGAAAAAATATGCTGATTTGGGAAATAAGGCAATGGGAAAAAATAAAAAATAAGAAAAATAAATTTTAAAAGGTAGAAATTGCTTAACAGGAAATAGGTGGCAGTAGATGCCTATAGGGAAAGGAGAGTCTGTTAGCAACACTACCTGCATGATATTGAATGATAAATACATTTTTAAAATGTTTGACAATTATGTCTTTCTAGATAAAAATGGACACAGCTTTAAAGCTGTTGAGGCATGCAGGGCTATGGCTTACTGAGAGCTGACAGTGGGTTCTGCACTGCCCAATAATTACATGTGAGACACTGCCCCTGTCGCTGCCCCAGGAGCTTACAAGCTGAACGGACAGTGCAGTAGGCTTATTATATACTTGGATCTAGTACAGGCTCGCAGCATTAGTGGTGTCCAAGAGAGTTTACTGGGGAAGGGATTGAAGAAAGGGAAGCAAGGCGACTGGGACTTAAGACGAGGGAGATGCAAATGTATTCAAAGAAATTTGGGGGAAGGTAGAAAGGGCACGGTCGGAATGGAAGCTTGGGAGGAGCAAGGGGAGCCAGCGAGTAGGCAGATGATAATGAGGCAGCAAGAGGTTGGCAATGAGAAGAGTTTGATCAATGTGGAAAATGAAGGGTTTTTAATAAGGGAGCCATGTTGACAGAACTGAGGGAGAGGGCGGAGCTATAAGAATTCTGGGGGAAAGGATTTTGTTATGCAAAATGGTATTTGTTCCATTTCCACATTTTTACCAAATGTCAGTTTCCTTTTAGAGAATCCAAAGACTGGAGTTGTGTTCTCTCTCTCTCTCTCTCTCTCTCTCTCTCTCTCTCTCTCAGGTCTACTGTACTTTTCTTACAAAGTGTAGTTCATCTGGTAAATGATCAGTGGGTTAATAAAAGGAGGGCAGCTATTGATTTGAAGATAAAAACCACTGGACTGTTGGCACTTTTTTACTGAATGGAGCCTGAGTTTCAGGTCACGGTGTACAGAAAGAAGGGGTGGACTTAATGTTGATCAGGCTTGGTAATACCAACTGGGCTGCGTTCTGCACCCTTTCAGGTCCCGCATCTTAATCAAGGTAGTTACTGAATGCCATTGCTTTAACATTTGTGGGCTTCAGCCTTTTGAATACAGTGAAAAGTGATTTTTCTAAAGCACGTGTTTCAGGTAAAGGAGTTTGGCAAATTAACTCTTCTCAATGATTTGCAAATTAGGCCTTTATCCTGAAATCTACACCTAGAGAAAAAGTCAGATTGAAATGTTGGAAGCCCACAAAGCTGTCAAAGCATTTTGTATGATTCCAAATGGGATTTAATTCAGATGTAACCATAATTTCTCTTGGCTCTAATCACAATACACAAACCACAAAGAAGAAAGCCGCAAGACTGAATAGTGTTCACCTTGACCTTGACCCTGGCATACAATGCTATTTATAAGCATTGATCAATGCAAGTGAAAGGATTGCACTGAACAATTTTCAGCCTGTACACTCATTATAGGAAGTAAGGATCAGAAGTTCCTATTATGCTTCTGAAGGCAAGGAACTGTAAGGTGGATTCTTTTTCTGCTTAAAGAGTCTGGCTCAAATATGAGTAATAGATTTCATTTTGGATAGCCACTGGAATCTAGATGAATCGCATACTGTACTATGAACACCAATAGGAGAGAGAGGGTGGGCAGCATTAAGATAAGAACAGAATGGGCCAGGTGCTGGCCTCTTCTTCAGTAGTTTAATTGCAGCAGCTTAAAACTGACTACCTGAGGAGGGGAATCCCACTCCCTGTGTAAGGAATCCCCAAGTGGCATAAGGCCAACACAGCATCTCTTATACTACTGCTCTCCCTGTTCCAAGAATAGAGGGAGTTGCTGGGACATAGGGACATGGCCTGTGAGCCTCTATGTCTGGCTGATCCTTGGCTGGACCAGAGAACTTGGTCCATTGTCATCTTAATTCACAGCAAAACCAACCTAGTTCCAGATATATTGATGGCCTTCATCCAGTGTCTATTAATTTCCCCCTTCTCATGTCCAGATCTTCCTTCTCCTTCCCCTTCCAAGCCTTGGAATTAGTACAAGAGTTCTGTCACAGAGACCTGTGAGCTATGAGAACTCTGGAAAAATAGGAGACCTGGTCGTATAGACCTCATATTGTCTTTGGGGACTGGCTCGGATACCTAGGTGCAAACAAAAGTGCAGATTTGACCACTGAGATAAGAGCAGCTTTCACAGATCAGTGACTCAGTTCAGACCTAATGTACTGCACTTCCTTGAAGACCACACTCATTCTACAACATACATATAATCGGACCTTAAATCCTAAATGAAATAATCGGAAATCTCAGATGAAAACGCTAAGAGAAGAAACTATGTGTATTGTATAAGATTTTTTGCACCATGTGATGAAAGGGCAGGATGAAGTTTCCTACATCCCAACCATTTTTAAGGCATTGATTTGTAAAGGTGCCAGAGTCCCAGCCTGGTCCTGTCGATGCAGCTCTTACCGGTCAGCCATGTTTTTAGTGGCATATAGTGGATATCAGTTCAATTCTTATGGCTTTATTGCAGGCAATATAGTTACCTGAAGATTCTTGTTGCTTAATTTACTACTCCTTTTTTGAGGGGGGAAGGGTTATTCGACTGCTCCACTTTTCAGTATTAATTTATTTTGTCTCCGTGTCATCACTGCTCTACATACAGCTTAGCTGCAACTACTGCATTCTTAAGTACAAATACCACATAACTTCAAGGGTACATGCTAGAGATTCTTGTATCTTCTAAATCCTGGGGTGCCTATGAATATGAAATTGTTTTATCTGTC
This sequence comes from Emys orbicularis, assembly GCF_028017835.1. Classification (NCBI taxonomy): domain Eukaryota; kingdom Metazoa; phylum Chordata; order Testudines; family Emydidae; genus Emys; species Emys orbicularis. The sequence continues at coordinate 281,369,416 of NC_088684.1, read as the reverse complement.
GTTTCAATATTAATTAGATTAATAACAAATTGTCAGCATGATTGAAAATAGAATTTTCAATTCTATCCCGAATCAATGTGATTAGAGAATTTCTGAAACTCATTATTAAGTAAAGCATCAAATTAGATGTAATAAGTTTCTCTACCAGACATGAGGGGCTTTTATTCTTTATTAAACAAGGATCCAATCATGCTCCCATTGAAGTTAATCTTTGGCTTCACTGGAAGTAGGATCAGGCCTTTGTCATCAAACATTAGAACAAACTTATCAAGAACTAAGGAAATCCACAAAACCAGTCTGTCACTTCTAAAACTAATACAGTTTTTTCTCTTACTGTATATGTGAACCAAACTTGATAGTCATTTTAGAAATAAAGTCTTACATATAGTATCAAATTTCTTTACGGTTACAAACTGTGGGCCAAATCCTGAACTTATTCAGTTTTTTATGTCCGTAAGGATTTTGCCTTCAGAAGTGCACTAATGATCCACTAAAACTGTTAGCAGCAGGATTTCATCCCTATAGCTTCAGAGCTATAGATCTTTGCCTCTTGAGCTAAAGGAGAGTTGGTAGCAGTAGTAGGCTCTTAATCCTCAGACACTAGAGGGAGACATGAGATACACTTTACTAGTGTGTTTCACAAGTACTTCATGAGCTCTAAATAAGAACGTTGAGATTTGGTCCTGTGTACCCTGAGATCACAGTACCCAGCAACACTATGCAATATTTCAGTTTCCAGTTAAAACTGTAGATGAAGTTTAGGCAGGTGGAATGTAAATCATGAAGAATGAACTAGAATTTGAATAGGATACTGGGGATGTCCTCTCTGCTCTTGTGAAAAGAGCCATGTAATGTTTAATGACCATTACAAGTGAAGACCTGTTTTTGTGTTTCATCTGAAAGACTGACTTCCAGAACCACGGTGCTCCATTGCACCATGCTTTGGATTACTGTTGGCTCAGAAAGAAAGGTGAAACCTACTCAATCACCAAGGGCACTTCCTGGAGCATTCTGTGGTTTTTCTTTTGAGGTCCACCTATCAGAGTCCTGACCATGGCTGATGTTGCTTATCTAGCGTGAATTGACTAGATTGCATGCTGAAGTGATATGATTACAGGGGTTTTTTTGTGATAGCTACTGGAACAATCAGATAAAGATCTGCCTCACAGTCAGTACTTGCTCAAAAGAAATAAGAATGTTCTGTAAACAAATATATTTACTCATTCCAGAAATGGATGGTGAAATAATGTTATATTTTTTACTGAAATTGAGTTTCTACTGCTCTTAATCCTTCGTTTTCCATTTGCTGAATTTATGCCAAGGAACATAATTAAACAAAATCGAAGCTACTGCATGAGGAAACTCTTAGTATCATTCCACTAGAGATTATTTCAGACATTTTTTAATGTCTGTTCATTTCCATATATTTTGAAGCAGCTTTGGGTTTTATTAATATAGGATTAAAGCAATCCCTAAGTAAGTTAAAACTAAGCGTGACAGTATCTCAAACCACCACCATTTTCAGTTCATGTGTCTTCTTAAGTTTGGATGTTTGACAATATTTTTTTCCCTGACCTAAATCAAGCATTGGATGGATCAAGACTGCTCCCTCTATGATCTCTGTAGAGCGTGGTGGTTTTTTTTAATGTCATGTTCAGCTATTGGTTACTTTATGCTGAGCTGTGAACTGTGTGGTTATTGGAAGCAGCATTAAAAGCTAGGGAGTGCCTCTGTTTTCAAGAATAACTAGCACTTTACTGTTTTGGACATCAAGCTGATGTAGAACATACTTGCTGCTACATAGGATACATATCTGATCTGCAGACATCAGGAATGAACAAATCAAAACTGTCCAGAGTGAAGAGATTTAAAAAATTGTGGAGGGTGAGTGAAAAATATACATTAGCCTACACAAAAAAATGTAATGGTAAAAAATAAATTATAAGCAAGTGATCTATTTCAGGACAAATGACCAGCTGCATGTGCATTATCTGATCAAACTTAACAATGTAGAATTTGATTGTATATGCTTTGTTCCTTTGCAAATTAATTTCATTGTAACACATTTTTGGTAGGCACGTTTAGCTTCAATTTGATATGGTATGAGAAAAGTTTTAGAGAATTTGAACGAGAAGCAGTGTTTGTACGTAGAAAACACTTGCAAATACCAGCCTGATTTCTTCCATGTCCTTTAAAAAATAGATTTACTGTAACCTGTGTATAGAATAGCATTTTTTCACTCTCTTTCCACTGAAGCTGTATTTCAGAGCTAAGGGTAAGGCTGGTATGAAAAGTAAAACAGTGTGAAGCAATCTTCTTAGTTTTACCTTTTTGGAAAGTGGAACAAAATAGAACTGTCAAATTGAGGGGGGGAAAGTTTGAAAAAGCTGAAGTATTTTTTCTTGCCATTGATAATGAAGTATTTTTGAGATTATCAAGGAATAAATAATCTGCATTATCCACACTGATATTATACACATTTCAAATTTACATTGTTATCCACTGCAATGGTCAAATGAACTCAATTCTAATATCATAGCATCTTAATCCTAATAGCTCTTCCATAGTTTGTGGGATTGTAATACGATCACAGAGAAATCATACAGATCATTCTTTGGAATAAGTAGGCTTAATTTGATGCAACAAGTGAAATGGTTACATCTGTCAAGTCTCCTGAACTATTTTCTTCAGTTTTGATGGAACAGATTTGGGGTATTTTTTTGTATTGTGAATACATATGACATAAACATATGAGATAAACATAATTTATCTCAAAGCTTTAGGAAATCTTTAGGAAAGCTTTGAGATAAATTATCTGTGTGTGTTCAGAATATGGGCACTGGTATCACTTAATGAAACTACATGAAGTGGCTTGCATACAGTTATTAAATAGCATATATATTTTCAGTGTCCTGAAATCATTTTGATTTGCTTCACAATATTGATTTGGCTATTTAACATTAGCTGTGATATTAGCTGGGAAATTGATGATTTTCATGATTATACAGCCATTTGTAATCGAGAGCAGAGTAATATGGGATTTCCCTATTTTAAACGCTCTATCTTGCAAAGACAGTGATGTGTTTATTTAGGTATTTGTTTATAGGAAAATATGCATTACTGCTTGAGTGAAAATTACATTTTAATCACCAAACCATGTTTCAGTTGTGCAGAACAGAAACTATTTCCTCGAAAATTAAGGCATATCCATTACACATCAGTAGACATTATATCATATTAAGTGACATGAGATAATTACTGCTGTCAAAGCATAGCACTTAAATGGGCTTAGGAAGCAGTTTAATTTTAAGAAGGCAAGATGTCCTCCTTGAATAGAAATATTTTATTTACATATAACTTTTTATAGTGTTCTGCTGCTCAGCACTTCATCTTTTAGCATCGGAAAAGTTGGAGACTGTTCGTAAGAGCTATTCAATTGTAAGAATTTAAGCTTCCTGTATTTAGTGCACATACTGCCTCCCTACCTGAAGCTCTTGTACCATTTCCATCACCCTGGTATCTGGTACTTTAAAGCTACATAGTTCTGAAAAGGAAAGTTTCAGTTTTCAGTTTTATTGTTTGAGGTTTTTTCCTACTTCGGACTATTCCAACTAGAAATACACCCAAGCCTTGCAGAGAGTTATTATGGCTGGAATTAGACTATAATGGATGGACATTTTATCATGAAGCATTTACAGTTATAACAGACCATAATATATTTAAGCAGTAGATTATATATCTGTATAATATGGCACACGCTCCCTTCACCCACTTAACTCTGACCCTTAACTTGCTCAGTATTGATGGCTATATGAAAGTAATGTTTTACATAATACTGATCATTAATATCCCAAACAGTAGCTCTCCAGAGTTCTTCCCACCCTGTGGAATACAGTAGTAAACTGAATCCAATACCAGATAAACTAAATCCTTAATTGTTTTGTGATGATGAATTCACGGGATGATTGCAGAAAGGTTTAGAGAGCCTTCTCCTTAGCTGGTGTAAATAGTATAGCTACATTAAAACCAATGCGGTTATGCTGTTTTACGCCAATTGAGAGTGTGGCCCATATCATTAATTATCAACTCCCCTTTTAAAATTTATTAATAATAATAATTGAATGCGGGAAGTGTTTATTAAAATAAGAAAAATTTCAGAGATAATTCTGAAGTACTATCTCAAATTAATTAAATGAAAACAATGCTTGAATATTATCAATTATATTCACATCAAAAAAGAAAATTGTGTGTTGCTGAATAAACATCTAATTTAAACCAGCAAAAGGCACTTTGCCTTTATCCTTTCCTCCGATGTCCATTGAAGTCAATGGAAAGCCTCCCATTCTTCTCAGTTGAGTCTGAAATCAGGCCCCTGGGTGCACTCTGGTCTCCAAAAAGTGGATGATTTATATGACGGACGATTTTCAAAAGTGCTCAGCACTCAGCCGCTCCCGTTGAGGACAATAGGAGTGGCTGGATGCTGAGGATTTGAAAAATCTAGCCATATTTGTGCTGCACAGCTAGACTAATTGAGGACAGAGGGACAATTTTACTGCTGCTAGAAATCTGAAGAAACATTTAATCAAGGCTACATTTGTCCCAAGGTTGGCGGTGGGAAGAAACCCTACTGTGTTTGATTCTGAATGTGTTTGCTTTAAAAAAAATCTGTTTGTAGTAATTAAAAAGATTGAAGATTATAATTAATTTACATATGGGGGTGTCTTGAGGATTCATTAGTAACGTTTGTTAATGTGAGCGAAGTGTTTAGTTAACATTTGTTCCGTGCTTCGATACACAGTGCTAAGTATTTAGTTATAAACAAGAAAAGGAATTGTCATGGAATCGTATGAAAATTGATATGAAAGGATATAACAGCTTCTTTAAGACCACCGCAGGCTCTTCTGTAAGTCTTTAATTAGAAAATGTTTAAAGCACGCATTATTTATTCAATAGAATACCCCACTGTGAACGTACACATAAGCATTTAAGCGCTATTTCAAAATTGATTTTGACCCAATAGAAAAGAACAACTATAAAAAAAGCTATTTTGTGCCAAGTTTTTGAAGGGGATGTGTACACAGTAAACATGCATTATAACTCCCCCGCACCGCTCCCCGGCCCCCCAAAATCCCAACCCTATAATTTATTTAGAAAAATACTAATGGTGCTGGATTGAGGCAATAGCCACTTTTCAACATCTAGCTCAAGGAATCATCAAGGTTTCCATCAGAAACCTGTATTTTCCCACCTTTATAATTTGTTCATAAATCTGTTTTAAGTTGAAAATTGATATAAAAAGCATCAGCCCTGAAGCAATTTCTCTGTCTTTCTTTTTCTCTCCACCTTCAAAAAACAGTCCATGGGCTAGCTGCTTTTCAGTAATATGTACAGAGAAAAAGAGTGATGACCCTGATGTTCCTAAATCCTCAAAACCCCTCTTATTGAAACCGTTTAAAAAATTTTGTCACACTTTTAAAAATACACCCCAATCCTTCACCCCCTCAATCCAAAAAAGGTTAAAAATTTCAACTCACTACAGGCCCAATCCTGTCGTCCTGATTTAGTGAAAACGTTGTGACTACATTGAGAGAGACAAGGTGGGTAAGGTAATATCTTTTATTGGACCAACTGCTGTTGGTGAAAGAGACAAGCTTTCAAGCTTCTTCTTTAAGTGACTACCATGGGAGTTTTAACTGACTACCTTTCCGTTTGAGGGATGTTGCCCTCTACTGTCTCTCTCACAGACTAAAGGAGCTGCTCCTGATTAGTTACTAAAGGAGACCTCCCTTAGCTCAGGTGGTTTTTGTGTTGAAGGAGCAGGGTTCTAATACATGCCCCCCTGAGGGCATATCTACAAGGAATACTCCAGAAAGTTAAGGTGAATCAACTAAAGAGCTAAAGTGAATTAAACCTCTGTATGGAATCTCTTGCTCAGGGTTTTACTTCTTTGTAACTTTATCCTCAATTACACTGAATTAAAGCCACTTTACTACTGGGTGAAAGCATCCGTGGGGGTGAGGAGAGAGTTCACACAGCTTAATGTATGCACCTGGACTTCATATCTTTAGTAGATTCATTAGGTTTCCTAGGTGCCCCCAGGTAGCCAAGTTTCATGAGTGTGGCTTTATATAATAGTTGTGTCCATTTGTTTGTAGCACATAAAATAATTAGCAATAGGTTGCAGCTGCAACTCTGCTGAGAATTCTGTTGCGTCCATGCAGTGTTCAGGGTCTGCCTTTTCCACAATAGCATGACTTCTGCATGAGCCATAACCCCCCCCCCCCCGTCCAAAGGAGATGTGAGTACATAGGGTAAGTTAATGGCGCAAGACTTACACATGGACATACGATGGTTTTGAAGGGAGCATGTTGCATAGAGCATCTGCTCCTTGGTTCCTCTTCCTCCTTTCCCAGTGGTGGTTGCTAAGGAGGGGCTCACGGGACTAAGGTCCACCAGTTAAATAGCCTCTCCTTGATTAAGGAGGTGCCTTTCTTTTCTGTCATCTGTCAAGCAGGACCATGGAGAAAGCAACAATGGGTAGGAGAGAGTAGGAGATGAAAGGAGGGACTGGAGGGTTCTCACTCTTCAGTGCAGCAGCATAGAGGGCAGGCTGGGAAGGGCCAGCAGCCTCCCAGGAGACCTCCTCCCTCCTCCATTGGCAGCATGCAGCAGTGCGGAGATCGCACAGGTTGCCCTGCAGTCTTGTTCGGGGCAGAATCAGAGTAGCCTCCCCAGAGCATTAACGCAGACACAGAACCAAGCCAAGCCTCAGGAGTGCACCAGGGAAGGAGACTGCTGAGCCTGAGCAGAGGGAGCAAGGAGGCAGCCGGTAGGGGCTGGTGGTCAGGGTGGGAAAAGGCTCTGACTGCCCAGGGAAAGGAGTGAGGGTGGGTGTGTGACCTGGCTGGGGAGATGGGCGAAACAGAGGAAAGAGCAGTGGGAGCAGAGCAGGGAAGTTATTGGGAGTGGTATCGGAATACCTTTACTGGGGAGGAGCAAAGGGAAGACCCACTCCTCAGGCTGGTTGGTGTTGGTTGATTGATTTTATCTGGGAGATCGGAAATATTTATGGAGGGGCAGAAATGTATTGAGGGGGGTTGGGCAGTATCCGAGTCCCCCACCCCACCGGCCAACTCTTATTTTGGGCATCAGTCCCCACTTCTTGAAATCCCACATGTGGTGCGTATAGAGTGCAGGTCAGGATTTGAGAGCCCCCCTCCCTGTGATATGAAGCAGCACATCCTGCATTCAGTTAATCTGGGACCTAGGAAGCCAGAGAGAGATAAAGGGCATGTCTGTGAGTCCAGGGGCCTCTATGTTGTTTGGGGGAGTATAGGCCCTGGGTTAGCACTATGGGATGAGGCTCTATATATACACCCTTAATATCACATGTTTTAAAAGTAAACAGATGATCGTATTTTTACCTTCCAATACATGAGAGTCAGGGGCCTGTGTTTCTCCCCTTCAAACAGCCCATATTTTCAGGCTATGCAAAGGAACCAGAACTCTGCCCCATTAAAATGATGCCCCCAGTGTTTGTTCAAATCCACTTGGAAAGTGTTCAGAAGCGTGAGCCAGTAAAACTATTAAATATAAAACAATTTTATATAAATGGCAAATAGGTTGTTTATTTCTTTCCTTTTATGATGGTGAAAATGTCAAATTATTTATCTAAGGGAGACCAGTTGGCACCACTACTTTGAATGCAATGCAATTTGCTGCAGAGAATGACTGAAAATAAAACATGCTTTGCTATAAAACAATAATGCAAAATGTTTTTAATTGTTTTGGCTGGTAATTAGTTCTAGGTAAGACATTAGATGCTTTTAAAGAACATTAGTGTTACATTTCATAAAGATTACTTTTGTTCAGCTGGGCCTATTTCCTACATGTTATGAAAATACTGGAACACTCCTTAAATAGGCCAGTTCAGTAATAGTTTCAGATGCTGTTGTACGTTGCATATTGCAGATTCTTAGTAATGTAACTATTTCATTTCATACTTTAACATCTGGCTTCTAGGGCCAGATTGTGAACTCCTTATCTCATGTGTGAGCAGTGAGACTTTTCATGTGAGAGTTCATAATCTGTCGTCAAAGTTCAGTAACGATATTCAGTGTAAAATAAATTGAGCAAACTTCTGCAAGAATTAGTGAGTCTTGTAAGAATTAGTGAACTCTGATCAGGCTGGAATCACTTAAATCACTTGATTTTTTTTTAAATCATTGATTTAAATCAGACTTTGTAAAGCTCATTTGAAAGTATATCCTTCAGTGTTAGCTAGCAATGAAAAGCTATTTACATTTTCAATACAATGCAAACATATTGTGAATTTTTTTGTACATATGAGCCAATTTAAAAAAAAAAATAAGAGCCTAAAGTTAGGCTCCAAAGGGTGATATTTTCAAAAGCACCCAAATAACTTTGGATACATGTTGTGTGAGGTAATATATTTTATTTATTATTTACAGATGTTGATCCAATAAAAAAATATTACCTTACCCACCTTGTCTCTCTCACGAGCACAAATCATATAGACTTCAAACTGTAAAGCAACCCCTGATGAAGGAGTGTAGCCTTGTCAAAGCATTTCAGCTTTCTTAACTTGTGGAAGTCCAGTATATCAGAAGGTGAGGCTGGTTGCAAATACAGCAGGGACTACTTGATTATCAAATTTGTGTTTTGAGTTTTTGTTCCCAGCAGAAGGATGTTAATGAGGTCCCGGCCTTGTCTCCTTTGGCATAGGGTGAACATTTCAAATGTGACATTTTATATTAGAAATAATCTCTGTGTAAAACTGAAACTCTGCTAAATAGGAAACTAACAAATGAAACAAATACAAAACAGCCACATTAGCAGTTTAACATTACTAAATGGGAAGAAAGTAAAGCACTAGCAACATGTAAATAAAAAATCATGGTTTAAATATTAAAGATTTTTTTTTTGTAAATCATGACTCTTATCCACTCTGATTCTCATTGTGACAGAAGATACTAAAAACCACCCATAACTCATCCATTTTTAATTCTTTATGGCTGATGCAGTACTAATGTGTGTTTATAACCATCATTGTTAGCAGTAAAGCACACTGTATACAAATAATGTTGGCATTTCTATTTAGCATTCTGATTATGAATGAAAAGACTCTGGGTTTCTGAGGTGAAATCCTGACCCCACTGAAGTCTATGGCAGAGCTCCCATTGACCTCAATAGGATCAGAATTTCACTTCTAATTTTTCCAGTAAGTTCACCCAATTGAAAAAGTTGTGCTGTACCTGAGCTTAGATGCATCAATTGCACAATCAGGCAGTTTGAAAGATTTTATGCTTATTCAAGTGAGATGCAACATGTTCCTACATGGTTTAATTTATTTTTTAATTGACAGCACTGGAAGCTCAAATGCTGCAGTTAGCCACAAAACAGGAACAAGTGAGCTGCTGCAGTTGGAACTCCTTTGCTCAGTTGGAGGGACCATTTTGGAGCACAGCACAATCTCCTTGGCCTCTCTACTGAGACTGCCAGCGTGGGATATGTTGTTCTTTGTGGTTTGGGCTTTTCTCCATAAGGCACTGTCAGGGAGAAGCCACTAGTCCATTTCATGTAGGCCTCTGGTTAATTTCAAATGGGTCACTAGATAGCCATGATGATCTTTCAGTGGCTAGCTTCCTGGTTCGGAACTACAGCTGTATCTCATTATCAGACACTGGAACTAACCAGTCCTCCCCCCCACTTTTTTTTTTTTTTTTTTTTAAATAAATAACAAGCAAAACAGGAAACAGACCAAAGTCTTCATAAAACTTCCCTTCTTAAATCTACTGTTTAATTTTGAGACATCTGTGAAGAGCCTACTGTTGGATGGTGAGATTGTAGTTGTTGAATTAATTGGCAAACAGCTGGGCTTAATTTATTTGCATTCAGCAATCATATTTTTACCTGGGGTCTCTCTCTTTTTTCTGCTGATGTGACAGCATTAAGTTATAATGCTCTGGTGATGTTATTGTGGCAAATAACTTTATTCCTTGCTGGCTGGATGCAATATTTCCTGTGTCACAGAAATGATTGCCTGTTACTTGTTTAAATGGTTATTTATCTGTAGTTTGGTAGTACCTGGGGGGCCCTACTGAGACTGACATCTCATCTAGGTAGGTACCGCACAAATGGTCTGCAGGACAGGGATTGCCTCATCCTAGGTTTACAATATAAACAGACAATAAGTGAGAAGGGAAACTGAGGCACATACAGCATAAGTCACATGCCCAAGGTCATATGGCAAGCCAATGGCTGAATGAGAAATAGAACCCAGGTCTCTTGACTCTAAATCAAGGCTCTTCCCATGGGACCACACTGACGCTCAATTAAACAGTTAGTGAGTTCTACAGAATGCATTCTATTATAGCTCATGTGCCAGAGCAACCCTGAATGGTGGGGGCGATGAAGACCACTGTGGGTGAGGAAGAGCACAGCCTGAGCTGGGACACTGATAGGTCCTAGGTGGGTCAGTGAAGGAGCAGGCATAAAGATGTTAAGGGAAGCATACTTCAGAGCAGCAGCCGATATGCTACTTCTATAGGCATAGCCTGTGCTTCCCCCACCGCTGTCTGGCAGCAACAAAAAGGTGCGCAGGGAATAGGAGGCAAAAACATCACTGACTGGCTGGTGCACCCTCTCTGGGCTTAAAGCATTGCAGTCAGTGCTGCCTGGCCAATCTCAATCCCTCGTGTTTCTGGCGTAGTGATCATGTAGCTACGGCTGACTCCAGGGTGAGCGAATGTGCCTGGGATGCTGCCTGAAGTCTCTCTCGCCCCTCCCCAGGGCACACCAAATGGATACCCATAATTTGGCCTTAGGTGTTCCTGCTCTCTCAGAACTCAGCACTGGCATAAATAGATACTGCTTCATTGGCATTGGCCCTTTGTGTTCTCTTGTTAATCATATATACACATAGGCCTATTTGTACAATGTCTAGCCGTACTCAATGAGCCCCATAGATTACACTGCTCTACAGCCAAAATGCTTCTGAAATAAATGGAGTCAAACTTTACTAATTCTGGGTCACTGAGAACGAAAATGATGCTTAAAATTGTTGATTGGCTCTAGTTTTCAAGATATGCTATTGGGTCAGTATATACGACCCTTGACTTGGGAATGCTGGAGGATAAGTGAGTTATAAAGGGAAGGGATCTCAATTTAAACCAGAAATGACTAAAATACATCTTTGACTGGATCTATGAATAAATCTATGACTGGGTTTGGACAGTACTTGCTTTTTAGGCAAAACAATGAATGATGCAATCTGAAGCTGGTATTGCGTCATACATGATATGAATTGCATCATGTTATTCCTAGAAGTCATGGATGATGCAATCATAACGAAGCTTACATCACTCTGCTGAACAAATTGCCCTATATCAGCTCTAGAAATCATACAATGTCGTGCTCTCTTATTTGTCAGTGTTTGATTTTGCACAGGGACACATTTCTGTTTAGCCAAAGTGAGCAGAGATGCCTCGTACCTGTGTGAACAGTGCAGATAACTTCTGCTATGTTTGTGGTGAAGTGACTTTTGCATCACAAAAGCGCAGTATAACCACTATGGTTAAGAAAGCCTATCACCTTTATTTTGGCTGCATAATTGGAGATCAGGACAAGAGGTGGGCCCCACACATATGCTGCAACACTTGTGCAACAAATCTTCGCCAGTGGTTGAACAGGAAAAGGAAATCTATGCCTTTTGCAGTGCCAATGATTTGGAGAGAGCCAACAGATCATACCAGCAATTGTTACTTCTGCATGGTGCCTCCAGTTGGGAAAGGTGTGTCAAAGAAGAAAAAGTGGACTGTGCATTATCCAAACATTCCATCAGCTATATGCCCAATACCCCACGGAGAAGGACTGCCGGTTCCTGATGCACCAGAATCATTCTCACTTGAGTCAGACGAGGAAGAGGATGAAACTTCTGGTCCTGAACCATCAATGTCACAGGACCCACATTTTCTCCCATCCTCCTCCTCTGAACCACACCTCATAACACAAGGTGAACTGAATGACCTTGTCAGGGATTTGGAACTACCCAAGAGTAAGGCAGAGCTGTTGGGCTCCAGACTACAGCAGTGGAATCTCCTGGCAGGTGATGTTAGGGTTTCCATGTTCTGTGACCGTCAAAAGGATCTTGTCCCATTCTTCTTCATGGAAGGTGATCTTGTAGCCTGCAACAACATCGATGGTGTGATGGCAGCCCTCAACATCGTTCACGATCCAGATGAGTGGAGACTGTTCACTGATTCATCGAAGAAGAGTCTTAAAGCTGTTTTACTGCATAATGGCAATGTTTTGCCATCAATTCCAGTTGGTCATGCAGTCCATATGAAGGAAACCTATGACAACATGAAACAACTTTTGAGGTGCATAAACTATGACCAACATCAGTGGCAGCTTTGTGGCGATTTGAAGGTTGTTGCTCTCTTGCTTGGTCTGCAGACTGGATACACAAAGTACTGCTGTTTTCTCTGCGAATGGGATAGTCGTGCAAGAGATTCCCACTACATCAAGAAAGATTGGCCACTCCGACAGTCATTGGAGCCTGGGAGGAAAAGTGTTCAGCATCCACCACTTGTTGAATCAAGGAAGATTTTGTTACCACCCTTACACATCAAGCTGGGTCTGATGAAGAACTTTGTCAAGGCCATTGACAAAACACAAGCAGCTTTCAAGTACCTCCGTGGAAAATTTGCAAGGTTAAGTGAAGCTAAGCTAAAGGAAGGTGTCTTTGTTGGTCCTCAGATTCGTGAACTTCTTCGAGATGATGCATTTGACCATGCACTGCGTGGCAAGGAAAAGACGGCATGGAAAGCCTTCCAGTTAGTGGCAATAAATTTTCTCGGAAACAACAAGGCAGACAACTACAGGTTGTTGGTGGAAAACCTCCTCAAGGCATACAAAAACCTTGGTTGCAACATGTCACTAAAGATACATTTTTTGCACTCTCATCTAGATTTTTTCCCACCGAACTGCGGAGCAGTGAGCGACGAGCACGGCGAGCGATTTCACCAGGACATTGCAACAATGGAGAAATGCTATCAGGGCAAATGGAGCCCATCAATGCTTGCAGACTATTGCTGGACAGTGACAAGAGATGCTCCATTTAATGAATACAAGAGACAAGCCAAGAAGCGCCGAGTAGACACTGGATAGGACTAAACTATGTACATAATAGTTTTTTGCCTTTTGTTTCATAATAAATTTTATTTATATAACCCTTTTGCTGATTTTTAAAGGGTTACATAAACAGGACAGGTGAAATATTATCATGTAAAGCAACCATAAACACATGAAAAGACCTAGGTTTACAATTTATGATTAAAACTCTATCATCTACACAATATACATAGACATAAAATGTAAAAACTTAAATATCTTAGAAACAGTAGCCAATCAATTGTTTTAATTGTCATATTTGAATTCAGCACATCAAAATACATAATAAATAGCACATTTTATCTCTGAAGTAGACGACTTCTCAAAAATTGTAGACCAGTGTTATAGAATCATAGAATCATAAAATCTAGGACTCGAAGGGACCTCGAGAGATCGTCTAGTCCAGCCCCCTGCTCTGAGGCAGGACTAAGTAAACCTAGATCATCCCTGACAGGTGTTTGTCCAGCCTGTTCTTAAAAATCTCCAATGATGGGGATTCCACAACCTCCTTTGGAAGCCTTTTCCAGAGGTTAAATACTCCTATTGTTAGAAAGTCTTTTTCCTAATATATAACCTAAATCTCTCTTGCTGTAGCTTCAACCCATTACTTCTTGTCCTACCTTCAGTAGACACGGAGAACAATTGATCACTGTCCTCTTTATAACAGCCCTTAACATAGATGAAGACTGTTATCAGGTCCCACCTCATTCCCTCCTCAGTCTTCTTTTTCTCAAGACCAAACACGCCCAGTCTTTTTTAATCTTTCTTCATAGGTCAGGTTTTCTAAACCTCTTATCACCTTTGTTGCACTCCTCTGGACACTCTTCAGTTTGTCCACATCTTTCCTAAAATGTGGTTACCCAGAATTGGACACAGTACTCCAGCTGAGGCCTCACCAGAGCTGTGTAGAGTGGGACAAATTACCTTTTGTGTCTTACATATAACACTCCTGTTAATACATTGCATCAGATTTTTGACTCATATTCAATTTGTGATCTGCTATAACACTCTGATGCTTTTCAGCAGTACTACGACTTAGCCAGTTCTTCCCCAGTTTATAGTTGTGCATTTGATTTTTTTCCTTCCCAAAGTGAAGTACTTTGCACTTAATCGTTATTGAATTTCATCTTGTTAAATTCAAACCAATTCTCTAATAGGTTAGGGTCATTTTGAATTCCATTATCCAAGTCATTAATGAAAATATTAAATAGTATTGGACACAGGTCTGACCTCTGTGGGACCCAACTAAATATTCCCTCCCAGTTTGAGAGCAAACCTCTGATGATTATTCTTTAAGTATGGTCTTTCAACCAGTTGAGCACCCATTTATAGTAATTTGATCTAGATCACATTACCCTTGTTTGCTTATGAGAATGTCATAGAGTCCTACATGTGGGACTATGTCAGAAGCCTTACTAAAAATCAAGATATATCATGTCTACTGCTTCCCCTATCCACTAGGCTGGTAACCTTATCAAAGAAGGAAATTAGGTTGGTTTGGCATGATTTGTTCTTGACAAATCTGTGGGAGCTACTCCCTATAACCCTATTATTCTCTAAGTGCTTAAAAATTGATTGTTTAATAATTTGTTCCAGTATCCTTCCAGGTATCAAAGTTAAGCTCACTGGTCTATAATTCCCTAGGTCCTCTTTGTTCCCAATTTTAAAGATATGTACTATGTTTTCCTTCTCCAGTCCTCTGGGACCTCACCCGAGTCCTGTGAGTTCTTGATAATAATTGCTAATGGTTCTGAGATTACTTCAGCTAGTTCCTTAAGTACCCTAGGATGAATTTTATCAGGCTCCGCCAACTTGAATAAATCCAATGTATTTAAATATTCTTTAACCTGTAGTTTCTGAATTTTGGCTTGCGTTCCTCCCCCATGGTAAATTTTGTTGAGTATGGGGTCACCATTAACCTTTTTGATGAAGACTGAAGCAAAATAGGCATTAAACACCTTGGTTTTCTTGGTGTCATCAGTTATTAGCTCTCCTTCCCTGCTAAGAAGAGGACCTACATATTCCTTCATCTTTCTCTTGCTCCTAATGTATTTAAAATACCTCTTCTTGTTACATTTTATATCCCTTGCTAGGTGTAACTCATTTTGTGTCTTAGCCTTTCTGATTTTGTCCCTTCATGCCTGTGCCATTCTTTTGTACGCCTCCTTAGCAATTTGTTCATATTTCCAGTTTTTGTAGTATTCCTTTTTTGATTTTCAGGTCATTATCGAGCTCCTGATGGGGCCATATTGGCCTCTTTCTATTCTTCCTATCTTTCCTTCACAGCAGGGTAGTTTTCAGCTTTGCCTTTAATATAGTTTCATTGAGAAACTGCCAGTTCTCCTGAACTCCTTTTCCCTTAGATTTTCTTCCCATGTTTGTTTACTTATCAATTCTCTGATTTTGTTAAAGTTTGCTTTTTTAAAGTCCATTGTCCCTATTCTCCCGCCATCTCTCCTTCTTTTCCTTGGAATCATGAAATGTATCATTTCATGGTTACTTTTCCCAAATTCCTTTCTACCTTCAGAATCGCTACAAATTCCTCCCAGTTGGTCAGAATCAAGTCTAAAATGGCTGTCCCCTGGTTACTTCCTCCATTTTGTAAAACAAGAAGTTGTCCACAATACATTTGAACAACTTCTTGGAAATGTTGTGTTTTGCTGCATTACTTTTCCAACAGATGTCTGGGTAGTTAAAGTCCCCCATTACTACCAGGTCTTGTGTTTTGTATATTTGTATTTGTTCTAGAAATGCCTCAGCCATATCCTCCTTTACCATGTTGTCACCCCTATTTTCCCCCCTTTTATCTTCACCCAGAGACTTCCACTGTTTTCCCTCTCACTTCCTTCTGGACCTGAGAACAAGTGTGAATATTCTTGATGTATAATGCAACAGTTCCTCCCTTTTTATCCTGCCTGGCCTTCCTGAACAAGTTGTACCCCTCTATACCAGTAGTTGAGTCATAAGACTTATCCCACCAAGTAATTCTGTGATGCCAGTTAAGTCATAATTTAGGTTATGTACTAATACTTCCAGTTCTTCCTGTTTATTCCCCAAACTCCTCGCATTTGTGTCTAGATAGCTAAGATATTGAGCAGATTCCCTCTTGTTACTTCTATGAACACAATGTAAATTTATGTGTTGTTCACTTCCCTCACTCCCCTCCCCCACCTTTTTTATGGTTACCTGTTGGCTTTTTGTCATCTGCCCCTTTTGAACCTAGTTTAAAGTCCTCCTCACTAGTGAGTCAATGCATGAAGATGCTGTTCCCCTTCTTTGTCAGGTGGATCCCATCTCTTCCCAGCAGACCACCTTCCCAGAACAGCATCCCATGGTTGAGGAAGCCAAAGCCCTATGAAAGAAGCAGTGACCTTTCCCACGTTCACTACCATCTCCAACCAGCTGGGAAAGTGGATTTTGTCAATGAAGGGTCTTGTACCCTATGAAAAGTTTCATGCCAAAATACCCATCTATTTTGATTGTCACTGTTCAATGTATCAGCACAGCTGAGCTGTGTTAAGAGTACCAAAATGGCATCCCATCAGAAATAAGTGGTTCAGGGACCACAGAGTTATAGGGATTGATAGTAGGTTACAGAGCTTCTCCCTAGGATGGTATTCAATTCTGGATGATGGCCCTGATTCTGTGTTCTATTGCAGGACTTTTACAGGGGTTAAGCCTTTTCAAAGAGACCACAAAATTGGCTTAACTTGTGAGAAACCAGTTATTGCACTGGTCTCAGCTGGTAGGCCACGGACAGAATGGATATGGAGACTATCATCTGTGTGCCCATAGGGATCAGCTTCTAGCCCAAAGGTAGGACTAGTGCTAATCAGAAAGGGGAATACATTTTTAGTGAGAATTTGTACACTTCCCTCCCCTCCCCCATCCCACTTCCTCATGGAAACTTTGTTCTATGGTAAGTTTTTCAACCAGCTGTATCAGGGAAACATGGATGGGACAACATAGAAGATTCACTGTGGCAGCCGTCCATAGAATCATAGAATATTAGGGTTGGAAGCGACCTCAGAAGGTCATCTAGTCCAATCCCCTGCTCAAAGCAGGACCAACACCAATTAAATCATCCCAGCCAGGGCTTTGTCAAGCTGGGCCTTAAAAACCTCTAAGGATAGAGATTCCACCACCTCCCTAGGTAACCCATTCTAGTGCTTCACCACCCTCCTAGTGAAATAGTGTTTCCTACTATCCAACCTAGACCTCCCCCACTGCAACTTTAGACCATTACTTCTTGTTTTGTCATCTGCCACCACTGAGAACAGCCTAGATCCATCCTCTTTGGAACCCCCCTTCAGGAAGTTGAAGGCTGCTATCAAATCCCCCCTCACTCTTCTCTTCTGCAGACTAAATAATCCCAGTTCCCTCAGCCTCTCCTCGTAAATCATGTGCCCCAGGCCCCTAATCATTTTCGTTGCCCTCCGCTGGACTCTCTCCAATTTGTCCACATCCCTTCTGTAGTGGGGGGACCAAAACTGGATGCAATATTCCATGTGTAGACTCACCAGTGCTGAATAGAGGGGAATAATCACTTCCCTCGATCTGCTGGCAATGCTCCTACTAAAACAGCCCAATATGCCGTTGGCCTTCTTGGCAACAAGGGCACACTGCTGACTCATATCCAGCTTCTCGTCCACTGTAATCCCCAGGTATTTTTCTGCAGAACTGCTGCTTAGCCAGTCTGTCCCCAGCCTGTAGCGGTGCATGGGATTCTTCCTTCCTAAGTGCAGGACTCTGCACTTGTCCTTGTTGAACCTCATCAGATTTCTTTTGGCCCAATCCTCCAATTTGTCTAGGTCACTCTGGACCCTATTTCTACCCTCCAGCTTATCTACCTCTCCCCCCAGCTTAATGTCATCTGCAAACTTGCTGAGGGTGCAATCCATCCCATCATCCAGATCATTAATAAAGATGTTGAACAAAACCAGCCCCAGGACCGACCCCTGGGGCACTCCGCTTGATACCGGCTGCCAACTAGACATCGAGCCGTTGATCACTACCCGTTGAGCCCAACAATCTAGCCAGCTTTCTATTCACCGTGTAGTCCATTCATCTAATCCATATACTTCTTTAACTTGCTGGCAAGAATACTGTGGGAGACTGTATCAAAAGCTTTGCTAAAGTCAAGATAATCACATCCACCGTTTTCCCCATATCCATAGTGCCAGTTATCTCATCATAGAAGGCAATCAGGTTGGTCAGGCATGACTTGCCCTTGGTGAATCCATGTTAACTGTTCCTGATCACCTTTCTTTCCTCTAAGTGCTTCAAAATGGATTCCTTGAGGACCTGCTCCATGATTTTGCCATGCTCTCTATCAGTTCAGTGGCACCTTTTTGAGAACTAAAAATCCCAAATAATGACTGTAATTAAGTGGGATATTAATGCCTATAACATCTACAGGATCAGATTGCAGCTGGCTCCAGTGTGTGGGTACCGGTGGGGAGGACACAAAAAGCATTTGGATCCCTGGCACAGGTATAGACAGCTGTGGTCCCTGTGCTGTCCTGCGTGCAGAGATTGCTCCTTGCTAGTTCCCCCTGAGCCACATTGACTCCAACACAGGGTGGTGTCTGACAACCACAATAGATTAGGAGAGATACTTCGATTATAAACTCACTGGGGCAGGGAACGTCTCTTCATATCTATACAGTGCCCTGCACAATGTGACTGGGACCTCTAGGTGCTACTGCAATGCAAATAATAAACAGCAATAATAAGGTAGAGATTTTCAAAAGTCTCCAAATTCCTAAAGGATTTAGTAGCACAAGGTCAGTGAGACTTGTGTTCCTATATCCCTCAAGTGCTTTTGAAAACTTCCTTCAGTAGTTACTGGGCTCAATACAGGGTTAAGTGGGCGAAATTCTATCACTGGTTTTATACAGGAGGTCAGAGTAAATTATCTAATAGTCTCTTAGTTTTATATATGTACCTAGGTAGGTAAATAGGATGTTCAAGTCCCCAGCGTCCTGGGTCTAGGTGCAATAGTCCATATCACTGTAGCACTGAAGTACTTTTTATAGTCTGATAGTGAATACACCATATTTCAGTGTGAACTCTGTAAAAGTTTCATATTAATTGAGGGAGGCTTCAGAACTCGATTCCCTAAAAAAGAAGATAAGAGAGGCCATTTTTGCAGCTATGTTGTGTATCTCTTTGCACACTGTGCTTCAAAGAGGTGCTGCTAAGAAACGTGACACAGAGAATTCCTGCTCTCAATTTCAGTCATATTTCCTGTCAGCTCTGCCAGTATCACTTGCTTGCACAGAAAATGTGGTGTTAATGTTAAACATTATTAGGAATAAATTTAGTTATTTTTACAACAAAATAAAACACAGCTGAGATTTTTTTTATAAGGCACTTGAATGTCTCCCCACAATTACTGAACGTATGGTAACTCGTAAATTCTTTATAGTTTAGATTCTTCTTTGACAGCTTTTTGCCTGTTGAATATGATCTAGAGTTTGTTGTTTATTTTTCTAATTAGCTCCCTTTTCTTAGATACTGCACAAGCTGGTATGTGAAATAGTCATTGAAGTTAGGGATGGAAGAGACCTGTTATATAATCCCATCCAGCTCTGTATCAATGCAGGGTTGCTTTCTAGTGTGCATTTTCTAGTACAGGTATCTTGTGCAATCTGGTTTTAAATGTTGCAAGCTATGGCTGTGATCTTGCAAAGAATTAAGCACAGGCTGAACCTGATGCACTGTAATTCCATTTATTTCAGTGGAGCTATTCACAATGCGTAAAGTAAGCAGATGCGTAAATCTTTATCGGATCAAGTCCCATGTAACTTACTCTCACTGCCCTGGGATGCCTCTGTAGCCTAGTACTCTGTTTCTCACAGTTGCATTTTTCCTTCTCAGTTTCATCCCTTTATACCTTGTAAAGATAGAAACATTAATTATATTCATATAATAAATACCTGCTCTCCAGTCTGGGTTTTATCTTGTGTGCCATATCCAAGTAGCTGAGCTTGGCCGATGTGGGTTCTGTGGGAGGAGACATCTGTGACTTGTGCTACAGCTCTGGGGCTCTCTCCTACTCTCTCTGCCCTATTAGGATTTGCATAATGATGGACCTGCCTTGTCTCACACAATGCTCAATTGCTGAAGGATGTGCAAGAAACCTCTGCAGAGCCTGAGCTTCAAATCCTTCTCCCCCAACCCTGTGCTGCAGCACTGCACAGATTCCACTGCATTCAAAGCCATTCTGTGCTGCAGTGAGGAGACAGGATTAACCCATTGGTGTCTACGCCCCTCAAATATTGTAGACTGTTACCATTCCCCCTTCCTCCCCCCACTTGGCCGTCTCTTACCCAAGCTCCTGTCTGAATATTTAGCTCTTTTAATCTGTCATTGTAAATCAATACCTCCAGTCCTGGATTGCTTTTGTCGATCTTTTGTGATCTCCCACCAGTTTGTCAGTCTTGAAACATGGTGCCCAGAACTGAATGCAATACTCCAGGAGTGAACCCCTGGCCCCATTGAAGTGAATGGCAAAATTCTCATTGATTTCAATGGGCCAAGGATTTCCCGTTTTACGTGATAATGCCAGCACCACATAGAAGATGATTGCCTCTCTGCTTCATGACATAAGTCCTCAAAGTGGTTAGTTCAGATTTCCATTGGCCTTTCTTTCTACTGTATCATATTGCAGATTGTTGTTTACCTTATTCTCTGCTATGAACTCCTAGGTCTCCTTCACTGGTATTGTTTCCTGGATCTCTCCTTCCTATTATATGTAGAGCAACAAAAGTGGTCAGGGAGTTGGAGTGATAAGTGTATGATAAAAGATTAAAAGAGCTAAATATGCATATAGTGGCTTGGCTAAGTGATGACTAAGAGAGACAGGTTATAACAGTTTGCAACTATCTGAAGGATGGAAACACCAAGGAAGGTGAGGAAATATGTAGTGTGGTACATTGAAGTATAATGTAGAATAAGAGATGAAATTTGAAAAGGGAAATGCTGCCTGAGAGCTGCCTGGAAGAACTGCTTTACTACTATAGACTAGTCTCCCCAGGGAAATGGCTAAATCCCTATTCCTTTATTTGAGATTTCTAAAACTGGACTGAAGGAAACACTAGAGTATTGATTTTAAGGGAACAATCCTGCATTAGCAGGGTTATGGACTGGATGATCTAATGATTCTTTTCCATCACTAGCTTCAGGGATCTGATGGTTCTCTGAATTTACCAATATCTACTGAGGATAAACAAAATATAAAAGATGTGTATTAGTTTGCTATATGATGCACCGAGAATATTCTGAATTTGAGGAATATATTGTAGCTGCTGAAATTAATTCTGACCTTCATAATTAGTTATTACCTCTAATCATACCCTCAGCAAAGCAATTTGATATTGTTTCTCTTGATGCTCAGAAAAAAGTTGCTGCCTGTTTCTAACAGTAGTTTTTATTCTAAGGTGCTGTAATAATGCTAGTATAAATAGTATCAGTGCAGTATAACCAATATAAATATCATGGAAATTTTGCTCTTTCTGATTACCTGTAGGAAAGACTAATATTAAGCCCTTGCACAGTGTTTTAAATGTTCAAAGTGCAATATAAACATTAACTAATGTTTACAGCAGCCTTCTAAGGTAGGCATCAGTATCCTCATTCTGCAGACTGGAACAGTAGGACAGAGATTAAGGACAAAACTTTCAAAGATGGATGCCTAAAGTTAGGCAGGTAATTCACATGGAAGTCATTGGGTGCTCTCAAAACCAGGTCACTTTGATCTGGGTATCTAAATATGGGTGTAGATACCCTATTTTAGACCTTCAGATTGTAAAATTTAGTCCTTAGACACTAGCCCGAATCTACAGGAGTCTTTACCAAAACTGGGATTAGAACTCAGAAATTCTGACTCTCTCGTGTGTTCAATTCCATGGATAGGGATCCCCATCCCTCTAGTGATGTCAGTTTCTTCAAAGGTTTCCCAAGGGGCTACCCATATACAATAACAATTCTCAAGGGAGAGAACATACATTACTGCAGTGAGGGAGGGGTGTTTTGAAGGAACTTCATATGCTGTAGACATTGCTGGAATGGGTTTCTCTTACTGTGAATGGGAGGCAGATGAACTCCTCCCAAGTGATATGAACTCTCTGTAGGTTGAAAACCTCTCTCAGCAGTGCCAGATCTTTGAAGTGGAAACCTTCACAGTGTGAGGGAATGTTTGAAGTATGAACTCCGCTCTGCTCAGGACACCCACCCAGCACTGATCAGTGGGACTGTATAATGAATGCTAACACCTGCACCACCGTTTTTCTTTATATTTGTACATTTTTACATGTCTCTTTATGGCTGCTGGTCTCCCAGGCTACACAGCAGTAGTATGGGGCCACTGAAGACCTCCCACTTACTAGATGCAATATTGCAAGCCATTCCTATGGTGGCATTCAGTGCCTCCCCCCATACACGCGCAACTCCTTGGCATGGGGTGGGGGCACATTCTCCTCTGGCTGGCTGACACTCAAAGGGTAAAAGTGTAAAGGGGCCACATGACCAAGAGCCAGATCCTGAGTTGGTGTAAATCATTGTAGTGCTGTTGATTGAATGGAGCTATGTTGGGTTACATCACCTCAAGTTCTGGCCCCGTGTCTCCCTGGCTGGTGGTATGAATAGGGAGCTTATCTGGGAAGATACAAAGGGTTCGTGGGGCTGAAGATTCCACCATTTGGCAATTGTTGGGAGGAACACCCTTCTCTGTTTGGGAAAGCCCTCCACAAAGGCACTGGGCAATTGCCACCTCCTATGATCAAAGACAGGAGACCCCACCACTCACCCGCCTGCACTGATAGGATGTGCTCTTGCATGAACAAGAGGTCAATAACCCAGCCTATGACTGTCGTAATTCTCATTGGATGTGCAGGCCCAGCAGTATCATGCTGCAGAGGCCGTGGTGGCAGGCGTGACATAGGTGGTCTGGCTATCTTTTGAGTAGGCTGTTCTTGAGTGAGAGACAGCATCCTGTGTCTGGAAGGCCACAGATAACTAAAGCACTTCCTGTATTGGGCAAGACCAAGGGGACTGCAAGGCAATTCGGAGTGGCTCTATGATATTTTAGCAGAGAGTGAAATGATACTTGGGTACAGACATTAGAAAGTACTCATGGAGCATAGACATTTTTCCATAGGGAAAAAATAATCCCATAAATCTATTTTTTCTTAACGTATCCTCCTTTCTCACCAGTAACCATAAAATAATTATTCTATTAAAGAAATGGAGAAGGTGATGACAATTCTTCTGGCAATTGGGTGATCTGATTGGCTGTGAATCTGTGAATGCTCTAATTGAAGCAGGACATTTAAATAAATATTTATTTTAAATGTTTTGCTTCAATTAGAGCCTTGCTGCAATCCATATTTAGACTTCATTTTCAGCCAGAGCCACCATTCTGCTTCTCTTATCACAAAACTGGATCAAGAAAGTGGGTCGCAGGTGTTTTGATCCTTCTCACAAAGTTCTTTGCTGTTGTAGGCTCCTGCACAACCATCATGTGTTTTCACAGTCCTGAGGAAGATGTCTCAGGATGCCAGACAGGGGCATTGTAACTTGGCCTACTGCAAAGAAAAATATACTAGGTTCCAGTAAAAAAAAAAAAAAAAAAAGATTGTTAATGTAAAAAGTGCTCTGAATGCTTTCAAGGATGCTCTAAAGAGGAGAGCATTATTACTCATGTCAGAAATTGCTGCTTCTGTAGCATATCTGAGCAAACAGGGTTCCAGGAATGAGTAGATGTCTCGAAATTGTCCATTGTATCCTCTCTGTAGAAGACGATTGGTCAGATCTCTTACCCAAGAGAGAAAGTGCAATGTTGACTTATGAATATTGTTTCTGCATTTTACATACACTGCTTGGAAATGTCCTCGTGGTAGCTTAGTATGTTAGAAGGTTATTATTAATTTTTTAGGAGTATGCAATTTCCCTTAGGATGAATGACTGCATTTGAGCTATTCCTGTTCTACGCAAGTGGTAAGCAAGATCAGAATCAGGCCCCAGAAACTTCCATAAGAGTTTTGGGTGCACAAGAAATGCAGTAGCAACTGCTTTGCTATTACTATGAGGGCCACTAAGGCTGATGCACAAATATAAGTTATCCCCGACCCATGTGTAATAGTTCCCTTATGTTCAATAATGGAAAGTGTAATGAAGGGAACAGAGGTATAGGTTTGAAGAAAGTTATGCCCCAAGGCTCCAGACAATTTTCTGGTTGGCCTATATACTGTGTTTATATCTACCAATTATCCATAAATATTCAGATAGAAAGCTCCTAGCCTGACCAGAGTATCTTAAGATATAATTTATTATGAGTGCATATTCTGTTTATAGAACTTTTTCCCCCCCACTTTTTCATAACCACAGCTTACCTGTGATATTTCAAGCCCTGCCTATTTCAGACCCCAGGGTGATTTAGCCCATCGGGATACATTATGGATAGTTTCTCTACCCATGTCTCACTTCTGCACTCTATAATAAGTACTGAGCGATTGCTCTGTGCTTATATAATTTGTAAAATTGATCTGATAACTAAACGTCTGACTCACTGACAAAGGAAAAGGAAAGACAAATTAAATGTCTTATGCAATGGTTAACTGCACAGCATTATTTGTAACTGGGTATTGGCAATCTACCTAGCAGACTATGGGAGCATCAGAAGCTAGCACACTTATGAAACTGCAGTCTCTCTATTTGTCATCACACACACGTATCAGCTACAACATATTTTAAGTGAGGGGAACTTATGCAAGTGCTGCTTCCCCTGCCCACATGGAAGTGCTGGTTGTAGTAGCGGACCCTTCTCCCTGGATCCCCAGGGATGTCCCTCTGCTGAGACACTGCAGAATCTGTGGTCCAGAGTAATGGGCAGAGGTAGTGAGAAACAAGGCACTGGCTGCTCTGTAGAAAACCAGGTGCGGTGTTAACATTGCTGAAAACCAGAACTCCTGGGGAATCCTCTCTGTGACTGCTCCTGACCAGCCACAGCATCCTAGAGCCATGCTGGCGAGGGATGGCAGAGGGATGTTGCTGAGGGATGTCTAATGAAACCTACCCAGAGTATTGTTTTTTTGTAAAGAACAATAATGATCCTTTCTTTCTGAAGAGAATTGTTCAGTAGTATATTTTACTGCAAGTGCGCTATTCCTGAGGGGTGGGAATCACTTAATAGATTGGAGATTTACAGTATTTTGTTAATGTGTATGTGCATCTCCTATATGATAGGGTAGTGCAGGAGAAGGCCTTTTTAATTAAAAGGCAAGACATAATGTTAGGGGGCATAAAGGGGTGACTATATGTGGTCACCCCCATGGCATCAGCAATGACTCCCTTCCATAAAAGGAAACCACCTTTGCTTTTAGTTATCTTTTCTCTCTTGGGGCCAGTCTTTTTCTCCTCCCAAATCAACTGATTTTTCAGAAACCACAAAATCCCACTAAGGTCCTATATTCTCCCCTCAGTAGCCTTGTCTGTTCTGGGAAAATGCATAGCGTTAGAAAACTTGTTAATATACATGTTCTAAATTATGATATTTAGATATCATTTTGCTCTTAATGTGATCAGGGACAACTTAGCAAAACAAACAGTTTCCCTGGCTTTCTATGACGTGTCAACCACAACCAGCCAACACATTTTAAAACATGGCTTGTCTAAGCTAGGTGCTAAATCCTGTTTAATGTATTTGTTCTCATGCCTACACTGGGAAAACTCATCATGATGCAAAACAAGTCCAATGTATGCACATAACTCCTGTTGATATTTAACAAGAGCTACGTGCAGGTGAGCTACTCTCGATGGCTCAGTGCCTTAAGACTGGGATGCAGAGCCTCTCCCATCTGGTCCAACAGTTTACATCCGGATCAGTAGTAGCCATCCCATTGCTGTTTGTTGGGCAATGTGAAGTGTTCCAGGTGGGCCAGTGGCAGTGCCACAAATAGCACCATTCTAACTGGCACTAATTACCAGCCTCAGCTTCTTGAATGTTCATGGAGTCTGAACTTAAGTTAGAAATTGTCCCTCCAAAATAGGGTGGAGCCACATTGTTTGCCCAGCGCGATCAAGCTTGTATTGCCACTGTTTTGTTATTTTGTTGATAACTGGAGGATTTCAGCCTCCCGGGCTGTCAGTCTGGCACTTTACATGGGCACTGCATTAATTTTTTTAATTCCAGCATAAACTAAGAAAACCACAAGAATCTTAGGCAGGTGCTGAGGGAATACTGACCCAACACAATTTCAGTACATTTTACTTTGCAGGGGCAGATCAAAAATTGTCCAGGGTCTCCTACAGTATATCCTGTTTCTGGACTATAGATGGAGAAATGTGGCCAAGAACAAAGTTGAGCAGAGATTCTTGTGTCTGAGGATGGAGACTGACTGAAATAGAGTAGAAACTAGACTGCTCAAAATTTTTATCCTGCAGTTCTGTGTCTTTGTATTCTATAGACTTTGTTGTCAGGGTGTGTGAGAGAGCTGGGTTTTTTGAGTGTTTGCTTTTGAAAGTAATAGGGTAATTTCACTAAATCATAAATCTGCTGGCTGTTTCTTCTTTGAGGTTGTGGAGACAGATGGGGCAGATTCAGTTTATATTGTGCTTTCTTCAGTGAAGCACAGCAAATTTGTAATCTGGAGAGAGAAAAAAACACAACACCAACCTTGCATAAGCAGCATTACTTATACCAAATGCTGTCCAATTATTTAGTGTGAAAATAATCTTTGTAGTTCCTCCCTGATGTCTAGACTGCAGTTCACCATATCTTTTCCATAGCCCAAGTATCTTTCCTAATCTCCTTTCTTGAGTGGTAACAGCTAATTTAGACCCCGTAAGGGTGCGGACTCACCTCCTGCTGGTCGTCTGGGGAATCAGCTCAATCCAGCCCGGAGCGCCCTCTGCAGGCTGGTGATCTGCCTTGTCATTCGCACTGGCCCCCGTGTCCCTCCCAGGACCCCGGTGCCCCTTGCTCTGGGTGCTGCCCCCTGGCAGTACCCACACACGCTGGGTCTCCCCTCCCAGGGGAACCCCCACCCACATACCCCACCTCGCCTCAGTATCAGGCTACTGCCAGTCATCATCTAGCCCCACGCCTGGGGCAGACTGCAGTATCAGCCTACTCATCACTGGCAAGGAGGGTTTGGACCTGCTGCCTTGGCCTACCTCCGGGCTGCCCTCTGCAACCCCCAGTACCTTTGGCCCAATGCTAGGCCGCAGCCTGGGGCTTTCCAGGCTGGAGCTCCCCAGCTCCTCTGCCTTTCCCCAGCCCTGCTCCACTCAGGTACCTTGTCTCAAGCTCCCTGCAGCCAGGCCCTTTTCTCTCTGAATGCAGAGAAAGACTGTGTGTGAGCTCCTGGCTCCCTGCCTTTATAGAGCCAGCTGAGTCTGTTTGGGGCGTGGCCCCAGCTGCAGCCACTTCCCCCAATCAGCTCAGCCTTCAAGCTGCCTTCTCCCTGGGCCATCTCAGGCCCTTCCAGGGAGGAGCAGGTGTCCACCCTGCTACAGACCCCATTATTTTGTATCATCCCCATAATTGGAATTATGTTTCTCCATCTGTATTACTTTGTATACATCAACATTGAATTTCATCTGCCATTTTATTGCCCAGTCACCCAGTTTTGCGAGATCCCTTTGTAACTCTTCGCAGTCTGCTTTGGACTTAACCATCTTGAGTAATTTTGTAATGTCTGCAAATTTTACCACCTCACTGTTCACATCTTTTTTCCAGATCATTTATGAATATATTGAACAGCACAGGTCCCAATACATATCTCTGGGGGACCCCACTGTTTACCTCTCTCCATTCTGAAAACCAACCATTTGTTCCTATCCTTGGTTTCCCATCATTTAGCCAGTTGCTGATCAATGAGAGGACCTTCCCTCTTATCCCATGACTGCTTACTCTGCTTAAGAGCCTTTAGTGAGGGACTTTGTCAAAGGCTTTCTGAAAGTCTAAGTACACTAAGATCCACTGGATCCCCTTGTCCACATGCTTGTTGACCCCCTCAACGAATTCTAATAGGCTGGTGAGGCATGATTTCTGTTTACAAAAGCTGTGTTGACTCTTCCCCAACATATCATGATTATAGATGTATCTGATAATTCTGTTCTTCACTATAGTTTCAAACAATTTGCCTGGTACTGAAGTGAGGCTCACCGGCCTGTAATTGCCAGGATCGCCTCTGGAGCCTTTTTTAAAAATTGGCATCACATTAGCTATCTTCCAGTCATTTGGTACAGAGGCTGATTTAAATGATAGCTTACATACCGCAGTCAGTAATTCTGCAATTTCACATTTGAGTTCCTTCAGAATGTTTGGGTGAATGTCATCTGGTCCTGGTGACTTACTACTGTTTAATTTAGCAATTTGTTCCAAAATCTCCTCTAGTGACACATCAATCTGGGACAGTTCCTCAGATTTGTCACCTAAAAAGAATAACTCAGGTGTGGGAATCTCCCTCACATCCTCTGCAGTGAAGACTGATGCATATAGATGATGGAACTAGAGGTGCTGGGGGTGCTGCCAGACCCCCTTTTAGAAGTGGTTTTCATCATGTACAGGGTTTACAGTTTGGTTCAATGACTCGCACCCCCACTATACAAATTGTTCCAGGACCCCTGCTGATGCAAAGAATTCTTTTAGTTTCTCTGCAATGGCTTTATCGTCCTTGCATGCTCCTTTAGCAAGTTGATCATCCAGTGACCAATGGTTTCTTAGGAAAACTGTTTCTTGGCAAAACAGAAACAATGTTTCATGAATTGTGGCCTGTACTTATCTTATTTTATGGTAACATGGTCCTGGATTTTAACCTAGACTTAAACTATTTTTGAAATTAGGTACCATGTGGCCATTAATGTACATATATGAAGCTTGCTTCTTTGTGTTCTGTTTATTGATTCTTTGGCACACAGTTTGCCAATCTAGATGTCACTTCATTAAGGAAAATGGAGAAAAAATGGAAGGAATAAGTGGATGAATTGGAATTCTGAATATGCAATAATTATATGCTTCAGACTCA
Organism: Emys orbicularis; assembly: GCF_028017835.1. Classification (NCBI taxonomy): domain Eukaryota; kingdom Metazoa; phylum Chordata; order Testudines; family Emydidae; genus Emys; species Emys orbicularis. The sequence continues at coordinate 281,340,188 of NC_088684.1, read as the reverse complement.
CATATATATGAGTAAAAGACTACATCTGAAATTATAGTATAGTGCAAAAATTAGACATTTTAATCTATTAATATATGTTTAGTTTATCGTCAGTATAAAGCTAATTACTGTGAGCTAAAATGTAATTTTTTCTGGGTACAATTACCAGTGAGGACAATGTCTGTTCTGGTCAGGTAATTGAAAAGCTGGCACCATTCCTGTCACTGAGTACAAAAGAAATGCCACCAAAAAGCATAGCAGCTTTTCTCCTGTAGTTGTAATTTGAAATTGTGCATCCTGTTTTCCCCCCCTCCCATCTAGATTAGACAGCTGTACAGCAATTGCTGTCAGCATGAATTGAGCAAGCTTGCAAATTGCCTTCAAAGTCATCCAAGAAAGCAACTTTATCCTTCAAAGTTATTGAAATATTATGTTGATATTATGTACAATTATTCAGATAATTTATCAGTTTTCTTCAGGACAAGTTAAGTGCACTCTGTGTGTTTTTATCTGGATGACTCCTAATGCATGGCAACTTGAATTATTCATAAATTGTCCTTTGGTTGCAGGAATCTTTATATAGCTTTTGTTTGCTAATGCATTTGATAGGCTCCTTTGTGCAATAACACATCTGTATATTACTAGCAGTAAAATAAATGTTAAATTATACATTCTATAGTTCTGCATTAAGAGGTGGTACAATAGGATTCATCATTTTTCCTGTCTTCCTGTTTACAGATAATTCATACTATGAAATTGTCTTGAAGTTCATCTAAAATACACTATTATTGTACAACTATAGTATCGTGTGTTGATGCAGAATTGGCACTGTTGACCATTCATTGTTAAAACAAAGGTAACACTTAAAGCCCAAATTCCAAAGTTGGGAACCTCAGTAAAACATCCAGATTCCATATTTAGCCCATACAACTTTCATGTAGACAAATACAACTGGAGTTTATATATGTAAGTGATGGTTTGATCATCATCGAAATGCAGTATCTGAGCATCATGTAAAGGTGCCCATGTGTGAATCTGAAGTTATGAAGGCACTAGTGGACAAAAAATTAGGCCTGGGGTCCGAAATGCTTGCAGACACAAATTCAGTTTGTTTCCTTTCATACTGTATATAGTTTCTTATGGAATAAAGGGCTAGCTGATGCAAAGATCCATAACTGCCTGTATATGCATGCCATAGTGAATCTATCTATCTATCTACTTATATGGTTGTCATCATCTGACTATATGATAATCTTGTAATCTGCATTGGATTTTAACTTCACAATATGTCTGTGAGGTATGGAAGAATTATTCCCATTTTACAGATTGGGAACTGAGGTACAAGGCAGACAGTGACTTTCCCAAGGTCGTACAAGGTGTGTGTGGTTTAGCCAGCAATTGAACCCAGGTCGTCTGATCCCCAGTTCAGTGCCCTATCTGCTAGACCTAGCTCCTAAATGACTATCAAGTAAGTTTATCAGAAGTAATAAAATAAAGGGTAAGAGGAAAGATAACGCAACTGAAAAAGGGCTAGGCTTTGCAGAGTAAATTGTAAAAGGAAGATTTTATTGTTTGAAAATAATATATAAAAATGGTGATTATTTTTAAAAATATCTTAATCTATTGTCTTAGAATTCCAATATTCTAAATTTCCAGGGGAGCATGTGGTTAAAAGTAATCAGAGAATTGTTATTAACCTCTCTTGAATTAAGAGGATGGATGGTTGAACAACCTTGGAGGGATTCCAAACCTTCATAAACGTTGTGAGTTAGGATATAATAGACTTGTTAAATCTTATCATGTTTCAATTAATCCTTAGTATAAAGATTATTCCTTTTCTACAATTCGTAATAATGTTTCGATGGCTGTTAGCCTACAAAACATTGCAGAGATCAGCAGGATATATTTAAAGAACAACTGCTTTAACTGAAGCTTATGGGCCTGGTTCCCCATTTCATTACAACTTTGTCAGTCATTTACACCTGAGTAAGGTGGGTGTGAAATGCCACTAGATCAGTGGCATTCACATCAGTGATAGTGTTTTACAACTAACTTGTGCTTGCTTTGCACACGTGTAATGACAAGACAAATGGTAGGGGCTCGTGGGTGGGTGGGTGGATGAATCATTCCAACAGGAATACTGTTTAGAGACAGGAGACTAGGAAAGTGCAACCTCTACCCTACCCTTAGTGAGAATGCACCATACATACCCAATGCAGAGGGCCAGCACTGCTGGTCACTAGGGGGCTTTGCTCCTTCCTATCCCTTTTTGGACCCTTTCGAGTGGCTAGTGCTTTTGAGGGCACCAGCTGCAAGCAGCTCTCGAGCTCTCTGAGCATGCCCCTGAGTGCAAGACCTGTAATTGTTCCAGGCCCTTGCATCTTTGGGGCAGGGACTGTCTTTGTGTTCTCTGTTTGTACAGTGCTTAAACAAGGGGGTCCTGGTCCAGGACTGGGGCACCCAGGCACTGCAGTGCTATAGCAGCTAGGTGCTATACAAATGATGGCACAAGAGGGAATGAGCCTTCTCCTTCTCCTCCTGCCCCAGCTCCTTTATGTCCAAGGACCAGCCGGGTTTAGTCTTGAACATACCGTGTGTTTGAAAGGTCATTTTCTTGGGGGAGGAGGGTTGGCTTTTCCAAACTAATTACATGACTAAACTCTCACTACTAAACTAACTACACTACTAAACTGTCTTCCTGGGGGGTCTGATGGAACTCTGCGATGACAAAGTGTGGCCCCAGGAAAATGCTGCATTAGACAAAGTGTTAGAGTCAGATACTCCCTTCCACTGTATAGTATGAACGGGGAGCAAAGGACTGGAAATCCTTTCAGACAGGGTAAAAACTCTCCATTCAATCCTGTCCAAGCCCCTCTATGTGAACACTATGGGGTTCTGATTCCGCAGGTTTTGTCGGGCTCTGACCACTGCAGTATGATGGAGCCAGGAAGCAGTTACTTTGTACGGGGTATGCGCCCCTCTCAAACAAATGGATATACTGCAAGGAATCCCTCTTGAGAACAGCGTTATCTTCAGCTCAGTGCTTTCTAGTCCCCTTTCGAGTGAGTTAGGTGTGTATGCAGCAAAAAAGTGCCTTGGGCTTAGTCTGCATGACAAAGTTGCATCAGTTTCACTCAAATCAGTTGTTTAACTAAGTTGATTTAAAAAGTGCAAACCTCTGTGTGGACAGGCTTATTTTGGTTTAACTTGAACCCATTCCTAATTTGGTTAGTTAAACTAAGTTAACCTGAAATCAGTGTCTCCTCAACCTTTTGCACTATTTAAACTAAATGGATTTAAAATCAAAACTTTAGGTAAAGGAATGCAGATGAGGAATGTAAATATCGTTTAAAAACTTAACCATTTAAACGATTAAAAATATTTCATTTAAATGGTTAACTGATTAAAGAGCCGGCTGGTTCGCCGTTCCCAGCCAATGGGAGGTGCGGGAAGCGGCGCGGGGACATGCTGGCTGCCACTCTCCGCAGCTCCCATTGGCCGGGAACGGCGAACCGCAGCCACTGGAAGCTGTGAGCGGCCATGCTTGTGGATGGTCAATGTAAACAAACTGTCTCGCAGCCCGCCAGCGGATTACCCTGGCGGGCCGCAGGTGGCCAGCGGGCGGCAAGTTGCCCACCAGTGAGTTAACTGGTTAACATTTTACATCCATAGTGCAGGCAGGCCCATAGACACCAATGGTAGAATGACTAATGAGCAAGTTGTACTGCTTGGGAGACTCTGGGCCATTGAGCAGTGCAGGATCAGGGATGGATTTCCCTAGAGATCCTTTTGCTCTGCATTGCTAGTGGCTACACCCCTAACCACCTATACATGGCTAATAATCCTTCATACTAGACAGCAGAATTCATTGATCTTTTATTCTATGTGGTCACCTGCCCCGAGTTTTGTGTGTGTACTTTCCCCTGCTTTTAAAGAAGAAAAACAACAACCTTGTGGCAGGGGAAAATATAGACTAGGTCCCTACCAAATTCACGGTCCATTTTGGTCAATTTCATGGTCATAGGATTTTAAAAACCATAAATTTCATGATTTCAGTGATTTAAATCAGAAATTTTATGATGTTATAACTATAGGGATTCTGACCCAAAAAGGAGTGGGTTTTTTTTTTTTGGGGGGGGATTGGGAGGTTGTAGGGGGGTTGTGGTACTGCAGCCCTTACTTCTGTGCGGCTGCTGGCGACGGCGCGGCTTTCAGAGCTCGGCAGCTGGAGAGTAGCAGCTGCTGGCCGGGAGACCAGCTCTGAAGGCAGCGCCGCCGCTAGCAGCAGCACAGAAGTAAGGATGGCATGGTATGGTATTGCTACCCTTACTTCTGCACTGCTGCCTGCAGAGCTGGGCCCTCAGTCAGCAACCACGACTCTCGGGCCTCCAGCTCTGAAGACAGCAGCACAGAAGTATGGGTGGCATGGTATGGTTATGTGCTGCTGGTAGGGCACTGCCTTCAGAGCTGGGTGCCTGGCCAACAGCTGTCACTCTCCAGCCGCCCAGCTCTGAAGGCACACTGATCCCCCTGCAACTCCCCTTTGGGTCATGATCCCCAATTTGAGAAATGCTGGTCTCCCCTGTGAAATCTGTATAATACAGGGTAAAACGCACAAAAGACCAGATTTCACAGGGGGAGACCAGATTTCACGGTCCGTGACACGTTTTTCATGACCATGAATTTGGTAGGGCCCTAATATTAGTAGTGTAGCTAGGGGGATGCAGGGGAAGCAGCCACTTCCCCTCGGCATATTTTCCAAAAGAGGCGCCTTAGTTAGGGGTTACCATGGCACCAGTGTGCGGGGCCCACGCTCCGCTCTGAAGCTTGGCCTGCCGGGCGGGCGCTGGGCTTCTGCAGGCAAGGGGGGGCCAGCACAGCCAGAGGAGCCATGGGGGGGGCGGCATGGCCGGAGGAGCGAGGGGGGCTCGGAGGCGCTTTCAGCGCAGAAAGCCGCTTGCACGCTGTGCACCCTGAGCCTTGGAGAGGTGGGGGCACTGCGCCCTAGCGCACGGGCCCCTCCCCAGCTCAGGCAGCAGGGCCCCGGGGTGGTATCCAGTGCCTCCGCTGCTGCTGGCGGGAGGGAGAAGCTGCTCAATCCCTGGGGCCATCTCAGCGTCCTGGAGTCGAGCCAGTGGGTGGGGAGCCTGGCTATGGTGCCCGGCTCCCGGCTGCAGCGCCCGGGAAGAGCCTAGCGGCGGCGCCCTGGGAAGCAAAGGAGAGCCCCCAGCGTGGGGCGGCGATGCAGCTGGGAGCTGCGTGCCGGTGACTGTGGTGGGGCGGGGGGTGGGGGGGGAGGTGGGAAGCTTGTGGCCGGCCCTGGAGCTGCTCCGCCCGCCGCAGTGGTTCCCTGCAGGGGCTTGTACCATCCGGCTGCCGGAATCCCTGAGCCTCAGCCGCCGCCTTGCACATGGCAGCCCGCAGTGCGGCCGGAGGAGCCAGCCAAGGGGAGGAGGAGCCAAGGGGGCGTGGCCAGAGGAGGAGCCAAGGGGGGGCTCCTTTTTAATGTTTGCTCCCCCTGCTCTTAGAACCTGGCTATGCCACTGCCTAATATGGACCCAAATATCTAGAATCTTTTTATATATATTGAATTATTATAACCTTGAATTCTGAGAGCAATTCTAATGGCATAAAAGGCTATTCCTTTCAAAATGGAAAGTGCAATATCTCCCTAATATAGCAGTATGGATTGGTTGTTAACTACATTGCGCCAATTTAGATAATCAGACCTAGAATCCCTTAACTTCATAAATCATGAAGTTGGTGTGGTCATGCTGAGAAGAAGAGAGAATATTAATAAGAAAACCATAAGATTTGATCTCCTCGAAATATTATTTGATTAGTTTTTATTTTAAAAAGCTAATTAGAAAAGTGATTCATATTTCACTGATTTCATCTCTTATAGTCTGTATAAGGATGTGAAAATTATTTATAAAATATCTGTGTAGAATACTAATTTTGGTATGTCTTTCTGCAAGTCCTATTTGAACTTTATGTTATATTTACTCTTCGTGTACTGCAGTGCTTTATGGATGTGATTTTTTAAAAGACACATAGGGGATTTAGACACACATTTCCCTCTGAAATTAATGGAGTAATGTATCAGAATCCAGCAGGTGACTTTGAAAATCTCAGACCATATCTTCAAAGTGTTGTGGAAACATTAATCATTTAATCTTTGGAACTCCCCTTTGAGAGAGGTATATACCCATTAAATATTATATTTGTGTAAGCTTGTACATCTAACATATGTACTAGAGTCAAATTATGTGTAACAAAAGGCAGGTCTACACGACCGCTTAAGTCAATGTAACTTACGTCGCTCAGGGGTGTGAAAAAGTCCCCCTCTTCTCCCCCCTCCCCCCCGAGTGATGCAAGATACAGTGATCTAAGCAGTGTCCACACTGGCGCTATGTTGGCGAGAAAGCATCTCCCGCTGACATAGCTTCCACCTCTTGTGGAGGTGAAGTAATTATGCTGACAGAAGAGCTCTCTCCCGTTGGTGCAGCTGCACTAACGTAGCACTTCTGGTGTAGACTAGACCAAAGGGATGAAAGAAATAATGGACCTGATCTCATGTCTATCCAAGTCAATGGATAGACTCCCTCTGACTTCATTTGGCACTAGTAGGAATCATGAGCCTGATCCATTATGTATTCTGGCCTATAGAAGAGAAGGGGGACATGAGGTAACCAAGCTACATCTCCAACGAGGCAAACCAAAATATTTCAGTTTGTGGGTGTTATTTCTTGACCAAAAAAACCTAAAAGAAAACAAAATTGTGTGCAGTAAGCAGACACATCGTTAAGTTGAAATCCTTATTTTTACATTGAAAGTTTTGATAGAAAATTTTGACCAGCCCCACTGTTAACCTAATATGCTCTTATGCCAGTACAATTTTTTACTTTTAATACTCCTCTCCCTCCCCAAAGTAATAAGGATAATAGAGACTCCAGGCCCATCTTGTTGTAGCTAGGAGGGACAACCTCCCTTCAAGTTAAATTTAAAGGACTTTTTTTTAATTGGGCCGTAAAGAGAGAGAGAGAAAGAGAGACGGGATTTGAATTCTGGAGCTCCTGGCTCGCAGCCCTATAGTAGACAATATTTACAAATGTTTTTTTCTATTCTCTGTAAGTTATGATTCTCGTGATCCTTTGTGTGGGTGGTGATGGCTGATACAGACCTCAGAGGTCCTCACTGTTCTAATACACCCTTTATCTCAGTTTTCCCAATAAGGGGAAGCAGCATTGCTAGATAGGGCTCCAGGGGAAGCTCGAAGCCAGAAGAGTTGCTCTTTCAACTCTGGCAAGTTGAGAGGAATACCTGGATCCTTCTGGAGCCTGATTCACTGAAGGCAAATGCTCTAACGGAAATTGTCTGGGGAGGTGCTCTCCACTTACCCCTGGATCTTGAGCTGCCCATTCCTAGTGGCAGTTTCTGGAAAGTAAGCCCAGCCCGGGTATGATATTTTGTAAGTGCTTGGATTTATTTTAGCCACCAGCATGCAGGCTCTGGGAGGAGGGACTCCAAGTCTGTTCCTTTTCTGTGTTGCTCTCCAAACCAAAAAATGAGCCTCTCTAAGGCCTCTTCTAAACTTAAAAGTTTTGCTGGTATAGCTGTACTGGGAAACCCTTCTAGTGTAGATGAAGTTTATACCGGCAAAAGAAATCTTTTGCTAATTTCACAAACTTTTTCGCTGGTATAACTGTGTCTGCACTAGAGCTTTTCCTGGCATAGCTGTGCCAGCAAACAGTCACACCCCAACCCACATAGATATGACAGCAAATCTTTTAAGTGTATACCTGGCCATAGAAGGCAATTTGAGACTTTTTGTTTTTTGTTTTGTTTTGGACGAATCTCTTGTGGGGGACTGGAAGTGTGGTTGACAGAAAACCATAACATACATCTTTAAATTACAAAAACCACATTGAATCTAAAAATCACACTATTGCCAACTCCCTTGGGTTTTATCGCCGGTATCGGAATTTCAGAGGGTCCTGCAGCCCATCTCACAATGACGTGAGAAACTCCAGCCCTCTCTCAAAGTTCAGCCCTGCTGAAAGCTGGTGGAGTCTCTCGCCCTCTGCTCGCAGTGTTCTCACGGGACGGGAGGAGGGAGCAAAGAGTCCAATGGCACTGAAATATAGAAAGCTCTGAAAGGTGGCTGATGTTGTAAAGATATTCTTGCCTGTAAAGATATGTAAATCTTTATTGGAAAACTTGATACGTAGAGTGAGCACTTTGTGTTACTTGGATGTTTGTTGTTCATTTTTCCAGCTCCATTTTACAGGCCTTGTACAGTATATTTCTAAATATAGTTGTGAGTTAAATAAGTTTATCATATTTTAACTTTATCACACTATAGAGCTGCCCACTGAATACTTACGTTATACCAGTGTACAGGAACTTAAATATGCTCCACTTTTTCCCACCAGCATGGATGCCTTCTGTAACGGGGTTGGGACTCACCACTGCGGCGCCTCCTACTGATTACTCCGGGAATTAGCTCAGTCCAGTGGAGCATCCCCTCTCGGTGGTATCCCGCCCGTTGTCTTGCCCTCAGTTGGCTTCTGTGCCCACGTCGCTCACCAACTCGCGGCGTCCTCTTCAGGACCACTGCCCTCCGGCAGTGCCCCTCAGTCCATCCACACCCCCTTCCGGGGGATGGGGGTGTTCATCAGCAGTCACTATGTCCAGCCACCGTAGTCAACCACACACCCCAAAGTCTAATCCCTCCTGTCAGGGATCTGGCGTGGTCTGTAATGGCCGCTCCCTACGGCCAATGGCTGGGAGTACTGCAAGGGGGGGACCCAGGCCCGCCCTCTACTCTGGGTCCCAACCTAGGGACCCTCTGGCGGCAGCCTCGCTGTCCTCCTTCTCTCCCCTCGTCTGTCTGCTTCCCTGGGCCGCTTCCCCTACGGCCCCTTGCACCGGCTAGGCCCTTCTCTTCAGGGCCTGCAGCCTGGCAGGCCTCAGGCTAGAGCTCCTCTCTGCTCCCTGAGCCTGGCCAGCACTGTGCTGTCTGCGGTGCTAGTCTCCCTGCTCTGGAGACAGACCTTCCCCTGTCGAAGGCCTGGGACAGACTGCCTGCTCCCGTCCCTGAGCAGCCTTCTTATAGGGCTGAGCCTGGCCCTGATTGGCTGTCTCCAACCTGGGCCCTGATTGGCTCCCAGTAAGCCCTTCTCCCATTGGCTGTACGTCTGCGCAGGCCCACTGGCCTGCTGCAGTCCATACTCTCAGGGAGTGGGGCAGCTGCCCCACTACACCTTCCCTCCAGCCCATCTCTCCACTTTTGAAGGGATACTTGAGAGGGAAAATCCATCCTAATAATGAGATACTATTAACAGAAGCATTTGAATTACCTTGAAACAAGTCTCTTGCTACCTAAGACGAGACCAAATAAAACAAAGGCTTAACCATTACACATCTTCTCCATTCTAATTCTCCTTAAATATGTTTGTGTATCTCCAGTATAAATAGAGTCTCCATTTGAGCAGCCAGGAAGAGGCATGTATGCAGTATAGGTTGACTTTTCAACCTGAACTTATCACACATATGTTGCCAGAAGAGTAGAAGGGAGTTAAAAAGTCAAAAGATGTATTAAAAAGATGGCTAACATTTGTTTGTTAAATTTCATGGTTTGTCGGACCAATGTAGTGGTTTTTGAGGATCTGATTCATTATTTTTGATCTCTTGAGGTTGGCAATACTGTTATCAAATACTCCCATTTTGCATAAAAGAGAAAAGAACTGATTCCAGTCCTAACACAGAATGTGCTAATTCTCTGTACAGGAAATAAGGTTAAAGCAAAAGCTAAGCAGTGTTTGTATCGAATGGCCAAACTGCAATACTAGCGCTATTACTGAACTAGCCAGACTAGTACACACTCGTGTGTGAAGGATTTTACCCACCTGACTGCAACCCTGAAATCTTGTTCTCCAAAAGATTCCTCCTACTGTATTACATAAATAGAACTTAATTTGTTCTTTATGTTAAAATGCAAGGCGTTTCAATGTTTAATTCATGATCATTTTACCATATGAACTTTTTATCTCTGTCTGTGATGCTCACGTGTTGGGAAATAGCTCTGTTATGCCTCTGTCTAGGAGGCAGAGGAGATTGACTTACTTTTTTAGAGGGTATTTCTGTGAGCCATTATGAGGAGATGAAGCAACTCTCATGGTGAAATTCAGAGGTTGACCCTGTGAGGAGATGAGTGCCCCCAAGTTCATTTAGCTTTAACCAGAGTTAAGAGTGCTCAGTACCTCATGCAATTGGGCTTTGAGAGTTCATAGAAGGCCATAAAGGACCATTAGATCACCTAGTCTGAACTCCTGTATATCACAGGCAACTACATTTCACCCAGTTACCCTACCTGTATTGAACCCAATAACTTGTTTGACTAAAGCACATCTTCCAGAAAGGCATCCAGTCTTGATTTGAAGACTTCAAGAGATGGAGAACCCACCACTTCCCTGGGCAGTTTGTACTCAGTGGTTTGAGCATTGGCCTGCTAAACCCAGGGTTGTGAGTTCAATCCTTGAGAGGGCCACTTAGGGATCGGGGGCAAAAATCAGTACTTGGTCCTCGTAGTGAAGGCAGGGGGCTGGACTGGATGACCTTTTGAGGTCCCTTCCAGTTCTATGAGATAGGTATATCTCCATATAGTATACCAATGTTTAATCACCGTGACTGTTAAAAATGTGTGCCTTGTTTCTAATTTGCATTTTTCTGGCTTCAACTTCCAGCCATTGGTTCTTGTTATGCCTTTTTCCACTAGATCAAAACAGCCCTTTTGTACCCAATATTTTTCCTTTCAAAGGTAGTTATATACTGTGCAATCAAGTTGCCTCTCAATTTTATTTTTGATAGGCTAAACAGATTGATCACTTTAAGTCTCTCAAAAGATCTTTAAGGCTCTTTTTGTAGTGCCTGAATCATTTTTGTGGCTCTTTTGTGCACTCCCTTCAGTTTTTCAATATCCTTTTTAAAATGTGGACCCCAGAACTGGATGCAGTATTTCAATATATGTCTTGCCAATGCTGTATACAGAGGTAAAGTCACTTCCCTACTCGTATTCGCCAGTGCCCTGTGTATATATCCAATAATCTCATTAGCCCTTTTTGCCACACTCTTGCACAGGAAGGTAATATTGAGTTGCTTGTCTGTCCACTGTGACCCCCTAAATCCTTTTGAGAGTCACTGCTTTCCAGAATACAGTCCCCTATTCTGTGTGTATGGCCTGTGTTCCTTGTTCCTAGTTGTATAACTTCGCATATGACTGTATTAAAACTCATTCTATTTGAATGCGCCCAGCTTAACAAATGATTCAGATCATACAGTGTGACTACCCTTTCCTCATCATTATTTACCACTCTGCCAATCTTTGTCATCTGCAAATTTTATCCAGCAGAAACTTTTTAATGTCTACTTCCAAAACTTTGATGAAAGTGTTCAATAGCATCAATAGTTCCAATCCCTGTGGAACATAACTAGAAACACCGCCATTTGAAAGTGATTCCTCACTGACAACTACTTTTTGAAATCAGTTAGCAAGTTCATTTAATGTGTGCTTTATTGATAGCGTATAGTGCTGATTTTGTAATCAGAATTTCATGTGGTATTAATCCAAATGCCTTACAAAAGTCTAAATATATTACATCTGAACAGTTATGTTTATCAACCAAACTTTATACCACGTTGAGTGGCAATTATTAATTATATTCTTATCCTTTATTTCTTCTTCAGTGAAATCCTGTATCAGCTTTTCTATTATCTTGCTTGGGGTCGCTGTCAGGTTAACTGGGGTCTCCCCACTTGCCCTTTTGGAGTATTGGTACAACACTAGCACTCCTCTAGTCTTCTGGAATTTCTTTGGAATACCAAATAAAAAAAATAACATCAATGGACCAATGATGTCCTCAGCCAGCTTTTTCAGGACTCTTGGGTGCAAGTTATCTAGGCCTGCTGGTGTTAAAAAAAACATGTTTATCCTCAGTAGATGTTATTTAACACCCTCCTTAGTTACTAATGGACTGGAAAATATCTCATCATCCTCATGTGATATGAGTACATCATCCTGCTTGTTTCCAAATGCAGAACAGAAATATTTATTGAACACTTTTGCCTTTTCTGCGTCCTTATTAACTATTTCACCATCTCCACCTCGTAATGGGCCTATATCCTCGCTAAGATTTCTTTTGTTCCTAATATCAGGGCTGCCCAGAGGATTCAGGCGGCCTGGGGTCTTCGGTGGCAGGGGGCCCCCGCCGCCGAAGACCCAGCACTTTGGCGGTGGGTCCCGGGGCGGAAGGACCCCCCGCCACCGAGCTGCCGCTGAAGACCCGGAGTGGAAGAAGCTCCGGGGGCCCAGGCCCCGCGAGAGTTTTCCGGGGCCCCCGGAGCGAGTGAAGGACCCCGCACCAGGGCCCCCGAAAAACTCTCGTGGGGGCCCCTGCGGGGCCCGGGGCCTGGGGCAAATTGCCCCACTTGCACCCCCCTCTGGGCGGCCCTGCCTAATCTACGTAAAAGAACAAACTAAACACACACACACACACACACACACACAAAACCAACTTCCTTCCTGTTGTCCTTAGCCCTGCCAGCCATGGATTTTTCTTTGACGTTTTTAACTTATCAATTTTCTACATTTCATAGCATTCTAATTTATATTGATTGCTATTTCCACTTTTTTTTATTTGTTATATATTGCTTTTTTTAAATTTCTAATTGCCATCTTCATCACTCAGCCAGGGTGGGCTTTTAGCCAAAGCTACCCTCCTCCTTGATTGCAGAATTGTGGTATTTTTTGGCCAACTAATGAATAAAAAGAATGAATTGCTGTGTCTGTAAAGTAACATTTTAAACATTGTGTAATACATTTTCAAATGAAGAATAACTTACGATAGTATCACCTCGAGGCCCCAACCAAGAGCAGTGATGTTAGGTGATATACACACACATGGTAAAGTAGGAAGGATAGTCCAGTGGGACTGAGCACTGGATTGAGACTCAAGGACTGTCTAGCGGACAGTTCATGAGATCAGACCAGTGTAGGCACCCTTTACTAGAGGGGCCTCTGAACTTTAATGGGAGTGTTCCATGATGCCTTGGGGAAAGGGTGAGAGACTCTCTCTTCCAGGCAGTGCAGGAAGAGCAGGGGTGGACTCCATTTTGGGAAAAGGAGTGAGATTGCTGCTGTGGAGCTCTGTCCATACCAGGAGCTGCTGCTAGGAAGCCAGAAGCTGCTGCTGAGAGCCTGCAGGGGCTTTGATCGAGCAGGGAGCCTCAGAGGCTGTTGACAGCTTCACTGGAGCCAGGGCAGAGACTATTGCTGTGACTAGAGCTGACTGACCTGGGCCTGCAGTGAAGGAACTATGAGTAACCCCCACTCTTGTTTGGGAAAGTACTTGCAAGGGAAGGGGCACAGCAGAGAGACTGAGTCTGAGGAGAGGCAGAGTGATCTTCCCACCAAACCAGGACCCAGAGCTGCTGACATTTGGTGGGGCCGGCTCCAATCGTCAGAGGGGTTGTGTAGCTTGTTGCCTTGGCTGGACTGATACACAGACCCGACAGAGTGCTGTCTCCAGCTGCTGATCTTCCAGCGCGCCCACGCAAGCAAGTGACTAGGACTCTGAAATCCAGAGGAGTGTACGCTCTGGGGTGGGGTAAATGGTGGCAATGTAAATGCCAGTTAGAAAAGTTTCATTTATCACTCTATATTATATTTGTTAATTGATTTTGTTCAACTGCCCCCTGTGGATTTAAATTAGTAGTGACATTTAATCTTAGTCTGTTATACCTTGATTTTTTTAAGTTGTTAAGTTAAGGTGTGTTAACTCTAATTTAAGTATATTGGATGTATATTATTTATAATTGGTATTTGAGTTAGACCCATGCCACAGGTTATTATTATTACTATTTGAAGGGATTTATTCCTGGAGGTTCTCAAGGCAGGCTATTGAGTGTGTAGAAGGGCCAGCCAGGTGGAGCCACCACCAATTTTAACTTCCTTTAGGAGTAAAGGGACTGCAGCAGAGAGGTGAATAGAGGATTCCCACCTATCCAACATCACTACCGGGATACTCAGGATCTTCTTTAATGTCAACAACATCAGGAGTCCAGGCACACAGGTGAGTGTTGCCTGCTCCCGAGTAACCAGGGAAGAAAGGGGGGTCACACCAGCATTACTCAGTGCCACTGGTACACAATAATGGACTAGTAGATAGTGCACTGGACTGGGTTCAAATTCCTGGCTCAGCCACAGACTTTTTGTGTGACCTTGGGCAAGTCACTTAATCTATTCCGTGCCTCTGTTCTCCAGCTGTAAAATGGGGATATTACTGTGCCTTACAGGGGTGTTGTGGTACAATCCATAAATGATTGTAAGGTGCTAGGATACTACAGTGATGAAGGCCTTATTGGAAAAAAATCACAATAAGAGAATGTCCTTGTCCTGAACAGTTTACAATCTGAATGGACAAGATATAAAAAGGGTGTGAAAAACAGAATATTATCCGTGTTTTACAGATGGGGAAGCAGAACAATAGACAGAATAAGTGATTTGCTCAAGGTCAGAGGGGAAAGTTTGTGGCAGAGCTGGGAACTGAACTCAGATCTTTCGATCCTGGCCAGTGCCTAAACACAAGACCAGTCACTCTTCCTCTTGTAGTATATAAATTCACAACAAATATTATTGTAATTTAGTTAAAAATATAAAGCTCACCCTGGTAATTCATTGTTCCATTGCAGGAATTGGTATTTATGGTTTCGTCACTAGAAGTGGTCAAGCACGCAGCCAGTGGATTAGCTTTTATGGTTTCATCATGGTGGATATGTCAGAATTTACAGTGCACTGCTCCTTTCTCTTTCGCTGTGTCCAGGCCTTCTTCCACGTTGGCCAGGGCCATGGAATGCCTTCCGTTTCCTAGCTGACCAAACTACCACCCTCCCGAAACTGAAATCTTTCCTAAAGACTCATGACTTCAGTGCTGCCCAATTAATAATAACCCCGCCCCATGTTATGTCCTTATCATGGCTTCCCAGTGTATCCTGAGATGCCTGTGTCTTCTAGACTAGATGCTCTTTGGGAAAGGAACTGTCTATACTTTAGCTTTGTACAGATCCAAGCATCCCACCTGATACAATGCCAATTCAATCAATGAGCATTGAGTCTAACCGGTGTTGGGTCAGGCCCTTGTCATTGCTTACATAACAATGATAATTACAGGTCTGTTGTGGTGTTTTATAGCATTTGTTGAGGCCAGAGGCAAACGAGACAAAATAACTGATTTACTTAGTGAGATGAATTCAGCTGAGGGAACAAACAAAAACACTGTTAACAAGGAGAGAGAGCAGATTGCCATCAAAGCTCTCTTACCAGTGCTGAGTGACAGTACATTCAACCAATGACTCATCCGATTATTGCATCTTTGGATGATCCATGATGCCACTAGCAGGACAGTTACCTAGCAACTACTGAGTCTTTACAATTAACCCTTCAAAATGGCAACATATGCCTCAAAAACCTATTTATACAGACACTTCTGCTACAATTGAATCAATATTCTTATTTCAGTGCGCTCTGAGCAATATAGGGGGCAGGTTAGAGGGCTCTTGAAAAGTAACTTGGTTGAATCGGACAGGTCAGTGGAAACATGGCCTGCAAAACTTTCTCCCCTGCTCTCACCTCTCCTTTGCATTATATCCCTGAAGTGTGTACAAATCTCCATCAGGAGTCTCTCAGTTGGACTCACTGAAAAGCTCTCACGGTGTGAAGCAGGAGTGCTGAAGGCCAAGATGTCCAACCTAAAGAGGCAGTGAAGCCATGGGGCTTACCCTGGAGGAAGAATGAGACCCATAGGGGGTCTGGCACACTGAAGGGTTTCCTCCTAGAGACTGTTCCAGATCTGGGGCCATAGCACTGATACTATGGAGCCAAGAGAGCATGCAAACACCTTTTTCAAGAAAATCTGTGCAAAATCTTTCCTTCATTCATATGACATGTTTTTCATAGATTCCAGGGCCAGAAGAAACCATTGTAATCATCTAGTCTGACCTTCTGTATTACACAGACCATAAAACGTCCACCAAATAATTCCTAGAGCATATCTTTTAGAAAACATCCAATCTTGATTAAAAATGTTCAGTGATGGAGAATCCACCAGAACTCTTGGTAAATTGTTCTAATGGTTTTCACCAGGAGCCCTATGAAAAGTTGAAAAGCCGCTGCAATTTCATGTAAAATTTTGACCAAGAGAAGGAATACTTATTTTTTAGAAGGACTGGGGGCAGGAGTTTGTGTCTTTATTCATAGGCGCTGACTTCTAGTTTTCCCTGGGGATGCTACACCCCAAGGCCCCACCCCACTCTGCCCCTTCCCCCAAGGTCCCGCCCTTGCTCCGCCTCTTCCTGCCCCCGCTCTGCCCCTCTTCCCTGAGGCCCCGCCCTCACTCTGCCTCTTCCCACCCCCGCTCCACCCCATCCCCAAGGCCCTGCCCGCCTGCTGCTTGCTGCTCTTTGCCTTCCCCCAAACCCCTCCTCGAGCTGCCAAACAGCTGTTTGCTGGTGGCTGCCGCTGAGCTGTTTGGCGGTGTCGCCGAACAGCTGTAGCTGTTGGGTGCTGAGCACCCACTATTTTTTTTCCGAGGGTGCTCCAGACCCAGAGTACCCATGGAGTCGGCGCCTATGTCTCTATTTGTAAAATGGGGATAAGAATTCTTATGTTTCTTCCATACACAAAGTGCAAACTGACACCTTCAATCAGAAGAACCTTTAGTTTTAGATTAAAAGAACAACAAAATAGCTGTTCTTGTGTGCTCATTATTCTCTCAGCTTGTAAACTCTTACTGAAGCAAAGCCTTGAATTTTTGATTATTTAAAGTTGCTAAAAACTTCTCAGCACTGTCATTTTTCAGATTTACTTTGCTGACCAGAGGTGGGTGCACGATTTACCAAACACTGCATAAGTAGTAAAAACAGTGCAAGAAAGTGGAACTTATTTAATTGCAGCGAGTTAAACAAATGCGACTATGGTGCCATTGACTTACAGATTTATAAAATGTAGTGTTCATTGTCTGTGTAGTTAGTTGGCAAGAAAAGCTATATATAAAATCAATAACAGTGAATGGATGGTTAGTGCACTAGCCACAGGTGCATGTACTGACTGTCACTTCTGGGGAGCCTAGCTTAAATTTGACTTGGGGTCACAATTGAAATTAATGTGATTTTTTTTGCCTCATCCCTAATGCATACATACATGTGTGCATGTATGTACTATTCACATTGCAAAACCAGCCCTCGATCCTTTGCTTCTAGGTCACTGGCTTCAATCCAGCCCAGGTTCACTTGGACAGAATGAAGAAACTTGTCCCAGGCTGGATGGCTGTTCTATAGCCTGTGAGAAATGTGTTGGTCATATCAGTCCAGTGACCAGTGTCCATACATACAAAGCTATCACTGTGCTTGGCACTGGTTTGGCATCTTCATTGGGAATCTCATCCTGAAACACACAAGACTGAATAGACTGTAGGAGATAGGCAGTGGTGTTGTAGCTGTGTTGGTCCCAGTATATTAGAGAGACAAATTGGATGAGATAATATCTTTTACTGGACCAACTTCTGTTGGTGAGGGAGAAGCTTTAGAGCTCTGTGGAGCTCACTCACCTTGTCTCTTTAGGAGAGACTTTCAAAGGCTGTACTTAGACAGCTGACTCCTACTGAAAGTCAGTGAGAGAGAGACTGCTAATTGCCATTTGTGCCTCTGAAAATTTCCCCTGTGGCGACTGAGCCTCATTCTCGTCCCTACAGGGTGTCACTCCATCTCTTGATTGAGTTGCAACTGGTAGGGAAGGGTAGGTAGCAGGTACATGGGCAAGGAAATGTTACTGCCTCTGCTGTGTGTATTCTGAAGATAAATGAAGGAGTTCAGAGTCCAGGGCTCTCATTTTATCAGCTCTCACCAACTCTAAACCCCAATAGCACTCACTTAAGTACATGCTTAACTACATGCATGTGAATAGTCCCATTGCAGTGGCACTATTCACAAGCAAAATTTTTTGCTGGAGTGGAATCTATGTTCTGGAAAGAAAAAAAAGTTACAAACCCTCCACAGTTTGATGTTATGTTGCAGATCTTGCTATATCTATTAAGTAGAAGCTCAGGGCTCAAATGCTAATGATACTACAACTTAAGAACGAGGTGATCTGGCAGAGTTGCCTGGGGAAGTTTTCATACACTAATATCTCTGCCTCTTGCCGGTGAAAATAATCTCTCATGAGAACTAAACTTTGCCTAACTCATTTAGAAATGTCAAGGAGAAAACAGAAAATCAATAATAATGAACAATATCACATAAGGAAGATCTAACTGGGAATTGTTTTCCCTTATTGCACTGATAATTGTACATTTTAAGAATGACATCATTACAGAATTCAATAGTTTAAGTATAAGAGAATGAATTTAAAAAAAAAACACCAAAAAACAAATGACCAGATCAATAGCTTCACACACCACAAGATTAGATTCTACAGAAACTCCCAATAAACACTACAGGCTGAAATGTGATATTCAATTTTAAAATAAATTGTAGGAAACTTTGTTCTTGTGAAAGTTGTTGTCTTGACATTTCTGGGGAGTGAGAAATACTGTTTCGCCTCATCACAAGCACAGCTTGGGCAGTGGGAATAGAAGCTTCTCTACTTGGACCTGTCTGAGAGTCAAAATTTGGACATGGAAGCACCATCTTCCTGCAACCATCCAACAAACAAACCTGCTCAGCAAAACTGGTATTCTATCGTGTGTTTTGTCTGTTTGTCCGGGTTTTTTTTTGTTTTTTTTTCGAGGTTGGGAACCGAAGAAACACTAGAAAAACTCAAATTCTTCCTCATCACTGCAACATTGTCCTTTAAATAACTTCCTTAATTTCTCCTAAAGACAACCCTAACAGCACCTTAAATGATCTTTTAGTTAGTGGAGGTTGGCCCAACCATAACCTTTGGCCTAGCCTCTCTCTACTCCACATGATCAAAGCAGCTCTTATTCTGCAAAAGTAAAATCCAAGCAATGAGATTTTGCAAATCCAAAGCATGGCTCCCTGGGTCTCAGGGCCGGCTCCAGGCACCAGGCAACCAAGCTAGTGCTTGGGGCGGCACCTGGAGGGGGGCGGCGCCGCGCTCGGGCCGCCGGGGAGAGCGGGGCCACAGCCGGGCTCGTCGCCCTCCCCCGGCTGCCAGGGGGAGAGCCGAGCCCCAGCCGGGGCTCGCCGCCCTCTCGCCGCCCTGCCCCCGGCGCTCTGGCCGCCGGGGGGGAGAGCCGAGCCCCCGCCGGGGCTCGCCACCCTCCTCCCAGGGCTCCGGCCGCCCTCCCCTCCGGCGCCCTCCCCCCGGCCGCCGGGGGGAGAGCCGAGCCCCCGCCGGGGCTCGCCGCCCTGCCCCCGGCGCTCTGGCCGCGGGGGGGGGGGGGAGCCGAGCCCCCGCCGGGGCTCTGCCCTCCTCCCAGGGCTCCGGCCGCCCTCCCCTCCGGCGCCCTCCCCCCGGCCGCCGGGGGGAGAGCGGAGCCCCCGCCGGGGCTCGCCGCCCTGCCCCCGCCGGGGCTCGCCGCCCTGCCCCCGGCGCTCTGGCCGCCGGGGGGGGGAGCTGAGCCCCCGCCGGGGCTCGCTGCCCTCCTCCCAAGGCTCCGGCCGCCCTCCCCTCCGGCGCCCTCCCCCCGGCCGCCGGGGGGAGAGCGGAGCCCCCGCCGGGGCTTGCCGCCCCTCCCCCCTCTGCCCCCCCCCCCCGCGGGGGGGGGGGGGGGGCGGCCGGAGGCTTTTTTGCCTGGGGCGGCAAAAAAGCCAGAGCCGGCCCTGCTGGGTCTAATGCTTAGAATTCAGCAAGGTCTGGATTGGGCAAAGCACTGAAGCATGTACTGAAGTTATAATAATGTGCGGAGTATCTGTTCTATCCCATGGTCCAAAATATAATTTGCCAATGGCAATTTGAAAAAAATCTACACAGCTAATCTTGACTCAGTCTGCCCTCCCTGCTTGCATGAAGTTCCCATTGGGAAAGTAGGATATCTAATGTATAATCGCTCTAATGAGCCTATTGTTATGGTTTCTAAATAGAATTCCACCAGGCATATCTGTGAACAGAGTTTTTTCCTGTATTCTCATTAGGAAATATCTTAGAAGGAGTAGTTATTTGGGAAGTTGCAATGTTAAATACATTTATATAAATAACAAAAATAGAAAAAAGATCATATTTGAACAGATGAAACCTACTATATAAAGAAGAAAATTACAAAATTATTTATTAAAAAAAATAGCAGTAAAGTATTACAGCGTATGTAAAAAGCGTAGCTAAAGGATGAAAGGTTACACCGAGATGAAATTTTCGTAGCAGAGGACATGCAGAGAAAAGATAAGAAACAACATACTGAATATCGTATTTTTAACCATGATTTGAATGAAAAGAGCCTCAGTTATTGGAAATGGAGCTGAGTGCTGTAACGCACAGCTCTGCAAAAGGAGTTCATCGCCAGTAACAGAATTTGAATTACTCTTTACAAGATTTCCTGCATATGTCAAAAATAAATAATTGCCAATTGCCCTGCTCAGAAGAGCTGATGAGATACAATCATTTCACCTGAGTGCATAAGTGCAAAGCCTTGGGAAGGATCTGTCCAGAGAGACGGAAACTTCAAGAAATAGATGCTGAGAAATCAAAATAAGTTGAACAAAAGGAAAGGTCAATACTAGCATGGTTCTGGAATGGAGATGATCGGCTCTGAAAAGAAACTAAGGTACAGCACCACACAGTCTAATGTATTTATCCTAACAACAGTACATCTAGGAGCAAAGATATAGACCATACTTGCAGGATGGGGGACGACTCTATCCTGGGAAGCAGTGATTCTGAAAAAGATTTGGGGGTTGTGATGGATAATCAGCTGAACATGAGCTCCTAGTGTGATATTGTGGCCCGAAGGGCTAATGTGATTCTTGGATGCATAAGTAGGACTATCTCAAGTAGGAGTAAAGAGGTTCTTTTACCCCTGTGTTTGGCACTGGTGTGACTGCTGTTAGAATAATATGTCCAGTTCTGGTGTCAGCAATTCTGGTGTCAGCAAAAAAAAGCATATAGATAAATTGGAGAGGGTTCAGAGAAGAGCCATGAGAATGATTAATGGATTAGAATACAAGCCATTGACAGATTCAAGGAGCTTGATCTATTTAGCTTAATAAAGAGAAGGATAAGGGGTGACTTGATTGCAGTCTGTAAGTATCAACATAGGGACAGATGCCTGCTGATGGGCTTATCAGTCTAGCAGAGAAATGCAATACTCGATCCAGTGGCTGGACAGAAGTTGAAGCTAGACAAATTCAGACTGGAAATAAGTTGCACATTTTTAACAGTGAGGGTAATTAATCACTGGAACAGTTTGCCAAGCGTTGCCATGGATTCTCCAGCCCTGGCAATTTTTAAATCAAGATTGGATGTTTTTCTAAAAGATCTGTTCTAGGAATTATTTTGGGGAAGTTCTCTGTCATGTTATACAGGAGGTCAGACTAGAGAGGTTCCCAAACTTCTTTGCACCATGACCCCTTTCTGACAACAAAAATTACTTCACGACCCCAGGAGGGGGGGAACGAAGCCTGAACCTGCCCAAGCCCCACTGCCCTGGGGTGGGAGGGGAAAGCCCGAACACCACCACTCCGGGCAAGGGGGCCAAAGCTGAAGCTCAAGGGCTTCAGCCCCTAGTCAGAGGGCCTGCAACCTGAGCCCTGCTGCCCAGGGCTGAAGCCCTCGGGCTTTGGCTTCGGCCCTGGGCAGTGGGAATCAGGCTTCAGCCACGGGCCGCAGCAAGTCTAAGCCAGCCCTGGTGACCCCACTTAAAGGGGGTCGCGAACCACTTTGGGGTACCAACCCACAGTTTGAGAACTGCTGGACTAGATGATCACAATGATCCCTTCTGGTCTTGGAATCTATGAAAACACTGTGAGGTAGGGCAGTACCATTATCCCCATTTTACAGGTGGGGAAACTGATGCACGAGCAGACTAAGTGTCCTGCTTGAGATAACACAAGAAGTTGGTGGCAGAGCAGGGAACTGAACCTGTGTCTCAAGCTAGCTCTGGACCATTCTTCTTTTTGAAGGCAACTAATTAAAACATTTAATTACTGTTTGTTGTATCCATCTGTGGAAGGTTTATAGAATTCATATGAAAGCCAGTATATCATTTTTCCACCAATTAAAATGGGTATAATACCACACTTGCAGAAGTATCATGAGAGTTGGCTGATGTTTGTGAAGTGTGTTGAGACCCTCCGATGAAAGGCACTCTCGAAATGCCGGGTGTTGGAGCATGACTGCCTTTGTGATATGTGGAACAGTGCACATAAAAACTAAATGTGTCCCCAATAAAAAACACTAAACTCCGTTTCAAATGGTA
Organism: Emys orbicularis; assembly: GCF_028017835.1. Classification (NCBI taxonomy): domain Eukaryota; kingdom Metazoa; phylum Chordata; order Testudines; family Emydidae; genus Emys; species Emys orbicularis. The sequence goes on along the minus strand of NC_088684.1, from coordinate 281,317,782 downwards.
CATTCATGTTATGTTTCTAGGATCTTGCCTATTGATGCAGCTATCTACAAGACACAATGCCTGGTACAATAACAAAACTCCCATTGGCATCAGTGGGGCCAGGATTGGGCCTGTAACTCTAACAGCTGTAGCTTTTTAATAAATAAATTAATTAATAATTAGGAAATAAATAATAAACTGACTTGTGAGAGTCAGATTAGTTTGCAGTTAAGGAGTGTTGGGCATTCTCTAGCATGTATCATCCTGATCCTTGCTTGCATAAATTTAAATTCTTCAGATTAGAGTATTGCCAGCAGGGCTTGCAGAAAGTGTGCACAGGTCAGGGTCGATAATTCCCAAGAGGCACAGGAGACAGCAAGGTGGTCTCTTGCAGTAGAGAAGGGACAGGACTCTGTTGTATTGAATTTAGAGGAGATTCTTTATCAGACAGCCAGACACAGACAGACCCTGTAGCTTTCAGACTGGCTAAAATAGCCAGTGTCACCGCACAGGGGACAAGATCTGGCCATGGGAGATTTGTCCCTGCATTGGAGGATCCTGGGGTAGCACCTTTCTTCCCTGAAGCTGGCACAAGGGCTGTGGACAGGGCATCCCTGTGCCTCGACAATCTCTGGCAGCTGTAATGGCTCCCTGTGGGGGCTTGTCAGCCCACTTTAAAACTTGTGCCGGGGACAAACTTAACCCACTCAATGGCAGGTCTGATGTCAAATGAATAAAATGTGTATTATTATTAACATCACTTTGTCTGGATATGTTCTTGGCCCACTCTCTTAGGTACCTTGTTGTTTGATCACACTGGAGTTTTCTTTCTTTCTTTTTAAAAATTTCTTCAGACCTTCTGAAATTCTCCAAGCTGTTCTTTACTAGCCTATGTGCTGGCTTAATAGCTTTTGGAGCGGTCTCTGGGAAGAAGGGGATTTTAAACTAGTAAGGAAGTCACAGTACATTATTTAGAAACAGCCTGAAAGGAAAACTTAAGACAATAAAAAAGACAAAATCTATCAGATCAACTTGGTAGTTGGTAAAGAACACATTGTGAGAGCCCCTGGAGGGTTGGTGGACCCTATAAATGAAAGTAATAGACACTGTGAATGTGAAGAAATGGTCCATGCCCTGAAGCTTGTGACTAAGGCTGCACCGGAGACACTGTGACACAGAGACACCCCTTTAAGCCATAGTTCCTCCCCTGCTTGCTGGCCTGTACTAGCATGTAATTAACACACCCACGGCAAGGGCTCAGCTGTGCTGGCCAGTGAGTGGAGGGTTGCACCTGTTCTTCACTTGCTTGGCTCTGGGCCTGCTTTCTCCCATCCACAGTCTGGGTATGGTAGCATGCGTAATGATATAAAGGAGCATTCTTACTTCTTACAGAGGCATGCAGTCCATCACAATCTAGCGTTAAGAATCTCCCTGCTTAATCCACTTAATTAAATTGTGGTCAGTTACTTAGTGGCTCAATCACCCTTAATTACTAAATTAACGTCTGTATATTACTTAGGGCTGTGTAATCCTTTTCCTTCCTTTCACCTAACCTCCTGTTTGTATAGCCAACAACCTTTAGATTTTTCTCATCCTACCTATCATTATGAAGGCTTACCCTCAGTATTAGATAGCCCACTTTACAACTTTTTTTTTTTTTTTTGATGGAGGCTTTTATGCTTCTTGCATTTGTAGTTGCTGGGACAGAATTTGGCCTCAGTTACACCAGCTTACTCCTGATTTACACTGGTGTAACTGAAATCTGAGTCTTGTCCCTTATTTCTAATAGTATAGTGGTTATTTTTATTAACCTTGTCTTCCAGGCACCTTGGACTTATCCTATACTGGATTGCTTTTCCTTTTCCCTGCCTGCCATCCTCAAAGTTCAAATAAATACTGTCCTATCCCCTACTATTAGATACAGAGATTAACTAGTACTGCTGCTTTCCCAGAATTAATTGTCTGACCTAATTTTTCCAAAACATCTGCTGGCTTTCCCCCAACTCCTACTTTAAACAATCTCCCAAACATTATTAATTTTCATTATCAGTAGTCTGCTTCTCTTTCTCTTTAAAGGGAAGATCATTTCTTCTTTTACAGGCTCTTCCTTGAAAGGTTCCCTAATGACTATTAAAGTGAAACCCCTTCTTTCTATCCTCTCTTCTTATTCATGTATGGAGACAATGCAAATAAAACAGACATAGTGAGCTGAAATGACACAAACCTTTGTAAAATGCAACAGTTGGCAATTTAACTGGTTGTTGCTATTGGAATAAAGTAGTACACCTCTACCTCGATATAACGCTGTCCTCGGGAGCCAAAAAATCTTACTGCGTTATAGGTGAAACCACGTTATATCGAACTTGCTTTGATCCACTGGAGTGCGCAGCCTCGCGCCCCCGGAGCGCAGCTTTACCGCGTTATATCCGAATTCGTGTTATATCGGGTCGCATTATATCGGGGTAGAGGTGTACTGTATTCAGTTCTTAAAGAGGTTAGCATGTTGATTCAAGCATCAGCTCAAAGGCACATAAATAATGCCACGTGTTTCCTATTTTACAGCCAGCTGAATTTTCCTCTGTGGGCTGGTGGTGCTGTGTGTCTTTCTTGAAAAAGTCATTTCTAGAGTTGTCCAGATAAGTCCACTGACTTTTTTTAACCTTATGACCCAGTTTATGGATTCAGATCATAGTTCTGGAATGATGTACCAGGCAGATCCAAAATAGTCTGAGAACAACGTCATTAATGCTCTAGATGGTGCCAACATGCTTAAAAAAATCTATAAAATCAGTAGCTTTCACTATACTAAAAATGTCCCTTAAACTAGGTTCTTCTTCAGCTCTCTACCTCTTGGGAGTTACCCCTTCCCCCAAACTCAACAACCCACATACCAAAATGTCTGGGACATTTACAGAAGGATCAACAGGTAGCTCAAACATTCACTGCTCTCGCTCTCAAGACTTTCTGGGCTTCAAGCTTGGAAACCAGCTTTTCCAACTAGTTCCAACTGTGGGAAGCCACCAATGTCACCAAAAGAAGTTTATGAAGGTTATTGGGTAGGTCTAATGCAGCCCACAATTAAAAATTTCCCTTTATTCTGCCCCGGCCTCAATTAGGTATGAAAGGAGCCCCTACATGAATCTGTCTCCAGATGAATCTAGCAAGCATTCAAAAGCATTTCTGATCTCCAAGAACCCAAAACCAGAGAGAGCAAAAACAGGCTGCTCTGGAAAGCAGTGAGGTACAACTCACCCCACCTTGCTTGAAGATGGCTTTTTCCACAATGACTCCGACTGCTTTCCTACACAGCCCTGTAGCCTGTAAGCAGGACCAGGAAACCTGCACTCCCCCTTCACTCTTAAAGTGATAGTTTGCAATTCCAACACAATCCTTAATACACCACACAACCCTCCCTAGTGTAGGTGAAACTATGTTGGTATAAAGGTGCTTTATACTGGTATAGCTATTACTGTACAGAAGGGGAATAAGATCTACTGGTGGAAGGCATCGTTATTCCGGTCTAACTGCGTCCACACTAGAGGTCATGCCAATATTATACTTTTGGTAAAAAAAATCATTACCTTAACTAAAATAGTTATACTGGTACAAAAACTGTGTATAGACCAGGCTTCAGACTAAGACACTTACCATTTGGGAAACAGTAAGAAAGTAAATGGGAGAAACACTTTGATTTTCAATGGGGGAAAAGATAAAAAGTGTGGGAAGTCTTTTTGTTTCATTTAATTTACTTTGTTTCAAAATGTCATTATGAAATGAAACAAAAATTCTCAATAATTTTAGAAAATTCCTGCAGAGAATTGAAATTTTTCAAATGAAACATTTTTATAAATTCCATTTTCCAACAAGCTCTAATTTTAAGTCTAAGGAATAGCTCAGAAGCTATTATTTATGTACACCTCTACCTCGATATAACGCTGTCCTCGGGAGCCAAAAAATCTTACCGCGTTATAGGTGAAATCGCGTTATATCGAACTTGCTTTGATCTGCCGGAATGCGCAGCCCCGCCCCCCTGGAACACTGCTTTACCGCGTTATATCCAAATTCGTGTTATATCGGGTCGCGTTATATCGGGGTAGAGGTGTATAATTTGGTATCATCTACGGACTCAATCTGAGATTTATTAATTGTTTGTATTGTGTTTGTAAACTCTACATGCTATTTAAATAGACAAAAGGCGGGAGACAGGAAGTGTTATCCCTATTTTACAGATGTGTAACTGAGGCACAGAAAGATTAAGTGACTTATCCAAGTTGACAGAGGGAATTTATGGCAGAGCCAGGAATAAAACCCAGGCCTCCTGAATCCTGGTCCAGGTCCTTAACCACAATATTATCCTTCCTCTGCCTGAGGTCCCATTCTGCTAGGCACGGTACACATAAATAAAACGAAGGCAGTTACCGTAACCAGAGTGGAGAACTTGCAATCTAAGATGAGGGCAAGATCCAACATATCGATAACAGACATATAGAGCAGGGGCAAAGAAAGGGGTATTTGGTAGGAGTAAAGATGGGTACCTTTCCCTCAATTGTGACAAGGTAAGTGAGGTAACATCTTTTATTGGATCAACTTCTGTTGGTGAAAGGGACACGCTTTCAAGATTTACAGAGCTCTTCTTCAGGTCTGGGGAAGGAAATGTAGTGTCTGAGCTAAACACAAGTTGGAACAGATGGTTAAGCATAAGGGGTTCACATGTGATACAGAAGACCACTTAAAAATGAACTGAACTATTAAGGGTTATCAGGCAGTAGGGGGGTGCAGGGACGTGCGTAGGAATTTAAATTTGACTGCTTCTGGAGGGGCATGTTAGACACACATAAATGAAAGGTTCATGTTAACTCCCCTCCCCCTCCCAGAGTTCTCAGGACGATGCCAAGCAGCGAGGAGGCAACAGCTCCCCCTGGCAGTAGCATTCTCTGTGTCCCCATTGCCCAGGGAGGAGGAAGCAGCAAGGGAGCTGGTGGATGGCTGAGCTCCTCCTTCCCCCACCCCTACAGCTGCTGCTTCTCTTTCCCTGCTGCTGGAGTCCCAGTGCTGCTGCCTGCTTTGCAGACCACCTGCTCAGGTGAGACGGGGTGGAGACAGAGGCAACATGTGGGACTCCGGCAGCAGTTTTAACAGGGGCGCCATTTCAAATTTTGGTAGGGGAGGGCAACTTGAACTGTGATTCCAGAGGCTACTTAGATAGCTGAAAACTCTAGTTTTTTTGCAGGTAATAACTTAGAAATTAGCTGACAGGAGCATTGTACCTAATTCCTATATAAAGAAAAAAAATAACAAACACCAAATAAAGCCACATTTAAGTTTATTTGTAAATAAACCCCCAAAACCTTACCCCCTGGCCTGAGGGGACAGTTCAGGGAGTAAGGGGTCCCCCAAACAATTTCCCTGACTAGCTAACTGAAAGATGATTCACTCACAAACTCCGTGAATTATCATCAGGTTCAGAGGTGACTCTGGACTCCTCAGTCCCTGCAGAGGGGCTGACAATCACTGCTGGCAGGTGTCCTTTTCATGCAGGAGTCAGGCTGCTGCTGGTGCCAGGATTTCCCCTCACCACAAAGGGGTGCAGGGCACAATCTTTAGTTTTCCATCTCAGCACTCAGACACACTCACAGGAGGTGGCAGCCCTGGACTAGCAGCCAGAGCAGAGCTGGCCATGTGGTGACTGATCTCACCTAGGGGGAACATAAGAGTGGCCATACTGGGTCAGACCAAAGGTCCAGCTATCCCAGTATCCTGTCTTCCGACAGTGGCCAATGCCAGATGCTCCAGAGGGAATGAACAGAACAGGTAATCATCAAGTGATCCATCCCCTGTCGCCCATTCCCAGCTTCCGGCACCAGAGGCTAGGGACACCACCACTGCCCTGGATGGTGGAGGGCTCACTCAGCCTGGCTGGGGGGAAGTTTTCCCAACAAAGCTCTACTAACTGGGTGTCACTTTGCAGTGGGAAAGGCTCAAGCTGAGGGATCTTGCTTTCAGGTCCTCAGAGGCCAGTTTTCAGGGGGAACCCTGCATACAATCCTGGGGCTCCCCACAAAGCCAGTCCTGCCTTTTCCCTGGCTGGCTCCAGAGAGCTCCAAAATGGCTCCTCTCCTCTCCTGAGCTCCTAGGGAAGGGCATCTCACTCCCTATTGGTTGTGGAGCAGACTATGAGTCTGCCTTGGCTCTCCCTCCCCCAGGTCAGTGTGCTCCTCCCGGAGCTACCAGCACTCAGAGCCCCAGGAATCTAGGTAAGCTCCTCGGGGGTTACAAATGTAATTAATATCAAGCTTCAAATGCTGTAATTCTTCAATCATCATTTTTGAAACAGATTCAGCGTTTAGATTTTTCATGTGGAAGCAGCCGAGAGCTCTTTCCTGAATGATTCCTTTTCAATAGTCGTGTAAAAGGAGCCACAGCTGTTCTTTTTTATTTTTTGGATGAATTTTTAGTTTCATCAACAAGGACAGAAAGATACTTGGCTTGCCTTTTTCACCACTGTCATTTAGAGTAAGCAGTGCATGGGTTAGCCTATCTGAGGTAGCTTGAATCCAGCTAGCAGAGGTAACAATAGCAGTGAAGACAGGACAGGCAGGCTTCAGCGTGGGTAGTGCAAGTCTGGTAAGGTCTTTGGGTGCATACTTGGCTTGCTAGCCCATTCTGAAGCCTGTGCTGTGCTGGGGTACTGGTTGATCTGTGTCGCCCAGCAGCACGGCCTTCATCCCCCGTGAGCTCAGCACCTGCTGCCAGAATTTGCAGCACAGCACAGACACACAGCTGTCCTTGAAGCCGCAACCACTAGTGGACATGATGGCTCTGGACCAGAAGGGTCTGTCCCCAGTCTCTTCCAAGGGAGAGATGAGGGTGTTCCCTGATTCTCTGGGGGCAAACGGACCCCAAGACTTAGCTGCTCTTAACACCCCCCTTTTTTCAGCTCCCCATCCCTCAGGAGCCTTGCCCAGAGACTGTTCCGCCTCAGCTGCTTCTCCAACACTCACTGCCCCCTGTCCCAGGGCACAACCCTATGCCCTCACCTCTCCCTTCCCCTGGAGTTGACTCCCTTTCCCACCCCACTGCCCCCCACCAGGCTCCAACACCCCCCACCTGCCACTGGGGACCCTGTGCTCCCCCAACCACCCTGGCTGACCCCTTCCTTGCCTGTCGTACCCCCAGAGGCCCTGGGGACACAGAGAGTGTGGCCAGCTGTAGCCCTCCAAAAGCTTTGCTTTCTATGTGGTGCCCTGGTTGTGGGGCCAGGCTGTCATAGGCACTTGTTATCCCAGCTGGTATGGCTGTCCTGTGTGGTAGAATGCTACTATTGGTTAGGAGGATTGTCACTCCAAATCATGTCTGCTGCTGATTGGTGCAGGCAGACAGCAGAGGTGGGGTAGGTAAGCTAGTGCTGTGCAGGGAACTGACCACAGACAAGATCTGTGCCTAGGACTAGGGTGTGCTCTGGGTGCAGACTTCCGGTATAAAATCCAACTTGCCCTCCCTAAATTGCGCCGCTGGGCAGGAGGAGAAGCTCAGCTGGCAACCAGACAGCTTGCTGCTCCTCTCTCTCTCTCTGGGCTGCAGGGACACACAGAGATTTTTTGTGGGGGGCATGCCCCAATTTGTCCCCCCTTGTGCACACCCCTGAGGGTGTGTTACAAATTGTTGTAGTGAGCCATAACCCAGTGTCTCTATTTAGTCCATGGTTTTTAGCGTCTAGCAGAGTTATGAATTTAAGTTCTCCTAGGCTAATCTTTTGAAGGTTTTGTGCAGATTTCCTTTGAGGATAAGTATTGAAAGATCAGATATGGAGTGATCACTTTGTGAAAAGTGTTTGCCCACAAGTGATAGGGTGTTTTTGTTTATCATTTTTCTGTGTGAATTCATTTGAGAGCATGGTGATTGTCTGGTTTCACCCACATAGTTGTTGTTGGGGCATGTGATGCACTGAATGAGGTACACCACATGTTGTGATAAGCATGTGTAGGACTAATGAATCTTGGAAAGTGTGTTGTGGGGGTATTGAACACTGTAACATTGTAGACATGTCTGCAGGTTTAGGTGTGTATCCTGGACTTTCTCTTTGGAGAAAATTCTATGGTATCTGAGTGCCTGGGTGTAGATAAAAGATTTCTTTGTGTATTTGGGGTGTGTGGCTCAAGTGGTTGCTGGATCTGTGAAGGTACGTGTGGTGATCTGTGGGTTTTTTTCTATAGTCGTTTGTAGGGTTCCAGTGTTGAAGCTAATCATAGTGTCCAGGAAGTTGATGCTGGTGTGGAGTTTGATGGATGGGTGGTGATTGCTGAAGTTGTGGTGGAAATCTATGAGGGAGTTTAGATCTTCTGTCCAGAGGATGATTTTCATATCATTGATGTAGCTTAGGTGTATAATTGGTTTTGTGCTGCATTTTCCCAGAAATTCTTCCTCCAGGTGACCCATGAAAAGGTTGGCATATTGCACAAAGTGTTTGTTGTTAAATGTGAAGTTGTTATGGATGAGGATGAAATAGATGAGTTTGGTGATGTGCTTAGAGTTGATTTCTGAGCATTGTAAATGATCTTATAGGTATTTTGAGAAAGGCAGTGATGAAGGATGTTGGTATATAGGGAGGTAATATCATGGTGGCAAAAATGGTGTTCTGGGGGAGATTGTTGATTTTGCAGAGTTTCTAGAAGAAGTCGGTAGTATTTTGGAGGAAGCTGGCACTTTGAGGGGTGAGTAGTTTGAGGTTAGTTCCTATGAATCCTGATGTTCCTTCACTAAGAGGTCCGTGGACAGATATGATGGGTCTGCCTGGGTTCCCTTGTTTGTGTCTCTTAGTAAGCATGTAGAAGGTGTCTGGGATGGGTTTGTGGGGGATGAGGTTGTAAAGTTTTTCTTGGAGTTTGGGAAAAGATTTGATGATATTTTTAAATTCTTGTCTGAGTTGTAGTGTATAGGGTCTTTGAGTTCTGTATAATGGGTTGTGTCAGAGAGCTGTCTGTTGGCCTTGTTGACATAATCATCATGATTAAGGACTATGATGGCACCCCCTTTGTCTGATGGTTTGATCACTATATGGTGTTTGGATTTCAGGGACTGTATAGCTATCCTCTCAGTGGTAGAGAGATCGTGGTGGATGTAATGTTCAAAGATTTCACAGTCAATTTTTTTTCCTGAGCAACTGATGTAATGGTCCGCTGTGTGGTTTCATCTGCTGATTCTTTCTTCTTATGACTGTTGGTGGGGATGTGGGAGTTGTGGGCGGTGTCATCTTTGTTGTGAAAGAATTCCATAAGGCAGTCAGTGGAAGAATTCATCTAGTTCTCCACATGGTATATTGTATCAGGTTCTATGTGGGGCGGAAGTACATATATACAGTTCTTGTGAGGGGTAGTCTTGATAGGTTGATAATGATGGTGGGTCATGTAGTGTCCAAGAGATGGGTCCTGGTGTCATGGTTTCTCCCAGAGGTGGTGTTCTGTTGGTTGTGGAGGAGTTGTAGTTGGTTCCACCAATTAGTAATTTCAGTGCTCACAGTAGTTGCAGGTAACAGTCTCATCTGATATTAGTGAGACCAACAATCTCCAAAAGCACAATGAGCTCTGTAATAGTCTACCCCCATTAAGTACCCAGAGAGATGTCTATTTAAAATAGCGTGTGTGTCAGAAAACTACTCAACCATTATCACCATCCTTTTCAAGTGCATTTTGTAGAAGGCTCAACAGACAGAAACATATATTCACAAGGAAGATTAGTAACCTTCCTAACCTCATCAGCTGTTTCACAGACTTTTATAAAATAAGAAATGAATGAAAGACTTAGTGAAATTAATGCAAAATCAAGTGAAAGAGGAAACAGCTCGGAACATAACTAAAACTCTTTTTGAACCATCTGAGAACCCACATCAAGCAAGCAAAACTTCCTTCTTCCAAAATGAGAGTGATAATAGCCCACTCCACTGCTTTGTTACCTTTGAAAGAGAAATACATTAACATTTTCTGCATTGTCTTTCTCTTGTAGTATCCTAAAATGCAAATTTGATGAGGACAACATGTAATGTCTATGAGATTTTTTTTTGCGGAAGTGATATGTTGTTCAGTATTTTTAATAGCACCATCTGTCACAGCAGCCAGTGGCAAGCTGCAATATTGATCTTGTCACTTTGGGGAACAGTATGATATTTAGGATTATAAAAACAGTTTTCTTTGCTCTGTTCAGATTTTTAGTTTGTATATGGAAACTGAGCTCCAAAAAACACTACTGATATCACCTAATCAGACATACACGTGCAGTCAAGAACTAGCATGGGCTTCCAAGGGAGGCTGTGAAACCCCATCATTGAAGGTTTTTAAGAATAGGTTGGACAAACACCTGTCAGGGATGGTCTGAGTTCACTTGGTCCTGCTTCAACACAAGGGATTGGACTGGATGACTTCTCGAGGTCTCTTCCAGGCTACCGTTCCTATGATTCTATCTACCTTTTCAGAATCTACAAGAGAAGTATTACTGGATCCTGTTGATAATATTAGCTGTCGGACATTAGCACTGTGAATAACTTAATATGTCTACGGTATTTTATATACTGCCAATCATGGTAGTAGCCTCGGCAAAGATGATGGCTAATAGTTGTCACAAGGTCATCACTGGGCAGTAGCTTTCTCTGTTTAAAATAGGGATTGCTATGCTGGTGAGATTTTAAATAAGGAACTCTCCATTTAGCTTGTAAAGGAGGCAAGTACTGCATTGCTATCTATCTTCTTCTGTCTTAAAGTATTGAGTAACAGGCCCCCAAGGATTTACAAGGCCCTTATCACCTTGGTATCAAAGTGTCAATCATCAACTGGATTTTGTTTTAAATCTTCATTTGGGAAAGAAAAGCTGTCATACACGGCTGACTTTTGTTCCAGCTTCACTCTCTAGAGAGAACGGGGCATTGGAACCAGGTTGAGGTTATCAGGGAATTGGAAAGGTTAAAGCATATTGTTCTGCTTGATTCAAAATAGTGACTCTCTTTAACTGAAACAGTATCTGGACTCTTCTGTCAGTATGGAAACGTCTGCCTTTTGCCTCAGTTTGGGATCTGTTGAGTTGGATGCTTTTCTAAATCCATTGGGCTAAATTCTGCTTATAATTATTTGATTGAAGACAGAGGGGCTCAAAAGGGGTAAATGCAAATTGAATTTGGCACGTATTTTACAAGAGATGCAAGGTTTGTGTACTTTTATCTGTAGTTCTTTCTTTGACATTTGACAGTGGAAAAATTACTGAGATTTTAATGAGGTGCCAATATTTTTTCCATTCCACAGTCTCCTCCTTTTTATTTTTTAAATTACATGGTGTGTTTTTGGCTAAACATAGTAGGGTTTCATTTGAGATTTGTAGAGTTAAAGTATTAGAATGGAAATGTTTTAATAGCATCTTTTCTATTAGGACTTTTCCAGCTTCTCAATGTATATTTATCCTCCACAGAGCAATTTCACTTGCAGCTTCAGGGCATCACTCATAGCTCCATAAGTACTGTACTTTATAGATTGTCAGTGGTTGTCATTAAACATCTCTCTTGAAAAAGCACTGATACAAAACATCAAATGATGGTGCTAAAATAATCCATTATGATCCCATTCTTCATTCTTGATGGGATGAGCAATGTTCAGATGAAATCAATTTGCACAACTATGTACAAGGGGTGATTAGGTGCCCTTTTCTTTAAAGAGATTTACTCTTACAAAGTGCAGTATTTTTTAATGGAAAAAATTGAAATCTTGTAAATGGGTTTCTAGATATAGATATAAAATATGGTATATTCAGCAGTGCAGTAAGGTCATTATTTGTGGACTTAAATGCAATATTTAACAGAAATCAACTAGCCACTATAGACAATTATACATACAGTACAGGGTAAGGGCAATATGTCAAAGACTTGACAGTGATTCCAGAGATGTTTTAAATCCCAGATTTAAATCTCTCAGCCTCACTGCAGCAAACCCACAGAGTGGAGGCTGAGAGAGGCTGCATGGAGAGGAAAGGTGGCTACAGGATAACAATGCTCCTCTGAGCAGCTGTCTCCAGCCATTACGCAGCTGCAGAGTGGGAGCTCAGTTCCACATTGCCACTGCCTGGTCAGCTGCAGTAAGAAAATAGTAATCTGCCATTCACGGAGCATGTTACCCTTATGTAAAATTGTAACTTACAGGGCATTTGAAGCTACTGCTACTGGGTGTAGCGGTGACTCTCCCTCTGCAGCTTTTATGCTTTGTGGATGGATGGCTGCAGACTGCACAGCAGCTAAATGTTGCAGGAGTCCTGGGCAGAAAGCAGCCAACCTGAGATTCATGGGAACTGGCCTTGTTCCCACAGATGTCAGCCTTCCAAAGGAACTGACAGCAAATGCCCCTGGCAGTTAAGCTCAGTTGCCACGGCACCACTGGGGTCTCAAGCAGGGGAGGTGAAGTCTAAAAAACTTACCGAATGTTTTCCGAAATTTTACTGAATAGTATCAGTATCAGTGTGTGACTAGAATCAGGGGCTGGTATGGAGGCCACGGGGGTGGGTGGGAAATAGAACTTAGGGACTGGGGATCTGGGGGTGTGGAGTGGGATCAAGGCGTTGGAGGGGAGGAGATTGGGGTAGATACCCAGGGGTGGGGAGGGTTTAGGGGCCAGAGTCGGATGGGTCAATGGGAGTGGGAGATGGGCCTTGCCAGATCTGATCCCAATCCAAGAAGTTGAATTTCTGGGCGCGGTTGGTGTTTTTCTGCAAACCCTCCCCACCCCGTGCTGGTGCTCCCTGGTGGCCAGTTTGGCCTTTCGCTCCAGTCAGATGCCTGGGACTGAACCAGCTGGCTCCATCCCATGCTGCCTCAGGTGATACTAGGAGACAGTGGTGGAGTTTGGGCTCCTGGGTGTGGGCTGCGCAGTAAAAAGGTTCTGGCAGTGGCAACGCCATTCCCCAATCTACCACGCCCCTTCTCCAGTGCCAGCGCTCCCAGCGCCAGCTCCCACACGGCACCCCCAGAGCCTCCGACTCCTAGGCATCCCCCCACCTCTGGGCAGCATGAGGGTAGCCCCAGGCAAGCAGTGCTGTCCCCACCAGCCAGCAGCAGTAGCAGCATGAGGTCCTCCACTGCTGCTGTTCCCTGTGGGCAGGGAGAGGAGACCCCTGGTTCAGCGCCGCACTGCCTCTGAGGCCGCAGCAGTACTACCAGCTGGGACACAAATTTTCCCCTCTCTCCCCCACCCCGCTGCCTTGTGGAGCCCCTGCGGCAGCACCTCCAGGAGGGGTTTCTAGATGCGAGAAAATGAAAACGGCTTCACACTGGTGGATGCCAAAAGCAGAGTTCTCTCTTTCCATCCCCTTTTATGCATGAAAGAAAACGCCTTTTTGCTGTGGCAAAACTTTAGTGCAGAATATTGTATGCAAATATAAGGGTTCTCTGTATGGCGTGGGAGCGTGCATCAGTGGGCTGTGAATTCTAATGCGCACCAACATGACGTGCACTAAAAGTTCCCTAGTGCACGTTAACATAGCACTGTATAAAACAGCTTGGTGGGGAGGAGGAGGGGCATCTTGGGAAGGAGAAGAATGAGACAGGTACAAGTGGCAACTTGGGGAGAGGGCAAACAAGGACAAAGCCTGCTTTGTTGGGGAGGGGAACAGGGACAGGGGAATTTCTATGAATCTCTGTGACCAAATAAAAGTGTTGCCGGTGGTGGATTTGATCAGAAGTACATCTCCAGCTCATAGTGAGACACTCTCATCTGGGCTGGGTTATGCTAGCTGCATGCTCCTCAGTGTGGATTTCAAATGAAGAGAAAGGGATTTCTTCTCCTTGTTATGATCAAATATGGGAACTGTATGAAAATGAGTGTATCTGTCTGATTAGAACAAAATCCCAAAGGAGGCTAATTCTGCCAGTTGTCTTTAAACAGGTGAAGCTTTGTACGCTGTATAAGCAGCCCACATAGATGGGCTATACGTGGGAGAAATGAGCCCTGAATATTGTCAGGGAGATAAGCAGAGCTGTGCAGAGAAGCTGAGGTGGAAGGGGCAACTGCGTCATAAAGAGGATGCAGAGAAGAGCAGAAGCATTGTTAAGAGGAAAGACAAAAAAAAACATGCACTTTGAGTGGAAATTAATTAAGCAGCAGATTTAATGTGGAATTTACGGGCATTAATATGAAAGGAAATTATCTCCAAAACACATTCCTGTGAAAGTCCAGATACAGTATATTGTGCAAATGCACAAATCCCGGCAAGCAACAAAAAGCAGCTGATCTGGAAACATATGGACATTCTAAATGTGACATTCTAGCTATTCCTTAGCCAATATGATGAAATTGGCTCAGAATAATCGCTTGGTGACTGATATTAAAAGTCACAGTTAAGAAGAGATGGGTGTTAATTGTAAGGATGAAGCACAGCTTTATTTGAAAAAAAAGAGAATTTTGTAATCCTTAAGGCAACATAAACTTTTGGGGGCAGGAATTGTCTCTTCTTAATTGTCCATGCTGTCCCTCGCACATTTTGGGTGCTACTGTAATATAAATAGTAATAATCTGGCAGAAACTGAGAAGAGAATCAAGTGGCACGAGGACCGAGATCTTCTGGACTGTAATGTCCTCTTAATGTTATAGGCCTCTTAATTAAAAAGAGCAACAGGACAATGAATAATGGTAATTATATATATAAAAAAAGAATGTTATGGAATTCAAGCGGCAGTTAAGGGATATTTTGCTTTAGCTAAGTATAGTGTGAATTATAAAATGGGCTAATTATAAAATGTGACTTTCCCAATCACCTTTCACAATTTTCAGAAGTGGCCATTCACTTTGAGTGCCTGTGGTGCCCCATGTAGATGTCTCCAGATAGGCACCTATAACTGAGGCATCCAAAACTATTGGGAAGTCTTGAAAACTTTGGACCAAGATTACTGAGGTGCAGCAGTTGCCATTAAATACTCAGCACTTGCCTTTACTATGGTGCTTGAAGCATTTCCTGTACTTGTAACAGGAAGTTCGTAGATGCAGGAGAGACAACTGCTGCAGTGCAGTAAATACCAAGGAATCTGTGCCAGGAACTGTGGGGAGAAACCGAGGCCAATGTGCAGCAGTGGAGCCTTTTTGTGGCTCACATTGCAGAGTTCGGGCTGCAATAGTCCTTGCTGCAGCCACATCCCCACACAAATGCCCTGTGAAATGTAGCCAGTGGATCTATATAGTGCTGTAGCATCTATCAAAACCCTGCGCACTGGGGTGACGGGAGACTCCCCAGAGCACAGCTCAGTGGTATGAAGGGTGTGTGGACATCTTATATGAGCTCCTTCCATTGCGTGCAAAGTGCATCAGTGGGGAGTAGATGAGGCAAAATTAGTCCCATGCAAATCAGCCCACCTGGATGATATGCATCTTAGAAAATCATGGGCCCCTGCAAAAATTCTCACTGGTACAGCACATTATTTCCTACTTGGGAAGTAATTAGAAGACCGGAAATAAATAAATATAGTGACTGATCTTCAGAAACAGGAAAAGAGAATGATCTTGTCAATCTGTCCTCACCTAATAAAGGTAACTTCTGCGCCCAGCAAAATAATAGAACAAATCTTACAGTGAAATGTTACGTGTGAATTGGCTTGGATAGAAACACTAATACAGTAAGTGGATTGAAAACTGGCTGAAGGGTTCTGATACACATTAAACAATCTACCTACAAGGAATTCTCTACTGTGGTACCCTAGGATCTGTATTAGGCTGGGTCTCATTAACATCTTCATTAATGATCCTGATGAGGGAATAAACAGCCCATTAATGAAATTTGTATGTGATGCTATATAGAGAAGAGCTGCAAACAGACAGGAAAGAAATAGTACAAAGGGAGCTGGAGAAAGTAAACATTAACAGAAAAAAACAGAAGAAAGTTCATCTTGGAATAACACAGACTAATACATTGAGGGGGAAATAAACTGAAATGTAGATAGTATAGGGGAGAAACCATGACAAAAGTCATTTAGGAGGCTAGCAGGCAGCAAATTGGACATGAGTCTGCAACATGATATGGCTGCAAAAAAAGGCCAAAGCAATTTTGGGCTGCTTAGGGCTCGGCAGCACGTGTCACTAGTCAAGTAGGTAACAGTCCTTCTCTGTCCATTGTCATTTGACCACAGCTGGAATGTTGTGTTCAGCCCTAGCTTGATACCAAAAAAAAAAAAAAGATTTATATAGTGAGATAAGCTCAAAGAATAGTAACAAAACTAGTTAGGGGGCTGGATGAACTGATTTATGAGGCAAGATTAGAAACGCTAACTTAAAGCATCGCTAAGTGTTGACTAAAGCTGGGGACAAAACAGAGATTTCTGGAGGGTGCTAACAGCAAGGAAGGAAAGGCAGCACTTAGGGTGACATGAGGGGATAAGTAAGAGTAATCAAATGAAATTAAGAACGGGGAGATTTGAGCTGGCTATCAGAGAATTCTTTCTGATAATCTCCCAATGGAAGTAGTGGATGTCTCATCCAATTGATTAAGATCCAGCCGTGGCAAAACACTAGAAAAGGTACAATGGGGAAAAATCCTACATTGTCAGAATGGACTAGATGACTTATAGGGTGTTACCCTGTGGGCCTTGCTCTCGATGATACTAATTCTGCATCACTGTACATTACCAGAGTAGTGTTACAGGGGCTTGCAATGCCCCTCTGCCATGTACGTTGGCCAAACCAGACAGTCTCTACGCAAAAGAATTAATGGACACAAATCTGACATCAGGAATCATAACATTCAAAAACCAGTAGGAGAACATTTTAACCTATCTGGTCATTCAATGACAGACCTGCGGGTGGCAATTTTGCAACAGAAAAGCTTCAAAACCAGACTCCAACGAGAAACTGCTTAGCTTGAATTGATATGCAAACTAGATACAATCAACTTAGGCTTGAATAGAGACTGGGAATGGCTGAGCCATTACAAACATTGAATCTATCTCCCCATTGTGGATTGCCACGGGCACGCAGGGGCGAAAGAAAATGCAGGCCTGTTATTTACCAGGCTGCACGTGGCAATAGACTATATTGGTAAGGGATGCAAGGAGAGTATGGGTCACGCTGCAAACTGCAGACACACACACACACAACTAAAATTAATCAATTTAAAGTTTTATTGGGGATAATTACAAGGGGTAAGGGAGCAGCGTTTGATTAGCTAATAGAGTTAATGAAACTTAAAACACACAATGACTAAAATATCTACTAACAATATTTATAAACAAAGATGCAGCAATTAGTAATAACTGATACTTACAAATACAAACCAACGCATAACGACCGGCAAACGTAGAAACTCTGTTTGAAACACGTGAGCTGAGAGAGAGGCTTCGAGGTGATCAGGCTCGGTTACGGGTGTACACAGGGTACACAGGATTCGTTTTTCTTTCTCCTCTCCCTGCCTGCACATGGCAGGCAGCCCATAAAGTACCAACTATGACATCATAGAAGTGTCATGGGGACGGGGCCCAAAACCTGTTTGTGTTCGTTTCTGATTGGCACAAGCAAAGTTTACACCAAGTAGAGGAGCAGGTGTCTCAAAGTCTGGCTTCGCCCCCAAAAGGTGAGGAAATGCATATTGCTTTAGAATGCGTGCAACACTGAATGACAAAAGAAGAGGCCAGGGCAATACCGGTATGGGCAAGTTTTACAGGATGCAGACAGGAACTCATCTCAACACCCATGTAAGTATTCTCACACTTCTTACCAAACTGTCTGTACTGGGCTATCTTGATTATCACTTCAAAAGTTTTTTTTCTCTTACTTAATTGACCTCTCAGAGTTGGTAAGACAACTCCCACCTTTTCATGCTCTCTGTATGTGTATATATATCTCCTCAATATATGTTCCATTCTATGCATCCGAAGAAGTGGGCTGTAGCCTACGAAAGCTTATGCTCAAATAAATTTGTTAGTCTCTAAGGTGCCACAAGTACTCCTGTTCTTTTTAGGGGCTTTAGTGTAAATGAGAATCTGGTCCTATGATTCTCTTCTCTAAGAGCGGCTTCATCCCAGCATTTTAGCACTTCAGTTTCCTGTCCTGTCTGGATCCAGAAATGAAAATAATTAACCAGGCATTTCAGTAACTCAAAGGTTTGGACTGAATTCCCATCTAAAAATAGGTGATTTGCACGCATTTGGATCTTAGTCCATCTGGTTTGCCTGCTCTCTCCTGAGTGTCCCCAAATAACAGAAGAATATTTTGGGAATATTCTGTACCTAAAACTAATATTTCAAAAACTGATTTCTAAAATGAATGGAGGCTGGTGTGTGTGTGTGTGTGTGTGTTGCTATTGCTAATCTTTCATAATGTTTTTAGGCCTCTTACCTAGGTAAAGTGCTCGCTGCATTTATTTTGCACTGTGCCTGATAACTCTTGTCATGTCATGCTGAGAGAGAAATAAATAATTGCCTTTTTAATATATCAGCAGGGAGGAAAATTTGAAAAAGCCTGTGAAATTAAAAAATGTATCTAAAAACTTAAATTGGGCCAGCAGGCCAAGTAATAAATAAGTAATTCATAAATAGCAACAATGTCCTTAAACAGCGTACAAGCAACTTGGCAGTCAAGAGGTCAGTGGGGGCATTAAGAGACATGAGTGGGAAGTGACAGATGAGGCTGATATTGCGGAAACCCTCCGTGAATTCTTTGCCGTCAGTATTAACAGAAAAAGCTGAAGGTCACATCAGAGAGACTAGAATACATTTTCCTAGGGGCAATGTGAAATGTTAAAAGGTTTTATGATTATGCCAGAGCAGATAGTTAGGCAATTAGAACTGTTTAAAGTTGACAAGGCACCAGGTCCAGATGAATTACATCCCAGAATCGAGAAGGAAGCAGCAAGTAGAGCTTTGGCAGAGATTTCTGATAGCCCTCCAAGGATGGGGTGGTTCATGAGGACTGAAGGGGAAGAGGGGCTAATGCAGTTCCTATATTTAAACAGTGATCAAGAGGAGATCCAGGAAATTGCATCCTGCCTACAGTCAGTAGGTAGGAGCATAATGATATTGATAAAGGAGAAGCATATTCTGCTTATGCAAGTGTGTGATAATGGATTGTTTTCATGGATTCGGGGAAAAGAGCTGCTGGCTGATGAATGTGCTTGAATTTCTGAACCACATTATTGCACCAGTAGACAAAAGTCAAACAATGCCTATAATTTATCTGGATTTTCTGAGAGCCTCACATGCAAAATATTGATCTATTTAATAAGCATGCGTTAGCTACTAAAAATGATTCAAAATTAGTGTAGGTCGAAAGAACAAATAGTGTCAGTAACCAGGGGTGGATGTAGCCTCTACACTAAACTCTTCTTGGATGTGATTTTGAGTTGTAGTGACTCCGACTACCACAGCAGCGCCCTCTGCCTTGGCACTGCAACAGGGCAGTGGGGAAAGCGGGAGAGCGAGCTCATCCCACACTCACCCCACAGCAGTGGCTCCTGTCCCACGGACATGGACCCGGCTCCCCACTCCAGGCATTGTGCACGGGATCACAGCACCACTCAGGCCTGGCACCCTTGGTTTTGTGATTTCTGTGGGTGCAATGGAACCCACAAACCCACACTGAAGCCGCCCCTGTCGGTAACACAGTTGAGGGTAAAGAGACAGCAGGAGCGTGAACACACATTGGATGCTGTACTCTAGTATTAGACTTGCTTTTTAAGGACCTGATCCTGCATTTCTTACACAAAGCTCTGGTGATTTGACACAGCATTCCATATCGTGGCAAAAAGGGCCAAATCATGCTCTTCTTCGTAGATGCTGAGGTGCTGTTCAGCTGCACAAATGTGATGGGCTATGCAAGTGTGCAAGCCAAACATGGTAGCTAGGGGGCGACTGGCTATGCTGTCTACATCCACCATTTTGCTAAAATAGCCTCGGTTGAGCAGCTCATTCTGGGTAGCTCAGCAGTGTGAACTAGGCTGAAAATTGATCCCCTGTGTATTAATGATATTTCAAATACTGCTAAATTTGATGCATCAAAGAAATGAAAGGGCGGTAAGATAGAATGGTTGAAACCATTTGCATAAATAATCCTTCCCGAGCAAGTATCCACTAGCACCAGTAATATTTTATCACTAAAAAAGTAAAGGAGACAATCTCTCTTAACTGCATCCTGTGTGGTGTTCTGCTTTCCTTTGATGTTACTAAGTATAGAAATCGAGGATTTAAATTGGTAGGCCTAATAGCATGTTGAGCTCCTGATGTGACAGTGTTCTGGCCAGAGGACAAAAATAATATGAGGAAATACAGTCAATTGTGAGCATGATATGGAATATGAACAGAGCGATCTGGGGGTGATCATGGATATAACACACACATGGTATCTGCAAAATGTTTGGCATTATTTTTGGGGTTTTTTTTTAAAGACAAACAATGTATATGTTTGATGTAAAGCAGCCAAGATTATTCTGGCACTATCAACGGCACTAATGAGACTGCATTTGGAATATTGTCTGACTTTCTAGTCACCATATTCTAACAAAGTTACTGAAGAAGTGTAGCAGAAGCCAGTGACAATGATTCAAGATGTAGAGGGTAGAAGTTAAGGGAGGACAGGTTAAACATCCTTGGTGTGAATGGAAGAATTGAGTTACTGTTCGTGATGTAACAAAAGAGAGGAATTGAGTAAAAGTTAAGGCTCTGATTCTGTCACCTTGAGATGTTGGGGCTACTTGCGAAGTAAAGTTCTCCTCAGTCCTTTTTGTGTTATAATGTGGTGTGAAAGGAAAATGGCGGTACTGATAAAGTGATGTTGCAATAATTGGCTTAAAGTAGGAGATTGTGGGTCAGGGTTAAGGAAGAGAGAAGCTGCTATACAGAGACATATTTATGAAACTGCAGAAGAGATGAGTAAAACTGGTCAAATTATAGGACATCCTGTATTTGGCAAAGATTCTCCTCCTTCCCTTCTCACCCATGTCTGCTGTGTTACATTGCACCTGAGTAGCTGCTGTGAGTGGGTCCTAAATGTTAGAGTACTGGGCATATTAAAAGAATTGCCATTTGATTAATTAGATCAGTTTCACATTGTGAAGGTCGCCCACATCCTTGCTCAGATCGCTGTGGTTTTGTTGTTTGTATCTAATGGCACAGTGTAGGAATCACTGTCGTTCTATGGCCTGTGGTATGCAGGAGGAGTCTGACGAGGTAATCATAGTGGTCTCTTCTCACCTTCACAGTTGGTCTCTGTCTAACTGTATTAGAATAGAAAACTTGAGCGCAGAACTGGACTTTTTCACTCTCAGGGCTGGAAAAGATGAGGCATGGCAAAGGTGCGTGCTGAGTCTATGAATGCAGCTGTCCTGACTCCACCGGGTCTCCTTTGCCAAATTTAGCAGCTCCTAAAAAAGGAATCCCATCTTCCATTGAACTCACTACAGAGAAGGAAAGGTTAGGAAATAAACAGGACATGTTCTAAGGATGAATGGGAGAGAGAAAACCTCTGTGTCCTTCCACCCTGTACAGCAAGAGAAGAGTAAGCAGAAGAAAGGCCCACCATGGAGGGAAGATGGCCACCCAAGGAGAACCAATATTTGATAATGGTACATAACCTCTGACTGTGTGTTTCTGAGATTACTATTAGTGTTGCTTAATAATGTCCACATTTAAATGAGGCTATGGCCCCGGCCCTGCAATTGCTCCTGCGCAGGCTGATGTCAGTGGGGCTCTGCAGAGGACTGGGGGCCTGAAGTGATAAAGGTGAATTTGGATTGGGGTGGGGCACATAGTTCACATCTGCTTTGCAGCTGGAGAAAAATTTCCTGCATGGAAATTTTGAAAGCATTCTTCACAATGGAACAAGCTACCAAATATATCTTTCAAATGAAAGCTTCAACTCTACAGAAAACAGCAGAAGGGTGTGGTCAGATCTTAATGCAGTGGCATCTGCCCCTTGACGTAGGGAAGTCCTCGTCTTTTCTGGCTTGCCTTTGGTGTGGTTCTCTCTGCAGTTCTCCATGGTGTGCTTTTACTTATAACCCCAAATAAAAGTTGTAGGTTTTCAGCATCTTTGGGGAGCAGGCACTGGGATAGTCTTGTATTCCAGAACAATCTTCATAGCTGAACTGTTGCTAATTTGTTTATGATTCAGCTGTCCCAGTATGTAAATAGTGGTAATGACATGCCTTTGTAGTGGAGTAAGATGATCTTGAGTTTTGCTACAAATAGTAGAAAACAGTTGATAATTGACAATAGTAATTCACTGTGTTAAAATATGCCTCTGGAACTCATTGTCATAATATATCATTGAGGCTGAGAGCTTATCAGGATTCGGAAAAGGAAGGGACAAAATGCAAATAAGAGGGTAGGATACATAAGGAAGGAGATGGAGAATTTTATGTCATCATGTAAATCTGTGTGCAGCAGCATCTGGAATACTATGCAGTACTGGTCACCCTATCTAAAAAAAGATATTGCAGAATTAGGGGGGATTTGGACAAGACTAATTAGGGGCTTTGGAATACTCTCGCACGAAGGATGATTGAAAAGTTTGGGATAATAAAATAATATAAAATAAGGACTGTTTTAGAGAAGGTAGATCAGGAGCTTGTCCTTTCATAACCCCAAAACAAGGGGACAGACCTTTAAATTAAAAGGCGGAAAATTCAATACAAGGAAATATATTTTGATATAACACATCATTAGACTGTGGAACTTATGGCCACAGGAAGATATTGACTTAGAATTTAGCAAGCTCCAGAAAGAGAATGACACTTACATGGATAGTAAGACTATCCAGAGTTGCTATAGTTAATCGGAATACATTTTGGAAGAGATAGTAAAGTTCATGCTTCAGGGCTTAAATCAGTCTCTATCAGAGACCAGGATGAGAACTGAGTTGAGGTTTTTTTGGTGTGTGTGTGTGTGTGTGTGTGTGTGTGTGTGGCGGTGGAGACTCTTACACCTGCTTCTAAAACATTTGGTGCTGGACAGGATCCAGTCTTGGAATCCATGTTACCTAGATAACAAGAACATCCAGGGTTATAACTATAAAATTAGAAAAATAAAGTAGAGTTTTAGAAGGGGTATAAATATTCCTTCCTGGGGATGTCCTGAAGCATTTTTCCATCATCTTCTTTTTAATATACGCACAACGTGCCTCACGTGGCACGTTACCAGGATTCATCACTGAATTTGGTCCTCTGGTTGGATCATTAGTTTCTCTGGGTTGGACCGGGTACTGACAGGGAGTGTGATGTAAATTCTGATCCATGCCCCCTATAACTTCCTATTACAGGTTCTCTTGCATCATCCTCTGAAGCTAGTGCTGTCTGCTGCCAGAGACAGCACACTAGACGAGATAGACCATTGGTTTAATCCAATATGGCAATTCGTATTTTCTTACGTTTTGGTAGAACTGTATCAGTTGCTCAGGCTGTCTTCACCCAGCAGGTATCCTTGCATGGGCTCCAACTCAGGAAATTGCATGACAACACTTGGCAGATTGACACCCTCGTACCATTCTGGACTACTATGTCACAGATAGTATTAGCAGAACTATATAAATAAATAAATAAATAAATAAGCCTTTACATTGTAAAATATTCTTCTTATTGAAAATGAGCATAACTTCGTTATTTTGGCCAGAGGGCCTTCTACATGCTGTAGGGAGAAATGTTTAATTTTATTACAGTAGATTAAATTATGTTCTGTTCCTTTTCGACATGTTTTTTCCCACTAACAGAAAGCATCCTGTCTAAAATCTTTTCTGTCTTGTTCATTTTGATTTGAAAAAAAAAAAAAAACCAACAAAGAAAAGGGAAGTCTTACTTTGTGAGTGTCACAGCAATGAAACAAAGCTGTACACAGGTGTTGCTTTGCATGTAGGTTGCAATGGAAATGTATGAGTGTATTACTATTTTAAATAGCTCTGTTACATGAAGTGGTGATGTGCCCATACTACCTTGGGCTCTGATGTCCTCAGCTCTTAGAAACTAAGCATGGTCAATACTTGGATGGGAGACTTGCAGGATTGCCAGCCACAAGAGTTCAAAAATAATGAGCCTGGGCATTTCAAATCATTAAGAACCACAACTCTTTCAAAGCAGTACGGTTTGGGTTCTCTTTGCCTTCTAGTTTTGAGCCTTTGGAGTTAATGCTTTCAAACTTCTCTCCAAAGCCATAAAGGCTAGAAACTTGTGTTTTTAAATGAAATCTGAGTTTGTCACATAATCACATGACTCCAGGAGCTGAGGCTTTAAGGAAAAGACTAAAAATTGTGACACTCATCAGGACTGGCTGCACTGGCACCTGCAAGGAAAGCCCAGTATGGAGCTTTAGAGGATGGAGCTGCGATTCAGTAGGAAGTGGTGTTCTTTAAGTCACTACTGATGGAACCAATGCCCCGCATGATGGAAAGACACTGCTGTTTGGAAGATGCACTGTCTCAGTAAGTGCCCTGGAAGGCATTGTGCTAGCAATTCTTAGTGCATGGGGGTGGCATGCACATTGCTACCCACCTCCATAGTCTCTGCTCCCCTGGCCTGCATATGGGGAAGGTGGAGCCATGGACCTGCCTTCTCACCCTTCTCTTCCCTGGTCCCTTTGGAGTTTTCTGTACCCTAAAGGGAGTGAATAGTCTATGTGCTCCCTCGACCCCTGGGACTGGTATTCAGCCTGGTCCTTTCGCAGTTCCCACAAGTGATGAGGGAGGGTCCTTACTCCCACTGCACCCTGGCATATGGGCCAGGCAGGATCTGACCTATAGACTGGGAGCTTTGAGGGGCAGGGAACACGTCTTTGTCATCTGTTAAGTGTCATGCCCATTTCTGTTGTTATGTTAATAATAAATAACTTGATGTGAGATGTTGGACAAGACATTTAATTTTTGTGCTCCATCTCCCTACCCATGCCCCCCAAAATGGTCATAGTATCGCTTACCCACCTGAACAATGCCACGACCCTCCTTTATAAAGCACATTGCGATGCATCAATAAAATTTGCTATGCAAGTGCTAAGTATTATTATAAATAATAATTGTAGTAATTAAAGCTCCCATAGCACTTATTACCAGTATGGGGGGGGGTGTTAGTGTACAGCCTGTTTAAATTCCACTGAGAGTAATTACTTTCTGCTTGCCACATTTTCCTATGCCGTTTAAATTGGCTATGGGTCGTGAATCCTCGGGGGGCAGGGAAGTCATACAAGGCAATCAGTGGGGTTGCAAAGTGTTGAACATTTTATTAAAATCTAAAGCAAAGAAAAACTTGCCCCCCTCCCCCATTTTCTGCACAGCCTTATCCTTCAAGGCCATGTATTCTCTGTCAAGCTCATGGAACGAACACACACACAAATTTTACAGACTTATCAGTGATACATGGTTTTACACCTACCTTTATAGTAAATGTAAGAAGGTTGTGAATATTTTTGACTTTGAGTATGGGGTCACGAACCTGGAAAGATTGAGAAACTCTGGGCTATGGTATTCTTCACTTGCTGGCCGAAATTGTGGTCAAATGTTGATGTGTGCTGTCAACGTTGGCTGCAGTTGCTGAAGCAGTTACCGTAGGCAAGGCTTGTAAATTCTGAAAGGTGATCTTCTGAGTTGAATGGTGACTTGGAAATGGATGCTAATAATAAAAATAATTACAAAAGAAGGCTCCTGGAAAGAATCCTGATCTGTAAGGAAAAAGTGACATTTTAAAGGTCTGATCAGAATTGGTAGTGCCCTTTTAAAACCTCTTTACCTTTTCAAGCTGACACCACTGGTCTGATCAAGTCATATCAGCTATGTGGAATTACATTATGTTAAACTACTGCTACCTGAAAATGTACATTATGGCACAATGCAATAATTGACAATTTCCCCCCTGAATGTGGCTTTCGGAAAGGAGTGATTTTAAGGGGAGGGCCATTTGAATTATTTCCTGAGTACCTAGGAGCTTAGGCTGGTAAATTCCACTTTGCCATTAGGGAATCTCACTGCTGCAGAGAACAAGGGAAAATCTGAACCCCCATGACTATTGCTAGTCACCTGGCCTGGTGTGACCGTCAGTATGCTTTTACAGACCAAAAAAAGTCAAAAGTAGAAAATGACAGGAATATGTGAATTATCTTGTGAAATTCAAGCTTCTCAGAAGCTTGTATTGTGGATGTAGAAAGTTGTGGGTTAATATGGAGTGACCGCAATTTCTGGTGCACTTCTACCCCGCATAATGACTTAAAGAGGCATAGTTTAGTGCAATGGCCAAAGAGTACAGTTGGAAGAAGCTTTTAATCACTGTTATTAAATTAGAAGATTATTTTAGAGCTGTAATCCAGTTTTATACAGCGCGATAACACTGTTGGTAATGGTCCTGGACTCAGCCAAAGTTGTGTTGAATCAACGTTTGTCATTTAACATTTCCTGAATCAAGGTAATATTCATTGATCCTTAACTGAATAAAACACAAAAAGGTTCAATTGGAATAAATGCAGATGTGAAGAATTTCTCAAAGGAAGAATGTTTTCATTTTTGTTTAAACCAGAGCATCAGCTTATTGAAAAATGTAATTGACACTGGCTTGAATAGTATTCCTAGAGTACATTAAGTGGGATAGCACATCAAAATAATATTGTATATGGGGCAGAGCAATTTATATAGTGCACAATTAACCATAATGGATTTCTGAAATGAAAATGTACTGACATGTCCCTATTTGTGTGGATCAGATGTTCTTCATGAATGGCTCTCTAGATAAGTTCTTCACTTTTACTGCTAAAAATAATGCTTCACTTTGAAATGCCCCCTAACATTAACTTGTGATGTAGCTATTATTTCTGTGGTACCAGCACGCTAGGCCCTCTACAGGCAAGGGTGAAGACTAGGGCTTTATCCCCAAAGAGTTTACAGACTCAGGGTTTACAGCCAATACTCATTGAAGTAAATGGGAGCAGTGCTACTGACTTCAATTGACTTTGTGTCAAGCCCTACATTATAGACAACTTACAGACAGAGGATGGCACATGGGATACAACAGAAGCCAAATCTGTTGGGTAGCGATGTGATTTTAGGGATTTTTAGTTGGTTTTTGATACCAGGTATTCATATGTTTTAAAGAGGTGTCTGAAAGGAGGAGAGGGATAACACATAGCAGACTTGCCCAGGAAGGGTGTTTCAGCTGTAAGGTGCCTCAGAAGCGAGTGTTGGGGAGAGACTCTTCTATCTTGGAAGATTTAATCAGACAGCTTGGTATTAGTAAAAAAAAAATGTACCCTGAGACAGAGCTAAATGTTGTATTGATGACAGCAATAATATTCCTCCTTGGATTGTAAGCTCTCTGGGGCATGGGCCATCTTTTGGTTCTGTTTGTATAGCACCTAGCAAAGTGGGGTCCTGGTCCATCGTTGGCGTTCCTAGGTGTGAACACAATACAAATAATAAATAACATAATGAGTTCATCTGCTCATGCTTTAGTTTCAGTCCAGAATTTCGGCTAATACATAGATTTCTAACACACTAACTACAATACACAATAGAAATGTTCTGAATCGATGCCTTTTTCTGATCATTTTGGATACACAGGGCCAGATTCTCATTTCCACAAAGGCCTCTTTATGTCACACAAAGCAGTGTAAAGTGGCCTTTGTGTAAATGAGAACAAGGCCCATAGTATTCTGTCTGGATAGATACAATATGTTTGTTTACTTATTAACCTTTTAATTAATCAGATGTTCCTAACGGTAAAATCTCAAGTCTTATCTACAGTACAAAATTTGAAAGGAAAACATAGTTTCTACATCTCTAAAAATAAACGGATTTTCTAGAAACACCAATTTACTAACAACTGTACCTTCAGTCAGGCAAAGCCTCAGAGAAGAGATGGGTCTTGCATTGTGCCATAAAAGTATGCAGACTTGGGCTCAGCAGAAGTCTAAATATATTTTTTTCGGGGTCTGCTCTCCCATTATGATCTGTGATTAACTCCTGTTAGCTTCATAGCTTCAATGACTCACACTCACATCAAACGGAGAACAGAAGCTTTACAAGAAGCTATTCAGCATCCTATTATAATGATGATCGATAAAGAATATATCTATAGTGAATGATGTGATATACTACTTTATTTAGTAAAGAGGTACGGAAGAATTCATTTTTATTGTAATTCATTTCATCTGAATGGCCCAGTATATAGGAAAAAACCTTTACATTAAATGTAATTTTACATAGACATGCTTGTTATGAATGCAGTCTATTTACCTTATATCACTAACCACAAAGGTAAACCAGTAATCTTCCTAGGTGAGTGCATAACATGTAAAACACATACCTTAACCACAAATATTGAGCTATGTAATTCCACCTCTGATACCATCCTATATGAAATCACACTGAAGAAAAACATATCCTATTAGGACTGCAAGAGGCCTGTCTGAGGTTTGTGTAACAGCTCCTTTAAAAGGACATACACCTACTGTCTGTGACATCTAATGGGGTAGGGGGGAAACCTTGTTGAAAATAAAACCATCTAGTTTTGAAATCTTGTCTGTTGATTTAACTCTTAAGCAGTAATTAAAGACCTTATTCTGCTCCATTGAAGTCAGTGGGAGTTTTCCAATTGACTTCAATGATCTTGCCTTTGTGGAAGGAGGACCTGTTTCCAACTTTAGGAAGGATCTTAGCCATGAGACAAAAGCTCAGGGTATAATTTGGACATTCTACATGATTCCCTGATGCTTGACCGTCAACCTTTTTGCCACAACTTCCTTTCCTTGCTAGGATTATATTCACTGGGGAAAAGGAATGTGTCCACTTCCTCCAATTCTTTCCCCTCATGTTAGCCCTTCTAGGGTGTCATTAGCATTTTTAAAACCATCTTGACACATAATACAAAAATGCAGTTTGAGGTAAATCAGTGGTTCACCAACTATTTAATTCACTGCACTGCTTTGTAAAACAAGATATCATCATGGGTCAGCTTCCTTTCCCAACATTCCAATCTCCAACAGCTTCATTCACAAAATGTTTCATTCTACAGGCCACCAGGAACAGCCACTCCTCTAAATCAAGTTTCAGACCATTGCATACACAATACAAGTTTTGACCCATAAAAGTCATTGGGCTGGGATGAGGAGGGGAACAGAGCAAAGAGAAAGGTCCCGTTCCCTGTCTAAACAATATATACAATGTCTATCTTTAGGAAATATGACCAGAAGACCATCTCCGCATAATATTTGAAATAAAATGATAAAGGTATTTGGGAGTATGATAAAATCCTGTCCCTGCAGTAGCTCAGTGGCATAGCTGTTCTGCAGCACAATGCGGTGTGTGCTTTGCAGCTTGTTTTTTCTAGTGTCAGGGTGTGAATAAAGGCAAATCCTTACAAGCTTTCCTAACACAATCCCATTACAACTGCAAATATTTCCACATGTGGACACTAACACGTGACGGGGAGCTAGGCATAAATCTTGGACCTTCCAAAAAAACACGTGTACAAAGCAGGCTGACTCAAGCTCATGATGATTCAACTACTGTTCTGGTATTGACTCCTGTACTTGACAGCAACTCTAAAATTGGATTTTCCTCCTCCTCCTCCCCTCCATCTGTCCTTCCATAGTTCCCCAAGCAGATATTCCACAAGCTGTGCTAGTGAACTCTAAAAGCCAAACTCTTGTGCATGTTTGCCCCATATGGACATATTGTTATATTGTAATACTGTGTGCATTGGTTGTCCCTGTGGTTCTGCTGGTGGCCTGTTAGCATGTTCTAGTTCAATGATACTCAGACTGAAACTCAGGAGCCGCAAATGGCTCTTGAATGCGTTTCCTGCAGCTCTTTGCAGCACACGATATTAAAAGACTGTCATTTAATTATTAACCAATCCAAGTTATTAACCAATCAGGATGTTTTTACTATGTTGTTAGCCAATTGTAGAATACTTGGTCAGTGATTTTGCTGTGAGAATTTATATAACTATGTAGAGTAAATGAAACAATGAATTCACACTGTTGTGGCTATTTTGGGTAATGTTCATTGCTAATTTGGCTCCTGAATCACTGAAGTCTCACTGAGTATCACGGTTCTAGTTGCTTTTAGGAAAGCTGGAGTTGCATACTTCCTTGGCTTCTTGTTGGATGCTCATTTGTAAGGACTTTGCACATTCTTGCATATTTATATGTTACATATGAGACAGATTGGGATACTGTAGAACTTCCTGTCCGTCCCCAAAGCATCTGAAACTTTCATCCTCGTGCTATTTTATAAAAATAAAAAGTGCCTTGCATCAGGTGCGTTTCAGAGATGTGCTCATTTTATTCTGTCATAAACTACCTTGAAACAATGATTGAACCATTATTTCTTCCTTGCTGCTCTTACAATATGGCAGAATGTACAGAACAATAGTATGATCAGAGAGCTTTTACTGCGCACAAACTCATTTGTGAGTAGTATAGCGTGGATGTGTAGCATCTAGTTGTCAATTCAGAGTTACATGGAGGGAAGAGCCTATTAAGTATGTCATAGCAGACAGTCCCGTTTTCAGTGTTTCAGAAATGCTGCAGTGAATTTTATTCATATTAACACAAACATACATATGGACCACGCTGTGAGGTCCTTATGCAGGCAAACTCCAATGGGCCAACGCCTGAGCCAGATTGAGCCATCTCTTTTTAAGCAGTGCTCCCCAATGATTTTCTGGTATGATACTGCTGCGCACATTCAGTGCCCACTGAAGTCAATGGAAGTTTTAGATGTTCAGTACTTCACTGGAGGTGGAATTCACCTGATGCAGAGGATTTATAAACTGCCCATGCCCCACTTATATCCGTGCAATGAGGTTTATGTTGTACATAGGACTCATGCTGGCCCTCTGCACAGGAGCAAATATTTCACCCATGATTTAGCTCAGAGCGAGTTCATCTGAATTAGGAGTGAATAACGTAAAACTAATAAGAACTGTGGGATTTGGCCCATTTTTACACCACTTTATGCAGCTTGGTATTGGTCGGTGTATTCAGGAATTATATATCGTAAAACTTTGCATGGCATGTGGTAAAGCATCTGCTCTCTACATGTTATCAGCTGGTTGCAGGGGAGTGGATTTGGTTTCATGCCGGATCCCAGCAGTGACAGTGGAAATTGGTGCTATATCATTTTCCGAAAGCACTCAGCACCTTTCCAGGCGTGTCATGCTGGGCACCCAGAAACACAAGGCCATTTTGAAAATTTAGGGAAAGCAAACTATTGACTGATTTCATCGTAAGAAGTGAGTGAAAACTTGAGGCTTTGCCAGTAACAAGCAAACATCCTTCATTTTTTCCCCACTCTTCAAATACAGACACACCCAGCTTCCTGTTAAGGATTCTGGGCAGAATAGTCCAACAGGCCTTTCTAGTTCTATAACTAGCATTTCCACTAGAGGGCATTAAAAACACCAGGAACATACTACAGCCATCATATGTTTTTAAGGTATATTCTAAAAAGACATGTAGGCCAGACATTTGAGCGCAATAGCAGCAGTGTGTATTGAGAATGCACAGTTATATAGAGTACTTAGTCCTTTCTCCCTCTGTGCCCCTTTGTTTCATTCTTGTGTGCAGCTACTAAAGTGAAATTACCTACAATCTTGTTCTGCCAACCCTCTTTACACTTCAGAGCGCATTGCTTTTATATAGTTGATATTTCTGTGGTCTCTCTCTCTCTCTCTCTCTCTCTCTCTCTCTCTCTCTCAAAAAAAAAAAAAAAAAAAAGGCGGGGGGAGGGAGGAGAACAGGGAGGCACAGCAGGGGGAAGCAATATGGGCTTTTGTGTGCCTGTGAACAGAGAGAAAGTGAGTCTCCTGCAGTGTGTTTGCTGTTTGTGTGCTTGAAAATGCTGCTTTGGGGGGAATAAACTGTCGGGATCAGATGAATGGTATCAAAAATGTAATAACATATGTTTACACGTAACACCTTTCAATCCTACGGGATCTCCAAATAACTGTGGCCATCATAGCCCACAGTGATAGTTCAGGGCAGGAAGTGTGGAAGAATGCCACATGCCGTTAAACTTCAGTGGGCGTTTAGACTGACAGTATTCAAGGGCCTTTAACCAGGGTACCAAGAGCGACACCCCTGTACCTCTGGTATTAAGTGAAATCTTTGACAAGCAGGTGTCATTTTGAAGCTGTACATCTCATCCAGTGCTGAGGCATTGGTTCAGAAGTGACCTACAGGAAAGAGTGTCACCTCCTGCATCACACCACTTCCTCTAGCACCTGGGGGAGATCTCTCAGCCACTTCAGATTTGGCTTGAGCTCTCTGCTGAGCTTGTGAGATTTGTCACCTTGATCCTACTGGGTGATGAACCTCTCCCTGGAGGTGCTGAGTGCCCTCAGCTCCCATTGACTTCAATAGAAATGGAAGGCATTCAGCATGTTTCAGGATCAAATCTGACCTAGCCCATATCTGCTACTTGTGCAACCTCATAGGATGAGGTGGTTTGATCTGTGGCTAATATGTCACTTTTAGGGCGGGGTTGTATATTAGACCTACAATGTCCGTTTAATTACCTATCCTATATCATTGTATTGCATGGGTTCCGTCACTGAAACCATAGTAATCTTATTGTGAAGTCAAGTATTTTTACCCTCTTTCTTGTTTTTAAGGCCAATATAAAATAAATGAAAAGCAACAATCATTGCAATGAAAAGCATACTTCATAAAACAAATGCTTAAATAGCCACTCACTCCAGCTGTGTCTTTTATGTACAAGGATCTCTGAGGCAATGGTATGTGCTTACATAAGATCTTTCATAACATTTACATTAAACCACTCATCATCTTACATGCAGATAATTTATTCAGCCTATAAATCTGTACAGTTATAGATAAAATGAAGATGAAGCTCTCCCCTTTCCAAGCATTAAAGGGGACTACATATTCAAACCTAATATGTTTGCAGCTGCTTAAGAGATGTGGATTCTCTGTTTTTGAGTATAGTGGGGTTTTTACTTCTCTCTTCCTTTCATTAATGGAGAGCTTACATTTCTTACTGTGTGTACTTGGAATACTTGAGTGGTCATTTTATGGATCTCACATTTTAATAATAAATTTAAAATTGTTAGTAAATAAACCTCCAAACTAGAAGCAAAAACCCCACTCAAGCAACAAGGAATTAGCTCAGAACCTATCCAAAAATAAACAGGGAGGATTTTTTTCCTCAGCGAAGACTGATTTATAAGACTGGAGGGAGCAGAAGGGCAAGCCAGGCCATGTTGACCCTATTTCACAGCTGGCACTGACATTGGGACCTCAGAACTCTCTCCCCTACAGATAAACAGCTAGAACTAAGCATCTGTTGCATTACAGCTGCCAAGGTCACTCCAGCAGGGACAGAGAAGGAGGGGGAAATGGTAGTAAAATCCATATTATAAGCAGCAGTAATAAAATGCCAAGTGACTATGATGATCGTATGCGTGTACCTTTGGAGTTATACTGAGATAGTGAAAAGTATTCAGTGATTCAAGGAACAACCCCAGTAAATAATCACGAGAAACTTTTTTGTAAAACGTAATCCCTTTAAATGGTGAATACTGCGTATTAGCACATATGATTAATCTTTATTTACAAGGAGCCAGATTTTCACAGCCAAGCTGCACACATTATCCAGATGGGTGTGGGGCAGAGATGGTTATCATGATGCATGGAGTCATAGTCCACTTTAGACAGGAGACATTTATTACACAAAATTGATACAAGTTACAGACAAACAAGCAGGCTTCTTCACAGCTTGAGTCCCAGCATTGTCTCCTTTGCTTACCAAGAACCACAGCCTGTCTGGAATTCTGCACAGCACCCAGAAACATCTAGTGGGCAGCAAATAAACCTTGCTTTATTATTCAGCAAGTAAACCTATTATAGTGATGTTACATTACCTCTCCACACCCACCCTCTCAATTCTGGGAACACAGCTTAGAGCAACTTCTAAATTGTGTCAACAATAAGAGCCCCTTCAGGCCATTCTACAGGCCTGGGATTGCTCTGGTCACACCCACAAGGCAGTGGATGGGGCAGTTCAGTATCATCCATTTGACGTATAGGAACGGAAGGCTTTCTCAAACTAGTAAAAACAGTAGAAACACTTTTAAGTGTGGCCTCTATAGCAACAGATATTTATCTAAATACACAATTAACTGACATCTGTTAAATAAACTAGCTGAAGCTATTGACCGAAAATATTGCATTAAATAGGTTTCTTCCTAAGGCAGTTCATGGACAGGTCATGGATAATGGAAGCCTTTTGTATTTTCATCTGTAACTTCATCTTTGAACTGTTAACGTCTCTAACACACTAGATCTTTGGAGAGCAATCTGCGTGGGCGGGCCCTGTGCCCGTACAGAGTCCCACTGAAGTTTGTGGGAGTCCATGGTGTGTAGGCATCCCCAGAGGTATCTTTTTGCAGGATCAGGGCCTTACAGAGATGCCAGGAGATGGATACCAAGGGCAAGGCTATTGCAAAATAAAGCTCGTTTGTTCACATTATTGAACAATGGTGCTCTTTTTCCTTTCCAACAAAATATCTTTTGTGACGCAGCAGGTCCTTTAAAAACTATCAATTCTTCTTAAGAGATGGGTGTTCGTTTGTGAGCAAGGTTATATGTGTGTTAGCTGTTCCACCGTCAGTAAGATATATAGGTGGCAAGTAGTGTGGAAGGTGGGATGGAGGTAATGACTATAAGTACTTCTGCTGCCCTTCATAGGAGTAGAGAGGTGTGTCCACTAAGCTCGTCGTTAAGTGTTTCAAGTTCTCCATTGTGACTGAGGCCATTATTGTAATATCCCTCTTGGTGAGGTCAGCACGTTCGTGAGAGGGGCAGGGCACAATGTGCACTTTCTGAACAAAAAAACAAATTCTCCTCATCAGAAGAAAGTCCAAAGAACAAATAAAAAGCTAAAAGAATAAACAGCCAAACTGTTCTGGTCCCCACAGACAGAAATCCTTTTAAAGAGGGTCTTTACTCGAAGGAGTACCAAGCTCTAAATTATATAATCATGGCCTGGAGTTCTGGGATCTGATTCTCTGTGTGCTGGTAGTCCTTTGATTTTCATAGGTAAGGACCCTGTGCAGTATATATCTGGGCGCAGCGATGAGTCTTCTAACATCCACCCACCAGCAAGCAAAGGAAGGCTACAATGTGCCCTTTTTGCTACTGAGTGTGTGCAGACTTCTCCAAAGGTACTCCGTGAGCTCGTGTAGGGCAACCGTACATTACACTGCCAGCAGAAGCTGAGGCGTATTTTGATGGAGGGGAGACACATTTAGACATGGCAATGGTCTTGCTAATGAGCTGCCATGCACAAATCCAGCTGTCTTGTTTTCCACCTGGCACTTAGGGGTAATTTAAGCTCCCACCTCTGCAGGAGAGCTGTGATCAGGGAGGAGTGAGGTGGCTGCAGCCCTTCTCTGTCAGGCCTGAAGGATGAGCGGAGCTCCCTCTCCAGCAGGCCACCGCTGCTGAGCTTAGGGGGCCCAGAGCACATTTTGACTGAGCAGATAGCTCAGCTACGGAGCAGAGCCACTGGGAGCTCCCAGCAGCTCACTGCTGCTGCTTCTGCAAGACCTGCCAACCTTGTGTCCTGCTCTCCTGTTTCCTCTCCGGAAAGCAGCGACATTGCATATTGAACACCTTCCCCTCTGCCTCCTGTGGGTCTGTTTTGATCCAAGTTTAATCAGTCTCCTTCCACATTAATAACATTAACACATGCACAAAATAGAAATTCCACTGGCTAAATCATTTGACAAGCTCCTCTCCCCGCCCCACTGTAGACTTGACCACTCACAGGTTGCTTCTTGCTGGTTCTCTCTTATTTACCTTGTTAACGCTTCTTAGGTCCACAACACCACGTTCTAAAACCTTCGCCGGGAGGGTCTTTTCTTTACAACCTGCATGTGAGCGAGCATGGGAAGAAGGGGATTGTACATTGGCTCATACACTGCCACAGATTGCCAGAGCAAGTGCTCCCTTATGTCACGTGACACTCCTGAAGTGAGAGGAGACCAGGCAAAACAACAGTGATTGTTACTTATTAATATCACAGAGGAAATACATAGGGCTTGGTTTGCACAAAAGCAGACTACATTAAGTGTGACACTCAGGACTTCTGCCAAATATGTGAATGATAGAATCCTCAGGACTAATGGCTTGGAC
Organism: Emys orbicularis; assembly: GCF_028017835.1. Lineage (NCBI taxonomy): Eukaryota > Metazoa > Chordata > Testudines > Emydidae > Emys > Emys orbicularis. Next base: position 281,281,682 of record NC_088684.1, on the reverse strand, counting down.
TCAGTGGGGTTGCAGGTGCTCTGCACTACACTGCATTTAGTTCCACCTGTGCAATGCCATGGACTTCATCTTTCTCAATGTATTGATGACAGATGAGCAGATGGATTTGGCCCAGTCTGGGTCCTGTGTGGCCTGGGGGCAGAAGGGCCACCATGCAGCTGCTATTGCCGCAGGACGAAGAAAAAGCTTAAAAAATAATAAAAAAGAAAAGCCAGACAAATACCTCTGATGCTGCTCAGCCTCCATTGTTTACCTCCCAATCAACTGCGGGCTACAGTAGCCTCATTTGGGCCATGCCCTCTTGCTTACATGTGGGGCAGGTGGGTTCCCAGTATGTAAGGGGTGGCCTTGGAGCTGGAGCGTGCAGTACCGTGGGGCAACATTTTTCACCTGAAACTATTTATCCTTAAATGGTAGATTCGGGTTGACCGAGACATCTCATGGATCTGTATCGAACAGTTACAGTAAAAAAAAAAATCTTAAAAAATAAAAATTCTGAAAATTCCAAATGTTTCATTTTGACATTTTCACAACAAAATGTTTCTATTTTTTATTCTAAATGACTGTTTCAAAATTTTTCTCTTTTAGTTTTAGTTTTAAAATAAAAGAAGTCCAAAGGTTTAGGGAAAAAAACCAAAATATTTCATTTGAGGTGTTTGGTTTGACCCCAAACATTTTTTTTTACTTCATGATTCACTGAAAAATTTGATATCAGGTCGACCCCCTCCCCACAAATGTTTTATGATTTTTCTATATGGCCAACAAAGCAAAAAATAAGGTATACGCAGCGCTCTAATGTGCAAGGGGTATGGATGCTCTGCACTGACACCTGAAGTCCTACCTCCACCCTGTGTGATGAGTAGGGACTTCCACAGATATGGAGGGAGGGGTCAGGAGATAGCCTTTTGTAAACAGATTCCCTTAGGAATTCATTTAGGCGGGAAATAGAAAACAGGGTCGCTGTTCCTTCCGGAACACACTCACCACCTTGACGTGATGGTGGCCGTACAGAGTAGCTACTCTACTTCAGCTATTAAGAGATTCACAGGGAGTCATGGCAGTTCTAGTCTTTTTAAGCCTTCAGTCGTCTCCCTCTTATTGACCCCTGTAATGTTATCTTCCTTTGGTACTGAAGTAGTTTTTGTCAGACAGGAAACGTGTCCGTTGAAAAGATCAACACTGCACCAAGGGAGAGCTAAAATGCTGGTACTCACTTGGTTCATAATTTCCTAACAGTGCTGGGCAATTGCCATCTCTGAATTAGGCTAACTTCCAGCTTGGTCAGACAGGATTATGAGAGTCCCACCAACATCTTTTTCTGTCAGCTCCTTTCCCCACTACTCTAACTGGTACAGTTGGTGTAAACTCCTATGCGTCAACAGCCACTGGACTCTGCAGAAAAAAGACTTTTGTCAAGTTACAGGAGTTTATTTAACCTTTTGTAACTAGTGACTCAGGCCAAACAACAAAGTCCAGTCTCTAAGCTAGCTTGGTCAAGATAGAAGGCCTGAACACCACCTGTGCATGAGGATTATTCTGCCTGCGTCAGTCAGTACTGTTTCTCCATGGCAATGGCTTTTGGTGCACATGGCCTGTTCTCATAACAGTTCCTTCTGCAACAACCTGTTTGTTGACTATCTGAATCCCTGTTTGGGAGGGAACTTGTCAGAGAACTGGAGAATATGGTTGCTTTGCTGCTTCTGTGTTTTCCTAGAAGAAAGTGGTATTGCACAGAAATCTGAGAGGATGAAATCCTCCATGCATCTAAGTGTGGCATTTCAAGAGGCAATGGACATCTACAGTACATTCCAGTGGAGTGCTGGGATCCAAGTAAAAATGTCACCAGCAAAAAGCACAAGAAGCTGGCTGCCAGGTGAGAGCATAGAACATGAAGTTATGGACCTAGATAGCAAAGCTAAATGTGAATTTGGATAGTTAACTAATGGACTAATTTGGACAATGAACATGTTGTGTATCTGAGGCCAAGCTTATTGGAAGAAATTAGCTTAACATTGCAAGCAAGGGTGGATATCTGCAAAGCTGGTGAAAACTGTGCTTAAATTTAAAATATTAACAGTGAAAGAATATGTAAGTTGAAAAATGCATGCCAAGGGATGGAGGGAGAAGAAAAGGGTAAACAAACAGTACAAACCAAGTTTGTTTGCAATAAGTGTCACACCACACATCACAACACACTCCAGCACAAAGGGTGTGGCGTCATGCATGCAATAAAAGCAACCATTTTTGCAAAAGCTTGTTTTTCTAGGCACAAATTGCAAAGAAAAATAAAAGCAAAATGTATTTTAAGTACTCCTATAAAGAGGGAAAGTCGGAAGTAAACATGACTCAAGTGCTACCCATATCTGAAGGGAAAATAGACAAGGTCAGGTGTGAAACACAAAACCACCAAAAGTTTACAAGACCTGGAGTATAATTCTAGTTGGGTAGGTGGGGAAAAAAACAAACAAACCAAAAAACAAAACCCAAACAACCTAAGTATTGGGACCATAGAACTGATATTGGTCCATGTGATGGGATTGTGATGAAAAGATTTTGTGTTACAATATCACACAGCATGAGATCAGAAATGCTAAGCATGATCCATAGTGCACATATGGCTACTGAGAAGTGTGAAAACAGAGTCCAAGATATCCTATTCTGGCTAGGTGTGAACGCTGCCACTGAAGATAATCATCTGCGTGTGAGATCTGCAGTGAATACCGGGAACAGAATGCAAAGAGTCCCTGGAACCACATGAGATTCCTGATCACCCTGGGTCCAAGTTTGGCCCAGCTCTGTTAGAATTAAATGTGAACCTCTTGTTAGAGGGCTTCTACTTTCAGTTTTCTTTAAGAATTAGCCACTGCACAGCCTCAGGTGAGTGGGGACAGGCCATAATATTCTGTTTCTTACAAGCTCTCCTGTGTTTCACACCTATTTCATGTCCGAGTTACTCTGAAGTTCAGTTTGCTGGTGGTAATGCAGAAATGCTTAGAAGGCCTTTGGTGAATTAGTGGAGAGACTCTTAGGAAAAATTAGCCTGATTTTGTCCCATCTTCTGCATTTAGGATCAAATTCACTATGGTCTAAGAGGCTCATCTCCGTCAACTTCAGCTGAGTTGTGCCCATGATGATTTTGACACCAAGTGATGAATTCCTGAAATAAAAATTGGACATTGGTCACCTGCCTGCCCTAGAAATACTCTGATATTCCACTTTCTTGGTCAGCAATCTGCAGATTCAGCAGGGGGCCAAGCACTGGACCTTGAGGAGGGGTGTGTAACCTTTCCAAAATGCTAGAACAAAGTGTAATCACATTCTGAACTACAATGTAGAATCCAATCCAGGGCTGTGGTTCAGCTGGCAGAGGAATGATGGCAAAGGTGGCTTTATGGCACCTTCATATCAGTCCAGTATTGGAGCTGATTGGAGACTGGCTCTGTGCCCAGCATAATTTAGAGCATCCTCAGAGCTGCTCTAAATTATTCCCAACTGCCTGTGGCCCCAAAGGGGCCATTCAAGAGTTGTGGTTTGCTAGATATAGCAACCAACCATATGTCCCCTTTCTCCCAGGAATGCTCCTGTTGAGGGCTAGTTCCATGCAGCCCTAGGGATTCCCTCTATTCCAGAGGAATCCTCAGGGAGCTGGCCAAGCTGTAATGGAGCAAAGCAGCTAGAGCAAGTGCTATGTGTAAGCTGACCTACAGAGACAGCTGGAAGTTAGTGTAAGACAGCAACAATAACCAAAAAATGTGAAGACAGCAGGTGTCTGTGTGGGGGCAGGAGCAGAGAAGTATGCTATACCCTTCTCAAAGCGCTGGTCTCTAGCCAGTGAGGCAAAGAGCTGAGTGCAGAGCAGTTTCTGATGCATGCATGATATCTGTTGGAATTTGCCCCAAAAAGGTCTGTTATATTCTCTGTGATTTGCCCCTTCTGCATTGGAGTGGGGGTTCGATGTCTGTGGAGTGCATTGTAACCCTTGGGATAAATTTCCCTTATAGATAGGGCGTGCAAACAGGTGGGAGATGGGGGCACTTCCATGTAAGCAGATATGGGGGGACAGCAGTTTTTGTGGGGTATGCCACTTTCATCAGAATCTGCCCTCTCTGGACAGAGGAAAACACCGGGGGGGGGGGAAGATGAGGGCAGTTTATGTGGCATGCCCTGTGTCCCCTCAACATTTGCACCCCTAGATCCTTTATCCCAAATGCTGGGAATGCAAGTGGCTGCTGAGCTCCATTCTCAGAGGGAGGCACATTCTGCTACAACACCAGCTGGTGCATGCGCAGCTCCAGCGCTGAGTGTGTGTGGAGGTGGGGGAGTGAGGACCACATCGCTGTCTTCCAGCTCTGAGCTGCCAGTTGCTGGTTGCCAAGCAGTTATCATTGTTTCTGTGACGATTGCAGAGGCTGTTGCTAATTGAAGAAGCCCCACAGCATCCGTCTTTTCCTGATTTTATTTTAGAGGAACAGGGAGAGAGAGAGAGAGACTGAGATTTATTGCTTTACATTTTTATTTTATATTTTTGTGGGGGAGGGGGACATTTTTTTCTCTCTCTCTCTCTCAGCTAGTGATTAAGTGATGGACTAGTTACACATCCTTATCCCTTTAGCTTTTGTGTGTCCCTGAAAACACACACACACACACTCTGTAAAACCCTGTTTACCACTGCAGTGTGCACAAATAGGTGAGCATGACTACAGCCAAGGAACAAAATGCATCAGGGAAACAAGCCCAACAACAAGAACAGGTAATGCTGTTTATTTTCCTCAACTGGAAACAAATATAGATTTGAATTATATCGCTATCAATTTCCTGTACGGTTTTTGTTTTTGTTGTTCTCTTTGTTGGCTGTTACTAAAATTGCCCCCTGAGTCACTAGGTAGCGGAGGGAGGAAAGCACTGTGGAGCAGGTGTGTGGTTCGCTTGTTTGGGGCTTTTTTTGTTATGTTTAACAGTAATCAATAATATATAGGTGAAGAGCGTTCTGTAACTTCCCCCGTCTGCTGTGTGGGGGTGATGTTTGGTACAGTGGGCTGGGATGGGGTCCCTTGGAATAATCTGAGCTTTGCATGTGGAACTTCCTAGGCTTTTTACAACTACTTTGTAGTTGGGCACAAAATTGCAAAAGTAGATTTCAATTGCTTCAGAGGCATGTGTGTATCTACATATTCAGTATGTATTTGCCAGATTTAGCCATAGTATAAAGTAGGCACAACTCCCATTGACTTAAATGGAAACAGCAGCTGCTTACCCCACATCTGAATTTGATTTGCTATATCTATGTGTTTCTCTTTGCAGGTGTGTGTGTTTTTACATACAAGCAGACAGTTAAAGACTTAATTTCCTTTCTGTTCCATTGTCTCTGTCAGGTTTTTGAATATGTATCTCTGCTCATCTTCATTCTGTGCTTGTAGGCAAGGGGGAAACTTTCTCTGACAGAAAAGCAGGAGCCACATCATTAGCCCTAAGTGATATGCAAGATAAGAAGTGGTGACATAAGGAGAAGTCAGGCTGAGATACAGCTAAGAACGGCAAAGATTTCAGAGATTCTTTATATGGCAGCATAGAGCAGTTCCGTTCTCTCCACAACCCTGCTTTCCTCTACATATTGTCAGAGTCTACAGGGAAATAAAGATGAATCTTGAATTCTTGTATTTTCATTGTCTCCTTAAAAGATTGGAAGTTCACAGCTTTAATCATTGGTTAGGATAGCACGAGAGGATAATTTAAATCTCTCGGGACACAAATTAATTCTTAAAATAGTTTCTTCCTAGCTCGATACATTGAGAGCACCAAACATTTTCCCTGGTGTTACATTTTAAAGATAGGTGGGGAAGGGAGAGGTTGAAATCTCATTGGGTGTCCTGCCACCAAAGGTAGCACAATCTGATGTTTATTTTCAGGGTGACATTTTACTAATGGCCAGAGCTTTATCAGCTGTTCTGTTAAAATGTGAAGAAAACAACTTTGATCCTGAGAGCAGAGAGACTGCCTTAACTAAACCTGTCATCTACAGCACACACGCTCTCTTTTCATTGTTTGTTTTTGGGACATACCCATTGTCATTGCTTGCTGCAGATAAAAATGAACAAAGCTGTATGTCCAGGAGGAAGGAAAATAAAAGTGCTTCTTGTGAACAAAGGCAGCTATAGGGATTATTCTCCCCAAGCTTAGTAAAAGTGTTGATATTAGTTAGGCTCTGTCGGTTCAGAAAGTGTAAATCAGTTGTCTTTTGTAAAGGAGTCCTGATTTTCTTTTTAAGTATTGTTACCTTCCTAATGCCATTTTGTTATTGACTTGTCCCTTTGTGACCTTTCCCCATTTTTAGTGCACAGCCTGTGTGTCCACCTTTTCGCATGATGCAAAGGTTCTTGATTGTTTTCAATCAGTTATGGAATTAAGTAGCAATTCAATCCATATGGTACATTTAATAATTCCAAAAGCGTGCATTGCCTCAGCACAGCCCTAATGTGAGTATGAAATAGAAATATCAGGCATATATAAATATCAGTGGATATTAATCTTTGAATCAGTACAAAAGTTTGCCAGCTGCTATAAAATTTTTGTTTTGTTTTCCCACTGCATAATATGACTTGACACCCTGGGCCAGATCCTAAGTTGCTGTAAATGGGAACAGCGCCATTGACTTCAGCTGCACCCATTTACACCAGATGAGGAACTGGACTTAAGTAAGTAGTTCATAATTGTAAAGTAGTACAGAGTTCGCCAAACATTTCCCACTGGGTATTGGTTTGTGGCTGTTAAAAATTGCTGTTCTTCTCTTGCTTGAAACTGATCAAGCTGAAGATTTTACCTGGGATAAAACTGAAGGTGAAATTGCTACTCTGACTGTGTAGAGGACTGAATGTTCTATAGAAGCAGCTGCTACTGTCACATAAGATTGTGACTGTTTCTTTTCTGCATTCCTCATTGTGACATCTTCTTGATCCGGAGGCATTCAAGTTGCACTGTTGGCAGAGGTATATTTTCTTTCCTTATAATACTAAGCTAAACAGAAAATGGCCAATAAATGACACTGCAGGAGGGGGTGGAGAAAGTTGTTGTTTTTTCCCCCCAGAAAAATACAAGCAAAGGTTTTATACTTAAATCTTAACCTTTATAGTGATCTGTATGCCTGTAAGGAAAATGAGTTGGTATTGAGATGAAGGTATGATTGCTCTTGAACTATGAAATATAGAATTGCTCAGGACTGAAGATGTACTATGCAGAGATTCAGCAGCCTGAAGAAATGAATGAACACCCCCCCTTGTTAATTAAAAATGTTTATTTCTATTTTCTTTTCTGATCAGCCACCTAATTTACCTTCATTTTGCTTACATTCTACAGAATGTTAATAGACCTTCTACTTCCTTGCTTGCTGTATATTTTACCAACTTATAGCATTAAACCTCCTAAGTAAAGGAAAGATGCCCTCAAGTGATTTTTGATGCTATCTAAAACCCACAGTTTGTGATGGCTTTACCAAGGTGGGAGTTGGATGTAGTTTTCTATTTATGCTTAGTTACCTCTGCCACAATACTGATTTCCCCCCAAATGGTTGGAGAGCACTGCATACTAGTGACTGTGCAGGTTGTCACAGAACCTCATCCAGAGCCCATTGAAGTCAGTGGAAAGACCTCAGTGGGCTCTGATTCAGGCCCAGAGAAAATACCAAAGCTTTGCCTGTGCCTTTGGGGGTTGCTAGCGGGACATGTGAATGAGCTCTGAAAGCTATTTTTGCATGTTAAAGATTTAAACAAGTGAATATGAAGAAATATGAAGATCCTTGGCTAGTGGAAATCAGCATAACTCCACTGAAGCCAGTGGAACTACAGTGACTTACATTAGCTGTGGATCTGGCCCAGTGACTTTAATGGTAGCCTAAAACAATTTGCTTGTTGCATGTAGCAGACTGTATTTTATATATGGTTTAGTCTCATTTTCTGCTACTGTTACATGGCATTTTGTGATTGGATAGGCATGGGAATGCACATAGTTCTGTATTCCTACATAAAAAATAATTGGGCCAGTTTTCATCAAAATTTGGTACTCGGCATAATGCTAAAAGGAGATGTTTAGACATTTTAAAAGTCATGTATGACAGGAATAAAGAGAGAGAGTGAGGGAACAGTCCTTCTCTTTTGAAAACAAAAAGCCTATAATTTAAAAGGTTGCTGGGTTAGTGTCATACTTGAACATACAAAATTGGTTAAGAGGCTGATCCTGCTTCCACTGTAGTTAATGAGAGTTTTGCCATTGACTTCAGTGGGAGCTGGATTTTGCTCAGACACATAGACATTTCCTAGACAAGCTTGAGTTAACAATGACCATTTATACCTAGTGTGTTGTCACATGCGCTGACCAAATGTTAAATAAAAAGGCAAGAAAGAGGAGGGCTGCTTTGGAATGAAATATATTCCCACAAGGAAATGAAATGAAGTGAGATCGATAGAATAGCTCTCTCTAGTAGTCATTAAGTTAATAATTTTTTAAAATTTATTTTCAAATGTGCCATTCTAATTTCAAATTATAGGAGTTTGAAAAGGGGTGTGAGGTAGTTAATTCAAGAAACCTAATCTAAGCTCAGTGAGGAGTGGAAGGAAGGAAAGATTAATATTTAATGCTCCCAATCTACCACGGCACATTGTACTTCACAGGCAGAACTGTAGTGTGTTGTCAAAGAAGTACATTAATAGTGTCTTGTACAGTGCGCTAAAGTCTGCCTCTACTTCTGCAAGTTTGCTCGAAGACGGCCAAGGGGCACCAGGCATAATGTGGGTGGCTCCAGAAGGGGTATTTCTGGTCTTGTGCCAGGGCCCCATCTGGGTAAGCCTATTTTACAGCTGTAGCAGGGGTTCCCACCTCAAATATATTCCCTGAACTGAAAAATTTGAAAGGTTTGGTTTTCCGAGTGATGCTACTTTAAATTGCTCTAGGCTCTGCAAACCTGATGGCTGGTCCCACAAGTCCTCACTGATGTGTGCTGCATATGCTGGGCTATACGATATGTACATTGTACTGAAGGGGATACAATAAATCTGAGTCTCAGTTACCCTAAAGCCTAAAGCCTCCTCATGCCAACTTGGCAATATAAAGTGGCCTTAAAGAGTGTTAGACCGCTCTACATTGCCAGAGTGGTGTGAAAAGGCCCTAGCGTAGCTGAGAATCAGGCACAGTCTATCTTGTTCATGCCACTTTGTAATGGAAATTGTGAAGAGTATTCTCGCCTGTCTATTGGGCCCATCACTTTGGTGTTGATGTGTCTTATGGGAGTTCTCCAATTGGTTTCAAGGGGAATGGATCGGGGCCTAAATGTTTCTTACAACAAGAAAGTTTTGATTCACTACCCAGGTTCTGCCTGCTTGTGCTGTCAGAATTCCTGATGCAGGGCTCTGGGAGCACAACCTCCACCTGGAATAGAATTGAGGAACACGGTAGCAGATAGACAGTTTGTGCCACCCAACTTCCACAGGTGGCTAGGAGTAGTCTGGGGTGGACCAGGTAGGGCTATGGCACCCAGCCAGGGCCGGCTCCAGGCACCAGCTGAGCAAGCTGGTGCTTGGGGCGGCAGATTGTTGGAGGCGGCATTCTGCCCAATCCTAGGGCGGCTCGGCCGCTTTTTTTTTTTTCTTGTTCCGCTCCGGCTGCCCTGTAGGGGGCAGCAGCGCGGAGAACCAGAGTGCCCTGCAGGGCAGTCCTCTTCCTTCCCTCCCCGCCGACCAGAGCGGAGCCCTCGCGGCAGGCGGCAGGAGGCGGCGCAGCGGGAGGGGCCGCGTGGCAGCGCCCCTGCTGTAGCCCTGGCCGCCCCCTTCTCTGTCTCTCCCTCCCGCTCCCTCCCCCCCCAGCTGGTCCCCCTGCACCCGGGCTCCGGCCGGGCCGCAGGTTTTTTTTTTTTCTTTTTGCTTGGGGCGGCCAAAAAGCCAGAGCCGGCCCTGCACCCAGGAAATGAGCTAGTTCATCCCATCATCTCAGCAGCCTGGGATAGCAATGCTCCCACAGAGCCTTGGCTGGAGCTGGAAGCTGTCCTTTCCCAAAGGTGAATCTCCACATGTGCATACCAATCTTTCTAGCCAACTCTACATAAGGTCTTGGCTCTGCTTACGCTAGTTATACAGAAGGCAGAGAGGAGTGTCCTCTGGATGCTGACATTCAAGAGTAGGAAAAGAGCAAGGATGCAACTGACACTGACTTAGACTGAAAACAAAGCTGGATTTTTTTTAGTGAAAAGTGTGTGTTAAATGCACATTTTAGTTTTTTTTTAAAGAGAAAACTGTTGACATGAGAATAATTTTCTCATTTGATAACTATTCTATAAACCACATATCATACTGGAGATCCAAAAAACGACTTTCTCCAGGAAGTCACAGTGAACATTTGTGTTTCATTCCATTAATGGTATCTGATCTATTTCACAAGAGATTAAATTTCTGTAATAGGGCTCCTGAGAACACCGTATTCAAGAACATGAAATTGCATCAAACTGTGGCAGTTTTTTCAAGCTGCTAAGTTGCTGTATGGAGAACAGGCCACTAAAAGGTGGTGGAGGACAGAGATGGAAAGGAGTAACTTTGGCACATAACCATTTACAATTATTAGTATTTAACATGTGTATTGAAGTAGAACCCAGAGGCCTCAACCAGATCAGGACCTTGCTGTGTTTGACACTGTACAAATACATCGTAAGTGGTAGTGTCTGTCCCAAAGCATTTAAAATACATTGGGCTTGACTCACCCGTGCTTTATCTCCCATAGTCACCCTATACACACACACACACGGCACATCCCTACTGCTGCTCTGAGGGTTCCTCCCCTCTTTGGGGATTCCACTTCAGGGGAGTACACGTGTTAAGTTGTAGTCCTGACTCCATAGGAGGCTTAAGCAGAGATTGCCTGTAGGATGTGCACATCTCCCTGCTTAGCCATCAGCATGCTCTATTGGGACAGATCTGGTTGGCTGTTGTCCCTACATCACTGCTGAGGAGGAGTTTGTGGGTAGAATGTGTTATAATTTCCCCCCAGCTGCCTTTTCTGTAGTGGGATGCTCTGAATTTGCTGCTAGAAACCAGAGGAACCCAATTGTTCAGGTAGCCAGTTAACTAGCATTTGCAAGTCATGGCTTTAAACTCCAAAAGAAAACCTGCTTTATCAAGGAAAAGGAATTAACTGGTTCCTTTTTGTCCTCGTGTAGGGCATCTAGCAGCTTGGATTCAATTGTGATGCATTGGAGAAATGTTGTCATGCACTGCCGCGGTCAACCAGTGAACTAAGATTTTCTTCTTTGTAGTCTTCTGACTTTAATGCTGTTCCTTTGTGATCTTTGCAATATATTAAGTAGCTATGAATCATGATCACTTTAGACTGTGAATTCAAAACAAGGTAGCAAATTTAAAATAATTTAAATGACAAAATACCTTGTATTCATGTTTTGTGCCATAAATAATAGAAAAAACCCACTGAACTAAATGTTTCTCTTTAGTGTATTATCTGAAACACATCTTGTGACCAAATGCTGTGAAGGAGTAGGCTAAATAAAAAAGGACAGTTTTAAAACGGGATTTAAATAAGGAACAGCAGGGTAGCAAATCTGAGAGAATAGGCCCCATCTGTGAATTGTGGCTGGGAGGGCACAGACTGGAGGAGTGAAATGGGTGGTCAAAGCAAGTCCACAAAGTGTTTTGTAAATTAGAAGGGCACTTTGAAGGTGGAGCTGTTTAAGAAGCCAGTGCAGGTGCTGGAGGATGGGGGCAACTTGGCTCCACTCCCTAGCTCAAGAAGAAAGTTTGGCTGTGGCTTTATGGACTGCTTGACATTTAGAGAATAGACATATGGGGTAGACTGTAAAAGAGGGAATTGAGATAACTAGTATGCAAAGTAAAGGCATGAATGAAGATTTTGGCCAAAGAGGGTCAAGGTGAGGACAGATACTGGCAGGATTCCAGTGGTGGCAATAAACAGACTTGCAGACAGGAGAGATGTGGGAGGCAAATGGAAGCTTAGGTTTATATATGACACTAAGGTTTCTGGAATTAGAAGCAAACAAGATTGGAGTGAAGGTGCAAGAACAGAGGCATGCATCACTTTACATAGGGCAAAAGGACATTTTACTTACAAGGGAAACGTCAGCAGTAGGAGTGTGCAGTGTAGCTGGAAGTCGGCAAAGGTAAGACACATAGGCAGAGCTGCAGATGGGAGGAGTCAGGGATGATGGGAGAATTGGGTGGCATCCTGGGAACGGTAACATTTAAGGCTGAAGTGAGAACATGCAGCAGGAGAAGACCTGACCTACATGGTGGAGAGAAGAGGGTTAAAGTGAGGGGCCAGACCCGTGGCAGTTGGGGCATGGAGCAATGTACATAGCTCCACCGAAGCCGATGGAGCAGTGCAGATTCACATGGGCTGAGGTTCAAGCCCAGGGGCTTGTGGCACTGCATAGTGAAAGGTAAAGGCTCTACCAAAAGCAAGGGCGGGGGGGAGAAAGATTCTTAAAAAGGTAAGATGGAAACTGAGAGAAAAGAGTGCTGGGGGCACCATCTCTCCTTCCTTGAAGCAGGACAGGAGGATGAATGAAAACCATTCAGAGACAAAGCAAAATGAAGGGAGAGAGGATCCAATGTCTAGAGAGGTGCCAGGCAGAGAAGGGAAACCTCAGTCCCGTGAAAGGTGCCCGAGCGGAATGAATTTAGGTTTCATGAGGCAGTAAAAGAGGGACCAACTTCTCCAGAAGCTTGCTGAGGAGGCTGATGGTTAGTAGCCGAGCAAGGAACAATTGTGGACACCCCCTCTTCTGTCCCGCAGGGAGTGATGATGACAGTATCTGTGAGACAGGGAAAGATCAGATGAAGTGATTAATGGTTAGAGCCCCCGGTTTTTCACAAATATGAAACAACAGGAAAGAAAACGAAAAAGACATAAAATGAAATAACAAAAAAAAAAATCACTTGTTACCGTAGCCACAATTTTTAGCCCCACCACTCCTTGGATGCTGCTGCCTGCTTCAGGGACCACCAGCCTCTCCGCAGCTGGATGCATGCGCCTCTGCTCCCTGCTGATGAGGGGAACAGCTCGGCTTGAAATGATGCCCCTGCATTGCAACTCTGTGCTCCAGGTCACAACGCCACTCACTCTGGTTTGGCCTGACCACCGCAGAGAGGCTGGTCCCTGCTACTGGCAACAGCGCCCCAGCGCTGGTGGTGTTGAAAGGAGTCCCTGGCAGCCTGGCCCATTAGGGAGCTGTGCCATGGTGGGAGGGGGAGCCTGTACAGTTACTGAGGCAGGGGTGCCCGGTCCATGTGCTCCTCCCCCGTTTTGCAATGGCAGCTCCCTCCCGGGTGGCAGGGGAAGGGGAGAGCAGGGCTTGATGTGGGGATTTATAGATGGTCATTTGAGGTATTTGATTAATGTAAATGTAATAAAAAGAAATACAATATTTTTAATGGATAAAATGAAATAACATGAAATTCCTGAAAAATAATGTGAACAATTATACAAATTAAAAGGATTTCATGGGGCTCTATTAATGATGGCTCTAATACAGGCTCTCCACCGCACTGCCCCTTGTGTAGTCCTTTGCACCCGTACAGCATGCATGGAAAGCGTTACCAGCTTAGAATGGGAAAGCTTTGTACCCACACTGCACACTTTTCACAGGTGACTGTGACTGTACAAGGTGGTAGAGAATCAGGCCCTAGGTGTTTCAGGTGGTCAATATGGAATGAGACATAAGCACATAAGAACATAACATATAAGAACGGCCATACGGGGTCAGACCAAAGGTCCATGTAGCCCAGTATCCTGTCTTCCGACAGTGGCCAATGCCAGGTGCCCCAGAGGGACTGAACAGAGCAGGTAATCATCAAGTGACCCGTTCCTTGTCTCCCATTCCCAGCTTGGAAAACAGGGGAGGTACTTATTTTAAAAGAATTAAGGTGGACTTGAGGAGGAAATGATCATGGAAGGCACCTTATAGAGAAGACCAAGAGTTTGATGATTAGAATAGTAATAAAAGAACAGTCTGAGAATCTGAGACCTTAGTGTTTTCTTAATATACTCCTGAGGTTCCCCCCGCCCCCAGTTGGCAACAAAAATGTGCAGATTTTGCTATTTATAAAGAATAGCTCAGGTGAAAAAAAGGCAAATTTTATAAAAAGATTCACAATTGCATTGTCCTAGAGTAGTTTATATTACTTCTTAACTGCTGTGGGGCTTGAAATTGGAGCAATAATAAGCATTCAGCTGAAGCAATTAGTCTGCAGTTTTTGACTCCATTACCTTCACTTATGTCTGTCTCTGAATAGCTACGCTAAGATACTTAATGCTTAGGTGCAGTATATTACTTGTCAAAAGTGAATTTACAACTTAGAAGTTGATTTATTGTTAACTTAGCTGAGCAAGATACCACTATAAACATGGGAGTTGACTGGTGGTGAATCTATATAGTTTCCTATTATGCAGAATGCATTTTGCATCTTTAATTTAGCATAATCATACACTATGACCAACCTCTCAACTCTTCTTGTGTAGAGCCTACAGGGACCAAATACTTAATCTGTGTATGGTTGTAAGAGTTAATTAGCATATATTAAGCCACATAACTAGGCTTGGGTATGTTGACAACCTTAAACTTTTACCTTTCCATTTTTATGGCCAAGAGCAAATAGATTATCCTATGACATAGCATTGTCCAGCTACTAACGGAGAGAAGCAGACGGCTATGGAAGGGAAAAAATACTGAAATTTAGCCATTATTAAAATGAGAGAGAGAGAGAGGGACACAAAGACATTCTTTGTTAGCTCTGCAAAATTGGCTGCCGCAAACCAGAACTAATTCTATAGCTTGAAAGAGGCAATAAGAAGGTAGGTTCTTTGTTATACTTAATAGAGACCAGAGTGGTGCTTAATATTTAGAAACCCAGTGAAACTTTTTTTTATTTTTGGTGTTCTGTAAATGTCAGTTTCTGTAGATGTCCCTGCATTGCTCATCATCACAGGAAATTTGTGTATTTCTTTCACTTAGGAAGTTCCAGCATTCACAATATATGCCAGTTCAGGAGAACCTAATAGTATTCAAAGCCTCTCTCTCTCTTTGTGTGTGTGTGTGTGTGTGAAATGTTGCAATGTGGTTGACACAAAAGCTCAACACACAAGTATTTCTTAGAATGTTGCTCCATTGAATGGAACGGCTTTCACAGATTAATCTTGGTGAAACTTAATCAGCACAGGATTCAGTTGCATTAAATCAGGCTCTTTTTCTGTGGTCTTTTCCTCTTAAGGTGTAATACATGGTTTTACATGGATTATATTGATGCTTGACTTTATTGTTGCAGTCTCATTATCATTAGAAGTTTTATTACCCCACACTGAGAGTTAAACCACCCAGGTAAAACACAGAACAGTTGTGAATATACATGATAGCAAAATCCAAGGAGAAATTGATTGAAATAGCCCTGTAAAGTACTTAGCACATAAGGGTTGTCCATTAGTAAAATGTGTATTGATTAGTGAACCTTTTGACTTTCCTTGTTGGGAAGGTTGAAGCTTTTTCAGTTCTTTATTGTTTAAATACTCAGCCATCCTCTGTTGGTAAAGCTCTTTCTAACTGCAACACCCTGTGGTATTTTTGTACAGATACCCCGTTCTGCTCTCACTGATACCCCTCCATCCTCATCTCCCCTAGCCCAGCTGTTAGTGGAGAGAGCTGTTTAGTGCTGACGCACTCTTCTCCCACAATCACTGTAAATGGCAATGCTTCTTGCTCTACCTGACACACATGGCCAAAGAGGGGAGCTAATTGAAAGAGGAACAACCGGTACTAAGCAGATTTATTCCCTGGGCTGTGTGTGGCTCCCCGGTCTGGCCAGATGTTTCAGGCAGAGAAGGCATTATGTGAGACTGCAGTAACAAAGAGAAAAGAAGGGTAGTGGAGTAGCCCAAAACTTCCCAGATCCTCCAGCATGTTGGGAGAATTCTCCTTGAAGATTGCTCTAAAATATTAAATTCTATGGTATCGAGTCTCTTACCGGGGACATATGAGCATCGTGACTTCACTCTGGGATCAGGAAAGAGACAGTGGACTATAAGGGAGCACAGCCTACCCTTGTTTAAAATACAGATGTCTTTGGTACATAGCAACACAAAGTTGGAAAACTTCTGAAGAGGAAATCGATTTAAGGTATGATGAGAAGCCTTTTGATCCAATAGCCATTGGTTTCAGTGGGTATTGGATCAAACCCCTTAGCAAGTTTTTTTACTAGTATGGAAGTCCCTCTGAAGTAAATTGGGACCATGAGTCTGATGAACAGAAGAGCTTGTTCCCAGCAACTCTACTTTATTCTGGATTCTGGGCTTCAATTCAGAGTGTTTTGAATATTGGAAATGATTTCTTCTCTATACATCTGACTCATTAAATGGTTTCCTGGTCAAATAGTGAAACTATTTCTACTTCCTCCTCCCCTTCCCTTCCAAAAATATACCGCGCCATTATCAAAGAGGGAGCCCTTTTTCAGTTTGATCAAGCACAGTATCACCCTCCATCCATCATTCTGTGTTTTTTTCCCCTTTGCAAAAGGTTTTAAATCAGGTGTATTTTGTTTTTCTAAGGGTCAGTGAAATAATGTTTTGAAATAAGGGAAGGGTGAAGAATAGCACCCTTTTCAGCCACTCCAGATAGGAAGAAACCCACTGGGAAACTCCACCAATAAGACAAATGCTACTTTCAGCATGTGACCAGTGTCTCTTTAATTTTCCGCTGCCTGAACTCGGTTGGTGTTTTGACTAAGGACTGAAGGATCAGGACCATTGTGTAAATTACTTTACTGTATATCTAAGCATCTGTCCAGTTATTTGTAACACACCCATCACAATAGTACCTTGGTACTATATGAAAAGAAATCAGCATCACAATATTTCCTGCCAGGAAGGCAAAATCCTTCTAGCTTGCCAGGGCATTGGTGTGAGCTACTGAAAATCTGATCCTTCAACTGGCTCTGCATTGTTGTTAGTGTCTACTTGAGCCACTTATATGATTTAGTCTGTCACAGGATTGGTGCCAGATCTGGACTCTCCAGAATTCACATTAAGGCAGATTTGACATGGTTGGGAATTTTTCAATAAACCATTTTTGCCAAAAATGCCCATTTGTTGAAACGGAAACTTTTAGAAAACAGGGTTAGTTTTAATGACTCTCCTGACTCAAAACTTTTTTTGGAAAAAATAGTTTTGAAATTGTTGCAACATCCCATTTTGACTTTTTCAAAAATGGAGAATTTTGGTTCCTCAAGTTGAAATGACTTTTCGTTTTGAAATTTTAATAATTTGCACTTAAAGGCTAGAAGAATTAAAAGGTCAAAATCAAAATGAGATTTTTGAAATTATTGAAACTAAACATTTTGATTGACCCGAACCAAAAAATGTTTTGGATTTTGATTTGTGAAAATTTTGGAGATTTCACTTTTTGTCCCAGTTCTGGATGGGCAAATTTTCATAGGACAGGAAAACCATTTCCTACCCAATCCTACATAAATTATGGGGTTTTGTTTTGACTCATTATAGAAGAGGGAGCAATCTGAAAAAAATATTTTTGGATCCAAACGTAGGAAGTGTTCAACATCCTCAAGAGCTAGTATTTAAGACATGAAAGAAAACGAAGTGATTAAAATGAGAAAATAAACATTAAAAACCCACTCCAGTTTGGAGTTCAGTCCAGTCCTTTTTTCCCTTGGTGTGAAGCTAAGACTTATCAAAGGTATTGTCTTCGCTCTGTCACCCAAACATTTGTCCTTATAGCCATCCCTTTGGCCCCTGTGCAAGGAGAGGGGGACTTTGAGCTGGAATTGGTTTGTTCGTTTGGACAGTACTTCGGCACCCTGAGAGAGAGAGAGAGAATGTGGCTGTGATCTATTATTATATGGAGCATTTTGTTTAATAATGTAGACAAGAACAATACATGTGCTGGAAACATATTATGCAAGTAGATATCGGATGAATATAACAGATCTGGATGAGCTCTCCATTGCTCCTGCATGTCCATAGTGTGAGTGAACAGAAGTCTACATACTTCATCCACACTATGTATACAGGTTGATTGTTCTATTCTGTTCATTCTATTCAGCTGCTTCTGCCGTGCTCCTCACAAGTGCCCACAGGTTGCCACCTCTAATATCCAGCAAAGTCACGTTTTGCCATTTCTTCCCCTTTCTTGAG
Source organism: Emys orbicularis (assembly GCF_028017835.1). Taxonomy (NCBI): domain Eukaryota; kingdom Metazoa; phylum Chordata; order Testudines; family Emydidae; genus Emys; species Emys orbicularis. Next base: position 281,263,481 of record NC_088684.1, on the reverse strand, counting down.
TAAATGTTTGGTGTCAGTTAAAGAGAAACCCTTCTTGTGGGTAAAAGGAATTAATTTGTTTCAAGCCGGGTATCAAATACTGTTTGTATGTTTTACATTTGGTCGGTTGTTCATCGGCTGTAACGCTTAACTTTTATTTATTTTTACTGCTGAAACGGTTGATAAAACAGGAGATGACAGGCGCTCTACAGAGACTGAATTTAGGTGATGCTACTATGTTTATATTTCATTACTTTTCACTGTCTTGACAGCTGCCATAGAGTTTCTTTCCATCCTACAACCCTTCAATAACCACATAAAGATTGGTACATGGCCTCGAGCCAGGAGACTATTGAATAGGAGTTTTTTATATTCTTCAGCAACATGGACAATTCAGCTGACTCAGAAAGATCAACCTCAATTAGATTTTCTTGGAGAATAATTGTCTTGGCAGAGTGAAAAAGTGAGGCCTAAGGTTGGAGTGCAAAAATGTGTGTGAGAGCGCTCCCTTGCTGCATTTGTGCATCCAGATGCAGTATTTGGGTGCACAAATAGTAGCAAGCAATTGCCCATGCATTTTTGCATGCAGATAAAAGGATAGGAGAGGAAGCGGGAGTTGTCAGCCCCAGTAATGCCAGCCCCAAGTATTCAAAAAAATCACAAGCGAGGCCTTAAAAAGAATCCTGAGCTTGGTTTAAAAATCATGAAACTGTTGGTTGGGTTCTGTGAGGGAGCTCAGCTCACCACTGCGGCGCCTCCTGCTGGCTGTCCTAGGAATTAGCTCTGGTTCACCAATGCGTCTTCATCTAGTGGCATCTCGCCGCTGTCGCTTCTGCCATCAGAACCCTTGTCGCTCTCAGAACCGCAGTGTCCTCTTCTGGACACAGCCCTTCGGCTCTACCCCGCTCAGTTCTCACCTCCCCCTTTTGGGGGGGGGGGGGGGGGCGACAGTGCTCCGTCCAGCCACTTGTCTCAGTGGCAGGCTGCAGTCCAAGGTCTAGCCACCTGTGTCAGTGGCAACTGGGGCCATAGGGGTGGGGGACCGGCTTCCACGCACCGCGTCACTTCCAACTCCTGCCATCTGTTTCCCTGGGTCACTTCCCTGCAGCTCTAGCACCTTCTTTGCCCTGGTATCAGGGCCTCAATCTAGCAGCGGTCAGCCGGGAGCTCACTCGTACTCCCCTGTCCCCACCCAGCACTGCTCGGACCATGGTGCTGTCTCTTCTCCCTCCTCCAGGACAGCCAGTTCTCCATCTTCAAACTCCAAGGAGTGACTGAAGCTGCTCTGTTCAGCAGCCCTTATTATATGGCCCAACCTGGCCCTGATTGGCTGTCTCTCTAAACCTTCTCCAGATTGGCTGTCTCTACAAGCCCTTTCCTAATTGGCTGCCTCCTGCGCAGGCTCCCCGAGCTGCTTTAACCCCTCTTCTGCCAGTGTGGAGCAGATGCCCCACCACAGGTTCTTTTTATTTACCTTCGGGTGTCAGAACCATTTAGCTGCACTTGGGTCATAATTTTAGGCTTTTCTCTGCAGCCACTAGATGGTTTATGTATTTATTTTTAAATAAAAGCGGAGATTCTTGCCTGCAGGATCAGGGGCTTTAAGGAAAGCAACAAAAATTGTGAGACTTGTGAGACTGAGCAGCACTGCAGTCCCTTTCCCGAAAGTATTGCTCTGCCGCCTTCCTGGCCCCCTTATATTCAAATGTTAAATTTGTTGCCTATTCCCTGGCTAGTGTCATTTCCCCTCTTTCTACTGTGTTGTTTGAGTCTTCAGCAGAGAGCAGAGCAGTTGAGGCAGGGATGAGATAGGACTGAAGTAGCACAGGTACCTCCCAATGCCTTCTCTAGTGACAAAAGGCCGTCCGCCCTGCCTTCTTCTTACTCAGCTGGTGCTCAGGACGTTGGCTGGGGCTCTAAATACCCACGAGAGGAGTTTACAAATGGGGAATAGCCTCAGATTTTTAAGAAACCACATGCGGGGGCAAATCCTGCCTTCCATTATTCCTGTGCAACTCAGTCAAAGTCTGTGGCAGTGCTTGTTTAGAAATGGAGTTGCAGATATGGACACCCTGGCTGGCATTCTGCATTTTAAAAATAAATTATATAAAAACCTGCAGATCCTTATTTAGACAGCTGGGATTTGGCATGAGCTGACCAATTAACTCAAAAAGCCAGGAAAAAAATCAAATAGCTGTGAGAAACATTGAAGGTAACAGATGAGAGAAAGTTGCCTGCAGAATCTTGATTCTACACAATAAATTATTGCAATCAAATTGAACTCCTACCCACTTTTCCGTGGTATTAGAGAGCTGGAAATGATGCATATTTTGGCTAGGAGATCATCCACTATCTCTTATTGACAGGCAAGTAAAATTGGAACGAGGAAAAGCACTAATTAATCATTACTTTATGTAACCTTTACTAGGGTGTTATAGTCCTGACATTTGAATCCCACTTTGCAATCTTTATTTTAATACAGTGTGTTTTTTATGCAATGTCATCTGAGGAAAAACATGCACAAGTAGTCGGAGTGGGATTTTCAAAGGCGCCTAACAGAATTAGAGGATCAAGTCCCACTGAAAATCACCGTCTCAAATCACATGTACTCATCGAGTACACTGTAAACTCATTCAACAGAGTGTATGCCACATACCCAGGGGAGACATTGCTGAACCATGTGATAAATTGTTGGGCTCCCAGCAGCTCTTGTTGAACTCATTGGCGGCTTCTGCAGGCTCAGCACTCTTGAAAATCAAGCCATTTATTTAAGAGCTTCAGTATGGACTTGGTAGCCCAGCTATTCTTGCCTATGAAGAGGGATGTTTTTAATAGTATTCTGGTGAATTGGTCTTTATTTCCTAAATAGCTTCATTTTAAAAGAAACTAACAGCTAGCAAACTTGGAATAAATTAAATGAACGACTACTTCACACAACCGAGTGTATAGTCACATTCTATCATCTAAATTTGGGAAAGGGTGGATAACCTTATGGCCAGTAATAATAAAGATGACAAGGGTAACTAAATCCAGAGTTTCAGGGCAGAAGACAATATTGCTGGGGTTTGCTTTTTTCTTTGCACCCAACTGGTAACTGTGGAGCTGCATTGCCATTTTAGTGGCAGCATAGTTATTTAAAAATTACAGTGGGAGAGGCCTTATGAAAGGGGATGCTTTAAAATAACTATTCATATTACTAATACTAATATTTGAATATAAGTAAATGGCTATATTGCTGTAATATATCCCCTTGCAGAATGGTGTGTTATTAAACCAGCTCTCCTAGAAAAATATAAGTAGTCAGATAATAATATTTAGCATTTACTACCTGGAATACTTTGTCTTCAAATCGCTTTAAAACAAACTATTCCACATGACATCCCAGAGAAGTAGGTAAATTGTAATATCCTCAGTCGACCGATGTGAGAACTGAGACTCTAGGGGGAAGTGAATTGCCCCAAGCCACACAGCAAGGCTGTGGCATAGTTGGGAGGAAAACATGGGAGTTTCTTTCTCCCACTTTCATGCTCAAACTATGCGACCATGCTTTCTTTACTCCAAGTAACGCCCCTTGTGGATAAAGGATATACAGTAACATTTTCAAAAGTTCATGAATGACTTTGGAGTCAAAGAGCCTAAAGCTCTTTGGAAGAAGAGGCTTGGACTCCTAAGTCACTTAGACACTTTTGACATTTTTACCCATGATATTAATTTATTAATTCAGATTTCTGTGACTTTAAATAAGATAAGATCCCAAACTCTGGGCACCTTTGGGGCACCTCTAGGGGTCTTGACAAACTTTTAGAACACTCTTTGTAAAATAGACTCCAGCAGTTACCCCGAGATCACAGTACCACTACAGCAACACAAATGATAAAGCTTCCATGTAAATCCCCACCAGAGTTCCCCTACAGCTACAGCCTTTACCAGTGTGAAAAGAACCTTCAGGGCATGCTACAAGACCTAACAAAGTCAGATTGTTACGTACCAAGGAGACTGAAATTAGCATGGAGTATTAATGATTGTAGAGTGCAGAAGCCCCAAATACGATCAGGCTCATATTCTGCTAGGCATAATCTAAGAGCCAATCCCTGCCCCAAAGATCTTGAACTGAAATTATTACATGTGCAGTGTGTCCACAGTGTTGTGTTTGTGAAGCTCCTAAAGTGAGAGAACCTAAAATCTCAGTTCTTGTGGTGTCTGGGCGAATTCTAGAGCAGTGTGTGGCTGTGTGTGTGGTGACAACAGAGCTGGGCTCACGTTCAGTCTGTCAGAGGTACTTACTGTACATGGCGCCTGCTACTATACGATCTGAGCACCTCACAATCTCTATTGTAATTAACCTTGCAACACGCCGGTGAGGTAGGGAAGTAGATTAATAGTTAATAAGGAACCATTGCGATCATCTGGTCTGAGTTCCAGCATAGCACAGGCCATAGGACTTCCTTAAATTAATTCCTGTTTCCCCATTTTACAGCTTGGGAACTGAGGCACAGAGAGTCTAAGCTAATTGCCCAAGATCACACATGTCTATGGCAGAGTAGAGAATTGAATCCATGTCTCAAGTTTGGGCAGTTCCCTAATCACTGGACGTTCCTTCCTCATTCTGAATTCAGTTTCTCACTTCCTTGCTTGATAGAGGCCAGGGCATTAGAATCTATGTATATGCCCAGCTCCCTTGGGGAATGAGTTAGTTTTGTGTCACTCTGCAGGAGTACCTGTAGACCGTCAAGTGTGGCATTAGTGAGCACTTTGGAGAGAGCTCCTTTTAACTCTCCTGGTGGGCAGACGGTTTTGTTGATGTGAGTCATTTGGGAAGAAGGAAGCTTATAAGGCTTTCAGAGAGGCCCAGGTTTGACCTCCTTCAAGCTTTTATAGCCTGGTGAGGTGCTCCCTTTTGTGCAACTTGGGAGGACATTTAGGCCAAGCAAGTGTGTGGAGGCTGATGGGGAGGGATTCCTAGCATTGACAGTAGATGGAGGAAAAATAATATTAAAAACATTTGATGGAGCGTAAATCCCATCACGTCACCAGAAAGCCATATAGTGTCTCTATTTCCTTGTGTTGACTTTGGCAAAGCTGCAAATAAAACTGGAGACAGTGTCTGCGATGAAATATTCTGAATGGGATTTTTTCCCCTTTGGCTCTATAAACAAAAGCAGTTGTAATGGTGGCTAGACACAACCTGTTTGCCCTCAAAGCAGCCACTCCGTTTTCAAGAAGAGAAGTGTTCTGGCAGTGGGAGGACTGTGATAAATGTTGTTTTGAGGAAATACTTTCCAATTAAGGAAGATAGCTCTTTGCCTCTAACTAATGATTGCAAATTACTCCCTTCTCCTGGCTTAATAGTTCAGTTTTAAACATACTTACAATACCTGCTCTGCTCTCCTGGTTGTTTGAAGAATTTGTACTCTTCTGTAAATGGTTTTAGGGTTGAACAACATTTTTTTTTCTTGTTTCCTAATAAGACTAATTGTCAATAATAACACCCTCCACCCCTCACTCCCCCCAAAAACCCTACCTGATTTTAATATACAGTTAAGGTTGTGAACACGTATTAATTAGAAATGGGGAGACATGTTAGAACTGTAATTATAAATGTTTGAAACCTAGACAATTCTAATTTAAGGGTAAAGTTTTTAAAATTACACTTCTGGAAAGTCAGGATGGCCCTGCTCTGGGGTTCATTCAAGGTTGCTAAGTAAAGGAGGCTTTTGTCTGTAGGGCCACTGACTCGTTTCATGCAGAAGTTGGAAGGTGTGTAGTGATTGAGGCAGGGGAATACAGGAGAAGAAGGGAGGTTCTTACGGTTAAGGTTAACTGAGTGTTAATTCAACTGAATGTTGCCATGCAGTTCCTGTGTGATGCTGGGCAAGTCACTTAACCCAAACTTTTCACAGGTGGTCACGAACTGTGTCCTCCTAATTTTCTGGGTGCCCGACTGTAGACCTTGGTATCTGAAGAGCTGAGCACTCACAGCTGCAACAGAAGTCCATGGGAGCTGATCGCTGAGCACATAAAGTGCTATAAAATGCTAAGTACTCTGAAGAATCAGGTTCTAGGCATCTCAAGTCAGGGACCCAGAAATCAGTGGATATTCTTGACCTTAATCTCTCTTTATGCTTCATTTCAGTCTGTAAAATGAAGATAGTACCAACCCCTCAACTCATGGGGGGGATGGAAATAAATCCATTGTGGTCTGTGAGACACAGATAGAATAGTGATGCACAACATTTGGAAATTAATTAGGAAATTAATAATGCATAGAGTTTAAGGCCAGAAATCTCATAGACCCGGGCATGGGTGGCCAGGCTTAGTGGTCAGAGCCGTGGTGGTCAGGAATCAGAAGCCAAGCAGGAGGGCAGGAGCAAGGCTGGGAACAAGGCAGGCATAGGAGTGATCGCAGCTGTGGGTGTAGCGTTCAGCAGCCCCTGCCTAAGTGCCCAATTTGCTGAGCGGCATTGCCAGGCCTGCTCTTAAACCCAGCAGTAGCAATCTGGCCAATTAGGGATTTCAGCTGCAGTTAGCTAGCTGATCCCAAGCCCAGATGCAGGCCCACACTCCTAACAAGAAGGGACCACCAGATCATCTAGTCTGATCTTCTATATATCACAGGCCACCAGCAGCACCCAACACCCGCACACTAAATCAAACAACCAAAATTAGTCCAAAGTATTAGAACCCTCAGGAGATAGATTATTATGTGCCATAGCCTGAAAATAGGAGGGATTGAGGTGCACCAGTCCTCAAGGGCACCATAATGGCAAGGAAATGATTAATTAAGTGAGATTGTCATGGGGTTCAGAGTGCAATCCACACCAGTGAGGGGTGTGTCACCAACCTGCCCTGTAACCTTGCTGCAACTCCTAGCCTGTGATGCTCACAGCCAGCCTACAAGCATGCAGGTCACACCTGGAGTGTCTGTGTGCTGGACAGCCCTGCTTCAGCAGCTGTGATCCCCCATCAGCCTGCCCACAGCCCCACTCTGACTTCCACCAGCCTTGGTTACAACCAGCACGGTGACTCCAGCACACTCCCACTCCTGAATTTTCCCTACACCATGTGCTCTGCAATATCCAGCCCTCTGCTGGACAGTTCAGAAAAATAATTATGTTTGTTTGTTCCTTGTAAAGAGACAAAAGCACATCACTGCTTTCTAACTGGGGTAAATCCACCCTTCCCTGCAAACAAAGCACTGAGTTGGTTTTTAGTAAAAAAAAAAAAAAAATTATTAACAACAGGACGTAGGTTAATGATGCCAAATAAAGGAAATAATGTTAGAAAGGGTTACAAGCAAATACAAGTGAAAAAAAGTCTAAAACGTAATCTAGAAAGGTACACGCTTTGTTCAAGGTGGTTTTGCTTCTTCTTCCCAGCCGTGGCTGACTTTCCACAGAAGTACCAGATGCAGACTTCCCATGTCTTCCTAGGTCAAAGATCTTTGCCTGAACGGTTTTCTCATTTGTATTTAATTTCAAGAGGCTTCAATCCTTCCTTGGTTGAAGGACCCATTTTCTCAGTTTGCAAGAGCTCTGGCCTCTTGTGTCTGTCTAGTGATAGATAACTTAGGGGTTCTCTGCTCCTCCGTTTTCACAGTCCACTAAATCTTTGGGAAAGCATTTTGCTCAAAGTTCATTGACCTTGCTTCAAGAGGCAGGATGACCTCATGCTGTTCCTCCCATCCTGTGCTCTTCTCATCCCCCTGATGATTTCTATGTAAATGGGGCCTCCACTGTTTTGGGGTCACACCAAGCTTAATTTATTTGGAGACAAGTAAATAGCTGTGGGGTACACTGAATGGTCAGGCCAGCTGAAACCCATTATCTGATACTAGTGAGCTCCCTGCCCTCTGGCATGGGGATGCCCATAGGCTCACACCAGCAGAGCACATGGTTTGGGGAAAATTCAGGGGTGGGAGTGTGCTGGGGTCATTATGCTGGTTGTAATCAAGGCTGATGGAAGTCAGAGTGGGGCTGTGGGCAGGCTCCTGGGGTCACAGCTGCTGAACTAGGGCTGTCTAGCACACAGACACTCATGGTGTGACCTCCATGCGTATAGGCTGGCTGTGAGTGTCCCAGGCTGTGAGTGTAGCTCGGAGCTACAGCAGCAGGACCTTTCAGGCACCCCCGGTTACGGAGCAGGTGGTGACATACCCCCCCTCACTGGTCTAGATTGCACTCCGTGACAGAGAGAGTCCCAGTTAATTCAGGCAAGTGACTTGTACTCTATGCTGCAGAGGAAGGTGACAACCCCCATACCGCACTCTCATTCTGCCCTGGTGGAAGATTCCTTCCCGATGCCACATATGGCGATCAGTTAGACCCTGAGCATGTGAGCAAGAACCAGCCGGGCAAACACCTGAGACAGTATGCCCATCGCATCCAATGTCCCATCTCCAGCTGCAGCCATCCTTGATGCTTCAGAGGAAGGAGACCAAGCTCTGCCCCCAGAATACATGGTGGGGGGAATCCCTTCCTGACCCATGTGGGTGGATGGATGAAGCCCAGAAGCATGAGCTTTTAGAAAGACATATACTGGAAGCAACCTCCAGGGCTGCTGAGCTCTACCATCTTAAGCAACCCTGTCATACAATCACATTCATAAATTTGACTGACTCTCTTGAAGCTAATTAAATTGTTTGCTCTCACAACTCCTTTTGGGAGGCTGTTCCATATCCTCACTCCTCTAATGGTTAGAAACCTTTTAATTTCCAGCCTGAATTTGTTCATGGCCATTTTGTATTTGTTCTTGTGCCAACATTGTCAGTTAGCTTAAATAGCTCTCCACCCTCCCGGGTGCTTACCCCCACCCCCAATTTATTTATGGAGAACAGTCATATATGCGTCTGACGAAGTGGGTATTCACCCACGAAAGCTTATGCTCCGATACGTCTGTTAGTCTATAAGGTGCCACAGGACTCTGTCGCTTTAGTCATATATATATTTCCCCTGATCATCCTAGTAGCTCTTCTCTGCACCTGTTTCAATTTGAATTAATCTTAGGCTATGTCTACACTACCCGCCGGATCGGCAGGTAGCGATCGATCCATCGGGGATCGATTTATCACGTGTAGTGTAGACGCGATAAATCGATCCCCGATCACTCTCCCGTCGACTGCTGTTCTCCAGCTCAGCGAGAGGTGGAAGCAAAGTCAACGGGGGAGCCGTGGCAATCGACCCCGCGCCGTGAAGACGCGAGGTAAGTTGAACTAAGATACGTCGACTTCAGCTACGCTATTCTCGTAGCTGAAGTTGCGTATCTTAGGTCGATCCCCCTACCCCCCCGAGTGTAGACCAGGCCTTACTTGAACATGGGTGACCAGAGTTGTTCATAGTATTCCAAATGAGGTCTTGCCACTGCCTTGTACAATGGCAAGAATACTTTTCTGTCTCTTCAAAGAATGCTTCACCAGGGACATCCTAGGGTCACATTTGCCTTTTTCACAGCTGCATCACATTGGTGGCTCATTGTCATCCTGTGATTGACCCCCACACCCAAGTCTCTCTCCAACTCTGTCACTTCCAACTGATGAGCTCCCAACTTGTAGCCAAAATTCTTATTATTAGACCCTAAGTGCATGATCTTGCACTTTGTATATTGAATTTCAACCCATTTCTGTCACTCCAGTCTTCAAGGTCATCCAGATCTTCCTGTATAATATTCTGATCTTCCTCTGTATTGACAGTGCCTCCCACCTTTGGATCATCAGCTAATTCTGCCTTCAGAGCAGGGTTTGAATGGTGTGCAGTAAATGAGGTCTAGAGCCACACATTGAACGAGAATAAAACAAAATATTGAATAGCTGCTCATTGAGTACCATCTGTCCTGTGCACTGAATGAGGCAGGGGTCCTGTGGAAAAAATAGTATGTGATCATGCACTTAAAGATTATTATAATGCATACACTCAAGGAGTCTGAATTAAGCTTGCACAGGCAACTGTTCCTAACTTTTGAGTGCTTGACTTTGCAACTTTAACATTCTTTTTAATGTGTTTTTTTGTGGTTAATATTCAACAAGGGTGAATTTTTTCATAAGCACTCAGTGTTAGCCACACTCTTCTGCCATTAAAGTCAATGGGTGTTTTACCATTGACTTCAGTGGAAGCAGAGTCAGGCCAGTGTTGAGTGCGTTTAAGATCCCACATGATGACTGTAATACTGCTGAACCACAAGTGCTCTGAGAAATACACTGATAGAAAATACCGTAGCTTACTTCAATGTGTGAAGTCTGCAAAGGACTTGTTACTCCTAAGGGCTGTTTGATTTCTCTGTTAAAAAGCAACCTCATATGCGATATGCTAAAATTAGTTGTTGGCAGTGTTTACTGTTGTTTGCTAGTGCTTAACATGAGTGCACACAATTTCTCATATTAACCTTGAATGCAGACTTTCAATAACCTGACTCTGAATTTTAGCCTCATTGAAGTAGCATAGAGTATTTTATTTGGTATGCATAGGTTTAAAGGACCTAGGGTACAATTTTATTATATTATACTAGCACTGCAAGCCCCAAGCTAGACCAGAGCTTCATTGTGCTAAATATTTTACCTACACGACTCTGAACAATTTACAATCTAAAGAAACACAAAATGGGAGAAAGGAAGTACAGTATTTCTTCTTCCTGTTTTACTCTTGGGGAGCTCAAGTAAAGAAAGATTAAGTGACTTGCCCAAAGTCGTACTGGAAGCCTGAGGTAGAGCCAGTGACTGAACACAGATCTCCTGAGTCCCGTGCCTGTGCTTTAACGTCAAGACCCTTGTTCCTCACTTTTCCATTAAGAACATCATATTCAAAGTTGATGTATATGCTAAGCTATCTCTGTATCCTATTACGTTTTTCCCCCCAACTCTTTCAGTATGCAATATACTTGAGAATATTAGGATAGTGGCAAATGGTTGCCTCCCTCTACCAACAAGACATAAACATTTTATTAAAGCTAATGTTAAAAAAAGTATATTATACATAGGTTGAGAAAAGAGTGTCTGTACATCTGGGTATAGTGCTTAGGTTATCCACAAATACAGAGTTTGTTTTTAAAAGTCATATGATACATAGAGTACATAATCAGCAATAACCCAAATGTAGGTGAATAAATTTAAGAATACAGTTTAGATATTAGCATCCAAGTATTCGGGTACATCACTCATGAGAAGTTGTACAGAGATTTGGTTGTGGAAAGCAAAATATATCAATGAGTGGAGATTGCCCGTTAGTAATTGAGAATTAGGGTAGGTTGTCGATTTAGGAAATACAATCTCTCAGACAAGTCTTTCAGTTACTTTCTTATTGCGCTTCTCATCGACACTCTGGCTCATCCCTCCTGTTATTGTCGATGTCCGGTGATGTGTTCTATGTAGATGTCCCTCGGCCATCTGATGGCGTCCGACACCATGAGTGGCCACATCAGCCGAGTGTAGCATCGACCGATTCCACGTTCTCACAACACTCACTCGTTATTGGGGTCCGACGATCAGTGTGTCTGTCTGAACCTATAAAAAACAACAAAGAGTCCTGTGGCACCTTATAGACTAACAAATGTATTGGAGCATAAGCTTTCGTGGGTGAATACGACCAGTGCGTCTGACGAAGTGGGTATTCACTCACAAAAGCTTATGCTCCAGTACGTCTGTTAGTCTATAAGGTGCCACAGGACTCTTTGTTGCTTTTTACAGATCCAGACTAACACGGCTAGCCCTCTGATACCTGTCTGAACCTGGTAACCCCTAACTCTCAAGGTGTCGGCCAGAGGGGCTTATTTCTCCACCTTTCGAGTTCGGGCATTGTGGAAGTCCGGGGACCTGTTCTCGAAGGGAACTGTGATGTCCACCATGATGATCTTCTTTTGGTCCTCATTGGTGATGACGATGTCCGGCTGCAGTTGGCTGTCAGTTCCATGGATGGTGGAGTTCACAGCAACCTTCCCTTCGGGTGATGGGATGGCTCTGACCAGGCGATCTTAGATGGCATTGTGTCGCAGCTGCCAGACTCTAGAATGGGGCTTGCAGCTACTACACAGGATGTGGGGTAGTGTCTCATTGGCATAGCCACACTTCCTGCATCGCTTGTCCCAATTCCCGTGGTGAACAGCTCCATTCAGCAGAACACAGTTGAGCCAGGCCCTGTGGATGAACCTCCAGTCGGCAAATCGGCTGAAGCTGCCCCCGGGGAGGAAGTGGTTGCTGGCATCCCACTTGCATGTCACCTCGAACGCCTTGTCCTGGTCTGGCTTCCGCTTCAGGTTTTCAACATACTGGCAGCAGATGGCATCCTTCAGGGTCCTCTCCAGCACGGTTCTAGCTTTTGGACTGAGGATTGTGTGGTCAGTGTTCTTCACATTATTATTTTTCCCATCCCACCTACCACATCCCTCTTTGTACTTTTAAACAATTGTAAATCAGAAGGTAGTCAGTGCTGACGCTACAGCAAATGACTGACTACACAAGAAGGAAAAAGTCACAACAACATATAAGTTCATGCATTGATTTTTTTTGATGTCATGCAAACATTTTCAACATTAAGAAACAATATTAATTATTACTATTTTGTTATGATTTATTGTGCAATGCAAGAAAAACTTATTTTTCTTAAATATGTGTTACAACTGCAAGTAGAACTAGTCTTTACTGTGAGGCATCACAATGTATATAAGACAAGGTCAGCTCACGGACTGCTGCCCTGGTCAGGACAGTATGGGGAGGAGATGAGCAGCCCTCAGTGGTGAAGAACAGTGTGGTGGGGCGGTGCCCCACCCCCTGAGAAAAAGGCCTGAACCAGGCCAGAGAGGCTGTGCCCACCTGCAGCCAATCAGAGAAGGCCTGGGGAGAGCCAATCAGGGCGGGGGGGGGGGGGGAGGCAGCTAATCAGCACCGGGCTAGGTCCTATATAAAGACTGCCCAGCTAGGGAGAAGCAGTCACTCCCTGGCTGGCAAGGGAGAAGGACGGGCTCCTGGCGAAAGGAGCACACCTTGGACAGAGCAGTGCTGGGCAGGCTTGGGGGATAGGAGCTCCAGCCCATTACCTGCCAGGCTGCAACCCAGCTGCAAAGGGTCAGGAAGGTGCATAGGGCCAAAGGGAAGTGGCCCAGAGGAACTAAGCAGGTGAGAGGGGAAGGAAGAAGGGCAGAGGGAGGCTTCCGCTAGAGGGTACCTGGGTCGGGGCCCAGAGTAGCAGGCGGGCCTGGGTCCCCCCCTTCCCCCTTTGTACTGCACCTCTGGCCTTTGCGAAGAGGGGCCGAGACAGACCGCAACTGGCCCCTGAAATAAGGGGCTAGACTACAGGGTTGCGGTTGGCCACCGAGGCAGGTGCAGACAGAAGGACTGCTGTTACCAACACTCCCCCGGAAGAGGGAGAGACAGGACTAGTGGGCACTGCTGGAGGGCAGTGTCCTGAAGTAAATGGAGACTGTCCGGAGGAGGACGCCGCTGAGCGGGAGCCATGCAGGTCCCAGGGCAGCAGAGCTAATGATGGGCCCGACACCATGCGTCAAGGGCGCTCCGCAGCGGTTGAGATCTAATTCCCGGAGCGACCGGCAGGAGGCGCCAGCGGTGGTGAGTCGAACCCCATCACAAACAGGTTAAGGACTATTTAGAAAAGCTGGACATGCACAAGGGTGCTGAGGGAATTGGCTGATGTGATTGCACAGCCATTGGCCATTATCTTTGAAAACTCAGGGAGATCGGGGGAGGTCCCGGATGATTGGAAAAAGGCAAATATAGTTCCCATCTTTAAAAAAGGGAAGAAGGAGAATCCGGGGAACTACAGACTGGTCAGCCGCACCTCGGTCCCTGGAAAAATCATGGAGCAGGTCATCAAGGAATCCATTTTGAAGAACTTGGAGAGGAAGGTGATCAGGAACAGTCAACATGGATTCATCAAGGGCAAGTCATTCCTGACCAACCTGATTGCCTTCTATGATGAAATAACTGACTCTGTGGATATGGGGAAAGCCTTGACTTTAGCAAAGCTTTTGATATGGTCTCCCACAGTATTCTTGCCAGCAAGTTAAAAAAGTATGGATTGGATGAATGGACTATAAGGTGGATAGAAAGCTGGCTAGCTCGTCGGGCTCAACAGGTAGTGATCAACGGCTCGATGTCTAGTTGGCAGCCGGTATCAAGCGGAGTGCCCCAGGGGTCGGTCCTAGGGCTGGTTTTGTTCAACATCTACATTAATGATCTGGATGATGGGATGGATAGCACCTGCAGCAGGTTTGCAGATGACACCAACCTGGGAGGAGAGGTAGATATACTGGAGTGTAGGGATAGGGTCCAGAGTGACCTAGACAAATTGGAGGATTGGGCCAAAAGAAATCTGATGAGGTTCAACAAGGACAAGTGAAGGGTCTTGCACTTTGGACGGAAGAATCCCATGCACCGCTACAGGCTGGGGACCGACTGGCTAAGCGGCAGTTCTGCAGAAAAGGACCTGGGGATTACAGTGGAGGAGAAGCTGGATATGAGTCAACAGTGTGCCTTGTTGCCAAGAAGACTAACAGCATATTGGGCTGCATTAGTAGGAGCATTGCCAGCAGATCGAGGGAAGTGATTATTCCCCTCTATTCGGCACTGGTGTGGCCACATCTGGAGTATTGTGTCCAGTTTTGGGCCTCCCACTACAGAAAGGATGTGGACAAATTGGAGAGAGTCCAGTGGAGGGCAACAAAAATGATTAGGGGGGTGTGGCACATGATTTACGAGGAGAGGCTGAGGGATCTGGGCTTGTTTAGTCTGCAGAAGAGAAGAGTGAGGGGGGATTTGATAGCAGCCTTCAACTACCTGAGGGGGGGTTCCAAAGAGGATGGAGCTAGGCTGTTCTCAGTGATGGCAGATGACAGAACAAGGTGCAATGGTCTCAAGTTGTAGTGAGGGAGATCTAGGTTGGATATTAGGAAACACTATTTCAGTAGGAGGGTGGTGAAGCACTGGAATGGGTTACCTAGGGAGGTGGTGGAATCTCCATCCTTAGAGGTTTTTAAGGTCAGGCTCGACAAAGCCCTGGCTGGGATGATTTAGTTGGGGTTGGTCCTTCTTTGAGCAGGGGGTTGGACTAGATGACCTCTTGGGGTCTTTTCCAACCATAATCTTCTATGATTCTATGATAATTTAACACCTAGTATAAGAAGTGCCTGTGCTAGCCACTGGAAGCTGTCCAATTTGGCAGCCTAAAATGTGCTTTGAAAAAATACCTATTAGCTGTTTCCTCCAATGGAAGCAGCATTGCTCTGCTATATTTATTTTTCTCCATTGGTCTGCTGCTTCATATCTACCATATAGAGTTGGGATAAAGCTAATGATAATACCTAGCACTTCTCCTTTGCAAAGCACTTTACAAACATCATTATCTTAATTGCTCTTCACAAAGCCCCATAGTAATATGGTTCCCACTTGCCAGATGGACAAACTGAGATGCAGAGAGGTTAAGTGCCTGGCCCAAGGCCAAGGTGGGAGGAGTCGATTCAAAGATGGATTAGAATTCAAGGAAAATGAGTAACTCCCATTGACATCAGTTGATCTCACTTACTTGAAACGGAATTATATATATCCTGCAGGAGATATACTACTCAACTTCTCACACCATTAGACTACTGCTCTCCCTTTCTGTGGCTTTCATTAGCCAGTGAGTAGAAGTTCTATTTCTATTATTATTTTATTTATTTGTATTGTGGTTGCACCTAGGAGCCCCAGTTATGGATTAGGACCCTGTTGTGCTAGGCGCTGTACAAACACAGGACAAAATACTTAGACAACAGGTGGAGATAGATAGACAGGCAGTGGAGCACAAGGAAATAATCAGACAGTAGAGCCTGTTTTCCTCCCAGGAGAGGGAACAGGGTAGCAGATGTGTGAGAAGTGTTTTACAGTGATCTACTAAAGAAGGTGATCCATAGCTAATAGCCTTGAAGAAAGACCATAAAACTACAGATAAGTGAACAGAAACAAATGGGCCTCCCATGTGAAACTGGGCACTATTTTGGAACACAATGTTGTCTTCAAAGGGACTTCAAGTGTAATCCCTTCCCCGTCTTTGATTCAAGAAGAAAATCCAGAGTGCAGCTCAAAAAGGTCTATAATAGGGCTAGATAATCTAGGTAGTGGAGGCCCTACAATGCTTAATGCATGAAATGGCTACAGAATCATAATTCAAAGGGTAAGTCAAACACTCTGCTTTCATTATTCCTCCTCTCCAGATATTTAACCCCTTCCTCTGCTGTATGAGTTTCAGAAATGTTCATTTCTAGAGCACAGAATGTCCTATTTTAACTTGCTCTGAAAGTCCTAATCAAATTATGACAATCCACAAGACCGTGAGATTTTTAAATGCTAGGTACAGAATGAGTTCAAGTAAAGCTTCCAGCAAGCTGAGAGTCTGATCTTGCCCCACATAGGCAGGTACATGCCACTGTGCATCTTATAAAATTAGCCACCAGCCATGTGTGCAAAAGAACAGTAGCTGATTTCACATGATGTGCATTGATGCATGCCCACATCTGAGAGGTAGGCCAAGCTCTATATGTCTGTTAAAATTCAGCAGAATGAAATCTAAGTCCTTTATCAACCACACATCAAGGGTTATTTCTGCAAGAGGCAAGATTTCCACTGCCAGAATGTGTTGCAATTAGGTGGCTGAATTCTGCGCTTTGGTGCACACCTGTCAGGGCTGGCTCCAGCATTTCTGCCGCCCCAAGCAAAAAAAAAAAAAAAAAAAAAGCGATCGGCGGCGGCAATTGGAAAAAAAAGCCGCGATCGGCGGCGGCAGTTCAGCGGCAGGTCCTTCGCTCCTAGAGGGAGCGAGGGACCTGCCGCCCCCGAATTGCCGCAGGTGCCACCCCTCTCCCTTGGCCGCCCCAAGCACCTGCTTGTTAAGCTGGTGCCTGGAGCCAGCCCTGACACCTGTGGTTCTTGTAGTCATCCTTGGGAATGCTACGCATACATCTGAAGGGAGAATTCAGCCCATCATCTCTAAATGCCTTTTTCAAACAGCTGATTTAATGAGCTGCAGAGTGAAAATTCTGCTTTTTATTCATCTCACAAGAGATTTTTGTAAAATAAAGGGAGATTTCTAGTGCAAACTGAATTATTGTCATGCGTTACAAAGATCTGTTCAGTAATAAAGGAATTTATTACAAGATTTGGATACAATGTGTGGCTAGAACTTTACCAATTTCTTCTGAAACTTTAGTTATTTACTTAGGGCTAGATTGAGACTTTACTCCCCATGCTGACTAAGGGACAGTGTATAGCAGCGCCCTCCAGGAGAATCCCTGGGGAGGAATTGTGACTTCCCCAGACATCTGGAGGGAAGTAACTTACTGTAGCCCTAAAAAAGATTCAGTTTTACATCTCCTTTTGTGCTGTCCCACCTCTGCTAGCTGGTGAATTCAAGGGTCTGTAGTGGCCCAAGGTTCTACCCAGAGACGGCTCATGTCTACTGATAGTGGGGTGGGGTGCAGAGTCAGGGCAGCTGGCTTCAGCAGTGTTACTGAGCATGCTCAGTCCATGTGAGCATGCTCAGTAGAAGCCAAGCAGCAAAGGGAGGCGGGGACACGTGACCCTGTATGCCCTCCCCACACGTCACCTCTGCAGGCCACGATCCACCTTTCTCTACCTCCCCCTCACCCAGTTGTGTCAGGGAGTTTACAGAAAGTAGGTTTTGCTCCTTTGTACAGCTGAATAAGACAAGGTCACTATCTAGCCCATAATGGATTAAAAATTGGGCCATCAATGGGAGTATTTAGTAAAGTGAGCAGGATTTGGTCCGTTATCTAAAGTAATTGGTATAAACGCTCCAGTAATTGGTATAAAACCCTCTCTGAACAACTTCAACAAAACCCTCTAACCAAGCCACTATAAATACAGAACAAGTGTTAATCTTGGAAACTTGGATTACGATGCATTTAATGAGAGACAGAGAGAGAATTCAGTTTAACCAGTAATTGCATGTCAGCTCCATCAAATGTCTGGGTTATTTAAAACGCATCTACCACAGCAAGTGATATCTGGAGCCATTAAATCCTGCTATTCGACACACTGTTATCCCTTTTAGTTACTTTGATTTCTTCACTGACTCTCAGATTCTTTCCCATTTGCTTAAATTTCTCACTAAAACAGCATATTATCTGTCTTCCATAAGATCTTGCACAGCGGTGTTACTTCAGCAAAATTCCATCTCTTAGGGGGCTGCTCTAGATGGCATTTTTGCAATTTTTAGCCAAGATCTAAATTGTTTTCTTTTACTGAAACCCAAATTGTTCCAAGATCTGGGTGTCTTGTGAAGCACCGGTGGAGTGGACTACGTGGGGGTAGTGCAGAGTTGCGTTGGCCCAGGTGGCAGCACTGGGATGCACTCGGCAGACAGGAAAAGCAAGCCTACTCTCATCTCTCTTTGGGATGGTGCAGCATTCTTTTTTCTCTGCACTGCATCTGCTCTTCGGGCCAGCACATAGATTTGGATGGAACTTCCTCCCTGCATCCTTCAAGATGCTTTGTGAACCTGAGAGCGCTAAGAGGGAGCAGCCCCTATTATCAGGAGAGCACAGGAACTACAATTGTGATTGGCCTCTGGGTAGGAATATAACAGGATGGGTGAGTTCTTGCAGCATTTTCCCATGGGGCCATTACCAATCGAGCCCCAAGGAATTATTTATTAGGGTACAACTCTGATCTCAGAGACACAGGGATAGTTATCCATGTATCATGATAAAGTAGATTTGTCTGTGCTGGTTTTTGTTACAAACTACGTTCTCCACCTCTCCATATATGTGATATCAGAAGTGGAAGCTTACTGCAATGCATTAAAGATTTTTTTTCTGTTCAGTTTTCTTAATAATGACAGGAAACTTTTGCTAGGTTTTTAAACAAATATTTTTAATATGATTTTTGAAACACAAAATTAGCTGCCCATACCCATCTAGATTCAGTGACTGCATCAACTCAGTCCAGTCTCTTGTTGTACAATACAAGCCCTTTTCACATTAAGGATCAACTTGGTTACAATTAAAAAAAAATACTATATGAAACATGAAGGTTTCTATAGAATGTCAGTCTTACAAAGATTTCTGTATTTCCCTCCTACATCTATTACAAACAGTGTTATATTTCTCAATTAGTAGCAGGTTGGTTTTAATTTTATTACATTTGAAAGTGGTATGAAGCAAAAATTCACTATTCCAGCCCCTTGTGGCCAAGTGACCTGAAAATGCCTGCATCCATTTAAACATTCCCAACCTACTGAACCGAGCCTAATTGTTTTCTGAAATTACACTGCCAATTATAACCAATGGTATCATTAATCATTGGCATCATTATTAACTTAAAGGATTCGTCTGGTGAGCTTACAGTATATTTAAATTGCACAAAAAGCAGTTAGACATGTTTTTCTAAATAAAGAGCTTGTTGCAAATGTCTAAACAATTATGTAATCAGAATGACTGTCTGGCCCTGGTGATTAGTAATGGGATCATCTTTAGGGGCCAAATGTTGGTCCCACTGAATTCAAAGGGAATGTTAGCATTGATGTCAGTGGACTCCCAGTTTGGCCTTAAATGACTGCCTTGAAGTTAAAGCCTGAATGGCCTTGAACATAAGTTATCATTACCCTGTAGTTATTCATTAGCTTTGTGAAATGAGTTGGTGTCTTCAGTTCAGTCCCTACTAGAATTATAATTACATTTTCTTCCAGTCTCCTATAGAGATCAGCCATTGTTAGCTAAAACAATAGCAGTGATCATGGATTGATCTAATGCCCACTGAAGTCAGTTGAAATCTTTCCATTGACATTGGATCAAGTGATGTATGAGCCAATGTATAAAGTGTCTTCTTCCCTGGCCACTTGCTGTTCTATAGGTCAATTCTACAGAGTGCCGAGCACTCCTTGGAGTGGTTAAGCATACTCAACTCTATCTACAGTGGATGTTGAGGGTACTTGGGTACCTTGTGGGAAAGCAGCCCCTAATACTTTCTCCCACTGGTGTCGGTGAGAGCAGAATCTGGCTCAGACTGCCAATATCTGTGGAGCAACCTGTTTGTATTAATGATGCTCAGGATCTCAGCATTCAGCAGCACTCCATGCTGCCTGACCGCAGTTCGAAAATGGTGCTAGCTTTCAAGAAACAGAAGAATTATGGAATGCCAGGAAATGAATCATGAGGGCTGTTTAGTTTGACCCCAAATCCCAGAATTTCAGTAGGTTCTGGTCGGCATCTCACACTGCATCATGAGAAAAATCCCAGCATGCACAGAGCCCAGTGTCAGAACATTGCACTATGGGATATCTGCCCAGAGTGCTGTGAGGTAGTTTTGAAAAAGTCCAAGGCTATGTGGACACAACAATTCACAAGGGAAGTCGCTTAAGCCAGCATAAAGAAAGCATGTGGATGCACTCTTTCATTATAGCTATTCCATATTATTTATAGAGGGAAAAATTATTTCAAACAAACTTCTCTGTGTAAACAAGGCCTTGGACACGCTGTAAAACCCAGCCTGAAGGAACGAAATTTGCTTAAAGATCTTAAAAGAACATATTGCCCTCTAGTTGGAGTGGTCTGTGTATGTTTGAAATGTTACATGAACATCTCTTATGATTTGGGTTTCTATAGGCTCAAACGTGTAACAGTTTCAAAACTCGAGAAATCCCAAAACAAGGAGTGGCCCCCTGAGCATCATGCTTGCCAAAATTAGTTTTCCTCAGTGTAATTTGCCTCACTTCTTCCTCATCCCCCGTCCATTGCCACGCTCTGTTACAGCAGACACACATCTAGTTCTCTTGGCTTAAATTCATCAACGCTCTTTGGTTCAGTGACTGTTCTGAATAAATGATTCCATTGAGTTTTGTATGAATTTTGTTTTTATTCATGTACTCCTAATTAGAGATCTGCTCTGCTTTGATCGTACACGTGACAAAGTTACATCCTCATACACCATCTGTTTGCTACCACAGTGAGAGATTTCCTTTATACACGAGTGCGAAGACATAAATGCCACACGGATTACTCCAAGAGTTGCTTCTTTTGTGAGGTCCTTAGGAAGTAAATCAATAACCACTGCCTCAGAGAGGTTACAGTCCTGAGCCCTGAGCCTGCAATTGACTCCGTGTGGCTGGACCCTTGTGCCCAGGCAGAGCCCTTTTTGACTTCCTTGAAGCTCCACACAGCAGACACCACTTCAAGATCAGGGCATAAGACCTGACATTATTAATATCTATGTTGCCGTACAGCTAACGACCACAACCAGGTTAGGCCTGTAGTGTAGGCTCTAGTACAAACATATGGCAAGTGACAGTTCCTGCCCCAAAGATTTATAATCTGAAAGACAAGATTGGATAGGGGGATGATACAAATAAACAGGCAGAGATGGGGTGGAGGAAGATTGTGCACATCCTATTAGTATTTATTTGTTACCTTTATGAGCACAAGGATAATAAATACTAATGATAGATGCACAGTACTTCTAACCCAGTGGAGCAGTTAAAATTAAAGTGCTATTTGTGTTCAGTAACTTCAACAAGAAACTGATATTTTTATCATCAGGAATTAGCTCCAGTGGGACAAACTTGGTATATTGGGGACACCTGTTATCGCCTGCATTGTTATGATTCTCTGTGCGTGTTGATGCTTCTGAGTTCCATCGCTTGCAAATGAGACAATGGATTTCCAGATAATACGTGTCACCATTAGCTTAATTTTTCACAGTCTGTTAATAATACACATGGTTCAACTTCTGAACTAATTTACTTATTTATTAAAGATAAAACCAAAGAAGCATTGTGTGCCCTTCCTCGCCCACCACTGTTGGCTTCCTTCCCATTTCTAGTTACATAAACATATTAATTATACATTGTCTAATGAATAAATTATAAGATGTTATCACAGTTGCGGCTTTTTCAAGCCTTTACCTTACTGGTTGTACATCATATTTATGGCCAAATCCTGCGTGCTTTACTCATGCGAGAAGTCCCCTTAACTTCAGTGTGGTGACTTTCATGGTTAAAAATTACTTAAATATGGGTGGCAGGATTGGGTCCATATTTTTAGTGGCATTCAAACAGACCATTTTACTTCAACGTCCACCCAATATCTGCGGACAGAAAATGTTAAGTTACCCATGAAAGATAGGACAACAGATCCTATTCTGTTTTAATTTGGATCTTACATATAGAAAATACAGACTACTGGAACTTTAAAGTACCATCTGTCCTCCAGGAAGGAAGTGTCTCAAGATTAGCCGTACTGTAAATTCAGCAATCCACTGCAGGACAAGCAAAGGATTTTACAAAAAGACGTGGTCCCTTTTTAGCTTCCATCTGATGTATAATGTAGACATGAAAGGTTCTTTGATTTATTTTCTTTGTACATAGATACATTTATAGATGCATTTTCTGCTTGTTTTTTTAGCTTACAGATATCAGGAGTTCCCTGGTTTTGTTGGAGCCCATGGAGGCGGTCTCAGGGGTGCTTATTATGAGCTCTCACACTTTAATTGAAAGGATCCAGACTCTTTGCTCTCTAAAAAAGGCTTCCTGCCCTGAAAATGTTAGTCATTGAAGGGCATTTTTATAAATATGATGATCTCATAAAATAAAATAAGAAGTTTCACTTGTTCTCTGCTCATCAAAGTCACCATAGAATCTCAGGAGGTTATCTAGTCCAACTTCCTGCTCAAAGCAGGACTAATCCTTAGACAGATTTTTGCTCTAGATCGCTAAATGGCCCCCTTCAGAATTGAACTCACAACGCTGGGTTTAGTAGGCCAAGCCTCAAACCACTGAGCTATCCCTCCTCCCATGCATCAGAGGAACCTGAATTTCTAATTTTAAAAAAACCAAGCAGACAAGAGGAAAACAAACAACTACCCACCTTTTCAGGCCTTCTTCATACATAAAGAAGCATTAAAAAAAGTTAAAACTCCAATTTAATTTTCCTTCAGTAGGTCACAAGTAAGACTCCAGAACTGCATATGTCTGTATTATACATGCACGGAAGGCTTTCTATTTATATTAGATCTAAATAAGGAGCTCCCAGTTCATATATACTAACCAGAACTTCTTTGTGCTTTGCATATTTTCCATCTTACAAGGTATGTGATTTTTTTAACCTTGTCTTCAATTAGGGTGACCAGATGTCCTGATTTTATAGGGACAGTCCCGATTTTTGGGTCTTTTTCTTATATAGGCCCCTATTACTCCCCACCTCCATCCTGATTTTTCACATTTGCTGTCTGGTCACCCTATCTTCAATACTTTGCTGTTTCTTCTGGATGTTTTGGACATTATTTCAAGTATTTTTCAGCTTATTTACTGAATTTTTAGTATGTTTGCCCCGGTTTAAGGACCCTTTAACAAGCTACCAGCTGCGGTTGAATTCAGAGAGTGAGGCTGTTAATATGGTAGTGTGGGTTTCCTTCACTGTGACAGCAGGTGTTGGCCTCAGGGCACTAGTTGAACAGGCAGTGGAGAAGGGGTGGAGATTAGGTGCAAGTGTGAGTGTTGGTTTGTATCTCCTGGTGTTCAGAATTTATTTGGAGACTATTTTTTCCCCCCAGCACATTTCAGACTGGAGAGTTTAATTATTTTCTCTGCAGTGATGCTCTCGGGGTTGTAACTAACTGCTGGCATTTCATTCTCTCCTTCTGCAAAATGGTTATGGCTGCTTATCCTATAGGCTATTTTTTACCTTCGGTTTCAGTTGCGGTGTTGTCTCTTAATGGAGCAATTCAGAAATATTAAGTACTTAATCTTAACTTGGTTCATCAGATGCAAACAAAGGGACATCTGATGACATTAAATGATAGTGCATTTAGGATCAGTGCAGTCAATACAGAAAAACTCTGCAACATCCCTGAGAACACCATCCTTGCCACAATGGATGTCACTTCCCCATTCACTAACATCCCTCACAATACACCCACACTAGCATCAACTTCCTGGACACCACAATCAACTGCAATGGAACCCTACAAACAACTATATCCAAGAAACCCATGGATCACCACACTTACCTCCACAGATCCAGTAACCAGCGCAAACACACCAAGAAATCATAGAATCATAGAATCGTAGGACTGGAAGGGACCTCGAGAAATCATCTAGTTCAGTCCCCTGCTCTCATGACAGGACTAAGTATTATCTAGATCAGGGGTAGGCAACCTATGGCACGCGAGCTGATTTTCAGTGGCACTCACACTGCCCAGGTCCTGGCCACCAGTCCGGGGGGCTCTGCATTTTAATTTAATTTAAATGAAGCTTCTTAAACATTTTAAAAACCTTATTTACTTTACATACAACAATAGTTTAGTTATATATTATAGACTTATAGAAAGAGACCTTCTAAAAACGTTAAAATGAATTACTGGCACGTGAAACCTTAAATTAGAGTGAATAAATGAAGACACGGCACACCACTTCTGAAAGGTTGCCGACCCCTGATCTAGATCATCCCCAGGTGTTTGTCCAACCTGCTCTTAAAAAGTTCCAATGACGGAGATTCCACAACCTCCCTAGGCAATTTATTTCAGTGCTTAACCACCCTGACAGTTAGGAAGTTTTTCCTAATGTCCAACCTAAACCTCCCTTGCTGAAAGTTAAGTCCGTTACTTCTTGTCCTATCCTCAGAGGTTAAGAAGAACAATTTTTCTCCCTCCTCCTTGTAACAACCTTTTATATACTTGAAAACTGTTACCATGTCCCCTCTCAGTCTTCTCTTCTCCAGAAAACCCTATTTTTTCAATCTTCCCTCATAGGTCATGTTTTCTAGACTTTTAATCATTTTTGTTGCTCTTCTCTGGACTGTCTCCAATTTGTCCACATCTTTCCTGAAATGTGGCGCCCAGAACTGGACACAATACTCCAGTTGAGGCCTAATCAGCGCGGAGTAGAGCGGAACAATTATTTCTTGTTTCTTGCTTACAACATTTCTGCTAATACATCCCAGAATGATGTTTGCTTTTTTGAAAGAGTGTTACACTATTGATTCATATTTAGCTTGTGATCCACTATGACCCCCAGGTCCCAACTCTGTTTTTACAGCCAGGCTTTCAGATACCACAGAATATGTTCTGAGGAGAAAGTCCTGGATATACACCTTAACACACTCAAAACTGTCTTCACCAAACAAAGACACTCTACCAGAGAAGTAGATCACATTGTGGAACGGGCCACCTGAATACCCTGGAGAACCTGCTTCAATACAGATATCACACACACACACACACACACACACCGCGACCACACACCCCTTGTGACCCGCCCCCCTGCAAATCCCCTTTGGAAGTTGGACCACCAATTTGAGAAACGCAGGTCTCCCCCATGAAAACTGAATAATATAGGGTAAAAAGCACACAAGAGACCAGATTTCACAGCGGGAGACCAGATTTCATGGTCCATGACGCATTTTTCATGGCCATGAATTTGGTAGGGCCCTAATCAGAAGCAAGCTCCCCATAGAGCACTCAAAGTGGCATTAGACCCTGCCACAATGATCAATACCCCCCACAAACACAACTTTCAAGATCCATGGAGCCTACATGTTCCCATCACAACATGTGATGTTCCTCATCCAGTACATTAAATGCCCCAACAACTATGTGGGTGAAACCAGACAATCACTACACTCTCAAATGAATTCTCACAGGAAAATGATAAAAGACAAAAATACCCTGTCATCTGTGGATGAACGCTTTACAAAGCGATCACTCTATGTCTGACCTATCAGTCCTCATCCCCAAAGGAAACCTGCACAACACTTTCAAAAGATGAGCCCGGGAGCTTAAATTCATAGTTCTGCTAGACACTACAAATCATGGACTGAACAGAGACACTGGATTTATGACTTATTACAACAATCTGTAACCAACTATCCCTCCTCCTTTTTTCGTCCTGTGACTGCAGAGATTTTAACAAGCCACTCCATCTTGAATGGTCCCTTAGAATATGTGCTAACTACCTATGCTAAATAATCTGTTCCGTCTTGTAGTTAGCTCTGATGCTCTGAGTACTTTTTCCAGATCTGAAGAAGAGCTCTGTGTCGCTCGAAAGCTTGTCACTGTCACCAGGAGAAGTTGGTCCAATAAAAGATATAACCTCACCGACCATGTCACTCTAATACAGAAAAACAATAAATATACACAATTGTCTCCCCAAGAGAAAGAATGGGGAGGAAACCTCATTCAACAGACATAAGTCTGTCTCTTTCATTTTAACTCCGATACCACGATGATGAGCATGGTATAAAGCCCTGAATATCATGGAATACTACTGGGGAGAAATCCTGCCTCTATTAAAGTACATGGGAATTACCTGGAGCCTTAAAATCCTTTCTGCCCTGCAGGAAGGGAATCCTTTGTGGTATTCAGTGGCATTTACTTTGCGGAGCAATGGAAATGTAACACTATAAGACTGTTTTTTGTGTGCAATACTTAACCCACTTGTGGAGTTCAATGCCATGGGAGATCTGTTAGAAGAATATGATGGGTGGAGTTTTATTATATTATGACTAATGTCAGCCTTAGTACTAGTAACTATGTGAGATAAAATTGAAGATAAAGCTTTTCTTAAAGAGACCACCTGTCTCTTCACTGGAAACAATAGTAGTAGTGATAAGCCAAAAGCCCTGGGAGTCCCGAGGTTTAAATAAAAGGAAGATGAATACAAAATGAATGCCTAGGTTTCTGATGATAGTCTGTGGGGTTTAGGATGTATTTTTCTTTCA
The DNA here is from genome assembly GCF_028017835.1 of Emys orbicularis. Taxonomy (NCBI): domain Eukaryota; kingdom Metazoa; phylum Chordata; order Testudines; family Emydidae; genus Emys; species Emys orbicularis. The sequence continues at coordinate 281,236,805 of NC_088684.1, read as the reverse complement.
CTATGTGAAACATGGTGCAATTGTCTAGGTGCCTTATGAGGGGCATGTCTGCAATCCTCTGAAGCTATAGGTATCAGCTACTTCTGGAGACAGGATACCAAACTAGGTGGAGCAATGCTGTTATCCTGCATATGTATTCTGGTGTTCCATAGTTGCTTTAGTTACTGTGCTTGTGGTGTGTTAGTGGTTTTCCTTGGTTGGGGTTTGAAGGTGCTGAGGATATTTTGTCAGTTTTCCAGTTCAAGTGAATCTCATTGATTCCTTCTGTTTGTATTGTATATAGTCTGCAATAGTCAATAGCAGCTACGGTGACCAGATGTCCCGATAAAACCGGGACCGTCCCGATATTTCGGGGTGTGTCCCGCATCCCGACCGATCTGTGGTCGGGACACAAATTGTCCCGATATCCGCCGGCAGGGACTGACTCAGCTTTTTTTTTTTTCTCCGCCGGCAGGGACTGATTTTTTCTTTCCCTCATCTGGTCACCCTAATAGCAGCATAAGTGAATTCCAGGCTCTTGCTTCCATCTATGATTGAGAAAGTGTTGAAATTACACATTAGAGGCATTGAAAATGTTGACCCTGCAAAGGGCTTCTGAAGATTTTTTATAATGTGGCTCACATTTTAAGAAAGAGGGTGTCTCATGGACACCTCCCATCCCATTAAGAAGCACATAACATCCAAGTGGCAAGTGTGACAGATATGGCAACCACATGCAGTGTCTTTTTATTGTATGTTTAAAGCATGACAACCTCAAAAATCAATATATTGCAATGGGCCAGACAATATGAGCTGTGGAGTAGTCATAGCCCTTTGTACCAATACATGTGGCAGCCATTACAGCAATATTTTATGTGGAATAAGTAGCATTAAACAAGTATTTAATATATGTTTTAGCTGTATTTTAATGCAGTTGTCAACTTGGAAAAATATCATTAGACAAGTGTGCAATGTTATTTTTAGCGCAATTTAGCAGCTGGAAACAAAGAGGAGAGCAAGCACTATGTGAGCAACCAGCTCCATCCTCCACCAGCAGATATTTTGCTGATTGCCAGTGAACCATGGACCACACTTTGGGACTCTCTGAACTAAGATATTATCTCACTACTTCTTACAACATGAGCCATTTGTTCTCACACTTTTAATCCCACCATCTTGGAATTCGAAGGGAAAAGACGGTACAAATAATTTTGACTTGTTTTTCAGAATTATATGCACACAGTTGCCAGCAAATATTTGTACGTTCCTAACTTGCTTACCCAAATATCCTGTGTGCGTGCACAGATCGGGATCTTGCACATGCGCATTGCCAGTTGGATACATGCACACATCGATAAATGTGCTTGTTGGATATGCACACACATGAGCTAACATTAAAATATAGGGGGGAATTTTCAATAGAACCTACATGAGCTAGGAATGCAAATTCCAAATTCCATTATTTTTACATAATGTCCTTAGTATACAGTTCAATACAATGTTTTACAGTGAGTCAAAACAGAGCGAAGTGACTCAGTGAGGGAAGATGATATAGGTAGGGACAGTCAAAACAAAAGCATCTGCTTTGCTGGGAGATGTGAAGATTGGAGTAGGGGGATGTAGATTAAATCAGAGGGGTAAAGTAGAGCATGACAAGGGAGAGTTTTGAATTCAAGAGAGCAGTCTGGATTTGGTGAATGATATGGAGTCAATGACTAATGCATGGGCTGGAACGCTCCCATATTTTGTTTTGAGAGACCATAACATTCTGGCCTAATTGATTTTAGAGAATAAGGATTTAGGGAGCAATAGATTGTGGGGGAATATAAGAAAAAAATATAAAATGTCCCTAAAAATAAGTGAAATGTGCTTTCCTTGGTAGAAAGGATTTTGTCTATGAACTCACGTATTCTGTTGCATATTAAGGAGTTGGTTTCTAAAAAATAAATTCAGTATCGCACTCTTAGCATTTAAAATAATGTATGAACTGTAACAATACTTGTAATTTATCATATATAAGTAAAATAAACTCACTTTTGTATCCTCTTGATAAATGATTTACTTAGCTTGTTGAAGCAACAATGCTTTATTGAATTCCAGTAGAGACCTCCATGAATGAAACATAAGATCTCACTTAATTGATCCTTTGGTCTTTCCATTTCATGCTGTATTCCCTTTGCTTCCTGAATAAGTTTAGTGTTATATAATATATGAACTTGCTATTTGAAAGGAACGTTGCTATTAATATTGGAGTGGTTCTCAGAGGCCCCAATTAGGACTGGGGCTCCGTTGTACAAGATGCTATATACATGCATACGATTTCACAGTCATTGCCCCATACGGATATGCACTCATTGCTCCAAGAGCTTGCAGTCTGTGGGCCCAAATCTCCTGCTCTTACTCACCTTCTTCACTTTATTATTTTGAGTAACTTCTTATTCCATGAATATTTCTTTTGAAATCATACCTTCTTCTATGCTACTACTACTCAGCAGCCTTGGGCAGGGTGGCAGAATCTGGCTTGTAATGTTTGGACTAGGTATAGGAAACAGGGATCAATATGAGATTAAATAAATTTGTGTCATCTTAAAATGAAATTGGAAAACACTGACTGTGTCCTCCTGGGGGCGGTGCAGAAGTAAGGGCTATAGAGTATGGACCCTTTCCTTCAGCACTTGGTCTCATGAATGGGTCTGGAGTTCATCAGCACTGCTCACAGGAGCAAGGGCTGCAGAGCTGGACCCTGAGTCAAGAGTTGAGGTTTTGCCCCTGTGTCATTACTATATCATTACTATAACCTCTAGTTTATTCATAGAATTGAATGGCTGGATCACAGGTAGCCTCGCATGGGTTTGCAAAACAGCTGGTGGCTGGCTACTCTGATGAAGGCTGGCAGGAAAATGTATGTCTCTAATTTCAAGGTAGGTGCTATCATGGGCTGCTTGGAGTCTGTAGGCTCGGTCCTGAGGAAGGGGTGGTGTGAAGTGGAGGCGCACAGGGAAGGAATTTGCAACTTCGAATCACCATTCCTTCCCGGGGCCTCTTCATGTGTTAGAAAAGGAGTAATTCACCACATGCCTTTTTAGGCTGCACCACCTTCGTGCACTGGGGAGGAAGAGCTGTGGCCCCACCTATTTGCTCATGTTGGAGAGAACTGGGCACACAGACCTGATATCTTGCTCTGCACTCAGGATCTGAGCTGGTCCTACCTAGCTGTGCAGGAGGGTGGGGCCTTACTGCCCACACTCCCCTGTATGACAGCGAAGGACCAAGGCACAATCTAGCCTTGTAGAACTACTATGACTGCAGAGTCTTTGTTCGATTGTAAGGCGGGTTTAATACCACCTTTACTACTGTTCAGATTCCAAATTCTATATTTGATTATACCTTTTATTTACACATTGTAGATTATAATTGGTTAACCAAGGAGTTTGCAGTAGACACTTAGGGAAATATGAAAATTAAGTGCTGCAAGGGCAGAATTAATATGCTTCCATTAAGAGACCTAACAGGTACCTCCACGGTGTTGGAGATAATCTGAACATCGCATTCAGTATGCAATAGCAGTGACTGTTCGGAGATTACTGCGTGGGAACTGGAACTCCTGTGATGTGTTCCTAATTCTGCCACTTGTAACCTTGGGCCAATCACTTATCCACGCTGTGCCTCAGTTTCCTCATCTAAAGGCTGGGTACAGTGATTCATACTTCACAGGGATGCTGTGTGGCTTAATCGAATATTGTAAAATGCTTTGAAATTCCTAGGTGAAAGGCACTTCATCAGTGCAATGTACTGTTACCACTTCACCCCAAACCTCCTTTTGAGAGGTTAAAGGTAGAATATCAGCATGTTTCCTTCGAGATCTGTTCCCTGATTCCAGAATTAGATCATTTTGCAGGTATGGGCATCTCACAAGGCCACCTGTCCCTGCTGTGCGAATGGTTCGATAATCATTCTATCTGCTCTGTTGGCCTGTGACTGTTGTGAATTGCCATTTGTGTCTGAGGGAAGAGGCAAGGAGACATTCACAAGAGGCTTTCTATTGGGAGGAATCTGAGCCTGAGCGGTGCGGTACAGCCCCTGCAATTCCTCAAACTATGTATATTTGTGATTTTCTTCCAGTCTTGTTACCTCCTTGTTACATCTAGAAAATGTGATGTTTACCTATCCGCTTCCCTGCCATTGTTTCAAATATGTGAGCCTGAGGGAAAGATACCAATTACTCACCTTTTCATCGGTTTCATTTATTTGGAAGAAATGGGCAATTTTAAGGTTCTCCGTGGTTTAGTGTTTAACAGTAGCAGTGTATTTCTAGCACATTTCTATTTTTGGCTTGAACATACTTTATAAATAGGAGGAGAGAGGATCTTGCAGAAACAATAACTACAAAAGATGTTGCTGGTCCAATGTTGGGTTTTTTTGGCACTGATTCAGTGATGTTTTAAAAAAGGCCAGATTATTGTCACACACGAACCATTTCAGCTAACAGAGGAACATAAAACAGCAGGAAAAGCAGCGAGTGCTGAATACTTTTCCTTAGATCTGAGCACAATGCTCCCATTAAACTTCATAGGAGCTACACATAGGTCCCTCTCTGGCCAATTTGTGAAATAGTGACATTATGCAGATGCAGTCCCTTCCTCAGGAACATCTTCCTGTGTGACTGCTTGGTCTCTACCTTACCATAGGTTGCCCCTTTACCTTTTTCGGAGCATGCTTTTCTGTGGGCTTCCCCTTTAAATCAGGCAGAGACTAGCCATAGCTGCCCTGAGTACTGTTTGCTGCATCTCTTTCTTTCAGCTGGTAAGTATTCTTAACTTCTCAGATGTATTTTCTCCAGTTTTCCCCTCATCACTCCTGAGCAGATGGCACATATCTATTGTTTTCAAATGTGATGATCCCAAGAAGAAGGATGTTTGTAGTTAAGGCCCAACACTACTGGGCCTCAGGAACCATGAATCTCATTCCCAGTTCTGCCACAGACTTCGTGTGTGACCTTGGCAATTCACCTTATAATCTGATTTTTGGAAGCACTGAGCATCTCTAGCTCCAGATGGCTTCCATAGAGGCTCAGGTTGGTGAGCATTTCTGAAAACCAGACATTAAAATCTTTGTGACTCTATTTTATCACCTGTAAATTGGGGATAATATTACCAACATCTGTCACAAGGTTTTGCAAGCCTACATCGAGTAACATTTGTAATGCGAGATCAAGTATTTCATGAAGTAGGGGATACAATCAGACACATCCTCTTTGTTGCATGGGGAAGGCAGGGGAAGACTGGTAGCTTATTTAGAAATTGACTTGTAAATTGGGGGAGCGGATCAGCTGGTTCAACAAAGAAAGAACAGCCCTTAGGTCAGCGAGGTTTCCTTCCCATGCTATTCTTGGGGAGTTACGGTATGTGGGTTACACGATAAATAAAATAATATATTTACATAACTAAGAATCAGAGGAGGAATTCCAGCTTGCAATATAACCTGGCTCTTTAATAAAAAGCTGTGGCCTTCTCAGAGTTCTACCCCCCTCTCCCCACAATTTCTGCAAATCAAGTAGGTTTCTAGCTTCCTATGTTTCCTCTTGGCAGGGCTGGCTCTAGGCACCAGCGTTCCAAGCATGTGCTTGGGGCGGCACTTTTGAAGGGGCGGCACTCCAGCCTTTTGGGGGCGGCAATTTTCAAGGGACGGCACTCTGAGTTTTTTTTGTTTGTTTTTTTGCTTCGGCGGCGGCACTCCGGCTTTTTTTTTTTCTTTTTTCGCTTGAGGTGGCAAAAAACCTGGAGCCGGCCCTGCCTCTTGGAGCCTGACCTGCCCTGGATTGTTCCTCCACCCTGTCTGCTTCTGTAAGGTCTGGCGTAGATCCTGAAAGCTGTTCCCTGTGAGGGGAACCCTATGCCAGTGTGGAGCCCTATTGACAGCAGTAGGCTTACACACGGCACAGGAGTCTGCGTGCGCAAAGCAGCTTGTTGGCCTCGGGGGCGTCTCCACTCGGCACTGGGGCTGGACTCTCTAACCCTACACAGGTTCGTACGTAAAAAGTATTTTTCTAAGGATAACTAGGACTTGCCTGAGGAATTAAAAAATAATTTGCACCACTTGGTGTGTGCGTGCATTAGTGGCCACTGAAATACTGTATAAACTTTCTATGACCAAAACATGACATTAACACAAAATGAATTGTAATTAATCATAGCTGGCTGCTAATTACCTGTAAAATCTGATTAAAGGGAAAACTAAATTTACTGTAAAGTAATTAGTGTTTTGATACTAAGGCTGTGTCCGTGTAACTATGCCTACCTCCCCTTGCTAATTTATTACCAGTGATGTTTATGAGCATTTTATTTTTTTCCTTTTCAAAGGTTACAAAGATTGAAGGACAAAATTAGAATAATGAATGTTTGTTTATTAATACAGCAACAGAACAAATATTGCACAGACGTTTGTAGATGCCAACAGTGTGATACTGTCAGAGGAATGTAGCTTCTCAAACATATTAGCATAGAAATAGGTTCTTTTCCTGTTACTTCAAATAGTTTTACTTGCACTGGTTTGTCATTCAGCTGTCAGCGGCAAGGCAACAAATCTTCAGTGTGAATTGACCTCCCCCCCCAAGAAAGGTCCTGACAAATGGATCCTGAAATATTCATATAATTAAATCCCCTAAACAAACAGACTTCAATAGCTAATGGGGTTTCATAAGGCAGCGTAAAATCACTTTATATTACTACAGCAGGACATTCTGGGGTGAATTTTCAAGGGAGTATGCAGGGGTATATACCACACACTTCTGTGGTTAAGAAAAGGATCATGCATAACTCCCCACTCCCTACAGATGCATACAATCCCACGGAGTCGCTATAGAAATTGTTCTCCAGTGAGAGTGGCGTGAGCAAATGAAAGCTCTTCCCTGTTGTGGAGAAAAGAGCATGCTACGGTCCTTTCACAGGCTTTGTGTGGAGCAAGAGTAAGCACAGATTCTATTACTTATATAAAATAGCATTACCGTTTTCAGGCACCCAACCCCCAAATAAATGTAATTTGGAGTTTAGCCCCTTAACTCCGCCCTAATATGCCTAAAATTACAGCACAAATGGTCAATTAACATATGGTCTGATAACAAAATCTATTATATTATAAAACCCTGGCTGGGATGATTTAGTTGGGGATTGGTCCTGCTTTGAGCAGGGGGTTGGACTAGGTTACCTCCTGAGGTCCCTTCCAACCCTGAGATTCTATGATTCTAGATCTACTGTGTGTGCTGATTTGAAAAGCTGTGCTGCAAGGTAAGGCATGGTGGAACAGAGTTTTACTCCTGAGGGCATTCTGTGCCAAAAAAATTTGCAACAAAAAATTAAAAATTCTGCGCACAATATTTTACAATTCTGCACATTGTATTTGTCAAATCAATGTGGAGGCTCCAGCATGGCAGTGGGGAGCACAGGCCACTGGCTGCACAGAGGTGGAGATCACCGTGCACATGCGCAGTGGCACAGAATTCCCCCAGGAGTAAGAGTTTGTTCTCGTAAACGATGAATGATAACATATTTAATAAGCATGGTAAGCCAAGTTCTACCTCTAGTTACCCGTCTGTTCCCAGGGGGTTAACAGGTGTAATGAAGGGCAGAATTTAGCCTCAAATGCAAAAATATGTGTTGTGAACCAGGCTTATTATGTTGGTTAAAGTGTCCTGCTCAGGGTATATTTACTGTGGTATGCAACATTTCATTTATATGTCATGGATATGACTCCGGTCCTGCTCTATAGTGACCCAAAGCAGATACCCCTCTGATGACTCTTCAGTCGCTTGTGTGAAGTGAGTTGGTAGACTCATTCCAGGCCGCAATGAAAGCTATGTACATCACAAAAACAACTATCACAACTGGCACCTTGGTTGACAGCTTCAGCAGAGGCCAAAGAAACAATGACCATGGAGACTCAACTGCTCTCTTGATCTTTGAAGTGGTCCCTCCCAGGTTCAGGGCTGAGCAGAATGGCAGGCTGGTGTGGGTCAATGTTTTCTTCTGCTGTCCATCCTTTGCCTGTTCTGTGGATAAATGGAAGACTTCAGTCTTCAGGGCACTTTTCATGACCATTAATTTAACTAAGAAAAAGTAATACTATAATTCAAGCTAGCAGCTTGCCTGTTCAGTTCCATAATAAAGTTAACATTGATTTTGCAACAGTTGGGAGCCCTCAAATTGTATAGCAAATACCTATGTAATGGCGTGATCGTATTTTTGTTATCTTGGTTTTCCCTTCAGTCCTTCTGGTTGTCAGACTCACTGGGTTCCGATTGTTCAAATTAGATCATAGGCTCCTTTTAGCAGGGACTGTGTCTCTCAGGTATGGTGCCTGACACTATGGAGCTCCCGTCCTGATTGGGGACTATTGCAATACCAATAGGAATGCAATGGTAGCCAGTGAAAAGTGTAGAGAACAATGAGAATGCCTTGTATTTCATCCTCAAGGGCATATTTCCAGTCAACAGTGTCTATTCTTATTTTGAGATAGACAAGTTGCTCCCACCTTCAAGGACCTCCACCAACTGCTTTGCCAAGCAAAGCCATGCTTTGCGCTTCTGGTACGTAGTTGTGATGATAATAACTTTGTTATTTTAACTAGCAGTAAGAGCTGTCACATATTTCATTATAATTCTCCTGTGTAATATTGCTGAGTGCTATAGGGCATGGGAATTTAGGTCTTGTTTATAGTGGAGATTAACCCCAGATTTGGTGGCATACCCATTCCAGTGCAAGCCTCTCATGTAGACAAGGAGAGCCACAATTGAAGTGGATGGAGCTCACCCAGGCTTCAAGTAGGAGTAAGCCACTGGTGCCATGTGCAGTCTTCACTGGTGCATCAATTGCTAAAATCAGGGCTAACACCCAGACAAAGTCTCAGGTACTAATCAGATACCCAGAAATTCAAGAGATAGATACGATCTGGCCCAACCAACTGCTGTAGAATCCTTAGCACCAAACCCTCAGATGAAAATTGTTTGGCCCTCCTGCCTGCCCCTGGTTATTTTAACTAGCAGTAAGAGCTGTCACATATTTCATTATAATTCTCCTGTGTAATATTGCTGAGTGCTATAGGGCATGGGAATTTAGGTCTTGTTTATAGTGGAGATTAACCCCAGATTTGGTGGCATACCCATTCCAGTGCAAGCCTCTCATGTAGACAAGGAGAGCCACAATTGAAGTGGATGGAGCTCACCCAGGCTTCAAGTAGGAGTAAGCCACTGGTGCCATGTGCAGTCTTCACTGGTGCATCAATTGCTAAAATCAGGGCTAACACCCAGACAAAGTCTCAGGTACTAATCAGATACCCAGAAATTCAAGAGATAGATACGATCTGGCCCAACCAACTGCTGTAGAATCCTTAGCACCAAACCCTCAGATGAAAATTGTTTGGCCCTCCTGCCTGCCCCTGGTAACCCTCACATCACAGGCTGATGTAGCTGAGGCCATATCTATGCTACAGTGGCACAGCTATGGCACTGCAGCTGTAGTGCAGACACTTCCTATATTGACGGAAGGGTTTTTTCCATTGATGTAGGTAATCCACCTCTCCCAGAGGTGGTAGCTAGGTCGATGGAAGAATCCTTCCGTCGTCGTAACTGCATCTACAGTGGGGGCTAGCTTGACCTAACTATATCGCACAGGGCATGAAATTTTTCACAGCCCTGAGCAATATAGCTCGATCAATCTTAATTTTTAGGTGTAGACCAGGCATGAGATGCAGCAAAATTATGATTTACAAGTAAAACTTTTCATTTCTGTGGCAGAAAAGATTTTGACAAATGGCTAAACCTGCAGCTTGTGAACATCTTCAACAGCTCTAAAAATGACGGAATAGCTTTAGATGTAAAAATTGTTTTGTCTCAGAGTCAAACCTGTAGATTGATGGTTTAGGCAGTAAAAGATGCAAAATGCAAACTGACTGGAACTGCCAAGTGAACTGTTACTATGTAACTATGGACAATTTAAGGACACTTCCGTGGTAATTTAATAGGGCAAAGGACACATTTCTGTTGATAACTGGTATGAAAGAGCTGATACAATATCTAACCAGATTAAAAAATCATTGGTTATTATGGGCTGACTAACGGGATTTTAACAGTGCTCTCTTTATGCAATGGGCATTTGTTTTTGTTGGCACATGGAGGAGTTTTTTCTTGGTGTTGAGACACAGCTCTGATTACAGAGGCTGCGATTCTTCTTTTATAGAAAAGATAAAAACAGCTAATGATTCAGTCTATTAAAGTCAAACTGCATCTAAATGAGTGGTGAATCTGTGTTCAAAATCAACACAATAGGCCACTGCTAGCATTAGAATATTGATCCAGGAGCATCAAGTCGGCATCTTTCAAAAATTCACAAGAAAAACAAAAGGAGTCAACTATAAAATTAATAAGATACTTAAAACACAGACTGAACCTCTCTCCAGTGAACCAGATTTTCTCTTTCTCTCGCTCTGTCTCTCGCTCTCAAAAAAAAAAAGGAAATTATGCAAGCAGATACATATATTTGAAGAGAACTATAAAAGGAACTAGTGGCAAACAGATTGTAAGCAAGCTCTATCCGTTTCTTAGGCAGGAATCCAGGTAGGATTAAGCCACTTGGCATCAAATAGAGCAGTCTCTTCCTGGCTGTGAAAAGAGAATTAACAGGAGTGAGCACTCTGAGCCGAGCTGGTATAAATTCCAGTATAGCTACCCAAGTGCCCCTTCTTGCTAGTGTTCTATCTGTGCCTGTACTGCTCCCACCTGTATGAACCAAAGCACCTGGGAGTTAACAGTGCACTTGAAACATCAGATAAATAGTAAATAGCAGGGCTAGAATGTGCAGCTAGATGAGTTTGCTGGAAGTCAGGTGTACTGTTGAAGATCTTTACAAATTCTAGGAGAATATGAGTGAAAATGAGCGTGTTCTTTAATCTACTATGTCAGCAGTTTCTCCTCCTCCTTCCACTCCCAAAAGGAGACAGTACTGAAACAACCAATGCTGTCTTTCCCTACTGGAGATTTCTGGAAATCCATTCAGCATCAGCAGTTGTTTTAAGTCGCTAAAGGAGGTGTGATCAATGACAAGTCTGGGTGGAAGACAGGATTCTTAATTCAAATTGTGTCCCGTCACGTGGTCTAGCATCAAACTACTGAATATAAACTCTCTGTCTTTGCTGGCTTTTCCTCTGTTTGAAAGGGATGCTGCCAAGGTAAAAAACCAAACATATACTTACACAAAAACAAAACAACAGCAAAACACTCAGAAGAGGGGAAGAAATTCCCATATCTCTTTCACAAATAACATTTTAGTTGATTCAGATTGAAAGAATATTAATATAGGGCCAGATTCTCAGCTGGTGTAAATTGGCATAGCTTCACTGTCTTCAATGGAGCTATGATGATTTACACGAGCAGAGGATCTGGCCCATAATGTACAGTACTTTTAACTATTTACTGACTCACTCTTTGCAACCCAAGAACTTCTTAATGCCAACTGGTAATAAGCCAACAAACTGTAACCCATTAGTCGCCCTTTTTGTCCTATGGCTACAGTGGAGTTAATGGACCCACTTCACCTTGAATGGTCCCTTAGAATGTGTGCTAACTACTTATGCTAAACTATCTCTTCACTCTTTAATTTAGCTGTGACTTTCTTAGTACCTTTCCCAGGCCTGAAGAAGAGCTCTGGGTAGCTCGAAAGCTTGTCTCTCTCACCAACAGAAGTTGGTCTAATAAAAGATATTACCTCACCCACCTTATCTCTCTAATATCCTGAGACCAATACGGCTACATCACTTCATGTCCAAATATTATGTAAAGAATTATGTATATACACCTCTACCCCGATATAACGCTGTCCTCGGGAGCCAAAAAATCTTACCGCGTTATAGGTGAAACCGCGTTATATCGAACTTGCTTTGATCCACCGGAGTGCTCAGCCTCCCCACCCCCCGGAGCACTGCTTTACCGCGTTATATCCGAATTTGTGTAATATCGGGTTGCGTTATATCGGGGTAGAGGTGTATACTGAAAATGTGTTCGTAAAGTGCGTAGAGACTGATCACCAGCAGGTTTTCTGTCAGACAAGTGATGTTAATTCATCTATCTGTTTTCATGCAAATTGAGTATTGTCTCATTCACAATGGGCTTCATATCACCCATCTGAACTGGATGCAAATAAAATATTGTCAGAACTTCAGAAAGAATCAAACAGGAGGAGAAAAATGGTGGGGGGAGAGACTCTTATCTGGAGGTGCACTTCAAAGGTTGGCTTAACTATATTTGGGGGCAGAGAGGACATCCATGAACCCTTCACTGAGGAAGTAAAGGGACAGTGGTTTTGCTTAATGAAAAGGGGGTCTCAAAGAGGCTTGGCTGAAAACACCGCAGAGGACTTTGTGTGAAATAAAACATCTTTAGACAAGAGGTTAACCTGTTAGCTAAGTTTAGTCTCTAGAAAGTGTTTTATGATTTTGCTTTATATGTAACCATTTCTTTCCTTTATTCTTACTCACTATTACTTGAATCTCTAGTCTTTGAAAATAAATGTGTTCTGGTTTTTCACTATAAATATATCTAAGTGCTGTAGTGTTAAGCAAAATGACTGTCCTGAACTGCATCTTACAAACTGGTGTATACTGTTCCTTTGGGAACAGCGGGCCTGGTAGTTCTGTGAGTGTTCAGTGGATAAGGGCTGGACCCTGCAGGCAATGCTCCAAGGACTCAGGGGTTGTTGTGTACAGAGAGAGAATGAGGCCTGAGGAGGCCTAGCTGTCAGTGCTGTGTTGTCAGAGGCTGCTGATTTCAGGGAACTGATCCACAGCAAGAACAGAGAAGTTGACTTCACGCTAAGGGCAGCTGGTGATGAGGTGCCTCACAACTCTGGGTACCTCTCAAGAGCATCACACTGTTTGTTTTGGCTCAGATTCTCAAAGGAGCCAACGGAATTTGGTAGTCTAGTTCCTTTAACCACCATTGGGAATTGGGTGTGTAATTCCCTTAAGTATCTTTGAAAATCCCAGCCTTTACTTTTGCTTTTCTCCCAGCTAGGACAATGAAAACTGAATGCAGCGTTATTTTTTCCTAGTAAAATGCATTCTTCTCAGGATACACACACCCAATTGGTCATTATGTGGAAAGGTGGCAGGACCATAGCTCTGACCCTGTCCCTTCACACCTCCTTTGTAATATCACCGCGTCTGCTAGTTCTAGATACTCTTGGCCTCCTGCACATCAGGGGTAAAATTCGGGCCTCATTGAAGTCAATGGCAAAGCTCCCATTGACTTTCGTAAGGTTAGGATTTCACCCCTGAGCTTGCCCTTTATACAAAGGTAGGCGAGGCTCTTTGTTCCTTCATTCCCACCATCTTGTCACAATCTGTCCCTGGATATGCTCAGGTTTCTTATTCAAGATTAAGGCTAAAACAGGTGTTTGAATGAATTGATTCTAATGATTTACATTCATGTGATATGATGAATGTAAATCAGATGAACCGCTGCATCTATCTACCTACCTATCTAAAACCTAATGCTTGAATCAATAGAGTGAAGCTCAAGGAGATCTATTTGTAATAAACATCTCAAGAAAAGATACTAATTCTCTTTGATCTTGAACCAATACGTTTATAGTGGTTGTTTCATTAATGCATTATCTCCCAAAGGTAACTGGGTTTGTCGGAGTCGAAATAAGATTAAATGAATCAGCTATTGTAGTTCATCTGTTAAATCACAGCACTTTGCTCTCCGTTTATAAAACGATCTTCAGACTAATGAAGTAGGGTCAATCTCATGCATTTTTGCAGGAACCAAATTGCCATTAATTGTATCATAGCTTTGGTAAGGTCGATAAATGTTGCCTTCGTACACTGAGTATTACAATGGCAGAAAATGAAACCATTTTTCACTGTCGTGGGTACAGATTTAGGATAGGGCACAGATCGGAAGTCTAATTTCTACCATATAACAGGCTTCCCGAACAACTTACATTGTTCACACAAACATCAATAACCTGAAAGTGTGCTTTGCCTAAATGTGTGCAGTGGAAGCGAGAGCGGGGATTGTGCAGAGTGCAAAGCTTTGAGTCCATTGGAAACAGTGGGCAGCTGGAGTAATCTTATAGTGTTCAGTAAAGGGCCGGATCCTAGAGCCATTCCACAGGTACAATTGCCATTGTAACGTTAGTTAGAGTTTTTTGTGTTAGAGCAACTTTTTTGGGGGGGAAAGTCCACAGCCATCCTGTTTTGGTCTATGACTCTCGCTAGCGTATGTGCGGGATAGGGGGGACTGATCTTTAATGATTTATAAATAAAATATTTTGAGCCTGTATTGTGGTGTTTAAACATTACTGTAGGCATATATTGAGTTTAATTTGCTAGCAGGTTAGTCAGGAAATGAACCCAGAAAGGGAGGAGGTGTTGGATCCTGATATTCATACCTCCTGGAAAACACTTCAGGGTATAGGAGACAAGGCAGAGACATCCAATTTGAAGTGCACCTCTGACAGCCCGTGGAGCTGTTGGATTTACCAGGTTCAGGAGACACTGGTGAGAACAAAGACCTTTTGCTGGATTTAAAAGGGGAGTCCTTGAAAGACAGGGAAGACTGAGGCAGAGACTACTGGGGACAAGTCTCACCACCTTTCCCCAGATCTTGGGTCTATGGGATAAAATAGGCCTGCCTACGTCTTTAGGTATGATAGACATACATAAGATGCTTTTATGTTATCCTTGCTTCCTGCTATCAAGATTGAACAGTCAGGGGGGTGCACTCAGAAAGACCAGTGAGGAGACACAGCTAGCTCTGTAATTGTCACAGTGAATACTTCTAATGTGCTAAATACTACAGTGTGGCCTCTTCATACAAAGTCTGATGCAGTCTCCTCATAAGGTAATAAACTGTTTACATAGGCACACAGGGAAAACTTGCCTCTGGTTCAAATACTGTATGTTGGTTTCAGCATTCAGCTTTCCCTTATGTGTGAAGAACTCCAACTGGTATCAAAAGGACGTCTTTGCAAAGTCTGTAGTAGTGATTAGAGAGTAGTGGAGTGGAGCCGAGGCATTTCTGCTTAGGTGTGTGTTCAGTCAAATCACACTAAAATAGAAGCTCCAGGCCACCGATTTTTTTCTTGTTGTATTTGCTAGACACTGTCCAAACATTATTCTATTGGCTAGACTTTTTATCTGCCTTTTTATCCAGATACTGATATGGCTCTCATAAGTAGTATATGAGCACCTAATTTCCCTGCCCCTAAAAGCTCACATCTTAATTTGTTGTTAATATACCTTGCGCAGAACAGCCAAATAGAAGAATCTGGTAAAAATGAAAGTAAGGTACCCAGGGCCGGTGGAAGGATGTTTCGCGCCCTAGGTGAAACTTCCACCTTGCGCCCCATCCCCGAGCCCCCGCCCTGAGGCGCCCCCCCCCGCGGCAGCTCCCCCCCTCCCCCCTTGCTGCAGGCGGCCCTCCCTGCGCTCCACTGCCCCAGCTTCCTCCGCCTAAATGCCGGCAGCGACCGGGGCGGCTGAAGATCCGGCCGCCGCGGTCGCTGCCGAAGAAAATGGCGCCCCCCAAATCCTAGTGCCCTAGGCGATCGCCTAGGTCGCCTAAATGGTTGCACCGGCCCTGAAGATACCTAATTCAAATATAGAAGAATAGAGGCCAAATACTAGGCTAAAGTATGCTCTCACTTGACTCGCATGAGCTTTGCACAGGTATATACTGGGAAGGAATTGGGTCTCAAGTTTCTTTTTTAATCTGTAGGAATTGAACATATACCAAATCAGTATGAAAAGAGAACACCAAACTCTGGAAAGGTCAGTACACTTCAGCAAGTCAGGTTGTGTCCTCAGATGTACACAATTCCTTTGTTCTCTGCGTTCTCAGCTGAGTGAAAACTGAACGCAGAATCTGGCTCACGAAGCAGATTGCTTCTCATCCCTATCTTCTAGTTGTCTATACCCTTTAAATTTGGTATATATCTACATTGTACAGCTGTCGGATCTCAGGGAGGCTAACAATCAAATGTAATACTTGGGACTCAATGCTGCCTTCAGTTTCCTGGTTGCAGCTGTCGTTAAAGTCAGTGGGAGGTACTCACCTGTAACTGAGGGCAGAACTTATCCCATTGGGTAAGAATTGGCAATAATGTTCCGTACTGCAGTGTTTTGTTTTTGAAAATTGTGATCTCTAGTACACACTCATGGATCCCTGTTGAAGTTAATGAAGGTGGAGTGAGCTCAACTGAGAGCAACATTTGATTACTGCTTATACCGCCTGCTTACCTATCTTGAATTAAAACCAGGCAAGGCAAAGAGAATATTGTATTTGAGATCTTAAATATAAAAAGGACTCATGATTCTGAACCGTTCTATTAGTAAGATGCAGTCTTTAATAAGAAGAATGCAGCATGTTTGTCAGTGCTGCTGAAGTCTAGGCATGCTGTTAAATTCATCTAGGCAGCAGTGCTTGCCAAAAACTGGTATCCACTGGAAGCAAGTAAACAAAGAGAGGTTTTTTTAATTATTATTTTGATTAAAAGCAAAGCTACATGTGGTTGTCTTTATGCTCCTTTAGTCAGTCCCCTGCAGGGGCAAATGTGTAATAGCTGTTGTTTGAGGAGGGGAAAGGATATGTGAAAAGGGGATTTGACTCAGTGCCATGTGAATCATCATTTCACAAGGAGGGATTTTGTTTCTAAATGCTGTGTTACTGCAGTGCTGCTCCACAAAGCCAGCACCACATTCAGTGATTGTCACTGGAGACACAGGACTGGGCAATGAGGCAAATTGTATTTCTGCATGGGAGAGTGATTGTGCTAGCTGCACAGATTTCGGCATGGAGCATCCAGCATGTCCAAACCTTTGTAACGCATTTATTGTCTACTCTCATTCCTCTTGGGCGTATGGTAGCAGAAGCCAAGCAACTCATTACAACCTGCAGAGGGCTCCTGGAAAGTCCACTTGCTGGGTGACCTATTAGAATGGGTAGCTGGGAATAATACCTCACGGTGAAACAGTTTAACACCTTTTCTTTGCACTGTATTCAGCACAGCACTAGATTTCAGTAGCTATGACTTCATTACAGTTGCAAGCTGACATTGTTCCTCCTGGCTTTGTATCTTTAGGATCCCACATGCAGAGCCGTAATTGCAGCATGTTTACACTGCCAGGCAGAGCACTCTCTCGCTTGTGGGGGATGACTTCAAATGCTAAAATGAGGAAAATGTGTTTCACTGGCCCAGCAACTGCAGGCACAAAAGATCCAAAAGCACTAGCTGTTCTTTCATGGCCCTAGCAAGAGCCTCTGTGCCCCACCCCACCTGCCTCAGACTTAAGCCTGGTGCCAAAATACGGATTTGCACACGCCATAAAAGTATAATATTAACCATACTTTGCATTTCCATAGCACCTTCCATCTGAGGATCTGAAAGTGCTTTGTAAACGTTACAATGCTGCCAGCCTCGTGTGTTCAAAAATCAGGAGCCAGGTCCCCCCCAACACCAAAGGACAGGATTACAAATCAAGAAATTTAAGAAAAGTGATAAATGTGTATTCTTTTTAGTTGCCTTCTGGTTTTTGAGCCTTTAAGGATGCACTTGGGTCACACTTTCAAAAGTCTCCACAACCATGAGGGAAGGGAACTGTAAAAAAAGAAAGCTGTGAGTCTCACATAATCACATGACTCCAGGAGCAGGGGTTTTAAGGAAATGACTAAGTGGGCATGATTTTCAGAAAGGCTGAGTGCCCTACAGCTTCCACTGAGTTCAGTAGGAGCAGCTGTTGGAGCTCTGAAAAGGAGAACCTAAATCATTAAACCTTTAACAATCTCACAGGGATATTGAAAGAGCATCACCATTTCACAGACTGAAGCCTGGCCTGTCATCTCATTACTGGCCCTTGCTACCTCATCACCTGTCTCCGTATCAGAGCAGGGGCTGATCCAAAGGAAGAAAAGTACTGTGTACAGTGGTCTGGACCTGCGGAGCTGCTCTGTGAGCAGGAATTCAAAGCAGCCCCAAAGAGACTGGTTCCTTGTTTTCACTGCACAGGCCCTGAAGAGGTTACTGAGGAATGGTGGAGCTGCTGCTGCTGAGTGAGAGAGGGGTACTATAATGGTTCTCCAACACGGATTAAAAAAATAATGATCTGTTCCTTGGCATTGAGGGGCTGCTATATCAGTTTTCCTGCCCTTATCTCCAAGCAGGAGGAAGAGCCTTCTCCCCTATAGGTGCCACCCTCTCCTTGGATGG
The DNA here is from genome assembly GCF_028017835.1 of Emys orbicularis. Lineage (NCBI taxonomy): Eukaryota > Metazoa > Chordata > Testudines > Emydidae > Emys > Emys orbicularis. The sequence goes on along the minus strand of NC_088684.1, from coordinate 281,218,569 downwards.
GGCAACTCTCAGCCATGACGATTCTCTTTACTCACACAGCTGTTCTGGCTGATTGACAGCTGGGAGAATGCCTTGAGTCAGCATGTGGCTTGTCAATATCCTCCAGGTGATGTGGGAGTCATGGGCCAGTGGCAGGAGCTGGGGGCTGCATGCTTACTATATGTTTACTACCCCTGCTTGTATGTACAATATGAACAATCATAAAGTGGATAGAAAATGTATCAAATGATTATCTGTGTGGGGGATGAGGAGGGATGGTTACAGCCCTGACCTGCGACCCAGGTTCAATTTCCTGTTCTGCCACAGAATTTGTCTGACCGTGGGCAAGCCATTTAGGATGAAATCCTTGCACCACTGAAGTTGATGGGAGTTTGGCAATTTCACCCTGAGCGTCTCTGTGCCTCAGTCCCTTTTCTGTAAAATAGGGACAGTACTTCATGACCTCTCAGGGATGTTGTGAGGGTAAATATATTAAAGATTGTGAGGCATTCAGGCACTGTGGTAATAGGGAGGAGGGCATATAAAAGAATCTTAGCTAGTATGATATATGCCATACATGAAATCCTTATACAGGACTCACACTGAAGTCAAAATGAGTTTTGCCTGACTACTGACTGAAAGATCAGGCTCAAAGTCAGAGGAATGAAGCTGTGAAAGATGGTAGCTCTTTATGGATCTGACTTGCTTCCACTGAGTATTCCTGAAAGTGAGGATCTCCCTCCAGCAATCAATCTTATTTTAACAAGGCGAAGCAGGAAAAAAAGTCCCTGTGTTTTACATACCATCCCACAGGACCCAGCTGAAGCAAGCAATTCTACTCCCCTATTTCAAGAAATAAAGGAATTAAGGAATTGATTAAACTACATTATTGATTGCAGATTAACCGCATTAAATTAAATGATTTCATTCAATATAAGGTGATTTTCCAAATTTACCAAACTATGCATTATTTTAAACATGCATCTCAATAAGAAAAGCCAAACAAACATTTTAAATGGCTAAAAGAGTTGGAGTCCGAAAAATAACTTTCCAATCAAAATAAATAGGTAGGGTCAACTTCCAGTCTTAGTTACTCCATTACTAAAGTCAACGGAGTTACCATAGAATTACACCCGTGAAGTAAATGTTAGAATTTAGTCCCTAGGGTTCTGCCAAAAGAAATACTACTTAATCCCCTCCCCTCCAGAATAAAAGACAATGAAATATGGGACATACCAAAAGAAGGCATAATACATATCTTTAAAATGAACCAGAATCTAATCAAAACCAAGAGTGAAGGGGTATCTGTGGGATAAAAATCACACATCAGAATTACAAAGAGGAATTATATAGTAGTTTGCTTCTTTGAGTCCAATGATTTCTCCAGGATTCATAGTTTAGATATAAAGTGTTTCTGACTGGTGGAGCTGTCCATGCTGACTGGTGTTCTCCCCAACCTGATACATTTAAATGTTATCTTAGCTGGATGACCTTGTTGATGGCCTGCAGCCCTATCATTTCAGACTATGGCAGGTCTCTAAAACTAAAGAAAGAGAGGTTTCATCAATGCCCAGAAAACCCCAGTTGTTGCTAGAAGCAAGGTTTATGATTTAGTGCATTTAACATTGTGAAAGGTATAGGACAGAAATGGCAAGAGTTGTCATCACACTGTTCCAGATGTGAAGAGCCTTTTACCTGTTCCTGGTCCCTCATTGCTCCCTCTGATTCTCTATTGAGTCAGTGGGCCAGCGTAATGCTAGTTGGCATATGCTGATGAAGGTGCTATTTTTCAGATGAGATGTAAAACCCTTGTTCCTGCCTATTGTAGTTTTTTTAAAGATCCATGGCTTTCCTCCCCACCTTTCCCACACCCAAAAATATAAAGGTAATATGTACTTCAAATATCTTTGCTACGTTTCAGCTGAGGTCCGGTGGGTGTTCTATTGGCTGCCACATTACACCCCAGAGTTAGCTGGCCAATATAGTGACTGCTGAGTTACTTCTTATCTGTCTAGGCAGACAGGGCCACATGCAACCCATGCTACTAAGAGTGGTGGTTAGCAGTGTTGTAAACCCTTGCGATTTTATCACAAGTCTGGCGATATATGGTGTGTGCTTAAAACCGCAGCTCTCATCTGTGAGTGACTATATAAAAACATCAGCTTCCATTAAAAAGATTTGAACCGAGTCAGTGCACTCTAAAGGCCCCCAAACCAGAAGGCAAATATCAAAATTCACTATTGCATTTCACGTCTCAACTTGAGGTTGGAGGTGCCCATGATCCTTCACCACTTCTTGTGGTCCATGGCATGGGCGTGTAGGTCTTGGTGTTCCAGTCCTTGTGTCTTCAGAGTTCTCTCTTTCCATTGTATCCTCAGTCTTCCACATCCTTTCTTGCTGTCCTCTTCCTCCCATGCTTTCTTTGCTGTTCATTCCTCTCCCATTCTTATCATGTGTCCAGCACACCGCAAACGTGCACTCTGCAACCTATCACTGACAGTCTGTAATCAGGCGCGGACTCACCCCTGCGGCGCCTCCTGCGGGTCATCTCAGGAATTAGCTCACCCAGCATCCGGAGTGCCCTCTGCAGGCCAGATGTCCCACCTGTCATTGGCCCCCGTGTCCCTCCTGGACCCTGGTGCCCTTGGCTTGGGTGCTGCCCCCCTGGCAGTACCCCACTCTCTCTCTGGGTCTCCCCGCCCAGGGGAACCCCCACCCCCTATCCCAATGTCGCCTCAGTTGGGGCTACTGCCAGTCACCATCTAGCCCCCGCGCCCTGGGGCAGACTGCAGTCTATCAGCCAATCATCACAGGCAACAAAGGGTTTGGACTGGCTGCCTTTACTCACCCTCAGGCTGCCCCTCTGCAACCCCAATACCTATATGGGCCTAGGACCAGGCCCTGCAGCCTGGGGAGTTGCTGGCCTAGGGCTTCCCAGCCCCCAAGGCCTTTCCCCAACCCTGCCTCATTCTAGGTCCCCGGTGAGCTCCTGCACCCAGGTCTGTCTGTGAGAGGGAGACTCCTCAGCTTCTGGCTGCCCTGGCCTTCTTATAAGGCTGAGTTGCTCAGTTTGGGGCGTGGCACCAGCTGCAGCCACTTCCCCAATCAGCCAGGGTTTTGCCCCTTTCCACAGCCCCAGCCCTTTGAAGGGCTTTTCCAACCCCTTCAGGGCTGGAGCGGGTGTTCACCCCGCTACACAATCCCAAGTTTATCTTCCCCCTAACTTCCTCCATGCACGCTGTCTGCCTACCGCTTGCTTGCCATTCTCCTCAATATAATATTTTCTACTACCTGTGTAGTCTTTTGTTCCGTATCCATAAAACCCGCCATTTCCAAACCATAGAGCAGGTAGGGACAACAACACACAGCTCAGACTTTTCCTTTCAGTTAATTGCGTAATTGCCAATCCCACAGAACTCCTGCCACCTTGTTCATTACTGCCCATGCACACTGGGTTCTTCTTTTTAGTTCTCCAGATCTCTCTCCACTGGCACTAAGTGCACTTCCCAAGTACACAAATTCTTGCTTCTGTTTCAGCTTCTCTCCTGAAAAATCAGCCAACAGCATGTCTTTCACCTTCCCTACTTCCATAACTTCAGTGCTCCTTGTGTTTACTTTCACACCATGGTCTGACACAGATGCCCACTCTGATACCATGTTTACCAGTTCCTCTTTGCTGTCAGCCAATAGGGCCAGATTATCAGCATACATGATAATATCTGTCTCCACAGGCATGGGTCTCCTACTAATGAACTCCATAACTGGGATGAAGTAGATTCATTGCACTGCCTGGTCTCAATCCTACCACCACCTCAAAACTTTCTGAAATTCCATGTATTGTTACCACCTTAGCTGCTCACCCTCAACACAGCTCCTCTATCAACTCCACTTCTTGAAGTCCCCCCCATCCATCTCAATACTCCAAATACTTGCTCCCACAAGCTTTCTCAAGATCAATAAATGCTATGTAGGAGTTACGACCTCCATTTATCTTTCAAACTGCTGTCTCACTGCAAATATTGCATCTATAGTTCTCCTTCCCTTCCTCCTTCCCTGTCTTATATTTTCCTCCACCTTGCCTCCAAAACTCTCTCAAAGACTTTGAGAGACTGACTTAACAGGGTGATGCCCTGATAAGTATTTGGATCATTTGTGTCACCTTTACCTTTTCAAAGAGGCAAAATCAATCCTGTTCTCCAGTCATCTGGTATCCTAGCTTAACAAACACATAGTAATCTATTAAGCCACTTTACTCCAGGATCTCCAACTACTCAAACATATCAACAGTTATTTCATCTTCACCAGTTGCTTTACCTTCTTCATCTAAGGTTATGTCTACACTACCGCGGTAAGTCGACCTACGCTATGCAACTCCAGCTATGTGAATAACATAGCTGGAGTTGAGGTACGTTGGGTCGAGTTATTGCGGGTTCTACACCCCGCGGGGTCGACGGGAGAAACTCTCCCGTCGACTTACCTTACTTCTCGTCGGGGGTAGAGTACAGGGGTCGACTGGAGAGTGATCTGCTGTCAATTTGACGGGTCTTCATTAGACCCGCTAAATCGACTGCCGATGGATCGATCTCAGAGCATCGATCCGGGCTGTAGTGTAGCTGTAGCCTTATTGAGTGTTTGGTATAACCTTCTGTCAGGATTCCTTCCCCACTCTGAACTCTGGGGTACAGATGTGGGGACCCGCATGAAAGACCCCCTAAGCTTATTTCTACCAGCTTAGGTTAAAAACTTCCCCAAGGCACAAATCCTTTCCTTGTCCTTGGACGGTATTGCTGCCACCACCAAGTGATTTAGACTAGATTCAGGAAAAGGACCCCTTGGAGTTCCTATTTCCCCAAAATATCCCCCCAAACCCCTTCACCCCCTTTCCTGGGGAGGCTTGAGAATAATATACCAACCAATAGGTTAACAAACTGAGGACAGACCAGACCCTTGGGTTTTTAGGGCACTAAAAAACAATCAGGTTCTTAAAAGAAGAACTTTATTATAAAGAAAAAAGTAAAAGAAACACCTCTGTAAAATCAGGATGGAAGGTAATTTTACAGGGTAATAAAAAGATTTAAAACACAGAGGATTCCCCTCTAGGCTCAACTTCAAAGTTACAAAAACAGGAATAAACCTCCCTATTAGCATAGGGAGAATTCGCAAGCTAAAACAAAAGATAATCTAACACATTTCCTTGCTATTACTTACAATTTCTGTAATATCATTTCAGTAGGAGCTGGGTTACCTGCTTGGTCTCTCTCTTTGTCCCAAGAGGGAACAACAAAGAGAACACAAACAACCTTTCCCCTGCCCCCGCCCCCTGATTTGAAAGTATCTTCTTTCTTTATTGGTCCTTTTGGTCAGGTGCCAACCAGGTTATTTGAGCTTCTTAACCCCTTACAGGTAAAGGAGGGATTGTATGCTACCCTTAGCTGTATGTTTATGACACCTTCACATCTTTCACCATTTTCATATGTTCTCTTTCTTTCAAAATATAATCCACCTGGGTTTTACTTTTTCTACTGTAATATGTCACCTTGTGAAATTCTTTTTTTTTTTCCAATTCGTTTTCACCACTGAAAACCTGTTAAAGAAACAGAACTCAACTCATTTCTCTCCTGCATTTATTTTACCAAAGCGATATTTACCCACCACTAGCAAGATGTTACTTTCAACCATAACTACCAACTCTTCCAGCTTCTTTCTAACATTCTCCTTCTCTTCCATAGGTCTACTTTGCAGTGGAGCATACGCTGACATCACACATATAACCCTACTGTCTATCATCAACCATACTGCTGTCAATCAGTCTCCTCTTCTTTCTACTGTCATGGCATCCCAGAAATCTCTGGACTCAAGATAATAGCTACTCTATTAATTTTCTTTCTTCCTACAGGCCAAAATATTTTAATTCCATTTTTCAATATTTTACCTTTGCCACCACATCCTGTAGTTTCCTGCAGATATAGGATATGGGTTCTCCTTCTAACCATTGCCTCAACCACCTTTCCTGACCTGCCTGTAACTGAACCTATGTTCCAGGTTGCAATTCCCAGATCCTTGCCAGTTTGTCTCTGTTGCCCAGAAGCTGGCACGTCAGTTACTTTGAATGCAGAAGCATGTTTTAAATGACTCAAGTGTGAAGAATCCATGATACACAAAGAATCCATGATACACAAAATAGTCTGCCAGCACTGCCCCTCTTAGTTGACCCTGCAGCGGTGTTCATTTGGAGTTTACCTTCTCCTAGATCAGCTGCCATCCAAAGCTTCCAAGCCCAATCCACCTGAATTTGAGAGCCATTTCCTACTCTCTGGGCAAAAGCTGCCTGTAGCAGACCATAGTCTGCGCCTTCCTTCTTGCGCCACAGAAACCTGCTCAGACTCCACTGGTTGGGTATCCACACCATGCTGTTTGTTTATGTTTCCTCCACCAACACCTTTACAGTTCTGTGCAGCAAACAATGTCCTTTGTATCCTCTGCCCTTTTCCCAAGAGAAGAGGTCTCCCTTCCTGGCAATGTTGCAGACTCTGGGCTCAGCTACGCCATATCCTTCCTGAGCCTTTCTTATCAGTCTTAAACTGATGGGCTGATTGGCTCTTTAACTCACCCAGCCTGCTAATTACATTTCCTTCCCTAATTAGACCTTTCTGGGGAGCCAATTAGTGCCAGGGTGAGCAGAGTGTAGAGTCACCTGTTAACTCCCTGCGCTCCGTCACTCTGCCTCTTCGAAATGCTCCACTGCCCAGTGATGATTGATAGTTGATACCGGTGAATGCTTGGTCCTCAGAGCTGTACTTTCCACTCATTGAGTGTTACCACCCTCTACTATATTAGGATTTTCCTTTTGTGGGAGTGGCACCATAGGGGCATTACTCAAACTCCTCTAGTAATTTGGGTGTGGGGGGGGGGAGAAATTCATTATTTATATTTAAAAAATCAAAAATAAAAAACAATCAAAAAACCCCTCATGACTTTTAAGCCAGTTTCATGATTTTTGGGGGCCTGACTCATGATTTTTCATCACTTTAGGTTGGTGATACTGGATTAGCAAGTAAGGGGCGGGGGAGAAACATGGTTTTCCTGCATTGTTACATTGGCATCTGGACCTTGTTGAGGCCCTGCTGTAGAGTAGGGACTCTGTTTGTGGAACTGGGGGTACGGATTTCCTAGTGGAAGTCTGCTTGCAAGTTACTATCATCACACCAGCAGTAACCTCTCCTACAGGACTCTGAACCTTTCTGTGGAAAGGATTTTGATTCAGCCACTGGTGAAGGAGGGAAGCTGCTTGATTACTATATGGTAGCACTGCCATGATGGAAGAGTGGAACCAATGGGCACTGTGAATGCCTTCCCCCTTGGGGCTATCTCGAGAGCCTTCTTCACCCTTTCATGGGTGACCTCCCTGCCATTTCTCTGGAGGTGAATTAGGGGGAATATCCAGCACATACTCACTGGATTTCCAAGTCCTTATGCAGGAAAAACTGTGTAGGGGTAGCACGGGTGGGCTTTCAGCTTGCAAAGCACTTTGGGTTCCTTTTGGTGAAATATGAGTTGGTTTGGTAATTACACTAAAAGTGTCCATCCATGGCATATTATTTTCTTGTTGGATTTAATTGCTGTGTGATGCTTCATTTGTGTTTTGTTTCTTCCAGCATATGTTTTCCCACCTGGGCAATACAACGTGCTACAGAAAATGTTAAGTAATTAATAAAACTGTATGCTTTACTTCCCTTTCCAGGGAAAGAATGATGGCCTTCTTGTCTGTTGCAGATATTAAGGCCGTGACAGTTACTCCCACTGTATTACTCACAACTTGTCCTGAGCTGCAGCAGCCATGTTGGGGGAGGCCTGGGAAGGATTGTGCACAAGCTGCCTGTTGCACATGGAGATGATGGTGCAACCTGTTCTCCATAGGGGATCATGCCCCCACTTCTTTCCACCTCTTTTGGGAATATGTGCTCACCCCAGGGTGCAGTGAGGGAGCCGTCTCTGTGCTTCCCTGAGCACAGTGTGCACTGTGGGGAAGCTTCTTGGGACACTCTCCTTGTGCACCCACAGAAGGTCCTGTTACAGCATGGCCCCCAAAAAATAGTCAGTGGAGGGGGAGAGGATTCCAGTCAGCCGTGATGCTCATTTAGCAGTTATCTGTAGACTAATCGGCACAGACCCCCCACATATCTAAAGATGTAGGCCCATGTTTTTGAAAGGTAGGTGCATGAGTCAAGGATCCGGATGCACAGAGTTTTGCATGAGCACAGTCCTGACATCGATGCGTGTGGTAGGTCTTTTAAACTTTTGCATGCATGCTTTTTTAAAATGTGCGCCGTAAATATTCAGATCTATCCAGCGTCTTAACATTAGAGCTTTGATGGTGGCTTTCTCCCTCTCCATTCCAAGGTTCTGGCACACAGGGCCTATCTATCCTTCTGTGCGTATAGAGCTGTATATCCAGAACCCACCAGTAACCTTCTGGGTAGGCCAGAGTCCAAAAGGTGGAATGCACAAGCACTGTGTTGTCACCAGACCAGCACAAAAGCCTGGTTAAGTTTTTAACTACTCATGGGGAAGCTAAAAGAATTTCCCTAACTTGCTATTTTCTGATTCCAACAATTAGGAAGTCAAGTGGTTTGAAGATGGTTTTAAAAATGTAGCTTGTACAAAAGCAAATTACCATGGTACTAGTAAAGTAGGCGGGAGACTATATAATATAGCATCTAAGTATGCATAATTTAGCTATTCTCCAGCTGAACATTTGTTTAAACATTTGAGTAGTTTTTGGGAGAAAACACATTTTTCTTTAGGCAGGTTTATTCTCCCTACTAATATTGAGGAAATTTTACTCCCCAAATGGCACTATTGTTATATATTCTAGGTGGCACAAGTATCGATGCCTACAATTAAAGTAGCTCAAACACTTTCCATTATAAGACCCTGTTTTCAGTAGCTTATAACTTTGCCACACTTCATTGACTTGGGCTGAAATTTTCCATGCAAGTATCTCGCTCAGCCTAAGGGTTTGTGGAAAGCTTCAACTAAAACGGTGCAGCCATTTCTCAGAATGAGGTTGGGGGGGGGAGGGAATCTGTTGTTTTCCCCATGTTAAAAACCTTCTTACAACCACTTTGTTGAGAAGCTCTGGTACCTCTATGCTTTGGAGCAGTGATTTGAAATTTGTCTAGGGCATAGGCAGTCTGTCCTCTCAGTGAGAGGGATGTGCCTTTTGCCATCCCTGTGAAAATTCACAAGCAAAGTTATAAACCTCTGAAAAATCTCCGGTTGCACATGTTCAGCAGAGACTTGTTAGTTTGGCTTCTAAATTCTTTGAAGATTCCACCTGCACTGAGCATGCTTCATTGCCTCATAACTTCTACATGTCACTGCACTGTGTATGCGCCATCTCACGGAGTGACTGAGCATGCTCCATCCCAGGACTGCTGGGGCTGAGCAGGACTTTCCCTGCAGTTGCTGCTCTCAGGGGCCACTGTAGCACCTGGAACAAAAACTGAGAGCAGGGAGACTGTCCCCCTTGTGCTCTCAGTGCTTCCCCTGCTGGCATCCAGGCAGCAGGGAGAAAGAAGCATCTGCCCCGGAATGCCATGGTGAAGAATTGGGACCTGAGGGGGGTTAGCAAGGTTGGGAGATTGGGATATGGTGTGAAGAGGAAACCGGGAGGAGAAGCTGAGGAAGGGTGGTGGTGGGGAACTGGGATGTCAAGCTGTGTAGAGGGGAATGGAGATGAGGAGCCAAAGGAGGGCTGTGGGAGGGATAGACAGATTGTGAAGAGCACCCAAGGTGTGTGTGTAGGGGTGACTGGGACGAGGAGCTGACGCTGGCAGGGGGGTAAAGGGATGCTGGGACTGGAATAAGAGAGAGAGGATTTGTCCAGTGTTTAGAGCTCTAGACTGGGACTTGGGAGACCTGGGTTTAATTCTCTGCTCTGCCTCAGGCTTCCTGAGTGGCCTTGGGTTAGTCACTTCGAGCTGGAGGTGTGATTCCCAGCCTGAGGCGACATACCCATGCTAGCTCTGATCGAGCTAGTGCGCTACAAATAGAGGGTACTCACAGCAGCGCGAGTGGCAGGAGGAGCTACCTGCCCTGAGCCCAGTCCCACCCAAGATGCTACGCATATCTTCAGCACAACTAGCCCCTCCTGCCGCTTGCGCCACCACAGCTACGCTGTGTTTTTAGCACGCTAGCTCGATCGGAGCTAGCGTGGGTGTGTCGCCTTGAGCTGGGAATCACACCCGCAGCTTGATGTGAAGACACACCCTAAGGGCTTGTCTACACTACCGCGCGGGGTCGATCTAAGATACGCAACTGCAGCTACGTGAATAGCGTAGCTGAAGTCGACGTACTTAGATCTACTTACCGTGGTGTCTTCGCTGCGGTTAAGTTGACAACTGACACTCTCCCGTCAACTCGCTTGCACTCCTCATTCTGGTGGAGTACTGGAGTCGACGGGAGAGCACTCAGCGGTCGATTTATCGTGTCTATACTAGATGCAATAAATCCACCCCCGCTGGATTGATCACTGCCCGCCGATCCGGCAGGTAGTGTAGACAAGCCCTTAGTCTCTGTACCTGGGATCTCGGGACAAAAATCTGTCTGGAGATTGGTCCTGCTTTGAGCAGAGGGTTGGACTAGATGATCTCCTGAGGTCCCTTCCAACCGTGATATTCTATGATTAAAGAGGACAAAATATTTTATGATAGTCTTTAATTTCAGGATCAAATGTTGCTTGTTCCACAGAACCCTGCTCTCATTCAGTGCACAGTTCAAGAACGTGCTCTAGGAATGAATCGGGTTGTGTAGTGAATGAGGCTGTTGTCTGTGGGACCCTTGCATCATTTGTTGCAGAAGTTGGAAGGTGTGCAGTGAATGAGGCAGGGGATTTCAGAAAGAGAAGGGATGTTCTCATGGTTAAGGCTGGTGGAATGCTGTCCTGAAGAAGTGGATTCTATCTGCCTCCGCCACAGAGTTCCTTTGTGATGTTGGGCAAGTGTTTTAAACCAAACTTTTCACTAACTGTTCTCTGGCCACTAACAGAGTTCCTCGTTTTCTGGGTGCCCACGTAGGTCTGGTTTGTGCTCAGCACTTCTGCACATAACTGCAGCTGACGTCAGTAGGATGTGTGCGTTAAACATAGCAAGTTCTGTAAAAATGCTAAGGTTTGTGAAAAATCGGGCTATCGGCATCTTAAGTGGGACAACCGAAATTTCACATTCATGTCTCTGTGCCTGCGTTCCTTATCTTTAAAATGGGCATAATACCAAATTACCTCACAAGGGTGTTGTGAAGATAAACTTCTTAATGTTGTGAAGCACTCAGATGATAGGGTGAGGAGCAGCGTCGAAAAGCCCGGGAGGAAATTAATCATTGGTATTCAGAACAGGATTTGAATGGTGTGCAGTAAATACAGTAGGGGGGGACACAGGGAATAAAACTAACAGTTGAATAGTAGCTCATTCAGTGAGCTTCATCCACCCTGTGGACTGAATGAGTCCTGGGGCCCTGTGGGGGAAAAAAGTATATAATCATGTAATTAAAGACATAATGTGTATCTTCATGCATATGCCCAGGTGTTGAATGGGCAACCGTAACTCTGCCACACACACACACACACACACACACACACACACACACACACACACACACACACACACACACGAGTATCTTCAAATGTGCTAGCATTTTTAGAGACATATGCATTAGCACTCATCTGTAGCAAACATGTTGGATATTCAGATTGTTCATATGGTGCATTGGAAAATCTGCTGGTAATGGGTAATTTGCTGGAGATTTGTGATTTGGGGCGAAGGACAGACTAGCCATGTATTTGAGCAGATGGTGGTCATTACTTTTGCCAGTATGTGACTGCATTTAATTATAATGGAACTGCTGAGACGGATCATTTTGCAGGGCTCTTTATTTTACATATACCTTCATAGAAAAAGGAATTAAGTATTCAAGGAGGCATGGAAAATAAAATGTCAGAGTTGCAATAAATTCATTTTAATCACATCCGTATTTAAAAACCAATTTCCAATGTTTAGAAAATCACAGTCTCACATTTATTTTCATGTAGATACTTGGCTCAGGAGTAAGAGAGCTTATTCTTCCTAATTTTACAATAGCCAGGAATTACGGTTCAGCACAATGAAAATTGCCTTTAATTGCAAATCCATCAGGCAGTACAGAGAAGAGTGTGCTTTGCACAACTATAACAATAAAGGTGGCTGCACATCTTAGAATACAAATACAACTTGCTGTTTTAAACCAAATTATATAGAATTAGCTTTAAGGCAATATGATTTCACCTTGGATCTCATGCTTTTTTATATGTAAATGATCTCTTTTAATCATATTTTCAGAGCAAATTTTTACGGATTATTTTATTATTGTTTTGCTGATGACATTCAAATCTACTCCTCTCTCTCCCTGAAAATGCATCTTTGGAGACAGGGAATTTGGTATCGTTGGCTGTAAAATTGTGGTTATGGAATAACTTTAAACAATTAAATACGGTACTGACTAAATTGCTTCTTCTGCTCCGTAACTGCATGGTGTAGAGAGGAGAAAAAAATTGCGGAAACAGCTGTAATGGGCAGGGAAAAGGGGAGTATGTAGGATGTTTACTTCACATACCCAAATTATTTCAGGCACCTTTTTATAGCTTCACCAACATCCTCTGGCCAACAACCCATGTGGAAATGCTCCAAGTGGACTGTTCCATATTCAGTCAGATGGATGCTGCTCAGAGTAGGAATAAGAATAGCCACAAGCTTTGAGATGTGTATTGGAGGAGTCTCAACATTTCAGCCAGGGGCCTAGCAGTTAGTGGCATCGTGGTAACTAGCCTGACAGTACTTCCAATGGCTTGGGAACAGAGGCGTAGCGAGCGCCCTCCGTACCCTCCAACCGGAGGGGGTCCCGCAAGGAAGGGGGCCCCTAAAAGTGGCAAAATAAATACCGCATTCCAGTTTCTGCATTGTAAGGGGCCCCGCACGGACATATGTTCGAAGGGGGCTACCGTTTGGAGGGGGCCACGTTCTTTGTTGCTACGGCCCTGCTTGGGAAGGTATGCCCGGATGGGAACATGGGTGGGGTTCAGTGCTGTCCTTGTGCATCCAAGAGCCAGTCTGCCTTTTTCACAGACAGCTCATCTCGGCAACTGTTCCTAGCTCTACATTGCCACATGGACCGGTGGTGTGAATTCAGCTGAACTCCAGCTCATAAAGAGCCATAGACTTCACTCTGCTTTTATGCAGGAAGAGTTTGATTGTGCACGATGGCACTCTAAGAGGAGTTTTGTCATTGATTTCAGCGTTGTGCTTCAAGGGCCTAGCACCATCTTAGGGGCAGTATAAATAAAAATGCACCTTTATGATTCCTTGGTGTGTCTGTCACCTTGCTCCTTTATAATGGTCATATTGTGACTGTCTCCTCTGCCAGGAATTTGCTTGTAGTTTAGATGCCAGGCTAATGGAGGGCCATGAATGCTCAGAAAATTGGAGTTGTGGTGCGGGAGGGGATGAGGGCTCTGGTTGGGGGTGCAGGCTCTGCTGTGGGGCCAGAAATGAGGAGTTCAGGGTGCGGGACGGGGCTCTGGGCTGGAGTGGAAGAGTGGGGTGCGGGAGCAGGGAGGTGAGGGCTCCAGCTGGGGGTGCGGGCTCTGGGGTGGGGCTGGGGAAGAGGAGTCTGGGGTGTAGGAGGCTGCTCTGGCCTGGGACCGAGGGGTTCAGAGGGCGGGAGGGGGATCAGGGCAGGGGTTGGGGTGTGGGAAGGGGTGCAGGCTCCGGCTGGGGGTGCGGGCTCTGGGGTGGGGCTGGGGATGAGGGGTTTGGGGTACAGGAGGGTGCTCCAGGCTGGGATTGAGGGGTTTGGAGGGAGGGAGGGGGATCAGGGTTGGGGTCTGGGGAAAGGCTCAGAGGTGCAGGCTCCGGGCAGCGCTTACCTCAAGTGGCTCCCGGAAGCAGCGGCATGTCCCTTCTCCGGCTCCGGCGCGGCCAGGCGGCTCTGCACACTGCGCTGTCTGCAGGCACTGCCCCTGCAGCTCCAGCTGGAGCGCTGGAGGGGTGCCATGCCACAGCTTCCGGGAGCCGCGTGGAGCAGCCCCCGACCCTGCTCCCCGGCTCGAGCGCCAGAGGGAGGCCATGCCGCAGCTTCCGGGAGCCGCGTGGAGCAGCCCCCGACCCTGCGCCCCGACTGGAGCCCAGAGCCCATTCCCTAGCGGGAGCTCGAGGGCCGGCTCAAAATGGCTGGCGGGCCGGATCTAGCCTGTAGGCCATAGTTTGCCAACCCCTGTGCTAAATCAATGGAAGCCTTGAGCTTATCCAGGTCTCAGAAGCTACAATTTTGCCCAGGGCTCAACTAACCCAGCCTACTGTCCTATCCAATAGTGTATGCCAAGGTTTTGGGTACCATTACATGGTTTTTGTTAGAATTTTGCTAGTGTCCTTCAAGGCATTTCTGGAGCTTAGTCATTCTGATCTTTTAGTTATATTAACCCCATATTTTTCACCCCATATTTTTGTATAGCTATTAGAGATGGGGCTGCTGTTTGATCCGTCATTTAATTTGATGGCCTTTTGAGGTTATCTGGCTGCTTCTAACAGCATTCTGCCATGGAGATTGGCAACTGTGGGGCTACAGTAGTTCTCGAGTGAAGGATTTCAGCTTGGTTCCCCGGGGCCTGGGGGGATTCTTCTCTTGTTTAGAGTTAGGGCCATTTAGTGAGGGAAGTGGAGCAGACCAGCCTTGGAGGGGCTTCTTTGAGCCGTTCTGCCATCACAGAAAAGAATAGCTAAGGCAGAGTGGGAGATGCACAGTGCCAACTCATAGCACTCAAGGAGTCCTCAGGGGGACTCATATTCTTTTGCTGAACACATGCACTGGAGGCCTGGGGAAAATCCTTCTTGCACCCCGTTCCCATTTTTATCACAACCACATCTCAGGGCAGCTTTACCCTTAATATTTACTTATTTGGTGGTATTTTAATTTTATTTGAATATGGAATTCTTTGAGACGTCTTTTGTTAATAGCACTAAACATTTTTTTATTGCAATGCATGCAGGTAAAAGACACTTCGGAACAATGTACATGCATAATTTTGCTGGTGATACAAACCTGTTGGTAGCTGGAAAATCAACTGCTATTGTGGTGTGTTTATTTTTGTTTGCTGGATAGATTTGCCTAAGCTGCAGCTGTTATGTACTGTATTCCTTTGAGCCTTATCACACCCCACAACTCTTTAATTAAACTAAAATGACAAAAATTAGTTAAGCCTTACAGGAGGTGGTTTTACTCTTTGAAGTCTTGTCTACTACTGACCTTCACTTAAGCATTTTGTACTATATAAATATTTAAAGTGAGCCATGAATCAAGATTAATGCATTAGTGGCTACCAAACCATTAACATTGCAAGATGAAACAAGGGGTTTTATTAAACGGGGTGTGTCAATCATTAAGGATAAAAGGACAATACTGTGTGTGAGAGCAACACCCAGAGTCCCCTAGGCATCCAGCCCTGTGTAGCTCGTAAATCTTGGTACTTTAGGTAAAAACGGTAGGGCTGTGTACCCAACTTGGCTGAAATCACTACTGTGACTGAATTCTGATTAGGTGATTTACTCCATCTCTTCCCACAATGATGATGATGACAATTTACTTTATTCCCCATCATCCTCAAAACCATAATCTGAATAGTGCTGAGAGGAGATGGATTTGTTAGAGAGTCAGAAACAAAACATTGAAAAGAACAAAGTGCAAGAGTGCAATATAAAACTCACAGATTATAGCAGGTATTAAAAGTCTAATCTTTTTTTTTTGGTGGGGATTGGAACAATAACAGACACTGAAACATTATTAATCCAGTCTCATGACAGACAATTCAAAAGATAAAAGGAGAAAACCCAGAATCCTAATTTTGTTTACACTTTGAATTTCTGTAGCTCCCTTGAATGTAATTTGTTTACTTTATTCATTTTGTTTAGTTCCCCAAATAGTTAGAATTCTAGCTTTTGGCAAATACAACATATATATATATATAGAGAGAGAGAGAGATTTGCAAACATTCTTTTGAATAATAACTGCAAATTCACTTTGGTTTCATCTTCTTTTGCTTTTCATGAATAGTTTTTATGAGTGATTTTTTGTTTGCAAGTATGATGGCCATAGGAGAAAATATCACAGATATCAGTGTGAATATGTACTCAAGTGAATGGTGTGCATTATGCATGTGTATTCACACTGGAAGTGTTTGGCACTCATCTTGAAAACCTTGTTAGAGTTATCCAGTCAGGGAGCAGAATGACAGGACTCTAGGTGACTAGTCCCTAGTCTGGAATATGAGTTCCTTACCTTCCTTGCCAAACCTTCTCCAGTTTTCCCCTTTCTCTGTTACTGTTGACAATGTTGCCATCCCAGTGTTTCCAGTAATTTTCATTTTATTGCTAGTCTTGCGATATTTGGTGCCTTTTTAAAAGTCCCAGCTCCTGGAATCCTGTGACTGCATGAGAATATCAACTTTCAGTTTTAAAATGTAAGTTTCTAGCTTCACAGAGAAAAGTTTGAAAACATGAGCCAAGTGCACCCCAAAACCCAGAAGACAAATAAAATAAACTCAACCATTATGATTTGTTAAAAATCTTGAGATTTTTAAGCCAGTCTGGTGATGTTTTGGAGGCCTGACTCATGATTGTTGAACACTTGGGGCAGCAATGTTACCATTTTCCCAGTCATTCAGGTCAGTGCTCTGGGGATTCTTTTTGACTCTTCCCTCTCACTCTCCAATGCCATATCCAAATCCTGGTGCTACTTCCTCTTCAGCAGCTCCAAGCTCTATCCTTTTTCATTCCTTGCCCAGAGCCAAATCTCACATTCAGGTTGTTGCTATAACCTGCCTCGACAATGTGATGTACCTTCTTAGCCCACACATTTAAAAAATGCAATATGAGTCAGTTGAATGTAAATTCACGACTCCATTAAATCCATATAGTTTTCAGGGGCAAGAATCTGAAGTCCTCACAATTTCAGCCACCTTACTCAAGGGCTGAAATCTGCATCCAGTGTATATGCACGATTCCCATTCACTTCCGGAGGGCACTCTGCAGTGGATAATTAGCACTTCGCAGCCTCAGGCCTCAACTGCAGCTAGCAGTTCAGGATTTGGCCATTGGCGAGGAAAGAGAACAGCCTGTTCCTGGCCAACATTTTGTTCATCTCCTTGCTGCTAACATCTTTTGTCCACAGCACAACCTTTTTTCATCCTCTGCCTTCTTCCTGAAATATCATGTTCATAGAATCATAGAATATCAGGGTTGGAAGGGACCTCAGGAGGTCATCTAGTCCAACCCCCTGCTCAAAGCAGGACCAATTCCCAACTAAATCATCCCAGCCAGGGCTTTGTCAAGCCGGGCCTTAAAAACCTCCAAGGAAGGAGACTCCACCACCTCCCTAGGTAACGCATTCCAGTGCTTCACCACCCTCCTAGTGAAATAGTGTTTCCTAATATCCAACCTAGACCTCCCCCACTGCAACTTGAGACCATTGCTCCTTGTTCTGTCATCTGCCACCATTGAGAACAGCCGAGTTCCATCCTCTTTGGAACCCCCCTTCAGGTAGTTGAAGGCTGCTATTAAATCCCCCCTCATTCTTGGGGGGGGGGATAGCTCAGTGGTTTGAGCATTGGCCTGCTAAACCCAGGGTTGTGAGTTCAATCCTTGAGGGGGCCACTTAGGGATCTGGGGCAAAATCAGTACTTGGTCCTGCTAGTGAAGGCAGGGGGCTGGACTCGATGACCTTTCAAGGTCCCTTCCAGTTCTAGGAGATAGGATATCTCCATTAATTTATTTAATTTATTTTATTCTTCTCTTCTGGAGACTAAACAATCCCAGTTCCCTCAGCCTCTCCTCATAAGTCATGCGCTCCAGACCCGTAATCATTTTTGTTGCCCTCCGCTGGACTCTTTCCAATTTTTCCACATCCTTCTTGTAGTGTGGGGCCCAAAACTGGACACAGTACTCCAGATGAGGCCTCACCAATGTCGAATAAAGGTGAACGATCACGTCCCTCGATCTGCTGGCAATGCCCCTACTTATACAGCCCAAAATGCCGTTAGCCTTCTTGGCAACAAGAGCACACTGTTGACTCATATCCAGCTTCTCGTCCACTGTGACCCCTAGGTCCTTTTCTGCAGAACTGCTACCTAGCCATTCGGTCCCTAGTCTGTAGCTGTGCATGGGATTCTTCCGTCCTAAGTGCAGGACTCTGCACTTGTCCTTGTTGAACCTCATCAGGTTTCTTTTGGCCCAATCCTCTAATTTGTCTAGGTCCCTCTGTATCCGATCCCTACCCTCTAGTGTATCTACCACACCTCCTAGTTTAGTGTCATCGGCAAACTTGCTGAGAGTGCAGTCCACACCATCCTCCAGATCATTAATAAAGATATTAAACAAAACCGGCCCCAGGACCGACCCTTGGGGCACTCCGCTTGAAACTGGCTGCCAACTAGACATGGAGCCATTGATCACTACCCGTTGAGCCCGACGATCTAGCCAGCTTTCTGTCCACCTTACAGTCCATTCATCCAGCCCATACTTCTTTAACTTGGCAGCAAGAATACTGTGGGAGACCGTATCAAAAGCTTTGCTAAAGTCAAGGAATAACACATCCACTGCTTTCCCCTCATCCACAGAGCCAGTTATCTCATCATAGAAGGCAATTAGGTTAGTCAGGCACGACTTCCCCTTGGTGAATCCATGCTGACTGTTCCTGATCACTTTCCTCTCCTCTAAGTGTATCATAATTGATTCCTTGAGGACCTGCTCCATGATTTTTCCAGGGACTGAGGTGAGGCTGACTGGCCTGTAGTTCCCCAGATCCTCCTTCCCTTTTTCAAAGATGGGCACTACATTAGCCTTTTTCCAGTCATCCGGGACCTCCCCCGATCGCCATGAGTTTTCAAAAATAATGGCTAATGGCTCTGCAATCACATCCGCCAACTCCTTTAGCACCCTCGGATGCAGCGCATCCGGCCCCATGGACTTGTGCACGTCCAGTTTTTCTAAATAGTCCCGAACCACTTCTTTCTCCACAGAGGGCTGGTCACCTTCTCCCCATATTGTGCTGCCCAGTGCAGCAGTCTGGGAGCTGACCTTGTTTGTGAAGACAGAGGCAAAAAAATCATTGAGTACATTAGCTTTTTCCACATCCTCGGTCACTAGGTTGCCTCCCTCATTCAGTAAGGGGCCCACACTTTCCTTGACTTTCTTCTTGTTGCTAACATACCTGAAGAAACCCTTCTTGTTACTCCTAACATCTCTTGCTAGCTGCAACTCCAAGTGTGATTTGGCCTTCCTGATTTCACTCCTGCATGCCTGAGCCATATTTTTATACTCCTCCCTGGTCATTTGTCCAATCTTCCACTTCTTGTAAGCTTCTTTTTTGCGTTTAAGATCAGCAAGGATTTCACTGTTTAGCCAAGCTGGTCGCCTGCCATATTTACTATTCTTTCTACACATCGGGATGGTTTGTTCCTGCAACCGCAATAAGGATTCTTTAAAATACAGCCAGCTCTCCTGGACCCCTTTGCCCTTCATGTTATTCTCCCAGGGGATCCTGCCCATCTGTTCCCTGAGGGAGTCAAAGTCTGCTTTTCTGAAGTTCAGGGTCCATATTCTGCTGCTCTCCTTTCTTCCTTGTGTCAGGATCCTGAACTCGACCATCTCATGGTCACTGCCTCCCAGGTTCCCATCCACTTTTGCTTCCCCTACTAATTCTTCTCTGTTTGTGAGCAGCAGGTCAAGAAAAGCTCTGCCCCTAGTTGGTTCCTCCAGCACTTGCACCAGGAAATTGTCCCCTACACTTTCCAAAAACTTCCTGGATTGTCTGTGCACAGCTGTATTGCTCTCCCAGCAGATATCAGGGTGATTAAAGTCTCCCATGAGAACCAGGGCCTGCGATCTAGCAACTTCTGCTAGTTGCCAGAAGAAAGCCTCGTCCACCTCATCCCCCTGGTCTGGTGGTCTATAGCAGACTCCGACCACGACATCACCCTTGTTGCTCACACTTCTCAACTTTATCCAGAGACACTCAGGTTTTTCTGCAGTTTCATACCGGAGCTCTGAGCAGTCATACTCCTCTCTTACATACAACGCAACTCCCCCACCTTTTCTGCCCTGCCTGTCCTTCCTGAACAGTTTATATCCATCCATGATAGTACTCCAGTCATGTGAGTTATCTCACCAAGTCTCTGTTATTCCAATCGCATCATAGTTCCCTGACTGTGCCAGGACTTCCAGTTCTCCCTGCTTGTTTCCCAGGCTTCTTGCATTTGTGTATAGGCACTTAAGATAACTCACTGATCGTCCCTCTTTCTCAGTATGAGACAGGAGTCCTCCCCTCTTGCGCTCTCCTGCTTGTGCTTCCTCCCAGGATCCCATTTCCCCACTTACCTCAGGGCTTTGGTCTCCTTCCCCCGGTGAGCCTAGTTTAAAGCCCTCCTCACTAGGTTAGCCAGCCTGCTGGCGAAGATGCTCTTCCCTCTCTTCGTTAGGTGGAGCCCGTCCCTGCCCAGCACTCCTCCTTCTTGGAACACCATCCCATGGTCGAAGAATCCAAAGCCTTCTCTCTGACACCACCTGCGTAGCCATTCGTTGACTTCCACGATTCGACGGTCTCTACCCAGGCCTTTTCCTTGCACAGGGAGGATGGACGAGAACACCACTTGCGCCTCAAACTCCTTTATCCTTCTTCCCAGAGCCACGTAGTCTGCAGTGATCCGCTCAAGGTCATTCTTGGCAGTATCATTGGTGCCCACGTGGAGAAGCAGGAAGGGGTAGCGATCCAAGGGCTTGATGAGTCTCAGCAGTCTCTCCGTCACATCGTGTATCCTAGCTCCTGGCAAGCAGCAGACCTCTCGGTTTTCCCGGTCGGGGCGGCAGATAGATGACTCAGTCCCCCTGAGGAGGGAGTCCCCGACCACCCCCCCCTCCTCCTCCTCTTGGGAGCGGTGGTCGTGGAACCCCCATCCCTAGGACAGTGCATCTTTTGCCTTCCAATCGGTGGAGTCTCCTTCTGCTCCCTTCCCTCAGATGGGTCATCTACTCCACTCTCCGCATTAGTATCTGTAGCGAGAACATGGAAACGATTGCTCACCTGTATCTCCATTGCTGGTACATGGACGCTCCTCTTTCTCCTTCTGGAGGTCACATGCTGCCAAACTTCCTCATCATCCGTCTGTCCCTGCTGCGCCTGCTCTGAATCTTCAGAACATTGTGGCCGTAGAAGCATCTCCTGACGTCTGTCCAGGAAATCTTCATTTTCCCTTATGCAACGCAGAGTCGATACTCGTTTCTCCAGACCTCGAACCTTCTCTTCCAATATGGAGACCAGCTTGCACTTTGTACAGACAAAGTCGCTTCTGTCCTGTGGAAGAAAGACAAACATGGCACAACCTGTGCAGGTTACAACAGCTGATCGCTCACCTTCCATATCACCTTCCTCTTAAGAGCTTCCTCAGCTGTTGCAAGAACTACTCAGAGAAACCTGCAGATGAAAGCCTCAGTGAGCTCTCTCCAGGCAAACTCCCTCTGTTAGCCTCTGCTGTTCGCCGCTCAGCTGGTTCGCTGCTGACTGCCCTTATATACCAGTCAGGCCCACTCAAGGCCCACCTGGAACAAAGCACTCCCAATTCACACTTTTCAAACAAACAAGCAAGCAATCAAGCACACGGTCAAACTGACAAACTGTCCCAGCAACAGACACTCAGATACTCACCAACACAGCCCCCCTAATGCAGCACTTAGCGTACCTCCTCTCGGACAGCTCCCAGGCAAACTCCCTCTGTTAGCCTCTGCTGTTCGCCGCTCAGCTGGTTCGCTGCTGACTGCCCTTATATATCGCTGACTGCCCTTATATATGTTCCCTTGAGATATCAGTTTTCTTTCCCCTAAGGTATGGGTGCATCTTTACAAACATGTCAGCCAGAAGGAGAATGCCAGTATTTGAAATGGCCAGATTTCCTGGAGCATCCTGGAAACCACACTTCTCTTTTGGGTGGTTACAGAACAACTACTGTGATTTAGGATACTGATAAAGATCTCTATCCTACTCTTATTGACATCAAAAGCAGAACTTCCAATGACTTGGATAGGATCAGGCTAAAAGAGAGAAAATTCCAGCAAGTTACTGTTGTTAAATATCATAAGATTTACATTGATTTGTGTTATAGGCGTGGTACTGTGTTGTAAAATGTTGCTGCCTTTTATATTACATTTTCCAGAGCTGAAGTTAGCATTTTTTGCATTGCTTATTTTTCATAAGCAATTACTAATGTGTGATTTAAAAGATCAATTTTTATTTATCCGAGGTTTATGTCTTATTTCATAGTGATTTATTTTTGTGTAGAATGTGGTTTTACGATATGTGACATTCTGATAGCAGATTGCAGTCTCTGGAGTCCTTGAACTATTTCCAAGCAGTAAACCTGCTGGGGTTTAAGCCAGTTTGGAAATCTGTCTGTTGAGTTGATGGATTATAGCTCGTGTAGTGAGCACTCAGCCTCCACAAGGTTCATGGCATCTTCACCTTTAAGTATCTAATTTATGTAGAAATGCCGATAAATTATTTAGAACGACATTCTTGTTGATATCAGCAGTTCTGGAGCAAGTAAAAGAAAATGGTATGACTTTGCAAGTCATTGGAAATGTTGGCAGATCTTCAGCAATTCTTCAGAGGTTCATACTATTAAATATTTGGGAATTGAAAAGCATATTCCCCTTTCCCCCCCCCCCCCCAAGACTTTCCTGGCATTTATTTAGAACTCTGTTATCATGTTTTGGGAGTTATGTCAGCACTGAAACAGTAGAAATAAATTAGGGGAAAAAACAAAATAAAAAAATTATTTAACCTTGGTAAAAATATAAAAATTTCTTTCCTTCCCTTGGTTTATTAAGTATTCAGACTTGAGTTCACATAGTGGTTAGCCAGGGAGTCACTTTACTGCACAGCTGAAAATATGTTTGGCCACCAGAATCCTAAATGGTCTGTGGCCAGAATTTTCAAACTTAGGTACTTAAAATGAGACCCCCCCCAAATCCATATTTAGACATCTAAATAAATGACCTGATTTTTCAGAAGAGCTGCACTCCCACACTCTTTGTTGAAGTCAACAAAAGTTTGACAATGTGACTCTGTGGACAGAATTGAGTGAAAGTCTTGGATAAAAGTCTTGTATTGTCTTAGATAAAAAGTGCAAACTATTATTATAATTGAATCATTATCCCCATAATACCATTCAAAGTTGGCCTTAAATTATATATCCAAGTAGACATGCTATATCAATCCATGCAGTGAAATATATTTTAAAGGAATATGACACAGTGCATTGATTTTCTTGCATCCTGAAATTCACTGAAACAATCATTCAATTCTATTTTTAGCTCAGATCCATTTATATAAAACATTTATGATTACTTTTTGTGAAGCCTAATTGAATTTTCTAAACAGGATTAAATCTTTAAACTTTGAAGTGTAACATAGTAACGATTATGACAGGTAGATTAATGTAATTTGCTCTAATTCTTGACAACAGCATTGCA
Organism: Emys orbicularis; assembly: GCF_028017835.1. Lineage (NCBI taxonomy): Eukaryota > Metazoa > Chordata > Testudines > Emydidae > Emys > Emys orbicularis. The sequence continues at coordinate 281,194,987 of NC_088684.1, read as the reverse complement.
AACCATTCCCTAATGGTATCATTGTGCATACATCACCACTCTGTGGTCATGTGGTTATTGGCGCATGGCTTTGGGAATACTCTAATGATCTGGAAGTGTCTATACCTTTTCACTCAAGGCAGCAACTGCAAACCACAAGGGTATGATTTGTGTGTGTGTGTGTGCACTACAGAACAGCTGTCAAATAGCAGTTTTCAGTCCTTATTAACGCAGGCAGAATTTGAACCAGCTACTTGCAGTTGTAATCCTTTGTACCCTGTTACCACTCCCCTGGGTCATCATGTTCCCCGTTGCTATTTTTTAAGTTCTTGTTTTATTCATTTATGCGTTTTTTAGGCTATTGTCTGACTAGAAGGATATATCTGTCAGCTGCAAGCAATACTCTGACAGTAATCAGTAAACACATACAGTAAACATAGCTGTTTCTTCTCATCCTTTTGGAGTAGGCCATGAGACTGTAATTTGAGTATGTGATCTGCTCTAGGATACAGTACTGAGATATCAGTCATCAGAAGAAGATAAATGTTTTTCTAGCACTGCCTAATTCCCATAAATTGGACTGATCAACATGAACTCTCTGACTTTAAACTTCAGGATCTGATGAGAAGCGGGGAGTGTCCCTCAAAGCATTTAATTATAGAGGAGGGTGGAAAAAATGCTTAACTTGCTTTAAAGTATTTCACAACTTCTTGCTGTTCTCAGTCTTGGAGATATGTTGGTGATGCAGGTGAGTTTCAAGTTGTCAACATCAAATTCCTCAGTTGCTGGACTCAAGGCAATGGAGTTCCTTCAAAGAGGATTTGTAATTAAGTTCTTTTTTGTTCTGGGTTTGTACAGGACATAGCAAAATGGGGTCCTGGTCCCTGGCTGGGGCTCCTGGGTGCTGTTACAAATAAATAATAATTATAATAATGGGGGTCTAGGTTTTCCAGATAACTCACTTTCCCCTTAGCCACTGAAATAAAAGGCCAGATTTTCAGAAGCGATGAGCACATCAGATGCTGACTTCATTTGAAAATCTGGCCAATAAGTATCAGAATGGGAGATGCTGGGTTTTGAGTACAGTACTTCTGAAAATCTGGCTGTTTGTTAGGTGCCTGAATGGGAATGGAGCTCTTCTGAAAATTGGGCTCCCGTTGTGGGTGCTGAGCACTTGAAAATCTGGTCTCTGAGAGGATCTTCAGTGGTACACCCAGCACTAGTACCATCTGTTTTGTTGGTCTCTGATATGTCAGACTCTGATTGCTGCCCCAGTCTAGACCTCTGATATATGGTGAGGTGGAGCCTCAATGGTACATTGGTGCACTAACAATGCCACAGCATCTTTTCTGCTAGTGGCAAATCCATCCAGCTCACCTGCCACCTCACTTGGTAGCAGGAGCGTTATGGAGGCTTCTGATAGCAAGGACTGGGAGTGGGGCAGGAATCTATCGATGGCTGATTAATCGGAGAGAAGAGTGGCTGGGAATGGTGAAAAGGGCTGGTGTTCATATATTAGTTCTGGTTTTGCATAGTTGTGTTGATTTTAGCAGTGAAATTTTGTTCTCTATATTTTTTCTTGGGGGCTGGGAAGTCTCTTTGAATTTGTTTCTGTGCATTCTTTTAAAATTATTTGGACTATATTAGGATCTTTCCTTTAGACATACACCTCTTCCTCGATATAACGCTGTCCTCGGGAGCCAAAAAATCTTACCGCATTATAGGTGAAACCGCGTTATATCGAACTTGCTTTGATCCACCGGAGTGCGCAGCCCCCCCCCTCTCCCCCCCCCCCGGAGCACTGCTTTACCCCGTTATATCGTGTTATATCGGGTCGCGTTATATGGGGTAGAGGTGTATGTGCATCATGTCCTGTAGAAATAGCCCTCTAATTCTGTAACAAATAATGACCTGTTTGGAGACCCCAACAACTGTGTTACTGATCGTCCTTTTGATCAATAAATACCCACCTGTGGCTCAACAGAAGCTGAAATTTTTATGGTTGGCAAGAATGCTTAGAGCTTTAAGCCAAAAGGAAACTGGCAGTGGTAGCCTATGGTACATTAATATATGGTCCAAGCAAGTCTTGGCTGTTAGACTGAATGGGTGTTGAAATGTTTAAATCTCTCAGAGCTCTCCTAGTCCAGGTAGTGAGAACTACACAAGCTATTATCATCCCAGAATGAGTAAATGATAAAGTAAAGAGGTAGATATGTAATTTACCTTTTGGTTTATGAAGATGCAGTACAGTAGGAAAAAAGTAATGAAAAAGGTAATCAGTACGAGGATGGAAGTACAAGATTTATATTTCTGTTTTAATTTTTAATCAGTAGCAAATCCATTAGGGAAGAGGAAATATAATATCATCAATTGATATAAAATGATATTTTCCAAAAATGTTAATGGCTGAATTATGTAGTAGCACCTGTTACTGCATAGAAAGTTATTGTACTGCATGTGCATGATATAATTCCTGTAGAAGAAATTAGATGAATAACCCATAATAAATCCTATGCCACAAGGGTATGTAGTTAATACCAAGATTAATTATGTACTGATTTGTGAGTCATTATAGTATAGATTACAATGTTGAGGTTTAATTTTTCTGCAAAAACTGATGAATTCTGATATAGTTGTTTAACTATTTATAAACACCCTGGAGATGCAGGCTAAAGCAAGATGTGAAAACATATTACTACTACTTTGGTTTGCCTGGCACAGTGGAGTGGTTAAATCTACAATATCAATCATAATAAAGCTTAATTAGAGTTTTTGGTTTCTGACTCTACCTTGTTAACGTCTCTTTGTTATTGTGTTTTGAATTTTACATTGTTTTAGAGAAAGATGCTAGTAAACTGCAGTTACTCTTTTTTAATCTCCTTGATAATTTTCTATTGAAATTATACCATGGTGGCACCATTTATATCTGATATATGAAACTGATTAAAAGCAGGAAAATACAATATAGATTCTGGCACCTTGATCAAGTTTTATGAGTTGTTAATATGCAGTTTGTGTCAAATGTAATTTGTTTTCTTGAATAACTATCATGTTAAAACTATACATATTCTTTTAAGGTGTGGTTAAAGGACTCAGGCCCTGATGCAGCAAGGCATCCCTCCCTATTCAGGAAAGTACTTAAACTCAGCTTTAAGTCCTATTGAAGTTCATGGGATTTGAGCACAGTGGCTGCCTGTATACAGATGGATTCAAGGATTTCCTGAATCATGGACATCTCTGGACCCTAGGAGAATCTAGGACAAAAGAAGGCTATTACTCTCCCCCAAGCACTAACCACATCGTCATTCACCCCTATTTTATTAGGAAGGGGAGAGCATCCTATCAAAGAGATAGGACAAGAGTAACCATAGTACAGTATCATTCCTTATTGATTAATTCCTGTTCTGATGGCACTGTTTTCTAATCTATACTGAAAAGAATTTAATTGGGTATTTCATCTCATTAGAAACTCTCCATAATATGCAGTTGTTAAAACAGAGAAATCAGCAGTACCATACGGCATAATGCAGTTACAGTTAAACAAAAACAAAAAAATCAAACAAGCAAAATCAAAATACATAAAACCGCCACAATACGGGACATGCTTTAGCTGCATCAGGAATGATAATGTTTCCTTTGTCTGACCAAAACAAACAAACCAAAAAAAAAAAAAACACAGAGGGGGAAATTTACAATGCAGAAGGATCACCCACATCGTCCATGTACATCAGGGAAACTCTGAGCTAATTGAATGAATAAACACAATTTGTGGGAAATATTTTCCTGAGAGCTGACATGCAGCATGACCCCAATATCCTGAGGTGCTGGGTATGTGTTACAAGGTGCCGAACACTTTCAATTCCCATTTACGCCTATGTCCGCTCCACTGTGCCAGTTCACGTCGAAGATATTTTCAGGATCAGACCTCGTGAAAGAAATTATTAAGCATTCCACTGTGACCTCTCTAACAGTTAGAGCTCCCGTACATGGAAGAAGGATTCTTCTCTGCAACCAATATTTTAATAATTGATAATGAAGGTATTAATGTGAAACTAAACATAGTATTCATTCATGCAGCATAATAGGAGCTAATAAAATATACAGAGATTGGCTCTACCTGTGTAAGATAATGGAAGACGAATAGTATGCCCAATGGTATTCTTCAAGCAGAGTTGAAATGTTCCTCTCCTGACAAAGTAATGAGAAAAGCTCTGATTGTCTGCGGTAATGACAGTTGATTAACAGTAACTGCCTGCTTGCATTACTCAAAATGATGCCCTTCCTTCCCCCACGCTGCTCCCACCACAGCTGTGTTGCTGGTGGATATGGATGTAAGATTAGCTGCAGTGCTGGAACTTGGGCATAGGTGCGGGTGTAACCCCCACACCTCCTGGGTGTGGTGCTCTGTCCCATCTAGTGGCACCAAGACCACTTAGAGAGAGGGAGATTAATGAGTCTGCTCTACAGCCTTAGAGCCTGGTCTACACTGGGGGGATCGATCTAAGTTACGCAACTTCAGCTACGTGAATAACGTATCTGTCTGCGCCTCTCATGACTCTGCCTGCGCCTCTCAGGGCGCTGGAGTACAGGAGTGGACAGGAGAGCGCTCAGGGGTCGATTTATCACGTCTAGACTAGACGCGATGAATCGATCCCTGCTGGATCGATCGCTGCCCGCCGATCCAGCGGCTGGTGTAGACATACCCTTAGCTAACAGCCATATGGCTTTTAGCTCATGCAGTAGAGGCTCATGCATTTAGTTCCCGAGGCCCCAGGTTTGATCCTGCCCGATGACGACCGGGGTCTGTCGGTGTTACACGGGGACTAGGCGTTCTGGGGGTACTCCCGCACCCCCTGGTCTGAAGTGGTTTTCATCATATACAGGATTTACAGTTTGGTGCAATGGCCCTCAGCATCCTCACTATACAAATTGTTCCAGCACCCCTGAACTCAGGTATTATATTATCTGTCCTCTGTTTGCATTAGAGTGTAGAACTCTGATTTTGGTGGAGCTGGGCCTGCATATGCCAGGAGTAGGCTTTGGCCTTTTGTGTTTCAGAGAAAACCAATGAAACTGTACCTTTCCTCAGTGCCACAGCCAGCAACCTGCTCCTGAGACTTTTCTGTTCTGCAGTCATTCCCATCTCTCAATATGTTTACACAGGCAGACGCTTTAGAATTGTACAGGCAAACTGGAGAGTAGTGTAGAGAAAACTGGAAAATGCTTCTACTTACACCAAGCCGTACCATTCTAGGTGTAAAATCAGTTCATTCTCACACTAATGCTGATCCTCAAAGGCTCCCTCCATGCTCTCAAAATCCCTGGGGAAATGGTTTTGTTCCAGATGTGGGCAGGGAACCAGTGGAAACATGGCTTCTAAAGGGAGTTGTTCTGTCACGGGTGATAAAGAACCTAGGGACCTGGCCTCCGTGTAAATTCCCAAGCCCCCTCTGTAGATGCCGTGACAGCTACAGTATTTTTCCACAGGTCACAGGGCAATCCATAGGGCGAGAATGTGCCATCTACTCAGGCTGTGAAGAGGAGAATGAGGGGAGACACATAGGAGTAGCTAAGGATACATACCTGCTAGTAGAGAAGGAGATGCAGAATGGCTACCTTAGAGCCACTGCTGCGTGTAAAGGCTCAGTTACCAGAGGGGCATGCTGGGAGAGGTTCCTATAAGAGGGCGACATAACAGTGAGGAGGGTCAGTATTGATCATAAAGGTGCTTATAGGCAAGGGGCTGATTTTGTGTCCCTTCCACCTTCTCTCCCCCCAAAGTGGGATGACTTGGGGTCTTTACCCCAGTGGGTTCTCCTTTGAACTAGCCCTGGGCAGATTGAGCGCAGAAACCAGAAAATCAATCCACTATAGTACACAGAAGACAATAGTGAAAATAAACATTCTTAGTAAGTTCTTTCAGTTGGGCTCTTCTGCTCAGATGTTTCTGCAGCAGGAGCATTTTGCTGGTTCTCAATCCAGAGAGGAAATGGGAAGGCATTTGGGTTCCATAATTAGAAGGTACTTGGGTTGTGCAGGGCATAGAGCAACTTAGAAGTATGTCTGGGAATCTACTCCCTATGTGATCCTAGTTGTAGATGCTTGTGGCTTGATCTTTCAGGGCTCTGCATTCAGAAATACTTTTCGCTTCAGTGGGAATTGATGACATGGGTAGATCTGTAGGATTCAGTCATTCCCACAGAGAATAATGCCATCCTGAATGATGTCCTTGATGGCAAATGTGTGTCTTTCCTCTTCAGAGTTATTAGCCAAAGGTTAAATGCCTCTAAAAAATTCTAAACGGAGATTTGATTCAAGCCTCTGGCTACCTTTCTGTCTGTGGTATGCAGTTTTTTGTTTTGTTTTGTTTTGCTAGAACTCTGCCTTGTTGTGCAGTCAGTAACACAGGGGTTTGCTAAGACCTTGGAGGTTGATTATTTTCCAATTCATGTCTTTCGCTTGGAAAGGGGCTATGCTGTGGGACTGAGTAATCCATACAGAATGTGTGTACTGCATGGAACTTGTATCGGGACTCACAGCATCTTTGGAATTATGTTACTGGACCCCAGGGAAAACCACGCATCAGTGCTTATTACCTACAAGGGAGACTTCTTTTTTTTTTTTTTTTTACTAAAGCAGATAAGGAGGTACAGGAAAGAGACAAATCTGAACTCCTTTTTCTCCCATCAGAATTTTTCTGCCAGGAGGAAGCCCAAATAAGTAATGAAGCAGCTATTAAAGATAAATCAAATTAAGGTGAGGTTTTGAAAGATATTTGAAGACTGTGGAATAGATGTACGGTGTCTGAACAGAGTGTAAGGCTCTTTCCTATCTCACATATTTTTCATTAATTAGTCAGTATGGTCAGAATCCCTCTCCACATTGGGAGGAGATTAACTGAACGACTCATTTCTGTTGCACCTTATCACGGTTGGGTCTGTGTGCGCACAGTGGGTGAAGCATGGGGCAAATGGCTCCAGCTATTGACTTGCTGAATATTTGTTGAGAGGCGCCAAGCTCCAGCTCCACCCAACTAAGGAGGAAAAATTCACTTGTAACCCACCATCACCTTGCAGAAGGTGCAGAAAACTATGAACAGGTAGAAGACTTCAGCTGGATTTGTGCTCATGTCAATGGGGAGTTGGGGGAAGAGAGCACCTGCTATGCTGTGGTCAGAAAGCAGAGTCAGCCTTTTTCTATTTGCCACTTTCACTCACTCACTCACTCATGCCCATCACCCCAATCGGGGTATGGGCCGCCAACCACAGATCTCCAGAGTCCTCTATCCTGGGCCATTTGCTCTAGCTGGTTCCAGGTATAGCCCATTTTATGCTATCAGCCTGAAGGTTGCGTCGCCAGGTGTTTCTTGGATGGCCTCTTTTCCGCTTGCCTTGGGGGTTCCACCGCAATGCCTGTCTAGTGATGTTGGTTGGCTGCTTGCGTAGGGTGTGTCCTATCCAGCCCCACCTTCTCCTTCTAATTTCTTCCTCTGCTGGAAGTTGACGAGTCCTCTCCAAGAGGTAGATGTTGCTGATGGTGTCTGGCCAGCGGATCTGGAGAATCCTTCTAAGGCAACTATTTATGAAGGTCTGGATCTTCCTGGTGGTTGTTTTAGTTGTCCTCCAGGTTTCAGCTCCATACAATAAGACTGATTTCACGTTGGAGTTGAACAGTCGAATCTTTGTTGCCAAAGACAGCTCTCTGGAGCTCCAGATGTTCTTGAGCTGTAAGAAAGCTGCTCTTGCCTTACCGATCCTTGCTTTGATGTCTGCGTCTGTGCCACCCTGTTGGTCGATGATGCTGCCTAAGTAGGTGAAGGACTGCACTTCTTCCAGGGGGCTTCCGTTCAGTGTGACTGGGTCATTACTGATGGAGTTAATCTTGAGGATCTTGGTCTTGTCCTTGTGGATGTTGAGGCCAACCTGTGATGACGTGGCTGCCACTACGTTGGTCTTCTCTTGCATCTGCTGTTTGCTATGCGAAAGGAGTGCAAGGTCGTCGGCAAAGTCCAGGTCATCGAGCTGGGTCCACAACGTCCACTGGATTCCGTTCCTGCGCTCATAAGTGGATGTCTTCATAATCCAATCAATGACAAGGAGAAAAAGAAATGGTGACAACAAGCATCCTTGTCTGACTCCGGTTCGCACCTGGAAGCTGTTGGTAAGCTGCCCTCCATGGATCACTCTACAGTGTATGCCATCATATAAGTCCTTAATCAGGTTAACCACCTTTGCTGGGATGCCATAGTGCCGAAGGAGCTTCCAGAGAGTCTCTCGATCCACGCTATCGAATGCTTTCTCATAGTCAACAAAATTGATGTACAACGAGGAGTTCCACTCCATAGACTGCTCGACTATGATGCGGAGCGTTGCTATCTGGTGCATGATCTATTTTGCCGGAAACCTGCCTGCTCATCTCGTAGCTGTGGATCGACGGCATCCTTCATTCTCTCTAAGAGGACTCGGTTGAAGACCTTCCCTGGCACCGACAGAAGTGTGATTCCTCTGTAGTTGGCACAATTGCTGAGGTCTCCTTTCTTGGGGATTTTAATAAGGTATCCCTCTTTCCAATCTGCCAGAATCACTTCTTCTTCCCATATCTTCTCAAAGAGGGGGTACAGCATTTCCACTGAAGCATCCAGTTCTACTTTCAGGGCCTCTGCTGGGATATCGTCAGGTCCAGCCGCCTTCCTGTTCTTCATCATAGTGATGGCTTTTCTGATCTCATCTCTGGTTGGTCTGTCACAATTGATTGGAAGGTCTTCGTTGGCTGGGTCAATGTCTGGTGGATTTAGTGGTGCTGGTCTATTCAGGAGTTCCTCAAAATGCTCCGCCCATCTATTCATCTGTTGTTCTATTTCTGTTATAGACTTTCCCTGCTTGTCTTTGACGGGACGTTCTGGCTTGCTGAACTTTCCAGACAGTCGCTTGGTGATGTCATACAGCTGTTTCATATTACCGTTGTATGCTGCCTGCTCCGCTTCTGCTGCCAGTCCATCCACATAATCTCTCTTATCCTTCCTAATATTACTCTTCACTGCTCTATGGGCTTCAGCATACTCTTTTTGCGCTTTAGCCTTTGCTGCTCTAGTCCTGTTATTATTAACTACTGCCTTCTTCTTCTTTCTATCTTCTATCTTAGTCAAGGTCTCTGCTGTGATCCACTCTTTCTGCTGGTATTTCTTAATTCCAAGCACTTCCTGGCATGCTGACCTAAGTGTCTCTCTCACTTTCTGCCATCTGTTGGGTACACTGTCTTCCTCTTCCCCCGACCGATCCTGTAGTACTGAAAACTTATTCTTCAGCGTCAGTCCAAAATCTTCCTTGATCTTATGATCCTTCAAAAGGCTGACGTTGTACTTCGCTCTTCTATCTGACGCGTCTATCCAGTTCTTCTTCAACTTCAGCTTCAATCTGGCCACCACTAAGTGATGGTCGGACGCTACATCTGCTCCTCTTCTAACTCTAATGTCCTGCAAAGATCTTCTGAACTTCTTGCTAATACAGACATGATCGATCTGGTTTTCTATCATGCCTGCTGGCGATACCCAGGTACTCTTGTGGATCCGCTTGTGAGGAAAGATGCTACCTCCTATGACCAGGTTGTTAAGTGCACACAGATCCACAAATCTCTCTCCATTCTCACTCATCTCTCCCAGAGCGTGGGTCCCCATGACTTGTTCATATCCTGTGTTGTCAGGTCCAATTTTGGCATTAAAGTCTCCCATAAGGATGGTGATGTCTTTGTCTGGGAGAATCTCTAATATTTTCTGAAGTCTGTTGTAAAAATAGTCTTTGTCCTCCTCTTCACTGTCATTGGTTGGAGCATAGCACTGTACAACATTCATCTTAATCCTCTTCATTTTAGTTCTGAAGGATGCTGTGATGATCCTGGAACCATGTGCCTCCCAACCAATCAGTGCTCTCTGTGCCTGCTTGGACAACATGAAGCCTACTCCCTGTGTGTGGGGTGCGTCGCTCTCTTCATGTCCGGAATACAGCAACAGCTCTCCTGTCAACAGTCGTCTCTGTCCAGCTTGTGTCCAGCTTGTCTCGCTAATGCCTAGTAGGGTCAGGTTGTTGCTCCTCATCTCTGCTGCGACCTGCGCCGTCTTTCTTAACTCGTACATGGTCCTCACGTTCCATGTACTGATGGTAATCCTCCTGGTTGCAAGAAGGGTAATTGGCTTTGTGGCTTCCTCACGACTTTCACCACCCAGCGTCATGCGTCTTCGAGTTGAAGACCCTTCTTTTTCCAGGCTAAAAGTCTCTATTTTTGGTGTTTCTGTAGCAAGTTGATTTTTTACGGGGTGGAGTTGCTAGCCCCACGCCCAACCCTCCTCCTTTATCCTGACTTGGGACAGGCAGATGGCCCCAAAGGACCTCTCTGGTGGAGTTTTTGCCACTTTACCATAGCAATATACTGTAGCAGATTCACTAGTGAAAGGCCAATTGCTTTTTTTTACCCCACCAGCACCAGTGACAGTAGTCCAAAGAAGTGTGAGATAAATACTTGCAAATATTTTAGTATCATGATTTTCAATTTCCAGACGAGATAATGGGTTCTACCATTTCATTTTATCACAGTAACAGACAGCTGGTCCAGACTCTCCCTGAATTGATCCTCAGACCAAGGTGTAGGTGGAAGGAGTAAATGATTCATAGTGAGCAGGCAGAAGACAGTAGGCAAATAGGATGGATGCACATCTACACCCACAGATAAGCTAAGGTCAAGGCCACCCATGTTAGCAATTTAGAACATCCAGAAGTAGGTTTTTGGGTATGATTTGAATGAGGTACGGGTGAAGAACACACACATTTCAAAAAGGGTGTTCGGAGTATAAGGGGCAGCAGGAAGAAAGGCCCAGAGACAACTGTGCATGTGAGAGAGAGAGAGAGAAATCAAGAGTACTGAGGTTGGTATTTTTGGCTTAGCAGAGAGTGCTGAGTGGTGGGAGATATGAAGAGGGAGCAGGGCAGAAATGCTGGCAGGGTCCTCTCTTATGATGAGACTTGAAATCAAGGGTGAGATGTTTGAAATTGATGTACAGCACCATGAGGAGCCAATGGAGTGACTTAAGAGGAGGGTGGCATGAAATGATGATCGAGAGAGTTTTGGCAGCAGCATTTTGAATGGACTGGAGAGAGGTGAGATTAATATGAAGAAGACCTGAGAGGAGATGCCAGATATGATCAGGGCTTGGACAAGTGATTTGGCCATTGGAAAGGAGAGGAAGGGAAGAATTTTAGAGATCTCACTTCTTCTTTCAGAAGTCTGGGTTATAGCTTGGATGTGTGGAGTGGGGATTGCATGGCAAGAAGAGAAAAAGAGAAGGAGAGGGTCAAAAGATTATCTTCCTCACCCTCTCCTCCCCCCGGTTGTGGGCTTGAGTCACAAGAACAGAGGATTTGTCAACAGTAATGGAGAAAGGATGAAGCAAGAGGGAGGAAAGATTAGGACTTTTGATTTGGCCATATTGAGTTTGAACTGCCATCAAAATCAGAATGAAATAGAGTGATCACTGAGAGATCTGAGACCAGACAGATGGCAGTGGGTCTGGAGTGCAGAGTAGACTCGAAAATCACTGGCACAGCGATGATAGATGATAGCAAGTGGATACAATCACCAATGACACGGTATAAATGGAGGAGAGGAGAGGGCCTGGGAGAGATCATGGGGAGGATCTCCCCCTGAGAGAAGAGTGGAGTAGAGGAAGATTTTCAGAAAGAAGCTATGGAAAAAAATGTGTGAAGAAAAAAAAACAGGTGAAGAAGATATTATCAAAGGCAAGTTAGGACAAAATGTCTAGGATGAGAGTGCGAGTAACAGTTTCAAAGGTAGCAGAGAGGTCAAGGGAGTTAATGGTGGGGACAGGTTCTGATACTTGGCTGGTGTGCTTCAAGACATCATTTAGCAATGGCCAAAGACTCACTTCATGCTGAAAGGTAACTCAGTCTCATTGTACCATTGTATACCCACATCCCTTATAAATATAGATTTCATGGATGGACCAAATGAGAACTACATGCTATTAACGATGTGTCAGGGATAAATTAGCCATTTGTATCTTTGAAGTAAAAAGAACATGACACAGCTGCTTTATCTTGACTCACCCATGCAATCTATTACCTTTGCCATGGCACGGCTGCCTTGCAGCACCCTGCAATAAGGCTGGTAGACCAAACCCACATTAATTGTCATATTCTTTTTTCCCCACTTCATTGGCAAACATATAACATGCCACAAAATATTGCCATCTTTAATATTACTTTTGAGAACCTAACCCCTTGGTGCAGTGAACAAGACCTGGCGGAGAGGTCAGCAGAAGGGTTACAAGTGATTCATGGGAAACGGTGTATGGAGCAGTTTAATCTTGAACCGTCTTTCATATTATGTGTTTTTACTTGGGTCTTGCAGCGCCAACATTCAACGGATCAACTGCATAGGGATTAGGAACCAAATTCTGCCTTTAGTGGACCTACAGGCATAGGTAAAGTAGAGCTGAATTTGGTGTATGTGGTGACAACTGACAAATGTGATTTGTATCCAAAATGACCTTATATTGCACTAGATAAAATGCTGGGCTCTTCAGGCTGGCAGAAGAAAGAATGCTGCTTCTATTTACGACACAACATTTTTTTCTCTTATAATAGCCTTTTTGTAGTCAAAGAATGTAAAAAATGAAATGGATGTTGCTGTTTTTTGAGTGCATTGATGAGCATTACAATGTAGTTTCAAATGAAATTCTTTTGTTCCCTATGTTAGTAGAACTTTTGATTTTCCCCAGTGCCACAGCCTAATTTACAACAGAGAAAATTCCCTTTAATTGGTTTTTAAAAGTGCACTCACACCTGCTGCATTAACCTTTTCATTCCCTTACAATATGTATCAAAGGAAAAAGTGATTCTTCAGCTCTGGGTAGTATAGACACAATACATATGAAATATATTAATCTGATTGAGTTTCTAATCTGCTTTGAACAGAAGCTATGCACACTGGGAGAAATCCTAGCTCTGTTGAAGTCTGTCTTTGGTACTTCTGTCTCCCCATCACTCAGTGAGCACCTTACAGCGCTCCAGTGAAACAGGGCAGTGCTGAGGTACTACATGATTTGCCTGAGATCACACAGAAAGTCTGGAGGAGTGGGGAATTGAACTCCCATCTTCTAAGGGGGGGGGAGGTATAGCTCAGTGGTTTGAGCCTTGGCCTGCTAAACCCAGGGTTGTGAGTTCAATCCTTGAGGGGGCCACTTAGGGATCTACTGCAAAATCAGTACTTGGTCCTGCTAGTGAAGGCAGGGGGTTGGACCCAATAACCTTTCAAGGTCCCTTCCAGTTCTAGGAGATAGGATATCTCCATTAATTTAATATTTAAAGTCCTAGATTAGCATCCTAATGACTGGACCATCCTTCCATTCTCTGGACATCACTCCCATTGACTTCAATAGGGATAAGATTTAATCGCTTTGTTTAGACCGCTTCTGTGACTTGGCTTCACTGGTAACTCAAATAATAGCCCCAAAATGTAAATCTTGTGCTGAACCTTCTTCCCAAAATAGATTCTTCCTCGGATTTACTTTTCAGATAACTCCCTATGCAAACAACCAGCTACCTCTGCTCCAGGGGGCACTCCCACCTCTCTTCTGTCCCTGGTGGAGTTAAAGAGCCACAGCTGCCCCAGTGAGTTAGCAGGAACCAGTTAGTCTCTTTCAGCAGGGATCTGAGACACGTGTTAAGAATAGGTCAGCAGAACAGCATGGTTGGGTCTGCCACCCTTGAATGTAATGTCTGTGTGGATGCTGAGGTGTGGTGGAAGGGTTTTAGCACCATTGCATGAGTTTGAGATGACCTCGTTGCTCGTGAATACCACAGCATGGTGAATGGGTGGGATGGAGAATGGGAACATACATTGTCTGCCTCCAACCCCCTTGGGCAACCTGTAGTGGAGTCAGCAGAGCCGTAGAAAGGGCTGCAGGCTGTGGAATCCCTGACAGCAAAATTCCAATGGAGCTGGACTGCAGAGGTGTCAGGAACCTTTGGAGCTGGTGTGGTCTTTGTATAGATGGCCCTCTTCCTCTGGTGGATCCCCCTAGATCCACACAGCTTGGGTGTGAAAGACCCCACACGCTGTCTATTCTGGGGGGTGGAGATGGGACTGGTGTGGGAAACAAAGAACTTGGAGGAAACTCCACAAGCACTGCCCTTTCCTTCTCCTGTGAGTTTTCCCATGGGTAGGGTGAACTGGATCATGGGACCCCAACACGTCTTCACCGGCTCCACTGGGCTGTTTTTTTTCTCTTTTCAAATCCTACAGCTTGTTTAAATTAGTGTAAAATCATTGTGTTTGGACCCTGTTCCCAGTGTGGAGGGTCCTTGTTAGATAGTCCTGCAGTCATTGATCCATTCTCTTGCCCTTAAATTCCTAAGCTTGGGTGCAACAAGACATCCACCAAATTTAAAGAAAATACATTGATAATGGAGGAAACTTCTGGTTTGAGACTACTAAAGAATACAGGTCAACTAACAGCCTCTTCCAATAACAGAAGCATTTCTCTCTGGTCCATTTTTTCTCACCACTAAGAGGCTTAAATGAGTTACCATGCTGCAGGAGCAGCGGGGATTCAAATCACCATTACAATGCACTGGCTCTGCTGTTGTGCTGTAACTGAATGGCACGGCAGCCTTAATGGAATGGATTATGTTATTTTCTAGCAGGAAAATGATGGTTTCTGTGTTTTTTAATTCATTTACCCTGAACCCGTTTCCAGGGTTTTATTTTATTTCATTAAGGATATTTCTTTTAGACTAATAGTGACCAAGAACAGTGTTTCTCAGATGTAAGAAGACATGTTCCTATATTACTGTGTCACAGATAAGATAACCTGATATATGAGATAGAATTAGCATATTGCTTTCCTAAGGAGAAATGACTTGCTATCTATTTGCTGCTGTCCAATAAGTTGCTCTTTGAAAATGAAAATGAATGAGTTCTTTACAAAACCTTTGCAATGTGCTGTAGAAGCCTTAATAAAAAAAGAAATCAATTAAAATAAACCAAGCATAAGACTTGTAAAGCTTCGAAGACCTTGGAGCCACTGTGTCTGATAGCGGCATTCTGTATTGAGCCAAAGTGAGCTGGCATTTCATGACAAAGGCCCTAAAACCCTCCAATGAGTTATAATTCTTCAGATTGCATTTTTACCAAGCTAGAGCTGGACAAAGGCCTCCGGGGTCAAGACTTGTTTAAACTTTGAGACCATCAATCCGGAACATGCACATACTGCACTTGTAACACTGTTCAAGGATAGCTGGAGAAACTATAACAACATACCACTAGGAAAAGAACTAAGAGGGTACAAATGGCTCAGAGCCATTTTCAATAAAGCCATTAATTCCAGACTATGTTCTTCCACCACAGGATACAAGCAGCTCCCATTGAAATCAGCGGGGGTTACTGATAACCTGCAGAAGGAAAATCAGGTGTCATTTTATTGTCTTGATACCCAATTCTGCAGCTCTTTGCTTGAGTAGCACTTACTCAAGAAGTGCCAGTGAGGAAGCACTGTTCAGAGTGATGAAGGGTTTAAGAAAAGAGCTGAGTTAGTAACTATGAGCCAGACCTTCTCAGATTCCCCTTCTTTTTAATAGGAGCTGGATGGGTGGAGTCAGGCTGCATTTCTCATCAGGATCAAGTTAAGTGATCACAAGAAATAGTTCAAAACGTCTCGCCCAGGTTGTTTGATGTGATGTCATTGTTTCGAGCTGAATAATAGTGACCATATGCAATCACATGATAGGTTTTGGTTGGCTGCATTCTCATCCTGATGAGTGTGGGGATTTTCTTTGTTTTTAAGAAAATTATTTTGCAATTTGTTTTTTGTAAATTATACTGCATAATATTGGAGAATGGTGGAAATGGCAAAACAGCCTTATGTCCTACAGGCTTTTTCTCCCACGGACTAAATACTAGCAGTAAAGGGCCTGTTGCAGTGAACGTTATTCAGCAAGTAGCTCAATGGAAATAAAGTGGGCCATTCAAGGAGTAAGATATGACACACTATGAATAATGGTGCTAGAAACTGATCTAAAGCATCCCTGAATGAAATTCAGCGTTTGCTTTTTTTCTTTCTGTTATGGTGCACCCTCCTTCATGGTATCACACCAGATCTAGACTTGAGTGGTGTTTTCCCAATGCCAGCACCTTTAGAACATATACAAGCAAGGCAATTGAAGTAGATTCCTTCCATAAATTATCATGAAAACCTCAACTATATGCTACAGATCTGAACAAAAGATTCAAGCCCCAAATGTGAAGAACTCACAAATCATTTCTCCTTTCTCTGCTTCAAGGCATGGCTCCTTTAGAAGTTGCTGAGTTGAAGGATTGAGTCGTTTAGTTTTATATTTTAAAATATAGAATATACATTTAGTCAAAATGTGATGCCTGTGGATTCTTTATGCACCCAAAACTTCCACTAAAATCATATTGAGCAGTAGGGTGTGTGAAGAATACAGGACTGACTCCAGAGAATATGGGAGCACAGAAATTTATGGAAGGTTATCAAGAAACAGTGGAAGAGCTACAACAGCTTTAGCATAATTTTCATTTGAACCATTGAACGTTTACTGTTTTGAAAAATACAAGATGGATATATTACTTGTCATGTAATTTTACCATTAATATAATCTTCTTTTTCCACTGTTTCTAAGACAAAAAGGATTTGCTGTCCAAAATACCTTTTGAAGTCATACTTGACATTTGGGGCTCAAATCTTTTGTTCTGATCTGTAGCATATAGTTGAGGTTTTCATGATAATTTATGGAAATGGCCTGAAGTGCTGGGAATATCTGGGGATTGCTGCAAATACTGTTATTTATCAACATGTAAGGCAAAGGGTACATTTTTAAGTGGTTAAGTGCCACCACTGTATTTAAACAAACAGTAATGAGAGACTCACCATTTTCCCATTTTTATTAACAGCATATGCTGAAAGTCTTTTATTGTTGGCTGGACCTGGAGAGGATTCCACAACCGTTCTCATTATAATGCTCAATAAGCCATATGATTATGTACATTTCATAAGTATGCATTTTTGCACTACCCCTTCACTTGCTTCGTATGTTGCCAGAGCTTTCAGTTAATGCTGTATCCAAATTGGTTTTTTAGAAGCATTTCTGCTTAATGGTAACATTGGGCCTGATCCTCAGTTGGTATAAGTGGGCGTTGCTCCATTTTGCTCTAAAATCTTCAGAAGAATTGTCATCTGTTAAAGCTCACGGTTAGCCTGTATGTGTAAGCGGCAGATGGCGTTTGGTTTCTACTTTTGGCTCTGTAATAACAACTTGAAAGATTGGAGGCTTGATCTCAAGACATAAACTATGCAAGGATTATTCTTATTAAAGGCTAAAAATGACAGATATAGGCCTTTTCTCTATCATTCTCAAATATTCCCTTAACATCAAACCACAAAGCTTTTTTAATGTATATTTTATGTTAAATGATGACAAGAGACATACCCGCAAAAGCAAAAAAAAAATGGTTTACTGATATGAACAAAGCGGTTCCTAAGATGAGCTCTGAGGCTAAGATAGTGTGTTGCAGTTAAGCAGGGCACAAGATTCTGTCCCACAGTTTCACGCACTGGGCAATAGTGACGGTAAGTATAAAACTAAGCCATTGCTCCTTGCTAGGAAATACATCTTTTAGCCAGTCAGGTGAAGATAAACATAATCCGGTTGCCTTTTATCATTGCAGCTAGCAGGAAGTCATGGCCTGTTGTAATGTTTTCCATTCTGTCATCCTCTGAATCTTTCCAGAGGACACTTGTAATGAGGTTGGTGTATTATCCATCCTTCCTCTAAAAGCAGGTCCAAGCTTTTTAGTCTCTCCAGCACCAGAAAGTGAGGTGACTCTTAGCACTTAGCACTTAGCAAAGAGCACCTCTAGTGTCTGAAGCACAAGGGTTGAAGAAACCTTTTCCACATGGAAGAGGCTTGTTCTTTAGCATCACTCTTCAGCTGGAATACAAAAAACCAGAAATGCACAGGGAGTCTGAAGAAGGCAGGCTATTAGAAAGGGAATGGGAGAGAGATGAAAAAGTCACTCGCGTAATTAAAAAAAAAACAAAAAAACTCCCTCCTGAAACCAGAGAGAAGAGAAGTATTGATACGTTATTGTTATTGGTAGTGTTGTTATTTAGTCGTATTATGGTAGTGCCAAGGAGCCCCCATCATGCACCAGGAACCCATTGCACTAGGCGCTGTGCAGACACAAAATAAAAAGTAGTCCTGGCCCCAAAGAGCTTCCAATCACAGTATAAGGCAAGAAACAAAAAGTGGGTACAGACAGACAGGAGAGCACAAGAAAACAATGAGGCGATAATGGTCAGCAGTATAGGCAGCGGTCTCAGCACCCCAGCAGACTGGGTTCAGGTTTCAAGTGTACTGCCATTATCCCCATAACAAACATTTTCTTATTGCTACTACTGTTAGTACTGTATCAGTAAGAGGTGTCCATGCTGTAGCTCCATTGTAGCAATGCTTAGCGGCTGATAGTAACCTACAACAATTTTTCATGATAAAGTACTAATTCGTGGCTGGATTCCCACTTATCTCCGTTGGAGTTTTGCCAGGGACTTCGGTGTTCATAGGAGTAGATTCTAGTTCCTGAGGAATACGTTTACTTTGGGCCCGATTGTAAAATCAATGAGATGACTTACCAAGTAAGATGCTGCTCAGCACGAGTAAGAGTTCCGTGAATAGCCCTTTATTTGTTGCATTTATGAGTGTGCTCTTCATTATCATACTTCAGTTAATTAACATTTATGAGCAGATCCTTCACAGGACTAAATAAGATGCCCACCTGAGGAAGTGGAAGCCCTAATCCTCATCCTTCTCCCTTCCCACAGCCCCAGGTGTGTATCTCCAGTGCTCCCACATGCCTGCAGGAGTGGGATTTTTCAACAAAACAGGCACTGCCTGGCAGAACTTGGTCTTCTGGATTGGAATAAGGTGTTTTACAAATGGCTACACCTCCTCTCTGCCTACATCATATCTCCTTGTCCTATTTACATGCACACCTGAGGAGCAAGGCCTGTGTCTGTCACTCTTGCACTGAGTATTCATAATTAGATATACTACTTAGTAAACAGATGTAAATAAAAGGCATTTAATTTTATGCCTGTAATTACTTGGAGTGCACATGTGTTTCTCTCTAAAATGTTAAGACTCTTCCAAACCTTGTAGCATGCATTATTCTGAATACCATAAGTACATAGTATATACCTTAAATTGAAAAAAATCATGTCATTTTTAACTGTTTTCTTCTCCACCAGCAGTTTAATTATTTTTAATTATAGGCATGAAGCAAGTTCTGTTGTTTCTGGTTATATATACTTAAATTTGGGATGTATTTGTTTTCTTTTGGTTGTAAAACATTGTAGCCTTTCACTGTGATCTGTGGTGGGTGGGCTGTATAAATGAATACATCATACCCCACTGTTGTTATTACTTAGAGGGTGCCTAAAAGTGAGATAGAATAATAATTATTATTCAATAAATAGAAGCAAATACGTGGACCCTACCCCCAAAAGTTCACAATGTAAGGCCACAATTCTGCAAACACATGAGGCACATTACTCAGCCCAGTGGTCCGAGAGACTTCAGTGGCACTATTCAAGTGACATTTGCAGGATCCGTCCCTGATTTTAGATGTGACTCAGTGAGTGAGTGGGGGCCAGCTGAGGTCACTCAGTTAGGGTGAACTGCAAACAATGGGGCAGACAAACCCCAGAGCTGATGGATAATTCAATACTTAGATTTACCGATCCAGCATAAAACAGTTTCTTTATTACCTCACTGGTTGCCCAAAAAACAACAACACAGTTCCCTTAAAGTAATCCGGCCTCAGGCCTCTATCCAGGTACCTGACTCAAATATGATGAAGATTTCTGAAAATTTTATTTCATCATATAAATAAAAGGTTCTACTAATCGCAAAGGATCAGACACATTACCTCTCAGGTTATTGAATATTCCAGATCTTACGCAAATTCACGCATACAGCCAATTCTTATTAACTAAACTAAAATTGATTAAAAAACAAGAGAGAGAGAGAGTATGATTAAAAGATCAATATACATACAAACATGATGAGTTCAATTCTTGAGGTTCAGATACGTAGCAGAGATTATATAGTTTATGCCCAAATAAATTTGTTAGTCTCTAAGGTGCCACAAGGACTCCTTTTTTTTTTTTTTTTTTTTTTTGCTGATACAGACTAATACGGCTACCACTGAAACATAGCAGAGATGGTGAGCTTTGTAGTTGCCAAGAGTTCTTTTAGACTTTAGTTCATAGGTTATAGTCCAATGTCCAATATCATATTCAGGGTGGACCAGTCAGCACTGGGATCCTAATCTTGTGGTTTAAGCTTCCCCTGAATTGAAGCATCAAGCAGATCTGAGCTGAACAGGATCAGGACCAAGGATCTTTTTATACACTGTTCTAGCATCCACTTGACCACACAGTCCTGGGTAAACAATAGGCTTTTGATGTAACCTTCTGTTTTCTAAACACCACCAGTAATTAGTTACACAAATTAACCTAGGGCAATTTATTTATTAGGCAGTCTATCACAAACTTCAAAGAGACATATAGACAATGACATTACTTCACCCAAGATTCATCTAAATGTTAATATTCCCTTTTGATCTCTGAATTAGTAGCTATAGTGACAGACAGGAACTGTCCATTTACACGGGTAGCATCTAAGATACACAATTAATATTACCTCTAACTTCTAACAACATAGGTTTGCATTTCAAAGTTCTAGCCTATTTAGCATGCAGTGGCCCTAATTAACATTTCTAACATGTCTTTAAAGGTCGGCTTTGGGTTAGTTAGCCTGCAAGCTGTTTAACCCTATCTGTCCATGAGTTATATTTTGTATAAGATTCATTGCAGTTATATAACAGTGGTAGCAATAATGATTTGCATGGTTATATTTTAATTAGACAACGTCACAGTGAGATTCATAAACAATAAGAAGGTTGGAGTGAGGAGTGATATAGGTAGGTGTTTTCCCACCCTTTGGATTATTATGAGGGCAATTTCTCATTAAAAAATGAAAACGGCTGCTTTTACAAACTCTTCAAGACAGAGACAGAGGCACTCAGCCATGATCTTGATTGGGGCTTTTGGGTGCTAACTTAATACAAATAATGTATAATAATAAACTTCCAACACTGATGGAAAGGAATAAAGAAAATAAGGCTGTGTTTGCTATGTAATTCTCACTTGTCTGAATGACACTGGTTTTCCTAGGGAACTGTATATGACAGATTTACATCAAAGTTTCAAGGAGCTTGTTATGCCGACATTTTGAATAACAGCGGCCATTAGTTGCGAACACTGTGGGTGAACTCCTGGCCCCATGGATGCCAATGGGAATTTTGCCATTGACTTCAGTGGATTCAGGATTTCACCCTATGACTTTATACACTTGTTAAAGCACATACTGCAGTGCTAAACATTTTCTTAACCTTGGAATCATACAAATTGGAAATAGAATAGATCTATTACAGTAGATCATCTTTTCCATCATCCCACTAATCACAATTATTCCCTTAACTATATTCTTGATTGCTTTGTGCAATCCAGTCTTAAATGACTTAAGCAATGGGGCTTTCTCTGGCTTCTTTGGCAGGTTATTACACAGTCAAATGAAACTCACTATGAGGAATTTAATAAAACCAAAAACTCAGCCTAAATTGCCCCGTGGTTACTGTTATCCTGTTATTCCGAGTTATAAACTCCAGGACCATCCTAAGCCATGTCTCTACTTCTTTGGGGTTGTTTTTTTAATATACAAATTTAAATACAATGAGCCACATCCTCACCTGCTGCAGATAGGCAGAGCTGCATTGTGAAATCAATGGAGCTGTACCAATGTACACCAGTTGAGAATCTGGCTCAATAAAAGGGCCTGAGTCTGATCATGCTTATCACTGGCTGTATACCATATATGTAATTTCATTTCAGTAGAATTACTTCTGAAGTACACAGATGTAACTCAGAGAAGAGCCAGGCCCTGAATGTGTTTATACATGTACAGTGTTACCCCCTGACTTCAGTGGAGCTACACCAGTTAAAGCACATCTTGTGCTGGTCCGGGGCACCACCCCTGCCACTGAAATCTCCCCTGTCTGTGGAGGGGACATTGCTATAAAACCACTCCCTTTTGGGAGATACAGAGTGACATTAGTGCCGGCAGAAGGGACGGGCTGGGTCAACAAGCTGGGAAGCTGAAGGCCTCACACCAATGGGCCACAGAGAGCAAGGATGGCCTGATGGTTAGGCTATAAGCAAGTCCCTGCTCTGCTACGGACTCCCTGTGTGACCGTGGGCAAGTCTAGACTGCAGAGTATGTCTGGACTGCAGTTGCTGGGTGTAGTTGCAGCTTAAGCTGACATACCAGAGCTGGCTTGGGTCCCGGAGTGGTGAGGCTGTGGCAGGGTGGGCTGTACACCCTGGGTAATTACTCAAGAGCCTGGTCCGTGCTGCTGTGGCTTCGCTGTTCTGGTACCTGAGCTAGTGAGATTAAAGCTGGTTCAGGTATGTCTGTTTGGGTTGCCATCGCCCTGTGCCTCATTTCCCCATCTGCGCAATGGGGATAACAGCACTGCCTGACGTCACAGGGGTGTTGTGAGTGCATATAGGTTTTGAAGTTCTCACACCATCAACCAAGCTGTGCCAGTGCGAGCCGCTCTCCTCTGGGGAGCCTCACACACTATGTGCTAGTGTCATTGCACAGCCATAAGGGGGAGCTAACACTGTGGCTGGAGAGGGAGTACACAACATTGTTAGATTTTTTGTGGGTCCTGAAAAAATGGCAACTCCTTCTCAGAGAGAATGTCTAAAAGACCCCACATGACTAGCCCAGCTTGAGCAGTTACAAACGACAATAAGTTGGGACTGAGGAGCTAGTTCAGGGGTCGGCAACGTTTGGCACGCGGCTCGCCAGGGTAAGCACCCTGGCGGGCCGGGCCAGTTTTATTTACCTGCTGACGCGGCAGGTTCGGCCGATCGCGGCCCCCACTGGCCGCGGTTCGCCGTCCCGGGCCAATGGGGGCGGCAAGAAGCGGCGCGGGCGAGCGATGTGCTGGCCGCGGCTTCTCACCGCTCCCATTGGCCCGGGACGGCGAACCGCGGCCAGTGGGGACCGCGATCGGCCGAACCTGCCGCGTCAGCAGGTAAATAAAACTGGCCCGGCCCGCCAGGGTGCTTACCCTGGCAAGCCGCGTGCCAAACGTTGCCGACCCCTGAGCTAGTTGCTATGCATAGTATTAATCAGTCATATTAATATACGTGGGCATAAGTAGTACTGACAGGTAACATCAATATTTGTCATTTGTTTTAAGTAGCCGTATAAATATTGCTAAATGAAAGGCCAACAGAAGCTGTGCTTGATGAGCTTTTCTTTTAAGAGGGTTAGGTCTGTATATTATTATTCTAATATGGCCACCTAGCTGGCAGATTTTTGGCAGGTTTGAAATAAACATGCCAGAAATGATTTTGCTTACAGCCTCCCACATTGGAGCATTTCCAGCATTCATCCAGTGCATGCCAGTGCAGTGATTCTTTTACATTCATGAAAATAGCCCATCGCAGATCCATATTCTAGAGTCTTAAAATACTGTAGGTGGCAGGGATTTATGGCTTCAAAGTCATCCTAGCAGGTGGACCATATTATGGTGCAATCATAAAAAGAGAGGAAAGCGGTAACATTTATAAGGTTTAATACGCAACTTGAGTGAAGTGTGCTTATTTTAAAACCTACAGTAACATCTGTTTTACTTTTCTAATCCAGAAACAATTACGCTTTTTATGTAAGAGTCCGGGGCAGGGAGAATGAACAGCAAAGAAAAAGGGAGGGGAAAAATAGGTTTAAGGACTTTGATTTGTTTGCAGAGGTCTTTTGAGCTTTGTGTTAATTCTTCACCATTAGTAGCATTAAGCAAGGGAGTTCTTCAAATGATTGACATTGTTTTAATGTTTCCTTTAAGCTGATGTCGGTATTATTGGTGCTCTGTTAGAGTGGAAATTTTGTGCACTTGGTTTGTTTTCATTTGAGTAATAACCACTCAGACTCAAATGACATCACTATTAAAAACAAAGCAACATCTTTAGGATTAACAGGCTAAGATGATTTATGAGTGGTGTCTGGTTGGTTTATTTTTTTATCTGCATGCTGGTATCTTTCAGTACTGGGCAGATTATGCTTCTCCTCCTCATGGTGGAATCAAATGGCTCTGAGGCCCCAAATCTGAAAAGCACTTAAGCACCTGCTTCACTCCATCTCTGCCCAGGACATGTGCTTAGGTGCTATCTGAAATGGAGATGCTTTCCTGAATTAGGGCTGCAATGGAGTGGAACTGGTGCTGTTCCTCTGTGCAGGGATTTTGGGGGAGAGAAAGGAGGGAGGAAGTGCAGGGGGTGCATGCATCTTTACTGGGGAAGCCGTACTGGGCAGGACGCCTGCCAGTGAAAATGACTTTGTGAAGTCACCAGCCAATCTCCCCATTCCCAGTGGAGACATAGTGTGGCTCCATAGCTTTACGAGACGGGTTCTTTCCATCTACACGTGGCAGAAGTGGCCCATGTGTAAGGGGTAGATTCGGCCCCAGGTGAAGTTCAGATAGCCCAAAAAACCTCACTTAGTCAATGGGAAATTTCATCTCCACTAAGGGTGAAATCATGACCCGTTAAAGTCAATGGGAATTTTTGCCATTGACTTCAATGAAGTCAGGATTTCATCCTAATTAGTTCATCTCAGTAAGGACTATATGGGTGTCATCCAAAGTCCACTGAATTCAGTTGAAGCCTTTGCATTGACTTCAGTGGGTTTTAGATCAGGTTTCCTGTAAATGGTACAGGGTTTAGATCACAGGGTTGGTGTCTGTAAGAACTGTTTCTAGCTTTCATTTTTAATGTACTCCATTACATCACTTTATCTTCAGATTAAATCAGTTCCACAGAGGGCCTTAACATACCCTTTTTTTTGTGTGGTTTCACTGTTACACACAATTAGAATGATATCCAAAGTTAACTATAAATTGGGTACTTTGAATGTAATACATATTAATACCGTCGGGCCAAGAAGTAATAAATTAATCAGTGGTAATAATAAAATTGTGGTAGGCGGCATTGATCAGATTCTGAATTCTGTATGCTATGTAGGTATGTTAACATCTCAAGATTTTCCCTCTTCTAATATCATCCTACAAGAAACAGAAATGATTAGAAACCTGTTTCATATGCCTGAGATGTATGCATCATTGGTTTTATAATTTGTTGTTACCCTCTCTACCCATGGTAAATGGCCCATGAAACATAAAAGAAATTTATAGCATATCTTTTCAGCATCAACAAATATTAGGAGGAAAGTTTATTTGAACTATACAATGAAATAACTCAATGAAATATTTCTTAGCTCAGGTTCCCCTGCCCCTGCCCGTCCCCAGGACTTTATGTGGTTACTCTGTTGAATTTCAGTTGATTGTCTATCTGAATTCACTGTTTGTCACATGAATAATACAACAGCTTGTTTGATTTCCCCTCGAAAATTCGGGGAAAGGTATGGTTAAGGCAACAGATCGGCACAATGTGCATTTCAAAAGGGGGGGAAATTTGTATACTTAAAAAAATTAAGCTAAAGGTAACAGAGGAAGGCTTCCTAGAAATAGGCTACTTAGGATAGGAAGCATGGCCCTATGGACAGGGCACGGGCCTGAGCTTTCAGAAAACAGGGTTCAATGCCTGCCTCTACTGCAAACTTCCTGAGGAACCCCGAGCATGTTGCTTAGTCTCTTTATCTCTCTCTCCCCATCTATAAAATGGGGGTAAAAGAACTTCCTTTGTCTGTCTCATGTATTTAAATGGTAAGCTCTTTGGGGCAGGGACAGTCTCTTATTACATGTTTGCACAGTGCCTAGCACCCAGGGGCCTTGATTTTGGTTGGGGCCTCCAGCCACTACCATAATGCAAACAATTAACAACAAAAATTAAATACTGGGGTAATAAGAAAGTAAGTGTTGTTAGACTTCATAGTCCTTTAATGCCACAGAGGATCCCATCTGTAGGATTAGTTGCTAGCATTTCTCTAGAACTACTTTAATGCTTTGCAGGGTCCTGCCCCAACTTCTGTCAGTCTATGTCATGGTCATCTCTGTGAGCTGGCAGCACTGTACATCCTGAAATGTTGGAAGAGGCTTTCTATAGGGATGGAGCTCCCACCCCATAGGTCAGCAACAGTGCTGTGCAGACTGGCTCTGCCCCCAGAGCCCCGATTGGTTAAGGAATGGGGAGAAAGTAGGAGCTAGCCTCTCCATCCCCGAGCCCTGGTTGGCTAGAGCCCTGGCAGGAAATCCCTTCCCACTGCTAGTTGAAATCCCTTCCTACTCCTCCCATTGAAAACCGAGAAGCCATTCCATCAGAGACTGCAGGATTGGAGGAGAGGGTTTGTGCTGCAGCGTTTGAGTTCCTTTGTGAACAGGGCTGGCCCACAACATTTTGGCACCTGAGGCGTGGAGCTCAAATGACGCCCCCATGCCCCCTCACTTGGGCCAAAACTTTGAAAGGTCTCAATTCTGCCTTCTTCCTGTTCTACTCCTCTCATGGTACTGCTCTGCTACCTATCCCAATAAAGGAGAGCTAACAACTTAAAATGCCTTGTTCAAAAATTTTAAGTAACACAACTTTCAAACGCCTGAACAACAAATGTAATTTTTCTTGTCTGCATAGTAAACAATGGCATTTTTATCTGTTTGAATAATCAAATCTTTGAAACCAAGAAGGCACGGAAAGCACCACTTTGAACTGCTTCCTGAAGGTCCACAGTCTGGGCCAGCTCATGCTCTATTGAGATGGTTGCAAGGCCGACCAGCCTCTCTTGTGTCATTGTGGAGCGTAAATGCGTTTTTATTAACTTCAGTTCTCCACTGGCAACTGTTACAGAAAGTGTTAGAAGTATGTGCAGAGCAACAAAAGCATTTGGAAAGAGGATAATCATCTTATTTGTGCACATATATTCCAGAACAGCCTTTGGAATTGATCCTGCTGAAATGTATCTTGAAAGGGCTTTCAGTTCATCACCTAAATCACTTGCATCAATATTGCGCATGTGTCAACACTGTCTCTAGTGCCCTGCATTGCTGGTGTAGGTCTTCTTCAGGTATAGTGAGGAGTTTTGGAATATTGTACAACATCCCAGATATACTGCTGTGTTCCTTGAGCTGCATGAAACATTCTTCAACTGACTGTATTGAACAATCTAGTACCTGGTTAAAGAATTCAACTTTGAATTGTTGTTTGGGGTCTCTTATGGGATTATCCCGTGCCTCGTAATCAAAATGTCTTCTTCGGTGACTCTTGTATTCTTGAATGGGTGGGAAAATAGCTTCAGTGTGAAGTTCCTCTGCCAACTTCTGTGCACTCTTCAGAACGTTTTGAAATCCCTCATCTGACCGGTAAGACTGTAGGTATGACTTTGCTTTGTCCAGTTGTTCCATTGCTCCAGATATATCAAGGTCAACACCTTGGAGTCTCTTGCTTACATTTATTTCAAACAGTATGTCATGCCACAACACTAAGCCACACAGAAATTTGAAGTTATGTATGTTTCTGGTGATTCCATTTCCATCTGCCACTGTTCTCCCATGAACAGTTCCTGTCATAGCATTATCCTCCATAATGGTAACTATGGCATCATCTATCTTCCCAATTTGGTGTTTGATAGGCTTTATCGCCTCCACTCAACTTTCCCATGGTGTGGCACTCAGTGGTTTCAGTATCAGAGAGGATGTTCCCAGATGTTGCTTCAAAATTTGCCATCAATGAGTTGATGCAGAGAAAAATACATAGATGCTTTGAATTACATTAAAAAATTCAGCAGCCTCACTAGAAGCTAATGCTACATCACTGATCACCAAGTTCAATTAATGAGAGCTGCATGGGACAAAAAAAGCTTGAGTGTTTAACTCTCGGATCTGTGTCTGCACTCCTCTGTTCTTTCCTCTCGTGTTGGCACCATTGTCGTAGCCCTGACCTCTCATGTCAGCTATCGCAATTCCCGTATCTTCCAGCTTTTTAAGAAGCACATATGTTATACCAGCTCCTGTAGTATCATCAATGTCAATAAATTCTAGAAAATGCTCTCTGACAGTCACCACTGCAGGGACATTTTCACTAGATTCTGTTGTTGTTACAAAACGCACCATTAAAGTCATTTGTTCCGCATGGCTGATGTCAGGTGTGCAGTCCAGAATAACAGAGTAATATCTTGCTGACTTCAGATCTGCCACAATCTTCTGTTTGACTTTTGTTGCCAGTAATTGTATGATCTCATTTTGAATTGTTTTTCCAAGGTAGTGGTGTGTGTACATTTCTTGGGTGGTGACTCTTCTTAGATGCTCCTGGAGTACAGCATCAAACTCAGCCATCAGCTCCACAATTTTAAGGAAGTTTCCATTGTTTGGCACATACAGCTGATCTCAAGTGCCACTCAGTGCTAGGTTTTGGATAGCAAGCATTCTCACAATGGCAATGAGCCTTTTCATAACATTTTGCCAGTAAAGAGACTCTGATGCAATCTTCTCTTGATGCTGATCATCTATGGTGGCCTTTAACCTTAGTCTCATCTCAAGCTCTTTCCACCTATGGAATAATGCTCTCTGGTGATTTGCTGCCTTCTCATGGCATGCCAGATTTCTAGCCAGATTTTTCCAGTCCTTTTTTCCTGTAGAACCCAATGTGGCTGGAACATTAGAGTGGAAGAGTTTGCAACAAAAACAGTATGCAGTATTCTGGGTTTCTGAGTACATAAGCCATGGCCTCTCCACTTTGTCACCATTGGGGATTTCACGCCAGTAATTTGTTGGATGGAAACTTCTATTTTCATTGTCTTTGGGGAACATGAAGTTTTTCACTTGCCCATGCAGTACAAGGAAGTCCTCAGGCTACTGCTCAAGTGGGTCCACGGTCCTGGATCATCTAGACTTAAGGAACTAAACTCAGCAGCAGCTATTTCTTGCCTGCACCACACTCTTCTCTGATCTACACTTTTCTTCAGGAATGTGCATGGTTACATCCATTTGAGATGGAGATATGGATGCTGCAGTAGCTGCCAGGTCACCTGCACTCTGACTAACTGGAAGATCAGGCATCTCCTCACCACTCACATCCTCACTGGGGCCAGAAGGCTCACCATGAACATTTGTGTCTATGTATCTCAGGAGAGCTCCTTCCTGCTTAGATAGCTTCCTTTGCTTTCTTTCTTTTTCTGAATGCGGCCCCAGAGGGGCCTTTTCTTCATTCACTCATGACTGCTGTTCTGTGCCAGCTATAGTGGCTCTCAACACTCAATTGAAGGGGACAAATAAGCAGGCTGGTAGCACAGCCTGAGTGAGGGAAGATATCAGCATTTTAAGGGCCTAACTGGCTCCTACTACTTCAGTTGACTGTCTGTTCTCCTCAAGTGGGTTCAGGGAAGCAGCAGGAAACAGGAAGCTCCATGAGAAGCTGGTGTTAATCAGCCCAGGCTCCTGGGGGTGCTAGAGAGGTACATAAGAGCAGGGCCGGTGCAAGGAAGTTTCGCGCCCTAGGCGAAACTTCCACCTTGCGCCACCCCCCCAGCTAACCCCGCCCCCTGCGGCAGCTAACCACACCTACCCGCCCTCCCCACCAGAGGAGCCCCCCCCCCCGCGGCAGCTAACCCCGCCCACCGCCACCCCCCCGCCCGGGGAGCCCTCCCTCTGCAACTACCCCCCCTCTGCAACTAACCCCACCCGGGGAGCCCCCCTCCACGGCAGCTAACCCCACCCGCCGCGGCAGCCAACCCCGCCCGGGCCCCCCCCTCCGCAGAAGCTAACCCCACCCGGGGAGCCCGCCCCAGCTCACCTCCGCTCCGCCTCCTCCGCTGAGCACGCCTGCGCCGCTCTAATTCTCCTCCCCTCCCAGGCTTGCGGCGCCGATTGGAGGAGAATTAGAGCGGGAGCTGTGTGCTCAGCGGAGGAGGTAGAGTGGAAGTGTTACTGCGGGCTGCCCTCCCCGCGCCCCCCCACCCCAGCTCACCTCCACTCCACCTCCTCGCCTGAGCGGGCTTTTAGGCGCCCTCAACCACTAGGCGCCCTAGGCGGCCGCCTAGTTCGCCTAGTGGTTGCACCGGCCCTGCATAAGAGGATCCTCCTCCTCTCTCTCCCTGCAGCTCCTGCTGCTTTCTGTTATTCCCTCTCACCTTTTCTCCTGCCTGCCTGTTATGTCTCTTGTGCCCTCTTTCCTCCAGCACAGCACTCCACCAGGAATTAATGGATTTATTAAAAAGTGACAACATTTTTCTGGCTAAAGGGAAGCCTCTTTTATATAGGGAACAGTTCCCAATGACTTAGCTGCGCTGTACACAGTTCTGTATCTATTTTTATCAAAAAAAAAATTCTTTCCCCTTCTCTGCTCAACCTTTTCAGTCTCTATTTGTTTTTCACTCTGATGGCTTTCTGCTCTATAATTCACCGTATTCCCTTATGTTTTCTCTCTCCTCTCTGCTCCTGCTGTCATCCTGTCCTAGGTGGAGGGCAAACCCAGGAAAACTGGAATTTACATCAGACTTTCAAGTCATAATATTCAAGTAGATTCAGTTTTAGGCAAAGTGAATTCTGCCTTCCCTAGGAGAAACCAGCTGCTTTGACTTCCCCTTTTCTCTATTAATGCTACGTGGTCTGTGCCAGTTTGTTCTTACAACACTGTAAGGGCTAAGATATTTGAAACCTCAGGACTGCATATTCCCTGAAATGACCTTTTATCTATTGTCTATAAGTATTGTCTATAACGTTTTTCTTGGCATACAGGTTTACCTTGCTTCAGTTCCTTCTGTCACGCTGAGGGCTGTAAGACAATAACAATTGATTGTGACTGCATTAGTATGTTGATAGGATTACAACATTCTAGCCAAATGCTTCCACAAAATGTAAGATCTCAAATAAAATTCAATAAGTGTAGGATAAAATAAATCTTTGAAAAGTATATTGGTCTGTGTAGCAGCATCAAGACCTACACACTGCTGAAATCATCATTTAATGTATTCCATGTGCTGCATCCAATATGAATTTTTAATATTTAGGAAGGCAGAAAAGACACTGTGAGCTACATTTAGATTTTGCAGCTGGAACCCAACACTTCAGAGATCAAGCTTTCCAATATAGGATCCTGCAAAAAATATGTATGGATTTGTTGCATCCCAATAGACCACCACATTGACTTGTTCAAATGGAGCATTAGATTAGCAGCTATTTAGAGCTTGTCTATACAGTGAGTAACTTCTCATGCAAGCTGGGATGTGAATCGTACAGCATACCAGCTTGCCGCACAATAGCTCACTGCATAGAAAAGCCCTTAATCTGTGCAAGAAAATCCTCCTGAGAATGCAGAAAGGTTGGGTTTTGTGGGCAAACCTAAGCCCTAGAAGAACAAGTGCTGATACATTAACACTCCTTTTCATCTACAGTTTCTCCAAGGACCTAATCCAACTGTCACTGAAGTTTTTCCAGTGATTTCAATGGGAGCTGGGTCAGGCTCTAAGGCATATAAAAGTCAAATATTTGCCTCAAAATGTTTCCACTTCTCACCCATAACTATGCTTTGAATTAGGATAACGCAGTGCAGTACAACTTGCTCGTTTGTTGAAATGTTTTCTCAGGTAACTCTGACAAACAAAATTCTACAGCTACCTTTTATAATTATACCAGGAGCTCTAACTCCTGGTACCACAAATGTGGACCACATATTTCCATGGGAATGAAGGCCACAGTCACTACCAAGTGCTTCCTTTTTCCTGGGAGTGAATTTAATATGGGCTGCATGGGTACCACAGGCCTCATTTTAGATTGTCAACCGAGTGACTTGGTGTGTGTTTCTTGTGGTACATTTTTTAAAACTAGAAGAAACCAGGATTTCAGAAATAAGGAGCCCCACTTTCTAGCGCTCTAATGTTCTTTATCAGCAAACCCCTCTTCTGTAGGATAGCCCCAGTTTTCATGAAGCAAAGTCGTGTTCTGTAAGCTAAACTGCACTTTGGGTTGCAGAATGTTGAGGTATCAGAGGTAGCCCATCATCCACAGTGTGGTTATCATGAACATCATCACAGAGGCCTTGATGGTCACAGCTTTTACTTGGCCATGTAGGGGGAATAAGAAGGACCCCTCCCGGCTCTCCTACTGAGACGGGGGAGGGATAGCTCAGTGGTTTGAGCATTGGCCTGTTAAACCCAGGGTTGTGAGCTCAATCCTTGAGGGGGCCATTTAGGAATCTGGAGCAAAAATCTGTCTGGGGATTGGTCCTGCTTTGAGCAGGGGGTTGGACTAGATGACCTCCTGAGGTCCCTTCCAACCCTAATATTCTATTATTGTGAATATTGCCTTAGTGAGTAGAGCAGGGACATCTTGCCCAATACTACTTCCCCCAGAAGTGAGTGGGCAGGGAAAGGGATGAAGGGGGAGTAGATGGTGATTTTGCTTTGCTCTGCAGCTTCTCCCACCTTCCACCCCCTACCACAGCCAGAGAAGCTGTGTGAGAACAGGGGGTTGAGTAATTTCCTCAGAGCCAGGGGGACCAGGGAGGTACTTTCAACTAGTTTTGCAAGCCCAGGTGTGACACAGGAGCTAAGACCAAGTCAGGCTTTTTTTGAAACTCATCTTTTAATATTTCATTGCCCATTCCCACTCCCAGCTCCAGTGAGCAGAAGCTACCAATGTCATTGACCTAATGATTGATTAGTATACTTTGTGTAATGCACAGAATGTTACTAGAGAGCGTGGTATGCTTGATGGAATGAAACTACATAATTCTGCTCTGAAGTCACAAGGATTAGACATTGCCTTTGTCTGGTTAGTGGGAGAAGTAGAAGACACTGCACCTAAAAGAATATCTTTAACAATTACTGCTGTTGCCGGCCTCAGCTCTCTCTTGTTAGTGCTTTTGCCATGTTTGTAGCAGTGCTTTGCAAGGGAGGAAGTGAGGAGTAGATCAAATCCTTGCTCCATCCTTCTTCCACCTTTGCCTATTGAAGTGTAAGAACTATTTGGTTAGGCTTTGGCTGCCCTCAGGTCGAAGCACTGTGCAATTTGGATGCTTTCTTTCCATATATCCCTCTGTTCCTTCTGCTCTTGCTGGGCCCTTTTGCAGGTAAGGAAGAGTGGTCCTATGGATAGGTGGCATTTCCTAGATTCTTTTCCTGGCTCTTCCTCTGACTTCCTCGGGGAAAATTACAAAATCTCTCTGGGTCCTAGGTTTATCACCTGAAATATGGGGATCGCAATGCAACCCTGACTCACAAGGGTGTTGGAGGCTAAATTAATTAATGTTTGAAAGATGCTCAAATGGAAGGCACTGGATAATGTCAGGGCATTTCTATCCTCTCTATTTAGTTGCTGTCAGTCTTGCATTTCTCAAAGCTCCTGACCTACTTTTCAGATTCTTCTTCTAATATCAATGATAAAACAAAATTATTTGCTCTTTCTAATTATATTTTTCTTTCAAGTACAAAGCCAAGAAACAGAATAAACAGCTGAAATACAGATGTCACTTTCAGATGCTTACTGGCATACAGCATGGGTTCTCAGCCTGAGTTCAAGACATTTTGTATGCCTTGATCCCAAACCACATTAAAGGAGGGTTCCAAAATTTTATTTTGTTGTGACATGGGGGTCATGATGTGGAAAAAGTTGAGAGCCACTGACATATAGCATTATCCCCAGCATTTCTCCAAGATCAAAGGGAGTGAGATTTTCACAAATGTCCCACTTTACTTACCATTGGGGTGACACCTGAAACAAGAACCAGTGCAAAGTTACTTCTCCCCACCATCATCCATAATTTTTCAAACTAGGCAAAATCCCAAATTAATAGAGTGTCTAAATGTGAAGGTTTTAGTGCTGCTCTAGCTGTGAGCCCAGATTTGCTGAGTGATTATTCAACCTGGTCAGAAAGCAGAGTCCATTGGATGTTTCAGTGCTAAGGGAAATCCAGTGGAAGCTAGGAAACTAAGGCAGGGAGAAGGTGCAATAAATATTTAAGATCCTGTGAATGTGTTTGTTTCGGTCTCTGAGTGTTTCTAAGTCAAACTTGGTCCTGGTGAACTTTGGCCTGACAATTTTCCTTAGCCACAGCCAAAAATTTAGCATCACAAGGTCGTGATCACTTCCAATATCAGCACCAGGGAAGTTCCTTGTTTTAGCTCTGTTAATCCCAGAATGAGATCGGTTTTGCACCATGAGGTAGTCGATCTGGCTGTGATGTAGACCATTAGATGCGTGCCATATTGATTGTCTGGATGCTTTATGTGCGCCTAATGTGTTTGCAAGAACCAGATTGTTATAGCTGGCAAACTCCAGAAGTCTCAATCCTCTCTCATTGGTTACCGCATTATAGAAAGGGCCACAATAATCTCGCCAATCTGCCTGTGCGTCAGTACCCACTTTAGCATTCCAATCTCCTTGTACAATCAGGATATCTTTCTTGGGTACCTTATCGATGATGTCTTGGAGCTGATTGTAAAAATCTTCAATTTGCTCATCGTCATAGTCTGTTGTAGGGGCATAGACTTGTTCCACTGTGATATTAAACGGTTAAAGCAATGATTGGCTGAAAATTTGCCTCGCTGCTTGCTCTAGAGGAAGACCTAGAAACAGTAACCAACAATTTTGATGCTGTAATGAATGAGGCAGCAATGGACATCCTTGAGAAACATCGTAAGAAGACAAAACCATGGGTCACAAATAAAATACTACAAATGTGTGACAGTAGAAGAGAACTTAAGAGAGACAAGAACAGCACTGAGGGTGTTGATAAATACAGAGCAATTGGCAGAAAGATCAAGAAAGGAATGAAAGTGGCCAAGGAGATATGGATTGAAAAACAATGCTCTAAAACTGAAGAGTGTATCAATAATAAAAATAGCAAATGAGCCTTCCAGGTTGAAAAATATCTGATGAAGGAAAGATGGACCAAAGCTAACACAGTTCAAGACAAAGAAGGGAACAGTCTTATAGAAGAAAGGGACATCATCAATAGGTGGACAAACTACTGCTCTGATCTATACAACCACCAGACAAATGGAGATCCTAGTGTCTTAGACAGCCCAGATTCAACAGAGGATGATGACCTTCCAATACTGCGTGAAGAAGTGGACACAGCTGTGAAATCACTCAAGAAAAGAAAGGCTACAGGTATTGACAACATCCCCCAGCCGAATTTATGAAATTCGGAGGAGAAATATAATAGATGTACTCACCAAGTTCTGCAACAAGAGCTGACAGACCGGTGAGAGGCCCTCCACATGGACACAGTCACTAATCATCACTCTGCCAAAGCAAGGCAACCTGCAATTGTGTCAAAATTACCGGACCACAAGCTTAATTAGCTATCCTAGTGAAGTGATGTTGAAAGTCATATTGAACAGATTGAAGCCACAAGCAGAGAATTCATTGCTGAAGAACAGGCTGGCTTTCGTGCTGGAAGTACCACAGAACAGATTTTCAACCTTCATGTTCTATGTGAGAAGTACTTACAACACCAGCAGGACAGCTACCACATCTTTGTTGACTTCAAGAAGGCGTTTGACAGAGTATGGCACAAAGTTCTCTGGGCAACCATGAAGAAGTACAATGATGGTCGTCAGCTTATTCTTACCATTAAACAACTGTATGCCAAGGCCAGCAGTGCAGTTCTCGTCAATGGCACAATAGGAGGGTGGTTTTGCACCACTGTTGGAGTCCAGCAAGGCTACCTTCTTTCCCCCACACTGTTCAACATCTACGTGGAGCACATAATGATGATGCCCTAGAAGATCACATATGCACAGTCAGCATTGGGGGTGAACAATCTCAAATCTTCGGTTCGCTGATGACATTGATGGCCTGGCAGGCAGTGAAGATGAACTTGCCAACCTTGTGAAATGATTGGATGAAACCTCCACAAAATACGGCATGGAAATCAGTGCAGAAAAAAACCAAGCTGATGACAAACAAACGTGATGGGATCAGCTCACATATCACTGTCAGTGGACAAGAGCTGGAGACAGTAAAAAGTTCAAGTATTTGGGGGCAATCATCACTGATGAAGGATCCAAGGCAGAAATTCGGGCAAGAACTGCACAAACAGCAGCAGTGGCAAAGCTAAAGCCAATTTGGAGGAATAAGAACATCTCCCTGGAATCCAAACTGAAACTGCTGCACGCATTGGTCATCTCCATTATTCTGTATGCGTGCGAGACATGGACCCTTATGGCAGAATTTGAATGGAAAATACAGGTAGTAGAGATGAGATGCTTCCGTAAAATCCTGGGCATCTCCTACTTTGACCACATCGCTAATGAAGAGGTCAGCAACATCATCACCCATCACCTTGGATCATCCTCCAAGGGACAGTACAGGGGAAGAGAAGAAGAGGTAGACGGAAGAAGAGATGGATTGACGACATAAAAAAGTGGACAGGAATGGACTTTGCGGAGACTCAAGCTCTAACACACAATTGTCAGGGGTGGAGACAATAGGTTGATTGCTCATCAATGATGGTGTCCCAATGACTTATGTGGTTATGGAAGTGATGATGATGATGATGAATGTGTATGCAGTACTTCATAAAACCCTCTGTCAGAAATGCCAGAGAGATCAGAAACAGAACTATATGGTAAAACCTCAATAATGTCCAGCTTATCGGTAAATAGCAGTGTGGCTTTTTGAATGTTTGGGGCCAGGCTCAGAGCTGATGCGTAAGACTCGCATCCGATGTGTCAGTGAACAGAAGTAGGTCTACGTTGATGCAGTATGTTCTGAGGAGCAAGAAAAAGGTGTAAATCAAGGAAGGGGGTGGCCTAGTTTATCTTCTATCTACTTACACCCTCCTGTATATTGCTTTTCTTTCTGTACTCCTCTCTGGTGTCTTGGTGTGAGACTTCCTGAGAGTCACATTAAAACACCTTACACTCAGTGAGGGGAAGGGAGTGAGTTGTTACACGGTGGTAAGTGGGCGTGAGTCTAAGCGAGTCTTGGTCTACATGAGGC
Source organism: Emys orbicularis (assembly GCF_028017835.1). NCBI lineage: Eukaryota > Metazoa > Chordata > Testudines > Emydidae > Emys > Emys orbicularis. Next base: position 281,157,901 of record NC_088684.1, on the reverse strand, counting down.
TAAGCTGGTGCAATATGTTGGGGCGTTGTAAGAAGGTGGTGTTTACATGACTGTAGCTCCCTCTAGACTTCTTGGACTCATTCACACCCACCTGTGACTCTGGCTCTTGGCCATTTTAAAGGAATGTGCATCACACAGCCCTTTTGATCTAACTTTTTTCCATTTTAGATAAGATGACTGCACATATTTATGAAGTCCTATTCAGTGAGTGCCAGATGATGGCTGCTCCAAAACCTGTGCCCTGGGGGAGGGGGCACCCACACCAAATACTCCCACAAAGGAAGAAGCAATGTTATGACCTCCCTCACTCTGCAAGCGCAGGGGTTTGGGGAGAGGACCCTAGCATAGCTGTGAGCGCTGACTAGCCCCGAGGAGGTATGCCTGGGCACTGCTGTCACAGCAGACAGAGGCTGATGAGCTGTGCTGGTAAGGCAGGGTGAGGAGGGAGGAGTGTGCTACCCCTTTTCCACAAGTGTAACAAGGGTGACAGTACAGGGGATACCCTTTCCACTCTCCCTTCAAAGCATTCTGGCTGCTCCTCCCATGGATACACACAGTTACCCAAGAGGAATCATCTCAGATATGGATTTGGCCCATCATATTTATTGGTCCTATACTTTGATCGAGAGTGAATGAAATAAACACCAGAATATAATACTATGAAATAAACTGTAGTCTGAGTGGCTGTTTGTGCTACCATGTTCACAGCGATATATGGTACAGTGTGAATTAGGGTGACCAGATGAGAGGAAGAAAATATCGGGACACATGGGGGGGGGTCGCCCGTGGAGCAAAAAAAAAAAAAAGGAGTGCCACGAAATATCGGGACTAATTGCGTCCCGACCAAAGATTGGTCGGGACGCGGGACAAACGCCTAAATATTGGGACGGTCACCCTATTGTGAATATACTGGAAAAAGTGCACTGCTGTTTGGATTTTGTTGTTTGTTTCCTTGTTCTGATGCCTTTACTTAATATTCCCTGTCCTTTGTTATTTCTAGGAGCTGGTGGGGAGTAATCCTCCACAAAGAAACTGGAAAGGAATTGCAATTGCTTTACTTGTTATTCTGGTTATCTGCTCCCTGATTGTCACCTCTGTTATACTCCTGACACCAGGTATTTATAACCTTTAACTCGCTTGCGTTCTGTTTTTCTTTTGTAATTTTGCACTTCCAAGGGCAGAGACATGATAAAGTGAATGCAAAGTAGAGATCAAATAGTTTCCTATTCTTTAGCTTCCTTTAACATTGGGTGCAGAACACTGTCCAGAACATTATTTTATATCAGGACTCTCTAGAGTCCTGATCCAAAGCCCTTTTCAGTTGATAGAAGGATCCATTTGACTTCAGTGGGGTTTGGATCAGATCCCAGCTCTTTATTTTTCTAAGAATATAAAACACAACCGTGCACTACACAGCTTTGTAGTGGAGTAAATAATTTATACTTCCCAATGGGTGATCTTTAAACTTCATCTTTCAGCTGTATTCTGTATGCCTAGCCTTTGTAAATTACTTCTCTTACGATAACTGCCAAGTACCAGGCAGAGGCCATAGGCTTGAATTTTAATGTGACATCATTATGTTTATTGATTATTACATATTTCTATGGCTTGTAAATTTCCATGGCTATTTACAGAATAGAGGTAAGATGCTTTCCCTGCCCTGAAGAGCTGGCAATCCACACAAGACAAGAGAAACAAATGTAAGACAAGACATAGCACAACAATTCAGTAACAGGAAGGTTTAGTGGTTGCTAAAGATGGAGGGTGGAAGGTTTCCCTGAAGAGATGGGTTTGACGGAGGAAAAGAGAAGGTTCTCTGTGAACAAGAACAGATGGGTGGTTGCACGCCTACCGAGCAACATGATAAGAAGCCCAGAGCCAAAACGGGGAAAGGAGACAAAGGGAAGCAACAGGAAAGAGAAGAACATAGGGTATGCAAATGCAAGCTGTGGGAGCAACATTGCACCAAATTTTGTGCAGGTACCAGTGCTTCATGTACTCCTTAGTAAGTTTGACCTACCTTCGGTGGCAAGGTGGCTGGAGTCTACAATCCCAGAGATTCTGTGTCAGCCTCAGATAAATCAAGAAATGCAGGTTTCTATTACACTCAATATGAAAATGAATTAGACAACCACTACATTATCCCTTCTGCTATTTAACTTGATACCATATTCAATTTATTTGATTCAGCTCTCTACATTTTAAGTGTGCTGCAGAATTTTGAACTAGGTCTTCAGCTGGTGTAAATGGACATGGCAGTATTGACTTAAGTATAGCTATGCCAAGATCAGTGGACTGACAATCTGGGTCCTAGTATTGGAAACACACCACTGCATTGTAGGATTTATCAGACAGAAGCTGGAGGTTTGGCTAGCTGGGGTAGGGGGCAGTTGCAGCGTTTGACACCTGAAAAGATGTAGCTGTCAGTTTGGCATTGTGGGATAAGCACGTTAGCTGGATGTTTGTGCTAAAATGATCCACAGCGAAGTAGTTAAGGTTAGTGATTAAGCTTCATAATTAGGTTTCAAAGTTAACACCCCATTGAGATGAATCTGTCTGTTCAGTGCACATTGAGCTATTTTTTTTAGATTTTCTGCTGACTCAGCTTGCATCATCTAGGTAGGTAGAAATTTTCCTGCACTGCATCTTCAGAGCTAGTAGTTGGTGAACAACTTGTCATTGAAGTAATCTGCTGTGACTCAAAAGACATGTAGGGAACAGATATGATGAGTAAGCTCTTATTTTTACATAATAGTGTGTGTATATAAGCACATGTGTGCATACATATATACCTTTTCTCTCTTGGGATGTACATATATGATATAACTATAAGAACACACAGAGCAAATAAAATGTAGGGAAATTTTCCTGGAAATAATAGTGTTCCAGACTCAATCCTACAATTGCCACCCCTATAATACCATAGTCCTGTTCCTGTTGGCCTGCTGCTGAAAACCTCTTCCTTTCTTTGTCCAGTTACTCTTCCCTCATACCTACCTTTAATAGATCTATCACTTACCTGGAACCAGCTCTCAGTTTAGTCCATTGCTTTGAGCCACTGCTCCAATGGCCCTCTCTGCAGTGTTTCCCCCAGGCTTGCAGTGTATAGATCTTCAGGAATCAATCATGAGCATGATGCAGGTAGGTAGAGTCTGAGGCACTTTGGGAACCCACTGCAGAGTGAAGGATTACAATACAGCTTTAAGCAAAGCAGCAGTGATTAATTGTATCCATGCCTAGCACATGATGGTGGGGTTTTCATGCAAGGTCAGAGTCAGGGCATGCTCTTCAGAAAGAAGGGTAAGTGGGAGGTGTGGAGAAGGGGGAGGTTAGGTGGCTAGAGCCCAGTAATTGAGGAAGAGGGTTTTATGTACCTTTTAAAATTTCTCTTCCAAATTGATCAAAACCTTTAAAAAAGGTTTTAACTCTGGGTTCAATTTCCGGTTAGGCTGAGATTCATGCTGGTTCAAATGTTTAAGAAACAGGTCACTCTCCCTGTTTTAAGCTAGCCCATAAATTATGAGCAGAGTTCACTACATGCATTAGAAAGTCTAATTAGTAACAGAAGTGCTTAATTTTCAATTGCTTTTTTATTTCTTATTTTACAAAACCCTACTAAAATTGTGAGAGTTCAGTGATTTATATTCCTTTAGACTTGCAGGGGCAGCATTTTCAAGTCCCGTATCTGCTTGTCTTAGCAGATATTTGCTAGTGAGTATCTGCTTGTGCAAAATTGCCCACAAAACCCATAGTAGTTTGTGGCTTCAAATACAGGTTTGTGTGAGTGCAGCTGTTCCAACCTGCTTTGAAATGCAGGCTAGTTCCTGCTGCGCATTCACATCAATGAACCCCCCCCCCCAACTTTGCTTGAGTCCAGTGTTGTAGGATTGATACTTTCCCAACAATATTTAGCTCCCTTCTCAGAAAAGGTGATAGAAACTAATATGTAAATCAAAACAAAGTAGGAGAGACTTGCTATCAGTTGGCCCAATCCTGCAGTGCTTTCTCAATCAAACTTCTCATTGACTTCAGTAGGTGTTTTGCCTAAGGAAGATCTTCAGGATCAGGCTCTGTATTCAGAAAGCAAAGCTAAGCAATGACTTTATGCATGTTTCCTCTTAGGGTATGTCTACACTGCAGCTGGAAGCATGCTTCCCAGTGCAAGACACCACCAGCTGTGCTCAAGCTGGAGTGCTAAAAATAGCAGCATAGCTGGGGATTGTGTGGGGGACAACTCAGAGACAAACCTGCCCAGACCCTCCCCCACCCCCCATACATACTCAGACAGCTAGTCCGAGCCATCTCCTGTGCTACCCCGGCTTTGCTGCTATTTTTAGCATGCTAGCTCAAGCAAAGCTAACACATGTCTGTCTATCCATGCTAGGAAACCTCCCAGCTGCTGTGTAGAGGTACCCTTAGTCTTTAACACTTTCTGGAGATACACTTCAAGATTGTTCCCTTCAAGTCTGACCTTTAACTGTATAAGTAAGTGCATCCAATTCCCTATTAAATTTTTAGCAGATGTCACAGGCACAGAGAGAGTCTGAAAGGCAGTCACTGTAAAGCATTAGCTCACTGAGCACTACCAGTAGCTGCACAGTCGGTGAGCCATGAGCATGACCCAGTGTGCCTAGCATCACACAGGCTGTTCTAAAACAGTGGCAAAAACCCCCTCATATGTGTTTTCCATTTTATTTTCTGAATTTCTATTGTTGAATTTCCTGTTGTTGTAATTGCCCAGAGGGGACCTGAGCATAAGTTAGAGTAACCTTTCCAGAATATGAGGCATGCAAAGGTGGCTTAAAGCCACCGTATCCTGCTGGGATATCAGTTTCCGTGTACCAGCAAGACACCAGAAATCCTATTTTTCTAGCTGCACAAATCTGGGTTTTACAGCTCTAGCTGTGGTAAGGTGTGACAGGGAGTCTTTAAAGGCTAGGGAGTCTGGGCCCAGTCTGCCTTTTTCAATAATCAGACCCAGCTGAGAAGGAGTCACATGTTTCCTATAAAGGGCTGAGAGAACTTGGTTGGTGGTGGAGCTGTGGGAAGCAGGTGGGTTCCTGTGGCTGGTGCAGTATAGGGAGATATAAGGGGAAAGACCTTTGGGCCCTGCTTGGTCAGGGGAAGCTTTGTTTGTATTGCTTTGTGAGTGTGTGGTGTTGGCTCAAGGCACCTTATTCCAGCTGCTCAAAACACAGAACAGGGTCCTTGGTTAGTCTCCAACCTGAAAGTACATAGGCCAACACTAACTGAGGTTAATGTTCTCCACAGTATGTTGTGGGCTACGTTGTACCCATTAGCGTGTTGGTGTGGAGCTCAAGGAGAGACTGCCACAGCAAGGCTGCTCTGTGTGTGTGATGGGAACAATAGTGCCGCCTAATCCTCCACTCCTTTGGAGTGTTAGGATTGCCCAGGCCCTATATAGAGAGAGTGGTCCCGGTGCTTGTCTGAGTGCAGTTGTCCCTGGCCTGTGTGGATAGGGAAGGATCATGCCCTCTACCCCACCCCACCCCATCCCTATCCCCATCCCCAGGCTCCAATGTTGAAACAAGGGAGTGTCTGTCCTTATGACTGTGCTGGAAGACTAGGGACCCAACGTATATATCCAAATGTTCGTTCCAGAGTGGATTTTCCCAGTAAATAGTTTCCCCCTCAACTGGTGGCTCACCTTGCTATTTAGGCTTTGGCAGCTCTACCGTTCCTCCCCCACCTACTCTGGTTACCCAGTTTGTTGCCACCAGGTACTAAGTATTAGCACCCTGCTGTTTATCACTAATTAAAGAGATCTGTTTCCTTGAGTTCCTCAGAATCTATATTGTTGGTTTAATAAAAATGTGAAGAGCATGGAAAAATATTATTGCATAGAGGGGTTTGACAGGGGATTTGCGTTAGGCTATTTCAGTTCCTGTAGCGAGTGAGGCCAAATCAAGTAAAACAATTAAAGACTCAATCATAGTTTGAAAATAGGAAAACTGAAAGAACATGTTATAACCTGGTACAGGTGGTACAGGATGTTTGAACACCTGCTAGTGAAACAAAACATGTTTCACAGTTATTACTAAGTAGCTCTGGGTTGCTCAGTAGCTGCAGATTAGTGAAGTAAAAAGCCATTTTCTCCTCCCTTAATTGGCTTCAAGGAGTCTGTTTCCACTGTATATAAATGCATAGCAAGTTAATATTAAACAGTAGTAAAGAAAATTAGGGCCACATGATACCAGCACACCTCAGGCAATCAGATCCTACAGTGATGTTGTAGAAGTAGATAGACCTGCACTAGTGACCTCCAAAATGTGGCTTTATTTGTGCATTTGAGGAATAAATATGCATACTAAGGGCTGATTGAAAAACATTCAATTTTTTTGCCCCAGAACTGCAGGACAAAAAGGGGGTTTTCAGCCAAAAAACTGTTGTTTAGTTTTTCTATGAAAAGCAATAATTTTCTATTTTCCACCCAGCTATGTACCTAATCTAGGATCCATTGATATTGTATATGCTCTTCATCCATTGGCCTGAGATCCTTTATCATGTATTCATGAAATAGTTTGTGTAGATGTGGCGTGGAAATGACTATACAAATGAGATGTCATGTTCGTATGGGAGTGTCTACCATGCCTGGTGTGAACTTCATATGTCCAGTGCCAAGCTAATAACAGCGCTGTACCTTCCCTCTAACCATCCGGACTCCTGAGTGCTTATTAAACACTGCAGACATTAATTATACCCCAGATAATATTAACTTTCCTTTAAGAATCACAAGCTGTTGATCTTCTCTGCACTTGCTTTGGATTGTCACCAGACCTCCAATGCCGTATGGATTCAGTTTTTAATAGGCCCCACAGAGGAGACACTCACTTAACTCCTTGAATCCTACATGCCATATTGCATTACACACTGGAATCAGAAGCCTTTTAAAAAAAATGTCAGCAATGTCTGGGAATCTTGATGTCACTGCTGGCTCCTCCCCCACCCCAAAAAAGGCACTAGATTGCTTTATCTGTACCAGTCTCAGGCTAGCCAAAGTATGTCTCAGCAAATTCTAAAGATGGGCAAGAGACTCAGAATTCAGAGCAGAAGGGGAATCATGAAAATACTGTGGTTCTTGCTGAAGAGTGCTGAGAAGATAGCATCTTAATGCCATTGAGAAGTTCTGCCTCTTCAGTAGAATGCCCCCACTAGTTCTGTTTTCTAGCAGCTGGTACAAAATCCCTCTGTTGTATAGTGCACCAGTTAGGCCCCCTGTATTTAAGTTTCACTGCATAAGCACCTTCAATATGTGTTCAATACTCCATTACAAGGGTGGGGATGGGGCACCATAGGAGAATAAATAGTACAGGAACCAGCTTTCTTTTTGCTTCTGCTATTCTCCTCTTTGTCTCCTCCCCCACCCCTGTTCCACAGCAATGAGGCTAGCTTCTGAAAAGACAGCGTTTGGCCCAACCCCAGCCAGCTGTGTTCAGGCAATCAGCTGGTGCCTCAAACACCTGACCTGAAGAATTACACATCAAAGCAATCTTTGTTTTAAAAAAGTGAAGTTAGTTCATACCTGAAGATACATGAAGATTTGACATTTCATTGTGTGAAATTAGTGTCAGACAATGAAAGACTTGCTCGCATTTATGTTTGAATTCCCCTGTCTCCCTATTATTGTATCTCAGTGTACCATTGGATGAGTTCCAGACTCAAAGGATTCTTTTTAAGTCCTTCTGCCATAGAGCAGTTGCTACTGTTTTGTGGTCTTCTGTACCAAGATTTCTACCCTTTTGATGTTGAAATTGATTCTCCTCCTATTATGTGAAGATATATAGTGGGAGTCCTGTCCTAGTTCATGAGAGTTTGTGATGATAGCATCCAAGATATGCAGGAAGCATTTTTTGGGGGTGGGGAAGGAAGGGCAATAGAAGTAGCATCATCAGGAGACACAGTATTGGTGAATGATGCTGAGCCTATCCCTCTGCCATCTACTAAGAAGTCTTCCAGAGTCTCAAAATTATGTGCATGTAATCCAGAGAGCGGCTTTGTTTTCACAGTTATTGCAAATGAAGTTTTGTCTTTTTATTATAAATGTACCTGAGTAGGGGGAAGATTTATAAAGGAGCCTAAAGATGCAGAGAATCACCTAGTGGGATTTGCAAAAGCCCAGTTTAATACCTAATTCCCCTTGAAATAATTTGTAAATCCCACCAAGAACCAATCTATATCTTTAGGTGCCTAACCACCTTTCTCAATCTAGACTTGTGTTTTGTTTTTCTTTTCCCACTGTTTGAATGTTTAACGTATGGCATAATTTAACCAGTGGTGTTAGAACAATCTCTTCAATAATTTGTATTGCTATGACGAATACATTTAAAAAAAAAACAAGTTTTGTTCAGAAGAAACACATACTTTGGATCAGATTTTGGTCCTTTTGTAGTCATTGGGACCAGGCTTTTGCTCCTAATACACAGTATATATGAATTTCAGAATATTGGGCCAAATTTGACTTTACATTAAGGTCCCATTATACCACTCAGCCTGCCTACAGGGGCCTTAACATGACTGAGAATTCAGGCCATGGTGTTCTCCCATCTATTCTGAAATGTGGAAGAGCTCAGCATGGGGAGTTATATGCCATTCACAACTGTTGCATTTGCAGATACATTTCAAATTAGGAATAACGCCTATTTCCTTCTGAATGTTTTACAGTTGAAGATAACAGCCTATCTCAAAAGAAAAAGATAACAGTGGAAGATCTGTTCAGTGCTGATTTCAAAATTCATGACCCAGAGGCTAAATGGATAAGTGGTGAGTCTTACACGCACACTTGACAATAATTCTACTCTCACTTTTTCTTTCCTCTTCCTGTCTTTCTTTTTCCCTCCTTTTCTTACTCTTTCTCCTGACTTGTGTCTCTAGTACCCAAATTCTTACTCCAGCTTTCCTCAGGGTAAATGTGTAAATTATATTTCTCCATTATACACAGCATCACATATGTGTCAGTAACCCCTAGAGGCCCCAATCAGGGCTGTTGGTTGGTGCCATTCAGACATGAAGTGAAAAAGACAGCCCCTATCCCAAACAGCTTATAATCATGGTAGCTGACAAGTTGCAACAGGTGGTCAAAACAAATGGTTAGAGCACTATCATGGTCAGTCTTTATTTTACCATAAACAAATCTTCTGATTTATATTTTCATAATGTATTCCCTCGCGAAAATATTTTTTTCAGGCAGAGAGGTGAAGCGTTGCTAGGCAACTAGCAACACAGTGGTCCAGCAACAGCTGGTCTGCTCCTTGTATGTGAGCGATGTATTCTTTTTATCCCGTCTTGCAATCTATATTTTCCAGTACCAAGGGGAAGAGACAGAATAATACCAGAATTAATGCACACCATATTTGCAGCAGTGGAAATTGTTCTACAGATGCAAATTCCAGCCCCCCACTGGCATCTACTACAATCTAAATCAGCTCTTGCTGGAATGAAACAACAACGTGCTGTACCGCTCATTTAGGGACCAACCTGACTCTCATTAAAGTGAACGGGAATCTTTCTATTGACTTTAATTGGAGCTGAACCAGGTCCTCGCTGCTGCAATCTGCCTTTTGGGGGGGGAGGGGGTCTACCCTGTGGGAGCAATTTTAATCCCCGGAGAGGGGTGGGGAGAGAGAGATTGCCAAGGGAATAGGCTGGATCAGTGCATCCCCCAGTCACCCTCAGCACATCCATCTCTGGCCATCCCCATCCACTTTTTTTTCTGCTGCACTAGCCACTGGTGGAGAAGCCATTGCAGGCAGTGTCTGTCACTACAACCAATCGGCGACTTGCCAGAGGACTTCTGGCTGGTGAGTGCCCGTTTTCAGTTTCTGCACACCTGTTGGACTGTCTCTCCCAGTACTGCAATCTATGGGGAGAATAAAGGTGGAAATACTTCTTGCATTTAGGAGTTCAGAAACCATTCTTTAGCATTATTACGTAACCTTTTCATGCCTAAAGGCTCCAATCAAGAGGCTGCTCCACTGCTCTGGGCACTGTACAGACACCTATTATGAAACATTCCTTGCCCCGGGTGAATTTCTTTGATTATTTTGCTTCATAATATCCTGTTCCTATGAATATTTTTGCACCTAAACTCTGCCACTAGAATATTTGTGGGATGATAACGCAATATATATTTTTTATTTGAACAAACATCAGGAGAATTTTCCAGCTCCACTTAGAGGTTTTCAAAAACTAATTTCTTTCATGTGTTTTTCTGCACAATAATGTTCTTTTTTTTTTCCTGTGCAAATACAAGCTTTCCCAAACTGTTTGCATGCTGGTAATAGCTATATGTTTTTATTAGCCTCTAATTTTTGGCAGGCATTATAACTCCCACATTGAATTGTTGGTAAAGATCTGGATCCAGGGCCCACTGAAATCAATAGACCCTCTTGGACTTCAGTGGGCTTTAGATCATACCCAAATAATCTAAGGTTCTATAAAAGTAAAAAAAAAATATTAAGCTGTCATTGGTCAAGCCATTATAAACATTTCTGATTAAATGATTTTCCCTTTGGTGGTGGTTATAATAATTATGTTTCAGATTCTGATGTCAGGTACACCAGTGTAAATCTGGAGGAACTCCATGAAACCAGTGATATTCCTTTAGATTCACACCAGTGTAACTGAGAGCAGAGTCTTGCAGTAAAATACTATAATTTTCATCCAAGAATCTCAAAGCACTTAACAAACATTAATTAATTCTTACAATACCCCTTTGGATAGGGAAATATTACACTCTTTGTACAGCTGGGTAACTGGTAAATCAGGCTTTCGATGACCAACAGTTCAGTGGAAGAGCTTGAAATAGAGCCCAGTAGTCCAAAGTTCTAGTCCATGCTTTGCCCACTACCCCATCCACCCTCTGTCCTGTTGTACCCAGCTGTTCTTGGTTCTCAAAATGCAAGTTCTTCTTCCCTTAGGACTCACTGAAGAAGCCTATTTCACACTAACACAGCTTAGTAGAAAATAGCGCTGAAAGATGTGTGTAAAAGTGGGAATTAATGGGTGGAAAGAACCCTGGTTGTTTTGGGATTCCAACAAAATAATTGAAACCGTAACAGTGTCATATATCCTTGTCCCCATTCTTCCCTTGTTGTTAACAACACAACATAAACCACTCTAATGTAAAGAGATCTGAAAGCTAGATTGCAAAAATTGATGCTCTTGGCTCTTTTCGCGTCTACCAGATTTCCTTTAAAGGGTATTACTCTCTCATTTTATTTTTTGTGTTGTTATAAAAGACAAGAGTTTGTTAGCCTAGCCAATGGTAAGCATGTTGCATGGCTAGCAGTATTCAAATGGTCTCAGTGATTTGCTTTCAAAGCAGTTCAGCTAATGAAATCTCTCAATTCTGATCCATTTGCTTCAGTGGGTTTTGGGGGTCTTTTCATTGATGTCAGTGGGCATTGGATCAGGTTCTAAAGTCCCAACACAAGAAGGCATCTCTCTTCAGGACAAAAATCCCATTGAAGTAAATGGAACATGCGTAAGCACTTTTCTGAATTGGGGCTTGAATGCAGGAAGTGTGTGGTTCTGACCTATACCGATGTAATCCCATTGATTTAATAGTAGTTAACAGAGAGAATTAATTCATGGTATGCCCACATCTTGAATGCTGCATGCAGATGTGGTCGCCCCATCTCAAAAAAGATATATTGGGATTGGAAAAGGTACAGAAAAGGGCAACAAAAATGATTAGGGGTATGGAACAGCTTCCATATGAGGAGAGATTAATAAAACTTGGACTTTTCACTTTGAAAAGAGATGACTAAGGGCAGATATGATAAAGGTCTATAAAATCATGACTGGTGTGGAGAAAGAAAACAAGGAAGTGTTATTTACTCCTTCTTATAACACAAGAACTAGGGGTCACCAAATGAAATTAATAGGCAGCAGGTTTAAAAACAAACAAAATGAAGTATTTCTTCACACAGTCAACCTGTGGAACTCTTTGCCAGAGAATGTTGTGAAGGCCAAGACTATAATAGGGTTCAAAAAAGAACTAGATAAATTCATGGAGGATAGGTCCAACAATGGTTATTAGCCAGGATGGGCAGGGATGGTGTCCCTAGCCCAGAGGTGGGCAAACTACAGCCCGTGGGCCACATCCGGCCCACGGGACCGTCCTGCCCGACCCCCAAGCTCCTGGCCCAGGAGGCTAGCCCCCGTCCCCTCCCCTGCTGTCCCCCCTCAGCCTCAGCTCGCTTGCTCCGCTGCCGGCGCAATGCTCTGGGCGGCAGGGCTGTGAGCTCCTGGGGCAGCGCAGCTGCAGAGCCCGGCCTGACCCAGTCTCTGTGCTGTGTGGTGGCGGTGTGGCCTGGCTCCAGCCAGGCGGCACGGCTGTAGCGCTGCCAGCCATCGGTGCTCCAGGCAGTGTGGTAAGGGGGCAGGAAGCAGGGGGATTGGATAGAGGGCAGGGGAGTTCAGGGTGGTGGTCAGGGGGTGGGGGTGTGGATAGGGAGTGGGGTTTTTTGGGGGGGGAACAGGGAGTTGAATGGTGGCAGGGGCAGTCAGGAAGGAGGGGGGGTTGGATGGGGGCAGTCAGGGGTAGGGGTTCTGGGGGCAATCAGGGGGCAGGGAGAAGGTGTGGTTGGATGGGGCAGGGGTCCCGGGGAGGCCGGCAGGAATGAGAGGAGGGGTTGGATGGGGTGGCGGGGGTCCGGGGGCAGTGAGGGGACAGGGAGCGGGGAGGTGTGGATGGGGCAGGGGCCCCAGAGGGGCCGTCAGGGAACGGGGGTTGGATGTGGCAGGAGTCCTGGGGGGGCAGATACGAGGTGGGGGCCAGGCCACGACTGCCTCCCCAACCGGCCCTCCATACAATTTACCATGTGGCCCTCAGGCCAAAAAGTTTGCCCGCCCCTGCCCTAGCCTCTGTTTGCCAGAAGCTGGGAATGGGCGACAGGGAATGGATCACTTGATGATTACCTGGTCTGTTCATTCCCTCTGGGGCATCTGGCACCAGCCACTGTTGGAAGACAGGATACTGGGTAGATAGATCTTTGGTCTGACCCATTATGGCCACTCTTATGTTCTTATGAGATGAGAGTTGACCTCAGAGTGTGACACAGCTACACTTCAAGTGCTAAGAGTGCAGATCTTCCTCAGACTTTGAGTATCTCTTTTAAGTTGGTTTGTGTGTTTTTATTGTAATGGCAGGTAGTTATAAGTTAGATGATTTTCATAAATTCAAGAGAGGAGACAAAATTGGTACGTTGACTCTGAACCCTTGGAATTTTTGAGGAGTTGGGGTGTTTTTGAATTCATGGATGCAAACCCTAAAGATTTTGGTTCCTGAATTCAGAGCAGCACAGGAATCTTCATGTCTCCATGGCCCATCTTTAATAATTCCCCATGGTTTCCAGACTGCTGACTACAGACGAAAAAGATCTAAATCAGCCCCACGAGATGTCTTCTGGGGGACAGGATCACAGTTCAGCTCTCAGTGGGAGTAGGCACAGCCTTAAAGAAAAAAAAAATATGGCAGTTGTAGTGTATGTAGCAATGTAAATGTAGGGGAGCAATGTTGTGGGCCAGATTCTGAGCTGGTGTAAATCGCCACAGTGTCATTACGTGCTGGGGAGTTAAAAAACTGTCCGTCTGTTTTCTGTATGCTGCACTTTCAGATCTCAGGAGTTTCCCTCCCTTTTCACAGGGAGACAGTATTGTGAGTCATGTCCAGGTGACTGTTAACGAATGAATCACATACTGTACGTTTGGTCACTGAGACTTACATTTGTTCTTTGTTGCTTTTCCTCAAGTACATTTCACCCACACCAAAAGTACACGTTTTCTTTGTAAATGGGAAACATAACAGCGGTCTCTTCACTGGTTACTGCAATTGACTGGATGTAGTGTGCCGCCAGTGCCTGCTATTTACAACAGGATGTTTTTCCAGCCCCAGTTGAATTAGTGTTTACTGTGACATCTGGCAACACGTGGTTCTTTATTTTTTGTATTATGGTAATGTTTAGAGGCTCCAACTGAGATCAGAGCCCCATTGTGCTAGGCACTGTACAAACACATAGTGAGAGCTGGTCCTTGACCCAAAGAGCTAACAATCTAAACAGAAAAGACAGTAAAGGATGAAAGAGAGTACTATTATCCCCATTTTACAGATGAGGCCTGAGGCACAGAGACATTGAGTAATGAAATTGAGCCCTGTTCTCTTGAGTCCCAGTTCACAAGACTACCCTTTCTCACTGACATAATATTCCTCCTCCTACATGAAGAGACACAAGGGGTACAATTTTCAGAAGGACCTGAGTCCCATTTTCAAAAGTGACGTAGGCACTTAGGAGCCTAACTCTCATTGCAAGTCAAAGGCTTTTGACTAAGTCACAAGCACTTTCGAAAATGTTACCTAATAACTGAGATCTAAACAAAGCAAAGCCTTTTTTTTTGTTATGCTGAACATCACATTAGTTTTTTGTATATTTTACTAATACAATTATAAAATAAATCTCTAGGCTCTTTTAAAGTTTGATATTGAATTTAATGATCTAGAACTAATATGTTTTATTTACCATGCTGAAAAATGTTGTCTTGTACTAGCAGCGGTAATTTATTTCAGTTTACCTTTAGTAATAATGCTCAGATCAACAACACCCTGAGAGCCCTGATGTCCCCAAGCCTATTCCGCATAATGGAAATTCATTGCACTATATTGATAGAACCACTGATGCATTTCAAATGATGCAGATGCATGTGGAGTAAATGAATTATTTATGGTTCACTCTGCGTAAGTATTAGAACTTTTTAAGTGCTAACATTTTTCACTTTTTAAAAAAGTATGAATTAAGGTGCCACAGTGACAGTCCTGGGGACTGGTCACAGCGGTATAGCACAGTTAGCAAGTTTCTCCAAACTGCTCCTGTAATGAATTTAGAGGACCAGGGGAGTGACTGAGTATGGGACCCACCCAACTCTTGTCAAAGTCAATGGGACTTCCATTGACTTCAGCGGGTGTTGGACGAGTAATAATAATATATGGAGATATGCCTATCTCCTAGAACTGGAAGGGACCCTGAAAGGTCATCAAGTCCAGCCCCCTGCCTTCACTAGCAGGACCAAATACTGATTTTGCTCCAGATCCCTAAGTAGCCCTCTCAAGGATTGAACTCACAACCCTGGGTTTAGCAGGCCAAGGCTCAAACCACAGAGCTATCCCTCCCCCTTATAGGGTGTTGGACTGCTTCCTATAGGAGTGGGAGAATAGTTCATCTTCCTGGCCCAGTCAATCCCTGCCCCTTCTGATCCTAGTTCAGATGGTCTTGTTTCTAATCTTTCCTCTTAAATACGTCCCACTCATCTACTTTTTAAACTAAGTACATTTTAATGTTCTCAGATGTGAGTGCTGGCAGATTAGGGCAACGTACTTGTCCTGATTCTCCTGTCACTTACAGCAGTGTAAATTAAGCATAACTCCGCTGGCATTAATGCTGATGTGAATCTGGAGGAAGTGGGAAGAGAATCAGGCCTGTTATGTTTTCATTTTTGCTTGGCTCTTCCGCCATCTGAACTCCTAATTAATCAAGTTTTATTTCATTGCATTCTCAAATGTGTTGTGCTGAGATGGCTGAAAAGAGACCTCCCCCACCTCTGACCCCGCTGTGGCCAACGCTGGAATCATCATTCACGGCAGCCTATTTTTGTTCTACTCCGGTGTGCTTTTTGCCCTTTTGTGTGCAACTGCAATGTTTTCTGATGGATGTATCAAAAACCACAGGCCCATTCTTTCACCACAGGGTGAAATCTTAGCTACCAAGTCAATTGTCGTGGTGTCTAAGCGCTTCTACCCCCACATGCAAAGGGTGGTGAAAGCCCTGCAATGTAGCAGTTTCAATGGGGAAGTAGGCTTGAAGGGGAAAGAGAAGCAGGTGGGGGAAGGGTCTGAGAGAGGCTGTAGGTTCCTCTGGTGTGCAGATACATTAGCCACAGTCCCCTAGGTAGGGGACGTGTTGGAGTTGCAGCCAGTTTTTGAACAATGGCAGGGATACCAAGCTGCCTGGCCCAGGGATTGAGCATTGGGTTCCTTCCATCCCAGCCCTTGTGTAATTCCTTTCATGAGGCTCATTTACTAGGGTTTTGTAGTTTGTGTGCACCAGTTAATCAAGGTGTTTAAGCACATGCCCAACTTTCAGTATGTGAATAGTCCTATGGAAGTCGGTGGGACTGTTCATGTGCTTAAAGATAGTTCCTATTCATGTGCTTAAGTGCCCTACTGAACTCAGGCCTAACGCTGCAAAACCAGAATTAATATGGGCCCATGGTCCAGCCTGAGCTTCTGTCCCCAAAGCCATGGAGATCATTCACTCTCAGTGCAGGATGTTACAAAGGGAATCAAAAGACAAGCATATTTACATGGACCACAAGCCCTGATTTGAGACCCCACCCTGGAATGGCTCCTCCATGACTCTCTCTGCAGATTGTGAATTCCTGAGAGCACCAAAAATGAGCCGCAGTGTTTCTCTCCTGGCCCCTTCTTTCTGGGATTTGCCTAAGCACAGCCAAATTGGCCCCTAAACGAGAGAGAGAAAAGCCTGCAATTAGTTGTTTTTGAATGTTCCTTCTCCAATGAAGATAGGATGTGAAGGGAAACATTTATATCATGCAGCTGTTTTGTTTTGTTGCTGCTAAAGAGAAGGAAAGAGGAAATTAGTCTGGCCCTCCTGAAAATTAATGTAGTCTGCAGAAGCATGCTGGCGTGAGGCTACAGTCTGTTCTTTCCCTTTAAATGTATCCTAGTGCATTGCAGGGGAAGGCTGTGCTTCTCTGCAGCGCTAGAAATGCTGCGACGCTTCATATAGCTGTGAAATGGAAGGGCTTTGGGCATCCTTTGGCCAACCACAATTCTGCTTAGTACTTGTGTCTTATTGACAGGACTCTTTCTAGGCAAGTTCCTCCTCCTGGACCATCCGCTCCTAGGCATCATTGCCTTTAACATTATATTATACCGTAATGTTATTGTTTATGGCTACAGTGTAATAGTGTGCAATGCACTTCACAAAAAATGGCAGGTCCCAGCTCCTCAGAGTTTACAGTCTAAATTAGAACGCAGCAAGGGATGACAATGAGCAAAGAGTGAGTGCGGAAGCTCTGGGGGAAATTGGGACTGCAATAGTAAAAGAAATGGACATTCTCTTTTTGTGTATGCAGGCCAAGACTTTCAAGCTTGGATGACTAAAATAGGCACTTAGCCCTATACTTAGGTACCTGGTTTTCTGAAGTGTGCTAAACACCCATAACCCCTACTGACCTCAATGGTTGCTGTTGAGTCTCAGCACCTCTGAAAGTCAGATCACTTATTGAGGTACCTGAGCATGGAGTCAGGTGCTTAACTTTAAGCACCCCCATTTGAAGATGTTGGCCTTAGTGTTTTACATTTCGTTATGTAATTGCTTCATACCAGGCTGAGTGAACCGAGGGCCGGAAATGAGGAGTGAAGGTCAGCTTTGAAAGGCTGGATGAAAGGAGTGACTGAGGAGGGATTTGGAGAAGAGCAGTGTTGCATGGTGTGAGAAGAAGTTGAAGGAGGACCAGAGAAGTTGTGAAGATGCTCTGCATTGACAAAGCCCAGGGTGTGAATAGGGAACTGGGGGAACTGGGCAGGACCAGAGCTTTGCAAGACCTTGGCGGTGAGGAAGAGGAGTGAAAAAGTGAAATACTGAAGGAGATTAGAAAGCAGTGCAGGGTTGGCAGAACAGTGGGGCAGAAAAGATGTTTTAGGCTTCAGCTGGTTGGATAGATTAATGGGGAACAATGTGGGTATCAGAGCCAGGAAAAGGGAGGTTGTTCTAAAGCATTACCTAGAGAGCTTTATGAACCTTTGCCTGGCCTTCCATCATGGACACTGTTAATAGCCACTTTCCCTAGCAACCCACTGATAGCCTGGCCTTGCTCCCATTGAAGTCACTGGCAGGACTCCTATTGATTTCAACAGGAGCAAGATCTGAATACATACATTTCCTTAACGCAAGGAGACAAGGTGGGTGAGTTCACATCTTTCACTGGGCCAACTTCCATTGGGGAAAGAAACAAGCTTTCGAGCTCTTTCCCCAGCAGAAGTTATTGCACCCACCTTGTGTCTCTCAGATCCTGCAGGTGGGGTCAGCAAGCAGGATTTCTACACTTGTTACAGCTGTCAGGCATGCAAAAGTAATTACCCTGTTTCCCCTCACTCAGCAAAAGTAGTGCTTTCCTCTCAAACTAACACATACCTCCTGCTGTGATAGTGCCTCTGAGTGAGCAATGGGTGTCAGGAGAACATTTTGGAATGGTACAGGTGTGGACTCCAGGAGGGCTGCTTTTGCGTTATAAATTTGCTCACAGGTTTGAGGTACAGATCCATGAAAATTAAATGCCTGCTCTCCCTTTCTGTTCCTCCTCCTCATCTGTCATCTTCTACCTTGTCACCCAAACTACATTTCCATCCTTTTTATAATGTGATGTGTGGCAGCACAGAATGGTCCCAGACAACGTCAAGATTATAGACTGCTAGTGTTAGTGGCTAACACATAGCTGTTGGGTGTAGTGCTTTATCTCTGTAAAGTGACAGATGGACAGAATTATTGCCATTGTCCCCATTCTCCAAGGGAGCCTCTTTATAAACAGGATAACAGTGGGAGTAGGAATGGCACACTGCTATGCTGAGCTACTCGATTTGTGGGGGACTTTCAAAGATGCAGCTCCCATGCATCTGTTTACCTCCTATAACACCACAAATTCAACATATGTGCTTAAGAATCTGCAACCAGTTAAAAGACAGGGCCTGATTCTCCTCTTACTTATGGTTGTTTACATCAAGAGTTGCTCCTTTTGAAGGCAATGCAATTAAACTGGTTTTACACTGGTATAACTGGGAAAAGAATCAGGCTTAATCTATCTAATCTATAATTTTAGAAGTCTGTGTGACTAATTGCCTGCACAACGGGAGTGCCTGATTTGCATGTGCATTTACTAGGTTTACACATGCAAATCAGATTGTATTTGTGGTTGGTATTCACGCTAATTATACACCTAACTTCTTTAGAAAAAATCAGGTCAGTGACCAGCTAATTTGGATACACTGTATCAAACTAACAAATAGCCATTTGAGCCACCTTATCCCAATATATCAGAGTCTATATCATAATGGCAACTGGTGCTATTTAACATCAACTTTTGAACAGGTCAGTATCAGGGTGCAGAACTGTTTCTAAAAGGGATATGAACAATGACAAAGCCTTAAGACTTAGAAGTTATTGTGGCTCTTATAAGACAGCAGGTCAACTCACCAACCAGTGTTAGGGTTGCCAACTTTCTACTCGCACAAAACCGAACACCCCCGCCCCACCCCTCCTCTGAGGCCCCCCCCATTCCCCGCCCCTTCTCAAACACCCCACCCCCTGCTCACTCCATTCCCCCCCCCGGTCACTTGCTCTCCCCACCCTCACTCACTTGCTCATTTTCACCGGGCTGACTCAGGGGGCTGGGGTTCAGGAGAGGGTGCAGGTTCCAGAATGGGGCCAGAAATGAGGGGTTCAGAGTACGGGAGGTGGTTCTGGGCTGGGGTAGGGGGTTGGAGTGGGGGCTCTGGCTGGGGGGGCAGACTCTGGGGTGGGGCTGGAGATTGAGGGGTTTGGGGTATAGGAGTGTGCTCTGGGCTGGAACCAAAGGGTTCGGCGGGCAGGAAGGGGATATGGGCTGGGGCAGAGGGAGGGCTCTGGTTGGGAGTGCAGGCTCTGGGGTGGGGCTGGGGATGAGGGGTTTGGGGTGCCAACCACTTTAGCCCACAGCTATCATCTCGAGTGGAGCTTTCCAGAAATGTTTGTTTACAGCAGCCGAAAGGCTACCTTTAAAGTGACCCCAAGCTTTGTAGGGAACATTAGTTAGTAACTTACGCATGTTGCCCTAAAGAAGCTCCCAAGTTCTTCACCCCTCTCCACTTAGAATCATAGAAGATTAGGGTTGGAAGAGACCTCGGGAGGTGATCTAGTCCAATCCCCTGCTCAAAGCAGGGCCAACACCAACTAAATCATCCCAGCCAGGGCTTTGTCAAGCCTGACCTTAAAAACCTCTAAGGATGAAGATTCCACCACCTCCCCATTCTAGTGCTTCACCATCCTCCTAGTGAAGTAGTGTTTCCTAATATCTGACTGTAACACGAGCGGACTCATCCCTGCGGCGCCTCCTGCTGGTCTCCCGGGGAATTAGCTCTACCCAGCCTCCGGAGCGCCCTCTGCAGGCCAGTGATCTGCCTTGCTCTCTACTTCTGGGCCCCGTGTCCCTCCCAGGACCGCGGTGCCCCTTGCTCAGGGTGCTGCGACCTGGCAGTACCCACACGCTAGGTCTCCCCTCCCAGGGGAACCCCACCCACTAACCCTACCTTGCCTCAGTATCCGGCTACTGTCAATCATCATCTA
This sequence comes from Emys orbicularis, assembly GCF_028017835.1. Classification (NCBI taxonomy): domain Eukaryota; kingdom Metazoa; phylum Chordata; order Testudines; family Emydidae; genus Emys; species Emys orbicularis. The sequence goes on along the minus strand of NC_088684.1, from coordinate 281,137,484 downwards.
GCCCCACGCCCAGGGGCAGACTGCAGTATCAGCCACTCATCACAGGCAAGGTTGGGTTTGGGCCTGCTGCCTTGGCCTATCTCTGGGCTGCTCTCTGCAACCCCTAGTACCTCCTGGCCTAACACTAGGCCGCAGCCTGGGGCTTTCCAGGCTGGAGCTCCCCAGCCTTTCCCCAGCCCTGCTCCACCCAGGTACTCTGCTCTAGTTCCCTGCAGCCAGGCCCTTCTCTCTCTGTGTGCAGAGAGAGATTGCTAAGCTTTTGGCCGCCCTGGCCTTTATAGGGCCAGCTGGGCTCTGATTGGGGCGTGGCCCAGCTGCATCCACTTCCCCCAATCAGCCCAGGGTGTTCTCTCTCACCCCCCCCCATCCTTTCCAAGGGCTGTTTTTAAACCCCTCAGAGCAGGAGCGGGTGACCACCCCGCTACACTGACTTAGACCTCCCCCACTCCAACTTGAGACCATTGCGCCTTGTTCTGTCATCAGCCACCACTGAGAACAGCCAAGCTCCATCCTCTTTGGAGCCCCCTTCAGGTAGTTGAAGGCTGCTATCAAATCCCCCCTCACTCTTCTCTTCTGCAGACTAAACAAGCCCAGTTCCCTCAGCCTCTCCTCATAAGTCATGGAACCCAGCCCCCTGATCATTTTTGTTGCCCTCCGCTGGACTATTTCCAATTTTTCCACATCCTTCTTGTAGTGTGGGGCCCAAAACTGGACACAGTGCTCCAGATGAGGTTTCACCAATGTTGAATAGAGAGGAATGATCATGTCCCTCGATCTGCTGGCAATGCCCCTACTTATACAGCCAAAAATGCCATTAGCCTTCTTGGCAACAAGGGCACGCTGTTGACGCATATCCAACTTCTTGTCCACTGTAATCCCCAGGTCCTTTTCTGCAGAACTGCTGCTTAGCCAGTTGGTCCCCAGCCTGTAGCAGTGTATGGGATTCTTCCGTCCTAAGTGCAGGACTCTGCACTTGTCCTTGTTGAACCTCATCAGATTTCTTTTGGCCCGAACCTCCAATTTGTCTAGGTCACTCTGGACCCTATCCCTACCCTCCAGCAAATCTACCTCTCCCCCCCAGTTTAGTGTCATCCGCTAGCTTGCTGAGGGTGCAATCCATCCCATCATCCAGATCATTAATAAAGATGTTGAACAAAACCGGCCCCAGGACCAACCCTTGGGGCACTCCGCTTGATACCGGCTGCCAACTAGACATCGAGCCGTTGATTACTACCCATTAGCCCGACTATCTAGCCAGCTTTCTATCCACCTTATAGTCCATTCATCCAGCCCATACTTTTTTAACTTGCTGGCAAGAATACTGTGGGAGACCGTTATTCCTAAAGTCAAGGAATAACACGACCACTGCTTTCCTCATATCCATAGAGCCAGTTATCTCATCATAGAAGGCAATCAGGTTGGTCAGGCATGACTTGCCCTTGGTGAATCTGTGCTGACTGTTCCTGATCATCTTCCTCTCCTCAACTCTTGATTCCCTGCTGGAATTCAGACTTGGCCCAAATAATATTTTCCAGGCCCAATTGCATTTATTGAGCAGGCAGTTCTAGTTGCACATGCAGACAAATGGAAGAGTACAGTCCATATTCCTCCACTGGCCCTGTGCTATAAAATATTAATTTCATAATAATTCAGCAATGGGGAATACCATACTCCTGGTAATTAAACTTTATATCAGATATTTGTAATTGAAAATGTGCTGGGTAAAGACTTATTCATCTAGCAAAGAAAGTCTCTTGTGACTTTCGGATGTCTTGATTGTAATGGTGCTCAATAGCTTAATGATATAAGCCAGAATGTAACTCTTTCCCCCACCCCCCATGAGACACTATGTTGGATTTACATCATTCATTACAGTAAACTGTGGGAATTTAGAATCAAAAGAACATCACAGGCTAATTAAGTGTAATCCAGCCTCTCAAAATGTGAGCCCACAAATCTCTCATATCTGTGAAGAATAAATTAAGAGTAGGAAAGAAGCACTAAGATATCATGATAATTAGAGTATCAGGGAGTAGCCGTGTTAGTCTGTATCCACAAAAACAACAAGGAGTCCGGTGTCACCTTAAAGACTAACAAATAACAATAACAAATAAATCTGTTAGTCTTTAAGGTGCCACCGGACTCCTTGTTATGATAATTAGAAGCAAGAGTTCCCTTAATATACCGGTAGTTAACTTGACCCAGAAGAAGAGCCAAAAGATTTTCAAGTTGCATTGTATTAGAATTCAAGACAATATGTCTCAAGACCTACTGTTTACATTGCATCACATAAAAAGTTGGCATAATACCACATAGTGTCACACAATCTAGTACATCATTCTGCCCTTCCCAGTTAGAGTGCCAGTTAGTTTCTGGGTAGAGATCAAGGTCTTGGTTCATAAACTACTTAGGGACCGGTTACCTCAATGTAAGGGGGAATCCCAGCTAGATGGTGAAATAATCTTGTGGTGGTCCCAGAATGGAAAAGGGGATCTCTGAGGTAGGGAGAAATGGTGATTTAGTGTAATATGTCTCCTACAAAATTGACTTCTGTTCCACTTCATGTAGTATCCATACATTTTAAATAGCCCTATAATTCTTGCACTCATTTATATGAAATATTCTCATTATTTTGTAATGTTTTGGTGTTTGACACTCATTCAGATTATTTGAAGCGAAGTGTGTAGAGTTACTTAGAATAAAACTTAACATGTTCTTTGTTGGATCTAATGGACAAAGTAAAACTTGGCATTCACTCAGAGGTGCGGGAACAATTTGTATGGGGGGGGGGGGTTGTGAGAGCTATTGAAACAAACTGTAAACCCTGCATAAGATGGAAACCACTTCGATCCACCCCTCGTTCCATCACCTATTTTAGAAAACTAATAAACAAAACTACTGCTGTCCTTTTAAGGGATGGGAGGAGTGAAATAATATGCAGTGACAAACTCCTGCTGGAGAGGCTACTGCCCAAAGCTTTTGACTGGCTGAGAGAAAGAGACCTTAACTTTAAAAGCAAAACTGTGAGGTGTCTCAGTGTGGCCAGAAAGAGAGCTGGCATGTACAGTGTTGCAAGCTCTCATGATTTTATTGTGAATCTCTTGTTATTTCATGTTTTACTTAAAGGCCCCAACTCCTGGAGTCAAGTGACAGCTTGAGAATCCTGGTTTTCATTTAAAAAATGTAAGTTTCTAGCCCTCATGGTTGCAGAGAAAAGCTTGAAAATGTGACCAGAGGGCACTAGAATGGTTGAAAAATGAGAACACAAATGAAAAGAATGTGATATTTTATTTTTAAATTTCATTATTTTTAAGCCCATCTCATGATTTTTGAGGGAGCCTGACTCATGATTCTTTACTGTTGGGGGCTGGCAGTATTGCAGGCAGTCAGCCTCAAAGCATGTTTGATTTCTAGAGCAAGCAGACCACATAAGAGACATAATAACAGTGAAGAAAATCTAGGAGAAAGGCAGTGTTGCATGCTGAAGCAAAACATGGCAATGTTCCAGACTTGCCATGGGGCTTAAGTCACATTGAATGCCTTTTCAGACTCTCATTTACCCTTGGTTGCTGTGTGGGAGACTGTTACATTTTCTATCCATTCCATGAACATTAAAAACATTCCTTCCCCTCTCGCCCAGTCCTTCAGCAGGTTGTTTTGTGTTCTCACCATTTTATATCGTATTAACATAGTTGAAGTGAACTGATGATCTTCATCCAATCCCTAGCAGACCAGTGCCTGTATAGAAACCCCACTGCCACAACTGGCACTAATGGGACATCCTGTTGGCTGTGTCAGCAGGGACTGGAGACCATGGAGACTGAACTGTCATGTCATCGATAGCATAGCTAGGGTTGAAGCACATTAGCAGGGCAATATGTTAAAACCTTCACTGCTGCTGCTGTTTATTGCATCATTTGATTTATTTCTATTAATAAATTTAACATTTTGTGGAAGATTTATACATAAACCAAGACCCTTATTATTCATTTGGAAGGCTCTTTCTTTTCTTCACTTTCATTCCAGCGGGCAGGACTGATTCTGTTATTAAAATTGGTTCCTTACATTCAAAAAAAAATTCTGTAAATGCAGTTCTGGGTGTGGATGGGTGCGTGCGTGCGTGCGTGGGTGGATTTTCAGTCCTTCTTCCAGGTTCTATTCCAAGGGAGACAAGTGCAAACAAGTCCTTTGTGCCTTTTACTGCAGTCCTTACTCAGGCAAAATTCCAGTTGAAACCAGTACTCAACTAGATGGAGAATCTAGGATATTGCTATGACAACACTAATCAATTAAACTTTATTCTGTTTTCATGCAGGAAGGGATGTGGAAAAAAATTGTGAGAAGTCTAATTTATGTAGGAATCAGCCACCAAGATATTAATTAGTCTTTTTTTCCTTCCGTACCCCCCATTTTTTCCTGATGGAAGCATTCTCATGAAAATGTCCATTCCATGTAGATGTGGGCATAAAAAAGGAGAGATGTGGTGTTGGAATTCTGTGCCCCACATTCGGTTTTGGTCCCTTTTGGGCAGGCAATTGAAAACATCTTATAAATGTGCTGTGCCAATCTAAAAAGCAAGCAAGATGATAGGCTGTGTTAAGAAAGAGTGCGAGAGAATAATACTGAGAATATAATGCTGTTATCTAAATTGGTAGGACACACTCACCTTGCTCACAAACTACACTGGGTTTGGGTCAGCCATCTAAAAAGGATACATTGTAGCAGAAATAGAAAAGGTAAAGAGAAGGGTAAAGAAAATGATAAAGCCACGGAAAGGCATCCATATACGGAGAGATTTAAAAGATTACACCAATTTAGTATGGAATGGAGATGAATAAGAGGTGACGTAATAGAGATGTTGAAAATAAGGAATGGTATAGAGAAGGTCAGAGCTTATCATAATACAGCCATTCAGTAATTATAATGCAGCCCATTTGAAACAGGTCAAAGGAGATCCTTTTTTAAACAGTACATAGTTAACCCATGGAACTCATTGCCACAAGGTCTTATTGAGACTCAAAAAAGGATTGAGTGTTTTTTTTTAACATAATGTTATCCACCACATTTAAACGACCTGCAATCAGAATTATAAACAATATCATCCCTCATGCTTCAGTACATAAACCAATGAGTTTGCCTGTGATTAGGAAGGAACATCTCTGGTAAGTGTGTTATTGCATAATAGTCTATTATGGGGGTTTATACCTCTGAAGCAGGTACATGCAACTGCAGGATACCAAATGTGATTGATCTTTGATCTGATGGGCTAAAGCATTTCCTATGGGAGAGGGGAGGGGGTTTGTGCAGTAGAGAAATTTGAGGGATCAAAGGAGAAGAAAACATTGTAGTTCATGCTATTTTTCCGTCCGTAGTTGCTGTTCAATTTAAAATTAATTCGTGTGTTTGTATAATCCCAAACTACTTCTCCCAGTGTGCATTACCTTGCATTTGTTTATGCTGATTCTCAGTTGCCATCATGCTGCCCACTTGCCTTTCTTTGCTAGGTCCTCTGCCCCAGGTTATATTCAATTAGTTAGCATCATTTCTCTGCATTTCTCAAGATGGTCCTATTGACTCTGTAGAAGAGTGCCCTCTTGTGGCCAATCTGACATCAATCCATTTCCACAGGCGGTTTAACGAAAGTGTGTAGGTTGTTGAATAAAGTGCCTGCCTTGCATCTCAAAGGCATTACGTTCAAATCTTTTGGCAGCTGAGGGTTGTTTTTTTTTAATTTATTTATAAACAGACTCAGATATTGTGGTGATCAGTGTGCTAGACATACCTTGAAGTAAAGGGATCATCCAGTAATGCACTCAGGGATAATGAAAACAGTAATGCAGAGCTATAGGCACAATCTAATTTGCGTGTTAATATTCAAATATTGCCTTCAATCTGTACTGCAACTGCAGCAGCCTGCTGGCCTGAACACGAACAGAAAGAGCGAAACTTCTTTTAACTGGCTTTGTGCTCTATCAGGACTGCTAACATTTTTAATACAGTTGGGAGCAGAAGCAAAGAGATAAGGAAACGCACAGGGGGATTAAGAGAGCCAGCCGTGGGGTCACATTTTAATGAAAATTTATTCATAGATTCTGTTTCTTCTTGGTGTCAAATGGATTATTACATTTATGGGTAACACTTAGGGTCACATGCTCCCCTGGGTGAAGCCAAGCTAAAGGAGGCAGATAAGCCCCCATGCATTCGGGAGAGAAGAGCAATGTCCCAGAGTGATGCTCACACCAACATCAGACTGTTGGAGTCTCTCTGCATGAGAACTGTGTGGGACTGGGGAAGTGTGAAAGGGAGCAGCCACTACAGGGTGTCCTCGCCTAGGAGATTACCTGCATAGGGTAAGGCTGACCCATGGACTGCGTGCCATTTAGTTTCTGGGTGGAGATCAAAGTGTTGGTTTTAACCTAGATTGCCCTAACCGATTTAGGGCCTGGTTACCTGAGGGACAGCTTCTCTTCCCATGGCCATAGCACCACGTCTGGGATCTGCAGAGGCACTTGAGCTGACCACACCCTAGTAATAAAGGGAGGGGCCCTGTGCCAGGGCATTTCCAGGCTGATTCCTTGGCTCTGGAACTTCCTGTCTGTGCTTGGTGTGCCAGCGTTGGTTCACCACAAAGCTCACCTTTCCCCCGGGGGTTTTGTGAGGTTTGTGGATGGTTAGAGGTGGTTTTTGCTGCTGTTATTTTGGGGAGATTTTATATTGACCTGGATAGGTTGGGTTGGGCAGTTTATGGGTGTGCTTGTGGAGGGATTTTTGTTTGTGTATTTTTTGACTATGTCGCAGGGTCCACCCTCTTGTGCCTGTATTGGCTGGTTAAATAAATAGTCCTCACGCCTTCTTCAGTGCTTCACCCTTGTGTCTTTATTTACAGTGCAACCCCACTTCATTCCCCCAACAGTTATCCACATTTAGACCCTCCCCAAGGTCTGCTGGCCCATGAGGCTCCTTTCCTTGGGTGGGGAGACAGAGCTATGGCCCCCTTGTCTCCTCCCAGGCTGGCCTCCTGACTGAGCTTTCCTCGGGGCTTTTATAGCCCTCCCATCCTCAGCCCAGCTGCTGGCATTTAACTCAAATCATTGCTGTGAGTCAGCCCTCATTAGGGCCTGCAGCTGGGCCCTCTGCTGGCTGCCCGAGCCCCTGCACTTGGCCTCCTTTCCAAACAGCAGGGCTTAGCCAGCATTTTAGCAGGGCATTTAAGGGCCTGCCCTGCCACAGTCTATTTTAAATATTTTGTACGTGCTGCCATATTGTAAAAGCAGCTAGAGCCAGGGTAGAGGCACTTCAGTGAAACTGAAATCAGTTCCCCATTTCTCACCCAGATCTTTGGAGAGCACAGCTTTACCAAAGATGGACACACCTGAGCTACAAAGCTGGGATCCCATCCAAACCAGGGCTGTTCTGACCTGGGGGGTTGGTTCAGACTCTTAGAGCTAGCTGCAGAATCTGGTTCTTAATCCGGAACTCCGCCTCATCAAATTTTGGGTTTAAGACTTGGGTTTGGGCCCAGTTCTTCGCCGTATCTGGACAAACTAATCTTTTTCTAACTTGGATTTTCCAGGGTTTGGGATCAGACAAAAGATATAAAGAGAATTTTGTATCTGATTTATATTTTTTTTCTAGGAGGCCTCAGCCTGTTTTTTAACCTTGAACATGTAAATTTAAAGGGCTGCTAGATGCATGTAGGTGGGGGGAATCTTTCCACCTTTAATTTGCCTGGGATATAATTGTGTTTTACTTGAATGCTGCCATGGAAAAAGCATCAGATTGTTGCAGTGGGTATGTGCTGCATTGAAGTGATGAATGATTAAAACTGCTTCTTGCATAATAAAGCACACTCTGTCATGTTGTGCTTACTTAATGTACCAATGCAGTGTGATATTCAGCAGTTAGCTAAATTACAGTAAATCACCTATTTAGAAAAGTTTTCGTCTTAGCTCTTCATGCAAAAAGTGCTAAAGGCAGTAAAATGATAATGACCCATAATGCCAGAAAGATAAAAATGAGTTTCCTCTTGGAATTAAGGGCTGTACTCCTGTTGTTCTAGGCAAGCTGTTCCCTGATCCTAGCTGCTTCCTTACAGCAGTGTCTGGGAGTATATTAAACGGTTGCTTATTTCTGAACTGCTGAGTAACAGCCCTCAAATAAAAGAGCTTGTTGGTGGAGAGCGGAGCTGAGTTGAGGCTGGAGAACAGTGTTCCTATAGAGCTGCATGAGGGGGCACACCTCTGTGTGCCATGGAGGCCAGCTCCATTGGACATTGTTCTGTAGCAATACTCATGGGTGAGGGAGGTGGGGAGGTACAATTGTGGGTGTCTCAAGGGTGTGCCTAGGCTGGGAGCTAGAAGTCCCCTGGTACATAGGTTCTCTTATTTCCTGACCCCCCACTGCAGAGCAGCTTTGGTGCCACCCCAAAGACTGGGTAGATGGGAGGACTTCTCTCCTTTTCCTCGTTGTGTTTTTCCCAGCCTCTAACCAAGGTGCTTGGGGTGCCCAGTAATTTGAGGGTTTAATTGTAATTGTTTGTGACTAAACTTCATAGAAGATTGAAAGACACACTGAAGCATGGCTGGTCAAAATGAGATCTTAATTTTATAAGGCTTCATTGCAACACACTGCTGTTCCAGCTTTGCCCACATCTGGGGGCGAGCTGCAGTTTTTGTTTACGTGGATTACAAAGCAAGCATTTTAGCAGCGCAAGGTTTAGTGAGCTTGTACTGTGTTATTTCTTGTTTGGCGTCATCTGAATCCTTGGTGCTATATTGAGGAACACACAATGCCTGCCCCTCAGAGAAACTCTGAGTCAGCTCTGCCTCCTTTGCACTGAGTTACTATGCAAGTGATCCCATTGATTGCAGCAAGAGAGGTACTACCCAAAGTGAGTAATTAAGCCAGAACCAGACCTACACTCTAATATATTAAAAAATTATAGCTTCTCATATCATGAATGCAGAATAAAATCAATATTACTTTCTAAGCTTGGCTATGCTAGTGCTTCTCTGCCATCCTGTTCTTAGCCGTTCTTTTCCCACTCATTGGATTTTTATTAATCTTCTCTGTTGTGTTTGTCTCCCACCAGACTTTCCCTCGTTCCTTTTTCTGTTGCTTTAAATTTCCTCTTTTTTGTACTTTGCCTCATTCTATCCTCGTTTTCTCACCATCTAATTCCCCCGCTCTCGAAATCAGTCAGTGGGAGCTGTGGTTGCTCTGCACCTTGCAGGATTGGGCCCTTTGGTATGGCACTATTGCGTGCGCTGGTCACAGACAGAGCAGCCTCTTCACCTCAGCCTGTTGTGCTTGCTATTTCCCATCACTCAGAAAACATTGTTTTGACTGGAACTCCCAAGCCCTTCACAATTTACATTCCATGTGTGCGTGTTCAGATGTCCAGGTGAATTGTTTGGCTGGATGGTTGGCTGTTTTTAATTTGTAAGCCTATTGCAGACTCAGTGCTTGCAGGCTGCTTTATTACCTCAGTGGTTTGTTGAGAGAGGGCCTGGTTACCTAGTGAATACAAATGGGGACTCCAGGCAGACACCCCATTGCCATGCCACACGCAGCATTTCTAGGTACAAAGTTTGCAGGTTCTATTGCTGTTGTGACAATAAAATGTTATTCTTTAGCATAAGAGCAGAAATGCAGTTCCTCCCACAGGGCCTTAAATCCTCCCCCACAATGCACAGAGGCTACAGTGATCCCTTGGAGAGTTGCATCCCCCACTGTGGTGTGAATGGCTACTGGATCTGTGTAGCCTTGGGTTTGCTGCCTCCATCCTGTCCCTTTTCTTCATCCTGTCCCCAAGCCTTCTACGCATTGAGGTGCAAGGACCTTGGTACCCTGTGCATGAGATTTCTGAATCCCATCTTCCCCCAGTGGATGGTAACCGTACTGCTTCTAGAGTCCCTGTGTCTGTTAAGGTAGTGTGGCAGGATTTGAGCCTGAAAATAACATAAATAGAAACTTCAATGGGAAAGAGGGAAGTAAAATATTTTTCTCTCATTCAGTTCCATTGTGTGAGTCATTTATTAATTCCCAATGAATATTAATACAGTCTGTGTCTCAAACACTATCTTACAGTCCTACATCCTGTCTGTTACCTGGTTTGATTGTAAATGCTAACCAGGGAGGCCTGATTAACACTTGACTGGGACAACATCAGGGAAGTCCCAGGTAGGGGTAGGAATTGGCAGTGGTGATTCAGCAGATGGAACCTTCCCGCTGCCATAGCGCTGAGCCACACCTCCCTTCCCCCCAGCATCTTGGTATTATGGGTCATTGCACTGCAGGAAGTGTTGTCTTTCAGATCCAATATAAAACCAAGGTCCTGACTGCCTGTGGTCATTAAAGATACTATGGCACCTTTCAGGAAGAGAACAGATGTTAATATTGATGTCTTGGCTCAATTCCAACTCAAGTAATTACATTCTTCCTATCTGAAAAGTTCTTTCCCAGTTAGAATTGGATACAGTATTTTCACTTCCTGTGAAGCTCAGTGGATTCATTGAGAGAATTCTGTAAGTCTATCAGATATTAACTATTAGCTAGTTAATGTGGCTAACATTAGTGGAAGTGGGATCTGTTGCAAATGCGCTCCTTCATGTGAGCTGCAATGGTGGGAAATAACACAACAAAAGATCCCTTACCTTCTTCCGATGGTCCAACAACATTAGGTGTGCCCAGTGAACAACTAAATCACAGCAGGTTACATTGCCTGCTCCAGAATAACTTCAGCCCTGAGAAAGCTGAGTCAAACTGCTCTCGTAGGGCGGTCTACAGCCTACTCTGTTGACATTGTCTAATTGTCATTGTCTTGAGATGTCATTTTTTCTTTGAGTGATTCTTGATTAGACCGCTAATTAGGGCATTCTCTGTCACAGACCGAACCTGTCCTAACGGTTCTAATGTGACCTTCTGGTTTTTTACTGTAATGTCTGAAAAGTTGCTACATGACAATTTTAGAATTTCTGTTTTTATGCCTTTCAATCATTTGCTGTGTTTGCTGAAGTTTGAAAAGGTAACAAAAGGCTACATTATTTTGTATTTATCTGGATGAAATTCTTGTTGCTCTGTATCATTGAACAAATAGTTATGCTCTCTCGAGACAAATAATGTAATAAGAAAATTCTTCTCAAAAGTTTATCAGTCTCTCATGCATCTTGTGTTACTATCGCTGAGCTATAATATTGGAGGTTATTACTGTACCAGTTTAATATTGATGGAATGGTTGTACAACCATTATTTCTTTCTGTTCTTTGACACTGATGTAAATATTTGTCCCCTGTTCCCTGTAATTCCTTAGAACTTCTCATGTCCGGCTGTGGTCAACCTTATTTTTACCATGGGATATCTGGAAGGATCACCAGCACAATATTTCAACAGAGGTCAGTTATTTGGGTGCCCAACTTGAGACATCATGAAGGGACCTGATTCTCAGACACCCAGAGCTCAGCATTTTCTGAAAATAAGGCCCCTTTAGGATGTGTCGAGTTGGAATTCTGAAAATGGAGGCACCCAAAATCACTACTCACTTACGAAAATTTGGGCCACAGTACAGTGTACTACCCCTTTAAGTGGGAGCTGTGTGTGTCTTCTTGGTTCACACTAGTGGAGAGGAAGCAGGATGTGCTGCAAGAGAGTAGAGAGCTGACCATTCTCATTCTCTCTGTATCTCTGTCTCTCTCTCTCTCTCTCTCTCTCTCACACACACACACACACACACACACACACACACACACACACACACACACACACACACACACACACACTCGCTGACAAATGATGTCATGTATTGGTTACCCACAACTCTTTCAGGTTTGAAGTTAAAATCCACTTAATTTCAAAGAAATATTGATACCCATTTAGTATGGTTGCCATAAAAAGTAAATGTAATCAGAGTGTGTCATCGTTTAGATTGCTTATGACCCCTGGGGTGTGCTTGGTTATGTCCAAAGGGCATTTAGAAGCACAAATGTCGTTTTAACTATTGCCTTGTAAAACATACATTAAATTGTGTTGGCATAATGATTTCTTTCATTAGTTTCTCTGCATCTCGCATTGTGTTCTTCTGCGGAATTGTTCTGTCTAGTGGCTAAAAAGGGCACAGAATATTGGGCCTTGTAAGCTGGCAGAAGTCTATAATAAACTGTGTAACGAGTTAAAAGGTGTTAAATGATTCTCAGTAGACACTCTCTTCACTGACAGGATCTTTTGGCAGATGATTTGAAGGGTGACTCTGGAAGAACAAATCATTAAACTGATATAAGTCCATCTAGTCAATTGGTATCTCTATAAAGCATTCACTTAGGTGCACGCAGTCCCTAAAATGATATTAATTTAAGCCTTTGGTGGTGGTGGTGGTGGTTGTTCAAGAATATATACATTGCTCTCCATTTGTATACAGCTCACTCCGTTTATTTTTTTAATCAAGGGCCAAATCCTGGGCCTTGTCTACACTTAAAAGTTTTACCAATGTAGCCATGTGTCACCAGATTTGCCCATTACTTTGGGGTATGCTCATTTATTAGGGTTACTCTTCCGGGGGAGGGGATTCTGTAATACTATCAATGTACTGCTTGTGTCACTTGTGTTTTTAAATGGAGCTCTTCCTCTCCCTGCTGCAAGTTCCCTCCCAATGGAGCTATCCTGCAGGACCTAGGTTCCCCAGGGCTGGGTTCTTCCAGCCCCAGAATCAAACGAATGCGCGCGCACACACACACACATTAACAGAGCATGCCTGAGCAGGCTGGGTTAAGCAGCACATTCAATCTGCCACCCTTATATGCCCCTGGACTCAGCAGGCTGGTTGAGCAGCACTTCCAAGCTGCCACCCTCCTATGCCCCAGGTTCAGCACGTCCTTATCCCCACTTTTATGTTACAATTGTTCTGGTAGTAACCCACTTGATGAGCAAACCCCACAGGATTTTTTGGGCGCTGCAGGGATCTTTAGCTTAGGTATGAGGAGTGTTGCTGCAGAGAGAGAAGCAACCAGCTTAATCATGAAAGTTAGTTATTGCCAGGTAATAACCATACAAGGGGAGTCCAACAAAACAGTGATAATATTAAATCTAACTTAAATGTGATTACAAAGGTCAGATTTAGAAAACTATCACTGATCACACAAGTCAGGGTCAGAGAGAGAAAGAGAGTTGGGTTCTCACCCCACTCCGTGAAGCTTGAATCGATCCGGGTTCCCAGGTGGTGGTGGTAGCTGAGGGTCCGGAGTGCTGGAGACAGGCAGAGCCCCCAGCACGATCAGTCAGGAGAAGATTAAGTCCAATGGAACTGATGCAGATTTTGGATCCAGGCATCAGCGCACTTACTTGAGCGTGGGTAGGGGGTTTTGTAGGGAAAGAACAATGGTTCAAGGGAGAACACTAGATTTATTTGTGGGTAAACTGATGGCTCAAGGGAGTATACCAAAGTTGTTTTGTTCAGGCTAGACAATAGGAACTGATCATTCCTGGCTATGGGCAGTGCTCCTTACAGGGAGCTCACAATGCAATTCGGCAGCTTCAGTATTTTGGATACCAATAAAGGATTTATTACTAGAATTGGTCTGATAACTACTGAGCTGGGTGTGTGCAGGCATGGGTTCATTTACAGCTGGAGCAGAGATCCCCCATCATGCAGTGCTTCCCTGCTCTTCTGGTCCCAGAGTTCCATGCAGTTCTTGCCTTGGAATCTCTGTTCTCCATTCTGTATGCTAATGAGGATGGCTCCCTGTCCCATCTCCTATGCAAATGAGGCTAGGGGAGTTTCCTTAATCCTGTCACGCTTGTCTGGAGGGGTTTAGGTGCGTCTCCCACGGCCTTTTCATTGCTCTTCGTAAGTCTTTCTTCTGATCAGCTTTGGTTCAAGCAGAGGTGGGGGGTGGGGAAGGTCTTTCGTGAGTCAGACAAGCTGGGTACTGCATCCTCGTTTCCCAAGAACACAGAGCTGATAGGTAACCCATATCAGTTAGGGGTCTGATTTTTTTTTTTTTTTTAACCAAGAAAGCTATACCAGTAAAAGCTTCGACTGGTGAGAGGAACCAATTTAAGCTATACTAGTATAAGCACTTGTATATAACTTCATCCACACTAGGTGGTCTTGCCAGTTTAACTATACTGGTATTACTATACCAGCAAAACCTTCCCATTGTAGGCAAAGCCCGACTCTTTTTATTCATGCAAGGAGTTCCATGGATTCAGTGGGACTATATGCAGGTGTAAGATTAGCAGAATCTGTCCTATGTGTTTGTTCAATCTAGGAGAGGTAATGATGGTACATTAGAGGTTCACTTGTTCATCTTATGCACAGTGAAGCAGGTCTATATAGAATTCTTAGATTTAGGACAATGCGTGGGAAGGTTTAATAATTTACAGCATCAGTAACTTTAAAAAAAAATCCTATCCATGCAGATTGAAGAGGAGGTGGGTTACCGTGAAGTTTCCCTTTTAAGGAATGAAGCCAACATAGTTGTGGCCTGTTGTATTTCAATAAAGGCAAGTTCTGCATTATAGACATTGAGCCTTCAACAGCAAAATTCTCACCTGAGTCCCATTTTTGAAAGAGACATAGGCACTTAGGAGCCAAAGTCTCCTTGACTTTCAGTGGAATTGAATTCAATTGTTTGAGACTGTCAGTTGATTTCAGTGGCAGTTAAGTGTCTAAGCAGCTCAAGCACCTAAATCCCCTTGAAATAAATTGAATTCAGCAGGATAGGTGCTTTTCGAAATCCTAGTGGGTGCCTATCTGTATCTGTACCTGTAGGCCTCTAAATACCTTTGATAATCTGGTTTAAGGCCCTTTTGAAAAATTTACTCCAAATCCTTGTATAGGACCCAATCTTGCTCCATTGAAATCAATGGGAGTTTGACTATTGATTTTACTGCAGCAGGATCTGGCCCCTGTTGTGTCCAACAAGTAGAAGCTTCATGTAGGGTTATGCACAACCCATCTGCACTGGGTAGCAGAACATCTCAAGTCCTGTGTGCGCCCTTTCCCTTATTTTCAAGTGTAGAGGGTGAATAAAAGAGGCAGGGCGAGGGCAGAGGATAGCCATGTCTGAGGAGGCAGGGACTTCAGAAGGATATTCAGCCTGCTGCTAAAACTAATTCCTGCTTCCCACCACTCTCACTAATGCAGAATTGGGTTCTGTGGCATTGTCTGGTCTTCATGTCATTTTTTTTTTTTTTACCTTATGCCAGTACTCTCAGTACTTCACACCTGTACTATGTAGGGTCAACCCATAAGGTTATTTCTGAGCACTTTTGTCATCATCAATAATGGAGAAATGTGACAATTATCAGAGGGGTAGTCGTGTTAGTCTGGATCTGTAAAAAGTGACAAAGAGTCCTGTGGCACCTTATAGACTAACAGACGTATCGGAGCATAAGCTTTTGTGGGTGAATACCCACTTTGTCAGACGCATGGAGAAATGTAAAATTTTTTTAGAAATTCTTTCAAACGGTCAATTTCCTGGAAGTTGGAAGAGGGGGAGGAGTAATCTAAGTGACTTAAACTTCCGACTGGCTGACGGGATGGATCGCTCGAAATTTCCCTGTTCTGTTCACTCCCTCTGAAGCATCTGGCACTGGCCACTGTCGGAAGACAGGATACTGGACTAGATGGACCATTGGTCTGACCCACTATGGCCATTCTTATGTTCTAACTCTGCTGTTCAAGAAATCCATTATATAGTGGAATAAACAACATTATGCCTAAAAATTACAATTTTCAGCAACATTTACACTGAATAGCAGCCACACTGAAAGGCAGATATAAACAATGAGATTCAGTGATGACCTTTATCAACTGTAGTGACAGCTATTAATCAGACTGCAAATTCTCATCAGCTCGCTGGACAGAATTCATTAGAGACAAAGATTGCTGTGTTACTTTTGTCTTTGATTGAGGTACGTCCCATTAAAATGAATAGTCATTTACCGGAACAAATCACACGTTTCAAAACAAAAGCCTGGGATTATTATTCACTGATTCGTTTGATGACTAAGATAACATGACTAGAAGACTAGCTAAACCTTATTGTGTTTTGCCTGGAATACAGTGCGGTTCAATTTGTTCTTCCTTTAAGCAAACCAATTTTCTGTTCATTAAATCGGACCCTTTATCAATGGCCTGTTTTGAATATAATAGCAAGATATAGAGCCTTGACAAATGAATGATGGTTTTCTTTTTTAAAATGTGTTTTAGTAGTGCTAGAAACACATAGAAGAAATTAACACAAGATTTTAAGCTTGTTGAACTTTTAGGAAAAAAAGTTTTTCATCACTTACTTCCAGCTACGGAATAGCACTTACAGAGTAACTATGAAGATTTACAGTTAATTAAAGCATTTTGTTTTCATTAGGGTAAGTGTAACCAGGGAAAAAAGAAGTAATAAAAGTTTAGTAGAGATTTCATTAGAGGGAGCAATATAACTCTTGTCAGTTTGTGTTATGGTCTGAGAAATAAGTATTAATTATTAAGTATCAAAGGGGTAGCCGTGTTAGTCTGGATCTGTAAAAGCAACAAAGAAGTGGGTATTCACCCACGAAAGCTCATGCTCCAATACGTCTGTTAGTCTATAAGGTGCCACAGGACTCTTTGTTACTAATTATTAATAAACCTACAGACCCATTTGATTAATAATATACTTCACCTATGTGTTCAAGGTTCTGGAACAGCCTTCCAAGGGGAGCAGTGGGGGCAAAACACCTAACTGGCTTCAAGACTGAGCTTGATAAGTTTATGGAGGGGATGGTATGATGAGACTGCCTACAATGGCATGTAGCCGATCTGCGACTGCTAGCAGCAAATATCTCCAGTGGCCAGTGATGGGACACTAGATGCAGGGCTGGCGCAACCCATTAGGCGACCTAGGCAGTCACCTAGAGCGCTACAATTTGAGGGGTGGCGACCACAGTGGTATTTCGGCGGCGGGACCTTCCGCCCCCTCTCTGGGGGCGGCATTTCAGGGCGGGACCTTCCGCTGCCAAGGGCGGCAGAAAAGCTGGCGGCGCTCCTGACTAGATGGGGAGGGCTCTGAGTTACTACAGAGAATTCTTTCCGAGGTGTCTGACTGGTGGGACTTGCCCACATGCTCAGGGTCTAACTGATTGCCATATTTGGGATTGGAAAGGAATTTTCTCCTGATCAGATTGACAGAGACCCTGCAGGTTTTTCGCTTCCTCTGCAGCATGGGGCACTGGTCACTTGCAGATTTAAATTTATGTAAATGGTGAATTCTCTGTAACTTGAAGTCTTTAAACCATGATTTGAGGACTTCAATAACTCAGTTGGATGTTACGGATCTATGACAGCAGTGGATGGGTGAGGTTCTGTGGCCTGCAATGTGCAGGAGGTCAGACTAAATGATCATGATGGTCCCATCTGGCCTTAAAGTCTCTGAGTCAAGCTTCCAGTTGGGGGTCAAGCTTTAATAACCAATTTACTTAATTAGAAAATATCCTAATATTTTGAATGGTGTATCTGACCACACTTAAAGTTGGCCTGTTGTATTGAATATAATATATAATTGGAAGATCTCGCATGTTGCTTACATAACACGTTGGCTAATATCTGTGTGGCTAAATACCCAATCTGTCTGAATAGTTACCACTGTTTCCCAAATGCCTGGGACAATGAAACGTGGGACTGTTTTTTGTTTTTTTTAAATAACCATCAGGAATTTGGGAAGAATTGCACTGTTAAATTTTCATTTATTATCAGTTGTATCCCTTAGAAGACGCTGAGGCCTGGGGTGCATACACATAGCTGCCATTGATTCCATACAAGGAAGACTTTGGCACATCTGTCTTTCCTAGGTTCTACTATAGCACCTATCACCTTGTATCTAAAGGGCAAGTGCAAGTCCCAGTGAAGTCAGTGGATGGAATCCCATGAATTTAAGGGGAACCCTATGAGCTGCAAATGCCCATTACTTAGGCATTTACCAATATGGAAAAGCTATCAATGTTAGGCTATTGGTACCCCCTTTTATTTCAGCCCAAACAAGAAAAATACATTTCAAGCATGTACTGCAGAGATTTGTAGAAATTACACTTGACAATACAAAATGAGTAAACTAAGGCAATGTAAAGCAAAGCATACAAGTCTATAAATAAGATGTCACAGCCCTAGTTTATCTTTTGTGAATCTTGCGCCTTTTAAATTCTTTTTATTGTGGTACTGATGATGAAAATAGCTGGGGTACATGTTTGTTCTGTAGGCAGCTGATGTGGATTCATGCACTGATAAGAGATTAATTTTTTTCTACTTTATTACCGGTAAATGGGTCATAAGACTTCTTATCTTCTACACTATGCCAATTAAATTGCAATGGTATTTTATTCAAATGGAGGTGATGGGTTGCAGGCAGATATAGAAATATGCTAAGCAACGTTACTTGTACTACACTTCTACCTCGATATAACACTGTCCTCGGGAGCCAAAAAATCTTACCGTGTTATAGGTGAAACCGCATTATATTGAGCTTTGATCCACCGGAGTGTGCAGCCCCGCCTCCCTGGAGCACTGCTTTACCGCGTTATATCTGAATTCGTGTTATATTGGGTCGCGTTATATCGGGGTAGAGGTGTATTAATGTTGTACACTTAAACAATACCTTCTATCCAGAACAGAGGTGCATAGACCAGATGGCTTTTGGATTCAGATTCGATTTAGGTTAGAATTTGAGGCCAGAATAAGGCTAGAGTTTAGATTCAGGTTTGGATTTGACAGTCTTGGAATCTTGTGAGCTGTTCTCATAAGACTTTGCCCCAAGCTGGTAGAATTCTCATGAGACTACCTGATCACATTGGGCTGAAATCTCTTAAATGCGGCTGCATCCAAAACGAAAAGAGGCTCCACTTGGCCCAGGCTAGGGTTTAAATTAGTGAAAGGAGGTGAGAGAACAATCAGCTCCCTTCCTCCCCAAGCTAGTCAATGAGTGGCTAGAAACTCTGAAGGGGAGGGGCACCCTGCAACCCCTCAGCATGTATTCTCCTCCCCATTCAACTGGGACTGTCCCAGTCACTGCTGGCTCGATCAATTTTCCCACCTGTTGAGGCAGGTGTGTGGCATTTTAAGACAGGAAATGAAGAATTTTTTCCCTAATTGGAACTGGAAGGGGGAATTTAGGCAGCTAGAATTTAATAGCTCAAGTTCTTAATTCAGCTAGGTCTGAAAACTGTCATGGGATCTTTTAATGACAAAGTGGTCAGGACCTCAGTTTTAGGTTTTATTTGAAAGATGCTGTCTCCAGCCAGCGGCGGCTCCAGGCACCAGCGCTCCAAGTGCGTGCATGGGGCGGCAAGCCACGGGGGGCACCCTGTCGGTCCCTGCGAGGGCAGCAGTCAGGCAGCCTTCGGCATGCCTGCGGGAGGTCCCCCGGTCCCGCGGATTCGGCGGCAATTTGGTGGCGGGCCCGGGGGCGGCAAAAAAGCTAGAGCTGCTCCTGTCTCCAGCAGCATGCTCTTCTGGAATGCAAGGACATTACTGACTCTAGAGAAGAGATCCACCTTCAAACACCCCTTTGTGCAGTACCAAGATTTTCCCTGGTGTTCACCCATCAAAGTACTGATCAAGCCCAACCCTCATCTAAAGGGCCCTCACAAACCTCACCACCTTCCTGTCATGGCTTTGACCTGGCTTTTTATAAGATAAACATATAGTGCTCTTCCTCTTGCTCTGTGCATGTGTATATGTATATAATTAAAAAATCTGAACGAAAACACTCCCTTGCACACACTTCTCCCGCGGAGAGAGGATGAGAGAACAGAAACATCACAGATGTTAGTCATGTTACTTAATGCACTTCTGGAAAGAACTCAGAGACAACAGTCATGAGCAGGTTTTTAGAATCTATACAGAATAGATTAGAATAAGTGTGGTATAAGAACAATAAATAGAATAGAAAACAGCAGGGTTTTTTTGGCACAAATCCATAGTAGTTCTATGTAAATAAGCAACTTCACTGGCTAAAATCTGTCCAATTTCCTTAATGTTCTTTTTTCTTTTTCCTGCAGATAAAGAATTCATTTATAGAAACCAGAATGGCACTGTGATCCTGCAGAATGTTGAAACAAACAATTCAATGGTATTAATAGAAAACAAAAAAATCGTAAGTATCTTCTTTAATAAACAGGATAATTTCACAGTTTTCTTGCATTCAGGCCAATAAAGTAGAAAATGACATTTCATTTTCAACTTCATGTATTGCCAAGCAGAATACTATGGACTAAGCAACTACAGATAATGTGAAATGGAATCTGTGCTTTCTTTGTTAAGCCAGAAGCTCAGTTTCCTTCTGTGTGCAGAAAACTCTCTACTACAGGTATTTGACGCAAGCCTTGCATATCATATGTCATTGAAAGAGAAATACCTTAGGCTTTTACACAGTTACTTTACAGAACATTGCAATGATGTATTTATAATTTGCTTTACACTGCTAGGACTTATTCTCTCCCCCTCCCCCTCCCCAACACACACACACAGCACAAATATTTCTTCAAACACTTGGGAGATGCTGATTTCGTTTGCACAAAGTTTGAATTGTAATGAAATTATAAAAAGAAATTTTGTTTAAAACATCTGGAGCAATGTAATGGGGTTACTGCATGTCGGGTTACAGGGAAAAATTGAATGGGTTATTGGAATAAGGTGTTAGTAAGGGGTTCCTGTAGTAAGTTGAGAGAACCGACTGACGCGTAAGACAGCGTTGTATCTATGCAGAAGATAATGAAAACATTTTGTAACATTAAATCATATACCAAATAAACACAACGTGATGACGAAGCTAACATGTTAAATACCAGAATATTACCAACATTTGCTGTAAAAATGCATAGATCAAGTTTGTAAAAACCAATTGCCTGACATAAAAAGTACTCTTGTAGTTACAGTAGTAATGAAAGATGAACCCCATTCTCTTTCTGAAATTAATGCTCATGTATTTGAGCTGAAGACATTCTGGATGAGAAGCTAATGCTGCAAATTAATATCATACACTACTCCACTATAGACAAGAGATCCCTATCACTTTGGACAACGTGTTCGGCCTATCTCATCTCTACAGTGCACTCTGGTTCAGATCATTCCCACATAACTGTATCCATCACGGGGACACCAGAGGCATTTAAACACCTCAGTCAGGAACATGATATAAATACCTATCTAGACTAGGGTGAAAAGTGCAGAAGACCTCAAAACCCAATATTGTATTGAAGGGAGCAGAGCTGAATATCAGTGGTATATTGCCTCCTTCTCTGATGCTGTGAAAGCCCTTCTGGAGATATAACCCTGATAGGATTAACTCTTCTAGTCATTCATCCCCTCCTGCTGAGTTTTTGAGGCCAGGCAAGGATGAGGGGAGACAGCAGCAATGCTCTAGATGAAGTTGCCCTGGAAGGCAGACAGCAAGGTGGCTTGGGGGATATTGCTGAGGGTCTGATTCTCTGTGCAGATGCCCGAGTCCTCTGCTAATGCACCCAGATATGTAGAATTTCTCCCTTTTGCTGCACCTGAATCCCTTCAGAAAAGACTATGTAGCAGAAAGCAGAAAAGGATGTAGGGGTTACAGTGGACAAGAAGCTGGATATGCGTCAACAGCGTGCCCTTGTTGCCAAGAAGGCTAATGGCATTTTGGGCTGTATAAGTAGGGGCATTGCCAGAAGATCAAGGGACATGATCATTCCTCACTATTCAATAT
Organism: Emys orbicularis; assembly: GCF_028017835.1. Lineage (NCBI taxonomy): Eukaryota > Metazoa > Chordata > Testudines > Emydidae > Emys > Emys orbicularis. The sequence continues at coordinate 281,115,780 of NC_088684.1, read as the reverse complement.
TGGTGAAGCCTCATCTGAAGTACTGTGTCCAGTTTTGGGCCCCACACTACAAGAAGGATGTGGAAAAATTGGAAAGAGTCCAGCGGAGGGCAACAAAGCACATGACTTATGAGGAGAGGCTGAGGGAACTGGGATTGTTTAGTCTGCAGAAGAGAAGAATGAGGGGGGATTTGATAGCTGCTTTCAACTACCTGAAGGGGGGTTCCAAAGAGGATGGATCTAGGCTGGTCTCAGTGGTACCAGATGACAGAACAAGGAGTAATGGTCTCAAGTTGCAGTGGGGGAGGTTTAGGTTGGATATTAGGAAAAACGTTTTCAGTAGGAGGATGGTGAAGCACTGGAATGGGTTACCTAGGGAGGTTGTGGAATCTCCTTCCTTGGAGGTTTTTAAGGTCAGGCTTGACAAAGCCCTGGCTGGGATGATTTAGTTGGGGACTGGTCCTGCTTTGAGCAGGGGGTTGGACTAGATGACCTCCTGAGGTCCCTTCCAACCCTGATATTCTATGATTCTGTGAAAGCATGCTGCCTCAAAGCTAAATGTTTATTACCTAACGTTGCCCCCCTATATTGGAGGGATTGGGCCTTCTCTTACCCATATGCGCCATCCTCCCAATGCTAAGCCATTTTGCTCTAAGTTGCACTGACTGGAAACGTCCATCAAGAGGCCATTTTGCCAGCCAACAATCGCATTCCCATATGCAGGGGAATCCCCCCATGGCTGGTAGAGCTGCTTTTTTGCCTGCTTTGCAGGGCTGGAATGGTGCAAAGCACTGTCAAAGAATCCACTGTCCTTTGACTGCAAACTTTTGTTCCTCTAAGTTTTGGTGCAGTCAAAGGTTCTTCTCCTTCCAAGATCCCAGAAATATGTCTGGTCGCAAAAACAGAACAAAGCTAAGGTAAGTTTAACATAATTGTCTAACAGCTGTTAAAAAGAGCTCTGGAAATTGTGGACTGAAAAAAAAAAAACCCACAAGAAAGCCTTGTTCAGAAACCTGTTTGGCTTCAAGAAAATACTAAAACCACATTCCATATTGACTTCATGTGGCAGTAATCTCATTTCCCTCATACATAGTTCTAGCAGTGTCAATGTTTTAAATATGCCTAAAAGATCTGCCTAAAAGCAATACTGAGGTACTGTCTTCAAGCTTTTTATCATTGTGCTATATCCAGCTTTAAAGACCACATGTTTTCATTTTACCTTCACACCTTGCTACGCCTCCGAGGCTGTACTGTTTTACCATAACTTTGTCCACAAGCAGACGCTGCATAGCTAATTACATCAATGACTGATTCCCTGGCACCTTTACAAAGTGAGACACGCACATTCAGTTGAACCACAGAAATTCATGTCAGGAAGCTAAAAAGGGGAGAATAAATCAAACACATCTGCCTTCAGCACATACCACTAGTGACCTGATGTGTATTTTAGACCTGTGGAATTAGGGTCTAGTCGTGGTTTTCATATTTTCAGCTTGCAAGAAAGCCCATAGTCATCCAGCTATTTCTTTGTTTAGTAGTTCAGCTCTATAATACAGCAAATATTTCATGCTTTCCTCCTAGGAAATCCCCAGGGTTTTTTTCCGTATTCATTTCCCACCAGCCTCAAAGGCCACATGCTGAGGTGCCTCTGTTCCCTGGCAATGACTGTTGAATGGAAGTTTCTCCAGAACCTATGGGTTGTGCCTTTCGGGTCAGTGCGGAGCACTGTCACACAGTATATGCTCCCTCTAATATGGCCTAAGAGCCCCATCAGCCCATGAACAGACTGAGGCTCGTTGTCATCCATTCTCTGCATGACAGCACCACGTGTTGGATCTAGGCCAGCAGGCTGTCTCTGTTGAATACTTTCTGCCAACTGTATATAATAATTGTTCCTATAACTGCTCTATGCTGTTTTTCCCCACAGAGAGCATCAGCTGTGCTCTGTATAGAGGAATTGACTAGATTCCTTTAATAGCTGACTTTTCTTAGCTGAATTCATGAGTTTTATTTTCTGTGGCTTCAAATAGCCTTTCACTGTCTGCTCTGTATTCCATTGGTTCTTAGTTTTTGACCATACCATAAAAGAAAGATAGTCTCCAGACTAGCCCTCCTTCCAACTCCCCAGCCCCCTACTACTTTGTTTCCCCCCCCCAAAAAAAATATTTAATTCTGCAGATTTCCAACGTGGGTTCTCCAGCCCAATTGATGGCAGTCCATGGACCTGGTATGAGAACCCCTGCTCTACCTTATTCAGATGTTACAATAACACTATGACTTACAATAACTCTTGATGGTAAGGTATGCAGGACCTCACACAATATTCTGAATGTGTCCTCCTTTGTTTGGCACTAGAAGATCTTCCTCTCTGTTACATTGGGACCCTGTCTCTAAACACTGCAGAGCTGTCTTCACTTTCTCTTTACTGCTCCTCGTGCTGGAGATTTTAGATCTGTTCTTTGGGGAACAGTCTTTTCTCATGTACTGTTTTATCATGTAGTCACTGAAGGAACATCTCATTTTTGGTTGTTTTTTCTTTGTCTCACTACCGTAAACTGTACGGTATAAGCATCGTATCTGCCTATGCTTCTATACTGCCTAGTTTGTCATGGATTTTATTATCCATCTTGTTTACATTGACTTATTCCTTCAATCCTATCCACCCAGTTCTTTCATCCTAGTCTTGTGTCAGAGCAACTTTCATTGTCTTGGCACAGATTCCTTCCTTCGCATTATTAATATATCAGCAAACAAAATCTGTCTTTGTTTTGCCTGGCACACTCCTACAGGCACCCCTCCAGTCTAAACCGCTTTCACTGCCCTCTGCCTTTGGATAGCTCGTCTGATTCTTAATGCACTCGTGCAACTCGAACCCGCTCGCTGACCTTGTGAAGGACTCTTTTGTGTGATACCGTCCGCTTGCACTATGTCCAAGATCCTACTTCATTGTGTTTCTTGGTAATCTCTCAAAAAATTCCGTCCAATTTGTTATGTGGAAGAAAAGGATTTAAAAGCAAGAGGATGAAAGGCATATTAGAGTGACCTCTCTTTGGCCTTGGCAGTGTTGGAGCTGGCACTGCATATTAAAACACAGAGGAAAGGGGAAGGGACATCTGCACTATACAAATTAGAAGCAGAGGAGGGAAGAGACATCGCCAGACAAGTATCAGGAGCTGCTGTATATTAATGGTAATGCTAGGGCTAATTTTAGGCTCAGCCCTCAGGAAAGGCTGACGCATAAACTACATCACCCCAGAACCAATCTTGGGAGACATGGTGACTCAGAGATCCCTGTGAGGGACAATCCCGACCCTGATTGTGCCTTGCTCTCACTAGGGGTGGGTGGCGGTAGTGCTTTATGGTTGGCCTATCCCAGCAGTGATTTACTATTCCCCCACCCCTATTTGGTGGCTCAAATACCTCGGCCAGTGACTGGGGAGAATTGGGTGGAACCAAGGCTTCTCCCATGTCCCATTGCTTCTCATTCACTTCCTGCCCTTCAGCTACAGGAAGAAGTAAACCAATAAGTAGGCCTGTTTACTCCTACGCTGTCAGGCCCGAGATAGTCTGCATAGGCATGCAAGGGGGGTGCTTACTCCATGGGGCAGGCACATAGCCCAAGTCACAATGTAGCTTTTATGCAGCACCAACAGTGTGCTAGGCATGTCCCAGGTATAGAAGATGGCAGGGGTTACTGCCTCAGGAGCTTACACACTAAGGAGAAGACAACAACACAGGCTCAGCCACTGAGGGGAAGAGAAGAACGGAGTCCTCTCCAATTTTTACTAGCCTGTGTTTTCTGTCCCCATCCTGACATTCATTCGCACCGAGTTCCCACCTCATCAGCTTTTTGCATAGGACTACACCTATGTGGCACTGTAGATGGACATTAGTGTGAGGGAAGGAAATGAGCAGGGGAGAAAAACACGTGAGTGAGACCTGGTGCTGAGTCTCCACGGGGTGTGCAGGTGTAAGGGGACATGCACAGCTGTGTATGATCTGTTCACCTTTTTATCAAGACAAAGTAGGATTTACAAGTGTCTTCTAAAAAAATGAATTCAGACAATACTTCCCTCCCTCCCCCCATGACGAGCATGAAAATAGTTTGATATATGAGGCTTTAGAACTACAAAATCACTTGTATTTTAACATCTGATTATTTTTTTAGGTCTCCTTAAAGGCCATTCGCTATGAGGTGTCACCTGATCGGGAGTATGCGCTTTACGCATTTGACGTCGAACCAGTAAGTACATTGATTTCATTGGCAATAGACAATTAATCACTTTTCCCACTTTGATTCTGATACAATATTTAACTTCATTCATCATTATAAAACAAACAAAGAAAGAAAAGCCCCCTCACTGCCATAAAATATATTCTCCAAGTGTGTGTCACTGCAATCTAATAGAGCAGAAAGGTATAAATAACACCATGGGGTAACACTGTCAATGCTAGAGTTTTATAAGGTTTGGGAGGAAGATTGTAAGGATATGTCTTTGCTACAAGGATTTCTGTTCCCCTTTAGTGTAATTCTTTTCCATGACTCCTTCCTCAAGTCACCCCATACATTTCTTCCTAGGAGCAAAAAGCAACTGTCCGTATCTCCCACAACTGAAAGAATACATTAATTATAGCGTCACTGTTCCCAGTGCTGCAGTTAAGGTTGAGCTATCACTTTCATTATAAAGCCCTTTTTTCAGAGATTTATACATAAATCATCCATAAAAATTCACCTCTCGCAGCTACTAAATTTTAGATTAGGGCTATTTTTTTTTCAAGTTAAAAAGAGAAAAACTGTAGTTTGGTCACTTTTAAATGATCATTAAATAAGAGGAAATGAGACATTGCCGGGCTGCGGATGTTCTTTTTGGGCTTCCATAATGTTTCGTTTTCCTTTTAAATCTTGTATGTATAAAATCTGAAAGTTCTGAATGATGGGTGTGTAGTCCTATCTGGGGGATGCTATAAACCACACATGTTTTGCTTTCAGAGTTTACAGTAGCACCAGAAACTCACAGTGGAAATCATTCACTCTGCCTGTTGTGGAGGGGTGGTTGTTTTTTCCTGTATAATGACGTAATTACCCAAAGGGCCAGCACATTTCTGCTGCTTTACTAGAGGTTGTAGTCCCGGTTCTCATTTTGCTTACTCCAATATCTTCACTGGAGTTATTCCTAATCCCCAGTGGGGTAAGGAACAGGAGAATCTTGCCTGGTGCTGTTAGATAAAGGTCAGGTAAAATTGTGGTGGAATCTTTGAGGGTGATTTTAAAGGCTGCTTGATGTGGGAGGCTGCCTACTGGAAAATGGTCCTTAGTGCATATGTCACCATATGCTACTTTAAAACCCTTCTTAATGTACATTTCCACAGAAGGTTAGCGCAGTTCAGAGTGAGCCGTTCCAGACTTTGGAAGGCAATACAACTTTTTTAAATTAAAAAATACTGACACAGTGAAGACTGCCTAATGCTACGCTTACCCACGCAAGCAGAATCTGCCCCTGAGAATCCCCTGACCGTGTCTCTGATAATTATGACAGACATGGAGGAAAGGAGTGGATTAGATACTGCCAGTAAAAATGCTGGGCCCACATTGTCCGCTTCCGGGGTTAAACAGCACAAAAAAGCTCAGGGGGAGAAAACTCCCAAGATGTGTCTCGGTTTTCTCCAAATTCTTCTGAGAGTGAGGGTGGGGTTTGCATCCCTGCATAAGAAGCAGCAAAGCCAAAAGATCCCCATTCCCCTGAAATCTGCACAGACCTCAGAAGATATACAAGAGGCCAGGATCCTTTTACACAGTAGCTCTGCGACTCTACACCAGTTCAGGGGCCCTTGCGGATCAAACCAGGTTCCCTGTTTTCAGCAGAATTCCTGTTGCAAGGGAGAGGCAAGGTGCGTTCTTTCCACTGGCCCCTCCCCTCTCCACACTTGCAATCTCAGATCCATGAAGGGTTCTTAATAGGCTCCCAGGCAGGAGTTTTGACAGTGGTGTGGAGGTGGAGAACCCTTCCCAGGGATGGATGGTTGGATGGATGGAGGATTCTGTCCACATGCAGAAGTAAGGAGCACCATCTCTTCATGGTTTGCGCTCCCTCCTGATGCCTCATGCCATCAGAAAAGAAAAATGGTAGGTTTAAGGATGGAGAGTCACTCTTTGCAAAGATATCAGAATGTTTCACACTTGTGATTTTACAGCCATTTGTATGTAATCTGTATCTCTGCTTTTACTGCCATGGTCCCTGTTTACAAACCTGGACACTTAAGTTAGGATGCTCCTTTCTAAATCTGAAAGTTCAAATGAGTTTTTAGGCATCACAAGCAGTTATTTGGGCATCTGGTACCACTGAGACCAGTCTAGATCCATCCTCTTTGGAACCCCCTTTCAGGTAGTTGAAAGCAGCTATCAAATCCGCCCTCATTCTTCTCTTCTGCAGACTAAATAATCCCAGTTCCCTCAGCCTCTCCTCATAAGTCATGTGCTCCAGCCCCCTAATCATTTTTGTTGCCCTCCGCTGGACTCTTTCCAATTTTTCCACATCCTTCTTGTAGTGTGGGGCCCAAAACTGGACACAGTACTCCAGATGAGGCCTCACCAATGCTGAATAGAGGGGAATGATCACGTCCCTCGATCTGACAATGCTCCTACTTATACATCCCAAAATGCCATTAGCCTTCTTGGCAACAAGGGCACACTGTTGACTCATATCCAGCTTCTCGTGCACTGTAACCCATAGGTCCTTTTCTGCAGAACTTCTACCTAGCCACTCAGTCCCTAGGCTGTAGCAGTGCACGGGATTCTTCCTTCCTAAGTGCAGGACTCTGCACTTGTCCTTGTTGAACCTCATCAGATTTCTTTTGGCCCAATCCTCTAATTTGTCTAGGTCCCTCTGTATTCTATCCCTACCCTCCAGCGTATCTACCACCCCTCCCAGTTTAGTGTCATCTGCAAGATTGCTGAGGGTGCAGTCCACACCATCCTCCAGATCATTAATAAAGATATTAAACAAAACCGGCCCCAGGACCGACCGTTGGGGCACTCTGCTTGATACCGGCTGCCAATTAGACATGGAGCCATTGATCACTACCCGTTGAGCCCATGATCTAGCCAGCTTTCTATCCACCTTATAGTCCATTAATCCAGCCCATACTTCTTTAACTTGCTGGCAAGAATACTGAGGGAGACCATATCAAAAGCTTTGCTAAAGTCAAGGAATAACACGTCCACTGCTTTCCCCTCATCCACAGAGCCAGTTATCTCATCATAGAAAGCAATTAGGTTAGTCAGGCATGACTTACCCTGGGTGAATCCATGCTGACTGTTCCTGATCACTTTCCTCTCCTCAAAGTGCTTCAAAATTGATTCCTTGAGGACCTGCTCCATGATTTTTCCAGGGACTGAGGTGAGGCTGACTGGCCTGTAGTTCCCCGGATCCTCCTCCTCCCCTTTTTTAAAGATGGGCACCACATTAGCCTTTTTCCAGTCATCCGGGACCTCCCCCGATCGCCATGAGTTTTCAAAGATAATGGCCAATGGCTCTGCAATCACATCCGCCAACTCCTTTAGCACCCTTGGATGCAGCGCATCTGGCCCCATGGACTTGTGCTCGTCCAGTTTTTCTAAATAGTCCTGAACCACTTATTTCTCCACAGAGGGCTGGTCACCTCCTCCCCATACTGTGTTGCCCAGTGCAGTAGTCTGGGAGCTGACCTTGTTCGTGAAGACAGAGGCAAAAAAAGCATTGAATACATTAGCTTTTTCCACATCTTCTGTCACTAGCTTGCCTCCCCCATTCAGTAAGGGGCCCACACTTTCTCTGACCACCTTCTTGTTGCTAACATACCTGTAGAAACCCTTCTTGTTACTCTTAACATCCCTTGCTAGCTGCAACACCAAGTGTTATTTGGCCTTCCTGATTTCACTCCTGCATGCCTGAGCAATATTTTTATACTCCTCCCTGGTCATTTGTCCAATCTTCCACTTCTTGTAAGCTTCTTTTTTGTGTTTAAGATCAGCAAGGATTTCACTGTTAAGCCAAGCTGGTCGCCTGCCATATTTACTATTCTTTCTACACATCAGGATGGTTTGTTTCTGCAACCTCAATAAGGATTCTTTAAAATACAGCCAGCTCTCCTGGACTCCTTTCCCCCTCATGTTATTCTCCCAGGAGATCCTGCCCATCAGTTCCCTGAGAGAGTCAAAGTCTGCTTTTCTGAAGTCCAAGGTCCGTATTCTGCTGCTCTCCTTTCTTCCTTGTGTCAGGATCCTGAACTCGACCATCTCATGGTCACTGCCTCCCACGTTCCCACTCTTGAGTAATGTTCCCATAAACCATGTTTGTGGCTCCTTGATTAGCAGAATGTAGCTAACTATTCAATTAATTATCCAGATTTATTGTCATTTTATATACCGAGTGCAATTGTAAATGACTGCACATATTAGTAAACTTTTCTCACTTAGTGTCTTAGGATCAGATGAAATTAAAATTGTGTTGGTTTCTGTAATGCAAAAGCTCCAAGTAATTGATTCCTGGGGTTTTTGGTGGTTGTTTGTGATGCAAAAGTCAAAAAGGAAATTTCAGTGGAACTGTTAGAAACATTTTCATCATATTTCAGTTTAAATCTACAAAGCTTTTCAAATCAGAATTTTACTTATACATATATAATCACTTAGTATTTGAAAATTACTAGGTTATTCTTTATATTTTTCATCATTAGTGTATGATACAGTACATTTTAGATATATGTTTTGTATATATAATTTTATATATATATATTATTCTTTTTTTCAGTATTATTTATATCTATCTCAATATATTTCATTAAAACTGTATCTATAATTTTAATATTGAGAGATGTCTCTTATTTTAATACTAAATTTGAACAAAGGCCAAAATAGAAAAATGCAGTATATTATTAAACAGTGATAAAATATATATTCATATGTAAGAAGATACTGCAAACAAAATCAGTTACCATAAAAAGTGCTGGTAATCAGGAATATTGGATTGAATCCAGTTTAATGATTGTAGGATTAGAGGAATCTTAAAAAGTAAAGGTATTTTTTTCTGGTCCAGACAAGAATTTCTCTACAGTCTTGGTTCTGGTCAGGCACTGATGACAGTGTTGCTATATGGTAGCCCTGAATTGGCAGATAAATATTGTGCTAAGAAAATAGAAGTAACCAACATGCATGTTTCATGCTGTATCACCTCATCATCTCAGTGGAGTAAAAACCATAGTGGAATACTTGACATGTATTTCTGATTGAGACATTTGAATGACAGACATGGGAACCATTGTCTATATATTTGGATATAGATATTAGGTTGGTCGGATTGCATCAGTTTCTATTGTAATACTGTTTTTGGTTGCTCATGTTTATGAATCTTTCACCTTTGAGGCTACAGTTTTCTGTGTAGAGATTTTTATTTTTAAGTTTATGCAAAAAAGGTTTACACTTTTCTCATTCTGTAAAAAAAAAAATTAAAAAATTCTTGCAACTTTAACAATGCTAGAGTCAAAATGGCTGGGATTTAGAAGTTAGAGTTTGACATGGAAAAGGTCACCATTGTGCATGTTTTATTCTAGACGAATTTGGTTTTGCATTGACCGGCTTACGGGAAGACTTGGCAGAATTTGATTTTTATTTGTTGATAATTTCAACAGATCATATCTATGTGTATTTGTAAGCATTTTTTTATTTTTATTGATTTAAGTTTTCTCCATGGTAGGAAGGTCACAGAATGGGGGTGGGTGGGGGTAAGTGTCAGACAATAATTATTTAATGACCATAGATGTTGAGATTCAAAAAGATAAAAGCTTTATAACTGTTAAAACACAAATTGTCAACATCACGTCAAAATATACAAAGTAAATATCCTTAAATGAAACTAATAAGTTCTCAAGCAGCACGTATCTTATTTTGCCTATCTATAAATTTTAATTATTATTCATGGAAATATTTTTTCATCAGTTTGTTTGTGTGCAGTGAAATCTATGTTTATCGACATTTACAGATAAAAATCTAATCCTAATTGCAAAATAGTGCTGAGCATGCTCAGTAGATTTTATTCTGCTTGCTCAGTAAGTGCTCAGCTAAGGAAATGTACGCAGCTAAGTTAACTTTATAATTAGGGTCATCACCTGGGACCATGACTGAATCAAGGTGCACAGAGCAGAACCTTGACCTCATCCCCTGCACTCCATCTGAGGTTGTAAATGAGCAGGGATAAAGCCAGGGCAGTAGTAGACCTTGTGAGATGCACAGAGGCTGAGTTAAAGGTACACTGCACCAGATCCTCAACCCTGGTTAAGTCCTGTTGGTACTGATCCAGTTTAAAGCTGCCTCAATCGGGCAGCCTGTATTGTATTGTAATATGACAGGAGCAGAGTTATGTCACTAATTTCCTGACTCTTGAGCACTTAACCTTGCAACCTCAGTGAAGCTTTTTGTATAGGATAGAGGCAGGGCCGGTGCAAGGAAGTTTCGCGCCCTAGGCGAAACTTCCACCTTGCGCCCCCTCCCCAGCCCTGCGGCAGCTCCCCCCCCCCCCGGGGAGCCGTGCGGCAGCTCCCCACCCCAGCTCACCTCTGCTCCGCCTCCTCCCCAAGCACGCCGCCCCCGCTCTAATTCTCCTCCCCTCCCAGGCTTGTGGCGCCAAACAGCTGATTGGCGCCGCAAGCCTGGGAGGCGGGAGAAGTGGAGCGGCGACCGCGCACTCGGGGAGGAATGCTGTAAAAAAAAAATTGGGGGCACCGCTTTTTGGCGCCCCCAAATCTTGGCGCCCTAGGCAACCGCCTAGTTCGCCTTAATGGTAGCACCGGCCCTGGATAGAGGTAATATATTTGCTAGAGATGAGAGGAGCAGGTGGTGTTTGTATCCTGGATTAAATTTAGATTAGAGTTTGGTTGTCTTAGCACCAAAATTTAAAAACACCACCATTTGAAACTTTGGCATTATTTCAGCTAGGAAAGCCCCTTTGTGTTTGGTTCTGACCTGGAACTAAAACTGTAGGATGTCAGTCGGGTGATCAGATACAAAGGCCGTAGCCCCCTGGAATTCAACGGGGTTTGGATAGAAGGGGATATACTCATTAGCATGCTGGCTTTTCTTTGGGGTTCCTCTTTCTTAAAATGTGCCTGGATTCTAGCCACAAAGTTCAGTGCCTCCGAAATGCATAGGCATATGATGTTTGTGCCATAGCACTTTGATGTTAAATACATCAAATCTCAAGGCCAGCTCAGCAGATTTATGCTCTGGCAGGAGGCCATACTTGGATCATGGGTGTCAGGAAAGGGCACTCTTCTTCACCATTTCTTTCTGCATGTTGTCCGCCCCCACTTGCCAGCTGTACTCCCGGAACACGCTCCTGAAGAGCTGACACTGCAGTCTATTGAACTGACCCTGCTCCATTCAGGTTGGGCATGTGCCACTCATGCAAGTTATAATGATTTGAACGTCTGCAACGCCTGTCTTCAGAGAATCTCAAAGGGTCCTGCTGGGTTTTGATTTCCACTCGAACTGCATGCCCAGCATGTTTATGGATAATATAGCTTTTAGTGACTGACTTTTAAAATATCCTGGCAAACAGACAGCTTTTCTGTATTCTGTCCCATATCCATAGCTTTTTGGATATAAAGAATAATAATTAAAAAAAATAAACCATAGTCTTGTGCAAGTTCTTCTGGTAATCTGAATAACCAGTGGAGTTTGTATAATTGGTAGTAAAAGAACTAGAGGAAAGTAAATGAGGAGAAAAGTGGTTTTGCTGAGTGACACAATGAGATATTAAATAGAGAATACTTAATTGCTTTTGTTATGAATGGCTATTATTGTAATGTGGCAGCAAGGGGAAAAAAATTGCCCAGATCCTTTTTAAAGCTATTTGTTCTTCATTTCCAATTTAGCAGTCCATTACTGTTTGTGAGCTAGTTAAGAACAATAATATCCAGGGAATCCAAGCTGATTAATATGGACCAAACTACTAGAGTTTTCTGCACAACAATTAGGACTTAGGGACTTTTATGGCTGGTACAACAGACACTATTATCTATTTTGCAGCTAAAGCAGTTCATTTTATATTGCTGAAAACTATAAAGAATTAATCATTGTTATAATTAGAGCTGGTCCAACTGTTGAGAATAGTTTATTTGGTGAATTCAGCCTTTTGTTCTGTTTTCAAGGTGTCATAGAGCCCAGGATGATTTACAAAGTTTTTGTTTGTGTGTTTAATTTAGCATTGCATGACAAAAAGTTTGTGAACAAATGCCAGCTCCTACAGGCTACTCACAAACTGTTGCACTTAGTCAATTCCAAACAGTAAATAACTATGTAAATAGCTTTACTGGTCACGTGGTATTCCTTCTGTGGAGCCATGACTGACCAAAGCACTTAAGCACATGCTGAACTTCAAGCACAAGCAGACTTCAGCATGTGCTTTGCTCATTCTGGGCCTAGATGATTTAATTTTATAAACTACTTCTATGTCCACCCAGGAAAAAAAACTAGGCCATTTTGCTATTCAATGAATTTTGTTTCTTGATTAAATAAATCTCAGCTTTGGGTCTAGAACTTGTGAAAAATTATGCCAACAAAACCGCACTCACATGAATATTTTCCAGGCCTAGATTTGTGCTTTTGACTCCAATCACACACTTATCCTACTTTAAATAAACATTTAAAAATTAATTGTTGCCTTCAAAGCACTAATGTTTATGGAAGGATGGATCCTCCTGTCGCATTGGTGGATGTGTGTTCAGCTAGTGCTGACTTGAGTTCTGGGTGTGTTTGTTTTTATGGCTTCTCACATGGGAAGCGAGTCCAATTCGGATTTGAAAATGGGGTTGCATGTCTTGCAAATGTAGTCGTCGTTGGGGAGTGGGTTTAAGGCGTTGGCCTTACAAAATGCTTTCTTCTCCTGCAGACACCTCACACATCCCTCCTCAACAGCGTCTGGGTCTGTCCAGTGCAACAAGTTCCCAGGTTCTAATTTCTATCTTTCATGCTTTTCATGGTCTTCAAGGTGTCTTTATATCTGAGGATGGGTTGACCCTTAGTGTGGGTTCCTGTGCTCACTTGGCTGTAGAGCACCTCTTTCAGTATATGGGAGATCTCCATGCGGACCCCATGTCTGACCCAGTGAAGCTAAGCCCTGATGAGCACACTCTTGATGCCAGGGATTTGGCACCTCTCAAGGATCCAGTATGGGGGATCCTGTGCTGCCACTTGGTGTTGTAGGTGGATCTTAGCCAGTGAGGATGGAAGCTCTCCAGCTGTTTGATGTGGCGTCGGTAGAGCATCCGTGTCTCGCAGCCATAGAGGAGCGAGCTGAGCACTACAGCGAGGTAGATCTTTATCTTGGTTCTGAGGCAGACTCCATGCTCCCTCCAGAGCCTGGCCTTTGCTAAGCACTGAGTGATCTCATCATCTAACAGGGTGTTGCTGCAAAGTATGCTACCCCCGTAGAAGAATTTCCTGACCTATTTAAGTGGTGTGTTGTCATTTTTGACAATGGGTTAGTGGTGCTCGTGATGCTGGTGGCCTGGTGCTGACTGGTGCATGACCTCCATCTTTTTCAGGCTGACTGTGAAACCAAAGCATTTTGAGGCATAGGCAAAGTGGTCCATGATAAATTGATTGTCTTGAGCATGTGTGCAATGAAGACAGAGTCATCAGCAAACAGGAGCTCTCTTAATAGCTGTTCGTTTACCTTAGTGTGGGCCCGGAGTCACTGTAGATTGAATAGACGCCCATCCAATCTGAACCAGATGTATACACCTCTATCAAAGTCCTGGAATGCAAATAAAAGCATGGCTAAAAAGACAATGACAAAGAGGACTGGAGCCATTATGCATCCTTGTTCAGTGACATTGGTGATACAGAAGGCTTCTGATGAGTTACCACACTCCATCACCCTGGCTATCCTGCCATTGTGAAATGAATGGATGATAGCATTCGTCTTCTTTGCACAGCCAAATTTATGAAGGAGTTTCCATAGGCCCTCACAATTCACCATCTCAAAGGCCTTTGTCAAGTCAACAAACACCATGTACACGTCCTTGTTCTGTTCACAAAGTCATGTCCAGGGTGCCACAGCCAGCATGAAAGCCACACTGTGACTCTGGATATATCGAGTTCACCAGGCGAGAGACAAGCCTGTTGAGGACAACCCGTGCAAGGATCTTCTCCACTATAGACAGCAGTCAGAGTCCGTGATGATTTTCACAGCTAGATATGCTTTTCTTCCTTTCGTATAGATGGACTGTGAAAGCATCCTTAAGGGCACTATACCCTGTTCCTATATAGTCTTGAAAAAACTGGTGAGTTTTCTGACCAGGTGTGCACCTCTCTTCAGGTGGAATACCATCAAGGCCTGCAGACATGCCTGTGGACAGAGGCTTAATGGCTTTAGTATCCTCATCTAAAGGGGCCGTTGACAGCTCCTCCAGGACAGGATGCTGCAGGTGTGAGTTAGTGACTTCATCGGACGTAGTGTCTTGACGGTTCAGGAGACTATCAAAGTGCTCTTCCCACAGAGAGAATATTGTCTTTGTCTGTGAGAAGCCAGTTACCATCTACTGTGAGGACAGGGGCTGTACCATTGGATTTGGTGCCATACACAGCACAGAGACCTTCATGGAATTCCTTCATGTCATCTTGTCAGCTGCTTCTTGCAGTCCTGCAGCCTTCTCTTCCCATCAGTGGTTCTTCATTAGCCTTAATTCGGTTTGTACTATATGTTTGGCCTCCTTCATTGCTGATTTATTTTCCAAGATGTAGGGTTTGTGTGTGGTGTGCACGGTCTCCAGTAGCCAGTCTATCTCAAGGTCATTCTCATTGAACCACTCTTGGTGTTTCTGCCTTACAAAGCCAAGAACCTTGGATAATGAATTATATGTGACAACTCTGAACTTCTGCCAGGTTGTCTCAATGGCTGAGGAGTTCTCTGGGACCTCAGCTAACAGTCTCTAGTGTCTGTTCCAACTTTGCTTGTTTGCTGGGGTCATTCATGTCAGCCACATTGATCTTCTTTGGTAGTGTGAGGCATCTTCTGGGGCACTTTGGTGAGGAGTGTAGAGACACGATGCTTCTCACAAGCTTGATGGTCTGACCAGCATCCGGTACTTCTCAAAGAGCAGGTGATGTACACATCTTTAATGTCTTTAGACCACACAATTACATAGTTCAGCATGTGCCACTGTTTTGACTGGTATACATCCATGTTGTCTTATATTTGTTGGCACTCGGAGAGAAGAAGTTGGCTGTTGGAGTTTGACCTTCCAATGCTGTGATGGCCTAGCACAATGATCCATGTGTCAGTTGACTCCCACACAAGCAGTAAAGTTTCCAAAGATGATGAGCTTGTCCTGGTGTGGCTCTGGTGAGATCTTCAAAAAATATCTCATTGCTCTCATCTATGAGAGTCATTGTCCATGCGTAAGCACTGATAATGGTGGCATACCATTCTCTGGACAAGTTTTATAAAGTCAATCATTGACTTCCTTGGGGAGCAAGTCAACCTTGTGGGCAATGTCAGACTATACCCTAACCCCAACTATCTCAGCTCATCCTTGGCCTGTAGGAAATGTAGCCTGCTTCCACCTCCTCAAGGTGGTTCTCGTCAGCCAGTCTGGTTTCACTGAGGGCAGCAACGTTTATGTTATACCTCTCCAGTGTTTTGGCAAAAAGGGCTGTTCTTCATTCCAGTCTTTGGTCACTGTCGAGAAGAATTCTGACATTCCATGACCCAACCTATGAATCTTTGTTTTTTGTCGACCGCTGAGTGGGATGACCAGCCAGGAGCAGTAGCCTGTCAGGTATGGAAAGGGCAGGCAATGTTTAGGGTTCCTTTTCAGTCCCCTTTCCCCAGATTGGGGAGAGCAGCGCTGTGCCTAAAAAGGCCTGCTCTGTCACCTCAGGAGGATACCGGCTCCAGATCTGCCCTGATCTGTGGAGAATGACCATCACCCTGAGGCTGCCAGCGTACAGAGTTGTGACGAAGAGACTGCCAGCTGCATCCTCTGCCTGTCCCCTCACCCCTTCCCCATCACCACAGGACTCTGGTGAGTTGATTAGGTTAAATGAGTTAAATGAATTGAATGAGTTAGCTGAACAACCTGCACTATGAATGGATTTAAGTGAGAAAGGTTTGTGCAGAGCCGTTCCCACTTTCTCGTGCAAGCAGCTGGTGCAGTAGATGCCACAAGCAGCTAACGTGGATGCAGGATTTGTATTCAGAGTTGTCCTTCTCCTAGATGAGCTGCCAACCTGAGTTAAAGAGCCTCATCTGCCCATAAGTGTAATGATTGGCCAGTGACTGCATATCAACAGCGCCGGAACCGGGGGGAGGGAAACAGAGGGGCCACGCCCCTCCCCCCCCACTTTTAAAAGAGGATGGGTCATCCCCCCACTTTTTAACAAACGAAACGTGCCCTCCAGATTTCTGCCAGGGTTTGTGACCAGCCACAGCCTTTCCAGCACTGTGCGGGCAGGAAGCTGCTTCCAGCCGCAGGGAGGAGGAGGAGAGAGGCCCGTGGCTTTACAGAGCTCATCCCTTCCCATCTCCCTTCCCCCTGTGCCTGAAAGGCAGCTAACACCTCCGGGTGAGCTCTGCTTAACTCCTGCCCCATTCATCCTTCTGCTTCCTGTGTTGACCTGGCAACTCCTACCTCTCCTCAGCCCACCCCTCCCTCCTCAGCCGGCCAGGCAGCCCATGGCATAGGGACACCACTGGGCTGTGGTTTGTTCGCAGGGTTCAGCCAGTGTGTGCCCGCACCATGTCAAGCCGCCTTGGGCCTGTAGGGGGTGCCGTGCTGCAAGGAAGGGCTGGCGAGCCCCGCTGCCGCCCCCGCTATGTACCCAGTGGTGGTGGATGTGGGCAGCACGATGTGCGCTGCCACATCTACAACAAGGCGGTCACAGTCAGAGGCTCCAGCAGGAAGAAGGTGAATGGAGGGAAGAAGGGAGGAGGCTTCTGTGGGTAGGGGGAGGAAACTCAGCCCCACTCCCTACTACGTGCTGTGGGGGTCGTCTTCTTCCCCTTCTCCTCCCCCACCCCATTCCGCCCGTGGGCACGGTGTAACCCACGCACCCCCCATCTGCATCTTGAAGATGGGACCTTGCCCTCACTCCCTCCCTTAGCCCTGCCATGCATTGGCCAGACCCAGACCCCACCCCTCCATGGACAGACTCTGCCCTCCACACCACCTTCCTGTGGTGGTGGCTCAGACCCTGCCTCTCTCAGCAAGGTTAATTCCTACGGTGTGGGGGCTCTGTTCCAGCTCCTCCTAGTACAGGCTGCTCCTTTTCCCACTCCCACTAATGGTGCCAGAACCAGGGGGGCCAGGAGGTCATGGCCTCCCCCCCACTTCTACAAAGGTTCTGGTGCCCTTGCTGCATATATAATGCAGGTTGCCCTTATATTGCCATCATAAGGCATGTCTTTCATTGCCGTTCTCTCTGTTGACACTAATGTGTTCTTCTGCGTTGTCTGCTGATAAAGACTTTGTCATAACCCTAGCAGGGAGGCCTAGCGGGTTCCTCACACTTATCCAAGATGTGACCCAAGATTAATGGAGGGCGGGAACATCACACTCTTCCCGTACAGACCTGTCAGATCTTCCCACTGCCCTAATTAATGTGCATAAATAGTAATAAATCTTCAGAACATCTCTTTGAGTTAGTTAAGGACTGTTACTATGATAAATATGACTCTGAAAATTAGATGCTATCACAGCTATCACCAGTAATACTGCTAATACTGTAGCCATGATATTGAATGCAAATTGAAATAGATTTAACCAGATCAGTTGCATACTGGGACCTAGTCTGTAGAGATAATTATTCCCTTTTATTTTATATGGGTGTGAAAATGGAGGTTTTGGTACTTGCTTATGGAGACTAGATCCCTTGTGTACTTGGCAACTGCAAAACTTAAGAGGAATGTTGACTATCAGTGAATGCTAATTGCTAAAACTCAGGCAAAAAAAGAGCATTTAGCAAGTTCTGCCTCTAACCAATCTTTTCTCAGATTATTGCCATTTTCATATCCAGAACATTTTAGCACCACTAAATGTGAAAAAATGCGTACTTGTTACCTACCATAATTACTCACACATTAGCTGGATAAATGACTGCAGCTTTACTCATACCTACGGAAATTCAGCCTTGAGAATGTCAAACTTTTTTCATCAGCTGAATTGTTTTGCGAGGATTATGTCCAGGAACACGTGTGCATGCATCTCAGGCAATAATAGTTCTCTTTTCCTGTCTCAGTGAAGGACAATAATCATTCAGTGATTTTTTTCCCCCTCATTCTTTGGTTTGTTGCCATCAGACTCTCAGCGATTTCATGGAAACCCATGGGCCCAGGCGCCAATCCACTTTTTCTATCGGTAACAATGAATCAAGTTTTTTAATCAGTGTTAGATCCCTTCCATGGATATAGCAACTTCAGTCACTTCTTTTAGAATCCGTAACTATACATAGATCCTATGTCAAGTTTTTCATCCATTGACCACAAAGCACTTTGCAAAGGGTAGTCATTAGTCTCTATTTTACAGATGAGGAAGCTGAGGCAAAGAGAAGATGGAGCCAACATTTTCAAAAGAGGCCATTGATTTTGTGTATTTTTGGTTGTTCATCTTGGGACAAAAGTCTTAACTGGGACACAAGTCCTAGAGCTGATGAGAACTGGCTGCAAGTGTTCAGCTCTTCTGAAAATCGGGGCACTTGCATTTGGATGCCTAATTTAGGCACCCAAGTTTGAAAATGTTGGCTTTCATGTCTGGGACCCACCAGTACTTTAACCACCTTATGCCTTTTTTTATTCATAATACTCCATTTCCAAAGAGCAATAAAGTCACATCTTTTTGTTTAATCATGTTATTTTGTACCCTATTTATAGTGATAAGAATGAACAGAAAGGCTCCAACTCCATTTACATAACAAAAGCTGAGTCTTGTATGCACTAAACTATTGTATTAACAAGAGAGCATTGGAAACACAAATGAGGTTAATTTTGTGTGTGATAGTTTATTTTAGATTCAATAGCTGTGGAAGTAGCTATTATTTGAGAATACTAGAGGCCAGTCAATTGTTAAGACACTAGTTTAAAAGTACGTTGCTTAATATTTTTAAAATTATGAATCTGATCTATTTACAAATGTGTTGCAAAATACTCTCTGCTTTTTCTAATCTCAAAATCACAATGAATAAATTCCCTGATCCCCTTTTTGCAATGCTGGGTGCACAGCACGAACAAAATAAGCAATGGTGATTTTAAAAAGCATCCAACAAAGTTAATTTGAAAAGCAACCCCATGCTTTCAATCACCTTTCCAAACTGCCAAAATGGAAGTGTGCAACTTGTGCAGGAAACCAGTGCTTCCCAGTCATGTTGAATTAAGTACACTGTATTGCCAATGGGGCATGAGGAGTAATCGGAGGAAGTGACAGATGTTACAGCTACTACAAATTAATCACTGTCCATACATGAATACCAATATTTCTGTCAGACATAACAGCATATGGAATTTTACTTTACTGCATTGGTAGCATACATTAATTGGTTCAGGCTAATTAAAGCTTGATTTATGTTCTGACGCAAGGGAGAGAACACAAATGCACAAGTCTTGAGGGACTGATGTTGCCTTTCGGGCCGAATTTTTACAGCCGTCCTCAAATTTTGTACAAATAACAGCTTTCCAAATGTCATATTTTGCAAGTTCTACGGCAAAGAATATTGAGTCAAGAATGCTCACTGCCTTTTCTCTGCCTTCCTTCAGTCACTCATATATTTATAACATTAAAATATTTAACTTGAGCTGTCCTGAGATGTACGGATTTCATCTGAGTAACCCCACTATTAAATTGCGGTAACCCTTGTTCCTTCCCGTTATCTGCCCCCTGTCGGTCACTCCCATTCTTGTCGCATTTAAATTGGAAACTTTCATTGGGCCACCAGCACAGGATCGTGGGAGCAGAACTGGAGGCAGGTTGGACATCTATAAGTTTTTCTGAAGGAGAAGCTGCAGAGTGATTGGAGCAACACGCATTCAGGGCTGGTTTTGAACTATCTTTATTAATTACAAACAAGAAGAAAAGTGCACAAGTGCACCCTATGATTTACTATGCCTGAGCACCATCAGGAGGAGCTCATTCCAATTCCTGACAAAGAAAATGTGTCCCTTGATGTTCTCTTCATATTGCTTTGCCCTTAAAAGTGACCTCGTGCACTGACGCAGTGCAGATTGATTATGGAGCATGTCTTGCTTTAAACAAGAAGGTGGTGATTTTCAAAGGTGCCCCAGGAGGTTAAGCACTCAAATCCCATTGTAATTCAATAGGAGTTGGGTGCCTAACTTCCTTAGGTTCTGCTGAAAAAAATCCAGATTAAATTTAGAATCTGTCATTTTCAAAACATGCCCTCAGCGGGTGGAAATATAACTTGTTGCAAAAATGTGGTGGAAACTATGAATCCCAAATATAAGCTGTTTTCTTTTAATAAAACAAGTACATAATAAGTGGCTAAAACTGCTCACTGGGAGGAATTCCAGGTGACATTTAATAGACAGCAGCCTTCCATTGGCTCTCACATCCATTTCTACTGGTTGCTAAAATAGTGCTTTTCAAAACACTAACGGCAAGATTCTGGCTGTTGCAACATGGGTGAAAAAAGAGAAGGGAATCATAGAAATGTAGGACTGGATGGAACCACAAAATGTCATCTAGTCCAGTCCCCTGCATTCAATGCAGGACTAGGTAATAATAATTCCTGACAGGTGTTTGTCAAACCTGTTAGAAAAAACCTCTAATGATGGAGATTCCACAACCTCCCTAGGCAATTTGTTCCAGTGCTTAACCACCCTGACAGTTAGGAAGTTTTTCCTAATGTCCAACCTAAACCGCCCTTACTGCAATTTAAGCCCATTGCTTCTTGTCCTATCCTCAGTGGTTAAGGAGAACAATTTTTCATCTTCCTCTTTATAACAACCTTTTCTGTACTAAAAACTGTTATCAGGTCCCCCCTCAGTCCTCTCTTCTCCAGGCTAAACAAACCCAATTTTTTCAATCTTCCCTCATAGGTCATGTTCTCTAGACCTTTAATCATTTGTGTTGCTCTCCGCTGTACTTTCTCCAATTTGTCCACATCTTTCCTGAAATGTGACGTCCAGAACTGGACACAATACTACAGTTGAAGCCTAATCAGTGGAAGAATTACTTCTTGTGCCTTGCTTACAACACTCCTGCTCATACATCCCAGAATGATATTCCCATTTTTTGCAACAGTGTTACACTATGCATGGAGGTAGGGAGGTTTTGCATGGAGGTAGGGGGGCTTTCTTTAGCCTCTATGTGCCCCTATGCAGGGACAATCAAAGAGAAAATGTTTGTGCTCCCTAAGTGAAAAGATTGAAGGGTAGCCAAAGCATGCCACACTCCCATAGGATCATGGATCAGCATGTTAGAATGGGGCTGTCTTGTAGCTGGAGGCATTTGCTGGGGGGCGCGCATGCTGCTCCTGTACTTAGATCACAGGCTCTTCAGGGTATGGACCATCTTTTGGTTCTGTGTTTTGTACAGTATCCTGCACAGTGGGGCCCTGATCTCTGATTGGGGCCCTTAGACACTACTGCATTGCAAATAATAAATAACCTCTGAAGGATATGTAGGATCCACTGCTTAGTGGGCTTCCAGACTTAGGTCTGCATGCCTTAGCCCTGCATAGACAGTTTCCCTATGGCCCTGGTTGCTGGAATGGTGCACCTCCACTCATACCCCTGTCATGGCACTGGATGTAAAAACCACGCTAAAACCTCATTCATTTAGCTGTATAGCTCCATATGACTCATTTGATTTTCAGTAGTAGGTGAAATTTACAATAGGCGGAATAAGAATATGAATACACACTTCCCATATGAACATAGCAACATAAGAATGGTCATACTGGGTCAGACAATGGTTCATCTAGCCCAGCATCCTCTGATTACTATGGCCAGTACCAGATGCTTCAGAGGGAATGAACAGAACAGGGCAATTATCAAGTGATCCATCCCGTCTTGTCCAGTCCCAGCTTCTGGCAGTCAGAGGTTTTGGGACACCCAGAGCATGGAGTGGTATCTGTGACCATCTTGGCTAATAGCCATTGATGGACCTATCCTCCATGAATTTATCTAATTCTTTTTTTTAACCCAGTTATGCCTTTGGCCTTCACAACATCCTCTGGCAATGAGTTCCACAGATTGACTGTGCATTGTGTGAAGAATTACTTCCTTATGTTCATTTTAAACCTGCTGCCTATTAATTTCATTGAGTGACTAATGGTTCTTGTGTTATGTGAAGGGGTAAATAACACTTCTTTATTCACTTTCTCTACACAAATTATGATTTTATATACCTCTAAAATATCTCCCCTTTGTCTCTTTTCCAGGCCAAACAGTCCCAGTCTTTTTAATCTCTACTCGTATTTTTAATCTCTACTCGTACTGTTCCATACCCCTAATAATTTTTATTGCCCTTCTCTGTACCTTTTCCAATTCTAATATATCTTTTTTGAGATGGAGCAACCAGAACTCCATGCGGTATTCAAGATGTGGGCATACCATGGATTTATACAGTGGTATTATGATATTTTCTGTCTTACTATCTATCCCTTTCCCAATGGTTCCTAACAATCTGTTAGCTTTTTTGACTGTTACTGCATGTTGAGTGGATGATTTCAGAGAACTATCCACAATGACTCCAAGATCTCTTTCTTGAATAGTAACAGCTAATTTAGACCCCGTCATTTTGTATGCATAATTGGGATTTTTTTTTCCAGTGTGCATTACTTTGCATTTATCAACATTTAATTTCATCTGCCATTTTGTTGCCCACTCACCCAGTTTTGTGAGATCCTTTTCTATTTCTTCACAGTCAGCTTGAGTAATTTAGTATCATCGGGAAACTTTGCCACCTCACTACATACCTCTTTTCCCACATCATTTCTGAATATGTTGAACAACACAGGTCCCAGTACAGATCTGTGGCAAACCCCACTGTTGACCTTTTCTCCATTTCGAAAACTGACCATTCATTCCTACCCTTTGTTTCCTATCTTTTAACCAGTTACTGATCCATGACAGTGCCTTCCTCCTTATCCCATATCTGCTTATTTTACTTAAGAGCCTTTCAAAGGATTTCTGAAAGTCCAAATACACTATCTAGATCACCCTTGGCCACATGCTTGTTGACATCCACAAAGAATTCTAATAGATTGGTGAGGCATGATTTCCCTTTACAAAAGCAGTGTTGCTTGCTCCCCCACATATCTTGTTCATTTATGAGTCTGATTATTCTGTTCTTTACTATATTTTCAACTAGTTTGCCTGGTTCTAAAGATAGGCTTACCAGACTATAATTGTGAGTAAGAATGTTTTAGGTACAGATGTACCATAGCTCAGTTTCTGACTGCCATCTCCATTTTAGGAAATGCACTGTTTGTGTCATTGACTGGATGCATGAAATTAACAGCATTATAAACATATATTGACTGCAACAGTTACATAGGAACATGTAGTTTCTTAAAGCATTAAACTCTTTCACTTTATAAACTAAGGTTTGGATTTTGTCTGGCCCCTTCTCCAAAAGGTCAAAGAAAACTGAGCCAGGGACAAAGAGTAAGGCCCTGTGATTTGGGAAGATTCTCTTCAGCAGGTTTGCACACACATAACTGAGGGCAAAATTTAACAGTAAGCTTTTCAGTGGAAGCAGGGCAATTTTGTTCACATAGCAGAAGCCAACAAATTCTCTTACCCATTTATTCACAGTTACAGATATACATCAGTAAAATCAAATCCACAGTGCCGGGGAACAAGAAAGCAATATCAAGAAGTCAGGAATAATTAGCCTGTCATGCAAGAGTACAGAGAGGTGCCGTGTATCAATATCAGCAATCAGCAATCTCTCTCTGTAAATATTTTGGTTAGCAAATTAGATTTACTTCAAACAGAAAAGAGGGAATTAAAAAGAATAATGATAAAAATATATGTGATATAAAGCTATGCCTCGCTTTGTTTGGGCAATATAACACCATTTTTCATTCTGGTTTTCGTTAACTCAAATATATTTTTAAAAAACCTAAACGAAACAGACACACAGAGATTACTGCCCTTACAAAAATTACCAGACACCTCAAAGGTGATTGTGATTTAAAAAATAAAAGAGAAATGAACTAACTGTGCATATTCCTCCAAATGTTTGATGGCAAAGGGGTATTCAACAAAGAACTGATTGGAAATATATTTTTCTATATATTTGTCTGAGAAGCGAGTAGAGTAAAACCCTTATAGAGGAGTCTTGTAGACTGTGATAGGGATGAAATAAATACAGTTTCATAGAAATTACTCTAAAAGCCTATATAACTTAATAGAAAATTATATCCCTTCTATTATGGCAGGGTGGTGGTGGTGAAGGCTTCATAGTTGCAACTGAGTTTCTATGTTAAGTCCAATTTTGCCTCCCCCCATGCCTGTAAAATACATACTTGTCATCTGGGCCTGAAAATTGGTATTTAGAAGTGATTGGGTTTGTTTAAAAATTTGGTCGACAGGAAGACTTTGAGACTGGAGCTCAAAATAGGAAAGACGAGCCCAGGGAAAAGGCACTAGAAAGGCAAAGTTTGAGAGTTGTGAGGTGAAATTCATTCTTTTTTCTGGGCACTGCACAGATACAGAGGCTATTTCTACACTGCAGCTGGAAGCAAGCCATCCAGTCCGGGTAGACAGACTCACGCTAGCTCCACTCAAGCTAGCATGTTTAAAAATAGCAGCAAGGATGTTGCTGCTCAAGTGGTGACATAGGCTAGTCATCTGAGTCTAAGCCTGCCCCTCCCCCTGATCCAAGCTCAGGTGGCTACCTCTACCACCACCTCTTCCACAACATCCACATTGCTATTCTTAGTGCGCTAGCTCAAGGCGTGCTGCCAGCTGCAGTGTAGACATACCCATAGGAACAGAGAGGCCCTGCCTATAATAGTTTAAAACCTATTTTTTCTGATCCCCCCCCATCTCCCCCCCCTCCCATAACTGAAATCCAAAAAATATATTTAATGCCCTTCTCTAGAACACCAAATTTGGCTACATAAAGAATCCTCAGTTAAATTCAGGTGCTCAGAAACTCCAGTCTTAATGACACAAATGCTCTCCTTTTGCTTGAGTTATGTGACTAATTCCAGGGAATGTGTTGCTCTGTGTTTACCTTGAACAAGTCTCTTTAATCTCAGTAGCTGCCTGGAGAACTCTCTTGATCAGAGATTGTGTTAAAACCAGTAATAAATGCTCCTCCTTGGGCAGCTAATGTCCCAGTTTTGGAAATAGGATCTCTTTCTATTTTCTTCTCCCATTCTCCTATCGCAAAGGGCCCTGTCCTGGAAAGGGGAGCAAATCCAAGGGTTTTCTCGTATAAAAATGTGCTTCAACAGAGTGGAGCCTGAATTCTCAGCTCTAATGTGTTTAAAGTGGAAGAACCCCTGCTTACCTAGTCTGGTACTGCTGCTATGGGGGGTAAGCCATGCAGGGAGTATTATTATTATTTATTATTTCCATTATCATAGCTCTTAGGAATGTTAAGTATCAGAGGGGTAGCCGTGTTAGTCTGAATCTGTAAAAAGCAACAGAGGGTCCTGTGGCACCTTTAAGACTAACAGAAGTATTGGGAGCATAAGCTTTCGTGGGTAAGAACCTCACTTCTTCAGATGCAAGTCATCTTGCATCTGAAGAAGTGAGGTTCTTACCCATGAAAGCTTATGCTCCCAATACTTCTAGGAATGTTAGTCATTGACCAGGACCCAATTGTGCTAGATGCTGTACAAACACAGCACAAAATGACAGTCCCTGTCCACTTATAGTCTAAGAGACAAGCAATAACAGATGGATGCACACCGGTGGAGGAGTACGGGGAAACAATGAGACAATATTGGTCAGCATGATAGGCAATGGTCTCAGTACACCAGCAGCATAACCATGGTGAATGCTGCTTCCCTCTTAGTCCCATTCACCGTGCCCCAGCAATCATCCATGTTCCTCAAGGAAGACACACCACTATGTCACAAGCATGACACACAAGAGGTGCAGAGTGCCCATGCTCTAGGGTCTTCTCTCTACTGTTCTGAATTCCATTCTCGGTGTCTCTGAGATGTCACTGAGCACATTCACTTTATATAAGATTTCAAAGCCAATGTTAATCTTCCGAGATTTTCTTCCCCCTGCGTATCATTCACTCCTGCCATTTTTATATATAAAAAAGGACTTTTATACTGGAGCAAAGACTTAAAAAAACAGACCATAGATGAGGACAATGATTACTCTATATCTTACTCATTTCCATGTTGGCAGAAATTAGTGTGTAGGCCTTTCCCTTAGAGGATAAAACACAAATTAGCAAACAGTTTTGTTTTCTTTTCTTTTCTGCCAGTTTGTTTTTGTCACTCATTTCCTGTATTCCGCCTCTGACACTGCATCTAGATATTGGTGTTTGTTAGCATTTTAATTCTTTACCAAGCCTTGTTCTTCCTGCTTGAGTCTACAGCGAAGGCCTAATCCTATTCTCCACATCATGAAATACATCTAAGGGAGCTGCATATGAATAAGCCAAGAAATAGTCACAGAAATAATGCAAGGTGAAATTTTCCATCTGAGACGGGGAGATGCCCTTGGCCACAGTATCATTCCCCCTAGGGGCGGAGAGGTGGACCTTAGCCACTATGCTGTCCCCAATACGGGCTGGGAGCCAGCCCTCAAGCTATACACCACTTAAGTCCCATCTGTGCCTCCAGTAGGACTTCAGTGGTGCATAGACCTTATGCTCTCCCTCTGTGCAGGATGTGAATTTCACTCTGAGTTATTTCTGTGAATATTTCTTATTTTGTGGATAGCCCTTAAGTCCCACTGGAAGCCTAGGTGGTATATAAACCTAGTGCTGGCTCCCTGCACAGAGGGGACATCACCTTGGGTGAATAATTTTGTGTTATAAATACACTCGAGAAAATTGCAAGCTATTCAGGGACAGTTGGTGAAAGACAAAGGTGACATGAATTGACTGTGATATTATGTGACTGTGAATTATTCGCCCAGCTCTAGTCAGTAAGAATATTAAAAGTGAAAGAATTCTATAAATCTAATTTGGGGAGGGCTTCCTGCATTCCATTCAGGCCTTGATCTTGCACTGAAATCTTCTTACCTGGAGCCCTGCACCTGTGCAGAATCCCATTGAAGGTCTGCACTAGCCAACCCCAGTGCAGATTTGGGGGCCTCTGCTTTGGCAGAAAATATTACTACCTAGATCTTATGTCGTCTTTTTATTAGTAGACCTTAAACTGCTTCACAAAGGAGGTCAGTATCGTTATCCCAGTTTTACAGGTGGGGAAACCGAGGGCTAGTCTACACTACCCGCCCGGATCGGCGGGTAGAAATCGATCTCTCGGGGATCGATTTATTGTGTCTCATCTAGATGGATAAATCGATCCCCCCGAATCGACGCGCGTACTCCCACCTCGTCAGGAGGAGTAAGCGCCGTCGACGGGGGAGCTGCTGCGGTCGAATTGCCGCCGTCCTCACAGCGGGGTAAGTCGAATAGGATACGTCGAATTCAGCTATGCTATTCGTGTAGCTGAATTTGCGTATCTTAAATCGATCTCCCCCCCCCAGTGTAGACCTAGCCTGAGACACAGACGGGGGGGGGGGGGGGGAATAGCTTGCCCAAGATCCATGGCAGAGCTGAGTGCTGAACTCAGCTCTCTTGAAATCCATTTGGAGCTTGCTCCATTAAACCACAGTTAAGCTGTTAATACTCAGCTGCATGTCTTTGTTCTCATGGCACTAGCATAGTGCTGCAGCATTTGGTTTGCAAAACGTTTTCCCTGCCATTTTAAGAAATGAGTGAAAGTATTTTTTGTTAATGTTTGGTTTTGTACCAACACCACCACAGCTACCTCGTTAAATAGGAAACCTTTATTTGCTGGGTTAACTCCTTGTAATGTACCTTCGGCACTTAGGCTTGCGCCATCAAAGTCAATGGGAGTTTTGTGACTGACCAGTCAATACAGGATCTGGCACTAAATAGGTTTATGTGTCTGTTTGAGCCTGCAAGGTTCTGAGGCTTTTTCAAGGAACTTTATGGGCCATTTAACTTTGCTGCAATAATTTTTAAGAGTGCATGTGTATAGGTTTTTCTTCACTGATTTTTTAAACTATAACAAATCTGATTTTAACAGGATGAAGCCAAATTCTGAGAAGAATTATGCAAATTATCTAGGTTTACTTTACCTTTTTTGAGTATGCTTGGAAATATTTTAGAATTTTATTGGACTAAATTCTTTCCTGGTGTAACTCCACTGGAGTCAGTGAAGTTACACCAGACATGAATTTGACCCAGTGTGTGTGGCTCTGCTAAGAACTCATTAGAGCAGAAGGGCTATAGGAATCTGTCATACAGAGTAGGATTAGCCTACAGAATTAGATAAGAAACCATGTAGTCATAAAAGAACTGTTGACTCCATAATTAAGGTTGAGTTCTGTTTTGCATTTAAAGGGATTCAACCACTTTGTTTTTCATGAAAAATACAGTGTGTCCTCCTCAAACTTGCAGAACTTGCTCTTTGAGGACAAAATTAATTTTCTGAAATGTTTACAGGTAAATCATTTAATTAGTTAAAAATAATTAAAAACTGCATGATATCATGAAAGGAAAAAGTACACCTCTACCCCGATATAACACGACCCGATATAACACGAATTTGGATATAACGTGGTAAAGCAGCACTCCGGGGAGGGGGGGAGGCGGGCTCTGCACTCCGGTGGATCAAAGCAAGTTCGATATAACGCGGTTTCATCTATAACGCGGTAAGATTTTTTGGCTCCTGAGGACAGCGTTATATCGAGGTAGAGATGTATTTAAAAAGTAACATCTTTAAAAATCATTGAAATTTAATGGGGGACTACAAATGCTAAAATGCCTTCTTCATAATGGTGTCTTCAGTGCATGACACCACCGCAGGGCAGAAGATTGGTTGGGTGCCTTAACTGTGCATTTCTTACCTTGACATGTTTGTATTTATTTTACATGTGACCATAACTCTGAATTTCCTGGGTTTGTAAAGCTGGGCTTTGGGATAATTACAATATCCCTGTAATGCTTTTTACCCTTAACTTTCTGATAGGCACTCTCTGCATTTTAATGTAGTTTTTTTGTGTCTAGGAATATTGTATAACCTGGTAGAATAATAAGATTAAGCTAGAGTTCTGTAATACCTTATCCTGTAAGTTCCTGTCCAGGACTTTATAACAGGCAGAGACATTACACCTGGAAAATCCATGCCTGGTTGTACACTGAGCCTGTTGCATGCCAGGACAGAGCGTTGGGAGTTTAGTCCGTGCCATGTGAATGCTTAAACATATATAAAAAAGTTATGAACAATAAATGCTCATGCACTTCACTGTCAGTTCTCAGTACCTTGATTGCAGCTGCTCCTCAGTAACCTGGAATATGACCAGTACAAAGCACAAATGTAGGCAGGAAATGCTAAGAGTATTTTGAAGCTGCCATTATTTATTTAGCAATAAAAAATTAAACCGTACTTCTTCTATAAGTCACTCAGTCACTGCTAGCCATTGCTGTTTCCAGTGGTGCCACTTCAGTGCTGTGAAGGACAGGTGTCTCAGGAGCAAAAGCAGGTTTTTGTATTGCTTGGCAGGTCTGCTCTGTATTAGAGTAAAACAGCAGTTGGCAGATTGGATTTACATTCTCCTGAGGGCTGGATCTGGCACGCCAGCTGTATGTTTAATACCTGTAGGTCATATTGATTCCACACTGCATTTGTAAAGAAGAGCAGCCACTTTATCTCAGCTGCATCACAAAGGGCTCAGTCCTGAAGCCAGTGGAAGCTCCCATTCATACAGCATCCGCAGGATCAGACCCCCAAAAAGTGGGATTTGAAAACAAATATTTTAAAACGAAAAGTATAATTATGAAATAACAGAGCATGGCACTAGCTAGTTATGCTCTAGATAGTTCCGTTTGTACAACATTAACTAGCCGTGTTAGTCTGTATCTACAAAAACAACAAGGAGTCTGGTGGCACCTTAAAGACTAACAGATTTATTTAGGCATAAGCTTTCGTGGGTAAAAACCTCACTTCTTCAGATGCATCTGAAGTGAGGTTTTTACCCACGAAAGCTTATGCCCAAATAAATGTTAGTCTTTAAGGTGCCACCAGACTCCTTGTTGTTTTTATTAACTAGCATTGTTATCTAGAGTCTATCCATGTTAGTCTGGCTAAAACACTTTATTTTACTGGTTAGCACTTTACATACTAGAGCTGGGGCTGTCAGCTAATGGGGGATTCTTTTAGCTTTGCTGGTTTAGAGGCATTTGACTTTGGAGCTGAGGAACCAGGGTTCTGCTCCCAGCATCCTCTGCGTGTGAGATTTGCATAGTGATTTTGTAAGTTGCCTGCAGCATGTGGATTTATTACAACAGGTTTGAGTTCTAGCCACAAAAGCTTAAAATGTACCTGGACCAAGTGACCTATGGCACAGATGTTTTTTCACTTCATGATGCCACATCACCCTGGAAGTGTTTGTGCTCCAAGGAACCAGACCCAGAGTGTGGGTAGCAGAGAAGACCTGGGCAGTTCTGGAATCGGCTAGTCAACTAGATTCATGAGCCCCCTGCCTGTTGTGTGACGAGAAGGAGCCACCCGTCTCCACTGTCCATGCTCTGGGGATGGGCTCACAAAGTGAAGGCTGTTTTAGGCTGATGCTGCAATGTTCCAGTGCTGTGTCGTACAAACCCAGCATGTTTGGTCTAAGACTAAGTGGGCCCCACCATACAAAAACAAAAATAAATAAAAATCAGCCCCTTGCACAGACTCTTCCTGCTGTTCCACCTCTCCTTCCTCTTCCTCTCAGGCTCCATCCCCTGCACAGACCATTCCTTTCTGTTCCACTTCCTTCAAAAAGCTCTTCTGTTCTTCCCAGTGCTTGGTAGACTGCCAAGCCAATCTCTGATCTGTAATGCTAGCGTAACCCTGGAGTCTCTCCAGTGACATCCGTGGAGTTGCTCCATGTTTAAACTGGTGTAAATGAGATCAGAATCTAACCCTTAGTTTGTCCCTGACTCAGTGTTCGGTTGGGCTCTTTCCACTGCCTAGCCAGAAACTAGGAGCCATCTTTAATCTTCTGCTGCTGTTCGGATTCAGCTGTGCAGTCTTAAGCAGACTGGTTTGAGTGGATTTGGATAGGCTCCCTTCTCTCAACCCCAGTACAGCGCTTGTTAAGTATCATTCGCTGCCTTCCCTCTCCATGTGTATGGGAGGTGAGCTAAAAGCCCCTCAGGGGCTGCTGTGCCCTCTACTGCTACCTGAGGTATGAGTAGCTGATGCCAGGAAGTAAGGATAAAGGAGGGAAGTTTATGCCCCCTCACTTCCCTGTCTGGCTGCACAGGATAGGCCACAATTTGGCCCTACACCTGTAAGTAGATATAAATGTCACTGGAACTAATATATATGGTCCCAAATTAAGTCAAGTCAGTTTCCAGAATATGGAGAGAATAGCAAAGATCCTCCGTGCCAAAATGCTTTGTCTGTCCATCAGTTCCAGAGACACAGACACAGCTATGTACCAAGCCCACTTCCACCATTCCTGCTCTGTCAGAGGCTCTGCTCACCTCTATATCCTTGTATAGGATGTTCACGGTAGGCTTTCTTTGTAGCAGTGGGTACATTACATGTGTCTATCCTTTTGTTTAGCCATGTGAGTACTGTGCAGTGGGACATGGGGAGATCTCCCTGCCAAATAATGCGCTTAACAGTTGCATCTGTTTATTTGACTGTCAAGTGAGCCGAGACACAAGAGGTGCCTGACCTTGATTACAGTCTTCTTAATTTAGGATAGCTGCAAAGAACGTGCAGCGTTGCTTGAGGGATGTGATGACAAGCAGACACACACAGTTCATAGCACAGTAGTTAGGGATATATTACTTGGGCAGGAAGAAAGGAAATAGAATCCTGTGATGGCCCTCGCTAGGGGTAGGTTGGTAGGGAAGTGCCTCCTAGTGGTCAGGGCTTAGTCCTGACGTGCAGGGGGGTTGTTAGTAGGGGAGCCCAGGCCTCCCACTCCACCAGGCTCTGACCCAGGACCCTTTGAGGGCTATCAGTGGTCTGACAGTTGAGGATGTTTAAGGTGGTCGTCCTGGGCCACTTCCTACCCACCTCCCCGCTGTTGTCCCAAGGTTGCCATGTGGGGTAAGGCAGTATGAGGGTTGTCTGTTCAGCCCAAGGCACCTTCTGGTGGCTGTGTGTAGCAGGTCATTCTCCTTTTGCTCTTGGATAACAACTGCCTCCTCCTGTGGTATGGCCCAGCCCCCTGAGCCAGCTCAGTCAAAGGCCTTTCTCCCCACTGAGGTAGTCCAAACAGAAAATAAAGGGGCTCAGTCAAGTCCACAGTTTATATTCCCCTCAGGCTGTCTCTGCAGCAGGCCCTCCCTTCCCTCAGCTCATCTCTCCTGGAGTTGCCAGTAGCCGGTCTGCTCTCTTCCCTGGTCTGCCCCCAAATGAGCTGCTCCCCTGCCTTTTAACTCCTTCTCTAGTTGGCATATTTACTACAGGTGAGCCCAGAGTATTTCCTTAACCCCTTGTTACTCAGTGTGGGGTTTGTACACCCCGTCACAGGTGCAGAGAAAAAGCAGAATCCTCTGCCACAGAAGGAAAGGTGACACATCAGAGAGGCACTATGATAAATAAGAAAGATTGGAGAGGTGCAAATAAAGCCTCCAATTACATGAAATTATCTATTGGCTCCCTCTCCTTGCAAATAGCAGAGCTTCCCTGAGTTTAGGACACAGGTATAACTGCATGGATTCCACATTCTTGGATTGCAGTGACTGTAGAAGGTGTAAATATTACATAGTTGAATTGGATTCTGCAGGAAACAAGGTTCTTATGGAACTCTTGTTAGCGGTAAAATGGCGATGGTGTTTTGATCCGATAATAATGATAGGTGGGAAGAGCATTACCTCACAATCTGTCGTCATCTAGAGGGGAAGCTGAGAGCCATCTCCAAAGCAGTAGGAAATGCCTCACCTGGAGGTTGCTCCTAGTGTTATAAGTCATTCATATATACAAGCGTGAAGAAAAATGTAATTGCATTTTATGTGTTTGAAAAGGTAAAAAGTTTAACAGAGCATTGCCATGGTTAATGTCCAGTTAACAAAACTGGATCTTTCCTGCCTATGAAGTAACACACAGTAGCCAGTACGAAAATAGGACTTCATTCACAGCATTTGGTTAGTAAACAGGAAAATGGTCCAAATTATGAACTGACTAGTCTCAGCCCATACAGTCCCATTAAAATCAATGGGATCACAGGGTGGTTTACAATTTAATTAATCATACAGTGAAAATTTAGCCTTTTGTGTTATCTTTGTATAAAAATACAGAAATATTATCCAGTGGGGTGCATTGATTTGTTCCAATTCTTTAAAGAATTTAATGAAGAGGAACGGCAATGATTTTTAAAATCTGACAATTAGTCTTTTCAGTGCAAGAAGATTTAAACCACCAGGAAGTAACAACCCAGTATTACTTCTTGGTGATTGATTGAGTCAAGAACGGATGTGACAATAGAAAAGTGAGCTGGTTGTTACTGTGGGTCATCTGTTTTAGCATGCATAATGCACGCTATATGGAGGCAGTCTTAATAATGTGTAACAGAGTGAAATGCAACCTACCACTAACACCCGGATCTTATTTCCTCTCTGAACACGGTGCTCCTGTTGATCCCTTTAGTAGATGATAAAGCAGGTCCCTTGCACCCCCACCTGTCCCCTAGTACAGCAGAGAAATATGCTGTCACTCTGTTCCACTCATGATCTTGTTTTTCTCCTTCTTGGTACTTAGTTTGTCAGCTTCAGAGCCTAGTTACATTCCACAGGCCTAAAGAGCGAAATGTCCCAAGGCAGCTTTTATCCTGAGTCTCCTGCATCACAGTGTGGGTTACTGTTGCCAGGCTATCAGGTCCACTCTGAAGTGGTATTAATAGTTAACTCTCTTAAAGTGCCACAGCCTCATATGTTTGGTCTGACACTGATATATTCATTTCTGCATTGTACAAGTGCAGTGAAGATAGGAAAAATGAACTATATAAACCTTCTCCTGACAAACCACTTTGTTAGAGATATTAATGGAGGACTTTGCTGGCAGATCTAGCAGCTCATTTCACACACCATCTGAGCTTTATTTGTACTGCTTGTCTCATTGGAGAGGAAAAGGGACAGATGATTACAAGAATAGTTTGGGTCCAAGGAGGATTCAGAGTGAATCTATTCTTTGGGGCTACTCTTCATTATTGCTGACAGAAATGTGGTGCCATTCTCACAGAAAAGCACTGCGTGGTTCATGGTTAATAATTTAAAAACATTTAAAGCCCAATTTCCTATTGACACTATGGTGTTTCTGGTGAGTATTTAGAATGTTCACAGAAATTATCTAACTTGGGCCTTTCCAGAAATTGGCTGTCTTTTTTCATTGTGATGCTCTCCCTGGCATTTTCTCCCAAACTCCAGTTTTGTTGGTTTAAAAATCCACCACTTCATCTGTAAGGGCCAAATCATGTCCTTTCAAAGAACCAGACTAACAGCAGGAGAGGAAGTAGAGGATTCACTTCTAAGGCCATGATCCTGTAATGAATTCTACCCAGGTGCATAGGTCTGCTCACATGGAATCATCTTCGAACGAAGCACACAAAAAAAGGGGGGGAGGTTATTCCTGCATGTGTAAAACACAATAAATAAATATATAACAATGGTACTAATTATGAGAATGACCAGGATTCAAGAACACCAGGGGCTTATCTCAACTCAGCCATCCCCTTCATCCACTTGGGGTTAGGATTCTGATGGACTATTTGAGAAACTACCTGTGGGAGGATGAGGATGGGGCTGAATCCCAAACTTGAGAATATTTTCTGTTAAATTTTTTGATCTCTGCTTATGGACATCCTTGGAAGAAAACCTTTGCTGATCACATCTGTGTCTTGTTTGTGCAGAGTCAGCCTTCCAGTTATAAAACGGTATAATAAAAGTAAACTCCTCGGATAAATGTTAGTTACTGCTGATGCTAGCAAGAAGGCTGTTTACAAAACATGATAGAAATTAAAATAACAGTTGGAGATCTATAATATAAAATAAACTCTTCCCTTTCCTGAAGCAAGTGATAGATCCTTGCTAGGTAATGTCTCTTTACGTTGTTCAAGCCAAGATGTGCTGAAAATGAAAGATTCCCACCACTTCCCCAACTTCCTTCTAAAATGTTTTTCCTCTTGTGAACTGCCAATAAATTGGACTTCTGAGTTCAATGACCAGTGGTGCAAGAGTAAGATAATTGATTGCCCTTGGAGGACCCTCATGAGTTTCATATTTGAGCAGGATTTGGTAAGTTACCACGCCTTTGATTTTCCCTTTTTAAACTGGCCCTATGACATTCTTAATAAGTAATTTTTCAATTTATAAGGTGATAATTGTGTTTTCAGCTTTGAGTCTCAAGCCTTTCAGTTTGTGCTCCATGTTTTTCTCATGGGCAGATATTACACATACCCTGGAGCCTTGGCGTCTAAGACACTTTCTGATCCTCAGCTACTCTGTTTCTGTTTAGTTTCTGAATCTTGCTAATTAGTGATTCATTTTTCTCTGAAATTTGATTACTTTTCCATCTGTAAAAGCAAATCCCTTGCATGGCAGCAGAGATATCGGAAAATAGATCAGTCTTCTGTCCTTCTCTTCTAACCATTTCCTTTCCGGGAGGTGGTCTGATCTCTTAATTTGGTTTTCTTTCTCTTTATGTTCCTCTTTGGGATATAATTGTATGATGCAAAATCTAAAATCTTCTAGTGGCATTTTTAAAGAAGGTTAGGAAACCTTTAAAATCAGTGATGATAGGAAAGGAAACAACCATTGTATAGCCAGATTCTGGCTGGCTGTACTGGACGATAGGAAGAGTGGAAACACACCCACGTTAGGGGCAGCTATGACCTGACTGCGAAGCACAGGAGCAGGGGGAGATGAGCTGTCTGTGCCAGAGTCTGGGAGGAAAAGAGAGCCATGCCCTCCTTTTGACCCTTGGAGCACTATCAGATGCTTCTGGGGCTGTGATGAGTTTTGGGGCAGGAGCAAGAGCTGTGGGCTCCCCAGTCCAACACCTCATTTAAACAAGCACTTAACTTTAAATTTAGTTAAAATGAATAGGTGAAGTCAAATCCATGGAACTACTCATGTGCTTAAGCAGCACATGCTTAAGTGCTTTGCTGGCCCAGAGTTTCTATGGAGACATTATAGACACACTACCCTATTCCTCAGTGCTAGGGGCTGGAAGGTGCTTCCCACGCCTTGTGTTCCCCTGGCTCTGCCCACTTACTCCTTATTATGGGAGTTTAGCAAAGTGACTATTCTGTTCCTATATCCTCTTGTGTTTTGCATTCCCAGTATCAGGACCCAGTTCTACTCTTGGGTAGATGCATGTTTGAATTGAAGTCAATGGTTTCAGGGCAGCAGTTAGTCAGATCTGTACATCTCTGAATTTTACATAAAATAATTCCCTTTCAGGCTCATAGGTACTGAATCTGTCTTGTCATTTGGTACCATTGCAAAGAAGGCATGCGACTGTTGCTGTGGATAATGTGGATGAGAAGTGGCAAGACCTATGTAGCTGGCCACAGGATGATCAGCCCAATAGAAGGAGATCCTTTGATGGCATAGGTTTGGCACAGTGACTTCTATGCCACCTGCAGCTGGCATAGGGAACATGGCTGAGGATTTTCTGTCGCCTGATCCTCCTCGGGCTCACTGGCAGCAGATGTAATGTAGAGCAGTGCTAAGCCTGCTCTATTTACACTTGGGAAATGGCCTGGCACATATCCAGACCAGGATCTAGGGAGTAAAATGAGGTTGCTTCAAACCAAGCCCTTTTCACACACCCCTATCCTTGGTTGTGCTGCAAGCTGCTTGGGTTTAGGCAAGGATCAGGGCCAAGAGCTCCAAAGCTGTGCAACTCCTCACAATGCCCCAGGGAAGCAGATAAGTAGCATTATCTTCCCTCTTCCCAGGGCCGGCTCCAGGCACCAGCCGACCAAGCACGTGCTTGGGGCGGCACCTTAGAAGGGGCAGCCAATGTTGGGGTGGCGGGGGGCGTTCGCGGTGGTTTTGGTTTTTGTTTTTTTTTTGTTCGGCGGGGCGGCGCTCGAGGTTTTTTTTGTTTGTTTGTTTGTTTCGGCCGGGCAGCGCGGGGGTTGTTTCGGTGGCGCGGGCGGGGTCTTCGGCGGCGCGGCCCGGCGCTCCGGGGGTTTGGGCAGCGCTCGGGGGGGCAGGGGTTTGGGTGGCCTGGCGCGGTGCTTGGGGGTTTGGGCGGCCCGGCCCGGCGCTCGCGGGGGGCGGGGGTTTGGGCGGCCCGGCGCTCCGGGGGGGGGGGAAGGATTGGGCAGCGCTTGGGGGGTTTGGGCGGCCCGGCGCAGCGCTCTGGGGGGGCACAGGGGTTTGGGCGGCCCGACGTGGCGCTCCTGGGGTTTGGGCGGCGCGGCGCTCCGGGGGTTTGGGCGGCCCGGCGCTGGGGGGGGGGCGGGTTTACAGCGGGCGGTGCTCTTCTTTTTTGCCTGGGGCTGCAAAAAAGTTAGAGCCAGCCCTGCCTCTTCCCCTCTTCTCCTTGTATTGGTGCAGAACCTGAGAGACAGAGAGATTTAATGATTTACCAGAAGCCACCAAGTGAGTCTTTGGCACAGCTGGGATTAAAACTAATGAGTTCCTGGCTCTCCCTTTGTCACTCACCTCACTAAACCATACTGTCCCTCTAAGTCAAAGTTTAGCCGACTTGTGTGAATGGAGAAGTGAACTGACCACTGGAGGGGAGAGGGTTCCCTCGTGTCCATGCTGTTAGGAAAGTCTGATACTTATCATCAGAAATTCTTCAGTTGTTCATTTATTGGAACATGTAATTTGAACACATAGGAAATAACTTTTAAGAGTTGGCCAGCCACAAAGCCTGAGTCTTTGATTCCAGGTCGCTCTGTCCGGTGTTTTGCCCTGTGGGAGACATTTTGGCAGGTAAATAAGAAAATTGCTCCAAATTCCATCAGAAGTCAACAGAAATTTCCATGGAGATATTAGATAACTCTAGCCATTCTCCCAGGACTTTGGACTAATTTAGTTCTGATTCTCATACCAAAGAAAGATGCAGCTATTTCATATTGCACCAAGGTATTATATTCTGTCTCTTTTGCATCCCTTTCTATTTTAGGAATATGCCTACCCATGTGTAATCTAAGCAAGTATGGGACAGTGGGAGTAACCAGGGCCATTGGGCCCATGATCTATTAAGGATAAGAAGTGAAGTAGCACAATTAGGACCTGTTCCTGCAAACTTTACTCTTGTAACTAGTCCTTTGATATCAGGGATTCAATGGGATGGCTCACATGAGCAACAGTTGCTGCCGTGAGTGAGCTTTATAGGCAAGTCCCCTTCGGAGAGAGCACACCACAGGTAAAGCCAATGTAACATGGTAGACTCATAAGACAGAGAGAGATTGGTCTCTCTCTTTAATGAAAGAAGATCCTGTGTGCATCTGTAAGGGTTGGTCTCAGACCTGAGTGGGGGCGTGATGACAATCAGATAATAAAGCGGTCCTCACAGAAGGAGCAAGCTTGGCCATTTGGCCCTCTGCGAGGCGCAGGCTCTTCCCTTTCTGCTGCTCCCGTACGAGCTCCCTTCCACTCCCATTTTCCCCCACCCCATCCAGTTTACCCTCTCAATCTCTGTCTCTCTCTGCACTTAACAACCTCTGTGCCTCAGACACTGCTAATTGCTGTAGCGTTGCTCCTTCTAACACAGCTGCCTGTATTCTGTAGTAACCACAGGAAAAAGCACTAGCCAATGCCTTTCCCAGCAGTTGCCCTAGCTGTTTGTCTGCCCGCTCCATTTGTCCTCTCCTCTCCTCCTCCTTTGTGTGAGCCTGACAGTGCTCATACTGGTACTTCAACTGTCTTCAGATACATGGGATAGTCCTGTCCTGTTTGAAAACCTGCCTGTGTTAATAAGCAAGAGGGTTATGTTCTAGTCCTGAACTTAACCTGTCTGCCCCATTTTTCCCCTTCCTAGAGGATTTGGAGGAGTATTTAGTGGTTCCGAGGCATTTTAAAGATGAACCGTGCTCAGTATTTATGGACCTGGTAGTTTTAAATACAGGTATGAAGGGAATTATTTTGAGGACAGTTTGGTCTGACTTCACATGAAAAATCTTACAGGACATTTCCAAAATGCTTTCTAGCTTAGCTGTGCCAGGATTTTACTGTATGGCTCCATGCAGCGTTTCTCCTTTGTATTCAGGATTCGCTATTCACATTCTTTCCCTTTGGGGAATCATAACAGCTTTATAACTTCAGTAACACTAAAGTAAAACCTAGGGACCTATTCTACCTTCAGATTCACACTGCAGCTCTCCAAGTTTAAACTTTGTGACCTCTGAGGAGACCTCAGCAAATTTAATGGAATTGAGGACTGGGAGGGAAATACAACACTAATTAGCATTGCACCATCTCAGACCGGTGGAGGGGACATGTTCAGCATAAATAAATGCGAACCTGCAGCAAAATCATTTGCATTCCTGAGCCTTCTCAGGTGTGTAGTCACGAGGTAGTTGTCTAAGCTACAAGTGATTTTGCATATCTATCAAGTAAATCAGAGACGCAGACTCCTAACACACATTAATAGGATGTGATTTTGTGATACTCCCTGAAGGAGTTTGTGTCTGTAAAGGAATGAATGAATAGAGACAGAAGGTGCAGATTGCCATCTATAACCAGTTAGATATTGGTCCGGTGTCAGACCTCCAGCTTTTGGGAGACAGCTCCCTGATGGCTGCTTCCCCCTTGTATTCACTGGCTTTCATGCACTAGCACAAGGCTGCAATGTTTGGGTTGCAGTTGCTACAAAGGAGTGGCTGTGTTGGTAATCCAGTAATCAGTGTTTATTAGGTTTCCCTCTCTGCCCAATCCACAGAAGAGGTGGGTCTGTTAAAGCCACGTGCATCAGGCTAGCTCAAGCTGTAGCAAACCCTCATATCAGCTCTGGAGGTCTCCAGTTCAATCCCTGTTGGGTTAAGCAAGATGTTAGCCCTCACACTTTCACTTTTACAAATTTCACAAAGCTCTTCTATGATTATTATTGTTTTACTATCTATTTTGTAATGTATATAATGAAACCGACCCCTTTGCCCTAACCTACTTGACTTTGTCCCATTAATCACTGTCTACAACGTGAACAAAACAAGGAGCAGGATACAGAAGAAAAGGAAGGGAAGCAGCTAGATACTGCAGCCAGTTTTTAAACTGATTTCTGCCGTTGCTTCTCCTCAATTCTATAGCATCGTCTTGTGTTCTGTGGCCCTGGCTCTGGCATCACAATCAAGCAGATTTAAGTTAGTGTGTGAGGATAGCAATAGGTCTGTGTGATGGTCACATCAAGGCTTCTATCACCCTTAAGGGTAGCTGTTGGTCTGTGGGAATACTCAGGAAATTTTGTACAAGATAATAGGTAACTCCTGGAGAGAATACAGTGATGTTGTGTATGTATACAGGGCTACTATTCAAGAGGTCCCTCTCCATCAACCTACGACAAAGTTCAAGTGCTTTACAAGCAATGGTGGGGGCCAAATAAACTAGACATTGAAATCAGAGTGGTATTCCAGATGCCATGGAGTGGTCTATGTGGGTAAATGTTGACTTTTTAATGTGCCCTCACCACCCAGAAAAGTTAGTGAGAGTTAGCATCTCTCAGGGTCAAACAGACCTTAAGTCATTGCTGAGCCCAAAGTCAGTCAGCTTTCCTCTGATGGCTACGAAAGGATGCTGCAGCATTCACTGACATTAGTGAGTTTTATTCCCTGCTTGATTTATGGAGGAATAAAACAGGGAGTATATACTATATCCCTGCTGTGTCTTGTTATAACCATGTAGCCTGTCTCCAACTGACCAAGGTGTCCTCATTAATGATTGTTCTATATTTAGCCATTGCTGGGAGCATGTACCCCTACCTTAATCAAAGACCTGGTAGCCATGGCAACGACACAGAGCATCTGGATGGAGACAGTTTGCCAAACATTTTAACAAGGTGTGAGATGAATATCACACATCACCATTAGGTGAATTAATTTATTGTTCCTTTCCAGTACAGATTACAAAGTATTCATAACAGCTCCCTTGCCATAAAATGCTAGACTTTGCATTGATAAGAGCCCCATTAACATAGATTACATTACTAATCTTGTTTTCTTTTAAATTTCATTTTGCAGGTGTATCAGCATTCGTATACGGCATATTATGTCCTCAGCAAAATACCTTTTGGGTAAGCAATAATTCAGTCTTCATTTTAAAACACAGCAATTTAAAATTCTACGAAGTAATAGAAGATACAACTAATGGTTTGCCTATAACAATCCTGTGTAGCAGTCTAGCATCCAATGTAGAACAGAACACATAACCTGAAAGAAACAAGAGTAGTCCACTTCCTCGAAAGGGCCTAGTTTTCATGTTGTTGGCTGGAATGTAGTATAAATAGCTGAAAACTGGGAAGTGCACATCAGTTTATGTGCTCTGAATATCACACAGGCTACTAGTCACATGTGCAAATTTTTACCAGCAAAAATGGGGAGATACAATAGACCTGTACTTTGCTGTTACTAGAATATTGTAAGTGCAATTCTCAAACTAAAGCTCTAGTTTGCTATTCATTGTATTCTTTCTCTGGTTTATTATTCCTATATAGAGTCTCCAAACAGGTGGTAAGTGTTTCGCATACCTATAAGTCAGCTCCTGCAAGGACTTGCAAGTGTGCCTAATGTCATGCTCCTGAGTAGTTTCGTTGAAGTCAGTGACACTACACATGGCCCTTACCTAGCAAAGCACTTAAGCACTTGCTTAAGTCCCACTGACTTCAATGGGATTTTTTACTTCAATTAAACTTAAGCATATGCATGAAATTAAGTATGTGTTTAAGTGCTTTGTTGAATCAGGATCCTGCAAACAGTTAAGCATGTGCATAAATTTTGGCAGGATAAGGGTCGAAGTAGACAAAATGGGAGGAGGAGAAGAGATGTTACATTCCTTTTTGTAAAGTGCTGGATTGCAATATTCTATAGTACCTTTCTCCACATGACGCCCCACTGAAGTCAGTGAGTATTTGATGAATAAGTTACCACCAACCACAAGGAAGGGGGTATCACAATGTGGCCCAAAAATTGGTTTTACATTTTTCAGTATGTTTATCCTACCATATTTTTATATGTAACAGGAAAGTAGAAATACAAAGTATTTATAATGATCTCTTGGAAAGCAATGATTAATATTGTACTTTATATAAAAATTCAAGTGTGAAAGAATTTAGTCACGTCGGCACAAATTTTTAAAGGTATTTAGGTGTTGCTGTGCTCAGCATGGCAATGCCTAAGCGATTTAGGAGCTTAAATATCATTTTCAAGAGGCATCTAGGTACTCAGCAGTCTAAATCCCATTGACTGCCAGTGCAGTTTAGACTCCTAGATGCCTTTTGAAAATGAGATTTAGGCTCCTAAATCAGTTAAATGTTGTGATGCTGAGTGCAGCAACACCTAAATAACTTTAAAAAGCTGGGCCATAGTTTTCCTGTTAAAGGCCTCTCTGATTTTAGATTTGAAAATAAATTCCTTACTTAAGAGCATGATTTAGACCTCAGTCTGACAGACAGACATCATGTTTAGTTTCTTTAAAACATTGGTAATGTGCAGATGTTGTGTCAAGGAGATATCTCGGTATATTCCCCCACTTAATTAAAAAAGAGTTCACATTGAGAATTTCTTTCAGTGGTATCCAATTAACAGCCAAGAAACATCATTATGCTTGATTTACAGAAATTCTGTATTCTGCACACATATATATATAAAATATTAAAATCCCCAAAATGTTAGAAACTCTCTAAATTAACAATTTAGGAATCCAGGCAGTTCCCTACTACCACAGAATCATTCATCATCAACCCCACCAAATTTACATCGCATATTGAATCTTTATTTTGTTCTGTAATGGAACCATGCTGTTGTATGAATACTTTTGATTTCATTTATTTGTTCAGTGCGAAGTGAAGATTCTGAAAGGAATATAGTGCCAGGAAGCACTGAGTTATGTCAGAGTCAGGGCTGGCTCTAGGCATGTGCTT
Organism: Emys orbicularis; assembly: GCF_028017835.1. Classification (NCBI taxonomy): domain Eukaryota; kingdom Metazoa; phylum Chordata; order Testudines; family Emydidae; genus Emys; species Emys orbicularis. The sequence goes on along the minus strand of NC_088684.1, from coordinate 281,072,543 downwards.
GGGGCGGCACTTTCCAAGGGGCAGCACTCCGGCTTCTTTTTTTTTTTTGCTTGGGGCGCAAAAAGCCGGGAGCCGGCCCTGAGCGGAGGTGAGCTGCAGCGGTGGGGGGCGCGGGGAGGGCCGCAGGAAGTAACCCTGGGGGGGGGGGGGCAGAGGAACTGCCCTCCACAGCCGCAGCTCACCTCCGCTCCACCTGCTCCCCTGGCAAGCCTGGGAGGGAGAGGTAGGAGGGGAAATGCGGCGCGCCCAGGGGAGGAGGCGGGGCCGGGGATTTGGGAAAGGAGTTGGAATGGGGCTGGGAAGGGGCGGAGTTGGGGCAGGGCCGGGGGGGGCGCGGGAAAATTTTTTTGCTTGGGGCGGCAAAAAACTTGGAGCCGGCCCTGGTCAGAGTCCTGTCTGTTTTCTCATAGTATGATGTGTTGGTGGAGCAGGAAGATATTTTAATGGAGAGAATTGGTAGGATTGCTCTGTTTGGCGTTATAAAATGTGTTGATTACATAGTGTGGTCGGGTTGTGTAAGTGTATGTAGATCTTGCAAGCTTATATTTTTATCTGTATTATAGAGCAACTAGCAAGTTGTTGGGTTTTTTCCCCCAGTGGGTAATGTTGCATGATGCAATAGTGGAATAAGTACATTGTAAATGCATCCCTTGAATAGGACTACTGAATGGGAATTTATAATCTAGTAATATATTTGGAATTTTTCATATGATTTAGGAAATTCTAATGGGTATAGTTTAAAGGTGATCCCAACTGAGTGGAGTGATAGTGGGCAAGGAAAGATGATGCACAACCCAAAAGCAGTGCTTTCATTTAGAGAACAAAACTCTCACATCACACTGGGTGGGGATGAGGAGGGGAGGCTGTTGGCCTAGCAGGGAGAGACACACACACACACACCCCTGCCTTAGAGCAGAGTATTTATTTTATTGTATTCCTTTAGATTGACATTAACGAACAAAGCTCTTGTAAATGCTTTGAGCGCCTTGACAGCAATTAACTTACAATAACCACCCAGCAGCTTTAGTACCAATATGCAAACAAATTAATGTCACTAGCCACCAGCCTTAAATAATCAAATGGAGGTAACCATTTACCTCAGCTTGCAGACAGTAAAAATGACAAATCTCCCGGAAAGCTGTCCAAGAACACCCTCATGTCCTTCCCCCAAAGCCCTGGTAGGCACAGTGCACCCTACTTCTGCTGCAAAAAGAGGCAGCCTGTATACCCTGTTAGTATGTGCTGCCAACTGGAGGGCTTGGGGCCTGATCATGCTTCCAAGCCAGTGGCCACAGCTTGAGCCTAGGTGGCCACATTAGCTGTGACCCCAGCCCATCTCAGTCCTTCTCTTTCTAAATTCCACAGAACGTATACCCCATAGGCTGTGCCAGTGTAAGTTTCCCTGAACTATCTCACCCACCTTCCTTGCCTGCAGTTCTGACCTTTCATAATGAGAGGAGTAGGTAGTTCAGCCTTCATGCTCATTCAGCCCTTGCTGCCTCTGCTGGGATTTACTAATAAGGGAGCCAATTAGTGTCACCACTTTTAAAGAACATGACATTAATTCATTTCTCTCCATAAATTGCATTTTTTTAAGGGAAATCACTGATTTTTTTGCTGGTTTCCTGCAGATCCTGGTTATGATTGCAACAGAGCCACCAAAGTTTGGCTTTAAATTTGAACTTTCCCCAAGTTCAGGGGTGTTCCAGTTGGGAGCTTGACTTGGGCCCACCTCTAGTTTATAATATACAGTTCAAGTGAAGACACTGGCAAATAGTGTGTGAAATATCCCGATCTGGTAACCCTTACTCCTATCAGTGCCTTTGGAGAAGTATATCAAACTGTTTGCGTGAGTAAGAGAAGCAGGTTTGGGCTCCTTGTGAAGAGTGAGTGATAAATGATAGCCAAGATAAGCCCCATAGTATCTTATTAAAAACAAAGTATAAGGCTGAAGTAGAAAGGAAAATAATCCCGGCAGAGTTTTAAACCCTTCCCTTCCCTTCCCCTCCCATTATCTGAGCTTTCTACGGATGTTTTGTAGATTCAGGATAAAAATCCCCAAATTTGCCAAATTTCCCTTCAGATTTCTGTGGCCCACTGGTGTTAAGAAGGTTTTTAGGGTTTTTTTATGAAGGGACTGATTTATGGTCTATAATTGTTCTTATTTTCAAGAGTGAAGGGTTTTTTTTTTTTTGCCTTTTTTTTTTAAAAGGCTTCTCAACAGAGCTAGAAACATGGCATCCACTACCTGTACCGCTGTTTTCTTTCTATCAAGTGTCAGAGCAATGAAGCTCATACTGTTCTTGGGTGCCATCTAGTGGATTTGTTACTTCTGTAAAATTTATCAGTTGTTTCATCGGACACAGCTTTTGTATCCCATGTTTGTTTTTCTCTTACTGGTGCTGTCAAGATACATGATGGAAATTGCTTGTTACCTGCATTTTAAAATATTTTTGCAAAGCTTCTAGTGCAACATGATGGCTTCACTTGCCAAGCTGTCATTGGCAACCTGTTGTTATTATTTGCATTGCAATTGCACTTATGAGCTCCATTCCTGCACCAGGACCCCATTGTGATAGGCACTGTACAAACACAGAACATAAAGAAAATCCTATTTGTTAATTTCTCATGGTTGTTCTTTTGTTTACTCATGGAGCATGAATTCTGCTCACTAGAGTTCCTCAGTGTAATTGATCCTTTTTAATATTAATATATGGAGATATACCTATCTCATAGAACTGGAAGGGACCCCAAAAGGTCATCAAGTCCAGCCCCCTGCCTTCACTAGCAGGACCAAGTACTGATTTTGCCCCAGATCCCTAAGTGGCCCCTTCAAGTATTGAACTCACAACCCTGGGTTTAGCAGGCTGATGCTCAAACCACTGAACTAGCCCTCCTTGCTAGGCTGCTACTGCCCAGCCCTGCAGATAAATCTTCCACTGAGATGGAAGAAATGTACGATTTGTGTACAGCCTGCAGGATGAGCACCATATTCTTCAGATAGATTGAAAAAATACCTATCTGCTTGACTCTTCCCCTTGAGAACCACTTGCCAAAGTTTTTGTATTGAACTACATCATATGAATCCCTATTTTTTGTTCGGTTGTATTACATGTTATTAGTGCTCTTGCTGTGTGATACCTGTTACTGATTTTACATTATTTAATAAACCAACACAATGTTTAATGGGTTGTCTGTTTTTTTTTTTTTTTTTGTCTTTTCCACTGGGGCTCTGCACTGGGACCTTGCACTGAATAATAATAATCTCTCATCTAATGCTTTTCGTCCATAGCTCTCAAAACACTTTACAAAGGAGGTCAGTATCATTATCCCCGTTTTTCAAATGGGGAAACTGAGGAAGAAGTGACTTGCCTAACGTCACCCAGCAAGACAGTAGCAGATCTGGGACTAGAACCCAGGTCTCTTGAGTGCTTCAGAAGGCAGGTTATTGCATGAGTGCCTTCTGCACTGACCTCGAGGTCGTTGGTTACGGGCGGCTGTTGAAAACAGCTTACGGCACTAGATGGACCACAAGTCTATTCTGGTATGGCAGCACTTATGGAAGAGGTAGTGTTTGATGGTTCTTTTACCAAGTACCTGTATCTGCTGCCATCACCATGGCCTAAAAAAGACACCATTTTCAGTTCTGTTTTGTTTTTAAAATGCCCAAAGTAAAACCTAGCATAAAAAGTACAGCCTGTCAAACTTCCTGCTGTTCATTCGTTTCTGAGCTGATTGTTATCCTTTAGCGCTACTGGTAGGAAAAGATTGCTACTGACTATCAAGCAATGAACCCTCGCCACAATGTGAGAGTAAAAAAAAAACCCAAAACAGAATTCCAAATGTGCTTGTAAGGCTCAGACCGGAGGAGATTTAATAGCGATTATATTGTATGTGGAGAGGAGGGAATTGTGCACAACAGCTTCTAGGAAGGATTTATGCTTCTTGCCAGATTTATACTGTGTAACAAGAGGCAGCTGGCAGACCTATCCAAGGAGCAATCTTAGAGCACAGTTATACTCTTCATATCCACACTGTAGAACTCTATTCAATATTCCACACTCATCCCCCACACAGAACTCTGATTAGCATCAAGAGAAGTTCTGTGTGTGGACTAAGTGCCAAAGCCGCAGTAGAGATCCTCACAATGGATAAGAAATAGGAGAATTTTGCTCTTTGTGCTTCAGGGATACATTTTCAAAGCAGTGTGTGTAGATTTCACTGTACAACTCCCACTAATGTTCAAATTCACCCTGTGTCTCTTACACGAGCTATTGATAGTGAACAGGATAGAATAAAATAAAATACAGCCAGATCAGACTTTGTATATAGGAAGATGGTTGTCACAAACACACAAGAATCTCATTGCAAAGCAGTAGAGGCTAAAATCTTTCCTGTTGAAGGTCAGCAAGAGTTTATCATAACACTTTGTGTCTGTGACAGGAGGAAGAAATTATTTAATATTTAGTCTCATGGCTAAAAGAAATAAAAGTGCTGGGAGTAAAGAGAATTGGGTTCAATTCCTGGCTCTGCCACAGACTTCTTTTGATTTCACCTCTTCCTTTCTGATTGCTACACAATGGCCCATCACTATGGTATTTGAACACTGTGGCAAGTCAAGTAACTTCACTGTGCCTCGGTTTCCCCAACTCTTAAAACAGGGATGATAATGCTGTTTATCGACCATGCAGAGGTGTTGTGACATTTTATTCATTAATGTTGATAAAGTGCTTTGAGATACTTGGATGGCAAATGCTACAGAAGTGCAAAGTACTATTATTATATCTATTTTCAGCTAATCAGATTTTAACTAGCGGAAACGAGTGATTTTTCTCTCTCTCACTTACCTATTCATTGAAGCTGTATAGCTCCTCATACAACTATATGTAAAAATTTAGCAACGTGAAGTATGTTAAACAAATATGGAACCAAATACCTTTCATTCACTTAGAAAAATCTATGCTCTCCTATCACTGCTACTTTCTTTTCTTCCTCCACTTGCCTAAGTATTACTGCCATCATTTTTGTTGTATGTATTGTTGTTGTAGCCTGACCTGAAGAAGAGAGGTCTGTGTAAACTTGAAAGCTTCTCTCTGTCACCAACAGAAGTTGGTCAAATAAAATATATCATTTTTGTTGTCTTTTCAATCTAATGTACACTGTGAGCTCAGGGACCTTTGCCTGCAAAGTTCCATGCACGCCTGTGTCTCTATAAATAACAACATCTTCATGTTGCAACAGGCTTATTTTTTATTTTGTTCTTGAGAACAGAAGAATTAGCAGTGATCTCACCCTTTCAGAGGGTAAGCACAGTGTGATACGGGTCTGATCCAAAGCCCACTGAAGTCAGTGTGAATCTTTCCGTTCATTTCAGTGGGCTTTGGACCAGGCCCTGATGGAGATGATGTTGGGCCAATGAACTTGTTTCTATTTTAAATTGATCTGAACCTCAAACTCTACAGGCCATTGCATACTGGCTAAGTTATTACAAGGGCATTTGTTTGTTTTTAAAGCCCATTTTGTTTCCTTTAGTAAGAAAGCGCCAGCCATTTTATCCAACAGAACCCGTGCTTAGGGCAACATCCCCCATCTAGTGACTGCTCTGCAAAAGGGATTCAGATTTGAAATGCAATTCCATTTGGATCTCTGATGTGCACAGTTCGAGGGGAAATCCCTTTCAGCAGATCAACACCACATCATCTCCTCAGGGGGATTCCCTGTTCATCCCCGGGGGTAGATTGTTTTCTACCATTTGACTTTTAAATGTGAAACATTTTTTCCATCTGTGTGCAGAGCAAATCTTGTCTCATCTGTCTTTTGCTGGGGTCCTTTATAACATGGGCAGGCACCTTAGAAAGATGTATAATAATAATAATTAATAATTAATAGGCACTGAGTGGGGAATTTGATATTTAGAACTGCAGTAATGACTGCTGCAGCTAAAAATAATAATCTTTAGTAATTAATAGTTAGGAGCAGATGTTAATGGAAAGTGGGGAGCAGCCCAGCAAATCACCTGTCTGCTTTGTCACAAAGGTTAATAGCTTATTGCCTGTCAGCAAACTGACAGTATATTTTTTTAAGTCGCTAGACTTAAAATTCTCCTGTGCTATAAGTCTGAACCAGTGCTCATTGATGTCAACGGAAGGGCTCCCATTAAATTCCATTCTAGAATGAAATAGACAAAGTTTTAGACTTTCAGACCTAACAAAACTGGAAACTTGTCCCAGCTTTGCCGAGGTTCCTGTGCCTTTTTGGTGAATCTCTTCCATCTTCCCCCAGGCTAGATCTAACCCTCAACCCACACCCAATTCTGCAGGGTGTATACCCTTCACCAAACTGGCCAGCACCAACTCTCAGCAGCTTGGGCTGAGTTTCACTCCTTGTTGATACCCAGCATTTTAAACATGGTACAAGGACCACAGTTAGAAACGGAACAATGAGGATAGAGGAAAGAGAGAAGCATTCACCACAAAGCAGGCCACACAAGCTTGTAGAAGCCCTTTCAATTGTTCTGCTTTTCTGTATCTCACATCCTGAAATAGAAAAGAAGAGAATGCATGGCGTTTTTCTTTTCTTTTGTTTATTTCTTTAGCTGGGACTTTTTCTGCCTTTGTTTGGAGGTTGGAGGAGCTGCTTTTTTTTGTTTCTTGTTTTGTTTTTGCTGATGTACAAGATGCCGTGCGATTTTCATGTTACACAGAAGTAAACCAGATGCGTTTCCCCAAGGGGCCCATTTGTGTGCTGGCCCCTATCACACAGTAGATAGACCCTAGAAGCATGAGCTTTGATTAACATTTGCAGCTATGCATGCTGTAGGCTCAAAAAGTTGTTAAGCCCATTTAAAATCCGGGTGCATTATTGTTCAATTGTGTAACATGCTAATTTGTGCATAGCACATTGCAAAGCACAAACAAAGGCATGGTGGTCCTTAGAAAAAAATTGCAACCTCGGGGACCAATCGTGCAAGGTTCTGAGCAACTCCCCACTCCCATGGGTTTCAGTGGGGGCTAAGAAGGCCTAGCATCTCTCCAAGCTGTGCACTAATGCATGCAATGATGTTAGTGTGTCTCATGGGCTCTGGTTCCCTTCACTCACCTTCTCCTGGCTACATGGTTCCGTTAGCACCACGCTACTAGGGATTCTTCTGGCTGCTGCTGACCCTGGGAGCGGATTCTCTGTGGAAAACATAATATGGTCCCTGGCTGATGAGGCACTTTGAAACTGGAAGTGGAGAATGATACATATCCACACCAGGTCTTCCTTCTCCCATCCCATTCCTTGGCACAGACCTTGGCCTCACAGAACATCCACCATGGAGTATGGAAGAGAAGAAGGAGCAATGAGACATAGAGGTGACTGATCTTCTCCACCATCATATATGTGAGGGGGAGATCAAGGCACAAAGGGTCCTTCCATTTTCCGGGGTTGCGTATGCAGGAGAATCCCCACCATGAGATTTCAGATGCGAAGACTTCCCCTTACACATATATTTCAGGTGTATACATTTCTTTTGTTTGGCAGAATTATAGGGATGGGATAGTATGTTGTTCCTTCTAAATAAGAAATGTGTTTTATAAATCCAGTTTTAAAATTTATCTAAAATCAAGTTAATTGTAGCATTGCCTATCAGTGACCATGTCCCCATTGACAAGAGTCTAGTAATAATGGCTCTTCTAAATGTACATCTTGGATCTTTTGTCTGATGAGTAAACCTATCGTGAGACGATGGCATTTAACAGAAAGGTGTGTTCCACTATCCTTGAAACACACACACACACACTTCAAGATTGCCTCTAATCCTGTTGCCTTGACATGAAAATGAAATCTGAACACAGTCTTAGCTTTCAAAAAGATAGGTAAAATACCAAGTCAGTCTTGTTTATCTGAAACCCACTAATACAAGGTGATAGATACAGCAGACAACAAACCCAAGAATCAATCTCTTGCCAGAGCTGAGGGCCTGATCCTGCTTCCAGTGAATTCAAAGTTTGAGGTGGGGAATACTCATTGATTTCGGTGGAAGCAAGATTAGGTCCTTACTGATTTATCTCAACCATATCTCCTCTGAGATCTTGGTGCCCAGAATGGCTCTCTGCAGGCATTGCCTCCGTGTGCTGTAATCCCATTAGATCTTACAAGTCAGTCCAGGGCAGTTGGATAGGAATCTCTAAGGCAGCAGTTCTCAAACAGCTTTTCTTGGTGGTAAGCAGAATTAACCGCATCTAGGAACATCTGTAGTGGAGGGAATGAGGTGGGGTAGCAAGCAGTCTGGGGGGAAGGGAAAGGGACCAAACCTTTCTCAGTAGAGCTGCTGCACTAGGGAATATGTAGGTGCTGTAGGAAGGTATTGGGGCTTCAATAAGTGGTGCTTTTTGATCTGATTCAATGACCCAGATGATTTTTAGGAGATGCAATGCTGAGGTGTAAATATGAGGTTTGTTGTTCCTAGGATCTTCCAGAGATCACTTCTGAAATATATAGGTTTTACATCAAGGTCTCTCAGCCCATTCCCTTCCCATTTTCTTATTTTAGAGGGCTGATCTTCACATTATTATTTATTGTTTGCACTGTGGGAGCACTTAGGAGCCCCAGTCAAGGTCTGGGACCCCTTTGTGCTAGGCGCTGTACAAACACAGAACAAAAAGAGGGTCCCTGCCCTAAAGAGCATACAGTCTAAGACAAGTGGGAACAGATGGATACAGATAGATGGGGGAATACAAGTGAACAGTGAGACAGTATTGATCAGTGTGACAGGTAGTGGTGTCAGCACCCCAGCAGCCTAGCCATTATCAAAGATGTTCGTATGCATCGTGACTAAGGAGCTTTTAGAGAAGGGATTTGAAGGTGGAGAATGAAGTAATTTCGTGGATCACCTTGCAAACCTGTGGGGCAGCATGGGAGAAAGCATGAAGGTGCTTGTTTGAAAAACTAACAAGTGGGCAGTGGAGGCTGACGTCATGGGTCAATCGGAGAAGGCACACGGCTACTGCAAATGTACGGTATCCCTTGTAGTCCTACTTGCTTTAACATTTCTAGTCTCCCTCTCAGGGGAGTCCTTTCAAGGTCTAGGTTTTATTGCTACATCTCAGCTGTTGATCCCTAACCTGAATTATTTGAGATCCTGCTGATTCCAGTGATAGATTCACCTTCTGCCTCATGAAGCCCCAAGACTAGATGGCTGCAAAAACTTAATGGAGTTAAACACCAGTCAGAGAAAATTGCTTTTAAGTGGCTTATTTTGTCCCTTGGAGGCTGTCACCTCTTCACCATCCCTTTGTGTGGACTAGATATGATTCCAGCAGTGGAAGCAAAAGTTAAAAAAAAAAAAAAAAAACTCTGTCATCTACACTTTCGAGATGTCACATGAGGAACATGATCATGTCATTATTTTAAAAGATCCTTTCAGTATCTAAAGACCATTTCCAGCATCTGCAGATGCTTAGAGAAAACTAAAGATTCCAGTCAATGCCTCCATTCCTTCAGACTAGATTACTGTAACTCCTTACCATTTCCCAGTCTCTGCTGGATTTTTAAATCACCTCCAGTATTTGCAGAATTTCACAACAAAGACCATCCTGTGCCATGAATTTTATATTATTCCCAATGGACATTCACTGGCTCCTGCTATGACAGATGATTGATTTTAATGTCGTATTAGCATTTTTGCCAGGTTTTGCCTGGCCTGCTGCCAAATATTACATTGTTGTATGCGTTAGCCACCCAGGCAGACTGTAGTCAGCTAGACTGGTTAGACTCCTTACTTTGTGGCTGAATTTGACTGGGTTGCTGACTCTGTCGAGCAAACTTGTTTTGTTACCTGGAGCTTTTCTGTTTTATGCTCTATGTCTAGAATTCAGTGCCCTGTGGGTAAAATGTGTGGGATCCCTGGTTGTTTTTAAGACCAAACCACAGATCTGCTATATATCTGTACTTGAACCTTTAATGAGTTTGATTTGCTTTCATTGCCTGCATTTTCCTTTGATCACTGAAAAACACTGTTTGTGGCTTACATGAAGTGGGCTGTACAATAAAATGTTGGGTTATTTCTCAAGACGTTTTAAATATGTTTGAGTGTGTGCGCTCACATACGTTCATGTGCACACTCACACGTGCACGCTTAAAAGAGGAAGAGCCCAAAATATCTCAGGAGTGGTTTCCCAATCTATTTAAGCACTTACATTAAAATTCAGGGTGGGGGGTGCCTAGTGCTGCATCTTCAGACAGTCTAAGTCAGGGGTAGGCAACCTATGGCACGTGTGCCAAAAGCGGCATGCGAGCTGATTTTCAGTGGCACTCACACGGCCTGGGTCCTGGCCACCGGTCCGGGGGACTCTGCATTTTAATTTAATTTTAAATGAAGCTTCTTAAACATTTTAAAAATCTTATTTACTTTACATACAACAATAGTTTAGTTATATATTATAGACTTATAGAAAGAGACCTTCTAAAAACGTTAAAATGTATCACTGGCATGCGAAACCTTAAATTAGAGAGAATAAATGAAGACTCGGCACCCCACTTCTGAAAGGTTGCCGACCCCTGGTCTAAGTCCTTGATTAACTGTTCCAGCATGTCTTTGATTCCCTTCAATATTTTGTTTTCTTCTCTCTCTCTTTCTGTAGATCTGTGTGCCTCCTGGGAAGTGTTTTTCTTTCTGACATCTGTCTCTTCTCCTCCTTTGTGTACATTGAAGTAAACAAGTCATTTAATTGTTTAACAATGTCTTTTCCTTCTGTCAGAAATAACCTTCCCATCTCTTGGAAGATTTGCTTTCTCCCTCAGTCACTACTGTACCTTCGGTTCTTTGTGTACTTGGACACATTTTTAGTTACCATAATCTCTTCTACAATGATTTTTGTGCTCCATCTTGCTTTTCTTATCATACTTCACGCATGCTTACCTTTTTAGTCTTCACAGTTCTTTAGAGTCCTCCTGCTTGTACATATCTACCAGCCTGTTTGGAACAATTTAGCAGTCTCTCCTCTAGAGAGACTTAGGCCTAGCATAGCAGAGTTGAAACAAGTCAACTTTGAGGCACATTGGGGATGTTTGAACACCTGCTCCATCTTATATCTGGTTCAAAATAGTGAGTATTGTTCCCTCACTTCCCAAGCACTAAAATCAATCACAAATTTCAGGGACTAAAGAAGAGACAATAAACCTTTAATAGGAATGTCCTCAGTGATTTCCAGGTTTGGAAATGAAGGCGAATGTACAGAGTGTTTGGTTATAGAAAAGGATAGTTTACAATGAAAATAATATAAATGTGTAATGGAAGTGGTTCATTAATAAACACTGTATGAACTAACTAATAGTGCATGAAAACTGTATCCAAGATCACCCATTTTGAAGCCAAAATCCTGTACAAATGAGACCACCAGGGAAGGTTAAAAAAAACTGCAAGGCCTACATACAAGTCGCTGTGAGAAGCACAGGATCTTCAGAGAGGCCCGGGTGATTGTTATAAATGATAGTTCTATACTCCTGGGGAAAATTCTGCACCACTGCACGCATGCAGAATTAATGTCCCCTACAGATTTTTTTGTTCCCCACAGAAAATAGATTCTGCCAGCGATTACACCTCTCACCCACCAGGGGCTGATGTGGTGCCAGAAGAGAGGGCAGCAGGCTCAGGGCCTGAGCAGCCAGCCACGGAGAGGGAGGAGGAGAGGTTGCTTTCCTCACAGCACCCTGCCCATGGGGCGAGGTGAGGAGGCATGGGATATGGGGGAAACAGACAGAGTGGGGCACACGGGGCTGCTGGAAGGTTACATAGACTGGGGTTCAGAAGGGCTAGTGGGGGGGACAGACTGGGGCAGGGGCACAAAGGTAGTGTGTGACAGAATTGAGCCAGGGGCCTAGTGGGAGTGGTGGTGCATGGACATGTGTGGGTGCAGGGCCACATGGCATTGGGGGGAGGGGAGTGGCTGGGTGCAGGGACATATGGAGACAACGGGGTGAGAGGTTCAGGGACACATAGGAACAGAGGAGGGAGATGGCTGAGTGGGGGTGCAGGGACACATGGGGGAGGGGGAGTGCAGGGACACATGGGGATGGGGGCAGATGTGCCTGACTGAATGGGAGAGGCTAGTGGTCAGCCAGGGTCTGCATGGGGGAGGCTCCCCAACTCCCTAACAATCCTGCTCTCCCCCTCAAAAAAACCCTATTCCATACTTCTCCCACCCCAACCCAACAACCCTCCAGGTTCACTCCCAGGCTTCTTCACAGCAATTTACTTCCCTCTCCCTCAGCTCCTCTGTTACCCCTGACTCCCACAAGCCTTTCCACTGCTTTTGAGCTGTGCGGGAAATAAGTTTCTATATTGTAGTTTAAATAAATTACTACTCACAGTTCTGTCTAGTAAAGTAATCTGTCTAGTAAAGAATCTACTTGTCAAAAAACATTTCCTGAATCTTTTTGTGTTGTCTGTATTGTTACAGACATACTTGCTGACAGGTATTTTGAAATAAATTACCAAAATAATTGAAACTGGCATGATTATATTGTGTTATTTTGACAAAAATAGTCAGAATTTTGCAGAATTTTAGAATATTGGGTGCAGAATTTTTAAATTTTTTGGTGCAGAATTCTCCCAGAAGTAAGTTCTAGGAGAAGATACACAAGGGATTGGAGACAGGAAGTATCTGAGAGAGTGGCTTCCACACAGGTATCTAAAAATTAGGGAATGCCACTACAGTTTCAGGTGAAAGTTTAGCCCCAGCTGAGGGGATTCTGACTTTGGTACAACATCCAAGAAACCCAGGAGAGAATCAGAAAGGGCTGGGTGAGTCTAAGGAGTGTTTTATAGGGATTCAAATAGGAAAACAAAGCTGAAAATACTTTGAAGATTAACTAACAGCTTTTCCAGTGAAGTAAAAATAAAGAATTGTAGCCAGTTCCACTTCCAAATGTCATGGGTAGAATTTCATCTTTTTCCTGCAGATATTTTAACACTGGGCTTCGACACACATGGACTGCAACACACACTTCTTCATCTCACAGCCATCCACCCTTGCACTGTGCATGGGGGGACTTGCAAGTGCTCCTGAAAGGGAGAGTGAGAGAAGAACCCAGGATTTTTCATACTTCTCTTGGAGGGCAGTGTGACAGATTTTCATTACCAATCTGTCTGGGCCCACAGTTGATCAGGCTGGGACCACAGGATCTTTTTGGGGAGGAGATGATGAGGCATACCACGTGTCTGAATTTTAAAGCTTTATTGATAAAATAATAAAACAACAGAAAGTGCAGGGAACGCTCCCACATCACTTAGGGGAAGAAAGAAAGCATTAGAGCCCCAAGCCCTAACCCACTTTCATACTCACACACGCCCGACCCACGGCTGGCCAGGCCTGGGTGTAATGTAAGAAGAAGAGGGGGGAAGGGGTGGACGGGAGTTCTTGCCCTGGGCCCAGTCGTCGGGGGAATCCGCTGTAATCTCCAAATTGCTCCAGCTCTCAGGCTGGTTTTAAGTCCTGGGTTCCTTTGGGAGTGTTGTCATCCAGGGCCCTCTGTGCCTGGTGCTCTTTGTACCAGTCCCAATCGGCTTACTGTGGCCTTCTCGGCTGCCCAAAACACATCGGCTTTGGAGAATTTGTTTTTCCTTCTGTTGGCCTTCACCGTCGCCACCTCATTCGCTCTGTTTTCGCTGCTATCTTTGCAGCTCTGGACTTTGTTTTCTTCTTTGCTGGTCTCGCTGGCCTGCAGGTGCAGGTCTGTGTAGTTGGATTTTTGTTTTCACGGCCGCTCAGGCAACTTTCAAGTCCCCGTCTTTCTCGGCTGTCAGCCAAGTCTCGGCTGCGAGCAGTGTCCTTGGGCGGCGGCCAGCGTCTTATCTTTGAACTGAGCTTGTTAGCTGCACCGTTTTCTGCTCTTTTCTTTTTCTTCTCCCCCTTTTCGGCCTCTTGTGACCTACAAAGAAACCTTCCACTCTCCACTCACACACCTTTAACCCTCCCCAAAATGCTTTGTGATGCTTGCAACAGCGTTAGCAATATACAGTGCTGATCTGCCTTCCCGGGGGGACTCCCTAAGGGGAGGGGCCATTGGGGTGTGACAGCAGCTTCTGCAGGGTAAGGTGGTGGGGCGAGGAACAGACTCAGTGGGCAGGTGCAGCTGGAGTCCCTATGCTCCTCAGAGCCTGATTTTCAAAAGAGTGTATCCCCATAACTCCCCTGGAAGTCAGTGGGAAGCTGAGGGTGCTCAGCACTTCTGAAAATCAGGCCTAGCAGAGCGCAGCGACTGCTCCCTTCTGGCTCCCCTTGGGCAGGCATTAGCTCAAAGAGGATAAGGAGAAGGTGGAGCCAGGGCTCTGGCCCCCCTCCACACTGCCCAGCAGAGCTGGACTGGCACACAATGGGAGGCAGTATGTTGTATCCTTGTAGGGTGATGTAGCCCTGGGCGGGCCCCCTCTGCACGCCTACCTGAGGCAGAATCCCCCCCCCTCCCCCGAGGTCCTCCTGGGGTCATATGACTTCACCTCACGCCCAGTGCAGACCACTGATTGCTGACTGAACCCTTCAGTTCAAAGCTGGCTAAGGCTGTAGTGCCTTTATGATGGATGCTTGGGCCTTAATAAGGCAGGACATTCCTGTCATTTCCTTTTGTTTCACACTAAAGCACACCACACAGGTGTTTATAGGTCCTTCCCCTGTTTTCCGTGACCAAACCCTGAGCAGTGTCACCCCTCAGAGCATTACAGGGATGCTGCAGGGGATGGTCCTATCTGAGAGAGAGAGAGCAGCATTAAACCCGAAAACAGAATTATCAGGAGCAACTCAAACTGCAAGAGGAAAATGTTTAGGGGTGGATATTTATCAGTCTGTCAGTGTGCACCTGTAATTCTTATCCTAGTAATGGGAAATCCATGCACCCCTTGAAGGCAGAAAAATAGGGCCAGCTTAGAGTAGGTCTGCACTTTTGACAGTGTGTATAGTGTAGACCAGGGGTCGGCAACGTTCGGCACGCGGCTCGCCAGAGTAAGCACCCTGGCGGGCCGGGCCAGTTTTATTTACCTGCTGACGCGGCAGGTTCGGCCGATCGCGGCCCCCACTGGCCGCGGTTCGCCGTCCCGGGCCAATGGGGGCGGCGAGAAGCGGCGCGGGCGACCGATGTGCTGGCTGCGGCTTCTCGCCGCCCCCATTGGCCCGGCCCGCCAGGGTGCTTACCCTGGCGAGCCGCGTGCCGAACGTTGCCGACCCCTGGTGTAGACACTACATGCCCAGCTAGCCTGGGTATAAATAGCAATGTAGACGGTGAGGTGCAGGATAGGCGAGTAAAGTGCCCCACACACCTGAACTCTAGGGTATATTCCCTGCACAGCTCTACACATCCAAGCCGTGCCTCCCCCATCTAAACAGCGATTTTTAGCAGTGTAGTGTCCCGCTGCCTCCCCACTGAGAGGCTCTGGCAGGGGGAGGCAGCAGGAAAAAGCTCTAACAGTTCCCTACTGCTGGAGCCTTTCAGTGGGGTGGGGAAAAGCTCTGGCAGCTCCCCCCTGCCAGAGCCTTTTTCAGGTGTAGTGAAAATCTCCAGCAGCAGGGAGCTGCCGGAGCTTTTCCCTGCTGTCTCCCTGCTCTGGAGTCTTTCACTGCTGAGTGAGGCTACACACTGCAGTAAGTGTGAACACAGCCTGCCTTCCACTGTGGTGTGTAGCTGCTTGTACCCTACACACCACCTTTTAGAGGCTTTTAGAGAGGAGAGGAGGGATGGTCCAGTGGCTACAGTGCTAGTCTGGGATTAAGGAGACCACCACTCCACCAATGACTTCCTGTATAACTTTGGGCAAGTCACTTTATGCCTTAGTTCCCCATCTGTAAAATGGCATAATAGCCTTTCTCTATCTCACAGGAGTGGTGTGAGGCACTCAGATATTACAGTAATGGGGTCCAACTGCCTAAGAGAGAGTTTCAGATGAGCTCAGGATCAGATTTGCAGGTGCTTGGCACCCACAGTTGGGGCTGGATTTTCAAAATGGCTGCAGAGCTCTTCTAAAGATCTGGCCCATGCTGTGCTCCTCCATGCTGTGGCGACACACTGCACTGAGCAAGCTATTGCTCTCTGGTTTATAGCACTGAAAACAGTGACTTTGAGCGCATGGCTTCTTAAATCCTGCAGCCGCACAGTATAATATGCTATCCGTTATCTTTGCAGTTGGCAGCACAAGGTTTGGAAGTGAATAAGCGCAACTGCAGCAATGTTTTTGCTGCTTTTTAAACCCCACAAACATCAGATAGTCACAGCCCATCTACACAATTTAGGAGCTAGTTCAGTGGATAACATTCTTTTGTCTTTAAAAATAGGTGTGAGAGAGAGAGGATGACTCTTGCTGCTTTGTCACTAGCAGAGCACCTTTCTGGTAGAGTGAATTGGTGGTCTTGTCCTTCTGTGTTGTGTTACCCCTTGTCAGTTACCAAAGCTTGTTTATGCTGCAGTTCTCATTGTAATAGAGTTTAGCTCGCCTGAAAGATGATGCCGTGAGCAGAACTGACATGACTTTTCTTTTATTGATCTGAATTATTGGCTATAATTGATATTCATGTCCCTCAGCTTCACGTGCTTTCTTTGATGTGTTTCTGGTTTGAATTCTTGTAGTATGTCCAATCTGTTCATTTGAGGGGAATATTTCAGTATTATAATATTTTACTTGTCTTATTGGCACAGGTGAAAAATTGGCCTAAATAATTTGTGTATCAAGTAGTTGAAGTGTGTTTTTCCTCTCAGTAAATCATAATACAATTTCTCATAATTTATCAGCCTGCTACATTTCTGCCACACAAAGAGGCTACTCGCTGTTGAGGTAACCAAAATGACTAACCACATTGCTGGAATTTTGACAGAAATGGCCGGCTAGTGGCTTAGGCATAAAGTACATGTAACCCTAGAATTAATCATAAACAGCTGTGAAGTTGTTCCATTGTGGTGACTGGGAGCTTTGTGACTGATTTTAATGGGAACAGAGAGCACTCAGGATAGAGTGAGTCATTTACTTGCTCCCCAGCTCATATCTTTCAAAAGCAACTAACGACTACAATAAGCCCTTTACAACCAAACCTTGCGGGACGAAAGCAGAATTTGTACTGCTCCTGAAGCAGCTCCAGGAGACATTCTGCCTTTGGAGGACAAAGGCCGTACGAATGCCACTGGGGTCATGCATGCTATGCTGGAGCAGCAAATGTTATGCACCTTTTAAAAATGAGTGCAGTGACTTAATAGCTTTCTTTGACAGTGTAACAAGCTTTGTGGATGGGGGAAGCGGTAGATGTGGTATACGGGCAGTCCTCGGAATTACAACACAATTGGTTCCTGAAAATTGCGTCGTAAGTCTAAACGTCGTAACTCGGGACCACAATCCACTCCGATTCAGAAATGTCGTAAGTCCAGTTTGTCATAAGTCAAACGTCGTAAAGTCAAGGACTGCCTGTATCTTGACTTTAGTAAGGCTTTTCATACTGTCTCGCATGACCTTCTCATAAACTAACTAGGGAAATACAACCTAGATGAAGCTACTATAAGGTGGGTGCATAATTGGTTGGAAAACCATTCCCGGGGAGTAGTTATCAGTGGTTCACAGTCAAGCTGGAAGGGCATATCAAGTGGGATCTGGCAGGGATCAGTTCTGCATCCGGTTCTGTTCAGTATCTTCATCAACCATTGAATCGTAGGACTGGAAGGGGCCTCAAGAGACCCATGATTTAGATAATGGCACAGAGAGTACACTTATAAAGTTTGTGGATGGTACCAAGCTGGGAGGGGTTGCAAGTGCTTTGGAGGAGAGGATTAAAATTCAAAATGATCTGAACAAACTGGAGAAAAGGTCTGAAGTAAATAGGATGAAATTCAATGAGAACAAATTCAAAGTACTCCACTTAGGAAGGAACAATCAGTTGCACACATACAAAATGGGAAATGATTGCCTAGGAAGGAGTACTATGGAAAGGGATCTGGGGGGAAGAGTGAATAACAAGCTAAATATGAGTCAACAATGTAACACTGTTGGAAAAAAAGCAAACATTCTGCGATGTATTATCAGGAGTGTTCTAAGCAAGACACGAGAAGTAATTCTTCTGCTGTACTTCACGCTGATTAGTCCTCAACTGGCTGTATTGTGTCCAGTTCTGGGTGCCACATTTCAGGCAAGATGTGGACAAATTGGAGAAAGTCCAAAGAGCAACAAAAATTATTAAAGTTCTAGAAAACATGACCTATGAGGCAAGATTTTAAAATCTTGGTTTGTTTAGTCCGGAGAAGAGAAGACTGAGAGGGGACATGATAACAGTTTTCAAGTACATAAAAGGATGTTACAAGGAGGAGAGAAAAATGTTCTCCTTAACCACTGAGGATAGGACAAGAAACAATGGGCTTAAATTGCAGCAAGGGAGGTTTAGGTTGGACTTAGGAAAAACTTCCTAACTGTCAGGATAGTTAAACTCTGGAAAAAATTGCCTAGGGAGTTTGTGGAATCTCCATCACTGGAGATTTTTAAGAGCAGGTTAGACAAACACCTGTCAGGGATGGTCTAGATAATACTTAGTCCTGCTATGAGTGCAGGGGACTGGACTAGATGACCTCTCGAGGTCCCTTCCAGTCCTACGATTATATGATTCTATGTGCTTCCTCAAGCACTAGGCCACCAGTGCATGTGGCAAAGGGCAAGGCTACGGCCTTGGTTACAGCCACATTCTATCATGCCCCATTTGCGGGTCCTGCATTTCTTGCACTGTGCAAGCACCTGGTTTTAGCTGTCCTCTGGACAGGTGCGCAAGGGAAGGGCTCACTCTACCCTCATTTGTACACCCATGCAAGAACAGGCAGAACCTAGCTGTACATATCTTTGTTTGTCCCCAGTATCTCTAGGCCCAATACTGCAAACGTTCCACTGAGAGAACACCCAGAGAGGAAAGGAAGTTTTTGGCTAATTACAAAGAGCAGGATCGGGCCCTTATATATAGCATCAGCCACAAAATATAATGCGTGTGAACTTACGGTGTTTTCCAGTCTAAAAGGGAAAAGGGCACACATTTTTAGACATAATTGGATTTAACTGGTGGTGTCTAATTATTGCCTTTCATTTCATTGTATTGTAAAAG
Organism: Emys orbicularis; assembly: GCF_028017835.1. NCBI lineage: Eukaryota > Metazoa > Chordata > Testudines > Emydidae > Emys > Emys orbicularis. Next base: position 281,053,452 of record NC_088684.1, on the reverse strand, counting down.
AGGCAAGAGAAAACAATGTGCTTACGGAAGGAATAAAAGTCATACAAGTGAAAGAAGAGAGGCCGTGTGGTCTAGTGGTAGAGCACTGAATTGAGACTAAGGACACCTGGCTTCTATTCCCACCTCTACCACTGGGCTACTGTGTGACCTTAGGCAAGTCACTCCTCTGCTCTGTGCCTCAGTTTTCCCATCTATAAAATGGCAGTAATGATACTGACCTCCTTTGAAAAGCACTTTGAGAGCTACTGTGAATAACACTATATGAAAGCTTTATTAATATTCTTATTTATAGACGTGTTATATAAATAATAAGGGTTGTAATAGCGACTTCAAAATATCAAAAATAATTATTTGCATTGAGTATAAGCACCATCAGAACAATGGGAGACAGCATGATGCCTATGATGTGACAAGATGACATTATGCAGCACTGACATTTACAGAAGCGCACTATTTTTGATTGCATTTGCCATGTTCACGGGTGTTCTTCTCTAAAACAAAGGTAACGGATGAAGGAACAGGAAAAGCATTTCAATTTTATTTTTTAACAGATTGAGAGTCAGTATTATTAATAACAGCTTTTCCCCTGAAAGCCAAGCTGTATATCAGTTTATGCGGTAGTAATAGAGATGCCAAAGTTCCCTGCCATCATGTTCAAAACGAAATTATCAGGCAGAAAAGCCATGGGGTGAAGAAGATGAAATTATATTATCTCATGGCAGTGTGTTTCAGAACTGTAATTATTGTTTGTCATTTGTAGATATCACAAGTGTTGATAAATACAATTACACCTCTACCTTGATATAACGCTGTCCTCGGGAGCCAAAAAATCTTACTGCGTTATATCGAACTTGCTTTGATTCACCAGAGTGCGCAGCCCCGCCCCCCCGGAGCACTGCTTTACCGCGTTATATCCGAATTTGTGTTATATCGGGTCGCGTTATATCAGGGTAGAGGTGTATTTTGTTTGCCTTCCCTTGACTAATACTTAAGGCTTAGGCTAGTCATTGGTAGAACTAATGTATTTCTATCTTGTATTAGTGAGAAGAAGTATTTGTCAGCTGATCCTACCCACACTTGTTACCAGAAGTAGTGCTGACTACATGTTAAGGAGTCATTGAAATCCAGTAGTAAGTGCTGGCAGGTTCTAGCCAAAGAAACGGACACAAGTGGATGTAATGGAACTTCAGAGTAGGAACTGCACAAGTTTAAAGGCTGAAACTCTAGAGGCTGAAATCTTTGTTTGTCTTTTTTGCAGGGACCCCCAGAATTTGTATCCACCCGAAGTTAGTAACGCAAAGCTTCAGTACGCTGGATGGGGTCCAAAGGGGCAACAACTGGTAAGATAGCACAAGCATGGAAACGAGTTTATACAAACACATACTGTTGTAATTTTGAAAAATAATTATTAATAGATATTGTGCCAATTACCCCCTTTTCTCTTAGAGCCATTCTTCACTGGCTGATTTCTTACAACCAACATAGCAGATCTGTGTCTGGAGCGTTTATGGTATATTGTCCTCACACTATTAAAATCCTAACTCATCTCTGAATGTTGTGGCCCCAACTTTTCAAAAGTGGGCATTCTAGGTTATGCCTGTCCATCAGCACACACCCAACTTGTACATATTCAATGCACTTGTTCAATGCATGGGGATACACTGGCATTTTGTGTCTGCACATACCATTGCTCATGTGCATAATATCAAAACATATGTTTGTTGAGAACAACGCAATGAAGCCATGATCCCCTCAGCACTACTGCAGTGTAAATATTTAATAATAGAAAGTATTCCATAGGCAATGTCACCAAAGCTTTGTTTCCCACTTATCTAGTATAAATTGTCTTCTTTCATAGATTCATAGATTCTAGGACTGGAAGGGACCTCGAGAGGTCATCGAGTCCAGTCCCCTGCCCGCATGGTAGGACCAAATACTGTCTAGACCATCCCTGATAGACATTTATCTAACGTACTCTTAAATATCTCCAGAGATGGAGATTCCACAAACTCCCTAGGCAATTTATTCCAGTGTTTAACCACCCTGACAGTTAGGAACTTTTTCCTAATGTCCAACCTAGACCTCCCTTGCTGCAGTTTCGTGCTGGCTCTGCCCTGCTCCACTCCAATCCTTCCTCAAGTCCCTTCTATTGTTCAGTCCTGCATGTTTCTAAAAGGCGTTGATTTAGCAATAGCACCTGTACAGGGGTTGTTCTTAATATTAACAAATATATGTCATTTATTAATATTCTATAGTAGGAAGATAAATAGATTTAGTTCAAACTGCTGATTATTTGAAATATAGAAAACGAGCACTTTGTCAATAGCGACTTGAGATCCTGGATTTGATTCTCCTGGTGTCAGTTGTAGGGCAAACTTCTCTATACCGGTCTCCCAATATACTTTAGGTGAAACATCCCTGCTTCATGAGAGGTTTCTGCTTCCATGGAGTGTCTCCAGATTTGCAATACTGTAATTATTTTGGCAGACTCAGAAGGGGACATCATCCTCTGGGGTAGCAGGGACATGGCAGTTTAAGGCTACTATGTATTGACAGACCTGTGTAGAGATGAGCTATGTGTACACAGCAGCTTCCACAGAGCTACTCTGGATTTGCACCCGAATTTGGCCCACAATGGCTTGTGAAATGGACAAATGTAGACAAATCTGCAGGGGTGAAAAGGGGAGCCCTCATGGAGTGCTTTGTTGCCAAAATTATCATGGTCTCTTCGTGGCTCATGCAGGTTTCCACACGGTGAGAGCTTGTGCAATCTCAACTATGTCAGCTCATACCTCCTGCCACCTTAGGCGTGTCCTTCCCTAGAGCAAGAGTCCCCTGTCCTCATTTCCTGGTGCAAATCCAATATCTAAGCTTTTAAAGTGCCAACTGTCACCTTCTCTCAGAAGGCACAATTAAAAGGGGGCAGCCACAAGTTCTGTTAAGCAGGCAGTGAAGCCGTGATGTTTTTGCTTTTATAAAAAGCCTGTTTTAACGTTTGCTTGCAGGCTGATAGGCTTTCTGTGCAGTAGAGCAGGAGGAGGAAGCCGTGAATGTTTTTGATAGCGTTGTCAGGAGAACTTAACACCTCTCGTGTTGAAATCGTACCTTCCGGGAGAAAGTGTTTGTAGCCGGTTCTAAGGATTTGTTATCTGCTAGAGGCAGTTGTGCTACTGCACGTTCAAATGGACTTTTACACAGAAAATTAATCTTGAAAAGTGGCCAGGGGAACCACACTTGTTTTCCTCTCAAGAAATATTCTCACAGGCTAGCTGTCAAAATGTTCAGTATGTGGCATTACTGGAAGATGGCTTCCAAAACACTGAAGGAGCCTTACATGCACTACTGTGGTTCATGACAAAGAAATGTTAGCGCTGCCACTGCTCGCGTCTAAGTCCTCTCTTCAGCACTGCGGCTTGTAGGAGACACAGGAATGACACTTGTCTTCTGCTTCACCAGAAAAGTCAGCTTTGACGCAGCTGCAGACCTAGAAGTTACTGCACAAAGAACCTAGCAATACTGATGCAGGGGTTTTCCCGCATGTGAAAAATGATTAGAAAGAGATTCCTCTTCTCACTGCACATACTGACACACCCTTCTCTCACTCCATCTGCCATGTGTACCATTGGACACCTTCAGTATGTTGACCTTGTGGCCATTGTGGTGTGGATTGTACTAGCACATGTGAGGTTTGGGTTTGAAAGAGAGCTTTGGACTCCTGACTAGTGGAAATGTGGGGTGTTCACACTGATGTAACTCCATTGACTTCAGTGGCATTGTTTCTGATTTCCACTGGTGTGGGTGGAAGGAGAATCAGGCCCTACTGTTCCCAAGATGTGAAGAATCTGCTGTCAGTCTTCTTGGGAACATCTTGCTGTCTTATAAGAAGAAACTTTTTTTGGTGACCTGAGTGAAATGACTTTGTGAGCCTCATTCTATTGGCTTCCTGTGCTATACCTACCTTTTGTGCTGATAAATATCAGATGGCTGCTTCAAGAAGTAAAAATGTGGCACTTCTTATAAGGTATAAACAATAAGGTAGTGGTGTGGACCTTTAACACAAGAATGGGAACACTGAAAGAGGAAAGCTTGTAAAGAGTTCAGTCATCTTATAACAAAAGCAAACACAGTTTAAACAGTTTTACTACTTTTATTTTCTGTTGGAAAAAGAAAAGATTATACCATGATAGGACTATTTCTAGCATAAAAGGATAACACAGACTCAATAGTTCTGGCTGGTAAGATTGTTTGAGGATGATTTCTGATGCTGACAGAACTGTTTGCAGTAATATTAACTTTGGCAATGCTGTATCTATTTCATTGGGCTTCCAATCAGTACCTATAATGCCATATGTATAAAGACATTTTCATTAACAAGGAACTGCCTTTAGAAAAACTGAAGAATAGAACAAAAGAAGGGTTTTTTTCCCTGTTACTTAACTGTTTAATTTTTATTTTAGTACAAAGTGAGCTGTTCAAAGCATAACAAAAACTGCACTCTTCTAATCTGAAAGACAAGGCAACCCGAATTGTGCTTGGGCCATTTCCTATGTCATGAGTGTATCTTCCTTTCTTCAACAGATTTTCTGCTGGGGTCGATCACTATAGTTACCTGCCATTCACTTCTGGAATCATAGTGTAATACTACCAGTTACTTTAGATTTATATGATGGTCATCAAGGCCAGCCCTCTGCACTGAGACAGGTGTCCAGGACCGAGACTATCCCTGAGAGGTGTTTGTCCAAAACCTTCATCAATGGGGATTCCACAATGGGCAATTAATTTGCATCTTAGAAAAAGGAACATAGCCATACCAAAACCCAGACTTATCCTCCATTCAGTTCAATATCTTGCCTTTATCAACAGCCTATAATGAATCCTTCATGGAGAAATGAACAAATTTCATATCATACCTCCCCAATTGTTTAAGACGCATTGTGGGACAACAAGGAGTCTGGTGGCACCTAAAAGATGATGCATCTGAAGGAGTGAGGTTTTTACCCATGAAAGCTTATGCTCAAATAAATCTGTTAGTCTTTAAGGTGCCACTAGACTCCTTGTTGTTTTTGTAGATACAGACTAACACGGCTACCCCCTGATACTTGACATTGTGGAACAAAATCTCTTCCTCTCTTCACTGGTGATCATTTAGGGACTTTTTTCCATTGACTTCAGTAAGAGTGGAATCGGGCGTTTAATGCATTAGGATTGGTAGCCCTTGTCCTGACTAGTGTAACTGCAGATATTCTTTTATATGTAAGTGTCTAACCCCATTATGAATCTTGCAAAGATATTTACATCAAGAGCCTCCTGCAACAGCAAGCTAATTATGTGTTGCATTAAAACAGTATTTCTTTTTGCCCCTTCTAAATACGTTATCTTCTAATTTAGTTGTATTTTTTGTCCTTGTATTCTGGGGTGAGTTAAGCCGAAGCTTTTATATATACTGTGTATTTTATATACCTCTAGCTTATTGCTATATTTGCTCTTTTCCTTGCCAAGCAAAATAATTTTAGACTTTTAAACACAATGTTGTTGTTGTTGTTTTAAAAAAATTCAGGTACATAGTCAGGCTTTGAGATGCATTAATGTAGACTCTCCAATATACAGAAAACAAATCATTAACATATCGTGGCATAGATGCCCAGAAAAAAAGGGCAGGATAAAGAAGATGGAAAAAACCATTCTGTGCTCATTATTCAATATTCCAAAACTACTTAAACTGCCCCAGTGTGTAATGGTCATCTGCTTCCCAGTGGACATAATGCCTTCTCATAGGGAAGCAATCCAGACTCCAAAACCAAAGGGCCTATTTTTTCTCTTTGAAAAAGGTTGGTAAGGTTCTGAGAGTTATACCCAGTCTCTCACACATTAAGAGGAGAACAGAATATTTGATTGTTTATTTCACTTGAGTCTTCCCAGTCTTCGTAAACTCCATGGGCTCAGTCTTCAGCTGTGCTGAGCTTATACGTGGTACAGCTGAGAGCAGTGAAGGGATGGGAGAAGATGGCTAGCTGTGAGCCTCATTTCTGCTCCCCCAATCCTGGCCTGCTGGAAGGCCAAAAGCCCTTGGAGTGACTCAGATCTGCTCTAAGCTGTGTCAGCTGTAGGCCCTCCATTAAGTGTTTTCTCCCCCGTGGGGGGGGTGTTTTTAATTCTACCCACCCACCCCCACTCATCAAGTCACTCTCCCAAAGGTGCATGCAAAAAAACTAGACAAATAACTGCAGATTTGGCAGCCCTGAATGTGATGATTTGGTGCCTAGGACGGACAGCCTCATTGCCTGCCCCTAAGCCCAGCCCTGATGAGCTGGGGCCTACTGTTATGCAGGCCAGGGATTTGTCAGATCACCATCCCCTCCTGCCCGTCTCCTTCCTTCTTTTCTCTTACACAGGTTGGAAGAGACAGGTGACGTGAAGCCAGTGCACTGGCCTTGCACCAGCTGAGAATTCCTCTGTGTTGAGAGGAGGGTTGTCTCCCCTTTTAGGACAGCTTTCCAGCTGGTGTGTGCTGCTTCAGGGCAATAGGAGTGGAGCATCTGGCTCCAGTGGTTTAACCTTTTTGTGGCTATTTTTTTAAAATCCCTTTCTTCACATTCCTCCTGGGGGAGCTTTCAGTCACTAACGTCAGCTACAATGCTGTCAGCTCTTACTCTGTCTTGAGTGCCTAATTATATTAAAGAGAGAGAGAGACCTGAAACAGAAACAACTAAATGATCTGCATTCTTTGTAAAAATCCTCTCCCAGGAGCAATTTCCCTTTGCCCAAGTTTTCTTTTGTCTTTTCCTGTTATGTTACCTGTCTGTTTTAGATTTAAAACTCCTTAGGGCATGGTCCATAGTATCCATTTATAGGAGCGTCTTACTCATCTGCAAAGTGCCATGCGCACCAGTGGAGCTAGCTAGATAACAAAAAATACCATAGCTGAGAAAAGCTACTTGAGTTACAAAGCCAAAGTGCAGATGTATTTCACTTCTGACCCGTTGAAACAAATGTTTCACAACCACTCTTCCTCCACTATTCGAAAATGAAAAATCCACTAACGGATAAAAATATCTCAGTGTGTGCTACCAGACTGGTGTAAAAATCAGCCACAAGTCCAACACCCAGGGGAGTCAATAGAAGGACTCTCGTTAACATCATTGGATGCTGTAATAAGTCTCAGCTGAGAAGATATTACTTAACTTACTGGGCCTGATTTTTTATCGTCCTGCATCCTGTGTGATCATTTCTCCCTGGGCAAAGTAAATGCAAAGCAGTGCTAAATCAAAATAGTAGTGTGTTATGTTCACTTTCCAGAGGTGTAAATGACTGCACAAGGTGCCGGGCAATAGAGAATAAATCCCTTTCATCACTCACCCTGTAGCCTTCACCCTTTCTCAAGTGTCACACCACCATCCTTCAGCTAGTAACAGTACATTGCTAGCTGGGTTTAAATTGATCATCTGTATTTCCGTCAAACTATTGAGATGTGATTTTCTAGAGATGTGGGGAGGTTGATGGTAGATGGCACTAGAAGTATCATGGGATAATCTGTTCATTTGTGGCATCTTTGCCTTATTTCATTTATGCCTGTCTTTCAGGAATTCTTCTTCCCTTCATCCCACAGATATTGGTACCCATGACCCATCACTCTCTACCTTCCTTCTCTCTAGGTTCAAGTGCTATTCTGTCTGGCACAGAAGCCCCTATTAATTGATCTGATTGGACTCTTCTCTCTCTCTCTCAGTTTGTAGTTTTTACGGTGAAATTCAGCCTTGTGCAGAGATCTCACACAAGGCTTTGATGGTACATAGCCCTCATGAGAATCATCAGCACGGGTAAATTTCCCCCTTGGTGAATTCAGCGATCTTGAAAGATGTGAGACTGACTAGCCTAAAGCCCTCTATTTATCCACAGGACAGGTGTAATATGAGCAGCAGCGGGCCAGGCTTCCCTGTCAACTTGTTTCAGCTTTGGCCTAGGGAACCACCTTTAGGAGCGAGAGTGTCACCACAGCTCAAATTCACATTTAGGCACTGGAATAAAAGTGCCCAAGGAATGCAGTGGAAATTGGCCACTTTTATCTAGGTACTTAAATAGGGATTTAGGTGACTACATTCACATGCACACAGGTTTGAAATGTTTGCCCTAAGGTATTACTAAGAATGTGTATGGCTACTGCTCTTCTGGATAAGGCACAAGCAATAGGGCTTCTATAATTAGTTTGCTTAGAAATAGTACCAGCAAAATGTGCCTCAACAAGTTGAAAGCACTTTTCACAAGAGTTGTTCAACTCCCATTTTGAAATCAGATGGATTTCTGACATGCTGCTATTTTCAGGTTTCTTCTGTGAGAATTCATAACTGTCTATCCAAACAGATATTCATGCTACAGTCACATATCAGATGCTAGGGGAGCAATTCGGTGGAGCCCTGTGGCCAGGAATTATAATCCAAATGTTCTCTCTTCCTCTGATTATACTACTCGTTCTAGACTGAACATAAATGATTTATGCTGGTGCTCCCAGCCCTGTCTGTTCTTTGCTGTTTCCACTGTCTTTTTAAATTGCATGAAAGATGTGGAAGGGCATTATGTCTGTCCCTAGCAGCTAAACACTTTTTTTTGCTCTGGAGTTTATTACAAATCCACAGGATGGTCAAAATTCATCCCTCTTGCATTTCCACAGAAGTCAATGGATCTTTCCAAATGTAAACTCTTTGGGGAAGGGATGGTTTTTATTTTTGTGCCTTGTACAGCACTGAGCATGAAGTCAGTGCTAAACAAATAAATGATGATGATGGAAGCTTTAGTAATTCCAAGAAGAAATCTCAAATTCACTGAAATTCTTATGCTAGAAAAAAAAGCAACATACATCAGCCAGTGGCAGGTTAAGGTTTTGTAGAAGCCCTCAAGCAATGAACATGAATGCAGGTGAACAGCTCCCTGTAATCGATGGCACTGTATAGAAAGTGCAGTGTGGATAAGAGTAAAATGGGAGTTCATATATATATTGAAGAGTTGAATCACAAAAGCTACTGCACAGGAGTAGGACATGCCTGCTTAATTTCTCCATACGGCTGGCATTGAATTAATTCATCACTAGTACGTGTCCCAGCTAGCTGGGTTTTTCAGTTGCAGAATGCTGGTTAAGTGATGGCACCTGGAACTAAACTGGACTGACTCCTCTAATTAGCTTTTTTCCGCTTGCCTGAATTCATGCCTGTCAGTCTAGCTTAGTTCCAGGCAGAAGTGCTGAGCAGATATCAAGTGAGGAAGACCTCTTTCACAGGAGTAAGTGAATCATCTGTTGTTGCTTCTACTCCAACAGGGCCTTTGATCTGCAGTGAGAATATAAATCCTGGAGGTATGTTTGTTTCCAGCATTATATCATAGATTCTGCATCATTAATTTTTCATGCTGCTGTTCTCTTATATTTTCCATTGCAATGACATCTGAATCAATACTGAGCTGCAGTCTGCTATATGTAAGTAGTCTGGTTTGGTTTGCTTGTTAGGAACAAGGGGGAAAAGGTAGCCCTTCCGTAACGCCAAATCTGTCCTGTTTGAATGAAACATTATGGGGCAAATCCGAAGCCTAGCAGCCAGCTGATGTAGACAGACAGGGTCATGGGCAAATGAGCAGAGGTGGAGGAGAAGATTCCCTGCATAGGCTTCTGTAGCCAAGTGATTGGAGCAGTGTACACAGGTCCTCACCCAGTTCTTCTGTCATGGGGAAGACAGGAGGATAGGTGCAACCCTGGATCATCCAATCTGTCTCTTCCCCTGCCATGCCCTGAACTCATGGTACTTCCTGATCCTCAAGTCCAAGGAAGGGATGAGACCTGTCCTTGAGCTCTGCAGTCTCAACAAGTACATCAAATACATGAGGTTCCACATGGTTACCCTAGCAACCATTCTCCCTGCGTTGAATGACAACGACTGGTTTGCAACCCTCGATCTCGGGACACTTACTTCCCTGTCACAGTTTTCCCAAGTCACAGGAGGTTTCTGACATTTCTAGTGGCAAATCAGCATTATCGGTACAACATGCTTCCCTTTGGCCTGTCCTCTGCTCCATGGGTATTTACCAAATGTGTGTCTGTGTAGCAGCATAGCTCAGAAAAAGAGGAATTCATGTCTTCCCATACCTGAACAATTGGTTAGTGAGAGGCAAATCCAAAGAACAAGTCCTCGTCCATGTCCAATTCACACTATGTCTCTTCGATCATCTGGGCCTGATTTTGAGCAAAGGAAATTCTATATTAATACCACCTCAAAAAATCAAGTTCATTGGGGCCCTACTAGGCCCTAGGAGTTAAAGAGCATTTCTGCTGAACGAATGATTTCAAGTAGTTCATCACCTGTGTCTGGCACTCCAATCTCAACCTTCAACTACGGTCTGCATATATCTGAAGTTACTAGGTCATATGGCTGCATGTACTTACCTAGTCCAGCATGTGAGATTGCACCTTCTTCCTCTTCAAGTGTGGTTGAAGCTGGTCTGTCACCTGAGTTGTCAATTGTTGAACAGGCTTGTCTTCAGCCATCCTGGACTCTCTGCAATAGTGGGCAATTCTAAGCAATGTGTGTCAGCGTGTTCTCTTTGCTTGTCCTCCACCAACCAGGACTATAATCACCATGCTTACATAATAGGTTGGGAAGCACATCTAGTGACATTGAAAATTCAGGTCTTGTGTTTGTAATAGGAGGCTTCCTTTCATATCAACATCCTGGAGCTTTGAGCTTGCCGAGTGTTTCAGGATCACATCAGTGTCACAGCGGTTCATATACTCACTGACAACACCACTGCAATGTATTATGTGAACAAGCAGGGAGGAGCTCACCCCAACCAGCTTTTTCAGGAGCCAATAAAGTTTTGACAGTTCTGCATCAAGGAGAGCATCATTCCTGCAGCCCCTCACTTACCAGGGATTCAGAATTACTTAGCTGATCACCTCACTGGAAATTTGCCCCAGAATCAGGAGTGGTCTCTGAAGACCAGTGTGTTCAGGTCCATCTTCACAGAATGGGGCATCTAGACTACCAGCCTGTTTTCAACGAGAGACAGCTGTTTGCCTCTTGGGCGGGTCTCAGTCCAGGCTCCTTAACCGACACTTTCCCTCTTAATAGGGGATCAGCTCTGATGTATGCCTTTCCCCCATACCACTCATTCCTCATCTTATTCTCAAACCAAAGTTGGATCATGCCAAACAAAATCTCATTGTACCAGCTTGGTTCTATGACCTATTCAGTCCATCGGTGCGATCTCCCATATCTCTTTCTCTTTCTCCTGATCTACTGACTCAGCACCATAGTCGAGTTTTGTATCCAATGCTGAGCAGAGTGCACCTCATGGCGCGGATGCTGCATGGCTTGATGAGTAGGAGGCATACTGTTTGGAAGCTGTTAGACAAATGCTACTCAATAGTAGAAAATCCTCCACTAGAGCTACCTATTCTGCCAAGTGGAATCAGTTCTTGATTTGGTTACTAGTCTGGGGTATTCAACCAAAGCCAGCCCTCATTCAGGAAATTTTTGAGTATCTACTATACCTTCAGTCCTCTGGTCCGTCTCTCAGGTCCTTGAAGGTCCACTTAGCTGTGATTTCAGAGTTCCATCTTCTGATCCAAGGGAAGTCAATTTTTTTGAACTCCATGGGAGCAAGATTTCTAAGAGGAAATTACTCATCTCCACCGGCTGGTGAAAGAACCAGTTCCCTTGTGTGGCCATAATACTGTGTTAGCTTCCGTTTGAGCCTCTGGTGACTTGTTCTCCATCAGCTCCTGTGCCAGAAGACAGTCTTCCTTGTACCTTTAACATCTGCAAGGAGAGTAAGTGAGCTGCAGGCCTTACTGGCAAAGCCCCATATATGCAGTCACATCCAAAATTTTTGTTGAAAGTGATTTCCCAATGTCACCTTAACCAAGTAACAAACTTACCAGTAGCCTTGCCTAAACCATGCTCAAAGGCAGATGAACAGCGACTTCATACATTGGATGTGAGACAATGCTTGGCAATTTACCTAAAGAAGACTATGTCTTTTTGTTCATCACCCTGTGTTGTTGCTATTACCACTGTGTCTAAGTCAGATGCAAACTTTCATTGTTTAAGTAGACTCCGAGCCCCACCTCCTCTGAGTACCGCTTATGAGTCACGTGAGTGGAATACACATCTGCAACCACTGGAAGAAGAAAAAATGGCTACTACCTGTTGTTGTTTGAGATGGGGGTGCAGATGTGTATTCCATGACCCACCCTCCATCGCCTCTGCATCAGAATCTCTACTCTCAAAGTTCGGCATGGAGGAATTGCGCCAGGGAGTGGGAGGGAGGCATCAGGGCAGCACTGTCTTAAATATCCAGGAGAGGAGCTAAGGGTCAGAGGGCGCAAACACAGCCCCTGTGGGAACTGCTAGTCAAAGTTCTCCAGCTTTGGTGTGCTGGGCATGCGCACATCTAAGTGGAATAATGTCTGCACCCACATCTCAAAGAAGAGCAGTTACAGTACAGGTAGGTAACGGTTTTGTCCAACAGGCCTGAAACATAATGCCAATTCTTTCTTTGGGTCTGTGCAGAAGTATTTCTAGCACTTTATGAAGAAGTAGTTGGTTGAAGCTGGCCTTTAAAGTAAGTGTTTATGAAATTCAATGTTGCCCCTTGCAAGTTGCTGTTTTGCACCATGAAAATTGTCCCATTTACCAAGAGGGGTAAAATGCAATCTTAACTGTAACCAAAAGATCATTGACTTAGTATGTTATCATGACAGCTGTTGTTGGCAGGATAACCCAAATGGAACGAAAGAGTGAAATCGAATGGATTGTTGAATAGTCTCTCAAGGGCAGTAGTGGAAGCCTCACCTTCATTAGGTGCAATCAGAACCAAACTGGACAAAGCCACACAAAATATATACCTTAGGGAACAATCTAGTACTAACAGCTGAATGAAATAAGCAAGTTGATCTAACAGACATAGGGGATTTCCATTTCTAATTGCTTTTTTTGCAAGGAATGTCAAGTGAATTGTCCAAGATCATTTAGCGTGTCGGCGAAGGAGCCCAGAATCTCAATGCTCAGTTCTGTATGCTAACCACTAGAAAATGCTCTCTTCTTAGTCAGACATTGTAATGTAATAAAATATTTTCAACGAAACAGCGTATCATCCCAGATGACAAAATCTAATTTACAATGGTGCCCTACATAGCCATCACTGGTATTAGGTTACAGAACAACAAGGCAATCCATCATGCAGAACTTAAAAGCACAATCAGAGTTCCATGCTAAAGGGCACACTTACATATATACACTTCAAATAATGTAACAAGGCAGTTATAAATTAAAATAACCATATTAGAAACTGGGACAGGGAATTTCAGTCAGCCGTGGTTCTATTAGAAGATATAGCATAGAACCCTCTTTTTAGTTCTGCAAGAAAGAAAACAGAGCCGCATATTTTTTAGAAATTTCCAAAAGTACTGTATCTGTTTATTTGGCTGGACACCTAACATTATAGGTCTGATTAGGATTCATACAGCTTATGGAACAGCTTGCTCACAGAATATAAATGTGAAATGCACTGCAGTCTGTAATGATGAAATGTCTAAAATTAAAAGAAACTTGCAGAGGCATGTGGAGGACATTAAAATAATATATACAGACTAGCCTGGGAGGCCAGGATAAAAATGAGAGGGAGAATTTTGGATGATAATACCAGGCATAGAGTTCCATGAAATTGTTCTTGCTGGATCTGATATATGACTATGTATCATGCATATCAGTTTTGACAGTTATGGATTCTCACAGAAGAACTTTGAAACCTGCAGCATGTCACAAATCCTTCTGATTTCAAAAAGCTGTCTTAGCAGCTCCCATGAAAAGTGCTTTCAAGCTGTCAATGCAGCCAAAAGCCATGGACACACTATTAAAATGGACTTCCAGGATCTGTGTCTTAATAAGAATAAAAGCAGATGTACATCCTTAGAAATACCTTAACATCACGGGTGCTGAAGTATAGTACGGGAAGTTTTACAGAAAATGCTTCATAGATTAATATTGTTACCTATAGGCTATTGGTTTACATATGTTCTTCTAAAATCAAGCTCTTTTACAAAAGAAAAAAAAATTGTAAAGCCACTTCCCTGTCCTCCTGCAAATCCCTCATTAAAACTTACTTTACCATACATCATACAGCTATGGTTGCTACTGGTGGTGTATTTATTTGGCCATGTTAACTTACAAGCCAATAAAAAATACACTGTACTCATAATCTGTGCACACAGCTAGCGTATTAAAATAGCTCATATTACTGTTACCTGATCTCCCTTTCCACCTGTGCCCAGGTTGATTGCTTTTACCTTATTGTTCTGTCTTATCTTAAACCAAAATTATAAGCTCTTGGGAAGAGAAATGGTATTTTACTATTTGGTAGTACAGCATCTAGCACAACGGTGCTCTGAACTGATTGGAACCTCTCCGCACTACTGTAATACAAACATAAATAAATAAATATTTTTATGTTGAAGAATTGATTGAATTATTTTTCACCCACGCTGAATCAGAATTCTTCCCTGGGTTGCCCTTGTGCATTTCAGAGCAGAACTTGACCCTTAAATGTCTATTATAAGAGATACTGGAAACCTCAAAGATCTTTCACTAAGTTGACATGGATTGTGCTCCATTTGAGTATGGTAAATGTTCTGCCATTTCTCTACTGACAGGTGTTTAAACAAACAATCTGTCTGACGGTGCTTCCATTTGTCTTTTATAGTAGCTGTGACTGGAGCCATTTCTAGCTCATTGTGTTGTATTGACCCCCAAGCATTTAATGTCTTAGGCTACTAATGTTAAACACGTGTGAGCCTTGAAGCTCAAACAAGGAGACACGCATGCTGCTTTTGATGTGTTTGCGGATCATGCAGTGGGCTTCGTGAACACATCAATCTCTAGTGCTGTCTTTTGGGTTTTGAAGCATTTCATTGCCTTGCCTTTAGAACCTGCCCTGCTGCCCTGGCTTTACCATTCACTATTAAAAGCCTTAGGGAGGGGTGAAGTAATCTTTCTCCATTCCTGAAGTCTTTGTTGGTACCAGTTGACCAGCCTCCACCACCACTGGTGCCTTCTACCTTCAGGGTAGCTGCGAGGGCCGTGCAGCTGTCCTCCTCCCCTATTAATATCTGGTCATCTGCGGGGAAGACCCCCCTCCTCTCATCATTGCTGCAGAGTAAGGGCATCTCACAAATATGACTCAATGTATCTCCTCACCTACTCCTATAGATAGGGGGATGAGGCACAGAGACATTAAATTATTTACCTGAGCTTACACAACAGTCAGTGTCAGAGCTGGGAATTCAGACCAGATTCCATGTGACACACTTGCTCTCCTTCCTGCAGCCTCTGCCTCCAGGGGCTATACTACAGATTCCAGAAGTCCTTCTGCGGCTCTGACCTGATTTGACAGCTCTCCCACCTCCTCTGGTGTGAAGTAGAGGGGGAGCAGCTAGCCAGTGCTCCTGAAATCCCAGAGAATAGTTGGAGGCCTGAGGGTCACCAACCCACAAGGTTTTATAGATTCCCAGGCCAGAAGGGACCACTGTGATCATTTAGTCTGACCTCCTGTATAACACAGGCCATAGAACGTCCCTAAAATAATTCCTAGAGCAGGTCTTTTAGAGCAGGGGTGGGCAAACACATTGGGGTTCCGAAACTTTATGGAGGGCCGGTCGTGTATTAAATTGCTCCCTGTAGGAATGTGCTATTTATGGTGTACTACTTACGGCTGCCAGTCCTGGTGCTCTGAGCAGCATGGTAAGGGGCGGGCAGGTTGGATAAGGGGCAGAAGGTCCCCGGGGGGCAGTCAGGGGACAGGGAACAGTGGTGGTTGGATAGGCGTGGCAGTCCTGGGGGGCCTCTCAGGGGTTGGGGGTGTGGATAGGGGTTGGGGCAGTTGGGACAGGGTGCAGGGGAGGTTGGATAGGTGGTGGGATCCTGCGGGGGGAGGTTAGGGGTGGGGAGTCCTGGGAGGGGGCGGTCAGGGGACAAGGAGCGGGGGGGTTGGATGGGTTGGGAGTTCTGAAGGGGGCAGTCAGGGAGCGGGAATTGGGAGAGGCGGATAGGGGGCTGGGGCCAGGCTGTTTGGGGAGACACAGCCTTCCCTACCTGGGTGTAATGTATTAAATTGCTCCCCACAGGAATGTGCTACTTATGGTGTACTACTTACCGCTGCCAATCCTGGTGCTCTGTAAGTAGCACATTCCTACGGGGAGCAATTTAATACACTATACCCCCGGTGGCTCTTGCAGCCGTGCTGCCGGGCAGGAGCTCGCACCCCGCTGCCCAGAGCGCTGGCAGCATGGCGTGCTGAGGCTGCGGGGGAGGGGCCGGGGGCTAGCCTCCCCAGCCGGGAGCTCAAGGGCTGGGCAGGAGGGTCCCATGGGCCGGATGTGGCCCGCAGGCCGTAGTTTGCCCACCTCTGTTTTAGAGAAACATCCAACCTTAATTTAAAAATAGTCAGTGATGAAGAATCCACCACGACCCTTGGTAAATTGTTCCACTGATTAATCGCTCACACCATTAAAAACGTACGCCTTATTTCCAGTCTGAACTTGTCCAACTTTTTAATTGTGGGTGCCTGGGTGAAGAGAACTGAGGAGACTATTTTTTTCCCTTTTTGGAGTTGTGGCAGGGTCTGTGAGGGGCTGGGAAGAAGAGCAGGAAATTTTGCAATGACATCTGTTCTGCTGCTTCAGCCATCTTGGTGGTTTGGCTTTGGATCCAAACTGCATTTGGGCTTTGGTTAACATTCCAAACCCTCATTTTAATACTGGCACTTTCCAGATACCAATCTAAACACCACCTTTCTTGGCTGACTATGGCTCCAAAGGGACTAAAGTAAGCTATGCAACTATACAATATTCCCTCAGAAACAACTGCATTCCTCCATAGTCTCTTCTTGCTAAGGAGCAATTTAGCCACCTACATTCAATTAACATAAATGGGGGTTTCAGAACTAAATCTCAGTATGATGAGTTGTGACTTTGATCTCAGTGAAATTATCAATATGTGATGGATCACATGGAAGATTTGCATGGGACCACCAGTGAAGATGCTAGTGTAAGGCTGGAATTTGTAGCTTATAAAGAAACATAAATACCATTGAAAATCCCCTCCATCCCACACCTCCATCTTAGAATCATAGAATATTAGGGTTGGAAGAGACCTCAAGAGCATAGGCGGCGACTTCCCCTGTTCCTGGTGGGTGCTCAACACCCCCACCCCGGCCTCGCCCCTGCACCGCCCTCACCCCGCCCCCATTCTACCCCTTCCCAAAGTCCCTGCCCCCATTCCATCCCCTTCCCCCAAGTCCCTGCCCCGGCCCCGCCTCTTCTCCACCTCCTCCCCTGAGCGCACTGTGTCCCCACTCCTCCAACTTCCTCCCAGAAAGTTGTAAGCGCCGCCAAACAGCTGTTAGGTGGCGGGAAGCACTGGGAGGGAAGGTGAGGAGCGGGAACGCGGCGTGCTGGGGGGGGCGGGGAGAAGGAGGCAAGGAGGGGGGAGCTTGGCTGCTGGTGGGTGCGGAGCACCCACTAATTTTTTCCCATGGGTGCTCCAGGCCCAGAGCACCCACGGAGTTGGCGTCTATGCTCAGGAGGTCATCTAGTCCAATCCCCTTCTCAGAGCAGGACCAACACCAACTAAATCTTAATCTGGTATATTTCTCTTTCCTACCATGCAAAAAATTGACCATTTTGTAAAAAAAAATAGATAATTTCTGATGTTTTACCTCCATTTTCAAAACTTATTTTTCCCCCGGCTGTCAAATTTAAACAACTATCTTGAAAAGCTAATTGGAAATGCTAGGTGTCAGCAAAAGTCATGCTCATTAGTATTGAATTTTGTCAGTGAAAACCAATGTTACAATTTTGTTGTAATCTATCTGAAGAAATGATAAGATCTGGCATAATTGTGTCAAATGCATAAAGAACAACACCAGCAGCAGAAGGTATTAATAGAAGCCAGCTGAACATCAAAGGTTGGATTGTTTTGTGGATCCAAAAGAAAAGATACATCATGAAGTGCTCATTAAATAATGCATACTCAATCAGCAACAGGCTTTAGAAATGATTGCTAGTTGATCATATAGGTTTATACTGCTGTCTTTGATGGGAGACTAGTAAAGGCAAAGTGACAAGACATTTTCTGTACAATATTTGTGAGATTTCTTTTGTACCCCAAAGTAAAAGCACTCGTGATTCTCTGATATGCCTCAAGGTGCATTATGGGCAATGATGGGCAAGCTAGTTCCATTCAACAACAACTCTAAATCTGTCACCAAAATAAAACAGCAAGGACCTTTTTCTCTTCATTGTTTTTCATTTTCATGGGCCTCTGTGGGTACGTCTACACTGCAGTTAGATACCCGCGGCTGGCCCGAGCCAGCTGACTCGGGCTTGTGGGACTTGGGCTAAGGGGCTGTTTAATTGCAATGTAGATGTTCAGGCTCGAGTTGTAGCCCGAGCCCTGGGACCCTCTCACCTCACAGCATCTTAGAGCCTCGGCTCCAGCTCAAGCCTGAACATCTACACCACACTTAAACAGCCCATTAGCCAGAGCTCCGTGACCCCAAGCCAGCCATGGGTTTTTAACTGCAGTGTAGATGTATCCTGTGCTTCCAGGTTTCATTCAGGAGTGGAAAAGCCGAAGTACTCAAGACAGACTATCGTCAAAGTATTTGCCTGGAAGTGGGAAGTACTAGAAAACTCGAGACAGCCTGTTCTTCATATGCAGCCATGGGACCCAATCTTGCTCCAGCTGAACTCAGTGGCAAAACATCCATGGAGTTCAGTGCAAGCAGGTTCAGGCCCCAGCTTTGCAGAAATAAGAGAGTCAGATAGTTAGGTTAAGTGTCTATGCGGATAAGGACCTGGCCCAAGACGTGGCTCTGCCACGGATTTCCTGGATGACCTAGGGCAAGTCACTTAATGTGCGTAAAGGGGATAATATTTCCCTACCTTCCAGGAGAGGGGTATGTGAGGATACATCTGTTAATGTTTGAATGGCTTTCAGATGCTGCAGTGAGGGAGACCATATATAAATAAGTACATAACAGTTACACAGTTCAACCTCAAAAACCTAACATTTTTGCTCTTGTATGGTTGGCTAAAATAAGTTAACAGAAGATGCTGAAGTGTTTCCTATGGTGTATTAGATAAGTTATTTCCTGTAGAGATAGGGAAGTATTAATACTACTCTATAAGGCACTGGTAAGACCTCATCTGGAATACTGTGTACAGTTCTGGTCACCCATATTTAAGAAAGATGAATTCAAACTGGAACAGGTGCAAGAAGGGCTACTAGGATGATCAGGGGTTTGGAGAGCCTATTTTATGAGAGGAAACTAAAAGAGCTTAGCTTATTTATTCTGGCAAATTGAAGGCTGAGAGGGGATCTGATTAAGAACATAAGAACTGCCATACTGGATCAGACCAAAGGTTCATCTAGCCCAGTATCCTGTCTTCTGACAGTGGCCAATGCCAGAATTGTACATTTGGGGTGGGGGTGTTAAATACAAAGGAGGGAGATGAGGTGTGTAAGCTAAAGGACAATGCTGGCACCAACACAGATGGGCTATGAATCATAGAATATCAGGGTTGGAAGGGACCTCAGGAGGTCATCTAGTCCAACCCCCTGCTCAAAGCAGGGCTAATCCCCAGACAGATTTTTGTCCTAGATCCCTAAATGGCCCCCTCAAGGATTAAATTTACAACCCTGGGTTTGGCAGGCTAATGCTCAAACCACTGAGCTATCCCCCCTGGACATTAGAAGAAGATTTCTAACTATTAGAGAAGTAAGATTCTTGAATAGCCTCCCCACAGGAGCAGTGGGGATAAACAACTTAACTGGTTTTTATATGACAGGGTTGCCTGCGATAGCTGGGACTGGACTCGATGATCCTGGAGGTCCCTTCCAGTCCTGTGTTCCTCTGGTTTTTGATGAAGCCTTGTTCGGTATCCCGTTGTGGGATTGCTCACATGCGTAACTGACAGAACAGACAGTGAAAACAGACTGCCGCCAAATGTGTGAAATAAAGAAACTAAAAATTATTTTTCTCTAATCTTTTAGTTACAGTGATTTTATGGAAGGTGTAGTTTGTGACAGTTGTAGGTAAAATATTTTCAGGCAGAAGTGTAATTTTGAAGTTGATGTTGCCCCAAGGTCAGACTGGTAGTTCATGGGAGAGCAGGGTTTAAATTTTGAATCTCCTGACTTCCAATCTTAATTGTTTAATCATTGTTACATAATAACTAGAGGAAGTCTGGTTTTGTGATTAAAGCATTGGATTGGGAATCAGGAGATGCAGGTGTAATTCCTGGCTCTGCACAGAATTCCTGGGTGACCTTGGGCAAGTCTATTAAACTCTCTGTGCCTCAGTTCCCCCATCGATAAAATGGGAATAATAGTACTTCCTTCCTTATACCTTTTGTCTGTCTATTTAGAGTGTAAACTCTTTGGGGCAGAGGCTGTGTCTTTCTCTGTGTTTGCACAACAACTAGCCCTGTGGGGCCCCGATCTTGGCTGGGGCCTCATAATGCAAATAATAAATGATCATGACAGCACAGCCTGTATGTGCTGAAACTTTCACCGCTTCTACAGAATTTGTGTGAGCACTTTTCTGGGAAGTATAGAGTCTGCAGAGCAATCTGTTGTTTATTCTGCCAGAAGACTCCTTCATGCAAACTAGTGTGCCAGTTTTAAAAAATAGTTCTTTAGGGGGGGGAAATGAGTCATTAATGCAGAAAACAAGAGAGAGAGTGCAATGGAGCTAGTGAAGTCTGGTTGCAGGGCAGAATGCTGACTTGCTTATACATTTCCCCTGACTATCAATGGGACCTGTTAGTTCAATGTCTTTTCAATTTATTGGAATTTGGGGGCTGATTTGAGAGGGTTTTCAATTTTAAAATATCAGAAATACCAAGAAGTTAGGTCTGTATGGTACTCTCAATAATGCCAAAGCCCAAGCATGTGATCAGGGCTATAACCCTGATCCTTCCGTTGGATCTGTGTGGGCAGACGCTTAAACTGGACAGAGACCTGTTGAAGTCACTGGGCTTCTGTGTGAGTATGAAGGTTTTCCTCCAAATGCAGGATTAGAGTACAAATATGAGGCACACAGAGAGAAATAAAAAAGGAGAACAAGAAGCTTAAAATGCCACAGGAGGTACCTCTAACTTGTATGAAAAGTTCCCTGTAACCATGTCAATAATGTAATGCAATAAAGAGCCAGAACTCCAGGCTTGTGCTTGGTGGCAAGACATTTGGGTAATGTTGCTCATTCAGTTGACAGGGTATACATGTTGGAAATTATAGGGGAAACAGAACATCAACTTAGAATCCTAACCTTAAATTGGAAAATAAATAGAAGCAGTAAAAAATACATAGGAGTAAATCGATTTTTCTGTCGTCTTGTGAGGAAATTGGAAATGCACTCACCTGTGTTGGGGGTTTTGACAAGGAGTGGGGATTGTAGTGCTATAGAAAGAGACAGGATATGAAACAGCACTGCTCAGCACTGGCTGGTTACATTAAAGAGATTTTTTATCAGTAGGTTCATAGAATGTCACATATTCAAAAAGTTCTAATTAGTCCACTATTTTCATTACTAAAGCTTAAAATTGTTAATACTCTGGTAGGTCCAGTTCAACAAGAAAAAGTGCACTTAGAAGCCTGAGAATGACCAGAAATATTAAAAAACTGAGTTTTCCATAGCCATGTTCATGAAGAAGCCCTGATGTCTTTTAAATGAATCAGGCTATTTTGTTGCAGTTAGTTTAAACAGTAATACTTTTTAAAGGGGTTAGATCTGAGAGAGTAGGCTTCTTATAGATCTTCCTCTCCTATGGACTTTTGCTACTTTTTGGCACCCCTTTTCCTGAGGCAGGAAGGAAGAGATGACCTAATCTGATCTCATTGGAAAACTACCAGAGTTGTCATACTGGATCAGATTGATCATCTATTCTAGCCCAATGGTTTTCAACCTTTTTTCATTTGCAGACCCCTAAAGATTTTTGAATGGAGGTATGGACCCTTTTGGAAATCTTAGACAGAGTCTGCGGACCCCCAGGGGTTGAAAACCACTGATCTAGCCCAATATTTTGCCTGCAACAGGGCCCAGCACCAGATGCCTCAGAGGAAAGTGCAAGAAATCCTGCAATAGGCAGTTCTGGAATAAATTGCCCATAGCGATAATTTCTCCCAGTCCATATCAGGTAATGGTTTGCTGATGCCTAGATGCATGAAGAATTTTATCCCTTCCAGAACTTTTGGGGCAAATCCTGTTCACATTGAAGTCAGTGGCAAAAATCCCACTGACTACAGTGGAGCCAGGATTCCGCCCTTGGCATTTAAAAAAAAAAAATCCTTGTCATAGTATCTGTGAATGTTTTTGTTATCTGTATAAATAGATGCCCAATTCTTTCAACCCTGCTATAAGAGAGGGTTTCATGTCTTTGGTGCTACCTGTGCCAGTGAGTTCCATAGGTTAATTATACATGGGGGGGGAAATCATTTTATCCATTTTAAATGTTTTGCCTCTCAGTTTCATTCAATATCCTCTTGTTCTTGAAAAGCGGTGAATAGCAGTGCCCTGTCTACCACCTCTGCACCATTTGTTAGTTTATTATGTCCCACCCCATTGTTCTTCTCCACTCTAGAGTCATTTCAGTCTGTCAGTGTATGGAAGTTTTGAATTGCCTCTGTTCATGCTTCCTCTCTCTGAACCCACTCAGTTTCTGCTATTTTCTTTTGGGGAATAAGTTGACCAGAATGGATTGCAGTATTCCAAGTGGAAGCATGTTAATAATATTATAATATGTTCTGCTTTATTTTCCATGCTATTAATTATGCATCTTAACATTTTGCCTGCTTTTTTTTTTAACCATTGTGGCAGTTTCCAGAGGCTGTCCACAGTAAAAAAGGTGGATAATCATGCTTTTAATGCAGACACATAAATCCCATTGCAGTTGCGTGTACACAGAAAAAGGAAAAGGCACCCGTAAATTTAGTGCTTATTTGTACTCCCATTGAACTCAGTGGGAGTCAGATCAAACCATCTAATTGCCATGCGTTATGTTAGAGTTGAAATGTACAGTACTACTTTATAAAGTAAGCATAAAATAGTGTAGAATTAATGTCCATAAAACGTTGTTTCACAAATAATTCTTATCATGTACTGATTAATTTAGACATTTCTCTTCTAAAGTAAAAAAATTGAAAATATTGTAATGGTATTTTATAAAATCATCTAATATCTCTGTAACGTGGGATATGGAGTAACGTAAAGACATTTCTTTTTGATGGATAGCGAAAGTTCAAAAGCTTTTTCTTAATTTATAAGCTACTTACACAGAAGTCTTCCATGTGCTGCTTCAGTTATGTTTTATCTTGATGATGGTTGACATTTTCAGGGTACAAGGCACTGTAGTGAAGAGGATAATTTTAAATTTTCTATGAGGTGCTGCAGTTTGGCTCTAAATTATACGGAAGTTACTTTAACGTAAAAATGCTGTATTCGTTTTCCATTGCAGCTCTCTGGTGCAGTGTGCACACTGATTAGCGTAGCAAAGCTCTGAAAAATGCAAAAAGTGAAGAAATATAAGCATCACTGTGCAAAAAGATTGCTACTCGGCTTTGTTTACTTTTCCTGTAGATTTGTTTAAAGGTAAATAACTCACAAAGTATGAAAACCACGAGGAGTCCAGTGGCACCTTAAAGACTAACACATTTATTTAACAGATGTTTTTATTTATTTATTAGTCTTTAAGGTGTCACCGGACTCCTCGTTGTTTTTATGGATACAGACTAACAGGGCTACCCCCTGATACTTGATACAAAGTATGGCTAGCCCTTCTGTTTCAATTACTGTGAAACTCTGAGCAGGAACATGTTGCATCACTTGAATAATTCCTTCTAATCTGGATGTTTGATTGGATGATCTTTGCAGAAAAGAGTAATAAATCTCAGCTAGAGAGGACTAAATAGAATCCTCCTATACAGTGACAAGGTCCCCAGAATATACTGTGTTCATTACTATTCATCATATCATAGAAAGGAGGATGTTGTCTGGGAAAAGCTCCCATTAACTTCAGTGAGAGTTGGGGTGGGCCTAACAGTCAAAATCTAAGGCCAAAATTTTCAAACATGGGTGTCTAAACCAATAGCTCCTCCTGTATGTATAAGAGCTGGGAGTCTGGGGGACCCCCATGCTCTCCTGTCACTGGGAAGAGAAGGTGTTGGCAAAGTGCCCAGAGGCCAGCTATAATCTGTCCTTTTCCCTTTTGGGAGGCTCTTCTGTTCAGAAGTGTCTTCATCTAGGTTTGGATATAACCTAGTGCAATGTGCATGCTACCACAATCTAAATAAATAGCCATAATACCTACCACTAATGGTGCACTGCCCCATGTCTTTGGTATTTACAACATCACCGAAACCCCAGACAACTATGAATGTGGCTATCTATCTTAGGTACTTATGTGGCCCCTATTACCTTAGTATCTGAGCATCTCACAGTCTTTAATGCATTTATCCTCACAACACTCCTGTGAGGTAGGGAAGGGCTGTTATCCCCATTTTACAGATGGGGAACTGAGGCACAAAGAGAGCGACTTCCCTGAGGTTGCACTGGAAGTCTGTGGTGGAGCAGGGAATTGAATCCATGTGTCTCAAGTCCTAGGCTAGAAGCATAACTACCGGACTGTCCTGCCTCTCTCACAGCAGAGATTGGGAGTTGCTAGAAGCTGACGTATCCTGGAGAGAGCTAGGCCTATTGTGGAGAGCAATATAATTTTTTTAAGAACCACTCCTACACACAAGGGAATTGTGGAGCAGGTTGAGTGAAGGAAGGGAATTTGTACAACACCCACAACGTACCCTGCCCTGGACCCCCCACCTCTGCCACTGGGACTGCAGAACCTACAGGAGTTCCCACACCCCTAAAGCTGATATAAATGCTGTGCAACAACATTTTTCATTATTAATATTCCTCAGGTTGCAGTAGCACCCATGATGTGCTAGTTATTTGAGAGACAGGTGAAGACACAGACCTCCTGCCCACACACACGCATGGTGGCCACAATTTGCTCTCTTTAATGCAAATTAGCTGTAGTCCTTTGGGCTCCTTGCTAGTTTACATTGTGTCTGAGCAAAGTTTGGGCACCTCTGGGCTTGACTCTGTAAGTCAAGAGTAGCTCCATTGAAGTCAGTGAATGGATTTATACCGATGGCGATGTGATCATAATCAGGTACCCTGGTTTTATGTGGCTTCGAGTTTGATTTGTGTTCAGTTTTCATGACCACAGCAATCACTTTGATTTTTTTTTTTTTTTCATCCATGATGGAGAGTGCTGGTTTTAGAAGTGTAAAAGAAAAATCCAGTATTCTTCTTGCAGTATGTTATTCTGCTTAGTCCTGACTTTTTGTGTGCATCTAAACTTCAGCATATGCAAAATTGTTAGTTAATATAACAGTCTGTGCTCAGTACCTCTCATTTGTTTTATCTGCATACTAAAAATAAAAAAAAAAAGCCAGGAGAGAGAGGAGAATTTAATATCTGTCGCAGAATATTTTTACTTTCGGAATATATTAATTGGATGCAGCTCTTTTTAGCTCAAAAGCTCATGTAGGCTGCAAAAGAATAAAACAAGTTACAATTTTAGTTCTACTTTTTACCCCAGGCAAACCCACCATAACAGCTGCTGAAATTAAATTAGGATCTATACTTGCTTTTGGCAGCTTTCCAACTCATCTCTAGTTGAAACACTACTGTAATAGGATGTGAAACATGAATTGAAAGCAAATATTTTTTCCAGTTCTACCTTTTCATAAGTACAATGTAAGAAATTGCATTTTTGTATCATGGAAAAGATACTTAACATTTGTTCCAATATCATTAAATTTATAAAAATCCCATCCTTAAACGTCCATTAAATGTCATTAACAATTTGTCTTTCCGACTAAATCGCTTTGGTGATACTCCTGTGCCTTGCATCTCTGCAGCCTGGGAGAATGAAGTTTAATAGTATTTTTCAAAGCAAGAGTGTTATTTTTAAAAGGATGAAACTTGTTACAGAGAAAACAAAAAGAAGCCCCATAACATCCCTTTATTGCATGTGACAGTGATACAGGAAACAGAGTGTTTAGCCAGCGATAAGGACAAAGATTGAGGCCAAGGACCAAGATTTTCAAGAATGGGTGCCTACAGTTTTGCTCTCATGTCCATATTTAAATACCTAAATCAGTGGCCTAATTTTCAGAAGGGCCCAGCACTCATCAGGTTCTGTTGACGTAAGTAGAATCTGTGGATGCTTGGTACTTTGAAAACCAGGATACTTAGTTAGGAGCCTAGCTGCAGGCACCATTTTGGCAAGTCTGGCTTGAATTCTTGACTGTTCATAAATCAACGCTGCAAACCTTTACTCATGCCAGTAGTCTTTACTCAGGCAGATGCTCCCACTGACTGAGTAGCGCTGCTTGTGAGAGTAAAGGTTTCCAGGGTCAGGCCCCTTGGTCCTGACCAGTCACTGTCATTACAGGAGGACAGACTAGATGATCACAGTGGTCCATTCTGGCCTTGGAATCTATGAATTAAGGATCCCCTGTCACCTTTCTCAAGAGTATGCATATTAATGTTCATATCCTGGCCAAATTTCAGTCTGGGTACTTACCTTCTAACAACCTAAAATTACCCGGTAATTTCAATAGGATGTGGCAGGAGATTTCGCAGCCCTTTCAACATAGGCCACATGTTAATAGAGAGATTGTCTTGTGGGCCACCTTCCAATCCACTAGTAAGCATACAGCGCACTTCCCCTCCTATTCAGGAGCACATGTCATTCTTGTAGCATCTACAGCCAGACCTTGCATTGAAATCATTATTTTAAAAGTATTTAATACACCATCAGCTATCTTTTAAGGAAACACATTCATCTGCAAACATGGAGAACCAGCCTTCTATGGCCAGTCAGGTCTCCACACTGCAATCATTCTGCAGACCACCAGTGGTCTATGCACCATGTTTCAGAAACTACTGGGAGGATATGGTATTTTTCACTTCTTGACCATAAGCTGCAGATCATTGCTGTTTAACTGCCATAATTCAATATCTAAAGTGATGACAATATTTTAGTAATGAGTGAAGAAATACTTGTTTGTCAGGCCAGACCCACAACGGATTCTGTTAAAGTCAATGGAACTATACTAACTTAAATCAGCTGAGGAGCTTGCAGTATAGTTGATAAAAGGCTTTGGGGTCCTTTTTGTTAAAAGTTGCTGTAGAAATGTGATCGATCACCATGTACTGCTGATTGTTGTGAAAGCAATCACTATTTTATAATGAACTCCCTGCTTAACCATGTTCTCTTTTCTTTTTCCCTTCAAATTAGATATTTATCTTTGAGAATAACATCTATTACTGTGCTCATGTGGGGAAACAAGCCATCCGAGTGGTCTCCACTGGAAAGGAAGGTGTTATTTTCAATGGCCTCAACGACTGGCTGTATGAAGGTAGGACACAATATTGAAGGCTGCAGTTAGTTATGCGTTTAAGCTCTAGATTTGCAGTACGGGGTAAAATTAGAAGTGAAACATTTGAGTTCTCAGGACTATGGCCCATTAGTTGGAAATTCAGCTGTTCCAACACTTATCTTAAGTGCTGAACTGGGAATAATGTGAGAGGATGTAAGAATTGTATTTTCCAGGGCTTCCCCCCTGCTTCAAGGGTGATAAATCACAGGGTGTTAATGAATAGAACTGTTTCATTATGTAATGGCACCTGCAATAACTCAAGGTTTCCATCAGAAGAGCTTATTTTTTAATCACAGTAAGTGGCAGACGTGTGTGTGGGGAAGGGGTTGGGGGGCTAAGGGTGAGAAGTTAACAAAAAAACTGCTCTGATTTAAACTTCTAGAACCAGGTGCTCTGGCCCTTTTGTACCGGGCAGGTAGCTAGACCAGGTAGCACAAAGAAGCTGGAAGCTGTGCAGAACTCGGTAGCTGAGAATTTCCCTGGCATGGGGAAGTCCTCAGCAGGCACAGAACCAGTGCAGTTGACTCCTACTCCACATAATGGTCCTGTAAGGGCAGGAGGGCCATAGCTAATACAATGTTGTGCACCTGCTATTCTCAGCTGGCAGATGTCCCCTTGTGTGCCACTGCTAGGTGGCATAGTGTAGAGCAGCCCCTAGGCTATTCTACACTGTGTCAAAGCTAAGGCTGGTAAGGAACTGGCCTCAAGAACCAGAAAACTAAAACCAGCCCTTTTGCAGTCATCACTCCCAAAGACTCAGGGCCCTCAATTATTCACACACATCAGTGGAAGTGTTTGCTACTCATTTGTCATTGTTTTTGATGTTTAAATGTACGTTGAAGCTGAAATACTTATGCATCACAGCATACTAAATATTTTCCCTGTAATGAGACAAGGTGGGTGAGGTAATAGCTTTTATTGTCCCAAATTCTGTTGGTGAGAGAGACAAGCTTCCGAGATTTCACTGAGCTCTGTGTCTCTCTAATACCTGAAGATAAACATGGCTACAACGACACAGCATACAACATTTTCCCTGTAAAGCATTTTGCAGTTAGTCGGAGTGGCTGATGGGATGTTGCGAAATGCTAATTTAATCTAATTTTTGCTAAAGAGATGAGGTTTCCTTGTTGTGACTCTGTAGGTCAAGTGTACATGTCAGTATCTCTGTTTTGCTGATAAACAGCATTTAGTACATAAGGTCTTCTCAGAGTGTGCTGCACACAGGGCATAATGCTGACAGAAAGAGTTTATCATGTCAGTGAACTGCAAGTGATCAAGCTAGTACACAGTGATGTATTAACATTGTGTTATGCTGAAATACATTTTTATTCAATTACTGGATTGCTCAGTTTATTTCTTAGATGACATTGACTTTCAGTTTTGTCCTTTGTAAAAAAATGTCTTGTTAAAACCGTGTTAATTTACTGATTAAAATAAGTGATTCTGTGATCAAATACAATGTAAATATACAGGGCCTGATTCTACAACCCTTACACTGAATAGCACTTACAAAATAAGTAACCCCATTGAAAGTGCTGCTCAGTGTGAGTAAGGGTTGCAGAATCAGGTCCACAGTATCCATTTATTTCTTGGTAATTTCATTGTTATACGATGATCATACTTAAGCCTTTTGTCTGTGATGCTAACAGTGTCACAGACTATGTGGCTGAAAACAGTTTACATTTGAATAATAGAGTGACCAGTCCCCACGAGAAGGGTAGAGAAGTGTCCAAAGCAAAAGCCCAGATACAAACACCCCCTGAGTTTTGAGGTGGAGTTCAGAATCAGAGTTTTGCAGGCTGGACCTGTCTCTCTGGCCTAGCTCATAGGCCCCACACTCCTCAGGGAATTGTCAGCAGGAGAACCAGGGAACAGAGAGCTCTGTAAACCTTTGGAGCTCTGGATGGCCTCTAGTTCCCAGCTGGTCTCCATAAGTGAGCTCCCTTCCACATCGCAGCATCCCCCAGGCTTCCTAACTTGATTCCCAGTCTTCCCATGAGCCTGATGTGGTCTCCACTGGGTTCTACAGATTTAAAAAGTCTGTAGGAGGCAACGCTGGGACTGGAAGTAGGAATCAAGATATTGATTGCTGGGGAGCAGAGAACTGTTGACTGGGTGAAACCAAATGGACAGTAAGCAAGCAGGAGGGCTACAGGATTTGGTGTGGCCAAGGCCAGGCTGTGGAGCTCAGGAGCCCTGTAGGCACACTGAATTTGGGGTCGGTGGGAAGTCCAGAGGAACTTAGGAGCTCAGTAGTGCTAAAGGAATCACCAGGACCAGTGGAAGTTGGAGTCCAGGAATGAAATCCTGGCCCTATTGAAGTCAATGGGAGTTTTAACATGAGTTTCAGTGGAGCCAGGATTTACCCTAGCTGCCTGCATTGTGCTGTGCTGTTATATCCCTGCTGATGGCGGCCACCTTCCCACTATTAATATGTGCTCTGCGGTACTGCCTCTCTCTAAGAATGAGCCAAACCAAAACCTTCAATCCAAACATGCCTGAATGAGAAGCTAATTGAAATCTGGGCAAAGATCTAACTTTTGCATCTCAGGATCATCTCTTAGTGCTCTGCCTTTTTCACGGGTTCCTATAGCAATGTCTCCCCCACCTCACCTGTGTAGACAGACCTGATATTCATACCATATTCATAGTTGTTTGTGCTGTTAACATCTCAGCAAGTTCTTGAGGTGGATTCTGAACATATTCAAAGATCTCGCTCCATCTATGCAAATATATGCACCATATAGTCAGAGAATGAGCTACAGTGAAGGCTGCAGTATTGGCATAACGAATGAGAGTGTTTTCCTTTTCTCTTTTGTGTTCTTGTTGTCACTGATGTTTATGACCTCTGATAATGTTAGCAGCTGAGGCTCTACTGAGCAGTTATTTGGGTTACGGTTACAATTTATGACCTATTTAGTACCTTCTCCAAATGCAGTACAAAAAACTTCCCAAATTTCAAATTTAAAGAGTAGGATTATAAAAACCTTTTACAGGTAGTCTGTAACTATGTGCTATCAAAATCCCTACTGTCCTTTCTCAGAGCTGTTTTGCATATTAGGCTATGCAAATTACAGCCCCAGCGGTGCTATCTATTGGTGTGCCCCTGCTACTGGTTAATACAAATGACAGCCCCCAGAGGGACCATTTTTCTTCATAACATGATTGCTTTTGTCACGATAAAATAGGTACTATTAGTATTAATCAGATGGTTTTGGTAAATCCAGAAGCAGAAGCAGCTTTAGAGTGGATGTGAAGGTTTGTTTTTTTCCCCCTATAAACATGCAGAAATTCATTGTGATTCACGTTAAGCATTTGCTTTTGTAAATCTGCCAAAGGGGAAAAACTTTCTTCAAGGTACTTATGCTGAACTGTTGAGTCTTGATAATATAGTGAAAAACATTTCAAATCAATCAGAGCTGATGTAGCAGCTTAATCTACTTAGTGCATTTAGCTGGAAGGTTGTAGGCTGATACATAGATTACTATAACATGAAAGGCTAGATTAAGCATGGTTTTTATAAAGCTAAAATAAACATGTCTAGTGCTTTCGTATAGTCTGATATAACTTTTTTCTGCCATGCTGCTTACATGTCTAATGTAAAAATGAAGTTATAGCATAGAAGAAAGAGAACAGATCCATGGAGTCATTCCAGGTATCTATGTTGGATGCCCTTTGAGAGTCCTGGGGCTGTAAACAAGCTATGTATATAAATGAGTATATAACCTGTCACTATAGAATGGTGTAGTTTGTTATGCATGACCACTGTCAGTTTGTGTGTGTGTTAGAAACAGTGAAATTTAAAGATAATTTTTAAAATAAATAGAGGCATGATTGAAAGTGTTTTCTGTGAAATGGAGTGCTGTTTTGACAAAAGCATTGTACACTTCCATAAAAAACGTAGTGAATTTTAGAATGCATTGCACTCATGCATTTTGTTATAACACACTCTGACAGCCAAACCTAATATTCTCACCCTCATTGTTATTAATGTCTCTTCATAACTGTCAAAATTCTGAACACCTGAACGTATTGTCCAGAGGTCTTGGTAGGTCAGAGGACGGGGGGTCATGAGACCTAGACTCTGTTCTTGGGTCAGATTACCCGTGTGACCTTGGAAAAGTCACAACCTCCTTGAACCTCTGTTTCCTCACTTGAAAACAAAGAGGTAAAAATATTTCACAATCTCACATGTTGTGAGGCTAAAAAATACTTAATTGTTCTGAAGTGCTGAGATACTGTGTTGCTAAGAACCATAGAAAGACCTATGAATAAATACATGCCTACACACTACTGCAGTGCCTATAATGAACAGTTTGTGGTGTGTAAGTACTGTAGTTCAGGCCCAGTATACAAAGCACCAGAGAAGTTACACCGAATAAAAAGAAGTTTATCATAAAATCACTACCTTACCTTCTTTAGCCAGTCTATAACCACAGTGTTCTCTAGAAGTTGGAGTCACTTTGTGCTGCTAGATGTGTTGCCTCCTACTGCTTGGAGAACATGAGGTGATTTAAAAGAGACAAGGTAATGTACCAACTTCTGTTGGTGGAAGGGACAAGCTTTCAACCTTCATAGAGCTCTTCCTCGGGCCACTTTAAAACATGAACTTCATTCATTTGTTGGCCATGTTCTGCAAGAGTGGAGGCACGGACTTTATTTAGGCTCTTATCTAGGTCTACCCTGTTTATATACCATCAAACTGAGCACTTCCTTTTTGTTTTTTGTGTACATTTCCTTGGATATAAAAAGTAGCCCCTCACAAAGTGACAGAAGCTGCTTTGTGAGTTGATATATAAGGCAGCGTGACAGAGTATACCCGGCCTTTGCGGCTGCACACAGGAAGCCCTGCAGTTCTACCATATCCAGACCCAGGAAAGGAGGTTGTCCAAGCCTGCTTAAGGAGGCAGCCAATCAGAGCCCAACAGGCTCAGATAAAAGGAGCTGTGGGACCTTAGCAGTTCAATTCCTGGTGGGGACCAGAAGGGCGAGGAAGTGTGCTCCTCTCTGGGCCAACAGATCTTGAGGGACAACCAGGGTGTTTCTGGCTGCATTTGCTTAAGCCTGGTTTGCAGGGAGAGAGGACTAAAGTACCTTAGCCCTGAGGTAAGGATGAAGATAAATGGGGCCAGATAGGAGGAGGCCCAGGGAACTCTCAGCAATGAACTGAAATCAAGCGGTGCATAGCTGCTATTTATATGGTGCCAGCCACAGGTAAAGTGGCGTAAACCCCAGGTAGGAGACAGGCCTTATTTTGGAGACAGAATAAAGGGCCAAATTTAAAGGGCTGAAGACCCTAGTGAGGGCAAATAGGCTGTTATTTTTTGGCCTCTTTAATATCCTGGAAGGGATTCATTTGGACTTTGTGACGCAGCCAGAGGCCCAAGCCATGAAAGACCCACTAAAGTCAGCTGGCAGCCTGCAGATGGCACCAGGGACCAGATGAGGTCTACAGTACCACACACAGCCACTAGGAGGTGCTCAAGAGGTGAGTGCTGCCCATTACATGCAGACTATGTGATTTTTATGGACCTTGTTTTCCATCTGGAAAAAAATAGATGTTGAGTTTCTTCCTCATCTGGTGTGGCTGTCAAAGGGGATGATCAAGCAGGAAGTTGACCTGTGAGTCTGTCATCCAGAAACTGACATCCTCAAGTAGACAGATTTGTGTTGCCTCAACTTTAAAGCTAGCCCTGATTTTCTGATTACAACACCATGTTATTGGTGTTTGTCCTAATTGTGAGAAAGGGACCACCATATCTGCGGCACTGGGCAGCAACAGCATCTTAAATATCAATCTCTTACAGACTTTTATGCAATAAAAGATATTTGTATCCACAATTTACAATTGAACCTCTGTTCTTTTGTTGAGCTTCACACAAAGCAAGTGTTGTTATATTTTATTTTTGTCTAGCAGGGTAGAGAGCAAAAAAAAAAGAAATGAAAAGAGATTATTTTACTCAGCAGTGACCTTTACATAGCCTCATAATCCACAGTTTGCATCGAATGTTATTGCTAGATACTGTAATGTGACTTTGCAGTGACACCTGGTGGGAGAGGCCAGGATGTCATCCTCATTAAGACTAAATATCTTATAACCGTACAAAAATTTGCTGCAAGGTATTGTAAAATAGTCCCAATGTCTGCCCTCAGATACTTCTATGCAATTCCCCCTGAACGCGTGGCAACTGCATATACACAGCTGCTGGCAGAATCTTGCCTGTGTAATTATGCACCCTTTCCTGACTTTAAAAAGACAATGCAGGATGTAATTATGAAAAGTCTTCCTCCATAATTTAATCAACACCTTGCAAAAATTAGAGTATATTAAATCATGTATTGTTATATTAGAGGTGCAGTGCTTCACAGTATCTGCCAAGTCATATAGTGTTTACTTTGAGGAGCATCTTTTATACTTTTCACATTTTAAGTACCTGAAGTAGATATATTTCCCTTCTTAGTATAGACTGGTGTCAAATGAAGTATTAATACAGGAGTCTTGTAAGGTCTTGACATTGACAGCATGATAGATACAGGAACGTTATTAGAGTCTGCTGAAAATATTATCTTCATTTGTCTGTTTCTATGACTTTTAACATTATAATATTAGAACCGTGAGTCCCTCTTACCTGAAACTGAGAACTTTCACAGTCAGTTTATGCATGAAGTTGAAGAAGAGTCAAGCTCGACGACAGCTGTAAGTGAATTACTCTTAAATTCCTGCTAGGTGTCGCCTGAGAAAGAAAACGGACATTGTAATATTTCACACTAAAAGGTAAACCATAGCCAATAAATAGTAACCACACAGTGTGATGGGGCAAGTGAAGGAAGAAGAATTAGCCTGAGTCATCTCTGATGAATTATTCTCCAAAGGAGTGTCTGTCAAAAGTGTGTGAACCTTAATAGCCAGGGCTCCAGAGACAAGGAGAACACAGCCCCTGTGGGAATATCAAATGTAGCAAGATAATCCATTTTGAGAATGCATGCTATGAGTCATTGGTTCCACAAGGGCAATAAATGGCAAGATTTTTGAATACCTTAATTTCTTTACTCACCCAGAGCACTCTTCACCGTGGGAGATGTAGAAATTCCACAGATCTTCCTCTAGCATAAGGAGGCAACCATGACACTGGGCCCTTTGAGTTTGTGCTTGAAGGTACCCCCAGTATGCCACAGAGTATGCGTCACACCTGGAAATCACCAGATTGCAAGAGATTTGATACCTAATGAACAGGGATGTTTTGTCATGCTGTCTTAATAATGTCAATTTAGTTCCAGGGGAGTTGCAAAGAATTCAGCCCATACTGTTTTATAGCTGCTTATTGAGTGGCTGACTGTTGGGGTATGGTCGAGGGCCTACATTTTCCATCTTTCTCTATGGCAGCAAAAATATAGCACTGCTGGAATGATATTCTCGGAAAGCTTAAATACAAAGTTTCCCCATGTTGTATGGGGGCATTATGTCAGATACATACCCATCATTAGGTTTATGTCACTACAGCAGCAATTTAGCACTTGGGGCAGATTACTCACATTTACTAGGACCCTACTCATCAGTTGAATTACTTGTAAGGTAAGGTACTAGTGAATGTGAAAGAGGATGGCTGTAACAACAAGTGGGAATGGCAGATTAGTTCTCACCTCAAGCACAGGTTTGAGGTGGGTGCCTCCTACTGTAAAGAATTCTGTTTCAGGGAAGATTGATCAGATTTGGGACAATCTTTCCAAAGCATCATGCACCATACTATTACTGGAGGGAAAAGGCAACTCAGTCTTCACAAATCAAATTTCATCCAGTCATGCAATCAAAGATTCTTGATGCATCGGAAGTTCCTCGTTCAATTTGATGCACGGGGTAAACTTCAGTTGTCAAGGTGAGTTCTGCATTATGGATTGCATCAGATAGATGGATGGGCTCCTTGTCGTTCTCAGCTGGTTAAAGCCAGTGAAGGCTGTTTGGGCCATTTACCAGTCCAGACTGTGAATGCCTGCATGGAAAACAGAAAACTCCTGAAGAATTTTAAACATGCTATTACCTGGTCCTTCCTCAAAAAATAGCACTGGTCAGCAACAGCCTTACCAACTTCAGCCCTTTTCTGGGGAAGGTCATTTGGAAAGTGGTTGCTTGCCAGCTCAAGCTCTAACTGTCACAGAGATTTTTTGGATTCCCATCATTTGTGCTTCAAGAGTGACTTTTGGAATGAAAATAGCATGATTGGCCATTCAGTGATCTCAGGGCATGGACAGAGGCCAGACGTCCATGCTGATATCACTAGATCTGTCTGCAGACATTAGTGCTGCCAGTAAAGAGGTATTCAACTAATGAACCTAGTGAAGAGTATTGCTTTGGGATAGCTCACTCCTTCCTTTCATTGAGGTCTCAGAGACTGGGGCTTTGCCTCCAAAAGAACCCCAAGCTGTAGAAACTCTGATGTCAGCATTATGCTAATCACCTTTTCTATTTTCCTTTATTGTCCTAGCATGGGACAGAGATAAGGACCGATTGAAACCCATCTGACTTAGACTCAGTCCAAATATGGCAGAAGCTTTGCTGGACTTGCAATGACAAAGTTTGTTCAATGAACTGAGGGTGTTTTCTCACGGGGCGTGCCAGTATAGTTAAGGTTGACGAGACTTTTCTGTTTAAAGGATGTCTTTTCTCAGTGCTCTAAAATCTGTGTGGATACTCAGATTGCCTTGGAATTCGGTGTTCCTCATGGGAGTGCGGGGTATGGGTAAGAGATCCAAATGTGGGGTAATTTAACCAAGGGATTCCTGAGATACAGCCCCCCAAATAAACAGCTTTTCTAAGGGTATATTCTGTCAATGTTCTTTTGCCTACACCTAGAGATCCAGCCATGGCCCTGAACCTGGCACAAAGATCTCACTCGCTTGAGCGTTACCTCCAGAGAGTGCATGGCACCCACTAGCCCTTTGGGGAGCAAAATTCAGAACAGTATTAGAAACGACTTTGACTCTCCTGCTAGACTCTTGAGTAAGGGTCAGCCAAATAGGTCACGCTTAGAGCGAGGTTAAGAGGATTTGTAGGTGGAAAGCTTGCACTGCAGGTGGGTACCTCAGAAGAATAAGCAGTAAGCCTTTGATTCTGAGCTCACCCAGCCAGTGACAATTTGAGACTCACCTTGGGCAGAAATCTGGGAAAGGCTGGAAGGCATATTGCTAAAATCTGTCTGGGATTTTTTTGGGGGGTGGGAGAGGCAGGTCAATGTAATCAAAGTATTTTTGTACAAAAAAAATTAGACATGCAAATGCTTGCTTTCAGGGGGGGCATTTTTGAGGGGGAGGAGTGGGGGAATAGGGGTGAAAGGGGTTTGGGCTGCATCCAGGGGAGGGGGGATAAATGGGGGTGGGTTGTGTGGGAGGTCAGAGGCATTGGTGGCTCAGGGGAGGGACATTGGGAAGGAAACCTGGGGGGAGTGGCAGAGGGGCTGGAGGCGCCTCTCAGTCCCACATTCTCCCCTTCTGTGTGAGCCAGTATCTGGGACCCCTCTAGGGGAATCTGAGCCCCACTCCCTGTTTCCCCTCATGTGAGCTGGGATATGGGGGTCCCTTGCCTCTCTTGGGGTTTCTAAGCCCTGCTCCTGGCCCCTCTGTGTGTGTGACAGGATCTGGGGGACATATGGGGATCAGACCCCCTCTCCATGCCCCCCTCCTGTGAGTCACATTCTTTACTCCCTCATGTGAGCTAGGATCTGGGCCCCAGGGGGCATCTGAATTGTGTATGTTGTGTCAGTAGCAAGGTACTAGGATCTTCTTGCCATGGGTATTGTCAGTAGTGAGGTGGAATGTGAGAGCAGTCTGTGGATTTAGCAGTGGGTGCAGAAAGTTTAGATTTAGGTGGCATGTTCAAGTGTGAAGGGGTTGTAAAAGGGTATGAAGTGGTTGTTAAATTCCAGAAGTGGTATCTGTTGAGCGAGTAGGCTCAGTGTTAGAGCGTAGGGCAGGTGCAGGTAGCGCCTGTCCATTACAGTGAAAAGGCAGAGTGGGAGTGTGTGTGTTATGGGTGTATTCGGTTAAGGTTGCGTGGCCATTTACCTGACCTCTGTATTTCCTGGTTTTCAGAAGTTTGAGTTTTGCTAAACTCAGTGTTCTGGAATGGCAAGAACTTTCACTGTCTAACGCTGTGTTAATGAAGTTTTTGCCATTTAATTATCTGAATGGTTTGTAGTCTTGGGATTTTATTGGTTTCTGCTCTGTCTCTGGACATTGCAAGAACAGCGTTAGCCAGGAATGATGTCCTTCATCTTTGACTGGCCAAAAGATTGTGGTCATTGCTCTTGGGTACAAGCCTTTGCAGGTTAATCTATGCCTTTGTCATCTTAAAGTTGGACTATTGCAACAACTCTACCATTGAATACCCTCCAAGTCTACTCAGAGTTTGTGACTATCCACTTGTGAGGCAGATTAAACCAAGATCATCTTACGCTTCTACAGCATACATTCTGCTGGATACCGGTTCACTCTGGGATGAAATTAAAGGTCACATCTTAAATGGGCTGAACTCCAGCTGTCTTAGAAACTGCCTTCCACTGTACCCAGTTATGACAGCTAATTTGGAGGCCGTGTTTTGGCTAGATTCCTCTTGAGTGCAGCTCAAGGGAACGAGGGCAGGTTGTTGTCGGGGGCAGACCCTCCTCCCTGGAATTCTGTCCCTCCAGAAAGAGTCTGTATCTCAGCCTGGCTGCATTCAAGGTGAGATTTAAAATGAATCTTTCCAATTGGGCTCTCCTAGTCAACCGTCTAGATGTTACCCTCCTTCTTGAGTCTCTTCAAGGAAAATGAGTCAGCTACTGCAGAAAGGCACGGAGTAGGTGCTCTTCATTCTCATGGTATTTGGCTCTTCATAAATGGTTTATACTGTGCCTAGGTATCACAGTGATAGGAGCTTTGTAAATATTTGCAGCAATAACAGAAATAGTATCAGCATATACTGCTGCTGCTATCCAGAAGTGCCAGTATTTTGGTGTTTTGAAGCAAACATAGCATTGACTGCTTTAGTTGCTGCAATTTAAGAGCAAGTCTGTTTAGCTGTTTGATTAAGCAGGTCACTGAACTTGTTATGGACATCCCGGGCATTAAAATAGGATGTATCATGTCACATACAAGAGGCTGAATTCTTCCTAGATACATCAGTTTAAATCTAGAGTAACTCCACTGACTTCAGTGGATTTACTGTGGTGTAACTGACACAGAATTTAACCCCCAAACCCTGATCGAGTCGCTTCTCCTTTGCAGTAGTATTACATTGTAACTTTAGTGGACTTAGCTCCTGGTTTACACCAGGGTAAAGGAGAATCAAACACATTGTGTTTGCAAATAATTAACCTCAGTAGATACCCATAGAATATCAGGATTGGAAGGGACCTCAGGACATCATCTAGTCCAACCCCCTGCTCAAAGCAGAACAAATCCCCAGAAAGTTTTTTACCCCAGTTCCCTAAATGGCCCCCTCAAGGATTGAGCTCACAACCCTGGGTTTAGCAGGCCACTGCTCAAACCACTGAGCTATCCCTCCCCCTGTTGTAATGCTTAAGTTAATTAAAAATATTCCCCAATATATGGTATTTAGATTAATCTCTGAAAGGTGAAAAATATACCTACATGTAGGTATTTGAAGTTAGTTAACATCTCATACAGTCAGAGAAGAATATTCCTGAAAAATGTAATGTTTAATGTTGCACAATATGACTATTTTGGGTTTCAGTTTGATTTTAATCTGTTTCTAATGTCACTTGTATTAGCCCCAGGTTGAATACAATACTCGACATTTCTGATGATGCTTTTATTTTTGATTAAAGAAATAATATACTAGCACATTTAAATATTACCAGCTAGATTTACTGGCTGTCATACTGGTCTAAGTCTGGAGTAACTCCATTGAAGTCAGTAGATTTCCTCTGGATTTACACCAGTGTAACTACAACAGAATTTTGTTCAAGTATAATGTTTATGCTCTCCATTCACTATAGCCATAGCTGCACAGGCTATGTTTTATACGTAGACATTATTCCTAGAAAAAGATGTATGACTGTTACATGCCACCTTGTGGTAAACTCACATAATTTTAGGAGTTTCATTTTTTCCCCCTGAATTGTCAAATATTTGATCTGAAGATGCTTGTAATAAAGCAGAATAACAACAATTGTATCCAGACTGGACCAGAAATTTGTTCGTGTTTTAAAAATACATGTGTGACACTATAAACATACAACATTTACATTGAAAAATGCTTTCCACTTATGATTTTTTTCTGCATATTGATTTTTTTAACACACTTTGATCCAAACCCCTCTGCAGGAGTTTGTGGGTGAAATACGCATTTGTCATGTTAGCTATTGAATAAATAAAATTGAGGCATTTCTATGTATAGAAAACTATTTCAGGTTATTTTAGAAGGTGTTATGGCTTCCTCTCTGCAATTAGACTCATGACAACTCAGAGGATTACAAACAGAGGGTAAAAGTAAAAATAAATGTATCCAAATTAAAACAGGTGAAGGCTATATGTGAGAGTAGGAAAATTTTGCTGAGGAGGGTGAAATTCACCAGAGAATTGACCTCCTCGTTTCTACTGTAAAGTCTGTAAAATCAAAAAAGCATCCAGAAATTATGATTGAGGTTGAAAAAAAAATCTATCAGCCCAAGGTTATGGAATTTGGACACACTATCCTTGCTACCAAAAAACAACAACGTAGAGCTTAAAGAGCTACATCTTGAAGTCCCCAATATCAAGCTAAAACATTCACAGGTCACAAAGTTTCTTTGAGTGGAAAGCCAGAGGTGGCAGTGACCTGTGAAATGTAAAAGGCAAAGTTACTATTGTATGTCATCTTGGGATCAGGTGTGGTCCTGCAAAGTTGAAATTGACTCTTTCCTCCTGCTGTGCTAAACTCCTAAACTTCCAACCATACTCTGCTGTGCTCTAAAATACAGAACAGTAGAGGCATTGAGATGACTGAGAAGTTTGGACGTTAGAGAGAATGTATATTATTCAAAGTGATCTGTACCAAAACCCACATGGAATTATTTGTTTCTATAGTGACTATAAAGTGACATTAACCAGGAGATGGAGGTGACTCAGTACCCTTTACCTACAACCAGCAGAACTGTTCAGGGTGCATGGATTGAAGCAGGCCCTTTCGCTGACACACCAGCAATAAATAACAGATAAAGCATCCAGAGATTATGTCCCCATCAATGCTCAATTAGGTTTATATTGCCATAAGTAACTACCATATGGCATAGCTTCCACACCAGCTGTTTTCCAGTCATCAGTGGATATTAGTCTACAAAGGACACTTGTGCAAAGTTATGTCAATGTTTAACAGTGATTAGAAAAAAGGAGAGAACTAACACATTTCAGAGGCTGTCTTAAAACATGTAGATTAGTATCCAATATAAGGGGCCAGATGTGGTCTGACTGCACCGAGTAGCTGTGAATCCATTTTAACTGGCTGGTTACACAGGGTATATGGCTGTTTTGTGTCACAAGATTGGTAACTGCAATGTAGTCCAAGAAGTCCATAGCCATATTTTTCAACTCACAAACCCACCATCCATCAAGTTGCATTTGCTGTGAATGCTGAGGGAATCCATCCAGCACTATCACCAGTGGAAGCTGATGTAAAAGATTCTGCCCTAAAATACGTGTAAAAGCTGCAGCCATTGCTTGGACATTTTAAATTACCACTGAAATATATTTTTACTGCATCCACAATGGTAAACCTCTGAACAGACTGAAATCTGAAAGGAGTTTTCACACACCAGCTTTTATTGTCCACTGATGTAGAGCCAGCGCAGCAGCTCCCAGAGTCAAGTGACATTGATGATTGTTAAGCCAATGCTGAAATGTCAACAGGCAGTCTCCAGCAGGAGGCCACTAGAGCCAAGGAAGAAGCCTCCTGTCCCCATACCCACCATCTAGGGTGACCAGATGTCCCGATTTTACAAGGACAGTCCCGATTTTGGGGACTTTTTCTTATATAGGCTCCTATTACCTCTCGCCCCCTGTCCTAATTTTTTACACTTGCTGTCTGGTCACTCTACCACCACCAGAGCCGACCTGATGCCCTGCTTTGGAGGTATTGCTCTGACTCTGCTTGGAAGTGGAATGGGGGCTATGCTGCCACTTTTGCCACATGTCCTCTCTGCTGCGGCGGTGGGCCCGGGGCCCCATATAGAGTGTGAGTAGGGCCCAGGTTCCTTTAATCCAGCCCTGCAGTGTGAGGTCTTAGTGCACTGTGACCAGTTATGCTTCCTGCTCATTCAGTCTGGTTCTCTCTCATGCTGACCAGCTTGGAGATCACTCTCTCCTCAGCACACCCATTTCGGCAAAATTATGCACAGACTAAACAAGAGGTTTTAGCTTCTTTTTTTTTGGTAATATGGCTGGAAAATTAGCGTAAATTCATCTCTGATCACAGACCATTTTAGGACCAAAAAAAAAAAAGATATTCTAGATCTAGCTGCATTGAGATGCTAATGGTGAGAAGTCTAAATGATGGTCCATTTGAATGATATCAGATAGCCCTTCAACACAAAATGCTGCTCTCTTTTTACCGTTGGACGATTCTGTGGCATACTGTTATGCATAAGGCACAAAACAACGTCTAGCTCTACATTGTTTTGGTCTAGTAGAGTGCAGTGCTGCTGACAGTGCCACTCTATGCTTGTGTAAATGCAGTTAGCCATAATGAATGCAGCTACATCCACCAAATGATTTCCTCTCGCCCTGTGCTCATAGGCCTAAATAAGGTAAATATGCAACAGGTGCAGCTAAAGCTCTAGCATGCATGATATATCACTATTCTGTTAGCAGCAGCATATTTCCGTCAGTGTGATATTCATGCCTGGGAGTAAATGTGTCAGAGGAGAAAATGGACACAAAGTTCATGAGTTATGGTCCTGTTTATATTTCCAGCCCAGGGCAAAAGTGTGTAGTATGATCAAATGCTGCTGCAGCTTTGTTTGACATGTATACATTCAGCATGGTATTAAAAGCTCACTACAGCGTAACAGCTTCATCACATCTCAGACCATATTTCTATTCACAAAATGCACTGTGCAGAAGGCAGTGCTGGGTTTTTTTCTTATTATTCTAATTAAGTTCCTTGTTCAGTGTTAGAAGAAAGTGGCTCCTTCTGAGATTATTTTTTTACTGTAATCATGTTAGAGGACGGGGCCCAGAACTCCGGGCCAGACAGAAGGGCTCAGAGAAACAGAGTCCTAGACACAGAGCAGGGGACAGGTCATGGAGACCTCAGTCCAAGGCAGGGGAAGGGGAAAGGAACAGTGCTTGGGATCACTGGGGAGAGAACCTCAGCGATTGCCTAAAGAGAGGCAGAGTCTTGGTTTTTGAGCCCAAAGGTTGCAATTGTGTTTATACCAGGGAATATGAATTAAGCCAGCACAGCCTGAAAAGTGGGAGAGGCTGGGCAGAAGGTGGCATAGACATTGTGGCTGGTGAGCACACTGATTCACTCGCACCCCATGACACCTTCCATTGGTGGAGCTTCAGTGCGAATTAAAGCTTTCCACCGCCTCAGTGGAAACCCTGAGGGAGGGCAGAGGGGGGAGCTGTACCTGCCCTCCCACTCCCCAAGCACAGGAGGTTAGCT
Source organism: Emys orbicularis (assembly GCF_028017835.1). Classification (NCBI taxonomy): domain Eukaryota; kingdom Metazoa; phylum Chordata; order Testudines; family Emydidae; genus Emys; species Emys orbicularis. Next base: position 281,010,270 of record NC_088684.1, on the reverse strand, counting down.
AGCACAAAGAAGTGCAACTGACATCAACGGGGTAAACTGAGAGCTTCCCTACAGCACTGACACCTGTAACAAATGAGCACCCTCCTCCCACCAGCTTTACTGAATCTGGCCCTGAGTGTTCTTGAAATGGTCCTGCAGACATTACGCCTTGAATTGGATTGCCATAGTTGAATATAACCAATTAAGCCTTAAATTTGTGTTGTAGGAGCAGAAAAAAGTGGGTTTAGGCTAAGCATAGTTAGGTTTTTAATTTCAGTCTGAGAAGTGTCAGCAGTTTCCCAGAAAGTGAGGGTTAAGTGGTACGTTAGTATATCAGTGCCATCTTGTAACTGGAATTTTACTTTTAAATACACACAGCAATCATAGTAATTAAAGACAGTGCAGGTTTACTCCTTGCAGTTGTTTGCTAATGTTTTGTCCAGTCTAGCTTTAAATCTCCTATGCAACAGGTTTTCTACCACATTCCTTTCCACTCCTCTCTTTATTATTTTCACTCTGTGCCTGTGCCTTTCTCTTTTGTGCTTCAGGCCTTGCTCTTTTCATGAGTCATTTTTAAACTATTTTTGAAATAATGGAAATTGGTTTTAAAAAATTTATATTACAGAGAATAAAGGAGAAAAGGATTGAAAGGAAGGAGTTAACACAGAGAGACAAAAGAATGCATTGAGCAAATAAAAATAATTCCTAAGTCGTCATCTCAATTTTGGGTTTAGTTGCAGGTTTGGGGAACTTGTAATATTGCATTAACTGAAAGGGAAAAGCTACTACATAATAGTGTTTAGTGTTCTTTGAAATGAAATATAGTTTATATGAAAAAAGAAACCCATTATATTTTAGTAAATTTCTAGAGGAAATGGAAAGCAACCACCTAAAAGATTGTAATGGCCGCCTGCTAGGATAATGATGATTCTGGATAAGAGGTAATGAAACAGGAAATCAGAAATGTAACTTGTCCCCTTATCCATTAACAGAAAGATGGAAGTTATACTGCCACCTTGTGGTAAAAATATTGCAAGTTAGGACACAGCACTTTGGTACTTTGCTTTAAGCAGCAATTATTTGACATAAAAATTTCAAATGATTATAATTCTGAGTGATTATGTTGGAAAAATCTAACATGTAAATAACATCACCCTGATTAGAAATGGGAAGTAGTACAAGGAAAAAGCTCAGTTTGCTTATTGATTAGTATATGCTTTTTACCCTGATTTTAGTTCAAATCTCTACCTCTATTAAATATTCAGGGGGGAGGAGAGTGAGCAGAGTGTGGAGAAGAATAAATAAATTGTTCTCTGTTTTAAAATGAGGACATTTACAGGCCTTCATGAATACAAAAATCCATCATCATGTTGTTTGTCTTTTGCAATTGTTTCCAAGCTTCTCCATGAATTTTGATTTTCTCAGATACTGCATGTAGTTCTGGGACACTTTCCAACTCTATCACATTTAGAAACATAGGGCCTCTGAAGCGTCAGCAAAAAAAAAGAAACCTGGAAAATTCTCTGCTTAAGAAATAGTTATGCTCATATATAGTGTGTTCTAAATTTCTCTTCTCTCTTTTTGTTACTAAGAATATTAGTATTAAGAAGAGGATTTGGGTTTCCTAAGTATTTGTGTGAGCCTGTGCTTTTCCTCCAATTTTAGTTCATAATCCTTTGTGCTATTACAACTGGTTGCTGTGGAATTTATTGTGATGTCAGACAATTATGATTTCAGAACCTGAACCTGATGAGCTCTTAGCAATCCTCTTTTCATACCAATTTTGTATCAGATTATTGCTGACTTCTGTGCTAGCATGTGCAGGCAGGGAGGACAAAATGAACCTCTCCACTGGCACCTTCCTGAAAAAGGGACTGCCCCAGTTGTTCACTATCTAGCTTCCCACGTGTGTTAGCTAACCCAAAGAGGGCATGGAGGAGATGGAGCAATGGTGAGGTGTTTCAGTGCTGCAGTGCTTAGTAGAGTTAGGGTAGCCACCTGGTGACAGCGAAAGAAAGAAATCTTTCCTGAAGTGAATTTTCTGGAAATCATTACATTTATTGCATTTATTTTGATTTTTCCAGCTTCTGTCTCAGGCTCTAACCCCATCTCATTACTCAGAACAAAACATACAGTACATATTTTTTTAAATGTGTTTGATTATTGGACTGTCCCATGCTAACATGGAGATTATTATGTCTGATTTTATAGCACACGGCAGCATGCTAGGCACCATGAAATACAGAAAGGGAGACAGGATGCATGCCCCAAATAGCTTAAAAGCTACTTTAGACATTTGATGGCTGAGATTCTGTGCCACGCCTCTAATAGACTGGGCACATTTTCTATAAAATAAGATGCAGGAGACATATTTGGGGAAAAGTCGGTAAAGTAGTTATCTTTCATAATTTGAATGTGCTGAAGTTGAAAAAAATGTTTACCGAGCTGAATTTTGAATATTGTGCCTTCTAAACTGGGGTTCAAAATTTAAGTAAATTTTGAAAAATTAGCATATTTCTATGGGTTTTATTCCACTACAAACAGTTACTATATATCCTGCACATTGTTTAGACAAGCATAGTTTAACAGTTCCTACACATGCCAACAGACCCGTTGCACTTACAGGCCCCAGTGCATGCCAGTGTCGCATTTCTGTAGCTACCCCATAGTGATATGCACCTTTTGAAACATCCACAGGCAGGGGAGCTGGAACGATTTGTATAGTGGGGGTGCTGAGAGCCGTTGAACCAAACTGTAAACCTTGTATATGATAGAAAACCCTTCAAGCCAGGGATGCAGCAGCACCCCCAGCATCCCTAGCTCCAGCACCTATCTCCACTGGTAACAATTCCTGCACAGCTTTCGGGGATTGGCTCCAGGAACATTAGCTTGGGTACCAGTTCTCCACTGTGTTTTGTACAATTTATATTCTCTGATGAGGGTAGTGTGGGATTGTTGCAATTTGCCTGCATCCACACCATGGCTTGAAAGTGAGTTATTTGGATACAATAGTGCAACGCATCACTTGTTAGGGGCAGCGCCTCTGGTGATCAAATGGTTGGAGAACAATACCACCTATGCCTTGTTGCAGCTCTCCTCAGCAGGTAAATTGTACATATTGCAGATGAACTTTTCTGCTGAAATGATTGTTTCATTCTATCAATCATCTTCCCCATGTTTCTTAGAAGTCCATGTTTCTCCATGAATGTTGTCCAAGAAGTTTTCTTGCTGTGCCCAGCAATATGGGAAACAGTATCACAGCCTGTCAGTGCATGGAAGAAGAATATTGTTTCTATGTCTGCTTGAAAAACTACAGGCAGAAGCTTCCCTCAAATAGCATGAACAGGATTTTTTTTATGTTCCAGCCTTCATCTACAACTTGCTTCAAGGCATTTTGTCATAGTGTGCCACTAACAGAAGAAGATGATCAGTATCTTGTGCTGACACAATGACTCAGTCATCATGTGTATGCATGCAGTCAGGGCTGGCTCCAGGCACCAGCTAAAGAAGCAGGTGCTTTGGGCGGCCGATACCAAGGGGCAGCACGTCTGGGTCTTCGGCGGTAATTCGGCGGCGGATCCCTCAGTCCCTCTCTGAGCGAAGGACCTGCCGCTAAATTGCCGCCGAAGAGTGGAGAGGTGCGATTGCGCTGCCACGGCTTTTTTTTTTTTTTTTGGCCGTTTGGGGCGGCAGAAAACCTGGAGCCGGCCTTGCATGCAGTGCAATACAATTCTGATGTATGCCTCTTCATGGTCAGCTTGCAACTGAGTTGTGTCCAGAGTTGGGTTTGATGATTTAACCATAGTGTCTTCTTTGAACCTCTGGATATGACAATGGTTTTGTGTTGTGGAGCACTATCTAGGAGTTCTTCAGAGAAGAAGCAAGCCAGACCAGGCTTATTTTTGGGATGGGCCAAGAAGTCTGGCCATCTGTTAGGAAGTGGAACAGATCTGTCCTCAGTGATTTTTCTGAATTGACCTAGAAGCTTTGGAGTGCTTCTGTCACATAATTCCTCTAATAGAATCCCGTCGTAACCTATCAAAAGTTACATCAATCCTGTTGAAATGCTGTCCAGAATGAAGAACTGACTTAACAAAAATGTTTGCAAGGTCACCAAAGGTTGTATATTGAAGAGGTTTTCCCAGTGCCATTAGAAGTGCTTGGCCATCCATCACCACAGAGGATGTACTAGTAAGTGTTATCTCAGGAGAACAAAGGATGTGTCTGGTTAAAACATCTATCATAACAGACTTACTTCCAACTCTAAGACACTTGTACCTCAACAAGAGCAAATGGAATGCAATATTTTATGCCGACCCATTGTCCTTCCCGCATTATAGGCACTAATGATGCGCAGTCGTATGAGACGATCAGCCTTTATTGTGACTTTCTTTTTTCTTTTCTTTTCTTTCCCCCCCCCCACCCCAACTGCATAGTGGGAGGAAAACGTCAAAGTCCATGTCTTTTTCTGTGTATCACAGAATTTGCTATGGGGGCTTCCCTCCTTCGGCATCATGAGCCTTTCCTGAACAAAGCTATTCAGTTGCTCCTGGACAAATACTTTTGTCATCAGCAGAGCTTCCTGAATTGTTTCTGTAGCCAAATCCTTCATTGCAATGTTTTGTAGTATATCGGAGGCTGGCTCACTAGTGAATAATTTGAATCTTTGAAGGGTCATTAACATTTTATTTTCATCAACATGATCACACTGCTTTCATGCTGGTGTGGATTCATTGCATGTCATTAGGTCAGCAAGTTCAAGACTGAATAATTATCTGGTTTGGGCTGCAATTTGGGCATGTAGATTATACAAGAGAGCCCATAAGCTGAGACTGTTCTTGTGAACCACTCTTGGGAGTGAACTGGATCTACCTGATTGAATCTTTGGTTGGAACCTTTCACAACCCATTTACCCCTATAGAACTCTTCAATTACCCCCAGAGTGAGCTGGTTCATTTTTGCTAAGTACACAGATCCCTATTGAGCAGAATTTGTGTGGTCATATCAGTAAAAGAACTGAAGCATTCTTTTGAAGGCATGCAGATGAAGCTCCCAGATTCCATCCCGTGGAGCTCTGGTGAAGAGTAGGAGGATGCACACCATATCCATGTACTGCCATCACTACTGAAAATTGGGATGGTTGTCTGTGTTGCTCAGCACAGATAATGCCATCTGGTGACCAAAAGTTGCTGATGACAGAACAGACGCTAGTTTATTGTGATCTTCCACAGCATCAGATTTTGCACAGTCCAGGAGTTTTTATTTGAGTTTCTTGTCATTTAGCTAGTACTATAGATAGCTCAGAGGTACTGGTAATAACAGTTACCTTGTTGCCTGTAGAGTGATCTTGTGAGCACAAGTTAGCTTTTGCATCATTTTTACCAGCAATTACATGCTATATCATTCATCTACCTAAAATTCCACTTTCAGTCCGCACACTTGACAATCCAGAATCTTGTGTATGCTTCCCCAAGGCTTTTAGGAAGTTCATTGATATGTGTAGACCTCCTAAGTGTGGAATCAGGATATCTTTATATTCTTGTACTGGCCATTTTAGCTTCATCAGAGCAGGGAAGAATGTTTGATCAACAGTCAAGATTACATGTTTCTGTTGAAGATAATGTGTGACTTGTGCAAGTCTTTTCACGACAATATTCACTGTATCAACTTCATGATCTGGGGACTGAATGAGAGGCAAGTAGCCCTATGTAGTTAATGGAGAGTTATTGTTACTGTGATTTTTATTAAAACTTGTCCTGCCAGATTTTGGATTTTCAAATTGATGTTTAAGTAAAAATGCCATATTTTTGTGCTTTCAAAACTGACTGGCAATCATTTATGTGTCGATTAAACCATTGTGCCAAGACATCTTCATTGAGTTTTGGTTCTGCTTTACCTTATGTAATATGAGCAGGAAATAGGGTGACCAGATAGCAAATGTGAAAAATCAGGACGGGGCTGGGGGGTAATAGGAGCCCATATAAAAAAAAAGCCCCAAATATTGGGACTGTCCCTATAAAATCAGGACATCTGGTCACCCTAGCAGGAAAGATGGTGTTCATTGCATCTGGAACATTCAAAGTAGCATGCTTTGTGGACTCAATGCCCTGCATATCAGATTAGATGTGGGTCCTCTCTGTCAGGCTGCGTACTGTATGGCATGAAACATCTTTTGCTCATCAAGTATACACTCATTTATATCAATGTTCTCTGCAGTGTCCTTTTTCACTTGTTGTCAATAATGCATTGTTCATAAGATACTGTTGAGGGATGCATCAGGTTCAAACTACCTCCATGTTTCGTCTGTGGAATACCTGATGATGATAATAAATATAATTAATAACTATCACATGAATATGAATAAATAACAAATATATAATAAATATTTACCAGTATCTAGCTTATGCCATGGCATTGGTATCCAAATCAAAACTCAACTAACTTACACTGTAAGCAAAACTCAGCTATTTTTGAAAGAGGCGAACTTACTGAAATAAACTATTTCATACTATGTGCATCATACTTTGTGTAATGCATAGCAGTGCATTTAACTCTTTCACATATCAAAAATACCTGAAAAATAGTTAGTTTGCTTAATCTTAAATGTCATCCTTACTGCAAACCCAACAAAATTCAAGTGCATGACCCGAGGAATCTGAGAGTATAATCTTCAACAGAGATCTATCCCTGCATTTCCCGAAAGCACAATAGTCCAAATTAAGAACTTATTCCATATTTAGTACCTCTCTTTTACTTCCTATTTATTTTTTAAGTTACAAATGGTAGCCATTTTTTTTACTTAGTTTAAAGTTCAAAGTTCAGCTTGATAAACATCATTTTCAGATTAAACACATTCTAATGATGAAAGAAAACATGTTTACCAAGTTTTCCCTGGAAAAGCTTTCTGTTTCATTAATACAGATTTATCTGGGAATTTGGCATACTCTATCATAGGCACAGCACAAACTTGCAGCCCTGGGGGCAGGTGGCTTTAAATCACATTTGCACCCTCCATGTTCCAAGCTCTTCCAGGGGCTATCCCCGGATGTAACTTAGACAGCCCTTGAGGCCTGTTCGAGTTACAGCAGTGTCCCAGGCTGCCCAATGGTATGGGTCACAGTACTGTGGAGATTCCAGGCTGCACTGCTTGCTACAACCCTGCCCCCACCCTCACCCATGACTGCAAGTGCCTTGTGCTAGAGTCAACAAGGGGATGCCCAGGAGGCAGCCTTACAGCTGACTTCCTCAGTGCCTACTCCAAGGGAATCCTCTCACAGCTGGATACGGGGCTTTCATGGCCCCTTTGCACTGTTCCTGCCCTTTTACCTGCATACAGAGGTCAGAGCAGCAATGGGATTGTAGTAGGAAGGGCAAGGGCAACTTCAAGGAGATGACATGGTTACTGGGCGAAGGCTAGCGCACAGCATAAAGGAGCAGAGAGGGTTTTGTAAACCTGGCACACCACAACCTTCAGCTCTCAATCTATCAAACCAACTCTGTTCCAGGACCCACAAATAGATGTATTTAGTGGGCAACGGTGTATATGAATTAACTATCGACCACTGAAGACACTGCTCAGAGAATCCCCATCAACAGAACTGGTGGAGAATACACTAAAAAAACATTCGGGGGGATTTTTTTAAAAAAAATTGTATATTTTTTAAAATAAGTTTGCCAGAAAATTTCACTCAGCTCTGTTGCTGGTGGGAAAACCTGCAAAACTTAGACAAAAGGTTCATTTTCATAAAAAAAAACCTTTTTTTTTGCTTTTTTGTTTTTGTTTACAAGTTGCATTTTCAATTGAAAACTTGAAATTTGGAAAATTTCTACCATCTCTATCTATCAGCCTTGTTCTCTGCATGGCAGAGACCTGCAGCCAGATCCAGGGATTGAATATCACTGGTGGAAACTCTGGTTTTAGGCCTCCATTGGTGGTAAATCCACTTGGAGCACAAGATGCTCACTGCTCATGTACAGTGCTTGGCACCAGTTAGCACAATCCCTATAGTATATGAGGCCATCCCCAGAGAGGGAGAGGTCTGGTTGGTGGGGGTGCACTCATTCAGTGCCTCTCTTATGCAGCCTCTGCCAGAAGAAAGGTGTCCTTTGTATCCCTGACCAGTTCTGAAAACTATCCTCATGGGTAAATCTCTCCTCTGCCCCAGGAGGTGCAATTTGTACCTCCTTCTAGCTTCAGGGCCCAGGGATGAATCTTGACCCTACTCTAAATACTGGGCTCGCGTCAGTGCTTTTCTCCTCACATCTCCACTTTGATATTCATGCATTGTCTTCTCCTGGCTAAGCATGGATGTTTGAATAATATTCTCTAATATGCCTCCCATATACAGTGGGGAACTGGGCCAGATCCTCAGCTAGCGTAAATTGATGCAGCATTCGCAGAGATGATTTTTGACTAGCACAACTCTGGACCAACGTGATTGATCATAGAGAGGGATGGTTTGGGTTCTTTTTATAATAACTTCTTCGGGAAAACCTTAGGGCATGGCTACACTTGCAGATGTAGAGCGCTGTGAGTTAAACTAGCCCTCGGAGACCGCAGCCGGCAAAGCGCAGTTCACACTGTCAGCTGCAAGCGCACTGGCGTGGCCACATTTACGGCACTTGCAGCAGCATTGGGAGCGGTGCATTATGGGCAGCTATCCCACAGAGTACCACTTCCCATTCTGGCACTGTGGCTTGTGGGAAGAGGGCGGGGGGTGCGGGGCATTCTGGGTCCTGTCCCAATGCCCCGTGATGCATCGCTTCGCATCCCGGCAATCCCTGTGCTTCCGTCCACATTTAGCGCCATCTTTCAACGGTCTTTGTACTGCATGCTCTGTCTTCCCTTTCAGTCTGCAGGAATGGAGCCCGAACTGCTGAGGAATATGCTGATGGGTCTCACCAGCACATCACGAATTACAGTCGAGTTACTCCTTAAGCTAAAAACTGACAGTGAGGAGTCTGAAGATGATGTCGACTCGCATAACGCATATGACACGAGATTGCTTGTGTCATTAACAGACATGCTCACCACCATGGAACGCCACTTTTGGGCTCGGGAAACAAGCACTGAATGGTGGGATCACATCATCATGCAAGTCTGGAATGACGAGCAGCGGCTGCAGAACTTTCAGATGAGAAAAACCACTTTCATGGGACTGTATGATGAGCTCACCCCCACCCTGCGGTGCAAGAACACGAGATTGAGAGCTGCCCTGCTGGTGGAGAAGTGGATAGCTATTGCAATCTTGAAGCTGGCATCTCCAGACAGTGGGAAAGTTGACCGTTGGAATCGTGTTGATGCAAGTTTTCAGGGCCATTTAATCACATCCTGTTCAGAAGAACTGTGACTCTGGGTAACGTGCATGACATTTTGGCTGGCTTTGCACAAATGGGTTTCCCTAATTGCAGAGGGGCGATAGATGGGACGCATATTCCAATTCTGGCACCAGCCCACCTAGTCTCCGAGTACGTTAATTGGAAGGGCTATTTCTCTATGGTTCTCCAGGCGCTTGTGGATCACCGTGGGCATTTCATTGACATTAACGCAGGCTGGTCTGGAAAGGTGCATGACGCACACATCTTTCGGAACACAGGCCTGTTCAGGAAGCTGCAAGCCGGGACTTTCTTCCCAGACCAGAAGATCACCATAGGGGAAGTCAAAATGCCAATTGTGATCGTTGGAGACCCCGCTTACCCTTTAATGCCGTGGCTCATGAAACCCTACACAGGAAGCCTTGACAGCAGCAAGGAGCGGTTCAACGACAGGCTGAGTCGGTGCAGAATGACTGTGGAGTGTGCTCTTGGCCGTTTAAAGGGCCACTGGCGCTGTCTGTATGGGAAGCTGGACCTGGCCGATGACAACATCTCCACAGTTTTATCCGTGTGCTGTACCCTCCATAACATTTGTGAAGGGAAGGGTGAAAGATTCACTCAGGCATGGACCTCAGAGGTTCAACACCTGGAGGCTGAATTTGAACAGCCAGAGAGCAGGGCTATTAGAGGGGACCAGTGCGGGGCTGCAAGGATTAGGGATGCCTTGAGGGAGCAATTTGAGGCTGAAAGCCACCAGTAATGTCTGGTGCCCTGCACGAGAGTGAAGTGCAGTGGTTCCAATGTTAGTAAGAACCTGTGTTTGCTACGTATGATGCACTGACTTGCAGTGCCTGTTGCTTTCCTGGGCTATGGTATCTTTTACTTAATGCAATAATAAAGAATGTTTTCAAAGCCAAAAAATTCATTTATTGAAAAGAAAATTCATTTATTGAAAAGAAACAACTGCTTGGGAAACAGAAAGGGCGTGACACTTCTGTGCTGTGTGGGACGAGGGAAGGGGGTGGGGTGGGGAACGGCACAATCACAGATTTGCGTATGTCCTGTTATCATACTCAGCCTTCCTGTCTGGAGTGCTGTGCAATGAGTGCTGCACTTCAGGATGGCTATACTGCATGGTGATGGGGGTTGAGTGCAGTAGGTAAGGGTCGTAGTTTGCAGGGCTGGGTGGTGAAGCTACAGGTGTTGGAGGCAGCTGGTGGCAGCATGTCCTCTTTGCTTCTATGTGACCACTTCCTGATTCTTTGGAGTCTTTTGGCCGTTGATAACAAGGATGGCTGGAATCTCAAGGTTGCATCTGTAAAGCCAAAATGCAACACTTAACAGAGGCAGCATTGTTCACCCCAGACAGAGCAATGATTCGACCGTACTTAAAGACAAGCACAGTCTACACGATAGCAGAAATTACCTGTCCCAAAGCGAGCACACATAACCCACAGGAGCCCCAAAATGGTGAGTAAGCACAGGGGCAAGGGGGACTGATTGTTTCATGTCCGTACTGTCCTCTGGGGTTCTGTGCCTTGGGGAGAGCCAACAGCTGCAGGGGGCCCCTATACTGAACACTGTCCCCACATTTTCCACAGGATGAGTTTGTCCTGGAAGATATCTCGCTGCTGAGGGTGACCTGGGAAGCAAGGGAGGGTTTTCTACTACAATGCGGCTTCCGCCCAGGCCCATATGCAGCTTGCCTGTGTGCAGCAATGATCCCCCTGCCCCTCACGGCACAGTGGAGCGGACATGTTAGCCTTACTGCAACAAGGAGCACATTAGCTCTGCCAAGGAACCTGCGCAAGCGGATTGCCCAGCGATCACTGAGGCAGATTATCGCGATGTGAGAGAGCACATCAATGTTCTATTCCGCATCTAGGCATGCGTGCAGCCCTAACCCTCCTCGCCCCAAGAGCCCGCAGCGAACAACTTCCTTCCCAAAATAAAAGCCACTTACCGGGCACCTCCTCTGGTATTTGTCCTTCCCCAAGCACTGTCCATTGTGACTGGCTACCTTCCTCCTGGCTTGAAAACAGCTCCTGGCTGCATGCATCTTGGGATGCTGGGCTGTCTCCCTCCTCCTCAGGACCCTCGCTCCTGCTTTCCTTCTCCTCCTCCTCCTCCTACCTTGTTGAACTGGGCTCTGAAGTGTCCATGGTGGTCTTCGGAGTGGAGGTGGGATCACCCCCAAGTATCGCGTCCAGCTCTTTGTAGAAATGGCAGGTTGTGGGGGGAGCACCCGAGCGGCCGTTTGCCTCGCAGGCTTTGCGGTAGGCATTCCGCAGCTCCTTCACTTTAACCCTGCACTGCAGTGCGTCCCGGTCATGGCCCCTTTCCATCATGTCCCTTGATATTTGCCCGAAGGTATAGTAATTCCTACGGCTGGAGCGCAGCTGGGACTGGACAGCTTCCTTCCCCCAAACACTGATGAGGTCCAGCACCCCGCCATTGCTCCATACTGAGGATCGCCTGGCGCGTGGAGGCATGGTCACCTGGAAAGATTCGCTGAGAGCACTCCACGCCTGGCTGAGCAAACAGGAAGGGGATTTTCAAAATTCGCAGAGAATTTAAAGGGTGAGTCTGACGGTTGGTCACCCGAGGGCAGGGCAGTAGAGTTCAAAGTGATGACCAGAGTGGCTAGAACAACCAGCCGTGGCACAGCAAGCGTTATGCTTCTCGTGGAGGTGGATTACTAGGAGCGCTCCAGCCGCGGAGTCCGGGCGCTCTACGGGCCTTGCCAGTGTGGATGGGTCAGGAGTTAGGGCGCCCGGGACTGCTTTAATGTGCTCTAACTCACAAGTGTAGCCATGTCCTTACAGTGTGAAAAAACTGTGTGTAAGCCAGTGGGAACTGCAGGTGTTCAGCCCTCTGAAGATGAGGCTACTTTTATTTAGGAGCCTAAATATGAATTTTAGGTTCACAACTTCAGTTAATCAGTTTAAAACTTTTGGCCCATGTTCTCTTCCCAGTAAGCAGTGAGCTTGGGAAGTCTGGCATTCATCAGGAAAGGCTCTCTTCTCTCAGTGCTTCAGTGAAAGTCTGGGAGAATGCAATAAAGTATAGTAATCTCTCAAAGGAGAAAGGGGAGCTTCCAGTGGGTTATTCTGGCTCTGTTAGCATAGAGCACACAGTACCAACTGAGAGGTGGGAGTAATAAGATTGAAATGTAGACATAATAATAATTTTCTTTCAGTGTGAGCTGCCATTCAAAAGTGCTGTACTACATGATCTACTCATTATAGAGGCCCAAGATTATCTTTAATAAGCAGTTCATGTAGTACAACAATTCTGAATGGCAGTTCAGACTGAAAGAAAATTGCAAGTAGAACGGAGTATTCGTATGATGGAGGAAAACATACTTGTTTTTTTGTTTTTCTTAACAGGAGAATGTTGTTGATCCTGTATCACAGCCAGACAAAAGGGTCAGATAATAACAGTGTACTTTGAAGGAAGAAGTATTTCAATATTCTGCCTTTACAGGGATACTGCAAGATCAAATTAGGCACCAAATTTAGGGGTTTTTTAAAAAAATATGATTTTTTATTAATTTTATAGAACATTATGAAATTATATAGGACTTTTCCATAAGGGTTGGTTGTTTCAGTCTTTATACCCTTTATATGTATCACTATGGTTACTTCATTGAGGCATTCCTCACCATCTTCTGCTTCAAGTGCCAGGTGCATTTCTTTAATCTTGCTTTCACTAATATAAATACATAGCAACATTTATATTAAAAAAAAATGAGGAAAACTCTACCGAAACAAGACACTCCCCTGCTCAAACTTCTCTTCCTGGGGAGAGGATAAGAGACCAAACAACACATGACAGATATTAGTCGCATAGTTTAATGCACTACTATGGCGATGAGCGCGGTATAAGAACCTCTATAGAACAGAACACCTTTTACTGCCATTAACCCTAATGAAGCACAGTGTTGTTCAAACCAACAACACTTTTGTTTCTGTATCAGGCTGGATGTTCTCCATTATGATCTGTTTTCCTTGTGCCTGGGTGTAGATGGCTATTGCAGATTTTCTGAAAGATTTGTAGCAAAGTAAAAGTCATTGGTGAAGAGGGACTGGATCCTGAGTCTCCCACACCTTGGGGGAGTTCTTTGACCACCAGGCTATTGAGTCATTCTCATGCGTCTGCTTCCTCCTCCTTGGACCAAATGACTCTTTAAGAGAGAGCGGGCACAAGCGTGACAGTGACTCTGTGGACTGGTCATTAGAGCACTCACCCGAGAGGTGGGGGATCCAGTCCCCCTGCTCCAATGACTCTAATCATTTATCCAAAGTGCAACAGGAGAAAGCGAGTGCCCCCCCTACATCATAATAGCTCAGTGGTTAGAGCCCCCCCACCTGAGAGGTGGGAGACCTCTGTTCAAATCCTTTCTCTCTCTCAGACAGAGGAGGAAATCGAACTTGGCTCTCACATCCTGGGTGAGTACTCTAACCACCGGGCTAAACGTTATAAGATAGGCACCAGCATTGGGCCTCACATATGACTTAGGTGGCTGAGCACCTATCTTCCCCCTGTGTGAGAATCGCTCTGGGGCTTAGGCGAGAGATAGGTGCCTTGGTGCTTACTGGGAGACAGCAATGCATATGCTCAAAAGCAGAAACATAAGTAGCAGGCAACTTTTAGTGCACAAACTTAGGTGCCGAGTAACTTTAGGCACCTACCAGATTTGGCAGGGGATCTTGTTCATTGACGTGGTGCCCATACTAGGACTTAGGCACCTAACTCCTTTTGAGCATCCAGGCCTTTATATTCTAGAAGAAGAAGGTGTATATTAAAAAGCACAATGGTGATACATTTTATAGCAATATTGCAAAAGCCTAGCACTCTATCCGTATTTTAGCAGCTGATATGTGCTAAGCGAGGCCCAAGAGATTATTTTGCTGTCTGACTTTGGCTTGAATTGGTAGTTTAAATTAATGGAAATGGTGTGCTGTTCGATGGATATCTGAAAACAAGGAAGGGTGTAAGACAGATGTGTGCTCACGTAGTTTTGTTATGTAAATATCTCTGTTTTTGTTTTTAAGTTGCTAGTGATGAGTTATGCTAGAAATCCACGCAAGGCTGTGAAGGAAGTGTTTTGGCCCTTATAAATACTTTACAAGACTTCATTGACCAAGAATAGCACTGTGGCATTACATCGCTGTATGGTAGAGTGGAAACTAAGGGCTGGGTCCTCAGTTGGTATAAATCAGCAAACTCAGTGGAGTTACGCCTCTTTACACGAGCCAAGAATCTGGCCCTAAAATTGTGCTACGCCAAGTTTCTAAATACATAATACACAGGTATACAATTTGCAGGCTACTGGTCAGCAAGGAGGCTGAGGTTATGGCAATACAACATTATTAGTTTTTTGTAGCTAACAAGCACACATTTGTAAATGGAAATTAAACTCTCAGTGAGTATTTCATACAAAAGTCTCTAGGTACTTTAAATTGAAAATAATAAAAATCTGTCTCATACAGTGGATCACACATAAGCTCGTCTCTATTATTTTTAACACATTTTATAATATTCCAGCTGAAATCTTCTAAGCCTGATGCATGATCATGATGAAACCTCACACCTGTCATGCTGATATGAAATAACCAGAATTTATAACTACAGAGTAAAGCAGGAAGTCACTAGGGGTGCGAGTGAGCAAGAGAGAAATATTCCTTTGAAGACATCGGAATGATAAATCATTGCAGCCATTTTTGATGCGCATTTACACATACTGATCTGTTTTCCCCTGGAGCCCAGGGCATGTATATCAGGGACTGCCCCGAGCCGTTAGCTATTGGCTACAGGGAACATTTAGTCAGCATGCAGCATGCTAACTTATCCAGGGGAAAAGTGTTGTCGTGAGAATATCATCGTAGTGATCCAGGACAGTTTAAATGTTAACTCTGCTTGAAGTGCACACAATATTTTGTTTTCCTCTGTTGGCAGCAATGAAGTTAGAACCCAGATCCAAATGCTCCAAAAATAACACCACGAATTAAAGGAGAATCAACTTTAGCTGTTAGCATAGGGGCTGGGCGCATGAGTCAGCAGTTCTGATTCCATCTGATAAATGACAGTGGTTTACATCCACAGGAGTCAGGGCGTTGCAACTGTAATAATTTGTGCTTTTATAATGCTTTTCATCCAGACATCCCAAGCACTTTGGAACATTAATGAAACCTCAGTGAGACAGGCAGATCACTGATTAACTTGTTAGCAAGTTAAATGTTGTTGCTGTTGTTCTTTATTATTTGTTTTGTGACAGTCAGCAGCGACCCCCCCCCCCCCCCCCCAACAGCTACCAGCCTTTATGGCAGCCAGCGGCCATTAGGGAAAAGCAGACACCTCACTCACGTACACAGTGGCCTGAACTTTTGAACTGTCTTCTCTTCTCAGCCTTGAGGCAGTTGGAGCTGGTCCCAAACCGGTTTTCACTGACCAGATTGCAGAAGTGCAGGGTTTGTTAACCACCAATCAAATGTTAACACGACCAGAGCCTGTGTTTGAGTGTGTATAAAAGATCTTTGGCTTTTGTATGAGTTAGAGTTTATTTACCAAGGTGCAAAGCTCTCCTTTCTTCTGCAGAATAAAGCAACCTCTTCCTTATCCCTGTCTGGCTGTTATTGGCTCTCAGCTAGGCGGACCCGACATTTCGGTAACAGTTTCTGGCACCCCAAATGGGACCCTCCTAGCTTGGACATTGGACTCCGGACGGCTGCGGCGAACTAGGAATGGCGCCAATGGGGTGCTTAGCCCATCCTCCTTACTTCACCGCGGCCCCTGGAGTTCGTGCTCCAATAAGGTGAGTCCTAATAGAATAAGGAAACACTACCTGGCTCTGGTTCTGTTCTGGTTAACTGGTTAATATTTCTGTCTCATACACTTGGGTGTTAGGTGTGTGAGCAGAACTGAGCTTCTCGTTCATAATTCCTCAGGGTGGAAGCCATGGTGTGCGAGGAAGCCCTGAGGTCGATTTGAGATCCTTCTGTCCCATCTCCTGTAGTAGTCGGTGTGAGCAGAAATCCCTGATTTAAAATTTCTGGATTAAACCATTATTCCCTCCGTCTTTCTGTTTAATTCTCTATTTGAGTATCAGAAGGGGATGGGTGGGTCTCAGAGGAAACCCTCTAAAAATAGCCCTTTGAATTATATGTTAAGTAAATGGCCTTTACCCGGTATTCAAAAAGGAATGTCAAAAAGACGCTTGTTGCAGCTTTGCACCCAGAATTGGCCAGCCCTGGGCACTGATTGGCCCGAATTCAGATCTTTTGACATTCCGACTTATTTAACTCCCTTGCGCCTGGTACTGAAAAACCAGGCACTGGGACAAATGGATTATTGGTTTTTGTGGGACGATGAAGCTCATTGTCGCTTAAAAAAATACAGATTCAGGCCCCTCTATACCCAAAATCTTCTGCCCCTAAAAAGGCCGATTATTGGAAGAATAATCCCCCCATATATTGTCCTCGACCTCGGCCACCTGTAGCGGCAGCACTACCAAGCGAGGCAGGCTCGGTACCTTTCTCTGCAGCCACGGGGTCAAAAATAGCGGTAATACCAAAAAAAACCCAGCCAACAAAAGTTGAGGACAATACAACTTGAGTAAATAAATCAGCTACTGGCGGAATGACCAACAGTGGGTTCATTACCTCTCTGTCTGTTCCCTTTAATAGCCCATCCCACACTAGAAAAGGGGCAATTTATGGAAAAAAATCTTCGGGTAACATCCAAGCACCCCTCCGGACCATCCCAGTCCCCACGGCAGAAGGGAATGATATAGACCGTTATGTTCATGTTCTGTTTACCACAGTAAACCTTATGAACTGGCAAACCACTATGCCTCGCCTCAGGGACGACCCGGATGTCATCCATAGACGATTTCGCACCATTTTCCAGTCTCATAATCCTGATTAGCAAAATGTGGGCCAACTTTTGGATTGTCTGTTGTGCACAAAGGAAAAGGAACGGGTCCTTCAAGGTGCCCGGGTTGCCGCGAAAGGCAACGGCCATTCTCGTAACCATATAACCCTTGTTAACCCAGCCCAATGAGACCCGAACGATTTGGCCCACCAGGCGAACCTAAAGGTATTCCGAAACTGTATTTTGACAGGTATAAAACAGGCAAAAAAAACCCTCTAAACTGGTCAAAAGTTCATAATACTGTGCAAGGAAAAGAGGAACACCCTTCCGACTTTTATAAAAGACTTTGTAAAGCATTCTGTACTTATACTAACTTAGACCCCCAAACCGCAGACACACAGTCCACGGTGCGGCTTATTTTTATTTCTCAGTCAGCCCCGGACATCAAAAAACAATTACGGCAACTCGAGGGCACTAAAGGGAAATCCCTGGAAAAACTGGTAAGCGTAGCCACCCATATATATAACACACACAAAAAAGTCCAAAAAACGAAGCAGGTAAGAATGCTGGCGGCTTTTGTAAATGCTGAAAATAAAAAACAAGGGTGAAGGGGACCCCCCAAGGGGCAATCAAAACCGGACAAAGGGGGGGCCCCGGGTCACGCCAACAATATGTATAATTATTGTAAGCAGCTTGGTCACTGGAAAAGGAAGTGCCCATGCTGACGCACTGGGCGGCAGCCCCGCTGCCCAGACCAACCGCAACACCAGATGGCTGTGGAGAGAATGAACGTTAACAATAGTAAAGAATGACGGCGACCAGGGGGTCCTTCTGTCACCTGTTCAAAAAATTTTACCACTTATGTTTATTCCTCCAACGACCCCCAGGTCCGCCTAACTTTGGGATGAACCGTTCATTCTTGCCTTCTGGACTCTGGGGCTGCCCTTTCTACTGTTACTGCCAAGCCAAAAAAAAAAAAGCCTCACAAATAAAAATATTCCGGTAATGGGTATAGGCGGAAAGCCATTTAACTGTTCTGTGTTGCAGAGAGCTACTGTAAACATCTCTGGTGTCTCCGCCTCCCATGCCTTTTTGTTAGCTCCTGACTCCCCAGTTAATCTCTTGGGCAAAAACCTGTTGTGTAAATTGCGTGCTCAGATTTTCTTTTCAAATGATAGAATCATCCTCCGGTTACCTCAAAACCAACTTCCCCAGCTGTGTGCTGCATTAACCCAGGCTTCAGAGGACCCAATCCTGCCTGCGGGCCTGATCCTACCCAAGCAACTCAGACAGGAGGTACAAGCCTCCCTATGGAGCACTTCAAAAGCGGACTTGGGCACTCTCCGGACAGAACCAGTACGCATAACCCTAAAGCCAGGCATTAAAATTCCTCGGATTCATCAGTATCCCATCCCCCAAGAAGCTCTGCTCGCCCTCCGGAACCTTATCACCACATTCCTGCGGTTGGGACTGCTAGTTCACACCAAGTCTCCTTTCAATACCCCCATTCTGCCAGTCAGAAAACCTAACACGAATCCAAATGGAAAACCGGTATACCGATTTGTCCAAAACTTGCGTGCTGTAAATAAGGTCATTCAGGCTAGACACAACGTGGTACCTAACCCTCACACTATCCTGACTGCCATTCCAGCAGGTACTGTTTGTTATTCGGTAATAAACTTATGTAATGCCTTTTTCAGTATTCCTCTAAATCAAAACAGCTGGAATATTTTCGCATTTACATAAACAAATCCAAAGACCAAAAAAGCAAAGCAGCTAACCTGGACTCGGCTACCGCAAAAATATGTTAAGTCGCCAACCATTTTCTCTTCTATCCTGGCACACAATTTAGCTAATATTAGGCTACCTGGTGGGTCCACATATCTCTTGTATGTGAATAATGTCCTGGTTTGTTCTCCTAATCAGGTAATATGCAAAACGGACACTATTCACTTGTTAAATTGCTTGGCAAATAAAAAACATAAAGTGTCCCCTTCTAAGCTTCAGTTTGCCAAGAACCAGGTAACCTATATCGGTCATGTACTTACCCCGAAACATCAAGCGTTATCTAGTACCCATATCCAGTCAATCCTTAACATCCCACAACCAAAAACTAAACGTGAAATGCGCGGGTTTTTAGGCCTTGCAGAATTTTGCCATTCTTAAATTCCAGGTTTTAAAAAAATGGCAAAACCCCTTTTTAAGCAAATCACCCATAATGCCGAAAAGCCCCTTCACTGGGATTCTGGGGCCGTCAAAGCCTTTCAAAAAATTAAAGCAGCTTTGGCCTCAGCCCCAGCCCTTGGGCTTCCCCGATTATCGGAAGCCCTTTGTTCTCTATGTACATAAGTGACTAGGGATGGCCACTGGCGTCCTTACTCAAACTTTTGGGCCAAAAAACAACCTGTGGCCTACTATTCCCAAAAATTAAATCTGGTGGCACAAGGCTTTCCTGGCTGCCTTCGGGCGGTGGTTGCTGCTAGCCTTCTGGTGCCCCAAGCAAAAAAAATTACTTTAGGCCATCCAATAACCCTACAAACCCCACATGCGGCCCAACAACTGCTAGTCCAAAAAAGCACTCAACATTTAACCTCTCAGAGACTGACACATTTAAAAGTTTCCTTATTGTCCAAAACCAACTTAAAAATTAAACAATGCCATACCTTGAACCCTGCAACCCTTTTACCTTTCCCGAACAACAATCATAAGCCCTCACATAATTGTCTTCAAATAATACATCATCAAAAAAAACCTCAACCAGATCTTTCGAATGTGCCCATTCCTAATGCTAAACTAAAGCTGTATACAGATGGCTCGGCACGGGTCGTGAAGGGCCAACAAATATCTAAATTTGCAGTAACTACCCAGTTTAAGGTATTACAGTCTGCGCCTCTGGAACCCTCCACCTCAGCCCAGGCAGCAGATTTGGTAGCCCTCACCCGAGCATGTAAGCTGGCAGCAGGTCAGTCTGTAAACATATATACTAACTCAAAATATGCCTTTAGCGTTTGCCATGCCACGGGCCAACTCTGAGCAAAGCGTGGGTTTATTACCTCCAATGGCACTAAAATAGCACATGGGCCCTTAATCCTAAAACTATTAAAAGCCATACACACCTGCCATCCAAAATTGCCATAATCCATATTCAAGCTCATAAAAAAAAAACAATCCCACCGTCCGTAAAAACCAACTGGCTAATACAGCATCAAAATATTAAGGTAAATTGGCGCCACCAAATAGCAAAAAGCTCTCTCACCCTTTATTTACAGACCCCCGGTCTGTATTTTATCTATAGCCATAATGCTTACAAAGCCCTCCCGCCGGGTTAACGTGGCCGGTGTAATGTGGCCAAAGTATTACCAAATGTTCAGGTAAACACCACGCTAAATGCACGCCAAATCCTCAATCTAAAAACCTATTCTCACAAGCTCTTCAACCCCTTAAAAGGGGCTCAAATTAAACAAGCCAAAAATCCCCTAGTAATCAAGCAAACAAAATTTCATTCCTTTATTCATGGGCTTATTCCTATTCTAAAAATAGCAAAGCTAAAAACAGCAATAATAAATATTTCTGCAAAGCTTAAAAAGGCAGCTAATGCCTCCTTAAACGCTTTTCAAAAACAACAACAAAAAATCAATAAAATAGCAAAAATAACACTGCAAAATAAGCGTATATTAAATGCCATAAATACTAAAGTAGGAGGGGCTTGTGCTCGCATTAAAAAAAATGCTGTTTTTATATTAATCGCTCTAGCTTAATTAAAAAAAATTTGCAAGCTATTAAAAATGCTGTTGTTGTTTTTCATGCTGTATCTCTTAATCATATCTTTAGTTTTAAAAACCTCCTCCCAAACCTTAAGTCATAATTTACAGGGCTTTTCCAAAAAATTGTCAAGTAAATTATTTTCCTTCTTTTCTTTCTATATATTATTTAAGTAATGTTGCAATATGCAAAATGTTTATGTAGTGCTGTTACTAAAAGCTCTGCTTTCCATAAAAAAACACAATATCTTTCCCTCCAGCTTAATCGCAAATTGCACAACGGGCCTGACAATTTGGGGTTGTCAGGCCCGAAGGGGGGACTGTAACAGTCAGCAGCGACCCCGCCCCCCTTAACAGCTACCAGCCTTTATGGCAGCCAGCAGCCATTAGGAAAAAGCAGACACCTCACGTACACAGTAGCCTAAACTTTTAAACTGTCTTCCCTTCTCAGCCTTAAGGCAATTGGAGCTGGTCCCAAACCGGTTTTCACTGACCAGATTGCAGAATTGCAGGGTTTTGTGAATGTTATGGGGAGCACCTTCCATCCAGGAGGGGCAGCACAAGTGAAAGCATGCTTTTGTATAAGTTAGAGTTTTTATACCAAGGTGCAAAGCTCTCCTTTCTTCTGCAAAATAAAGCAACCTCTTCCTTATCCCTGTCTGGCTGTTATTGGCTCTCAGCTAGGCGGACCCGACATTTCGGTAACAGTTTTACAGTAGTGCCTAGGAACCCTAGTCATGGGCCAGGACCCCTTGTGCCTAGGCGATGTACAAACCCAGAACATAAAGATGGTCTCTGCCCCGGAAAGCTTCCGATCTGAGATGGATACAGATGGATGGATGGGAGAGCACAAGGAGACAGTATTGGTCAGCATGAGAGACAGTGGTCTCAGCACAATAGCAGCCTTACCATTACCAAGTGTTTTGTAGACGTCATGGAAAAGGAGAGTTGAAGGAGGATAACTGAGCTAGTTTTGTGAATGTTATGGGGAGCACCTTCCATCCAGGAGGGGCAGCACAAGTGAAAGCATGAAGGTGCTGGTTTGAAAATTTAGCAAGTGGGTAATGAAGGCAGGCATCGTAGTCGGATCGGCGGTGCGAGTTGACATCTCTAAAATGAATGAGAGATGATAGGTAGGCTGGGGATAGGCTGTGAAGGGTCTGGAAAGTGAAGACAAGTATGTGACGGGTTGGGTCACAGACACTCCCTTGGGACTGCCACCTGATGTGCTGAGACTACCTCTGAGCCCGTTTTCCCTGCCAGCTTGGGACTTCAGTACCCTGTCTTGTTGAGCCAGACACGCTAGCCTGCTGCAAACACAGACCCAGGTCTGAACCACATCCCCCAAAAGCTGCAGACTTAACAGAAAATGGCTTAGAAAGTGCTTCTGTCTCCAGCACCCAGATACCCAGTTCCCAATGGGGTCCAAACCCCAAATAAATCTGTTTTACTCTCTATAAAGCTTATACAGGATAAACTCATAAATTGTCCACCCTCTATAACACTGATAGAGAGATATGCACTGCGGTTTGCTCCCCCAGAAATTAATTACTTGCTGTGGGTCAATTAATAAGCAAAAAGTGATTTTATTAAATATAAAAAGTAGGATTTAAGTGTTCCAAGTAATAACAGACAGAACAAAGTAAATTACCAATCAAAATAACACAAAAACATGCAAGTCTAAACCTAATACAATGGGAAACTAAATGCAGGTACATCTCACCCTCAGAGATGTTCCAATAAGCTTCTTTCACAGACTAGACTCCTTTCTAGTCTGGGCCTAATCCTTTCCCCTGGTACGGGCCTTGTTCCAGCCCAGGTGGCAGCTAGGGGATTTCTCATGACTGCAGCCCCCTTTGTTCTGTTCCACCCCCTTATGTACCTTTGGCACAAGGCAGGAATCTTTTGTCTCTTTGGGTCCCTACCCCTCCTTCTAAATGGAAAAGCACCAGGTTTAAGATGGATTCCAATACCAGGTGACATGGTCACATGTCCTATGAGACCCTAAGCCTTCATTCTTCCCAGCCTGACTCACAGGAAGGCTTGCAAGTAAACAGAGCCAGCTACAGTCAATTGTCCTAGTTGATGGGAGCATCAAGATTCCAAACCACCATCAATGGCCCACACTTTGCATAATTACAATAGGACCTCAGAGTTATATTTCATATTTCTAGTTTCAGATACAAGAATGATACATTTATACAAATAGGATGATCACATTCAGTAGATTATAAGCTTTGTAATGATACCTTACAAGAGACCTTTTGCATGAAGCATATTCCAGTTACATTATATTCACACTAATTAGCATATTTTCATAAAATCATATGGAGTGCAACGTCACAAAGTAGTTTATTTGAAAGACAATGTAAAGTGTTGTGTAACTTCTGTGTCTACAGGGTTCAGTGTCTTAGAAAAATCATAGCAAACCACTCAAGAAAAAAGTGCAACAGGTAAATTTTTTTTTAAATGTAGTTTTCCAAGCTAGTCTTGATCAGCAAAAGCAGTTAGCACCTGAAATAGTCTTTTGATGGGTGGGGAATTGGGGGCACGTAGATTACATTTATTCTCTGGTAGGTTATAAGCTTTATTAGAATTTTGAATATTTGCCCACTACATCTTGGGAACAATATTGGCAGGATCTTATGTATGTCATTTATAAATCTGTGCATCTCATTTATATGGTAATGGGGGGAGTTTCCCCTCATCCCCAGCGAGTTCTGCAAAATTCTCCATGCTGGTTCACAGCATATTCAGCTTGCTCCAGTCTAAATTAAAATGCATATTCGTGTTCTTTAAACAGTGCAGGCAAAGATGATTAGTAATTTGATACTGTGGTATATAGAGCAGTTCAAAGGAATACTTATCATTTGCAGTTAATTAATCAGGGTTGGGGTTTTTTTACTTAAAATTCTTAATTGCCTTCCTGTGATATCCATTTTTGACTACATACTTTCTCCAGTTTTAGGTATATTTATGCTGACAGTTTCTCTCTACTGCCAATGCTCTAGTGTGTATATATATTTATATGCATATAAATAGGAACAGGAATAAAGATACTTTAATATTTGTGTGCACTATCTCTGATCCTAAAGGGAAGGATTATGGGTGGAATTTTTTGTCAATTTAAACAAAAGTATTACAGAAAATAACAGCCACTATATGAGCTTGAACAGCAAAATGCAACAAGGAATAGGAAAACTCCAAACAATACCAAAAATAAAAAACTCTGGAGTTCCTTTGCGAATGTGAATAGTTAATCTCATTTGGTGTTTAATTCACTATCCAATTAAAACTCTCATTACAAGGCTCTAATTGTTATAGTTTTACAATGAAATAATCAGTTGTTAGAGAAAAGTCATCAGCACAAACTTTGGACTCTCTAAGGAAATTAAAAATTGGGATAAAGTCAGTAATAAAAGCTGCCGCATGCAAAGGCAAGCAGTGGGTTCTACCTGCATGAAAAATACAGCTAGGTTTCTTTCAAAATCCCAGCCAATTAGTCTAAGGGAGTTAGGCACCTATATCCCCTTGGATTCAGGTGCCTTTATATTGTTCACAATCTTTGCTCATTAACATTTCAGCCCAACACGTTACAAAAATTAGTGGGCAGAGCCATGCCTGTTTGCAACAGATCACTGATGCGCAAGCTGTGGTATATGCTCCATCCTTGGATTCATTGGGCCCCTCATTGGGAGTTTCCCTGTTGGTCTTCATTGTTATTACTGTTTGTACAGCAGTAGCACTTACAGCTACAATCAAGGAGCAGGGCCCTGCTGAGCTAGGCACTATAAAGTCACACCGTAAAAGGATGGTCCCTGCCCCAAAGAGCTCAATCAAAATTAAGACCAAGCAAACTAGGTGGATGAGACAAACGAACAGAGAGGTAGGAAGAGATAACAATACAGTCAGCAGGAGGTCTCAGCTCACCTCCTTACTAGCCAGCTTCATTGTGTGTTTGAGTTTTTCAAAAGAATGGACCTTCTGTACAGAAGTCAGCTGCGACTCTGCTGGAAACAGGAAATACCTTGTTTTACCATAGAAGAATATCAGATATTTTATTTTATTAGTTGTATTGTGGTAGCAACTAGGAACGCCAGTCATGGATCAGCACCCCATTGTGCTAGGTGCTGTACAAACACAGAGCAAAAAGATGGTCCTTCCCCCAAAGAGCTTATAAATGTTTGTGCAAGTGAGGGTCTTGTTTTGTCACTTTTCCTCATGCTGAGGAGTTACCTCACTCTGTGAGGGTGACAGAAATGGGCCTTCCATGCCTTAGGAACCCAGGCTTTCGTTTTCATTCTCTCTCTCCCTTGTTCTTGTTTCTTTGTTGATTTGGAATGTGTTTGCCTAGTTATTGTAAAGAGCTCTTTAAATGCCCACTCCCGGGATGCACTTCAATGCAATCCTTTAGAGCATTTATGAATCCTATGAATGACTGTGCTTCATCCAAGTTCACCTACTGGAAGAGATGTATACACACAAGGTTAAGTTGTACGTACTGTTTTCTGAGGGGCTGTACACGTTTTCTGCTCCATTCTCTTGGCCCTCCTATTGCATACCAATAGCAGGCTTCAGCTGCATTTCCATACGAGCTGCAAAGTTGGAGGTACAGAAGGGATTTCACTGAGTGGGCACTTTAAACAGAGTAAATAAAATATATATTATTGAGTTTAAAAACTAAGGATGTGTTTTTCTGGATGAGAATGGGTTTCAGCATCTGCTTAAGGGCTTTTTCTGAACTGGGGTCACATTGTCTCTCCCCCCCCCCTCCCCCCCCCAGAAGTGGGTACATACTCGTCGGCTCTAGTATGTGTTAGCATACATCAGATATGACTGCAGTGGTGGTGATTTCTCTCTCTCTCTCTTTCTCTCCACCTTTGGCAATGACTTACTCTGCTCTATAGTGATGACAGGTTTCAGCTCGATAATGTATCACGTTTTGGAGATTGGGCATAGTGCATTAAAACAAAAAAATCCCAGAGGTTAGTTTTGTTCTTAGAGGGACAGATCACAGCTTGGTTGTGCAGAGGTAAGAAGAGATGTACGATCCCCACTTTCCTGCACAGGCTCCTCACATATCCAGTGCAGTCATGGGCAGATAGAAGGGGCTGTTTGTCCATTACTCTCCCCCAACGCCAGTCCATGCAGGTGGGCAGAGAGGATCAGGGATAGGCAAGGCCTTGGTTTCAGCCCCCACATGCCGGCTGGTGCAGCTGAGTTGGTATGCGGGATGATAATCTGCTACTGATAAACCTCAGTAGTAGATTACTTTCTCCTGGGAGCAGGGAGCAAATGGTGCCTCTCTGACTTACTGTCCCTTCCACGGGCTGTTCCTGGCTGCACTGCCACTCCATTCACTGGGCTAGAAGTAAAGAGACAATCTAGCAGGATTTATATTTTCCAGAGCAGCGGGAACAGAAAGGATTTCAGTGGGTGGATATTCTCATATAAATCCTTTTCTCATTAATATGTTTTTACCTGATTCCATAGTAGGGGACTCCCAAGACTTGCAAAGAGGAGGAATGGGAACTCTGGTCAGTTTCTGGAGTGTTTCTATGAAATACTTCTCCTTCAGTTGGTGGGAAGCCTTGTTTTCCAGCATGCCTCAGACCCATTTTATTTCTAGTTTTGCTGCACAATTCATGCACAGTGCAATAATGCGGTAAACATCAAATGATTTCCAAACCTCTCAAGGTTCTGGTGGGCTGGTCTCTTTTATGGAACTGGGATTGCTTTCCAGTCATCAAAGGCTCTGGAGACGAGTGCTGCATGAGACATGAGTGCTAGTAATGAGTGAACATGGATTGGCCCCAGACAGGCTCAAAAGCACAAGACTCTGTTACCCCTCCCTTTGCCTGCATCACTGTAAATAGGTTTATTGATTGCAAAATTGTCCATCTCTTTTTGTGACCCTGCCACGTCGTTACTGGTCTTGATCTTGGGCCTGGTCTACACTAACCCCCAAATTCGAACTAAGGTACGCAACTTCAGCTACGTGAATAACGTAGCTGAAGTCGACATACCTGAGTTCGAACTTACCGCGGTTCAGATGCGGTCCACACGCGGCAGGCAGGCTCCCCGTCGACTCCGCGGTACTCCTCTCGCCGAGCTGGAGTACCGCAGTCGACGGCGAGCGCTTCCAGGATCGATTTATCGCGTCCAGACCAGACGCGATAAATCGAACACAGAAGTTCGATTGCCAGCTGTCGAACTACCGCGGTAGTGTAGACCTGGCCACAGAGTCCATCTCCAGTGAGTGAGTATAGCACATGTTTAGGGCAAACTCTCATTCTTTTCCAATGTTTGTAACAATTACTGTACTAAGTTCATGTTTTCTCTTGATGGGCTTTGTTCACAGAACTTGAAAAAGTTACATACCTCTTATCACCCCCTGTCTCCATGTCCTGCCCCTCTTCCTCCTGCCACCACGGAACTGTCCTGAAATGTGTTTCCTTGGTGAATTATCTGTTGAATGCAAACCACATTAGTCTAATGAATGCAGTGAAACCACAGTCACCAATCTAGAGCCTAACTATTTCATGCCATCAGTATAATACCATTTTAATAATAAAAGTTGATATTATTTAAAAAGACGGCTATTCTGGCATACTACTATGGACTCAATCCTGATCTCACTCCTATATAACACCAGTATAACTCCCTTGACTTCAGTAAAGTTACTCCTGATTTACACTGCTGTTAGATCATATCAGGCCCATCACCTTTACTCAGATAAAACTCTCATTTGACCAGAGCCTGAATCCTTATTCACTGTTGAAGATAATGGGAGTTTTGCCTGAGTAAAGACAGCATAACCTCTGAGTGAGGGTTTCATGTGTTGGCTCATAGGATTCTGTTTTCCTTGGTAAGGGCTTCAGGACTGTATCAAGGTCTCTTAAGGTGCAACAATTTCCCCATTTTACAAGTTTGGACCTAATGGTGCAACATTTACTGACATATATTAGCACTTACACCAGGCAACCTATTTGAAGTGAACAGGATTACCTGGGTGAGTAAGTGCTACACAGATTGAGTAACAATTTATTCACCCAAGTAGTTTTGACTTCAAAGAGGGCACCTTGCATGAGTACTAATAAAAGTCCCATTGACTGCAGAATCAGATTCTGTAATAGCAACATGCTGCTGTTCAGCCTTCTTGTCTTTCATATTCCTTATGAAACTTCAGGGGAGATTACAATATTTCAGGAACACAAGTGCCCCAAAGCAATCTTTTAATGAATTTTGGATAGTCGAATTCAGGGGGTTTTGTGATTGCAAACTTTCTCAGTATGTCACTTGCAATTGGTATTGGTCCCTTGTGTCAAGTTCTGCAGCGCATTGTTTTTCGTTCTTAAAGCCTACAGGTCAGCCAGGCAGAGTCTATAATGCTTTTATTTAAAGGGAAAGGTGCAGTAAAACCTACTCATCGTGAGTTTGAATAGACTAAATCTCTGTTCCTCGTGAAAGCCCCGATTTGTTTCATTACATTGCACAGATGAGCAAATTGTATTTCCAGCCACAGTGAAGTTGTTATGTGGAAGAAGAAAGACTTCTCTGTGAGGGGATCTACTGCCGTCCAATCAGATGTGCAAACAGCACTTCTGTCTTGGTTAAGTCTTAACAACTGAAAACTTATGACAGGCCTGGCCAAACCATGGCTCGTGAGCTGCATGTGGCTCTTTTACAGTTAAAGTGCAGCTCACAAAGCCCCCCACGCTGCCCCAATTCTCAGCTTACCAGCCTGAGGGGCAGCTCGGGGTTCCTGCCATGTGGCACGGTGGTGGGGCTAGGGGCTTCTGCCTTTTGGGGGGAGGGTCTCAGGGCTTTAGCCCCACACCCTGGCAGGCACTGCCCTTCGGGGCAGGTTGTATATGTCTTGCAGCTCTTGAACTTCTGAAGATTATCGTATGTGGCTCCGAGGGTCAGTAAGTTTGGCCACTCCTGACTTTTGATATGACCTCCTTACAATGAACGCCTACTACAATACCAACAAAGCGTGCTTGTGCAAAGTATTGCAAATCCTCAGAGGATTTCTGCCAGGAAAAGGCTATTATATATTCAATACCTCTATCTCACAAGCTTTCATGGAGAACTGTCAACAGGCCATGGGTTTATGTTTATGCCAAGTGATGGGAAATTACATTCTTACTGTACATTAGTAATACACAAGCAGACTGCTGCTTTGGACTGGGTTTTCCAGGTGTGTGTGCTGTTTTGGAATGGATGTTAGAAATGAGAATGATTCATTATGAAATCTGTAAGTAACATCCTTACTTTCATAATTCATTCATTGTTTTGATTGTCGCCAGGTATGTTGGCAGATGAGAGACTCACTTGTTCCTAAAATATCTTCTATGCATTGATCTGGCAACAGTGGTACTAGAGAGATTTTATAGTGACAGTGATTTATATAAACCAGGGGAAAAGAGCTTGCTCAGCATTGAGTGCCACCCTGAGAAATACTGTGGACATGAATCCATCACATGCCTGAATGTATTTAACAGCAAACAGCTATGGCTGTTTAGAGAGTGTGAACTGACTGATCTCCTCCACTGCAAGGCATGGACAAAAAGCCAAAAAAGGGCTGGAAGGTTCTGAAAACAGCAGAAGTGAGAAGAAAGAGAATTGTACTTGCCTGAAGGGCCATGTCTTCCTATGTGATAGTACAGGGCCTAGCACATCAGGGTCCCAATCCTGATAGGGACCTCTGAGTGGACTGCAAAGTAAATCAGAACAGCACTGGAAGGGAGAGTCAAACCTCAGCAGAGGTGGGATTACTCTGCTCCCCACAGAGTCATGTTTGGTTTTCAAGTGAAATCCATGAAGAAAATTCCCCCCTCCATGATCTCTTTGCCTCCTGGAGTGGGGCTATTGGCAGTACAGTTCTTGTGTGAGCCAAGACTGAAAGGAACTGTGGGGCACAGACACGATTCACAAGCCCCGGATCTGCAGGGCTGGGCCTGACTTTGAACTCCATGGAATTTCAAGGCTCCTCAGCCCCCTGAGTGTCTGCAGCCTCTCTTCCCAGTGAGAAGAATCTGCCCGTCCCCCCACGCATACACCATGGGTAGCAGAATGTGTTTCTGGCCCTTTTTTCTTTTTTGTGTTTGTTTCCATGGATGGGGGAGCTTTTGACCCACCATGATTACCTGGTTAGTACAATTACACGTCAGTAAGACGTCCACAGTCCAATTCTGCCCTCCCATATGCAGTGGGAGCTGCAGGATTTATCTGAGGGCACAATTAGGTCCTTAATGGGTACCATCAGCATTTTAAGCCCTCCAAATGTTCTGAAAGGAAGGATGTTTGCCAACTGCTTATCGATAATCCTCGGTGCTAATGATCTCACGTGCAACATCCCAGTGACCTGCTGTATTTTATGCAGCTGACTCACAGTCCATTTCGGAGAGCTACTGCCTCTTCCATTGTATAACATGCAACCAAATGGGAGGAAGATTGGTAATAGGACACACAGAGCTTTTTAGAGCAGCAGTTCTGAGGTGGTTCAAGTCAGTGGGGTTGAAAAACCTTTACTATCTGTAGACAGCTTCGTGGCCTCTTTTGAAATGAGTTGATCTCAGTCCAGTACCTAGTGGACAGGTGTTCACTTTGTAAAATCGTCATCCCAGTTGGCACTGATGGGCATTCTTATTGGCAGTCTCAGGAGAGAGGCTAAGAACTACATGGACTCAGCGCTTATATTCTACGGGTCGGGATTCAGGCAGGTTGAGGGGCAATGTAAGGCTATGCAGCTGCCCAAGCTGTACCTGTTCTCTGGGCTCTCAGTCTGGCACCATTCACTCTCGGTGCACATTTAAAATAAATGCATTCAAAACCTGTTATTATCAACAACAATGCAGAAGTGTTCAGTAAATATTTCTGTTCTGTATTTGGGGAAAAGACAAATCATGTAGTCTCATCCTATGGTGATAAGACTCTTTCCATTCCACTAGTATCTCTGCAGGTTGTTAAACAGAAGCTATTAAAGTTAGGCATTTTTAAATCAGCAACTCCAGTTAACTTGCATCCAAGAGTTTTTAAATTTCTGGACGAGGAGCTTGCTGGGCCATTAATGTTGACTTTCAAGAAGTCTTGGAGAACTGGGGAAGTTCCAGAAGACTGGAAAAAAACTAATGTGCCAACTTTTAAAAAATAGTAAAAGGGATGACCTGGGTAATTATAGGCCTGTCAGCCTGACATTGATCTGGGGCAAGATGATGGAGTGGCTGATATGGCCAATCCATTATCTTGTGTTATGAGAAGGAGTAAATAACACTTCCTTATTTACTTTCTCCACACCAGTCATGATTTTATAGACCTCTATCATATTCCCTCTTAGTCATCTCTTTTCCAAGCTGAAAAGTCCCAGTCTTATTAATCTCTTCATTCTTCCGCTCTACTCTGCTCTGGTTAGGCCTCAGCTGGAGTATTGTGTCCAGTTCTGGGCACCGCATTTCAAGAAAGATGTGGAGAAATTGGAAAGGGTACAGAGAAGAGCAACAAGAATGATTAAAGGTCTTGAGAACATGACCTATGAAGGAAGGCTGAAAGAATTGGGTTTGTTTAGTTTGGAAAAGAGAAGACAGCGAGAGGGGACATGATAGCAGTTTTCAGGTATCTAAAAGGGTGTCATAAGGAGGAGGGAGAAAACTTGTTCACCTTAGCCTCTGAGGATAGAACAAGAAGCAATGGGCTTAAACTGCAGAAAGGGAGGTCTTGGTTGGACATTAGGACAAAGTTCCTAACTGTCAGGGTGGTTAAACACTGGAATAAATTGCCTAGGGAGGTTGTGGAATCTCCATCTCTGGAGATATTTAAGAGTAGGTTAGATAAATGTCTATCAGGGATGGTCTAGACAGTATTTGGTCCTGCCATGCGGGCAGGGGACTGGACTCGATGACCTCTCGAGGTCCCTTCCAGTCCTAGAATCTATGAATCTCTGAATCTCCTCATATGGAAGCTGTTCCATACCCCTCATCATTTTTGTTGCCTTTTCCAATTTCAGTATATCTTTTTTGAGATGGGGCGACCACATCTGCACGCAGTATTCAAGATGTGGGTGTATTGTGGATTTATATAGAGGCAACATGATATTTTCTGTCTTATTATCTATCCCTTTCCTAATGATTCCAAACATTCTGTTACCTTTTTTGACTGCCGCTGCACATTGAGTAGATGTTTTCAGAGAACCATCCACAATGACTCCAAGATCCTTTTCTTGAGTGGTAACAGCTAATTTAAACCCCAGTATATCAGAAAGCTAAACTCTCGCAATTATTTGGGGACATTCTATGCCCTGTGTTACACAGGTCAGACTAGATGATCACAATGGTCCCTTCCAGCCTTGGAATCTATGAATCTTTCACTTTAGAACTTGAGTCTCTCTGTCATTTCTGTGATAGATCTGGCAGCATATCAGGGGGTGGTGTTTTTGGTGATATTCCTTCTTAAAATACCTTAAGACATTTGTGCTTTGTGGGTTTTTTTTATGGAGAATATGGGGTAGATCCTGCCCTCTGCTGGGGGAGAGGAGAGAATATCAGCAGCTTCTTTGCCCTTGGCTCACCCTGGCTCAAGCAGCAAAGCGCAGTCTCTTGCCAGCATGCAGAGACCTGGCCAGCTAACGTGCCAACCTGCACACCACGTTCCCCAAGAGGGCATGGTCTACAGATTATGAAACATGTCTAGCTTCCCACCCAGGCCTAACTACCCTTGTCCTGATAAGTGCTGAGCACCCACAATCTCATTCAAATTAACCTCCACTCAGTATCAATGAAAAACAGGCCATATGCATATCTTGTGAACAACAGTAAGCCTAGTCAGCTGCAGGTAGGACTACACTGTGCTTCTTCTCAAAGCAGCAGTCAAGGGAACCCCAAAGTGTATCCTGCTGGTCCACCCTGAAGAACTCTGCCCTGGCTGGCAAGATCCCTGTACCAAAGGAAGCAATGCTCACACTCTGCTCCAGCCAGGGCAGGATTTGGCAGGGCAGTGGAGACCAGGATGATACCTAACCTACAAACACCATTAGGTGATCAGCGCCACACTACGCATGTTGGCTGGGTTGATAAATAAACCCCTTATTTGCCTGTCACTTTTCAAACGGGGGGAGTCCACACAGTCCTCTTGATGAATACTAGAGACTAAAGAGAGCGTTTTGTGTCAATGCCGGGGACTGGAAGGCTGCCTGAGCGGAAAACAATGTGTTCCAAATAATTAAACTTCACAACTAGGATAGCTCAGTGGTTTGAACATTGGCTTGCTAAACCCAGGGTTGTGAGTTCAATCCTTGAGGGGGCCACTTGGGGATCTGGGGCAAAATCAGTACTTGGTCCTGCCTAGTGAAGGCAGGGAGCTGGACTCGATGACCTTTCAAGGTCCCTTCCAGTTCTAGAAGATGGGATATCTCCATTAATTATTTATTTATTATTTGGGGGGGATACACAGTGACCCAGCTGTTCTCATTTCCCTGAGATTATGGCTTTTAAAACCCTTAGGCCTGCCACTCGCATTCAGGCATTTCCTAAATACAGGCTGTTCATTTTGTTCTGTGCCTCATAGGGATGGCCTCTCTATAGCACTGCTGCCGCTTGGCTGTGAGGTCCTCAGAGCAGGACCTTTGTTGCTTAAAACTGGCTGGCTCTATAAAGCATACTCTACACCAAGGACACTATTTATGAATACTTATGGCATTTTCCAAAATCAACATGGCGTCCTTTCGTTTGGTGTTTATGTTTCAGGTTCTTTAGAATGTATGTGTTTGAGAAGGGGTCTGGGGCACTACCTGGTTGTCAGTAGTGCAGCTCTGCCTCCCCCTCACTTTGCACAGCTGTTTAAGGGAAGGGCTGCCTGGAAGAGCTGGATAATGCCTTTTAGGAGGTTGGGTTTTGCACACAAGATTCATGGGACTGGATGGAACCCTAGCACAATGGGGTCCCGGTCTATGACGAGGGTTCTGAGACAATATGGTAATACTGTTGATGATAATCTGGGAAGTTTCTGTCTTTGCTTTCCTATAATACATTCACCCTTCCTTGGGGATTGCATTTTTTAAAAATTACTGCAGAATAATGCTTGATTCTGATATCACGCCAATGTAAATCAGGCCAAAGTTAGTGGTACTACATGAGTATAAATGAGATCAACATATACCAGTGGTATAGAAATACCACAGACAGACTGAGTCAGGCACTACCTATATAATATGTATTACTTTGACAATTTTGTACACACAGTAGGGCACATAAAATTATGGAGTTGGTGTTATTCTGGGATTACACCAAAGTAACTGAGAGCAAAATCTAAGTGAGCACATCGAGAATATGACACTGTGGTCTTTGGAAACAATCAGCACAATAAGTCTCACTGAAGGCCTGTCTGAACAATGCATTTTCCCTAACCAGGGCCGGCTCTAACTTTTTTGCCGCCCCAAGCAAAAACAAAAAAAACAAAAAAAACCCACGCCCCACTGAACCAAAAACACCCCCCCGAGCACCGCCCCGTCGAACCAAAAACAACCCCCCCAAGCGCTGCTCCGCCGAACCAAAAACAACCCCCCCGAGCGCCGCCCCGTCGAACCAAAAACAACCCCCCCAAGCGCCGCCCCACCGAACCAAAAACAACCCCCCCGAGCGCCGCCCCGCTGAACCAAAAACACCCCCCCCAGCGCCACCCCGCCGAACCCAAAACAACCCCCCCGAGCGCCGCCCCGTCGAACCCAAAACAACCCCCCCAAGCGCCGCCCCACCGAACTAAAAGCAACCCTCCCCAAGCGCCGCCCCGCTGAACCAAAAACACCCCCCCAGCGCCGCCGAACCAAAAACAACAACAAAAACCCCCGAGCGCTGCCCCACTGAACCAAAAACAACCCCCCCCCCAGCGCCGCCCCGCCAAACCAAAAACAACCCCCCCCAGCGCCGCCCCGCTGAACCAAAAACAACAACAACAAAAACCCCCAAGCGCCGCCCCGCCGAACCAAAAACAACCCCCCCCCAGCGCCGCCCCGCCAAACCAAAAACAACCCCCCCCAGCGCCGCCCCGCTGAACCAAAAACAACAACAACAAAAACCCCCAAGCGCCGCCCCGCCGAACCAAAAACAACAACAACAAAAAACCCCAAGCGCCGCCCCGCCGAACCAAAAAAAAAATTACCCCCGAGCGCCACCCCGCCGAAACAAAACAAATAAACAAAAAAAAAAAAAACCCAAGCGCCGCCCCGCCACCCCAAGATTGGCCACCCCTTACAAGGTGCCGCCCCAAGCACGTGCTTGGTCGGCTGGTGCCTGGAGCCGGCCCTGTCCCTAAAACAGCTTGCTTTAAGACTGTAAAATGGTAATCTAGTTGGATGTGTGGTGGGTGATTTGAGATGATCTAATAATTGATTTTTAAAAAGATGGCACCTGTCAAAGAAGCATTCGTACTGGTTTGCTATTTCAATGAAGACCCCTGGGGTTTCCCTTATCTCCGAAGTCTTTGTTTTCTCTCTTTGCAGACCCTCTTTCCTTTCTCTGATCTCTCTTCCTCTTACCTTCTTTTGATGGTTCTTACTGACAAATTCTTTGAGTTTTCACTCCTAATATAAGATGTGGCCTTTCTTAGGCTTTAATTTCCTTTTGTTTAAACTTCCTTTTTATTAACAATTTTAATAAAACAATACAGTGTTTTCAGTGCACCATCTGCAATATACTCCATAAATAAAACTGCTGATTTTCCTTGATCAGCAGTTCCTCTTACTGGGTTTAATACATTAGCAATCAAAGTAACAACAGAAGAAAAGGAAAGTCCCTTAGACAGAGAACATTTTGCATAATTTCTTCTGGGAAAATTAATATATGCTGAGATTAATTGATCTGTTGACAGCAAAGAAGTGTGTGGAGAGAGAGAATCAAAGTATTTACTTTCTGTCTATATTATCACCTGTGGTCATGGCTTTCTTGGTCCGTGTTTTGATTTCTTACTGAAAGAGAGAGAACATGAGCTTTGGAGCATGAACAGAATAGTCATGTGAAAGATATGGATTTCTTGGGGGGTGAGGAGGCGATAAATAAAAAACTCCTTCAACCCATTTCACCCTCCTTAGAGGTTGCTTCTCACCTTTTGAGATGCAAAAGGCTTCTGCTTTTGTAGTTGCAGTAAAAAACATAACCTTGACTGCTGAGCCATTTCCAGGGACGGCTGGTGTGAATTGGCGTAGTTCCATTGAAGTTAATGATGGTGTACCAGTTTATACCACCTGAAGATCTGGCCCATACAGCTTAATAGAGTTCATCACAGCATACTCCAAATTCAAATCTTTAGAAACTTTCTTGTCTGCCACAGATGTGAGTCTATACTTTAGTTATTACAACTGAGAGAAAATCTGGGCTTCTTTATTCCTCGCAACCTTCCCTGCTGGGCATGCTGATAACAGTCATAGAAATTAAGGCTAGAAAAGACCTTGGGGGCAATTGTGCATTGATTTGCACTACCCTGCAGAAGGGCTTTGTAAATACCTGCCGGAGAGCTGCATTCTGTACAAATCTCCACGCAGTGCAATGCTCCGCTCCACATGCACTGGAACAAATTGAAGTGAGGGTGACGATGGTTGGACCTCCTTCCATGTGATCCTGCCGCCCTGAAAGCTGATGTATATGGGGTGCCACAAGTACTCCTGTTATTTTTCCTGTATAACTAGTCACTCCAGCTCCGTTGCAGGAGTTATGGAAGATAAGCAGCAGAGGCAGAGTGGCTGCTTAGGGGAATATCTTCCCCACCCATCACCTGCATCAGCTGACGCTAGGATGTTTAGCCCCCTACTGTGTTAAGCTGTCTGCAGATAACATGGAGACCTGTAAGTACTCTCAGCACAGCAGGGGCCCAGGAGGTTGGCTCTTTCAAAATACAACAAACATTATG
The DNA here is from genome assembly GCF_028017835.1 of Emys orbicularis. Classification (NCBI taxonomy): domain Eukaryota; kingdom Metazoa; phylum Chordata; order Testudines; family Emydidae; genus Emys; species Emys orbicularis. The sequence goes on along the minus strand of NC_088684.1, from coordinate 280,973,443 downwards.
AACTGATGTTAGTGTTTAGAGCTGGTCAAAAACTGTGAACACAACTGCATGAAAAATGAAAATAATTCCAAAATGTTGACATTTTCCAGGGTTCAACACTGATCTGTGGGTTTTTTAAATTATTATTATTATTGGTCCAGGGGGGAGGGAGGGAGAGAAAGAGGGTTGGATTGATTGATCGATTGATTGATTGATTAGAATTTTTAGTTTTTTTTCTATGTATTTTTCTGTTTATCTTTTTTCACTTTTTGGTTTTTCCTTCTATTGTCTGTTTTGATTTTTTACATTTTTTTTTTCCAATTCATTTTTTTAAAAATGACTAGGATGGAGGGAACTGGGGGATGGGAAGAATAAAGAAGAAAAAAACGAAATATAAAAATGATAACTGGAAAGATAGAGAAAAATGTCGCCAACAATGCTTTTTATGGCAGCGCTAAGGGTGGAGTGATGGATAGGCACTTAACCCACGTGCTGCAGACAGTGCTAGCCAGCACCTAGAGTGAAATGATGATGATCACATTCTGCATGGATGGACAAAGGACAGGAGCTCCCTATGAGCTTTCTCCTTCCAGTGCACTCATGCAAGAAAAGAAATAATTTATCCCACAATTTCAGCTCTTGCTTAGGCCAACCTATTCCCTGACAAGATATCAGGACAGGCAGGTCACATCATGTCATTGCAGAATTGGGATGGTAGCTGCAACCCACAATCACACAGAAAGAGGTGCCCTTTTCATTCCCATCCTCAGCAAAGAAACTGATCATGGATGCAGTAGGGCCAGGGTGGGGAGCTCATTTGGATCACCTATAAATTCCAGGAACTTGGTCTCTGGACAACATGAGACAGTTTATGAAAGTCTTGGCGCTCAGGGCCATCAGGCCTGTATGGCATTCCTACCTGTCCTCGAAACCCCAATAATACAAGTCTTCACAGACAACACGAAAGCCGGGCACTACATAAACAAACAGAGGGTGCCTGCTCCTTGCCACTCTGCTTGTAAGCCATCAAATTCGGGATCTGGTGCCAGCAGAACAGGGTATCCCTGATGACTGTTATCTCCCAGGAATTAGCAACAGCCTAGCAGACACCTTGAGGAGGTAATCCATAACTAATCCTGAATGGTCCTTGCACAGCTCCATCATAGGAGCAATCTTTGGGAATCTCTTATAATAGACTTGTTCGCCAACAAGGAAAACAGCAATTGTCAGAACTTTTGCTTCAGAGGGGGCCTGAGAGCTCAAGACCAGTGGAACAGATGTTCTGTGCCTTTCCACCAATTCCCCTGATTGCCAGGATGATTTCCAAGATCAACAAAGACAAAGCCATGATCATTCTCATAGCTCCATACTGGTTGAGGCAGTTTGGGCTGACTGACCTCTCATAGATGGCCATTCAGTGTCTGTTCCAGCTTCCAGACCACCACGGCCAGATGCTCCAGCCAGACCCAAAGTGACTGTACCTGATTGATGGCCTGCCCATTGGCTGGCGGAGTATGATGGACAGGGGCTGCTCCCTGCAGCTCCAGAAATCCTGATACAGAGCAGGAAAACATCTACCAGGAAAATGTATTCTAAATGGAAGAGATTCTTGATATGAGCAGCCCAGCACAGTTAGTACCTTATACAAACCCCAACATCAAAGACCCTGGACTATATATTGCTCTTAAAGCAGGCCAGCCTTTTGTTCAGCTTGAGTAAGGTGCATCTTGTGGCAATTTTGGTTTGCCATCTGCCTGTGCAGTCATATATGATCTTTTCTTACCCAACATTATCAAAAGTTTCTCACACTGGGAACTACCCCTGCCTGAGACTTCAATATGGTCCTTCTGAGGCTCATGGACCCTCCATTTGAACATGTTTTAGACAGCTCAATGCATTACATTACTCTGAAGACTGTTTTCCTGGTGGCTGTCATGTCAGCCAGAAGAGTGAGCGAGCTTCGGGCACTTATGGCCAAACCTCTCTATATGATGTTCCATAGGGACAGGGTAGTGCTGAGAGCTCACCTGAAGTTCATTCCTCAGAGGGTCTCAAAATTTAATCTAAACCAGTCAACTTGTCTGTCTTCTTTCGAAAGCCACACTCGGCACCATGAGAAAAGAAATTACACACATTAGATGTATCCAGGACTTATTATGTTGACAGGCTAAGTCATTCTATTTCTAGCCATAGGACAGGATGTTCTAAATATTAAGCTGTCTCATTACATAGAAAGCTGGCTGATGCACCTCTCCTCCCAAACATCCAGGCTCATTTCACTAGAGCAAAAGCGGTATCCTCTGTCTGGTTCAGGAATGTGCCAGTATTGGAAAGTCGCAAGGCAGCAATATGGAGTAACCTACTGACTTTTGTCAAGCACTGTGCCTTGAACTTAGGCATCAGGTCAGATGCCACACGCCATCTTCAGGAGAGCAATACTGCAATCACTGTTTCATTGATACGCTGAAACTCTTCATTCCCACCATCCTGAGGGGATACTGCTTGCCATTCACCTACAGTGGGTTCCACACTGACACACACGTGAAGAAACATTTCTTGCCTGACAGTAACTGTGGTTCTTCCAGATGATGTAGTCAATGTGGATCCCATTACTCACCTTCCATCCATGCTTTTCAGTGACTTTAGATACCATGGGCTTCAAGCTGTGAGAGAGCCGAGGGAGGGTCGCAGGAGCCCTGCCCTTTATGCTCACAGATGGGCGCATGAGAAGGCAGAGAGTGCGTGCACAGCCCCAATGGACACTGCCAGACAAAGACGCTGATCCCATGTTGCTGTACAGTGGGGTCGATGTTTACAACATCTTGAAGATGCACGGTTGCTGTAGGGTTAGTAACCGTTCCTTATGTTCATGAGCTGATTATGAATACGAAGAATAAAGAGGCCCCTGCTCTCTGATACTTACTCACTTTGTATTCATAAATATGTTCTCTGGTTTGCTAAAGCTAATTGCTCTTTCTAATAGTGGCAAGATCCTGGCTTTGTTTCAAGGCAAAGGTTCATGCAATTAAATCTCAGCAGCAGAGGCCTACAAAATGGGCACTAAAACCTCACTTGGCATGTGACCTTCAGCTGAACTGCTTCATTAAGCCTGAGAGCTTGGAGAAAATGTTTGCTGAATAAAGTCATTCCTAATTAATGTGAAAATGTCAAAGATTTGTCTGCCATCCTTTTTACCCCTTTCCTTCTAATGCTTAATTATGTCTCTAATGAGCTGCTAACATAAAAAGCCAAGAGCCGTATTTTTATAGGACAATAGGACAATACAATGAAAATATTCCAACAACATTTTGCCAAGTAGATCTGTGCTGCTGTTTGTAATATTTCACATTTCTTACTCACCCTCCCAAGCTTTTACTGGGAAGATCTTGGGTTGTCATTAAGTTATAATTATTATTAGTAGAAGTAGTAATTATTTACATTGGTTGCCATCAAAACCTTTCCAATGCTGCCTTGTATAACTGGACAGCAACCACAACCTCAGTGTTTGCAATGTTCCCTATATTTAGGGAAACATTATCCTTAAACATAAAGGAATATTGCCAATACTGACCTAATGTATCTAGCTACCTCAGGCAACCTAAAAAGTTGTAAGAATGACTGCTGTATATAGCATTGTATAGCGTTATTAATTTTGTTGTGCTAAAATTGTACATGTTGCTTTAAGATATCAAACAAGAAATAATGTCCCTGTCCCTTAGATGTTCCAGTCTGACAAATGATTTAAAAGAAGGTGAACAGAATGGGCCCAAACCTACTCATCGACTTAGGCAAACTCTCACTGAACTCAAGGGAGTGAGATTTGGCTCTTGATGAAAATAGCCTGAGAATGTTTGGGTAAAATGAATAACAGTTATCTAACCTAAGGCTGCATGATTATCATCTGTTCAAAAAAGGTTCTCTTGATACATTTGCCAAATTATGTAGTGGGATTTTGTTATTATTTCTTGTTTTATTTGAGCTTTTAGGGACTAGGATGAGACAACCAAACCCTTTCAATAATATATACATGAAAAAATATTTTAAAAGTTATAAAGACAGTTTACGCATAGTAATTACTATAGGTAACATGCCTAAATTCTTTCCCTATGGAACAATAAACAGCATTCTGTGTCCATCTCTCTCTTACCTAGCTTGTGTAGAATAAATCCTTGGTCACTCTATACACCCCGTGTGTGAGCAGGTGCCTGGATGGGCCACACAGAGAATGCCACACCCAGGGCACACTGCAAGAAATAGGGGAGACAATCCCCAAAACTGGTGGTTTATTTATAATTAGATTTACCGAGCCAGTAACAAAAGAATAGTACCACACTGGTTAACAAGAAGCCAAACACAGTTTCCTGTAGGCAACCCAGCCCTTGGCTCCCATCTAGACAACCAAGTCTAATATAATGCGAGGTTACTGAAAACCCTATTCACTATACTTAAAGTTCTGCCAATCCCAAAGGATCAGACACTCACCCCAGGTCAATATGAGTCTGAGATCTTACCCAATAACCACAGTGATGCCAATCCTTTCGTAACTAAAAGCTAAAGTTTTGATAATATAAAAAAGAAAGAAAAGAGAGTTATCAAATAGTTAAAGGATACATTCAAATACAAATACATTCAAGTGTTTTTCAGTGTTCATAGTTCAGTATCATAGCAGTGATGTTATAGCTGCTGCGGGTTGAGCACTGGCCTGTTAAACACAGGGTTGTAAGTTCAATCCTTGAGGGGGCCACTTAGGGATCTGGGGCAAAATCAGTACTTGGTCCTGCTAGTGAAGGCAGGGGGCTGGACTTGATGACCTTTCGGGGTCCCTTCCAGTTCTATGAGATCGGTATATCTCCATATATTCTCTCTGGAATCATCCCAAAAGGTTTGTATCAAAATGCAGTTTGGATGTAGAGGAGTCTTTTCATGAGTAATCCAGGTAACTACCTGGTGACCTCGGTCCTATGCTTTAGACCAGGGGTCTCAAACACGCGGCCCGCGGGGCTATTTCCTGCGGCCCATGCCCGCCCCCTCCGGCCTACCTCCAGGCCAGGGGTGGGCAAACTACACCCGGGGGATTGCCCCCTTGAGCCCTGCGCCAGCTGGCATCACGTCCCTGAGGTCGGGGGGGGGGGGGAGAAGCAGAGGGCTCCGTCCGTGTGTTGCCCTGGCTTCCAGGCATGCCCCCCCTGCAGCTCCCATTGGCCGGAAACGGGGAACCGCGGCCAATGGGAGTTTCGGGAGAGGTACCTGAAGGAGCGGCAAGCAGCGTGCGGAGCCCTGCGTCCCCCTCCTCCAGGAGCCGCAGGGACATGGTTCCAGCTACTTCCCGGAGCGGGGCCGGGGCTGGCAGCCTGCCCTGGCCCTGGTCCCGGTGTGTGCCGCTGCCACCCCGGAGCCCGAAGCCCTTCTGCACCCTACCCCCCAACTCCCTGCCCTGAGCCCCCTGCTACATCCCACACCCATCCTGCACCCCAATCCCCTGCTGCACCTCAACTTCCTGCCCTGAGCCCCCACCACACCCCTCATGCACCCTCTGGGGGCAGGGAGGGGACGGAGTTGGGGTGGGGACTTCGGGGAAGGGGTTGGAATGGGGGCAGGGAAGGGGTGGGAAGAGGCGGGGCCTCATGGAAGGAGTGGAGTGGGGGCAGGGCCGGGGGCAGTGAGGGGGGGTGTGTCAGTGATGTGGCCCTCGGGCCAATGAACTAGCCCTCATGTGGCCCTCGTGATCATTTGAGTTTGAGACCCCTGCTTTAGACCTTCCCTGTTAAAATTTAAGAAGACCTGAGATGAAAGGATCAGGCCCAAGGTTTCACTTTTATAGCTGAAGTGGGCTGTTAAGTGTTTGGAGCACAGCATGTGACTGAGGAGTCTTCTTTGTTGAGCACACACTGTCTCATCACTTTGAACTTAACATCCTATTTACTATGCATACACTAGGTTATACTATCTCACATCTTTGATTTTAAGATTAACTGACCCATCCACATTCATGATGTAAGGAAATTAAGACATGGCAGGGAATTAGCATCCACAAGCTAATCTGGTTACATTGTTAAACTTCTACCAAGATATAGGTAAACACTGACAAATGGATCATACACGGGTGGACTGGTCTGTCAGTGTCACACTGTGGAAAGCCCAAAAAACACTTAAAAGTTGTGTGTGTTTGTGTGGTGTGAAAATAGTGCAGATCTGGCATATGGGGACTCTGTAAACCCATCCCTATGCACAACAGAGGGAGGTCATATTCTGGTCAGACCAGAGGATCTCTATGGTGTGGTATGGTGCACAGATCCAGTAGACCAAAACCTTGTATGACCAAAGCTCTGAATGCTTTCACTCTTCTTCATAACTTCTAGTTTCCAACACTCTCTCTAATCCTGTCTGCAAAGAGGCTTTCAGCTTTTAGATGCATACAAAGGCTGAAGAAATCACTCTTTAAGTCCCAAACTTCTCTATTTATTGGCATTTGGAAGACACTAACTTGACTTCCTAAAGTTACAGTTTTGTGAAAGGTAATAATCTATTTTCTGTAAGAGGTTTAATGTCATAGGAGTGATCCTGACTAAAGCACAGCGGAAGGGATTGCATATGCTGTACAGATTACTGTACGGGAAGATGGGTTTCGTTCTTTTGATGTGAGACTAAGAATCACAGATTCTGTAGAGCTAAAGCTCCGAGAGGATTCAGCCCTAAAAGGCACAGCTGAAGTAGCCCTGGCTACTACTACAGGTTCTTGGAATTCATATTAGGTAAGCATTAGAGGTGGTTCTGGGCCTGGCATGTTGCAAGACACTGTCTTTCTGATTACCATCTTGATTTCCCACCAACCACACACACACACACACACTTGAATTATGACACAATTTTTGTGGCTCATGTCTCAACAACCAGTAGATATTACTGCATTATATATATGCCACCTGAAAGTCTGGAGTCTCAGCATTCAGTGCTGTGAAGCATTAATCCCTGACTCCAGCAGTTTATAAAATACTGGTTTGAAAAAATTGTCAGAAATGAAGTGGTAATAAAATGCAAGATGGTAATCAGAATGACATGCTTTTAAAGGCCAGTAGCTTACGATGTGCCAGTGTTACCTGCCCTCTTCAGACCAGCAAACTTTTCCAAACCTGGGAGCAGTAATTAGAAAGATAAAAATTTCAGTCCTTGACATGTGCTTGTATCTATGTTTCAGTGCTATAGCAATTTAAGACCAGCAATACCTCCTTAAAGAGAATAAAATCTCAATCTCTGAAGCATTTTCAGTAGGCCATAACAGCTATGAAATATCATCCTTTTTGTTGCCAGCAAAGAGCTATAGGGCCAAACTCTCAATATACTTAGACATGACATTATGTACAGTATGTACTTAATATGTACATTCACATATCTGTGTACAGTAACACAGCGACAGCAGTGCCTTTTATGGTGTCATGGGTATATGTGTCTGATAATATAAGCAACCTGATGTTTCTTGAGCAGTATTTATGCCTAGTAACCTATATGTTGAGAATAATGATGATCAGTTGTGTTCATTAGTGATATTACAGTTTAATGAGCATTTTTTACTGATTTTCCTGTTATATCCTTCATGTGCTGTGATTAGACTAGGATCTTCAGCTCTATGCTGTTTGGTTTCATTGCTAACTAGCATTATATGTCTAATAGGTGCTTTTTTCTTTTTACATTAGAGGAGATCTTGAAGACTCATATAGCACATTGGTGGTCTCCTGATGGAACCAGGTTAGCATATGCAACAATAAATGACTCCAGAGTCCCTACAATGGAAATTCCAGTCTACACTGGCAGCCTTTACCCTACTGTTAAAACATATCATTATCCAAAGGTAAGGGAAAATATAAACAAACAGTCAACGGTTTTTGAATTTTTCATGGTTTTGTTTCTAGCTGACTCCGATATGGTAATATGTAATCGAACATATTCATAAGCAGTGCAATTAACAGAGAAAAGATCATTCATTCCCCATTGAACTGTTAAACTGTGGTCTTCATTATTCTTTTGCTGCCTTTGTAAAAGTACATTTTTCTGACACTACTAGTAGTCATTCAAAAATGTAAAGAGAAAAAGTAAAGGCTAAACCCTTTCTCCCTCTTGTACCTGGACAAAATCTGTTGGGTTTTGATGCAAGATGCGGCGTGACTATATCTGAGAAGTTGCAAACAAAATTATTATATTTGTTGGTTTTGTGCCTTAAATCAAAAGGGCAATCGGGAAACTTTAGTACTTAGACCTCCTTGTAAAATTCAAGATGGAATAATAGGCAGGACAGATAGTCAGGCTTCTGAGACACACTGCACCTTAGCTTTAGGGAGAGAAAATGAATTAGGGATGAAAAAGGCCAATCCTGCATTGCTTTACAGAGCCCTACAGAAGATTGTCGCTGCAGGTGAGCAGCATCTGGTGCAAATCTCAAGCCAGTGTGGAAGATTAGTATTACTTTCTGCTGCTGTATAGTATGTTGTTGTACTGTACTGCACAGCTGCTTCCTGCAGACATCTCACTTTGTGTGGTGGTCCCCTCAGATCTCACATGCTAAGCCAGGTCTAACCCAGCCACTCCTGAAGATAGGAGACATCAAGAGAATACATAGATGCTGCAGGAAGTGGTGCTGATGATTCGGTAGGAGGCGCGCTTTCATGTAAGCCAGTGTTTAACTAATGTCCAACATGGGGCTTAAGGACACCCTGCCATTTTCAGATAAGGCATCAAATTGAGATCCTGACCCTTGTTACTAAAAATACCATCACATTTTTCACAAATGTGGTAGATGTTATTGTCAATGTTCTAGCCAAATTTTAATGTGGGCAGTTACATCCTACCATCCTAAGTTCCTCATACTTCAATGCCTGCTCTAAACTGCTGTATGCTTTTTCTGTGCACTGTTAAACAGTTTCTGCATTCCAGCCCAGAGGTGGTTGCACTTCATAAGATATTTGTGTGTATATTATGATTACAAAGCATTTTAGGATCTGTTCAGATAAAAGGTTATAGCTATAAATGTAAGGTGTTATTTACTGTAAGATATATAGTAATGTACTCTCATTTTTAATTTCCAGGCTGGAATGGAAAATCCAAGCATTTCTTTACATGTCATTAGTTTGAATGGCCCTACCCATGATCTGGAAATGACTCCCCCTGATGATCAAAGAATGAGGTATGTTGCTTAGTATTAGAGTGGTAGCCGTGTTAGTCTGTATCAGCAAAAACAACGAGGAGTCCTTGTGGCACCTTAGAGACTAACAAATGTATTTGGGGATAAGCTTTCATGGGCTAGAACCCACTTCATCCGATGCATGGAGTGGAAAATACAGTAGCAGGTATAAATACACATCACATGAAAAGATGGGAGTTGCCTTACCAAGTGGGAGGTCAGTCTAACGAGACAATTCAATTAACAGTAGGATACCAAAGGAGGAAAAAATCACTTTTGTAGTGGTAATGAGAGTGGCCCATTTCAAACAGTTGACAAGAAGGTGTGAGTAACAGTAGGGGGAAGCAAAACTTTTTGCTGTTTCTGCGTAGGCTTGAGTTTTTAGAAAGTAAGTTCCCAATTCAACAAACTAGTTAAAGATGTGCTTATCATTAAGCATGTACTTAAGTCTATTACTATTCAGCAAAGCACTTAAAAACCTTACTGGGATTTAAGCATATTTAGTGGCAAAAAAACTATGTTAACACACAGTTAAGGTTGCTTGGTGATATGTCATCCCCTTGCAGAACATGAGCAAAACACAAACTTCTGAAAAACAGGAAATGCACAGTTAAGGTTGCCTACGTAACCTAACTCTGCCCTCTTTCAGAAGTGCCCCAGAATGCCCCGTTAACACACATACCTTTACTCTGCCCACTCTACAGTTGCTGAAATGTACAAGCTGTTCACCTTTTACAGCCCATCGACTCCCACCCACAGGATTCCATCCAGTACTATTAAAGGGGGAAAATGGTTATTAAATCTTTATGTTGCCCAGGTGTATAAAGGTTTGGACTAGAACTGTCACTGGTGGGGTGCTCACCGGGGCAATGATGTTGGCACAGTCCCTTGACTTACCCAGGCAAGTATAAAATGGTTGCATAGAAACCCTCTCATGGGTTTTTCCTTTTCTGGTGCATACACACTGTAATCACAGCACATCTACGCAAGTGAAGAAGCGTACGTTCTCTTAACACCATTCACTGTTTGGATCCCTCAAAGACTTAGTGGGTGCCATGTACTACCATGTGTAAAAACGACCAATTGAGACCATTTTTTAACCTGCGTCACAGCAATACAATCGTTTACTCTCTAGCGCGGTGCAAAAAAAATCCACCCAGAAACTTTTTGAAAAATAGTTCTTCTTTTTGGGGCCTATGTTTCTGGAACTCCTGGCTCAGCTGACATCACATTTGGGTCACTAACCCTACCTTGCACTCCCATGAGGCATAGCAAATTTCACGATAATCTGTGTCGGCATGTGGATTTCAGGGCATTTTAAAGTGTCTTCCTTTGCATAGGAAGGGTAGAGGCACAACACAGGCATCTGCAGCATAGGAGGCTCTGAAAGGTGTGAACTGTCTTATTCATCTCAATGTGATGTTTTCAGTTGAATGAGAACACCCCTTGGAGATTAATACAACCTGAAACAATAGCTCTGAGGCTCGTGAACTGCTCCAATCATCTGAGTAGGTTTTCCCTTCCCCCTCCTGAGTGCTTTAGAGCCGCCCTGTGATATGAATGAAATATGCCTGTTCTCGGCTCCCCACTCAAAGGGCAGAATTTCCCCAGATCCTGGCTCACATGGGTGCAGGGAGGGAGCCTCAGACCCTCTCAAAAGGGCAACCCCTTCCCCCCCCAGAATTCAGCTCATGTAATGGAGAGTGGGGGTCCAACCCCTGTAGATGGGCAATGGGACTCCCAGACACTGGCATACACATGGGGGGCAGTCAGAGGGGCTTAGAGACCCCCAGAGGGGCAAGAGCCCCCCAGATCTGGGCATACATACAGTAGATAGAGCAATGTGGGTCTGACAGGCGCCCCTGCACCTATTCTGCCGCAGTCCTCCTGATACTTACACCACATCCCCTTCCCAGTGTCTCACCCCTCCACTGCCCCCAACTCCCATGCCTCCCTCACCTGAGCCCCAAATCTCTCTGCCCTTCTTACTCCTGGGGAAATTCTGCGCCACTGTGTGCGTGCAGAATTCATGTCCCCTGCAGATTTCTTTGCTTCCATGAAGAAAAATGACTTCTGATGGGGAAGCGAAGGGAATCCACATAAGCAGTCACGCACCCTCCCCATCAGCGTGGGCACATCGTTTTGGGCACCCAGAGCAGCTGGTGGAGAGGTAAATCACCACGGGGGTGGGAGGTTGGGGGTTGGGGCTGGAGATGCCCTGGCCTGTGGCTTGTACCCTGCACCGGGCTCAGCGGCTAGTCCCAACTGTGCTGGGGGAGGATGGGACTTCTTCTTCCCCTGCAAGGAGTGGCCAGGGCTGGAGCCAGGTCAGACCCAGCCCCAGAAACCTCCCCCGGCTGCAAGAAGCTCTGTACCCCCCACCCCCACTTATTACCCCCATCGCTCCTCAGCTGCAGGGGGAGGGGTCACTGTACTGGGAGCTGCTGCCCTGTACACCCAACCCCCCTGTATCCAGACCCTCCCATGCCCCTCCCCAAACCTCACCTCCCTCATGTGGACCACCCCGATGAGCCCCCCACACACACCCAGACCCCTACGCCACCAAGCCCCACTGTCCTAGCAGCCACCCTCCACTGAGCCCCCCCACACCCAGACTCTCCCTACTGAGCCCCAATCACCTTCACCTGGATCCTCCTGCAGTGTCCCATTGCCCCTTCACCCGGAACCTCCCAATGAGCCCCTGTGCACCCAGATCCCCCCTGCACCCAGATTCCCCACCGAGCCACCTGCATCCAGATTGCCCCACACAGAACCCTCTCACCCCACACCTGGATCGCCCCACACTAAGCCCCTCCACACTTCAATCCTGCTCAGCTGAGCCTGCCTGCCCACCCCGGTGCACCTGGCGCAGAGGAGCAGGGCCCTGGGGTGTTTCTGAGGCAGGCCCGGCCCTTGCACTGTGTCAGGGTTGGGTGCAGCCTCACCACTGAGTCCGTGTCCCAGTGGGGGGCTGCAGTGTGATCTCCCATCTCCATGCTCCCCACTGCCATGCTGAAGCCTCCCCATTTATTTATAGACAAAATTTGCAGAATTTTGCAGAATTTTAAAATATCGTGCGCAGAATTTATATATTTTGGAGCAGAATGCCCTCAGAGTACTTTCTGTATCAAATACCCCATTTATCCCCCTCCCCTTACTGCATCGCCAAACACCACTCCCCAATTTCCCCACTCCTCCACCCCCCTAATGCCCATTCTCCCACCCAGGAAACATTCACATGTCTAATTTTGTCCCCAGACACTTTCATTACATTCCCTCCCCTCCCCCCCAATAAAATTGCCACCCTTGACTCACTAATTGTAGCCACCTCCAGGCACTCGATCCAAAACGCCTTTTGTCTTATGTGGGTGCTTGTGATTAACTTATCCTTAATTATATTAATTGAAGGGTAAATTCATAGCCACCAATCTCAACAAGGTCTGTGACTCATCAAGTCATCAGTCCCTCTCAGTTTTACAGTACAAGGCCGTTGAAGGAAACTGGGATTTTGTTTTGTTTTTGGGGGCAGTGAGGAAAGGAGCTGTAGCTCGGGAACCCCTCAGACAAATGACCCTAAATTTGAAACACTGACCCTACCCTGCACTCCCATCAGGCACAACAAATTTGAAATCAATCTGAGTCACCATTCGAATTCTAAAGCACTTATAAAAGTCGAGCTTTAAAGCCCATAAAGTGGTGGGAATGGAAACCCTCTAGCTGTTTCTCTGAACTGGCACATACACACTGTAAAGAACATTCGTTTTCTTAAATACTGGTCTCAGTTTGGGTCCCCAAATATTTAGTGAGTGCCATGCACTTCTTTGGGTAAAACTCGACAAATGGAAACCAGTTTGACTCAAATCACTTCAATAGACTGCACAAAGAAAACCCACTGAGAAACGTTTTGAAGATTGCAATCTTTTCAGGGCCTATGTCTCCAGAACCCCTGGCTCAAATGACCCCAAGCTTGGGTCACTAACCCTACCCTGTGCGCTCTTGAGGCACACCAGATTTCAAAGCATTCTGACTAATCATGTCAATTTCAGAGGACGTACTACAAAGGTTGACTTTTAAATAGAAGTCATGATGCAATCTTAACTATGGTGACACTGCCACACCACAATAACTCTTAAGTGCTTAGCTGAACTGGGGCCTATGTGTTGTGGTTTCTTGGACACTTGAAAACAAATCATTATAAGACTATAAAGAACAGTGGTGGCATAAGCATTGAATATCATAATCAGTCTGCCTTCAGGGGAGAAGAGTTCTAATCTGCTGCTTTAGCTCAAGTTTGATGCAGTCACCTACCAAAGCCTGGAGGCCAAATTCTGATTTCATTTATGCTGATGTAAATCAGGAGTTAGTCCATTGACTTCAATGGATTTATACCAGTATAACTGAGATCAGAATCTGGTTCCATGCCTACACTGCCACCCACTAATGGTCCCTCTCCAAATATTAACAGAGCACTTTGTATGAATGTCAAATACAATTGTGTAAAGATCTCTTCCTCCAGGATATTCATTTGTGTATGGTCATCAGACAGCTATACTGGTACCTCTGGGATAGTTTAAATTAGATGTTGGGCCTCCAGACAAAACCACACCAGCCAGTAGGCACTGCCCAAAGCAGATGAAACTTGCCTGTTTGCCGGAGGGAAGGGGCGTGTAGTGGGTTAATCTTCATTGTGCATGAGAAATATAAAGAGCCAGATTCTGATACCATTACACAGGTGGAGTAGTACTGTACTGCACTCCACACATGGTCCGAAACCAATAGAACTGTCAGTGGAGTAAGATGTCCTTCAATTTTGTTTTATTATAGTCTATTTGATTCTATATTTTATTCTAATCTAATACAGGCTTTTAAACTGTGCTCATCACTGTAGTATCTCATAGACTCATAGACTTTAAGGTCAGAAGGGACCATTATGATCATCTAGTCTGACCTCCTGCACAACGCAGGCCACAGAATCTCACCCACCCACTCCTGTAACAAACCCCTAACCTATGTCTGAGTTATTGAAGTCCTCAAATCTGGTACTCCTTCAGTGTAAGGGGTATCAGAATCTTCTCCATGGTGCTTTTCGCATTGTCATTCTAAAGTGTTACATTACAGCTCCATTTACACTACCAAGACAGAAGTGTCACCAGTGAATACACTCAAAAACATGTAGAACAGGACTTGTCTTGTAAAAAACAATTTCAAATTTGCATGTATCAAGCAATGGCTCAGTATAATGTGTTACCTTAAGACCATTGTTACTGTCATTTTTCTGTTGGACTGCTGATTGGGAAATAGCATTGTCTGTATGCAAAGAGGTGCAAGCTAAAATTCTTTAACATAGTTGTATTGTTATAACAGCTTGAGACAGTTTATAGAACTGCAGTATCTTAGTACTCTAATAAATATGTGTAGTGTGGGGTTAATCATGGATTAAAATAATTTATTTGATATAATTGATATTATACAATGATGCAAAATATACCATAATTAATGACTCTATGTATTTCATCAAAAACATAACATTTCCAGATCATAGTACAAGTGGTGCTGCTAGACTCAGGGGTACATTTTCATTATGTATATATTTTTCTGAAATGAGGGGCTTAGTGTGATTGCATTTCATTGGACCAGACAGTGGGGATCTCCTGTAGAATTAGGGCTTGCCTACACTTGAAACATTGCATCATTGCGGCTGTAGTGCTTCAGCGTAGACATTACCTATGCCGACAGGAGGGGTTCTCCTATCAGCATAGGTAATCCATCTCCCTGAGAGGTGATACCTAGGTCGACGGGGGAATTCTTCTGTTGACCTAGCGGTGTCAACACCGGAGGTAAGGTTACTCAGGGATGTGGATTTTTCACACCCCTGAGCAATGTAGCTTGGTCAACTCAATGGTATAGTGTAGACCGGGTCTTAGGGCTTGGCTACACTTGCGAGTGACAGTGCAATAAAGGAGCCCCGGGCGCACTAGCTCACTCCCCGTCCACACTGGCAAGGCATGCAGAGCGCTCTGACTCCGCAGCTACAGCGCTGCTGGTACTCCACCTCGGCGAGAGGAATAACGTTTGCTGCGCCTTGGCTACAACGCCCGAGCGTAAGTGTGAACGAGGTGTTGCATTACTGCGCTCTGATCGGCCTCTGGAAACGTCCCATAATCCCCTTAAGTCAAGCGGCCACTCTTGTCATTGTTTTGAACACCTGTAGGAATGCGGAAATGCCCTTTCAAAGCTCCATTTCGGACAGCCGGCATGCAAGCCATTACTGTGGAATGCTGTGTGAGAGAGAGAGAGGCGGGGGGGAGAGAGGGGGTCTGCTGCTGTCTGAGCTTACAAGACAGCATGCTGACATGCTCTCAGCCCCCCAAAAACTCACTCTCTCTCCCCCCACAGACACACAACACACTCCCTGTCACACTCCACCCTACCCCTCCCATGTTAAAAGCACGTTGCAGTCACTTGCATGCTGGGATAGTGCCCATAATGCACCACTCCCAATGCCGCTGCAAGTGCCGCAAATATGGCCATGCCAGTGCGCTTGAAGCTGTCAGTGTGGACAGATTGCAGCGCTTTCCGTACTGCGCTCTACAAAGGCTGGTTTAACTCAAAGCGCTCTACATCTGCAAGTGTAGCCATGCCCAAAGTCACTGAAAAGAGTTTCAGGGAGGAAGGGAGTGTTTCTCACAAGGATCTACAAACAGAGAAGTAGGTATAAATAAACCTAACATACATTCAATCGATTCACTTAGATATATGCAGTCAGTGGTGTGACGGGTTAGATCACAGGAACCCCCTTGGGAGCTGCCACCCGATGTGCAAAGACTACCCCTGCTTCTGTTTTCCCTGCCAGCTCAGAACTCCAGCACCCTGTCTTGCTGAGCCAGACACTCCCGTCTGGCTCCAACACACACCCAGGGTCTGAATCACTTGTCCCAAAGCTGCAAGTTTACCTGAAAACAGCTCACAGAAGTGTGCTTGTCTTTAGCACTCAGATGCCCAACTCCCAATGGGGTCTAAACCCAAATAAATCCGTTTTACCCTGCATAAAGCTTATGCAGAGTAAACTCATAAATTGTTCGCCCTCTATAACACTGATAGAGAGATATGCACAGTTGTTTGCTCCCCCAGGTATTAATACATACTCTGAGTAAATTACTAAATAAAAAGTGATTTTATTAAATACAGACAGTAGGATTTAAGTGGTTCCAAATAGTAACAGACAGAACAAAGTAAGTCACCAAGCAAAATAAAATAAAATGCGCAAATCTATGCCTAATCAAACTGAATACAGATAATCTCACCCTCAGAGATGCTTCAGTAAGTTTTTTCTCAGACTGGACACCTTCCAGGCCTGGGCACAATTCTTTCCCCTGGTACAGCTCTTGTTGCAGCTCAGGTGATAGCTAGGAGATTCTTCATGATGGCTCCTCTCTCCCCTTTGTTCTATTCCACCCCTTTATATATCTTTTGCATAAGGCGGGAACCCTTTGTCCCTCTGGGTTTCCACCCCCCCTCACTGGAAAAGCACCAGGTTAAAGATGGATTCCAGTTCAGGTGACATGTGATCATTGCCCACTTGCCAGCACACACATATACAGGAAGACTAACAGGTAAACACAACCATCTGCAGACAATGGTCCTGGTTAATGGGAGTCATCAAGATTCCAAACCATCATTAATGGCCCACACTTTACATAATTACAATAGGCCCTCAGAGTTACATTTTATATTTCTAGTTTTAGATACAAGAGCGGTACATTTATACAAATCAGATGATCATACTCAGTAGATTATAAGCTTTGTAATGATACCTTACAAGAGACCTTTTGCATGAAGCATATCCCAGTTACGTTATATTCACTTATTACCATATTTTCTCTAAAACTATCCCAGTTACATTATATTGACTTATTATCAAGTTTTTATAAAACCATATAGACTGCACAACGTCACAAGTGGCACTTCCTGGTGTGCGGGGGGATCTTCTTAGTGTGGGGTTCTCCTCAAGGCAACTGGAAGAGCTAGTAGTAAAAATGCAAATTATTTTCCACAGGAATTTTGAGAAATTTTCTTTTTTTTCCCCTGAAGTTTCCACCCCCTCAAAATTATTTATTTTTTACAACTAAAAACCAAAATGGATCAAAGAAAAGGTTTAGTTTCCAAATACTGTTTTTGTTAAAAAAATTCAAGTTTTGGTAAAAAAAAAAAAAAAGTGGCTTTCAAAACTTGAAGACTGAATATTTTTACCAAAAACAGAACAATGTTACAAAAAAAATGGGCCTAGAAAATTTTGGTGTCTGTTTTTTGTTGAAAAGCCAGAAAATTTGGACCAAAATAAAAATATTTTGTTGTTGCAAAGCAAGCTCATAACAAAAAAAATATTTGGATGAAAAACTTTAAACCAGCTGTAGCATGTAGCCTGATCCATCAGCTAGTTATCCTGGGAGCAGGGCAATGGTCCCATCTCCTATCTACCCCATAAGTGTGCCTCAGTGGTGTATTACAAGAGCAGAAACTTGAGTGCGGAGACTGATTGCATCTGGCCCTTGCACAGGTCATCAACAAATAAGCTACTAAGAAAGGAGCCCAGTAACTAGGATCTGAGATAGGAACTGACTGCACATGCTTTGAGATCACAAAATTGAAGGTTGTATGTCATTTTGCCAAGCAACATTTCACCGTTTTTTGTGATGGCTGATATCCCTATTATTATGTGCATGCACAATTTGGATTTTTGATTCCTAGCTGCAAACCATACATGTAGTTATGGGAATGTAAATGTCTCATAATGAAACAGTGAGATGATCTGTGCTATGAGAAGCGATGTGATCCTCCTCAAAGGGCTCCAAATATCTCCTGAAAGAGTTCTAAGCCTTTCAGGAGAATTTCCTGTGAGAACAAATGAAATTCATTATTATTGGTGTTTATTACCATTCCATCTGTATTACAATAAAGAATCGGGGCCCCATTGTGCTGGGTGCTGTGCAGACAACAATAAAAAGATGATCCCTCCCCTTGTGAGCTCACAATCTAGGATTGTGATAGGATGGACTAGGTGGATAAACGGACAAATGTCAGGTGGGGGACTCAATAATGCAAGTGGAGAAATGAGGAATCCTGAACACTAAACAGGAGTTTGTTTGCCACTTGCCTAGTTGTTAAGTAAGAAGAAATATGATCAAGTGCTTAGCATGGGACTTTGAAGACCCAGGGCCAATTCCATGCTCAACTACAAACTTCCTGTGTGACCTTGAGCAAGTCACTTAGTCTCCTTGTATCTCAGTCCCCCACCTGTAAAATGGGGATAATAGCATTTCCCTACCTCACAGGGAGTTGCTCAGATATTATGGAAATGGAGGCCACATAAGTACTTAGATAGATTGCCAGCTGGTCGTGTTCTGTAGGCAATGTGGCAGAGGTAAGTGATAAGGAGGGAATTTGAGGTTCCACTCCCATCTTTATTTTTTTGCAAGGGAGACAATATTGGACCTGAACTAATATGTGTTGTTTCTAAGATAAGAGCTTTAGATGTTACATCCCAGCCAGCTTGTGTGACATCAAAATTTAACATAGAATCATAGAATATCAGGGTTGGAAGGGACCTCAGGAGGTCATCTAGTCCAACCCCCTGCTCAAAGAAGGACCAATCCCCAACTAAATCATCCCAGCCAGGGCTTTGTCAAGCCTGGCCTTAAAAACCTCTATGGAAGGAGATTCCACCACCTCCCTAGGTAACCCATTCCAGTGCTTCACCACCCTCCTACTGAAAAAGTTTTTCCTAATATCCAACCTAAACCTCCCCCACTGCAACTTGTGACCATTACTCCTTGTTCTGTCATCTGCTACCACTGAGAACAGTCTAGATCTATTCTCTTTGGAACCCCCTTTCAGGTAGTTGAAAGCAACTATCAAATCCCTCCTCATTCTTCTCTTCTGCAGACTAAATAATCCCAGTTCCCTCAGCCTCTCCTCATAAGTCATGTGCTCCAGCCCCCTAATCATTTTTGTTGCCCTCTGCTGGACTCTTTCCAATTTTTCCATATCCTTCTTGTAGTGTGGGGCCCAAAACTGGACACAGTACTCCAGATGAGGCCTCACAAATGCCGAATAGAGGGGAATGATCACATCCCTCGATCTGCTGGCAATGCTCCTACTTATAAAGCCCAAAATGCCTTTAGCCTTCTTGGCAAAAAGGGCACACTGTCGACTCATATCCAGCTTCTCGTCCACTGTAACCCCTACGTCCTTTTCTGCAGAACTGCTGCCTAGCCGCTCGGTCCCTAGTATGTAGCAGTGCATCGGATTCTTCTGTCCTAAGTGCAGGACTCTGCACTTGTCCTTGTTGAACCTCATCAGATTTCTTTTGGCCCAATCCTCTAATTTGTCTAGGTCCCTCTGTATCCTATACCTATCCTCCAGCGTATCTACCACTCCTAGTTTAGTGTCATCTGCAAACTTGCTGAGGGTGCAATCCACGCCATCCTCCAGATCATTATTGAAGATATTGAACAAAACCGGCCCCAGGACTGACCCTTGGGGCACTCCACTTGATACCGGCTGCCAACTAGACATGGAGCCATTGATCACTACTCGTTGAGCCCATGATCTAGCCAGCTTTCTATCCACCTTATAGTCCATTCATCCAGCCCATACTTCTTTAACTTGCTGGCAAGAATACTGTGGGAGACCGTATCAAAAGCTTTGCTAAAGTCAAAGAATAACACGTCCACTGCTTTCTCCTCATCCACAGAGCCAGTTATCTCATCATAGAAGGCAATTAGGTTAGTCAGGCATGACTTGCCCTTGGTGAATCCATGCTGACTGTTCCTGATCACTTTCCTCTCCTCAAAGTGCTTCAAAATTGATTCCTTGAGGACCTGCTCCATGATTTTTCCAGGGACTGAGGTGAGGCTGACTGGCCTGTAGTTCCCCAGATCCTCCTCCTTCCCTTTTTTAAAGATGGGCACTACATTATTTACTTCAGATTCTCAACAGGAGTTACGGAAAAATGCTCCAATCAACAATTTGTCCTAAATGAATAGTTACTCTTGCTTTTTTTTATATTTTTATTTATATGTTTATTTGTTGCCAAACCTGCTGCTGACTGTTATTTTTTTAACACAATTTATTTTTGCATGACCATTTTCCCCCTGCCTAGGGAATATGCTACTGCTGATATTGAGTAAAATCACAATTTATTTCAGCCACTGAATTTCCAGGACACTATTACCTTGCCCAAAGGTGCCCTGTCTTCCAGCATTGTGCATGCAGCTGAACTCATTTGTTTTTTCCCCAGCCAAATTCATGCTCTAAATATTGCTGAAAGCTACAAAATTAATTTCCAGCTTGTTATTTTGCTAGACAAACAGATCTTTGTTGCTTTCGCCCTTTCTCTGCACTTTGTATGGGAATCGTTGCCAGAATACAGAGTACTCTCTAGTGACTCAGCACATTAATCCCAATGAGAGCAACAACTCCTTATACATATTTTATAGCAAACAAATGAACTAATAAAAATTTTATAGACTGCACACTATGAAAAGTCATTGTATTATAATTTAAGGGTGCTTTTGGCCCGCACACTCCTCCACTATATTATTATATCTCTACATTTGTCAGTTCAGCAAGAGTCTCCCCCTTTAGATTAATCCCTCTGTGACTGAAGATGGAGAGTTGTGATGCTGCCACTAACTGGCTAAGAATTTGCACCTCCTATTATGGGTATTTGTTTACACATCTCGTCCATTCCTCCCCAGCCTGCTTGTTTGTATCATCCAGCTGTTGCACCTTGTCTTTTATAAGCTCATTGGGGCAGGGGCTGTCCTTTATTATATGTTTGAACAGCACCTTGCACAATGGGACCCAAACTGGTTGTGCTCCCGAAGAGCTACCATAATGTAAACGTTTAGTAACAAGAAGATGGTGACAGAGGTTGTGGGCCAGGTTCTAATCTAAACTGGTGCAGCTCCATTGGCTTCTTTATACAAATCTTTGCTGTGCTAAACGCCTACAGTCTGATTTTCCACTCCGTAAAACTGGTTTATTTTCAGCATGGCTCCACTACTAAGCCACTATAGTTTCATACTGGTTGTAGAGGTCTGTTTGAATGGGGGATTAGTTTGTTCCTTAGTTGGGTCAGACCTCTTGGGCCAGTCACCAGAATCTATAAGCCATCTCTTTCTATTCCTCCCCAGACCCTAAGAGACATTTTAACTAATATGCATATTTAAAGGCCAGTAGTTCTATATGAGAGTAGAAATAGTCCATGTAATTTGTTTCTTTGGTCACGTATGCTTGGCTATGTAGCCCAATGCACTTTCCACCCATTCTTGGGAGGTTCTGAATAACATGTGTGATGCTGTGTTAGTAGATCTGACCCCTCTATTTTCACAGCTGGCAAGCAGAGTGGGAAGTTGTAGGTACATGCATAGCCCTAAAAATGCCATTTTCAGGTGTTCATATGAATGCATAACTAGCCCTAGAAAGATCAAGACAGAAATGTTCTAATAACAATAGACTTTTCCTTTCCTGTCCAGTCACAGTACGATCCACAAACCCCAGTGATCTGCTGAGCTGCAAAATACGGTGGCATTAGTATCTCTTGCACGTACGATACTGATGTAAATGATCACTGCAGCAATGATAACTGAGTGCATTTACATGTTTCAGGGACTATTACATAACCATGGTGAAATGGGCAACAAGCACCAAAGTGGCAGTAAATTGGCTGAACAGAGCACAGAACGTTTCTATCCTGACGCTGTGTGATGCTACCACTGGAGTCTGCACAAAGGTAGGAAAGACACTTAAAAGAAGATTGTTTGACCTTCCGTGTTTGTAATCCCCCGGGGGAGAATATCCTTTTATCTGAAAGTGGGTCACCTGACACACAGAACTTTATGTATAGATAGAATATAAGAGACATATACAATATTTACTGTGCAAGGGGTATGGGCTGATTGTGGCCCCCTACAGAAAAGCTAGGCACAATCCAGTCCTATCTGTACAATATATATGTGTATTTATATATAGGGAGAGAGAATGTAGGTGCATTCTCTGTCACGCACTCACTCACACACACACCCCTACTATTTTTAACTTGGGTGTCCTTTTTAACATCTGAGCTCAATAGAAATATACATGGGTTTGTCTATACACAGTTTTCTACCAATTTAATTAAATTGCTGCAATTCCCTAATGTGGGCACTTTTATACAGGCATAAAGACATGTATATCACTATAGTTTGTTTCAGTACCAACATATAAATAACTTTTAACTAGTATAATTACATCCACACTATGGGGATGCACCAATTTAACTAGTTCAGTTTTTGAACTAGTATAGTTAAAGTCAGTGCAAATGCTATGTGTAGACAAGGCCCCACACGAAGTTGCTGGGAACAGTGTAACAACAACTACATTGCTATCTTTCTTTAGGGAGTAATGTATCTGTTGGGATTCCGTTTTTTGGCAGTAGGATAACATACCTTCCCATATGCTCACTTGCTTGTTTATCAGAGAGCAACAATAGAGGACAAGAAGAGCAGCCCAAGATTACATTCTGAAACAGCATGCTTGAACAGTTTCTCGCTGCTTGTTCACCCCTGTTCAAATTCAGTCAAACTGCTTTCTGCACTGATGAACAAAATGTAACCCATGCAAACTCTTTAATTATGTCGTTTCATTTTAGAAACATGAAGATGAAAGTGAAGCCTGGCTACACAGACAGGTAACAGTGATCTTCTTTTCGTGATTATATTTTCAAATGTTTTTCCCCGCAAGAGAAAAAGCTTATTTTTGGAATTCCAAGTGGTACTTTGATATCATGATAGTTCATATTATAGAAGGGATTTTCTTAACAGAATATACAAGCTCTTCTTGTTGAAGTAAGGAGCATCTTCACCTAATGTATCTGAGACTTCTTACCTAGCAGACCACAGTGGCTGGAAACATAATTCCAGCATATGTTGAACGTGGATTTAAACAACCTGAAAAACAAGTGTTGGGTGAAATTCCAGAGAGCCAGCACATGGTCTGTCCCCTACTGAAGTCCTTGATTAAGCCTTATTTTGGGGCTTATATTGGATTTAAGTGGTGTATTGGCCTTTTGCTGGCCCTCCGCACAGGGTGAATTCTACCCGTTGCACTTAAATGATCAAAGGTCAAATTATCAGAAAGGATCTAAGTGACTTAGGAGTCTAAGTCCCATTTTCAGAAGTCACTTAGATGTTTAGGAGCCAAAGAGTAACATTTTCAAAAGCACCTAAGTTGTGTTTTAAAATCAAAGTGACTTAGTGCCTAAGTTACTTTTGAAAATGATACTTAGGCTCATAAGTCTACACTATACACCACTTTTGGCAGCATGAAAGGCATGTGTAGCTGCATCCACACTGTGGTGTGTAGCTGCACAAGTCAATGAAAGGCTCTGGCAGGGGGGAGGCAGCAGGGAAAGGCTGAGCCTTCCCCCACTGCCTACCCCTTGTCAGAGCCTTTCCCCACTGCCTCCCTGCTGCCGAAGTCTTTACCCACTGCCGGAGTCTGTACCCTGGCAGGGAAAGGCTCCAGCAGTGGAGAGATGATGGAGTCTTTCCCCGCTGTCAGAATCCTTACCTTCAGCGGAGTCTGTTCTTCCAGCAGGAAATAATTATTATTATATGAACGTTATAATGTTCTCTAGATAGCCCTTACCTAACTCCAACAAGACACTCATTTCCTGGAAGCAAGGGCAACAATCAAAGGGAGAAATTCATTCTGTAGAGAAAGCAATGGGAAAAGCAGGTACCTCTGAAGGCTGGTTTTCAATGAGTTTCAGTGGTGGTTTATGTACTTATTTCTTGTAATATAACTTTGTTTTAAATTTAACTTTTTAAAATAGGCAAATGGAATCCAGGGTGAAATCCTGACCATATTGACTTCAATGGGACCAGAATTTCAAGCCAAGAGTTTTACATAGAGATAGAGAACTGACAACACCTCCTACTTTGGCTGAGCACAGGTCCACCCCTGATTTTGTTCCCCTGGGGTTGCACTCTTCACACCAGTCCTCCTATTTCCATAGCTGCCTCAGCTCAGCCTTGGTCCTATAATGAAGAATGTTGTTGTGTGTTACAGTGAGATACTGAAAATCTCATTCAACCTCCCTGGTTCCCATCACCATGGCAAGATGGCCCCAGCAATGGTTCTCTCACAGGTAGTTAATATGCAGCATCAGTTACATTTTTCAATAACTCCAGTACTCTGGGAACCTTACAAACGAGTCTGGCTTTTTAACCCTTTACACTCAACTTTCAGTGAGGATTTTGCATTTAGAACCGATGAAGTATAAAAAATGCCTAGCTACCTTGGACTTCATTACTGCCGCACTGCTATCGCCTTCAAGTTCCTAGTGACCATGGTGCACAGCGGGGATAGAACTCAGAGCCTCATGATTCAAAAAGCATAGGCCCCTCCTGCCTGAGCTAAAGGGGAATCCCTGTTTGGTGTGAGCAGCATGGGGCTAATGGCACTTAGCTGAATCCATCTTGTAGAGAGCAGGGCTACACATAGACACACACATGCTACCCGGTTAATCAGAGTATTTATGTTGTGTTCTAATATTGTTGGGGGTGGACCCTCTGGCTTCAGAGATGGGGATGGTTCTCACTGATATTAAACCACAATACAGACATTTCAGCAAATTCCCCAAATCCACAATCTCACTGAAAGGTGAACTGCAAAGGGTTAAAAAGCCACACTCATCTGTGAGAGTCCCATACCGTCACTGCTACTGAAAGCTGCCATTCTTGGCATGAAAATAATTCATGGGGCCATCATGCTGGGAATTAGTGAGATACTGTATATACCCAACAAAAATGAAATCTCACTCAAACCCACATGGTGAAATTATTCATTGTGGGACCCAGGGGTGAGCTGGGTCAAGCAGACAAATGGCAGGACTGTCCTGAAGAGTGTAAAGGGAGCAGGGAGGGCATCATAGGAGTTATAGGAGACGGACAGGGTAGTTCAGATTATCTGTTTCTGTGTGAAACTCCTCGACCCTTTGCCTATAAAATGAACAAGAGCAAATTCATTCAAAACGAAACTATATGTACCAATAAATAAATACACATTGACCCTTACTTAAACTGGCTTTCAAAGCTCCCTGCTTTTCTCCACTGATCTCTATGCAGAATTATTATAATTAGTTAGTATGGTAGCACCTAGAGGCCACAGCTAAGATTGGCGTCCCATTGTGCTAGGCACTGTACACAGAAATAGTAGGAGATAGTCCTTGCACCAAAGGGTTTGTGGTGTAAAGAGACAAAGGGTGGGAGGGAAAGACAGAGGTGAAGTATCTTACCTGAGGTCACACAGCAAGTCAGTAGCAAGCCAAGGAATGGAACCTCACTCTCCCAAGTCCTGGTCAAGGCCCCTGTTCTCTGGTTCACCCTGCCTCTTAATGAATGAGTGAATTCTTCCTCCCCCCAGTTAGCCTTGCTCCCTGAAAATGGTTGCATCCAGAGTTAATTTTACTTTTTATTTTCATCTGCACCATGCTAATTTTTCTTTCAATGCCAATTTTAGTATTTTTATACTAGACGGTGTGAACCTAAAATGCATCTCCTTCCAGTTCATTTTTGCTCTTTATATTAATAAGATGAAAATATTGCACACATCAGCTTTAACTCAGGCCAGGTTTGTTTTCAAGATCCTTAGTGCTGCTCTATACAATAAGAAGATTATATCCCAAAAATCTCTGGCCCAGTGGCCTCTTTTTGTATGTGTCCATACTGAGTCTCTGTAACACAACTACAGGTTCTTAAAAAAACCTGACTATATTAAGGGAGTTTTTCCACCAGCAGATACAACAAACAGACCGCTCATAACCTCAGAGGAGTACTGATGAAGACCAGTAATCATTTGTCTGATGTATGACTTTTCTGTATACCTGGAAATAGATTCAAGTAATCTGTTACACCAGTCTGTACAAAGTCTACTTCCACTGCCAAGAGAAATGCTGCTACAATAGTACAAATTTATACAAATACTACAAATTATGTACCTTTATTGATTGGTACAGCTCTATTGACTACAGTCAAAGTGTGCCAGTTTACACCAGCATAGAATTTGGCCCATGGCATGATAGTAGTTTGCCAGTGGTTTTTTTTATCTTCTTAGCATGCCTCTGGAAATAGTCATAAAGATTTTCATACTTAAAGTTCTAGAAACTATAAGAAACAGGTGAGACTTATTTCATGAAATTTTGCCAAGTGAGAGATGGTCGTACTTTTACAATGTTCTAGACAGGTAAGGAAGGAAAAATAAAAGGAAACCTGGCAGGTTAGGCCAAAAATGTAGACTCTGTAAATCTAACACTAATAGAAAGTGAAATAATTAATGAATGACGAGGAGCAAAGTAAAATAAAGCAAGAATGCTGTGGCAGCATTAAAAAAAAAGTAAAATGGATTCATTTGTTGTTAATGCAAATAATTAATCTATAACATTAACACAATCCCCAGTATGATCAAGTTGTTATTATTGATCTTGGTTGGTTCTGCTTGGTGTTTTGACATGTGTTAAGAATGAGACCAGAATATCTGCCATGGCAGGTGTGTCCATTGGGTGGCTTGTGGAACACACAAGGGGCCGACAGAAAGAATTGCTCCATTGAACAGTACTCGGAGAGGGGGAAACTTATAGGACTTAACAGCATACTGAATATGCAAAGAGTGCCCCAGGATAGACAGGGATGGCAGAGCCTTGTTCGTACTCTAAGCAACATCTGATGGGAAGGAAGGCTTCAGATTTCTTCCTAAATTCATTCAATATGCACTTTGGAGAGATTAAATTTTGTACTTTAGTAACCAGCCTGTCTACCAGTAAGAGCTAGAACAAAGGAGGTGCAACCAGCCGAATGCCATGATATATCAAGCTAATGATTTTTGCCACCCTCAGGTATCATATATGTCAAAGTCTTCTGCATTCCCTGGTAGTCTGCTACACAACTATCTCCCCACAGTAGAAAGGTCCCAGCCACCCATGGATTCCTACAGCAGAAAAGAAAACAAAGCAGTCTTCAGAAACGAACTAGTTGCTGCCTGCAGTGTTTGATTTCCATACCTAGCACCTTGTCTCTCTCTGACTGAAAGTTATAATAATGGGATGAAAATCAATCACCAGGTTCACCTGGGAGCCTTGAAGCAAAGACAGTTTTAAAAGACCTTCTTTCTTTTTATTCTCTCCCCCCCCCCTTGTAAATAATTTTGTGAATTAATCATCTGTGAGAAGGTAGGGAAGGAGACAGGACTTAGACTCTGAAGGACAGGTTGGTGATGTTTCTTTAAGGAAATGTATGTGGAATGATACACAGCCCAATGCAGTTTTTCCAGCTGAGTAAACAAGATTTGCTAGGCACACACTGCTAAGTCTGTGTTTATTAAAGCGCTTCATTCCGGTTGCCCCCAGACAAACTTCTCTGTAGGCATGTAGGTTTTTCTGTGCTTCACAAATGGATATTGCCTTTGAAGCCAAGAGTGCTTCCTTACTGTCTGTCTCCCTTTAATTCCACAAGAGGCTAGCTGAAAGATGACTGCTACTCAGGAGATACAAAAAAAAAAAGGGGGGGGGGGGAGGGGGGGTTTCAGAATTTCAGGGCTCATTTTTCTCTGTTTTGAGAGGGCTGTTTATTTAAGTGGTTGTTAGAAGTCCTCCATTTTTTGCAGTGTTGAACAGTTTTTAAAAAACACCAAGAAGCCCTAACTAGTGATGATTAAACCTATTCAATTGACATTTACAGAATGAAGAGCCAATATTTTCCAAAGACGGACGGAAGTTTTTCTTCATCCGAGCCATTCCTCAGGGGGGGCGAGGAAAGTTCTACCATATTGCCATGTCATCGTCACAGGTGAAACAACCTTTGTTAATCTTTGTCAGTGCTGACTAGTACATGCATGAACATAATACCTGTGTTGAGACCCAAGATATGGCAAGGTGTCTATGGAGAATTTTAATCCCTCTGACCATAAGGATGAATACCTTAAATGGGCTAAATGCTAGTAGCATTTCAGGCATGCATAGGAGGAACAAGAGTTTCAAATGACGCAGTTTGCTTAGATTTATAATTAAAAGGTCTTCACATTTCAAGCAAAATTCAAAGAATGTCACTTTTGGGGGTTTTTTTAAACAAGCATCTCCTCCATTATTCCTAAATAAGTGGCTCTCTGCACAATCATCCGAGGTTATTATCCAGAACTCATGGGCAGAAGAGGATCACAGGAAAAGACTTCCATCTGTATTCTTTATGCTGCGCCCAATTAATCCCATTATCATCAATGGAGTTGTGCCAGAGATGAATCTGATTCAGTATATTTAAGCATGTCTGCACATTCATAGCAATACTTTGGGGAGAACCACAAATTAGTGATTACTTTTAACAAGTCATGGAGGAGTCACGAGGGCTTCATGTTTTGAGAAATAAAAATAAAGTTTTTTTAGTCTTGTTCAAGTGTCGTCTTTTCAGAAAAAAAGAAAACACACACTTTTTTTTTTTTTTTTTGGCAGCCCAATAGCAGCAGTGATAATTTACAGTCCATTACATCTGGTGATTGGGATGTGACAAAGATTTTGGCATATGATGAAAAGAGACATAAAATGTAAGTAAAGAAGTCGGTGTAAGTAGCAAACAAAACAGACTTTCATCTTTTAGTTCTGCTCTCGAGTTAGCTAGTCTACAGGAGCCATCTTGAAAGCAGTTTGTGCGCATGAACAGCTAGATGTACAGACAGCAGGAGAGGGCTGGCTACATCTGTTCGTAGCTTAATCTCTAGTTTACAATCTAGTGTTTCAGTGAAGTCTTGCCTTGATTTGTTCCCTCCCCTACCACTGACTTTGTGTGTTTAATAATCAATCTCATTTTGATATTTGACACACAGAAAGAAGCCTGGTTTACATATATATATGTGTGTGTGTGTGTTGCTATGTTTCTTCTTCAACAACTTTTGATTCAAAATTTGAAGAGAGAGTTCTGTGTTCATTGGCTGGCTTTGCTCTTTTTAGTCCTCCTAGTCTTGGAAAGAATTCTGTTTGACACACACAAAAACTATTGTAATGAACAAACATTTCTGCTTGGTAAACTGCCCTCAAGTTTTTACAATTTCCCTCATTTTTACCTTGATCCTTTGTTAGTGATGTTCCAGTTCTTGGTGTGCTTGCCATTGTCCTAAATCTCAGCAAAATACCATAGAAGAGAGCACTCTGAAGGGGTTTCCAGTTCACATCGTGTGGAGTTGCTCTTTCAGGCAAAGTTTCAATGAGATGCAAGATGCTGAATTCTAGACTTCTTAAATTTAAAATGATCTATTGTCTCCAGCACTATCCCACATTGGCACTAAATAACTGAGTCAAAAGGCATAAGCCCATCCTAAACACTGAATGATAATTAAGGGCCCAGTTCTGAAAGGAGCTAAAAATGCCTGCAGTTCCTGTTGACTTCAGTGTGAGCTAACGGCTAAGCTGGCATAATTACTCACATTGCAGTTTTAAAGGCATGTAATATTTGTGATTTGACTGCACAATATGAGAAATCTACATATTCAGGTGAGCCCAGTTTATAGGAAATAGACCTGCTGGATTAGATACTCCAGCCATTATGTTATTCAGTCCTCCCCCTCACCCCCACTAAGACAATATCTGCTCCTGTGGGTCATCACCACCCTTGTAAAACTCATGGCCTTTGGTCCCCATGGAGATGTCAACCTGGACTTTGTCCTCTGAATTGAAGTTGGCCACCCCTTGCATATGCAGCTAATTCAAGGACCTGAAACAGTAATGGGTGACCTCAGAAAGCTGGTGCTTTCACTACTTATCACACAGAAATGGAGCTGGCTACAGTGTCACTGTGACGCTTAGACAATGACATTCCTCCCAAGTTCAGGCTATATCTTCCTTAACGGTTGGAATCCCCTCTTCAAGCAGAGGCTCTCAATGGGTTTTTCAGGTGCCTGAAGCCATATAGCTGTTCAAAGAATCAAAAGTGATCAAATGTTATAGGAACAGGGGTGGGTTGCTTTTTAAAAACCTCTAGTTAAAAAAAAAGTATTTAAAGGTACTGTGCACGGTAAAGCTTTATATCTTGTTGGGGTAACTTTTCTGTGGTGAAAAAAGAGGTCACGTTTTCTTGCTTCATATCACTTACGACCACTTTTATTTTGCATAGTATGTATTCCCCACATATTACACATGATATTATTATTTTAACACATTGACTTAATTCCATGCTTCTTTAAAAACAATTACAATATTATGTATATTATATACAGTTAACAAAACTTCGTTACAGAGTAGCAGCCGTGTTAGTCTGTATCCGCAAAAAGAACAGGAGTACTTGTGGCACCTTAGAGACTAACAAATTTATTAGAGCATAAGCTTTCCTGGGCTACAACCCACTTCTTCGGATGCATATAGAGTGAAACATATATTGAGGAGATATATATACACACACATACAGAGAGCATGAACAGGTGGGAGTTGTCTTACCAACTCTGAGAGGCCAATTAAGTAAGAGAGAGTCTTTGGTTTTGCTTATTCAGTGGATGCCGTACTTTTGCTGCTATCTTCTGTTGAAATGGTTGGTCATGTTCCCACAATTGGTTTCTGAGTGACACATCAATTTTAAACACTCCTCTTCCTGTGGCAATCCTATTAAGATTCTTTTGGTGTAGTTGCCCTCCCATTCTAAAGTGTACATTTCTGTTTAGAAACTTTTTCAACAGTTTTTAACTATATTTCACTAAATTTTAGTAGGCACAATTCTTTAGGTAGACCTGCAGACCTGTAAAATTTAATAACACTGATACATACATAAAATGAACATTTTTGTACAATATTTTCTTAATAGGTCTTAACCCTAAACCCTTTGGACCTGTTTTTAGTCTAACACATTTTAATCTCTTTTTTTTTTTACTTACAAAACTCCACCATACTGTTTTTGTTTTACTTTCTTAGTAAAATTTATTGTACATCACAGATAAACAGAACTTTTTAATAGGATTTCAATGGTTGGAGGTTTTGTCATGTTTTTGAATGGCCGCTGCACCATTCAAAGTAGCTCTGTTATTCGTAATTAATAACTTGTTAAAAGAAAAGAGAATTTGGATTGTAGTTTCAAATAGGTTTTGGGTGGTTGGGCTTCACTACAGTAACTCCTCACTTAACCTTGTAGTTATGTTCCTGAAAAATGCAACTTTAAGTGAAACAATGTTAAATGAATCCAATTTTCCCATAAGATTTAATGTAAATGCGGGGGGTTAGGTTCCAAGGAAATTTTTGGGGGCCAGACAAAAGGCATTATACTGTATACTGTACAGTACTGTACTGTACTGTGGTTGGGAAGTGCCCCTGGCTTACCCCACACAGGCACAGCCCACTGCAGGCAAGGACGCTAGGAAGCACCTTTGCAGCAGCAGCGGCAGCTTCCCAGGAGAACAGGCTCGGATTTTTCCGGGAATGCTCCAGGCCCGCCTCTTCCTGTCCCCGTTCCACTCCAGGCCCACCTCTTCCCTCCCCCACTCCACCTCCTCTCCGGAGCACGCCACACCCCTGCCCCCCCCAAGTCCTAAATGCCGCTAAACAGCTGTTTGGCGGCGCTTAGGACTTTCTGGGAGGGCGGGAGGGAGGGTGGGGGAGGAGTGGAGATGCACAGCTTCCCTGCTCCTCCCCCTCCCTCCCTTCCTCCCAGAAAGTCCTAAGCACCCTGGGAAGCCTGGGAGGGAGGGGGAGGAGGTGGAGAAGCGGAAATTGTGCAATGCTCCCTTGTAAAGTCGCTGCTCTTCCACAGAATCTTACAAGCAGGCAGCCAAACGACGTTATAAGGGAGCATTGCACAACTTTAAACGAGCATGTTCCCTAATTGAGCAGGGACGTAACATTGAAACAACGTTAAGTGGGACAACGTTAAATGAGGAGTTACTGTACTTATATTTATTGCCACACCCCTCAACTGTTTAATTCCCCCCGAACTCTGCAGTGTTCATTTGTGCAAAAGCTACTTTTAACTTCACACTCTTTCTTTAAATCACTTACTTATTTTCCAAAGTGACACATTTCTCAGCTGAATTCTTTCAGCATCTCTAAGCTTATTTTTTAATGTTTTTTTTCCCACTTGTTTCTTAATGTAGTACACTTTGCATGCAAAGCTGTGCTCACTAAATACAGTCCTTGAAGGATGGCTGCTTTTTACTTTGGATTTATGCAAATAGGTAACAGATATTGTTTTCTCCCTGACCTTTCAGGAATTGTTTCCATTTAGTTTATTTCCTTCTTTACAACTTTCATTTGCTTTTTATGCCTTTTACACTCATCCCTTAAGTTGGCACATTTCATTTGAAAAGTTGTAGCCACTAGAAATAATCCATGTGAAACTTCTGCCTTGATTCGGGTTTTCTTTGCCTTAGGAAAAAAAGAAACTAAATACAATTTTTTCATGGCTGCCAATGGGTCCTATTTTTTAACATTTCAGTGGCATTCAACAGACCTCTGCTGTTCTCTGCCAAGCATTCTTTTACATAGGTACTGAAAGTACCTCTCTAATGTCCACTTTTATTTTGTTTTAAACATGCCTTGTTAGTCTGCACAGCATATGCCTTATGTATCTCTTTGTGCTCTTCCAGCCCATTCTTTTCTCTCTCAAAATTTCCCACATAATGGTTAACTATTTTACTTCTCTACACAGGGCTTTTATTTCCAGGATTAGTTCCTGCAATAACAAGCTCTTTGCTTCTCTTTTCTGCATTTATTATTTAGCACTATTTGTTAGCGTTCCTTTCCCACCCAGTCTCCCCCAGTACCTCTCTGGGAAATCCATAAGGTTTGCCCTTAGATTTAACTACTACTCCAGTGCCCAGGAAGCTTACTCAAATTTAAAACCTTCCAATGCCATTGCTAAACTGATGGGTTGTGATCCTTGGCAGTAAAGCTATCTGTATAATAAACTATATGTTCCCTGCTCCAGATGAATTGATCCGATCTGAGTCCCAGCACCACTATGTTGGGGGGGCCTCTGAGACATCTTCCATTCAGTTCCCCCAGAACTCGGTTTGACTCTCGTCTTGACGCTCAGGTTCCTTTATTTGACATACAGAGAAGCTTTGCTGAGTTGATTAGACTTGACCGTAGAGGGTGGGTACAGGGTATACCACACATCCAAAGTTACACAGAAGCCCCCTTCCTTTATATACCTTTACACACTACATTGCATCAAATGTTTTGGGATTGGCTTGGTCACTTTGCTGGAACCACTCCCTGTACAACATGCTCTGTCCATTCACTGTCTATATACAACTCACTCTTTACCTCATCTTTATGTTCCCGACTTATTGTATTCATTGTTATCTTGTCCACTGTAAATGGTTCCCTGAGTGTTCCTCCCCTATCTTAGCTAGTAAAGACATTCTGACAGGTTTCAGAGTAGCAGCCGTGTTAGTCTGTATCCGCAAAAAGAACAGGAGTACGTGCCACAAGTACTCCTGTTCTTTTTAAAGACATTCTGTTTCCATTCCAACCTCCTGATCCATTTACCGGCCTAATCCTGTCTCCCAAGAAATGAGACCTCACCCTTGTCCAATTACTGATGTCAAGCCAAGCCTACATACCTGAATTCAGAGGTTTGTGCATGGAGCATTTTCCCCTTGAAGCACAGCTATCATATATACTTCAGAATTGAAATATTTTTGTTTTTATTTTAAATTGCAGTGCAGTTTACCAAACATTTCCTTGATTCTGTGCTGAAGAGAGGTCCCTTCTGATTGGTTTTCTAATTCAGTGAAATGGAGAAGTCACGTATCCTTGCAGTTTGCTTCACAAGATCAAGGAAATGTTCAAAAGATGGGTGTGAGGATGGAGATGCTGTTTTATAAGATATTTGTAAATCCCCTTCCAAAACTCTAATTCTCACTACTGTACTTTGTATTTTTAGTTACTTCCTCAGCACAGAAGATTTACCAAGACGGCGACACTTATATAGGTATGTTTTTTAGTCCTTTCATAGAGATCATTTTCCAGTTATTCCTCTATGAATGAGGTCATTACAGAAAATGGATTGTGCCCATCATTACTGACATTGTTTATTCTCCGATTGAATCTAAGGAATAAATATGAGCATGTCATCAAGTGGGAAAGGAGTTTGCAACCAAATTTGAAATGCTTGAAATTTGAGCATTTTCTCATTTCATTGCCAGTTAGAAATTGGTCCCATGCTAAAGCAAATGGCGCATTAAAATGGAAACATTTTCAAACAAAATTGTTATGCACTGCAAAAAGTTGCATCATTGCATACATTTGTATTTTTCACAATCATGTTACTGTCTGTATGGAAATCTAACCAAACCACAGAAGTGCTGGTACTTGAAAACAGGCAGAACAAAATCGCTGAACATTTGTGAATGTTTTTCTGCAATTTCATGTGGCTCCAGTATGTTCTCAATGGTGGTGTAATAGGTAAACAATGGTTAGCTTATGTACATGGTATCTATAGTACAGCTAATAAATACATTGCTGTGTGAGAAGGAAAAAGGAGTAAAGAATAAAAATTCCATCCTAGAAAATGCTTGTTTCAATTGCCAAGAGGCTTTAGAATCCAGCCTTATTTTTTCTCATGCAAGATTTCTAAGCACTGGAAAATGCAAATTTATTAATTCTCACACTCTGGGCTGGAGGGAAGTATTATTATCCTCATTTTACAGACGAGGAAACAGAGGCACATACTGACAGTTACGTTTGTTGTATTCCTCTCTTCTAACATCCTTCCTTCATCCCATCTTGTGGTATTTTGTCCTGCCTTGGAAGCATCCACAATGAAGGGAAGGCGGGCGGGGGCAGTGCTAGCTTCATTTGATACGAGATTGTCAGTATATTTACATCCTGCAGCATGATGTAATGTTTTTTTCTCTCAGGCGGGGAAGGGACTACAACAAACTGAATTACCAGTAATTTAATTCTTAAACCTCTGTATTTGCCCACTGCTCTTCACACGGCTTTGTGAGGGGCTAGGCTACTTTCAGCATTTTTTAATTAAATAAATCATGCTGAGTCTGTTTGGGCGTGAATAAAACTCAGTGTGAAAGCTCAATTCAGGGAGAATTCTTCACAGGAAACGGTGGCACGATTCACGTTGCTTCCACCTTGCCGTACCCCACTAGCCTTTAAAGGTGGCTCATGCAGTGAACTGTCAAGGACAGAGCCTTGACTTATGTAAATTGTCATAGCCTCATTGAAGTCAATGGAGCTATGACAGTTTATATCGGCTGAGGATCTGGCCCTCAGTTTGTGAATTCTGAGTTAGTGAATCACACTGGGATTCCTCTCATGAAGAAAAGTGTGAGCTGGAGAGAACACAGGAACGGGAGCCAGGGACAACTGTGTGATGACCCTAGCTCTGCCACTGACCGTTCCTGTGGCCTTCAGCAAGTCACACAGCTGCTCTGCTTCAGTTTTGCTACCCGTGAAATGGAATAATAATCTTGACATGCCTCATAGAGGTGTTCTGAGGGTCAGGTAGGTAATGTTTGTAAAGCATTTTGAAGTTGCAAAGTGCTATAGACCTTCTAAGTATTATTTATTATTTGTTAATAAATGGTTATTTAGACTTTAACCAGCATGGTGTGAGCACACACACAGGCCAAATTGTATACTTCAAAAACAAAGCCGGCAAAACATGATCTTTTCTTTCTACCTGGATGTTGTGGTTAACACTCCACGACCCACTCTTGGAATGTGAAGGGAGAGGACTGTCTATGAGGTAGCCACTAGCAAGTCAGAAAAACTGCCTCTTAAAGAAAAGATCTCTAGTTCTCCTTTGTCTGTAATAAACATCATCTAGCACAGAAATAATCCCTAGTTTCATGTCTATTCCCTGAATTAAAATGTGTTGTGTTTATATTGAAAGTTCAGTTGCATCCATCATTTTCTGGAAAGCTGTAGCATCTAACATAATCACCTGCCTTGCACAAAAGCCATCAATACCCTTTAATATCTTTTCAATTCTGGCAACTTCCACCCACCCAAAACCCCAACAATTTAGCAATTTAGAATGCCTAGTCTCTTAGTAATGCTGAACAAGTTATGTTCTTTTTTTCCGGTGCAATGAAGTTAAAAAAATGTTGTTTCAAGATAACCCTCGCTCAATTGACCTTCATGTACATGTATTAACTTTTTCAGTGCAAGCACAAATGGAAACTTCAACAGGCAGTGTCTGTCCTGTGATTTGATTGAAAACTGTACTTATTTCAGTGCGTCATTCAGTCACAACATGGAGTACTTCTTACTGACCTGTGAAGGTAGGTTTATTTTATTATTAAGGATAGATTTTAGGGCAGGCAATAACCAAGCTCAGTATGTACCTTCGAACTGCGACCAGCAGCACAAAGGTCTGTTGCCTTCAAATAATCCGTTTTGCTTGATGATTTAAAAAACACATTTTAAGGGGGGGAAAGTCTTATTCCTAACTGAGGACAATGGTTCTCTCTAATTCAGGCTTTAGTGATTTTCTTGTTCCATGGTAGTGTGTTATATTGTGACATAATGAATTTAGTGACTGTGGGTAAAATTTCCAGAAGTGCCTAAATCCCATTTTCTAAAGTGACTTGGGCACTTAAGAGCCTAAATTCCATTGATTTTCAATAGATTTAGGCTCCTGATTTCAATGGTAGTTAGGCACCTAACCTGCTTAAGAGCTTTTGAAAAGCATCTCTGCCTCTTTATGCTCCTAATTACCTTTGAAAATCTGGCCTTAAATACTCAAGTTACTTTTAAAAATGGGGCTTAGGCTCCTACATCACTTATGTGCTTTTGAAATTTTACCTATCATGTCCATGTTTTAACACAGACTTTTGAGTATTATTATAAAACATGGGTGTATATATAGCACTACAGTTGTGTATGGGGGATTTTCGTGGTGAGTAAAGACAGTACACAAAACAGGATGCTGTGGGAGGTAACTAAAGGAAGAGGCTTGGGGTATGGACTTGCCTGGTGGTACAGTATACATTTTGGTACAGTAGTTGCACTGAACAAGTTTATTTTATTTTGAAAGATTCTTCCAGTTTCAAATTCCCTGTACTTAAAATGAGAATACACCTGAACCAATAATATCAACACAGAAGTAACTTTAACTGTCACTACCGGTCCTAGTTTTCTGTCCTTTTTAGATAATTATATTTTTAAAGAAAATTGTTATCTGTGGGATTGGGGGAAAAGATGGGGAGGAGGGATTTGAAGAAGTGGGGAGGTTGATTGGCCTACAGAAATGGAGTGTTGAAGGGTAGATTGGGAGAAGTGTGTCCCAGTCATGTTTGACTTTAATAATGTTCTGTGTACTCAATACCGTTGAATTACCTTTTTAAAGACATATTAGGAATAAATGCAGAACTCTGTAACTTTCTAATGCAGTCACCACTTAGTTCTACCAAATTACATATAAACATAGGCCCAGATTGCAGAGCCCTTACTCACCTTGGTGAGCAATTACTCACACCAGTAATCCCACTCAAGTGAATGGGGCTGCTCAATTGAGGAAGTGCTCACCAAAATGAGGAAGGACTTCACGATCTGGCTCCTCACTTTTTATTGTGGTTGCAGAGTAAAAAGGGTTCTTAATTCTGAGTAGTTTGTAATCCTATAGTAAACATGCAAGGACTAAGGGCCTGCTTTGCAAAACCTCAGGCACCAGTGACCATCGTGTGTGTGTGTGTGTGTGTGTGTGTGTGTGTGTGTGTGTAAATATCCAGTTTGTGCGCACAGTCCTGATGTAATTGTCCAAGTGCAGTTAGGTACCTTTTTTTTTAATGTCAGCAAGCTCTCGGTCAGGATGTGAATTGCTCCTTGTCTGTCTAAAGAATTGTCATGTTATAATCAACTCCAAGGACAAAGAAGAAGTATTAAGGATGCTACATGAGGAAATAACCAGAAGCAATGTGATGAAACTGAGAAAGGGAATAGTTAGAGTGAATATCAGGCAGAACTTCCTGAGAGATATGTAAGGCTGTGGAGTATTCTACCCAGGGAAGTGGTATAGGCCCCATCATTTGGGACATTTGTCATAGGAGACTAGATAAAAAATTAGAAAATGCCCTGTAGGGAGCATCTCCACACTATCGGTGTGGTGAGCTAAGTGGCCTCAGGGATAATTTCCACTTGTAATTTCTGTGAATCTATAACAATGGAAGATGTTTACACTGGAGTATAATTGACTGGAAAACGTAGAGTAGTACAGTAAATATTACCATGTTGATCAGGTTTGTCTTTTGACAAGAAAAGCTGTGTACATTTTTTTAAAGTGTCAGTTTCAAGACAGGCTGTCAGTAATTGCTGATAACATTGCCCATTTCCCCTTTTTATAGAGGATAAATGTTTTAATACAATTAGAAGCACATGTGAATAACAAGATTATGGTTCTTATCAACCCCTAAGTGTTGATAAGTTCCTACTGCATTATAGCCAATCTACAATAAGGATGCTGTAATTCTTTGAGAGATGTATATAATTTATTAGAATATACGTCCCTACAGTAATAAATTACCCAAGTACAAAAGATAATCACTTTCAACTAAACAGCTCTGGACCAGCTCCACAGCTGGTGCAAATCATCATAACTTGTTCTAATTGTACAGTACTATGTTCTCAAAATGTAATCTCAGTTTAAATGCAAAAGTCAACCCACCCTTAACTATGGGATCACTACTGGCATCTCCATAATGAGACAGACTGGGAAAATATATGCATATAAGAAAAGACAGGGGTCCTGATTTGGCTTTCCCATACATCGGTTTTAGATCAATGTCACTCCACTGACGTCAGTGGAGTTATTCCTGATTCACACTACTGGAAGTGAAAGGCGTATCCAGCCCTTTATTTTCAACCAGCGTACAAGGAAAACATTGTTTTGCAGCAGGTATAGGCAAAATATCAACAATGAGGCTTTGAGCTGTCTAACATATGCTGAATATGTGGAGGCATTTCATAATTTAAGCTTTTTCTTTTGCAGTGTATCCATCTTCATTACACTTCATATTAAGTGGCACAGAGAGCATGTTGGTCTTTATTTGCCTTTCACTCACAGTGGTGAAAATTGAAAGTAACTCCCACAGAAGTCAGTGGAACAACACTCGTGTAAAATTGGTGTAAGTTAGAGGAGAATCAAGCCCCTTCTGTTTTATGAGTTGGAATAATATGAGAATTCTTTTTTCATGGGTCTTTGTCATGCTTAGCATGAATCTGGCCCCGCGTAGGTACCCAAAATGTTTTTTTATTGCTGCTGGATAGCTCAGACCCAGGGGTTTTGGAAGGAACTTCCTGATAAGTAAGTAGCCATACCTCCCTGTGTGACCACATATAAACATAGCCCACGCAGACATAAAACTACTTCAATGAGCATGTTGGAGGAGCACTGCCTTTCCCCTAGTAGAGAGCTTTGAGGCTGACTCTGCAGCCAGCCACTTTTGAAGAAGAATGCAAGCGTTTTTCTAATGTCTTTGCCTGTCTACGCTTTCCATGCTCCAGACATTTCCATGTTCCAGTTCTCTAGATTACACTAGTCACAATATGTTGCACTTGTCTACATATATCCGTGACTAGTGATCAGTTGCTCTGTTGTTCCTTTGCACTACAGCGCAAGGGCCATTAAAAGTCCGGTCGGTGGCATGCGGGGCTAAGGCAGGCTCCCTGCCTGCCCTGGCTCCGCACAGCTCCCGGAAGTAGCTGGCATGTCCCTGCAGCCCCTAGGCACAGGGGCAATAAGGGGGGCTCTGTGCACTGCCACCTCCCCCAGTGCTGGCTCTGCAGCTCCCATTGGCCAGGAACCACGGCCAATGGGAGCTGCGGAGGCAGCACCTGCAGGTGTGGGCAGCGCACAGAGCCCCCTGGCCCCAGCACCTAGGAGCCGACCATGCCGACTGCTTTGGGGAGTTGCGCACAGCCGGGGCAGGAAGACCCTGCCTTAGCCCCGCTGCGCCACCGACCGGGAGCCGCCTGAGGTAAGCGCTGCCCAGCTGGAGCCCACACCCCGAACCACCTCCCACACCCAAATCCTCTGCCCCAGGTTGGAACCCTTTCCCAGAGCCTGTATCCTGCCCCCTGCCACAACCAAAGTCCCTCCCAGAGCCCACACCCCCTCCTGCACCCAAACCCCCACCCCAGGTCAGAACACCCTCCCGCATTCACAGAGCCCGCACCCCCTCCCACACCTCAACCCCTGGCCTGAGCCCCCTCCCACACCCAAACTCCTTCCTGGAGCCCACACCCTGCACCCTCACCCACACCCCAACCACCCGCCCCAGCTCTGAGCCCCTCTTGCACCCCAAACCCCTCATCCCCAGCTCCACCCCCAAGCCTCCAGCCGGAGCCCGCACCCTCCCCTGCACCCCATCCTCTACC
The DNA here is from genome assembly GCF_028017835.1 of Emys orbicularis. Taxonomy (NCBI): domain Eukaryota; kingdom Metazoa; phylum Chordata; order Testudines; family Emydidae; genus Emys; species Emys orbicularis. The sequence continues at coordinate 280,932,887 of NC_088684.1, read as the reverse complement.
CCAGCCCTGTGCCTGCTCCCACACTCTGAACCTCTCGGCTCCAGCCCAGAGCCTCCTCCTCCACCCCAAATCCCTTATCCCCAGCCCCACCCCAGAGCCTGCACCTGCAACCAGAGCCCTCACCCCCTCCTGCACCCCAACTCCCTTCCCCAGCCCAGAGCCTCTGCCCACACCCTGAACGCCTCATTTCTGGCCCCACCCCAGAGCCTGCACCCCCAGCCGGAACCCTCACCCCCTCCCGCACCCCAAACTCCTGCTCCAGCCTAGTGAAACTGAGTGAGGGTGGGGGAGAGCGAGCGACGGGGGGGGGGATGGAATGAGTAGGGGCAGGGCCTCAGAGAAGGGTTGGAGAAGGGGCAGGGCCTTGGGGCAGGGGGCAGGGCAAGGGTGTTCGGTTTTGTGCGATTAGAAAGATGGCAGCCCTAGTTCTCCTGTTGGAATAGGTAATCCACCTCCCCGAGAGGTGGTAGCTATGTTGACAGAAGAATTCTTCCATCAGCCTAGTACCGTCTACACAGAGACTTAGATTGGCTTGACAGCGCCGCTCCTGGGATGTGGATTTTTCACACCCCCGACTGCCATAGTTAAACTGGACTAATTTTCTAGTGTAGACCAGGCCTCAGTGACACTCTCTGACCCCTGAAATGTAAACACACAAATAGTATGGATGAGGGGGAGGGGTTAAATTGCATTTAAATTGCTCATTGTGGTGATGGTATTTTCTCCCCTAGAATGTGCTGTGAAAACTCAACAGTTGTATAAGCAGGGGAAAGTGCTTGTGTACAATGAAGAAAATAAAAGGCATAAAAATGACAAGGCTTGGCTAAAGAAAGCAAGTTATTTTTGGTCTCTGTAATGGGCTCCATGCTGCAAGGTGCTGAGCGGTCTGACCCCAATCCAGGAGAGCACTTAAGCACATGCTTTACTTTACTCTCATGAATAGTCCTATGCACCTTGCAGCATCAAGCCCTATCAAAGGATATCCCTGTAGCCGCACTCCCTGCCACTGGTCAAAGGATCCTTCCCTCACTCATTACCTTAACCTAATGGCATTGCCAAAGGACCAATGTAATTAAGATTGTGCATGATGCTGGGAGGGAGGGAGGGATGCACACCCTGTTTTGGTTGCATAGCAAATTATATACTTCTCCATCAATTTACATCGACAGGCTTGATTCTGGTGTCTTCTCTCCGACAAAAATCCCTTTGAAGGCAATGGGATGTTGCCAAAGTAAGGACAGTGGGGTCCAGCCCAGTACATTTTGGGAGGCAGGATCTTCCCCACAAAAGGTTAATGTTTGATATTCCAGAAACAAGATTAATTGTGAGGGAGACCTACAGCGAACCCATACATTATTTCCAATTAATACATGATCAAAATGATATGGATGCATGCAGTTCATGAAACACTTAGCAGCCCTCAAATCAAAGCACTCCATAATCATACATTATCACGAAGGAATTAAATAATTTATTTAAGGATGATACAAAGAAAATTGATAGATAGACAGAAGGGTGGGGAAACTAAATGCAGGAGAAGCGAAAGCTATTGTATTTTGCTCAGAAATGTCTCTGTGGTTGGTAATCACTCCTTAGCCACTGGAGTACAAAATATCCTATTATTTATTAAGAGTACAATCAGTGGATAGGAAAAAAAAAGTCATCTTGCCTTAGGAGAGACACAATACCACCTCACCGTGAGCTAGATGATGGACCGCTTTATCTGCCTCCATTGGATACCAAATCCATTCTCCTTTCACAGCACTAATATGTTTGTCTGGAATATTTGCCATTAAGTGTGATCTGTTCCAGCTCTTTTGGAAGACACATCTCATATGGTTTCTCTGCTCCCCAACATCTCCTGTGTTGGTATGCTTGAGGGGTAGTTCTTACAGACAGTGCAATGATAGTGCAGGGAAGAGATGCCAAGAGAAGGTAGACTTGTAGCCAAAAAAAAAAACCCTCTATCTTCTGATTCAGATGTCATCTCTGCCAACACAGCTGTCACTAAATAGCCTTGGCCTTGTTGCTGTAGGTCAGGAATCACACATGAGCAGTGATATCATTCCCACTCTTCTTGGCAAATAAATGTTGCAGATGTAGGACCAGATGCTCAGATCCAACCAAGCTGTGCTTGACACAGGAGCTCAAGGGTTGTGGGAAGCCAGGATACAGCTGGGTGCAAGTGCACCCCAGCTAATACCTGCCTTTCCTAGCCATGTCCCCTACTCCAGTGGCGAGGATGGGGTAGCATTGAAGCCACAGTGGTGACCCCACAATGCTGGAGGATGCCTCTAGACATGAGGAATCCTACTGTGGGGGCAGTAAAGCTGGTGTTAGAGCCCCTTTGTGCTGCCAGATCACACCAATGAACCAGACCCATAAAGCAGAGAACAGGAGATGTAGAAGCAGAGGACAGGGAATGCATTGCAACATATGGGACTCCCTGGAGAGAGTGATTGATACCAGTGTAGAAGCAGCACTCTCAAAATTAATGATAGCCTATATCAAATTCCAAATGACCTTTTCTTAATTGGTCATGACATTGAGGCATCTGGTACTATGTTCATCATCATAGCTAGATTATTATAGTTATTTAATATTTATATCGTGGTGTGCCCTGGATCCCCAGTCAGAATCGGAGCCTCATTGTGCTAGATGTCAAACACACCCAAAGGCAGGATCTCTGCCCTCAAGGGTTTATAATTTCAGCTCTCGTACCTGCACATTTATACATGTTTGCTATTCTGTTCAGGGTCTTATACGATGCCAGGGAATGCACGGTGGTATCTAAGCATCTATCGGAGTTCAGTGGAGCTACACATATGCCTAAACTTACTTGTGCATGTGTTTGCAGGATGGGGATCTAAGAAGGCAAGTACATATATAGGGCCATGGGGAGGAATACAGTCAAATACTGTAAGGGACCGGGGCGTAGGCAGTTTTGCCTAGCAATCACAGCTGGGTTGGGGTCCATATGTGAAGAACGGTAGTTGGTGAGCAGGGGTTGGAAGAATCACTAGAGCCAGGTTCAATAAGCAAGAGTCAGGCCAGGGTTGGAGGCCAGAGATCAGAAGACAAGGTGAAGTCTGGAGTCACATCAGGCCAGAAGTCTGCATGGTTGCCTAGACAACATCCTGGGCCTCCTGCCAGGATTAAATTGTGTGCTTCGCCAATCAGAGGGGTGCAGGGTATTAGCACTCTGAGTCCTTTGGGCAGTACTTCCTGCAGCACCTACTCTCCACAGTTCTCCCTTGCTGCAGTGTTGTGTGGCACTGTGGGGCTATCAGCCGTCCTAGGCCTTGCAGATGTGGGTTCTAGTCCACCGGGCCTTACAAATCCATACAAGTTTCATGTGCATTTGCCATTTTTAAAAAGGTATAACTAAAATAAATGCAAACTATCCCCTTCAACTCCCTGGAGCCACCCTCAATTAGGTGATTAATGCCAGAAACCATAGGAGAGGCTACCCACGTCATCCATGCCGAAGTGGTAAAAGACACGTTCAAGAGTAACAGTAAAACCTGGGGGTATATCTATGATTGAATGCAGGATACTGCTATAATGAGTGAAGATAGTAGAGAAAGTAATTGGGAACCTTTACAGGAGCCCCTTTGGTATGACAAATGTTAGACAGAGCGGGGAAAGCATAAGACTAATGAGTACCTGTTCAGAACATATAGAAGTTATTGTTTAAACCCTATACAGAATATTTGCCATTTTTATGTTTATTAGAATAAAATCTATGTGCTACAAGCTTAACGTTTACAGAGTCTCCCTGTAGCTATAAACACTTAAGCTCTTTCAACTGTTTCCTGAGGACTTAATTTATCTTCTTACCTCCCTGTAGGAAGTGCCTAATATGTCATATTTTTAAGGAGCATGCAAACATCTGGAAAGTGGAGCACATAAGTGCAATAGATACTTGCTGTCTCCATTTTTCAAGTTTATGTCTAAGCATTTGAAAAATGTCTTCGTTATTCTGCATTTATTTTATTTTCTAGGCCATTGTTGGAGTCGTCAAAAGCTTTCACTACCAAGTTGTGCTGACTCAGCTGTTTCAGAACATCCTAATTCCTAGGGCCCAGCCATAGTCGACTTTTAGCCATGTTGTAACTCAGCAATGTCCAGACCATGTTTTAGCAAGGTTGGGCTTACCTGTGTGGACAGGTCCAAAATCATGCTGTGGAATCATTTGATTACATCCCTAAGCTTTACAACATGTAACACTGGGTTACAACATGGTTAGTTCCTCTTTACATATGTACTGTAAGACCAAGCTGTATTATAACAAGGTTGGAGCACTATCATGTAATGACATGATCCCTTGACATGATACATTTTGCATATAGATGAGCCAAAGAGACATTATTAATCATGCTGTAAAGTCAATTATGTGTTCTGAGGGCAACTTCAGCAAGATATGTCAGCTTTGCGTTTACACTTGTAAGGACCTGTGTGTCCAGGGATCGGAACCTTGGTAGCTACAATCATGTTTAAACACAGTTGTTGCTAGCTGGGTTCTAGCATGGTTTCTCAGAACATGTGGACAGAGAATTTTTACTAAGAACTGTACTAGGCAACTTCCCTAGTGAAAGGGGCTTAAGAAGAAGTTGGACTTGGTCAGGAAAGTGGGCAAGTTAGTTGATTATTGTGTCAGCATATGCTGCTAACTGAGTGTGCCATATTCTGTGAGATGAACCTAGATAGGATTCTGGTAGGCGTTAATGTTGTTTGTATGCATTAGGATCAGAATATGGCACTGCGTAGTCCAGAGGCTTAAAAGACCAGTGATGGTCAAAGGATACGTGTGAGTAGACACAAAATTCACACCATTGCTTGTACTGTTATATATTCTTTGCCAGATGACATTACTGAAAATCAGCTGGCTTCAACTTTCATTTATATTGACCATTAGTATCACATTAAATTGTGTATGTATTTTCAATAAGTATGCACATTAATATAGGGCCCTACCAAATTCATGGTCCATTTTGGTTAATTTCACGGTCATAGGATTTAAAAAATCTTAAATTTCATGATATCAGCTACTGTATTTAAATCTGAAATTTCATGGTGTTGTTCCCCTTTAATAGGGTTACCATATTTTAATGCTCCAAAAAGAGGACATTCCACGGGGCCCCGGCCCTGCCCCAACTCCGCCCCTTCCCCAAAGTCCCCGCCCCAACTCCGCCCCCTCCCCTGAACGCTCCGACCCCCTGCTCCTCCCCCTCCCCTGCTTCCCGCGAATCAAATGTTCATGGGAAGCCTGAAACAGGCAGGCAGTAGGCAAGCTGGGGTGGCGGGGGGGGGGGGGGGCGCGAGGAGGCACGGCCCAGTCCGGCCCCCCCAGCCGAGCGGCTCCCTCCGGCGGCCGGCCCCGGCCAAGAGGCTCTGGCCCCGGTGTCTCCGGCCCGGCTCGGCTCAGGCCCTGGGGCGCCCGCCCCGGCCCCGGTGACTCCAGCTCGGCTCGGGCCCCAGGGCACCGGCCCTGGCCCGAGTCGAGCGGCGCCGGCCGGTGGCAGAGCACCCCCAGCCCCGGTCCCAGCGGCTCCGGCTCGGCTCCTATTTTCCCGGACATGTCCGGCTTTTTGGAATTTCCTCCCAGACGGGGATTTGAGGACCAAAAAGCCGGACATGTCCGGGAAAATCCGGACATATGGTAACCCTACCTTTAACCATTGGAACAATTTATCAAGGATAATGGTGGAGTCTCCATCACTGACCATTTTTAATTCCGATTGGGGCCCCGTGGAATGTCCTCTTTTTGGAGCATTAAAATATGGTAACCCTATTAAAGGGGAACAATTCCTGAAGCTGTGCTCTAGGAATTGTTTGCGGGGGGAGATTTAGACCTTGTTACACAGGAGGTCAGACCAGATGATCACAGTGGTCCCTTCTGATCTTGGAATCTATAAATCTTTAAAGATTCTCTACATCTTATGGTTATCAGGCACTTATTCTTTGACCTTGGGCCATTCACTTCACCTTTTGCTTCAGTTTCCCCATCTTTAGCACCGGGATAATGTTTAGCTATCTGTGTCATAGGGATGTTGTGAGGATTAGTTAGTATTTGTAATTCACTTTGAACATCAAAAGTGCTGTGTAAATGCTAAATATTATGATATAATTCCTCTGTATTTCTCTGCATTGTGGATTACCAAGATACAAGTGTGTAGATGGAAGCTTCCTCCTTTGTAAAATGAATACTACCTTACCTTTCCATTTTGCTTTGCAACATTAACTCTCCAACACTCTCAACATCAGGGTGAAGTAGGTAAATACTGTAACACCCATTTTACAAACTGGGAAACTGAGGGTATGTCTACACTACCTGCCGGATCGGCGGGCAGCGATCCATCCAGCGGGGGTTGATTTATTGGTCTGGTCTAGTCTAGAGGCAATAAATCGATCCCCAAGTGCTCTCCTGTACTCCACCGCCGCGAGAGGCGCAGGCAGAGTCGACGGGGGAGTGGCAGCAGTCGACTCATCCCAGTGAAGACACTGCGGTAAGTCGATCTAAGTACGTCGACTTCAGCTACGTTACTCACGTAGCTGAAGTTGCGTAACTTAGATCGATCCCCCCAGTGTAGACCAGGCCTGAGACACAGAATGAGTAAGTGACTTGTACATGGCCAAACACTGAGTCGACTGTCCTGACCCCATTGCCTTGCTCTGATTACTAGACAGCACTCCAAGGAAGATGCGCATTGACGTTCTAGATCTGATCAGTTATGTGTCAAGGTCAGTAGCCTGCCACCAGTAGTGGAAGGTGCCTAATTACCAGCTTCAAAATTCTTGTAATAATCTGTCCTTAGGGGACATGTCTTCCTAACCCCCTCAGTGGAAGGTTGGCTCATGCCCTGAAGCATGAGAATAATTAAGCTCTTTCTACTCCTTTCCCAGTTCCTTAATCAGACCTTTTAACCTACGCTTTTGGGGCCAGAACCAGTGTTCATGGAAGTCAATGGAAAGACCTGAGATCAGGCCCTCTGAGACCACCTTAGACGCCAAGGTGAAAAGTCTAAGGTTATGTCGACACTGCAATTAAAAACCTGCAGCTGGCCCGTGCCAGCTGACTTGGTTTCATGGGGCTCAGGCTAAGGGGCTATTTAATTGCAGTGTAGACATTAGGGCTCGGGCTACAGAATGGGCTCTAGGACCCTGCAAAGTGGGAGGGTCCCAGAGCTCAGGCTTCAGCCCAAGCCTGAATATCTACAATGTAGTTAAACCACCCCATAGCCCGAGCCCCACGAGCCTGAGTCAGCTGGCACGGGCCAACTGTGGGGGCCTAATTGCAGTGTAGACATAACCTTAGATTGATTTAAGGCTCCTCCACATCAGTGGAACCAGTTCTTAATCCAGTATTTTGTATCCAAAACCTAACCGCACTTATTAGTGTTGTACCAAGCATCAGATAGAAAATTTGTATATCACTGTTTCAGCAATACGGTTCCCTAACCTTAAAATCTGATTGTTTTTAGTAGTTTTTCCCCTAAATCTCAATCTCACTAACATCAATGAGAGTAATGGTGAAAATGCACAGCTTGGGGGGGTGGGAATATGTTGAGCTTGACATATTTCACACAGCAGCCAAGACTTTAGGCAAATTAGAGAAAGCATTAGGTGGACTGACCTCTTTATCCTCTTCATGATTTATAATAGAAAGTAGTCTTTGTTTTGGAGCATCTGCTGATGATCTAGATCCCATCCCTGTAGTGCTTACAATCTAATTGTAGATATGCTGCAACATGTGAGGGATGGATGGGGTGAGAAAGGAAGAAGGAGCAGTACTAAGAACATACAGTTACTCTCGTTTGGCATGTGCAGTTCTGCGTGGTTCTCTCTATGAGTGTCTATGAAATTAGGAGAATTCACTCCTTTCTTATAGGTGACCTAGCAGGTGTGAGCTATTAGGAAAGATTTGAATAAGGAAAGGGCAGTTGTTTGGCAAACAAGGATTGGGCGATTGTTCCATTTACTGTATCAAGATTAAGCTGTTTGACCCTCTTTTTGTTATTGGCGGACCTGGAAAGTGAAATTACTCTTTAACCTCTGCATGTGGCCACTTCAGGCCAGGTGTGAGGCACTTCTGTTGCTCAGCGGAGGATGGCTTGTATTGCCGCTGTTTGTGCCAGGCTTTCAATCAAGGACTGTTCACAAGCACTAAATTCACAGAAAAAAAATATCCAAATTGAATCCCTTCTTAAACTCACTCAGTTATGTAGAATTTCTACTGTCAGGAAGTGTCTATGAGGAACGTGGTTTCGTGTCTTCTAGCAACATCATAAAATTACACTCAGTGGATGGTGATGACAAAGCATTTTGGAGTAAGCGTCTGTGAAGCATTTCCTGCTTAGATTCAGGTTAAAGCTTTTTAAATGTTGCTGGGCCAGCTAGGACATCTGAAGCTTGGGATTCAGGGTGACCTTTGGCAGGGACCATAATAGATGTGGTCTGCACAAGTGTAACTTGAAGTTGAAATAATCACTGAGGCTGAGACAGGAGTTTTATTGACAGCCAATAGCTAATGAATAAAAACTACAACAGACATGCTTATGTGTCAACAAAGGTAAAAGGTTGGCTCTTTAGCAAAAGTAGCTAGAGCCAGCTATTATTTATTATTTATTTATTTATTTATTACAGTCGCATCTAGAGACTCCAGTGAGATCAGGACTCCATAGGCTGGCTACATATATATTGAGAGACAGAATGCCATTATAAGATTATAATCTAGACTAATCCAAATAAGGGCCTGTCTACACGGAGACACTCAGGGGATGCCCGCTCTACAGCGGCACAGCTACACCGCTGTATAACATGGCTACACGAGTGCTCTTACAGCTGTGCCGTTGTAAGCTTGTAAGTGTAGACCTGGCCATAGTTAGGTCGACCTAGCCTCTGGTGTAGATGCAGCCAGATTGACAAAAGAATTCTTCCATTGACCTAGCCTACCGCCTTTTGGTGAAGTGGATTAACTGCATAGTTGGAAAGGCCCATTCCATGGATGTAGGAAGTATCTACACAATGGTAGTCAACTGCAGCACCATACCTGTGCCACTGTGGTGGCTGTCATGAAGACATGTTCTCAGTTCCCCACATAGACAAGTCCTAAGGCTGGGAGGGGAAACTGAGGCACTGAGAGGTGAATTGACTAGCCCAAGGTCATGCAGCAGGTCAGTTTCACAGTTGGGGAGAGCCCAGGTCTTCTGAGCCACAGGCCAGTGCACTTGTCTCTTCAATCCCCATTAAAGTTAAAGAGCATTGCACGTCGCATCTTATTTCATGATTCCTAGTGTCTGTCAAGACACTATATTAATAATTGAGTTGTAGACAGGACATGGGGTAAGATTTTAACCTGCAATCAATTTGTCTTTAAAAATAAATAAATAAATAAATAAATAAAGGCAGTGCTGATGAAAACTATGGAATAAAGGTTGTTTGAAATTGAAGTCTTGTATTGAGCTGTAGGTTATGGCTTGAGCGGGAAGCAACAGTGCTGGAGCTTTTCCATGTTTCCTCTGCCAATCGGCCTCCATAATGGTAGTATCAAGACAGTAGCTTATTCTCCAGGCCTATTCAGTCCATGCAGCCCCTGTGCTAAGATTGCCAGCAGTCAATGCTAACTGCAAGGGGAGGGAATGTGTGGTGTGGTGTGGTGGCATGGCATTTCTGTGGAAACCACTAACCAGCTGAAATGGGACTCAGGACACCAGGGCACCGGGCTCTGCCACTGGCCTGCTGAGTGACCTTGGGCAAGTCACTTTGTCTCTCTGGGCCTCAGTTTCCTTTTCTATGAAACTGGGATGATGCTACTGACCTCCTTTTTAAATCACTTTGAGTTCCAATGATGAAAAATGCTATATAAGAGATAGGTATTGTTGTTATAGTCATCAAACAGCCACTATATAAGTCCATGGTATACCCACACCTTGAATACTGCATGCAGTTCTGGTCACCCCATCTCAGAAAAGCTATATTAGAATTGGAAAAGGTACAGAGAAGGGCAACAAAAATTATTACATGTCCATATGAGGAGAGATTAAGAAGGCTGGGACTTTTCAGCTTGGAAAAGAGACAGCTAAGGGGAGGATATGATAGAGGTCAATAAAATCATGACTGGTATGGAGAAAGTGAATAAAGAAGTGTTATTTACTCCTTCACATAACACAAGAACCAGGGGTCATCCAATGAAATGAATAGGCAGCAGGTTTAAAACAAACAAAAGGAAGCATTTCTTCATACAACGCACAGTCAACCTGTAGAACTCATTGTGAGGGGATGTTGTGAAGTCCAAAACTTTAGTGGGGTTCAAAAAAGAATTAGATAAGTTCATGGAGGATGGGTCCATCGATGGCTATTAGGCAAGATGGTCAGGGATGCAACCCCATGCTTTGGGTGTCCCTAGCCTCTCGCTGCCAGAAGCTGAGAGTGGACAGTAGGGGATGGATCACTGCATGATTGCCTGTTCTGTTCATTCCTTGTGAAGCACCTGGCATGTTCTTATTAGATGACCATGACTTTCACTATGAACCAGAGCAGGAATTCAAGCCAATAAACATATTATTCACAACCATGTATATGATTATCATCTGTTTGCCTAGTATCCCCTTGTTTTCTAGCTCACACAGTGCATATAGGAATGAAGCATATCTAAATTGAAGTTAAATGTAGTTCGGAACTGCCCTTGCCACAAGTCTAGAGCGCCATAAAGGGTGGAAAGGTGGTATAAAGACGCCTTTGTATTCTGTCATCCTCGTGTCGATAGCACCAACCATTTACCCGGGCACATGGGCAGCCCCAGCCACGTCCCCTTTCTTCTGGGGGCTGGGAGAGGGATTTGAAGTAGGCACCATTATTCCACTCTTAGGCCACAGCAGCAAAGCAGACTTAGCAGGCCAAAGAATCTGGCCCATAAAATCTGAGACAGGTGTGTAAAAGTGAAAATAAAATGTCACTGCATCTCACATTGAGATGATGATCTGCAGAACCTTGTGCATGACAAAATAACAGGGATGCTTGTTTCCCATCCTGTAGAATACTAAAGAAGTGCAGCAGTAGGATTCTTGGCTGGAAGGATGCGTTGGTTGTTGCTAGCATATTAGGTCACTGAGTGACTGTTATCTGTTGTGGCCAGAATGGTTTCCTACACAAGGACAATTATGAAGATTTTTTTTTTTTTTTGTATACCCAGTAGCAGGAGGCTGTAATTAGTGCTTCAAGGCAAATGGTGACCTTTTGGAACTTTTCCTGAGGCTTGTGAAGCTTAAATTAGTTTCTGATGTTTGAAAGCTTGCACAGACTTAATCTCTGGGTCCCATTTATATTATAATTACTGCATGATTCATATTTGCATTCACTTGTCCCTAGTTCCAAAGGACCTGTATCCTTAACCGTTAAGGATGGCTTCGTGTCTCCAAGCTCCTTTGTGTATGGCTCTGTGTCAAAACTCCTTTGGGTGAAGGAAATAAGCAGTGTGCCCTCCTTCTCTTTCAGTGTAGCATTGCTTCAAAATATAAGGCTGATATGAAAGTCTCTTTCACACAAGCAGAAGCCCTCCTAGGAGCTTTTCCTCCAGGAAAAAAAATAGGATAATATTAGCTTGTTTGGTTTTTAAAAGAGAACATCTGTTCTGTCAATCGTTTACAACATAGTTATTAAAGTAGTCTGAAATTAACTAAAATTGTCACTTTTGTGGATGTTCAAATTACATTTCCGCTTCCTTTGATCAGGTTTTCATTTATCTGTTATAAAATATTTCATTGTAGTGTTATGCATCATTAATTTTGTGTAAATTACCCTTAATTGCTCTCTGACAGGGATAAAAAGTGAATAGGAAATGCTGCATAGGAGTGTTTAATAAAAAAAAGAAAGAATGAACACAAAGAGCTCCATATAGTTTCCAGTGTAATAAAACCAGAGCATTTATGGGATGAGAAATGAAAATCCCACCACTCCCAGATTCTGAAAATCACTCCATTCTGAAAATGGTGCACTTACTCGTTTTACATAGTGTGATCCTGTTTTGTCCTTTAGTTTTGCTTTGTAAATATGAGCCACCCCAAAGCGCCCAAACATTGTTTGTTTATAGCCAGGAATCCTCATTGCTTGGTTGCTCTGTACTATTTCTATATATTTAAACTCCACTCCAGGGACATAAATGACCATGACAACAGGATCCCCATGGTGCTTCAAAGAATGAATCTTCACAAATCAGGCAGTGGCATCCTGCCCTCTGAAAATTATTTTCAGCTATATGAGCGACCTGGGATGAACTCATTATTCTTGAGTGTACAGTACAGATGTTACTAAAGCTTGCTCTAAGGAAAACTGCTTCATTCACCTGGACCACCTATTAGGTTTATTGTTGGCTTTATTTCTGGTTGCGAGATACATGTTTAGCACCTTATTAATGCAGTCAAGGACATATTAAATCCTGGGAATCCATCTGAGGAAAAATAGATTGATATAAACCTGAAAATCAAGGTTCAAGTAAGAATGATATCCAGCATTGGATATCTAGCTAGGAAGCTATTATTTTGTTGTAGGAGAAATTTTCTTATGGAAGAGAATAACTTAAGATGGTTCTTTAAATCAGCTATACTAGTTAATTGCAAGAATTTGGCAAGCTAAATAGAGGGGAGTGCACATGCAACTGTACATTTAGGGGTATATCTCTCTCCTTTGCACCTGCATTTGTTTCATTAGTGCTAATAAGTTACATACGTGCTTTGAAAAGAGAATATGATGTTATCACGAGGAAACACCCTTTTCTCCTGCATTAACTTGATTGGACATTATATACACAGGAACACATCACAAATGTATGGGCACGTACCTGTGAGAAATGTTCCACTGCAAATGGTGTTTCTCTTAATATTAGCATATTGAACGCTATAACAAACTCCAGTATATTTGAGAAATACACCCAAATGGTAACCTGTGCTCCAAACTGACTCCTGAGCTTGGGGAAAGCTTGGCTTAAAACTCTTTGCACAAGCCTAACTTGATAAAGGACCCAAAGCAGAACATGTCTGATTCTGAACTTGGGGAAAGTTTGGATCACAGCCTGAACTTCACAGCTCAGGCCCAGCTCCCAATCCTGGGTTGGAACCACAATACTGGATCCAAATGTTGTTTTATTTTGGGGGATGTGGGGAGAAAGGTTTTTAGGATCCAGCTGTGAATGACACAGCTCACTCCCTCTCTCTAATATTTACACATCCAAGGCCTCAGTAATGGTGGAAGTGTAGCTCTGTGCCCTCTGCTCCATGCCAGATGGGTCTGAGCTGCATGCGCCCCTGGTTTAGGGGCCCTTTTCCATCTGACCTGATCACTGGGAGTGTGTGAAAGTGCCAATGACTTTTCCTAAGGATCGCAGATTATTCACATTCCTCCTTACAGCCACCCACCAATATTAAAACCGTGGCCACAGGTCACTTGATAGGCGAGAGATCTCTGATCAGTGTGTGGCTGGAGAGGAGAAAGAGCCATCCAAGTTGCTCCTGAGGGCACTAATACCATCACAAGCACCTGCCCAGCCATTTTCCTGCAGCAAAACTGTCTCCTCACAAAATCTCACAGGTTAACTGTGAAACTGGCTTATTTTCCAAAAAACCTTGATTTTTTTCAAACTGCCCTGATCCCACAAATGCTTATTCACGTCAGTAATCTCTCAATGAGCTACTGACAACAGGGATATTCATAGATGTAACGTTACTCAGGTTCCTGAGTGCTTACAGGATTCAGGGCCAATACTTGTTTAATTTTTCCTCACTCCGTTGCCCTCCAGACTCTTCTTCAGGACAAGTAGGTGTGTCTGTAGTTCAGGCACGTAAGCACGATATCTCCATATAGTAGTACAGAAGCCTGCAGCACCGTCAATGTTGTATGAACACCTCACTGTATGTTACATGAAAACAAGACAGGAGTGATGATTATTTTTCCAGACTAGACACATATAAGGAAGTAAAGATTAAAAAATGAAATGTCTTGGGAGAGGGTGAATAGCAGCATAAATCTCTGCTTGGTGTTTGTGATAACAAGGTTGCACAACAAAACATCAGGAAAATTTGTCTGTGGCACTGACTAAGCAATACTGTTGATGGGACAAAGATTTTAATTATAAGCATTGGCTCAGAAGACTCCCCATGCCTTTATTTATTAGTATGATAATATCACCCGATGTATGAACTTTATGCATTATGTATAAATAATTCATGAATTAGCAAATAAAGAGATCTGGAATCTATACGCAGAGATGGCGGATGCCAATTATCTCACTTCTGCAGAGCCAGACCCTCTCGGTTCACATTGTTTGCAGCTGCTCTTTTAAATCATTCATCAGCGCTTAAGAGATATGCTGGTAGTGCTGGCAGAGACAATTTGAATTTTCATTGTTTACACACTGTGAATTTAGCTTCTGGTCTGAAATTATCTGCCACACTGAAGCCTCTGAGAGACTACAGATGAAAAGAATAGGACAAGCAGCATCTCTTACTTTTTTATATATATATATATATATATATATATATATATATATATATATATATATATATATATATATATATATATATATATTCTTGATTATTTTTCTTTTGCAATTTTATATCTTTTTAGTGGTTGCTCTTTAATTTTAATTTTTAATTGTCAAATTTTTGCCATGCTGCTCAGAGCATGGAAGAATCACAACCATTTTCAAAACTCTCTCACAAGTTTTCTGTATGAACGCATGACAAACATTCTGCTCATGGAGTTGTAGAGTGATAGAATGTGAGTTTTCAGTTTTTAATTTAGCAATCTATTCTTTGCCACCTATACACCTAGGATTGTTTCTTGCTGTCAGTTTTTAAGCTGAATTTCTGATTGAAAATAACGATAAAAGCTGCTTAAAAAATGACCACTAATTTTTTTCTTGTCAAATTACTCATTCTGTTCATACTTATTTTCAGAGTATTGCCAGTACTGTATTCATGCTAAATTTATAACATAAGAACGTCTACAATGTGTCAGACCAATGGTCCTTCTAGCCCAGTGTCCTGTTTGACAGTGGCCCAGATGCTACAGAGGGAATGAACAGAACTGGCCAAATTCGAGTGATCCATCCCCTGTCGTCCAGTCCCAGCTTCTGGCATTCAGAGGTTTAGGAATATCTGGAGCATGGAGTTGCATCCTTGACCATCCTAGCTAATGGCCATTGATGGACCTATCCTCCATGAACATATCCAAGTCTTTTTTGAACCCTGTTATACTTTTCGCCTTCACAACATCCCCTGACAACGAGTTCCACGGGTTGATTCTGGATTCTGTAAAGAAGTACTTCCTTTTGTTTGGTTTAAAACTGCTCTCTGATTCATTTGCCCTTGTCATTATGGTGACGTGGCTTAATGTTACTTCCAGCATGGATAATGACTGTGATTGTGTTCGCATGAAAGGCTATGTGAGAAAGCCAAATTATTAGTTTTATTAATTGAAATCCTGTTCCTGTAGCTATGGATTGATACAGGATCGTTAACTACAGTACCATCTTGGAACACCCGGCATATTACATTTCATGTGTATGTTCCCCAGTGAAAATCTTCGGGGCTGATTCCCCTCTCACCTATGCCAAATGTAAATCAGGAATGGAGATGTCAGTGACTCTGGATTCAGTGGGGTTACATTGATGTAAAACTGGAGCCAGCGAGAGGAGAAACAGGCTGTTTATATGACAAACCCATGTTATATTGGTTTCCTTTTGATACTGATGGGAAAGCACACTCTGCAGATTGATAATTGCTGTATCATTCCATGACTATGCTTCTTTCCCACCCCCTTTCAGTCACCGGGCACCTCCAATCCCTGTACTTCCCTACTGCCTGCGATGGTGTTTGGCTTTTCATGGGCCATGCAAAGAGTGGGAGGCTCCATTCTGGCCCACAATAAGAAGTTTGATATAGTCATGGACTATTTTGGCCTAATTCTGATCATCTTTACACCGCTTTTACCCTGATGGAATTCCATTGATTTACATGCATTTGCTACTCTTGATTTTGGACTCGATCCTGTGAAGTGCTGAGTGTCTTCAACTCACTCTGAAGACAATGGGTGGGTACTAAAGGGCTCAGTACCTCTCAGGATCAGACTGTCACAAGTGCTAGGCTCCCATGCAGTGAAGCACTAAAGTACCTGCTTAACTTTAAGCACATGCCTAAGGCCATCTCTATTTGGCAAAATAGTTAAACAAGTGCTTACTTTAAGCATATGCTTAAATCTTATTGGGATTTAGGCATATACTTAAGTGCTTTCCTGATTCAGGGCCTATCTGAAAGCAGAACCAGGCCCTGGTATATAGCAGGGAGAAGGGAGGAACACGCCCAGACATCAATACTTATTTTAAAAAATTAATAAATAAGTGGAATATGTCAGGACTCAGGAGTCCCAATCAAACTTCCATTTGAAAGGGCTCCAGAGAGAGAGAGAGAGAGAGAGAGAGTACCGTGCAAACTGTGCCCTCGCTCTGTTTCTGTCATCTCTGAATATTTCATCGAACAAATTAGATTTTGCTATTAGATCTGTAAATGACAGTGGATGGCATTTGCCAGATGGTGTGTGTATTGTAACTGTCACATCATTATAGGTTTAAAATTAAAGTATGGGAAGTTGGCAAATGAACATACACTATATAATTTCCAGAATTCAACTCCGCAATGGTAGACATTAGCCACTCAGCACACTGTGTGTGGTAAAAAACAGTTACGTTTAACAAATGTCCACATTTTTAACTAGGCTAATCTCTAAACTGGTTTGTTCAACTTAGTTTAAAAGTCAACATTGAACAACATTATTTACTTTGTGCCTAAAATTATAGATTTTTTTTCTTGAAGACTTACACCTTGGCCATAACTAATATATGTAATTATCAGGAATACTTAACTAAATTGTCAGGAATAAGCTCTCAAATTAACTGGATGACTCTATTCAATATACTATGTCTACAATTTTTCCACTTGTAAAGAAAAACAATTAATAACTCTAATTCTTTAGGGTTGTGGATATATTTGTTTCAAGTACCTTTATTTGATATTACCATAAAATGAGAGCCTGGGTGAGAGCTTTGCTTAGCTTTATAAAATTTGTTTGAGAGGAGGGCAACAGAGAGTGAGAGAACACCCAAATAAAATAATACATAATATATGTATTGTTGTTAAACTACATAACTGGATTGTTTCTATTTATCTATTGACTTCTCGCAGTATTGCCAATGCTAGCACAAAGAGGTACAGAAAGAGAAATCAGAATATACATCATGTTTCTCACTTGCATTCTCTTCTTTGTATAAGGGATAGCTTTATTAGTAAGAGACTGATACAGCTTCCACTGAAGCGAATTGAAAGACTCCCATTGTCCTCAATGGAAATTTGATCAGGCCCTACTTGAATAGTACTTTAACTTAGTTTCACTCTAAAGCCTTGGTTCAGTGAGTGAGGGAGAAGTTTTATAAATCAATATGTTTAGTATGTCATTGTATATCAGCAGCTGAAAAGCTGCACAACCCTCTTCAGTAATATTTAGCACTGTGTTTGAAATCGACTTTCTATTCCGCTTACTACCTACAAAACAAAATGACTGGCCTCTCTCCATGCTCTGTGATGATTCAGTTTCATTCTGAAACCATTTAGCAAACCAAGAATGAAGGAATCACTTTGTTAATGAAGAAAATTTGCTGTTACCAGGGTCTGAAAATCAGACCAGCCATATCAGTCAAACTGTACAATGAATAAACCTTCTCTGCTTTCATTCATATCAGTGCTGCACAAATGGCAAACCTGTCTGAAATGAAGAATGATATAAATTTGGCAACAGTATGTTTTCTCTCTATCAGATCCTGATCTCATTTACACTGGTGTAAATCTGGAGTAACAGCATTGCCTTTAACACAGTTGGTGTTTGATTTACACCAGTGTAATTGACATCAGAATCTGATCCACTTAATTTGATTGATTCCTTGTGTTCTCTATGAAGAAAAAACACAACGCTTTCGTGCTACTTTGTCCCTTTCTGCAATACATACAGTGCTGTAGTCCTCAAGAACATTAAATCTAGTATTTTCTGTGTCAAATGGTACATCATAGCCCATGTATTTTTATATTGCATGTAAAGAATTAGTGCTAATCAGAAAATGGTAAGTATTTTGCATGAACATTTCAGAACGAAAAGTAAAAAATAGTTTTGTTTGGTTTTTCAAAATTTTTCATAGGCTAGGTCTACACTTTTGCTGGCAGAGTAATGTTGGTTAGGGTGCAGGGTTTTTTTTAAAGGACATAGATGTAGCCCTTGTATAGATGCAGTAGTGCTGGCATAAAAGTGCTTTTTTCCTGTATAGCTTATATCAATTACCAAACCAGTATAAGCTATACTGGCAAAAGCTCTTTTCTGCTAGGATATGCTGCACCTACACAAGGAGGGTTTACCGGCATGGCTGTACCAATATAGTTATACTGGTAAATCTTTTCTAGTGTAGACCTGACCACAGAAATTTTCCAATTTTTCAGTGAAAAACTAAAAATGTTTGGTTTTCTGTCCCTGATCATTTTTTGTTTAGAAAAAAGTGACTAATGATTGTGGGTGCTTAAAGTTTTTGGGCGCTGAATTGAGACACCTCCGAAAATCAGGCCCCTCTGAGGGGCGTTAAGTTGGCCACCCAAAATAATTTAGTCGCTTTTGGAAATCTTGGCCTGTCGGCTGGAACCCGCCATCCTCTCCTGGTAGCACCCACAGTAGGGAACTAAGAAGCTGGGCAACTCTGCAAGGTCTCCCTCATGGAGTTTCCCCCACATTATGTCCTTAGCAGGGTTTGCCCCTGTATGGAACATGCTACAATTCTACCCCAAGCAGGGCCGGCTCCAGGCACCAGCTCAGCAAGCAGATGCTTGGGGAGGCCAATGGAGAGGGGCGGCACGTCCGGCTCTTCGGCGGCAGGTCCCTCACTCCCTCTCGGAGGCGAAGGACCTGCCGCCGAAGAATGAAGCCGCGGCGGTAGAGCTGCCTCCGAAGTGCCGCAGATCGCAATCGTGGCTTTTTTTTTTTTTTCTTTCTGCTTGGGGCTGCAAAAATCCTGGAGCCGGCCCTGACCCCAAGCACAAAGGGATCCTGAGTGATCTGCAGGAGACAAGACCCCTGTGTCTCCATAGCAGCTCTAGGTCCCGGGCAACCTACCCCAGGATATTTCCTGGCAGCTGAATTCCAGTAGAGCCATTCTACCAAGGGCCTCCTCTGGCCACAGCTTGCCTGGAACACTCCAATGCAGGGAAAACAAAGGAACAATGGTGCTGCTGAATGGATTTGTTGTTGTTTTTTTAAATCTTGAACATGTACTTCAGGGCTTGATCCTGCAAAGTGCCGAGCACCTTGCAAATTGAAGGTCAGTTAATTTCAGTGGGACTGCTCGTGTGCTTAAAACTAATCCCATGCCTCAGTGCATTGCTGGGTGGGTGCCAGAGGTTTCAGCACTTTTCAGGATCGAGCCCTTAGCTGTAGGATTGTTAAAGCATATCTCCAGTTTACTTTCCACATGCTTACAGGTCATGCAACTCAGAGCGTGCTGTGCCCTGCAGATCACTTAACATTTGAAATCGTCAGCACAAGAGGAAATGCAGAAATGAGCCCCTTCCAGTGCCACCTTAAAGACAGTGGTGGGATAAGGTTTCTGACAAGTCTTCTGCTGGGTTTCCCTACGCAGCCAGATTTAAACATTGCAACCTCAGCAGGGTGCACAGCCACATAGCATGCGTGATTTGAATTGGAAATATACACTGTATGTGCTTCTAGCAAAACCCTGCCACTAAGATTTGAGCCTGCACCAGCTGCAGGGAAGGGAGCAGTACTGACCACGAACCTGGCACTGGAGCCAGTGCCACAGAAAGGTTCAGGATGGAAAGTGCTGCCAGGAGCACCTTACTGTCTTTCCATAAAGCTAGCATGTATTGTACTGGCAACCATAGCGTGCACACAGCGTGGCTGGGAGTATGGCCGGCTCCCCTTGCTGCTGTGATCCATCCCTTGGTATTGTTCCCTCTTCCTATTGCCTGGATGCAATAATGGGGGGAAAAGACAAGGAACATAAGCTAGCCAGTATCTCTGGGGTTAGGAAGAAACAGTTTATCCATTATGGGGTTTCTTCCTCATCAACACTGCTAGTGACAAGATATTGGGTTTGTTGGACTCCTGGTATGGCGGTTCCCACCTTTCTGCCCCTATCCCTACCACTCCTCAACACACCTTCCCACACGACTCCTCCAGCAACGAAGGGCAGGATTTAGACTTTACTGCCAGTTGTCCTGCAGAGTGATGGCCAACTTCTCTGAGAAAATCACTCCCTGCAGCTGGCAGGTGTTGGTACAGCACCTACCACAGTTTGGACAGCACCTAAGGACACTGGTTGTGGCCTTTTGGTGCTACCTCAATATAAATATTAAATAATACTCATCCTCTTTACATACTGGCTGATATCACATTGCACAGTAGCTGTGCACCGCAGTTGTAGGGTGAACCTGTGACCTTTTGTATTATTGGAACCTACCTGGTGTTTGATTTAAAAAAACATACAGCATCTATGTAACAGCAACTATTAGCCAAGGCACATAAAATGTAAATGTTTTGTGCAATGATGTTTGTGTGGCATTAGAATAAATTAAAAAGCAAATGATTTAATTGTGTTTGTGCTAATTAAAATATTTACAAATTAGAGAGAGATGCATTTATTTTCCCATTGGGAAAGGGCCTTGACACCTCGCCTGTCTTGGAGTCGACAGTGCTGTCATTTATTCATAGACTGCTATGTATACCTGGGTGATTTGCTTTTTAGATTACTCTTCCGTGACACGTAATTCTCAGGAGCCTCCAACTTCAAGGGATTCAAAAACAGGTTTATATGTACACATATATATGTGTGTGTGTGTTTTAACCAAATGCCTTTCTTTCCCCTTCTTTTCAAGGTCCAAGAGTTCCAATTGTGACTGTTCACAACACGACAGATAAACAAAGTAAGTACTGGGTTGTATTTGGTGCGTCCTCAAAGAGAAGCAGTCAGGCAATGTAATAAAATACAGCCATTCTCCATTACTTTCAACAGGGAGTACCCAGACTTTGCCTATATGTGGGCCACACAGACCTCTTAGCTGGAGCTGAAGGGTTGAAACTAATGTATATTATACCGAGAAGATTGCAAGGCAGGTGGTGTGCCTTGAGTAAAGCGCATTGTGCTAGATGCGCAACGTGCATGTTTTAATGTTACCTTGTCCTCCCCTCCCCTGCTGTGTGTTTCATCTACCTGTTGCAGGTTTTTGGAGCCTAGACTGAAAAGGGCTGACTTTCAGTAAGGGTTTGTACAGCCCCTAGGACAGAGGAGCCTTGGTTGCTGAGAGGAGCCCTAGGCACTACTGTAATACAAATAATAAGCAATAATAACAGACGGCTGTGGAAGTGTAGCCAGCAGAGACCACAAGTTGCATCAGACAGTGCTTATCTTTACTGTGGAATGTGGCCCAAAGCTTGAGCAGCTGTAGCTCCCAGCCAGATGGAGCATCGCCTCCTGGAACTGTAGTCTCCACACCACCATAGTAAAACTAAGCGCAACCACACCTGAGCTTCACGGGCAGTTCTTACTCCAGACTTAAAATTATGGGCTGAACACATGAGCAAACTAACCAGTGCACCGTGTCCAGTGGCTGTTCGATTTGTTATTCTGCTGGCTGTCAACTTTCAAGTAGTCATGAATAGTTGTAAGAATTACTAAGAGGAATGATTTTCAAAGGCACAAAGGGCAGTTTGGAGCCCAACTCCTGCTGGAAGCCAATGGGAGCTAGGACCCTAACTTCCATTTGTGCCTTTGAGAATTTCCTCCTGTGTTATTTATTCAAGTGGCATGTAGGTGGTTAACATTGTAGCTAAGTACTTACTTGGCCTCCATTACTGTAGTGTCTGAGCACCTCGCAACCATTAATGTATTTATCCTCACAACATCCCTGTGCGGTAGGGCACTGCCATTATCCCCATTTTACAGATGGGGACTGAGGCACAGAGAGGCTAAGTGACTTGCCCAGGTCACACAGGAAGTCTGCAGTGGAGCAAGGAACTGTACCCAGGTCTCCTGCCTGCTAGGCTGTCACTCAAACCATTGCAGTTTAATTTCTGAAAGTTACCTTCAGAGAAATATTTCTAGAAATTTTATGTATATGTTCGCTGATGAAAAGCGAATTGGAAATACCAGTCATCATTAATATTGTAGAGTTGCACAATCCAAATATATCTCTTCATTAATCTGATACTATGACATCATGGAAAAGACACGTTTAACAACCAATTGATGGAGTGATAAAAGCCGTTACAATAGGTACCTACCAAGTGTGCGTGGGGTGGGGGGTGGTTATCTATTGATTTGAGCACCGGACTTGGACTACGGTGTTCTGGATTCTATTCCCAACTCTGCCATTAACTTATTATTTATTTGGGGTAGTGCCTCGGAGCTCCAGTCATGAAGCAGGACTCCATGGTACAAACACACAACAAAAAGTCCCTGCCCCCAGGAGCTTACAGTCTGGGTGTAAGACAAGAGAAAACAGATAGATACAGATGGGCGGGGGAGTACAAGGAGCAATGAGACAATATTGTCTAAGGTTATTTCTACATTTACAGTTGTGTGCAGAGTACATACACTGCACACTCTCCCCTCCATAAATAGCCATGTAGATGGTGAGGCACTGGTTAGACAAGTCATGACACACCTGAACTGTAGCATATACACCCTACGCAGCTCTTTACTAGCCCAAGCAGTTCCCCATCCACACTTGCTATTTTTTAGCAGTGTAGTGTCTTGCTGCTGGAGCCTTTCCACATGCCCGAGCCCTTCCCTGCTGTGTGTAGCTGCAGCCTGCTTTTCACTGCGGTGTGTAGCTACATACTGGAATGTAGATGCAGCCTGCTTTTCACTGTGGTGTGTAGCTCAGTACTGGAATGTAGATGCAGCCTGCTTTTCACTGCGGTGTGTAGCTACATGCACCCTACACCCTGCCACTAGTGTAGACAAGACCTAAATAGACAAGACAGATACAGAGTGGGGGTAGAAACCACAACGAGAGTGAACCATGTGATGGCAGCAAATGTCATGTTAATTCCATGAATTTTCTCGGGGTGCTTACTTAGGAGGGGATCTACTAAATGGGAAGGAGGTGAGGGTGACAGGGAAGAGGAGGACAGGATAGGAGGCGCAGGTGTGGAGTAAGGTAAGCTTTGTGACCTTAGGCTTTCTGTTTTAGTCTCTCTATGCCTCAGTTTCCCTATCTGTGAAGGGGAGATAGTAATACTTGCCTGCCTCAGAGGCGTGTGGTAGTGAGAGTGGGCTAGATTCTACCATCATTTACGCCAATATGAATCTGGAGTAACGTTATTTACAGGGTGCAACACCAGAGCAGCTCCCAGCACCCGAGTGTACCAGTGAACCTGGCCCCCAAATACAGCTGCTGCATGAGGCTGAGTACCCTCATTTCCCATTGAAGGCTGTGGGAGCTGAATCTGTCCGTGGGAAGAGAGTGGGTCAGGCCCAAGGAGTGCAGGGGCAGAGTGGGTGCAGAAATCCAACAGCCAGACATCACAAAAGAAATTAAATGATTTGGAAAGATGTTCAGTGGGACAGAAGTGGGCAGTTGTTCCAAGCATAGAAGAAACCGTGAAGCCAAGGGTTTTGTTATCAAATAACAAGCCTAGATGTGAACAATCTTCAGGTATGTCTACACTTTGAGCTGGGGGTGTGATGCCCAGCTCGAGGAGACAAACCTGCGCTCGCTCTGCTCAAGCTAGTGTAGCCAGGGTGACGCAAGCAGTAGGAGGGGCTAGCGTACTTGAGGTAGCTAACCCCTCTCACCATTCCCTCTGCTGTGGCTACACTCTGTTTTTAGTGCACTGGCTTGATCAGAGCTAGTGTGGGTATGTCTCCTTGAGCTGGAAATTACTCCTTCAGCTCAAAGTGTAGACACATCCTAACATTGTCTTTATGGACCTGATCCTGTACTCTTTGCTCAGGTAAATCTCCCATTGAAAACAGGATCAGGCCTGATACAGTATCAGAGAATCATAGAATATCAGGGTTGGAAGGGACCTCAGGAGGTCATCTAGTCCAACCCCTGGCTCAAAGCAGGACCAATCCCCAGACAGATTTTTACCCCAGTTTCCTAAATGGCCCCCTCACAACCCTGGGTTTAGCAGGCCAATGCTCAAACCACTGAGCTATTCCCAGGGCTCATGATGTGTAAAGAAAAACACAAGGCTCCCATCTGCTGTTTAAACGTTGTGTGTGTGATTTCATTCTTCCTGCTCTCTCAATGCGCTTTGCTGACGATGTGCCGTTCAAATACTTCTCCCCACACCCCACCAGAAGAGTCTTGTACATAAGCAGAGCCGGCAGGGCACAGCCACAGATGTGTATCTGAATGATTTAAAATCTCTTCTTGTAAGAATGCAGTTGTGACTGGGTAAAGTTATGGCTAGAGAAGGCATGTAGTTTAGATTCAGATGGGTGTTTGGGGGAAAAACACAAATAAAATCAAGGTTTGCCTGTCGTATGGTTTAACGGAAATATAAGAGGGTGAATCAGAGTGGAAAATGTCCAATTTGATGTATATTGTAACTTTTGTTGTTAAGCCATAAGCACTGAGTAGAATAGTGTGCTTCATTTGGGAGATTGCCAAGGAAGATATATTGTACACTGTAACAGGGTCCGATGCCTTCTGAGAGCCACCACGTGGCCTGCCTCAGTTTCCCCTCTTGCTTCCTCAAATAACTCAGACTTCTCTCTGTTCAATAATACCCCTCCTTTGGGCCTGGTTTTATTGGCAAAAAGCTAAAAACAACACAAAAAGCCTTCTCTCCCCCCCCCCCACCTTAAACTGGGCACAGCTCCTCCTTTCTGGGGTACTGTCTCAAAACTCCCCTGCTGTCTCATGGCCCTCCTTGCAAAGAACCTGAGCCCAGGTCTTCCTGCCTGGAAACTTGCCTGGTGTGTCAGGGACTTCCCTGCTTTAGCAGGCCACTCCCAGCCCTTCCTAGCTGGAGCAGCTCCCCTTGTCTCAGGATCTTCCCTGCAGGAGCCTTTCTCACTTTCTGCTACGGTTTCCTCTTCCTGTTTCCTGCTCTCCTCTGGCTCTATGTAAAGCCCTCTGTCAGACCCGACTGAGAGTCTGTTAGAGAGGCACGGGGGGGCTGGACCAGTTCTCTCTCAAAGGGCCCAATCCACCTGTGACATACATTTAACCATAATTTATTCCCCTTCCCCATCTCCAATTAACTGTTTAAAATTCAAAGTTTTCTTTATGATGAAATTCAGACAGAAATAGACAGGCACAGAAATCAGCAGCATCCGTAGGAGTAGTTACGTGCATGAGACACAACATGCCTCCCATCTCTGAAAGCCTTGGCACAAACAGAGCACGGGGCTGGGATTCAGAACACCTGGGTTCTATTCCCAGCTCTGCCACTGGCTGCTGGCGGACCTGGGGCAAGTCCCTTCACCTCCCTATGCCTCAGTTTCCTCATATGGAAGGTTGGGCTAGCGATACTGACCTCCTTTGTAAAATGTATTGAAATTCTGGATGAAAAGCGCTCGGTAAGAGCTAGGTGGTGCACTTCTCACTGACGCATTCCTGGAGGAATAGTACAGACACAAGAAGCAAGAGCTAACCAGGAGCAGATCACCCCTTCCTGCAAGAAGCACCTGAGGTGGGGAAAAGAGGTTTCCCCAGATCATTGTGCCTTATAGGGAGGGTTTGTCCCACATGGAATGGACAGAAGGGTTCTGCCTTACCCCGCAGATCCCCCAAGATCTGGGCTGATCTCCACTGGAAGCATAGCGCCACCCACCCCCTCTAGCTCGGTTGGATACCCTGGAACCTTCAAAGAACCCTTTCTGGAAACCACCCCTAAGGGTGTTTCCCAGCATGGCTACCATGAAACCACCTTTAAAGGAGGATTGTCAGTATGGATCGAGCTGTGTAGAAAAGTTATTCCGGCCTGGGCCTGCATTTGTTTGCTGTTTCAGCAGTGGGCGTGGGAGAATGGTGTAACTATCCCCAGGCCTGTGGAACTCCCTCTCTGGGATTCAGGGCAGAGCAGATGGAAACAGTGCCATGGAGGCAGGACAGATCCAAGTACAGAAGGAATTCCCAATGTGTGGAGCTGGGCCCTGGGGAAAATGCAGCTTTTGCAACGCATAAATACCAACTGGTACTTATTGATAGATACTAGATGCTAAAACAGTCAAAGAGGCTCAGAAAATACCTCTTTACATTTCAGATTAATAATATTGAGAACATATTGCAGACATGCTGTTTCTTTAACCTTAACACACTGTATAAGTATCTACCAGCATCTCAGCCTCTCTGTGCTCTCTACAGCTATAATGATACATCCACCCATTTTGTCCCTGATGGAGGCTTTGGCCTGACTCCCCCTTTGCACCAGTTTAAGTCAGGAGTTGTCCCACTACAGTCAGTGGAGTTACACTGGTGTAAATCTGAAGCAACTGGGAGGAGCAGCACGGCCATAGAAAAAGCCAAACTTCAGCCAAGGCAATCTCTGGGTTTCTGCAGGCTACCCAGTCCTAGGAGGCTACAGCATTAGGCTGTCAGAAACATTTCCACAAGTCAGGAATTGCTTCATAACTCTGGGAACTGCAATTACAAGGAGGCTATGTGAGCTCGTCTTAATGAGTAATAGTATTCCTGATCTCACCCTCATGCCTCACGTATAGTTTTTATGCAACTCGTACAGTATTGTTTGGTCACTGTTAAGCCTAGGCCAGTTTTTCATTTTGTTTCTTACAGAAGAGGTAAGGGGTGGACCGATTTTAGGAGAGGGGGATCTTCTGGAATAAGCTTCTTTATTTTACATTTTAAGTAACAGAGAAAATGGCCTGCTTTGTATCTGCTTATTTTATGTTTCTATCAATGTCAATGAGGCTAAGAGCATGACTAAAGCAGTCAAGATTTGGCCCTGATTTTGGACTTTTGCATAGAGTGATTTAATTTTTTGGACATTCATGAGTCTTTTTTTGGCTGTTTTTTTCTCTCCGTTTTCTTTTTATGTAGATATTTTGATTTCCCCATGGCTATAGATGTGACTGATTGCATATAACAGCATATACCTTATAGTGCTCTCATGATATTGAAAACAGGATCATAAATGACTGTTATGTGTATAGCGTGAGAGCTATCATGGAATGTAAAAAGCAAATAAAATACTTGACAGAAGTGGCATAAAACATACTGAGAATGTTGCTGTATATTGAAAGTTATAGATTTATAGTATTTATTGCATAGGTAATTAGAGGCATGCACAAAACTCATCCTGTTTGCTAGAATGCATGATTTCTACATTTGATTAGCATTTCCCCGGGTTCCTCATTTTCTAGCATTTTGTTGCTTCTAAATAAAGGAGACGATTATGACAGTTGAATTTACTCATTAATTTGAGGCCATTACTCTATAAAGGGAGTTTGTCTCAGTATTCTGCAATAATCTGATAACAATGAGTCATGCCAAATATTATAGAGTGCTTACATTTAATTAAGCACTGACCATTTGTACTTCACAGACGAGGGTTCCCTGTAGTCCTAAAGCAGAAAAGAAAGTCCTTTAGGAGATGTGCCAATCTTTTCTTATTTCCTTCACTCTGTTCCTGCCTTTCTCTGGATGCAATTATATGAACAAATAAAATGGGTTTACTGAACTCCCCTGTGTGTCAGACCTCGTTCTGCTGATAAAGCTAGTTGTGTGGGCCATAATTAAACGAGAATCCTAATATTTAACTAAACTTAATAGTCTGTTGCTTTGGAGCTTTTGTGGGAGTTATGAATTCAATAGAGATGATCCAGGCTTTTCAGAAACACGTTGAATAGCCATTGAACCATTATAGCCACTTGCTGAAAGAGCTGTGAAATGTATTAACTGGTAACGGCATGTTTTTGTGCTGTGCCTGCTTTTCTATTCACTGGAGATGGGCATGACTAAATGTGATTCAGAACATGATTATGAACTACCTACGGTATTATATTTTCAGGAGGGCCTGAGGGAGTAGTATCCATAAACATAAGTGTCATTAAAGTGCAGTTATAGTCAATAAAATGTGTAATTGGTGTTGGGAGGTTCCACATTATATTTTACGCAGTGTCTTCCAGATCAAATAGACCATATTTATTATAATTTCATAGGGAAAAAAATTTCTGGGTCAGACACTCAGCTTAAAGAAGATGAAGTGTTCGTGGGATCCAGATTTCAAGAGGGATGGGGTCAGAAGGATGGGCCTCTGCTGGAGAAGGTCCTTGTATGTTGAAGCTGAGCCCTCAGTACACACAGATGAGGTTCATGAATCAAGCCTGCCTCAGCCAGACTCTGGCTATGAGAATCAAAAGACACTGACCCTTGTCAGAACCCACTGTATCAAGGAAAGGATGGAAGGTATCAACTGGCTCCCTGCACCCATGACACAGAAAAGTTACCTTGTGCCAAGATATTAGGATCCAGGCATGTGGTGCAGAATCTGGGAACCTGGGAGTTACAGCTGGACTTGAAGAGATTGATAGAAGGAGGCTGGGGGCAGGTGAGTATTTGGTTGAAGGCCTGCTGGTGCAGGGACCACTCCTCTGACAGAGTCGTTTCTGGCACAGCCAGTCCATTGGAAGATTCAGAGAGCTGGGTACATACAGGGCTTTGAAGGACCCCAGAGGAAGAGGACATTGGATTCTCCCTGGAATGGAACATTCTAGTCCTGCCTTGATTCAGGTTGGCCATCGTGGTTGTGTTGTCCAACGTGATCAGGATTTGGCTGAGGAAGGAACTGGAGACACAATCTCCAACAGCCTTGAGCTCAAGGGAGTTGCTGTGGCACTTCGTTTCCAATGGCCTGACTCTGATGAGTTGTTAGATGCTAGAGGTCTTGAAGTAGGCCTGCCCAGCCTTCACTTGCTGAAGGGAATGAAGGGAATGAATTAGGCCTTTTCTGTCGAGAGGGAAGAGAACAAGTCTTGCCAGAAAGGCTAAGAATGGAACCTGGCCTGCAGCAAAGCCATGCATGATCAGATACAGTTGCTCCATGTTGGGATGTGTCTCCTGGCCGCCTCTCCATGTAGCACATATTGCTGCTGAGAACCCTCAGAGCTCTTCAGCCAAGCAGCAGCTCCAGGTTCATTGTTAAGCTGTTTTGGAGAGAAGTCACTCAGCTGCTGGCCTCCTGCTTGGAAGGGAGGGGCCAGCTGGAGATGAACCACCCCATGAGGGCTAGAGAGTTTGGCTCCAGAGCAGGAGAGAGGTTGCTGCTCAGCAGGAAGCAGCTCAGCGTTCAGGTACAGCCTGGGCAGAAGGGAAGGGAGTGCAACCTGGAGACCAGCTGATCAGGAGAAGGGAACAGCTCAGCAGGGGGCAGTGGAACAGCCGAGAGGAAGATGTCACCTCAGGGCCGGCTCTAAATTTTTTGCTGCCCCAAGCAGCAAAGAAAAGTGCCGCCCCCCGCATGTGCTTGGTTGCCTGGTGCCTGGAGCCGGCCCTGTGTCACCTTAGGCAACTGCATGATATCCCTAAAACATAGGGCCACTCCATGAATCCAGTCAAAGTCGGAGCTACATGGGCTCAGCCCTCAAGTTCAGTTGGGAATCCAGAAACTGGGACACTCAAGTTTGGTGGAACACTTGAAAATGTAGGGCTTAGGCCTTAACCACTAGATCCCTCCATAACACAAGCGCTGTCTGTCTGTGTTGTCTCTGTGCATGGCTGTCTGTCTGTGTGATACAGAGCACAGTGCTGGTCCAAGGGAGATGTTTAGAATGTGAACCAACTCTATTGTAGTTTGCAGAGCTGTGTGGTAGATGATGAATGATGTTCTGTTTAGAGCTTTCATTGACTCTTAATTGTTTCATATTGATTCCACATGCCTGGAGAACTCTCGACCAGAATATCTTCCCCCAGAGTGAAAATCTCAACGAATATACATCTGCGCCAAAAAAATCCTCTTCTCCCATTCCATTTGAACTGCAGAGTGAGCTCTTAAAATGCATCGATTCCACTTTAATCTTCTGTTGCTTTGTCTGAGGCGAAAACACTGTTACAGCATGTAGACTTAGAAGGCTAGATCCTCAGCTGGTGTAAATCCACTTAGTTCTATTGATTTCAGTGGATGCCAGTTGATACCACCTCTTGATCTGGGGCAAAGGTGTTTTTTTTCCCCTCTGGGATAATAGAGCCCATAATAATTCTTTGGATCTGGAGCATATTTCAGAAATATTGCAAGGTAACTACTACATTTTAGCCGTGCATCTCTCATCATAGACTTTAGAGGGGACAGTGTGTCTAGAAGGAAACTATTTGTTTTAAAAATATTAGGGGCCTGGGTAAAATGTTAAGTTGTCCATGAATAACTCCAAAGGGTTTGTATGGGTTTTTGTCCTTATTCTTGCAGAAATCTTTGAGCTGGAGGTAAATGAAAATGTGCAGCTGACTGTAAATGATAGGCAAATGCCTAAAGTGGAATACCTGGAAATCAAGATAGATGATTACAGTAAGTCTCTCTTTTTGCCTTATGCTATTATTGTTGTGAGATCATCATCTTGACTGGATAGGCAGGAGGAAAAATTATTGTGGCTCTCAGTGACATCGTCCAGATTGGGAAGCACTTCGCTGGGAAATGCTACATAGAAGGAAGTTATTCTGGAGACAGGAGTTGATGAGGATGGAGGAGACAGAAAGAGAAAAGGATAAAAATTAGCTTTTATATAACAAAAGTAATTGACACTAGGAGATGACATGATGTGGATCACCTGTCCATTACAGGGCGTGTTTGCTGTAACATGACTGGTTTATTAGTTAAAATAGGTTTGAAATGGAATATTATATGTGCTTACTAGCTACAACTGTGGCAGTCTCTCAGTACAGAGCAGTAAACTGCAGTGAATCAAGCAGTAATCACCAATCAGGATACATGCATGTAAGAGATTTTTAGTCTCAGTGATTTAAAATTTTTCATGAAACCCACGTAATTTGATAGAGGTTGAAAAAAACAGCTGTACAAGAAAAGGAAAGACAAAATCAAAGGAAGATCTTATTTGCAGCAGGGAAGAATGAAACTTGGAGCAGTTTAAAAATGCAGCTAGTTCTTTTTTGTGCCACTCCTTAATTAAATATTCTCTCCACAGCTGTGTGCAAAAGAGGAGAGACGAAAGGAAGGGGATGGGGACAGAGATACAAACAAACGTCATCTAGACAAAGTTAGGACCAAATAGTTCAGATATTTTCCACCAGCCTCCCTAGCTGCACCTGCAACATTTTTAAGAGTGTCTGTTTTGTTACATGGAAACTCCACATTTGAAATCCCGAAATATGTAATGGCTCCTACAGATCCTAATTTCTGCATGGCATTTGTGTGGCTCTACTTGACAATTTGGAAGCAGTTAAGGAAACAGGGCTGAAAACATGTTCCTTGACATTTTCTCTATGATGGGATTGGTCATAGTAGAGATTTCCTTCAAATGCAGAGTACTGTAATAGAAAACATCCGTTCAGATACGACATAGAATGACACTTACACAGAAAGGAAGAGAGATACTGTGTTACTGCATAATCTGGACCAGTGAGTGGTGTTATAAAACATGAGGCCAAAAGCTATTTGAACACTGCAGTAATTACCTAAAATGCTCTGCCTCGAACATTGATATTATGAAGAGAAATTGATGCATAGAAATATGGAAAACAGAACTGTGCATTTCCTGAACATTATGGGCAAAGATAGAACATCAGTGGCAGCCTATCATTAAGAGCCAACTCTATCCAGGCCACATGAGCCATTTCATAATTATATTTTGAATTTACTATAAATAACTCAAGAACTGTTGCTAACATTATTAACTGCAGTTGTTGGTGAAAGTATCTTCTGCTGATCTTAACTAGCCTGTTTTTTGTGTGTAATAAATACAAGCCGGCTGTATTTTTTCATGTGCCTTCACCATGTATCCAAGGTCTGCCCTAAAAGCGTCCCAGTAACTGGAGCAGTGTGTGCCATGTTTTATGTATATTTAAAGTCAAATGGCGGTCTCTCTGACTGTCCCTGGGCCATTGATCCAATTTGCAGTCCATTAGCATTCAGATGGAATAAGTAATTAGACTGAGCATCAGAAAATGATTGCAAAACAAACCACTTAAAGCTAGTGGTTAATCTGTATATTAATTGTATTTAAAATCCTGCTAATACTGATTTAATTGCCATGCCTTTGGTAATCTGGATTATAGGTAATATTTTAAAAACAAATGCTGTCTCCTCATTAATGCAGAAAGCATTTGTGTGGGAGCACTTTCATGTACCGGTTGGTGGTCAAGAAGAGCATCTCAGAGTACTTAAATGAAGTTTTGGGGGTTACCATAGCACAACTGGGGCCTAACTCAGATGTCACATACACAGATTTTATACCAGTGTAACTCTGTCGATTTGGAGTTACTCCTGATTTGTATTATACCAGAGGAAGTGAGATCAAAATCAGGCCCCTGGAATTTAGGATTAAGAGGCAAGTCCATCCTCTAACTGTCTTGAAGCCCCTAAAGCAGAAAAATTCTGCCTGTCACATCATTAGCCATGTTTTAATTGGCAATTGTACCTTACATTCCTGTTGTCTTAAGCTATTGTTACCCTCCCTTTCTCTGCCTCCCCAAAATATTGATTCTTGGCAGTGTCACTCATCCAGCTGCCTAAAGGGAAAATAATAGCTATTGCCAGATGTTAATTGCCTGTTGTGTAAGTGATGCATGACTAAATAGCTCACTCTAGGTTTAGATTTCTTGTCACCTCAGCTATTACGGTCTGGATCTTATCCTTGATTACATCTGTGTTTTTAGGGTTTTATTTACCAGCGCATTTATGAAATGCTGTTTTATTTCTGTTGATAAGTGGCCACAACATTGTCAAAATCTGTGATAATTATCTCAACATTCCCATATTAAATCCTTGTTGTTGTTTGTTACTTTTGCCTAGAATTGCCAATGCAAATCTTAAAGCCAGCAACCTTTGCGGACACCATACACTATCCTTTGCTACTGGTTGTGTAAGTTTTCTTATTTTTATTTGTAATCTGTAATTCTTATTTTTACTTGTAAACACCTAAAAGCAACCAAGATCAGCGCCACAGTGGGCTAGGTGCTATACAAACGGAGGATAAAAGATGATCCATGCACTGAAGAACTTACAATCTATGGCTCCTATTCTGTAAAGAATTACACACATGCTTAATTATACACACTCTGCGTATTGCCATTGACTTAAGGGAAAACATACTGCATTTTTAAGAGATCTCTTACACTTAGCCAAGTGCAATGTTGGTACCAACCACACACAATACTCCCTTCACACTATGCCAACTTCTTTAGGGCTAGTTTACATTGGCAGCGTGGCTTGTGTAGTCGCTCTAAAAAAACCACCTCCTAGGGGGGCGTAGTTACCAGCACTGTCTACACTGGCGTTTTACAGTGCTGAAACTTGCTGCAATCGGGGGGGGGGGGGGTGTTTTTTCAAACCCATGAGCAAGAATGTTGCAGCTGTGAAGTACCAGTGTAGACAAGCCCTTAGACTGAGGGTACATCTACAAAGCAAGTAGGATTTCACGGCCGCAAGTCTCAGAGCCCAGGTCTACAGACTTTGCTACAGCCCTAAAAATAGCTGGGAAGACATTCAGGCTCCATCTGTAGCTATTTTTAGTGCATAGCGTGAGCCCAAGTCTAGACCTAGGCTCTGAGACTTGCTGCCGTGGGGTCCGACTTGCTGTGTAGACTTAAAGACCTTCATAGTTAAAGCTAGAGTGATAGCAGACCCAAAGCCATTGGGATCATGCTATTTCAGGATGATAAAGGAGATGTCTTAAAAAGGAGGGCTGCCTATGAAAGAACTGCTCAAACCAAAAAAAAATCAGCAATTTTTTTAAAATTCACATCCTGCTCCCTTTTGGGTGAAGCTCAGGGGACAAGCTACAGAGTTTCCAGACTGCTACAGGAATATGGAACTTCCTTAAAGATCTTCAAATAGATTTTTCACTGAACAATTTGCGTCATCTCTCCACCACAAATAACAGTGCTGGCTCCACTCCACTCTTCCAAATTGGTTATTATCTCTCTCAGACCTGGCTACAAACACTGTAAATTGCATTGGGCAAAAATGGACAAGGCCTTAATGAAAATTCACTTTAAACCCAGCAGAGAGTTGTGAAATCAGCTTTTCTCAATACTGCAACTATTATGAGGGATCATTTGTATTTAACGTGAATCCACTGCACACCCCTCCCTCCCATGGCTCTTCAATAGTGTAATATCAGGGGATCTCTTAGCAGGACTGGGTGAGCACATTAGAATACTACATTCGGGGATGTGTTGTCTTCCTGTTAAACTGTGGCAGCCCCTGTTGGGGAATAGTGACATGTTTACTTTCTAATGGCTATTATAGCCTCTGCAAAAGCTTAAACCTATAGTTACTCTGCCCTGTGGTCCTAGAAATAGCGGTGAATAACCAGCCACCTCTGTCCAAATGGTGCCTTCCTCATAGCAGCACCAAACTATCAATGGCGTCTAGCCCAACAATTGAACTGTCTTTACAGCTAGTCCACTGAGTCATTTAGGCCCAGATCCTCAAAGATTTTCAGGCACCTAACTCCCATTGATTTCAAGCCGGGATGCACTTTGCTGAGAGAAAGGAGTCTGATATAGGAATG
Organism: Emys orbicularis; assembly: GCF_028017835.1. Lineage (NCBI taxonomy): Eukaryota > Metazoa > Chordata > Testudines > Emydidae > Emys > Emys orbicularis. The sequence goes on along the minus strand of NC_088684.1, from coordinate 280,898,128 downwards.
AAGGAGGCAAAGATGCATTGCGAATGAATTCCAAAACACCATCCTGCAGCTTCTTTCAATGAGGGACAAAAACACTGCAATAAACAGGCTGCCACATCACAAAATTACTTCAGCGAAAACGTACTTCATTATACAAGTGCTTGAGGAAGATTGGTACTCATCAAGCTAACGACACTTGATTAGGCTGCCTCTGAAAGTGGATGCTCCTGGGCCTTTGTGGAGCAAATGCAAATAACTAAAGCAGGGGTTGGCAACGTTCAGCGCGCGGCTCGCCAGGCTAAGCACCCTGGCGGGCCGGGCCGGGCCAGTTTATTTACCTGTTGACGCGGCAGGTTCGGCTGATCGCGGCCCCCACTCGCCGCGGTTCGCCGTCCCGGTCCAATGGGGGCGGCGGGAAGCGGCGCGGGCCGAGGGATGTGCTGACCGCGGCTTCCCGCCACCCCCATTGGCCCGGAACGGCAAACCGCGGCCAGTGGGGGCTGCGATCGGCCGAACCTGCCGCGTCAGCAGGTAAATAAACTGGCCCGGCCCGCCAGGGTGCTTACCCTGGCGAGCCGCGCGCTGAACGTTACTGACCCCTGAAGTAAAGTCATATGCATGTTAAAAAATTGAGAGACGTTTTCTTGTGTCTCTGGAAGCCCATAAAAGGAACTGAAGTAGGTGGAAATGCCAGTATCCCTAGTCATTTAGAACTAACTCTACAAAATCTCCTGTCCCTTGTTCACCCTATTTCTGTGGGTGTATAGTAATTTCTGCTTTGTATGGAGAGTTTGAGAAGCTCAGCTCAGTGTTGTTTGCAGTGTTTGTGTGGTCATGTGTGTTTCTTGTGATCATTTAGGACTAAGTGCCCCCAAAGAGCATGCAGTCTAAGGCCTTGATCCTGCATAGAGAACTGCATTGATGGGACCCAATTTGGGGGGGGGGGGAGAAATCTGCTAACACAGATCTCTTCCAGCACCAGGATTTCCCTGAGAGAGAGCCCTGTTCGGCTGATCACCCTGCCCACCCACTGCAACCAGAGCTGAACTGTTATTAAAGTCAATTGTTTTATCACCAGTTTGTTTTTTAATTTGCCTTTCCCTTGTATCTATTTTAAGCAATAGTGACATCAAGTGACTGACAGTCACATCTGTAGCCACTATCCAACACTCCTGCAGGAGAGGGGAGGTTTATGATGGGTGACAAGAGTCTTTCCTCCCCAAATTTTCTGCAGTGCTCCCAGGGTAGGCCCTCCCAGTTAACCTCTGCCAGCAGGGCCGGCTCCAGGCACCAGCCGAGCAAGCTCGTGCTTGGGGCGGCAGATTCCAAAGGACGGCATTCCATCTAATCCTTTTTTTTTTTTTTTTTTGCGCTTCACCGCTTTGGCCACCCCTGCAGGTTTTTTCTTTTTGGGTTGCTGGTCCCGCCGCCCGGTAGGGGGCGGAGGAGGGGAGCGCCTTGCATCAAGCCCGGCAGGGCAGCCCGCATCCTTCCCTGCCTGCCGACCGGAGCGGCGTGGAGCCCTCCCGGCAGGCGGCGCAGCGGGAGGGGCCGCGTGGCAAGCGCCCCGCTTAAGGAAGCCCTGGACGCCCCCCTTCTCTCCCCCCGACCCCCGCTAGCCGGGGTGCGCACTCCGCTGCCCGGGGTCTGCACGGCCGGGAGTCCCCCTGCACCCACACTCCCGCCGCCCTGCAGGTATTTTGTTTTTGTTTTTTTCTTTTTTCTTTTTTTCGCCACTCCGGCAGGCCGGCCAGTTTGTTCCCCCCCCCCCTCGCGCCGCTCCGGCCGGGGGCAGGTTTGTTTCCCACCCCCCCAGCTTTGCCGCTCCGGCCGGCCAGTTTGTTCCCCCCCCCCTTTGCCGCTCCGGCCGGCCAGTTTGTTCTCTTCCCCCCCCCCCCCTCCGGCCGGGGGCAGGTTTGTTTCCTGCCCCCCCTCCTTTTGCTGCTCCGGCCGGCTGGTTTGTCCCCCCCCCCTTCGCCGCTCCGGCCGGGGGCAGGTTTATTTCCCAGCCCCCCCACTCCCCCCCTTTGCCGCTCCGGCCGGCCAGTTTGTTCTCCCCCCCCCCCCTTTGCCGCTCCGGCCGGCCAGTTTGTTCTCTCCCCCCCCCCCTCCGGCCGGGGGCAGGTTTGTTTCCCGCCCCCCCTTTGCCGCTCCAGCCGGCCGGTTTGTCCCCCCCCCCCTTTGCTGCTCCGGCCGGCCGGTTTGTTTTCTTCCCCCCTTCGCCGCTCCAGCCGGGGGCAGGTTTGTTTTCCTCCTCCCCTCCCCCCCCTTGCTGCTCCGGCTGGCCGGGCGTTTTTTGCTTGGGGCGGCAAAAAAGCCAGAGCCGGCCCTGTCTGCTAGGAACCCCACAAGAGTTCAGTCCCTACAGACTGGAGGGATGAGAGAGAAAGAAAGAAATATAGATTGGGGCCAGCTCCTCAAGTGGTGTATAATGGCATAACTCCATTAACTTCAGTGAAGCTATGCCACTTTGGCCAAGTTGAGGATCTGGCCCATTTATGTGAATGCTTCCTAGTTTCACAAAATGCTTCAATATCATGGTGGTGGTTGCCAAATAAGAATCTAGATAGATAGCTGGGAAAACCTTCCTGCAGCTTCCTTGCCTGCCTCAAAAACCATTCCACACACCAGACCTCCCTGCGACAGTGCTGTATGAAGACAGATATCATGGCTTTCCCGTTAAAATAGATGTCACCTTATAACGCATGTAGCATTGGTGCAAGCTGGTCTGCAAATTCACCTTTAAAAGGAGAGACTGTATTGTCACTTTTAAAAGAGATTATGTGGCATGAAAGGCCTCTATTCTTGGGTAGCCTTGACATTGTTCCATTGAGCATGAATAAGACGCATTTGATTTGTCTCTGTTTTTGTTTCAGTGACGGAACACCTGGTAGCCAGAGTGTAACAGAAAAGTTTGAAGTGAATTGGGAAAGCGTGCTGGTCAGCTCCCACAATGCAATTGTGATGAAGTTTGATGGCCGGGGCAGTGGATTCCAAGGCACTAAATTGTTACATGAAGTTAAAAGAAGATTGGCCCTTTTGGAGGAAAAGGATCAGTTGGAAGCTGTCCGGTGAATGACACTGTCCTTATAGAAATGAATTGCATTTATAATTTAAATGTATTCTCAAAGGCTCCGCAGCTGTATCTGGACACTAGAAAATACTCTAAGGCCCTGATCCTGCAAAGAGAACTGTGTCGCTGGGACCTCACTGAAGTCAACTGGGATCTGTGAGGGAGGGGGTGGGAAAAGTCTGCTTACACAGTTCTCTTCTAGGATCAGGGTCTCCCTGAGAGGGAACCCTGTTCATCTGATCACCATGCCCAGGTGCTGCAACCATTGAACTGTTGTAAAAGTCAATCGTTTTATCTCTCTAGGTACCACTCAGCAATGCATCTCCTCCTATTTGAATACTGCTGTGTAAACAATTGAAGAAACGTGATAAATTGAAAGTACAAATACACTCTTGTATATTTCAATATGGGGAGTAAAATGTCAGCTAAATAATGATTCCATATATAAGCCAAAAAACTATTTCTGATGTTAACATTAATAGGAATGGTGCTAAAGGGCTTACCTTTTAAAAGTTCAAGGGTCTGCTTTAAAATATTTGGGGGAGGGAGAGGCGGAGGAATCTTTTTTTAAAAATGGTTGGGTTCGGTTGAAGGCCCATTCAGTTGTTAAGAAAAGGAATTGCTGGAGTCCCGTGAGGTCTTCCACAGAGGTGTTGCAAAAGCATGAGAGTAATGCATGCCATGTGACTACAGCAATAGCCTAATATATAGGAATGGTGGTTCCATGCCATTATGAAGCTAGTTCGGTTGATAAAAATATATACTTGGTCTCTAAGGAAGTGGGCACGTATATGGATGATGCTAATGTTTGTTATAATAAATAAACGAACAGCCTTTATTAAGGCTAATAATCTAGCATCAAAATGGTGGATTAAGATGTTTAAGGACTGATGGAAAGATTATTTGAATTAACATTTTGGGGACTGTATTAAAGATGACTGAATGTTTCTGAAAAACAAACAAAAAAATTTTTCTTACATTTTTAGTCTTACAAATAACTTACAATGATGTACTTGCTTATAATTACTTTTTTGCTGCACAGGTAGAGACTTTGGCTAATTTAAATAGCTTCATTTAACAATGTTTAAATATCTTCCCCCTGCTTATATTCAAGTCCTATCCACTTACTTTACTGGGGGGGGGAAATTCCCTACTGCTAGCACTGTAGAGCGGCTATAAATACAGAAGAGTTAGCTGGTTTCTGAGCTTCCCTGTCCATCACAATGTTCTGATTTCAGATTCTGTGCCACTGGGGATAAATAACAGAAGGGGCAGAAAGAATACTGCTTGATTTTTCGTGCCTGGATTAATTTTGCAGTGCTAGCAGTGGGGAATATAATCCATCTTCTGACTTGTAAAGTGAAGATATTTTTGATACGGAAGTCATTGCAAGACAATAAATATGGGACCCTGTACTGTTTGCAGAGTTACTGTTCTAAGTATATCACACCTTAAGAATGACATCGGAACCATGTATAAGTAAGAATTTTGCCATTGGTTCAACAGGTAAGATGTTGTGCTTCCAGGATCCAATCAAAATTAACAGAAATTAGTGTGTACCTGGTACATTTTGGCTCACAGGTAGTGTGTTCTGCATGATGTACCTGGAATGTTCCATATCAGGCAAGGGGTTAAAAGAGCAAGAACAAATCAAACAGAAAGTTACATGAAAGCAGTAGCCATAAGCGTGAGTTTGGATTAGCCTATATAATTCGCTTGTGGCTTGGGTAATACAACCATCCTAAAGTCATGCTGATAAAATCTTCAAGCCACACAATGCCATCATGTATTCCATGTATCTAACAGGGTCCTCCTTGAACTTAACTATTTCTTGTCTGTTTCATATTTTAGGATAATGTTGAAAGAACATTATATTGATAAAATGCGAGTTGCTGTATTTGGGAAGGTAAAATTTTCCTGTGATCCCTACCCTCTGTTATTGTTTGCTGATGTGTTTAAGCACTTGCACTTAATCTTGATTTATTGATTGTACCTGTGGTGGTGGTTTTGTTTTTGGAGACAGGCTGCTTCTAAAGATGAGATCTTTCATTTTATCAGCCCATTTATCAATGTTTCCTTTGAAATTATCTTGAAAAGGAAAAACATCTATTATTTGTGAGGAAAAAATGCTGTCAGATATGAGAAGGGGCTTGTTAGAAGAAATTATTCTTGCTATCAGTATAGAGGTACAGTGGGTGAATAGTGCTGAACGGATAATAGAATCCCTGTCTCAGAGATTGCTTACCAGTTCATAGCAGCCACTGACATGCTAATAACAGTTTTGCTATTAGCACTATTTCTGAAGGCGGTGAGGAAAGGAGATGGGTTCTTGGCTTGGTACCAGTTCATTCAGACCTGATGGAAAACATACTAAGGTTGATAATATAGAATGAATGTACCATTGTAGCTTTGAAAACTCAGACCTTACACCCCAAAAATGGGAGTTTTGCCCCAAGCAGGGACTGCCGGTTCAGGGTCTAGGGCTAGGTCTACACTACAGCGGGGGTCCGACCTAAGATACGCAACTTCAGCTACGTGAATACCGTAGCTGAAGTTGCGTATTTTAGGTCGGCTTACCTAGCGGTGAGGACGCGGGAAAGTCGACCGCTGCCGCGCTGCCGCCGACTCCGCTGCCGCCTCCTGCCGAGGTGGATTTCCGGAGTCGACGGCAGAGCGATCAGGGATCGATTTTACCGCGTCTTCACTAGACGCGGTAAGCCGATCCCCGATAAACCGATTGCTACCCGCCGGATCGGCGGGTAGTGAAGACAAAGCCTTATCTAAGTGTAAGCAGTGTGAGTCTGACTGTATGTTCTGTTTCAGATAGATGAGACACATCCAGAATCTTTGCTGGCACACTGGGCATTGCAGTAACCAAATTCAATATCAGTGACTGATGTTTTTTAGAGGATGCTGTAGTTTTACAGGCTCTGCAACAGAGCAAGACGCGAATACAGGGCCCAATCCTGGACACAGACACATACAGTTATTTTGAAGACACAAGTGGTCCTCATGGTCCAGATCATTCCTCTCCTTTGGAAGAGCACACAGTAGGAGGTTCTGGGGGAAGTGAGAATTGCCAACAGGAGTTGGGGGCATAGGCTATGGGACCCACCCTTGAACCTGGGAGTTCCCCAAAGATCCAGAGAAGGTTTGGCCATCTGTATGGACCCCCCTGTACCTCTGCACTATCAGGGACTCCCATGGCCACTGCTTTCCTTAGAGATCCTGACTGAGTTATCTTTCCCTCCCATACACTCTTCTCACCCTGGTCTGATGAGCCTCCACACCTTGTCCTGCACAGAGATCAGACTGCAGAGGTATCTGATATCTTTACACAAGGGGGAGGGTCCCCTCCTGTGTACACATCTGCAGGCAGACACTCTCGGCTTATAACCTTTAGCCAGTGGTTAGAATACTCACCCAGGATGTGGGAGATCCAGGTTCAAATCCCACTTCCTCTGACTGACATGGAGCAAGGATTTGAGTCTAGGGCTCCCGCCTCTCAGGTGAGTGCCCTAATCAGTGGGGATTTGAGGTATGCTGGAGTGGGTCTCATTCAGTCGCTCCTGCTGAAGCTGTTCCACTTTGTATGAAATACTTAGTAGTCATAGGCCAGAAAGCGTGAGAATGACTGTACAGCCCAGATGTTAGGGCATCCCCCTGGGCCGTGGGAGACCCAAATTCCAGTCCCTCTTCCAATGCCTATGTAATTGTTTATACAAGTGAACAGTTTCCATAGGAGAGATTGAAAACCCCACAGCCCAGTGGTTAGGATGCCACCACCTCCTCCACCATCTCTGTTCTGGATGAGGCCCGTAGGCGAGATAGGTGGGGGAACACCTAGTTTGAGGATGCTACTTGGGTAGCAGGACTGAGGCAGCTGTGCATATGCCCAGCAGCAGAAATGTAGGTACCACGGGACTTTACCAGTGGCAACTTAGGGGCCTCGGGACGCAGGCACCTGCAGGGTTAGGCAGCAGCTGAGCAGGGTTTGAAAATCTAAATTTTGGATGTAGGTGCCTAAATCCCTTAGTGGATCTAGCCCAAAGTTCTTTAAGTGCATAAATGGTTGCAGGATCAGGCCCATAGTTAGGACCCAGGCTTCCACTGCTTACGTGTGCAAAACTCCCATTGAGGTGAAAGGGAAGATTTTCCTGTGTAGGGCCTGCAAGAATCCGGCTTTAGGAACTGGCTAGTTTAGTAACTCTTTGTGGGGCTGTGGCACTGGTTTGGAACCCTGTTTCCCATTCATTAGACTGTGTATTGAAAACGCCACTGCCCCGCATGCACCTAGGCATACACAATGCTAGCAGGTTTGTCAGAACGCACCTGACTGTGCCCCAGTGCGTCTCAAATTAGCTACCAGCCCGTTACATTGGGAAGCAGAGTTGAATGGTTTTTAATCTAATGAACACTCTGGTCTGCTGTACCTCGGCCTGGTGAGATTTTGTGTCATCTAATGGCAGGGGTGGGGAGTTTGTGTACGCTTAACACCCAGGCTAAGGCATTACCTTGTATTAGTTGGGCTCAATTTACAGCTAATCCGCACGGAGCCACAGCCACGTCTCAGGGAATGTCTGTACTGCAGTCAGAGATGTGCCGGCAGCTCATGTAGACATACTCAAGCTTGCTTTGATCGAGATAGCTAAAACAGCAGTGCAGCTCCAGCAGCATGGACCAGGTGGGGTTGTACAGCCCGTGCTTCAGCCCGTGTTAGCGAGCTATCTAGATTAAAGAGAGCTCGGTATGTCTACGCATGCTGCAATCACACCTCTGACTGCAGTGTAGACATACCCCAGATTATAAGCATTCTAGGCAGGGAGCCATTTTTGCATTCTCACCGACACGTGTCTGTCTGTACTCTAGGATTACGGGGGCTATCTGAGCGCTTTCATTCTCCCAGCTGGTGAAGAGAATCAAGTATTCACGTGTGGAGCTGCTCTTTCTCCCTTGACAGACTTGAAATTATACGGTAAACACCACTCTCTGGAGGCCACAAAATGCCAGCTCCCAGCCACCAGTGACATTCCCACCCTCCCCTTACTAGGTCTCCCTTCTCTTTGTTTCTTAAAACCTGGCTTCTGCCTCTGGTAATGACTGCAAAGTGCGGCCATCCACATTGCCACTGCATACCCCAGTAATTTTAGAAGCTCACCCATAATGGCATAGATAGAATCATAGAATCGGAAGGGACCTTGAAAGGTCAACTAGTCCAGTCCCCTACACTCATTGCTGGACTAAGTATTATCTAGACCAGGGATTGGCAACCTTTGGCACGTGGCCCATCAGGGAAATCCGCTGGTGGGCCGGGACAGTTTGTTTACCTGCAACGTACGCAGGTTCAGCCGATCGCAGCTCCCACTGGCCGCGGTTCGCTGCTGCAGGAAGCGGCGGCCAGCACATCCCTTGGCCCAGGCTGCTTCCCGCAGCCCCCATTGGCCTGGAATGGCGAACCACGGCCAGTGGGAGCTGCAATTGGCCAAACCTGTGGACGCTACAGGTAAACAAACCGTCCCGGCCAGCCAGCGGATTTCCTTGATGGGCTGCGTGCCAAAGGTTGCTGATCCCTGATCTAGACCATCCCTGACAGGTTTTTGTCTAACCTGCTCTTAAAAATCTCTAATGATGGAGATTCCACAACCTCCCTAGGCAATTTATTCCTGTGCTTAACCACCCTGACAGGAAGTTTTTCCTTATGTCCAACCCAAACCTCCCTTGCTGCAATTTAAGCCCATTGCTTCTTGTCCTATCCTCAGAGGTTAAGAAGAACATTTTTTCTCCCTCCTCTTGTAACGGTTATCATATCCCCTTTCAGTCTTCTCTTCTCCAGACTAAACAAACCCAATTATTTTAATTTTCCCTCATAGGTCACGTTTTCTAGACCTTTAATCATTTTTGTTGCTCTTCTCTGGACTTTCTCCAATTTGTCCACATCTTTCCTGAAATGTGGTGCCCAGAACAGGACATGATACTCCAGTTGAAGCCTAATCAGCACTGAGTAGAGTGGAAGAATTACTTCTCATGTCTTGCTTACAACACTCCTGCTAATACATCCCAGGATGACATTTGCTTTTTTTGACAACAGCATTACACTGTTGACTCATATTTAGCTTGTGATCCACTGTGACCCCCCAGATCCCTTTCTTCAGTACTCCTTCCTAGACAGTCCTTTCCCATGTTGTATGTGTGCAACCGATTGTTCCTTCCTAAGTGGAGTAGTTTGCATTTGTACTTATTGAATTTCATTCTATTTATTTCAGACCTTTTCTCCAGTTTGTCCAGAACATTTTGAATTTTAATCCTAACCTCCAAAGCACTTACAACCTTTCCCAGCTTGGTATCGTCCGCAAACTTTATAAATGTACTCGCTATACCATTATCTAAATCATTGATGAAGCTATTGAATAGAACCGGACCCAGAACTGATCCCTGCCAGATCCCACTTGATATGCCCTTCCAGCTTGACTGTGAATCACTGATTACTGCTCCCTAGGAACAGTTTTCCAACCAGTTATGCACCGACCTTATAGTAGCTCCATTTAGGTTGTATTTCCCTAGTTTGTTTATGAGAAGGTCATGCGAGACAGAATCATAAGCCTTACTAAAGTCAAGATACACCACATCTACCACTTTCCTCCATCCACAAGGCTTGTTACCCTGTCGAAGAAAGCTATTAGGTTGGTTTGACACAATTTGTTCTTGACAAATCCACGCTGAGTGTTACTTATCACCTTAAAAATGTGTGATAAACAACTACATACAAATGTGTGATGAACACAACCCACACACTTATCAAAAAGGTTTGTTCAGTACTAGGAAGGACTAGTGCTTGAGCGCCAAACTGCCCCGCCCTGTTTAACGTTATACGTTCTGGCTAGGTTTTAAAGCAACCTGCGTCAGCTTGTGCATGCAAATGGACACATTTGCCTAGGTTGCAGACTCACCTTCTGATGGAGCTTCGTGAGCTTGATAAATGGTTTGGTCACATGTTAAATGAAGGGTTTTGAATAAGGTCTAAATAGAGACTCACCAGCCCAGTTCTGTGCATGGGCAGACTCCTGCGCCCACCCAGCGCCGCACTGGGGAGCCCCACAGGACCTTGCTCATGTGGAGGGCCTTGTAGGATCTGGCCTTTATTCATTGAGTGTCACACCTGCTGGGTCTGCAAATTCTCACTGTTGCTTGTATCAGCCCATTGGAAACTCAAACTTGAAATCTTCTTCCAAAGGCCAAATATTCCCATCACCATTTGCAAAGGACTGCTCCCATTCAGCCAAGGAGAAACTGATTTAAGGTCACCTTCTAGCCTCTCCCATCAAAGCACACGTCTAAAAGGAAGCTATCCCATTCCCGCCCAGTAGACCTATATAGGGATTTTCCTCCTAGCTGCTGGAAGGCACAGCAGCCTCCTTGCCTCCCCTCCATTTCTCTCCTTGGCCGGCTACACAGTGGGACTGATACTCTCTCACTTTGCACTGGTGTAAATCAGGAGTAGCTCCATTAAAATTAAGGTGCTACTCCTGCGTTAGGGCCCCTGCAACTTCCACTGAGGCCAATGAGAACATTCCGATTGACTTCAACTGGAGTTGGATCAGCCATTAGGTGAAAGCAGAACAGAAATTATATAACTTGTAGCTCCCAGTATATTTCAGTTGCATTCAGAAATCAATAGCAGAGCCCCCCTGTGACTAATGTAATGCCTCTCTATATACATTGATGGCAAAAGGCCATGTAGCACAGTGGATCATGTGGTAGCTGTAGGTTACAAAGGTTTGGCATTACAAATGTGTTTTGACTATTCTTTTATTAGAATTAAGTTTTCTCTGTCAATGTTATTACAGACGGAGTCATTAATTCTGACCAGGTTTCTAAAACAAAACAAAAACAAGAGAGTCTAAAACATTTCTCATTTATTGAAAGCTGAGTCAGAAAATGTGGCTTTTATTTTTGGAACGGACTGCACTGGAGTAAAAACTGACCAATATGTTTTTTTAATTTCTTTTCAAGCTTCTGCCTTTTCTGAAAGGTATTTGGGACTACATGGCATTGATAACAGAGCATATGAGGTAATTGCATGAAGTTGAGAACAGAGCTTTGAGTCAGTGTGCACACTTTCATGACAAAATGTAAACCTTTCTTTAACTTTTTAACCCTGTCTTCTTATGTACAATTTGGGGGAGGAGGGAAATACCAAAACCAGTGCCTGAGAGTAGTAAAAAGGTCTTTGTTTGAAAGTTATTTTGGCTTTAAGTTTACAGACTGACTAGCTGTTTTGGTTTCCTTGAATTTAATGGTAAAGTAATTAATAGCCTTGTCATTCATTAATCCTCAGGCTACCCCTCTAAAGTAGGTAGGTATTATAAGCTCCATTTTACAGGTGGGAAATCTGAGGCAGAGAGGTTGAGTGACTTGTCCATGGCCACAGGATGAATCAGTATCAAAGCTATGGTTAGAACTCTGTTCTGGTGCTCAGCCCAATAAGTCTTGCATTTTAAGCTACAGTCCATTTAAAGTCCCTTTAACATTTCACCAAGGACAAGCTGCTGATAGTGGTAAGCACAGAATGGGTATTTCAGAATTCTGAAGCTTGAGTTGCTGGTGAGCAGAACTCTGGGCTTGAGTCTAGCAGGGTTTAAAATACAGATAGCTCATTAGTTAGGGTGTTATTGTTCAGGGTGCGAGGGAGGCTCAATGGGTGTGAATGCTTCAGCTACTCTGAAGAAACTAGAAAAGAGTAGCTAAGTGGAGGGAAAGGGTCACTGGGCTGTGTCTGTAAAATGCTGAAAACTTGGTGCTAACCCTGCACCCAGTCCAATGAAATGGATTTTGCACAGGGATTCACCACTGGGGTTTGAAATAATTGCCCACTTCACAACAGAAAAATCAGCCAGAGCCCCTGTGCTCCTCCTTAAGAGGTAGGGCTTGTGGGTAGGTGATCCATATAGTGAATTCACTGGCCCTCTGAAATTTCACAAGCATAGTTAGACCGTGGTAGATTTTTTTTTCTAGAAAGTTGAAGGCAAATCAATCAAAATGAAAGGGGTTCTAAAGCAATCAGTGTTCTCATTTGGATGTAGTGCAAAATAGCTTGGCTGTATGTTTCAGAAGGTTGGTTTGGGTAAGTACTGGTACTTTTGATTAACTTGGGGAGGAAACCATTTAACTGTTAAATGCCATTGACTGCATCTGTGGAACATCGCAGTGTTCTAAGTGTGGCCTGCTGTGCCAGACACTGCTGTAACGCGTGCTTCCTAAACACCACAACTGGGCCGTGCACTCTCTAGGAATCAAGGAGCACAAGACTGCCATTTCCTGAGCCCTGGAACTGTGATGTGGAATTTATAAAGACCGCATGGCCCAAGGCCTGATGCAGACTTTATAAGCCATATTATTCTCCTGGAGGCAATGTTATAACGGAGGGAGCAGCATGCAGGAACTAGATGAGAACCAAGAGACAAAGAGTCTGTGTGGAAGGATGTTCCCTGCTGGGTTTTTTTCACCTGTGTATGCTTACATTCAGGTTTCCTTTTGTTTCCTCCCTCCCCCATGTCTGCTTGATAACTCCATTTACTGCTTAAATGCAAATGAAACCAAACACACATTCCTTTGTTTAGGACAGATTTGTTTGCTGACTTCTGCCTGGGCAGGGATATGGGGAACATGTGCTAATAATATCAGAATCTTATAACTTATGTTGCTATATATATTTCACCATGACAATGCTGACAAGCAATTTATGAGTTTTCAAATGATACCTCACAAGGCATACTTTGTACAAAGATTATTACAATAGTGTGTAAGATGTGAATGCAGGGGTGCATCCATCACACCCACCATCTACTGTTGGAGCACGATTGGTCATGAAGGGCAGGAAAAGGTTAGAGAAATGGACAGCATAATTCCTCCTCTATTCTGCTGCTGTAATGATTCAAGCCGCCAAGAGGAAGAGGTTGCAATGATATCAGCTTGTTATTCTGGTGATCAAATATAAAACAGAGTTAAGTGCTACTTTGCTATGTATACAGAAATCACTACTTTCTGGCATGATGCTTAATCTTACTTGCAACTTCTATCTTCACAGATCACCAAATTAGCACACAGAGTCTCATTACTGAAAGATCAAAAGTTTTTGATCATTCATGCCACAGCTGATGGTAAGTGAACTCACTATTTTAGTGCGATACATTGTGTAGTTTATGAGACTCTTTGATTTTTTTCTTAATTAAAGTTGCCACTTTTATGCATTTATTGATACTAATCTGATTTTACAGAAAAAATCCATTTCCAGCATACTGCAGACCTTATTACACACCTAATTAGGGCAAAGGCTAATTACAGCTTGCAGGTACAGTATATGTGTGTTTCCATTTTTCATACTTAAACAGTCACTTGCACTTTGAACAGAAAACAGATGTTATGAAGTAAGCGTTAGAAAGCCCTCACTGTATATACAATACAATATAAAAATACAAATAGAACAGTAATTCTAACTTATATGTATATTATATAGTTTCTCTCTCTCTCTCTCTCACACACACACACACACACACACACACACACACACACACACACACACACACACACACACACACACATATTATATCATTATATAGATTTGGCCCAATACTGCACAGTTGTTAGAGCTCAATGCAGAGGTGAAAGTAAGCCGGTGCAGTCCGGTACGGCGTACTGGCAAGAGCTGGTACGCCGTGCCAGACTGGACTGGCTTCCCCGGCGCTCAGGACTCCGGTGTACCGGTAAGTCCTTTAAGTTACTTTCACCCCTGGCTCAATGCATATGTTCTTAGGCTGGGATTCTCAAAGGAATTTGGAATTCAACTCCTGCTGACTTTCAGTGAGAACTAGGAACACAGCTCCATATTCCCCTTTGAAAATTACAGCTTTAGAAGTCTGTTATAATCAACTGGCATTCATATAACATGTAAACAAGTTGCCTGTTAGACCTAAATTAAAAGCATAGTTGAGATTATGTAGGACATTTCCTTTAGAGAGTTATCAACGTTCCTTCTAACAAAAAATAAATTCCTTTTTCAACAAGTTTGCATTCAACTTTTTAAGTAATGAAACTATTTTAATTCACATTGGAAGGAGTAGATCCTAAGGCCTTGTCTACATAGGACTACACTCATTTAGTTCAACTGGAGGATACCCGTGTGGTCACATTACCAAGTTCTGTCAGCATAGCTATGTCGGTCAGGAATGTGAAAAAACCACCACCACCTCCAACCAGCATAGTTATGCTGGCAACACTCCCAGTTCATGTCCTTCAGGGAGCTGGTGGTACAATGCTGACAGAAAAACTCCTTCTGTCAGTATAAGCTGCATCTACACTAGAGGGCTCTGCTGATATAGGTATTACCTGCAAAGCATTTGTACTGTAGCTAAGGCCTATTTAGGTCTAACTTAAACCTGATCAGAATCTACTTTTAAATTGAAATAAGAATGTCCACACAGACGTTGGCACCAATTTAACTCAATTGGTTTAAATTCAGTCTGTTAGTTTAGCCAGTGCAAGACAAGCCCTAAGTGCTATATGACAGTGTTTGTATTGATGTTTATTAGCTAGAGCTGGGCCTGAGCTGCAGAGGTCAGCTCTGGATGGATCCCAGGTGTTCAGATCTGGGACTGCAGTTCGGGCCCATCTCTAATCTGAACGTAAAGCTACTCACGGTCTCCTTGGTTCCTTTGCAGATATACCCCGATGAAAGCCATTACTTTAACAGTGCAGCACTCGAGCAACACTTGTACAAGTCCCTCGTCAATTTCTTTGTGGACTGTTTCAAAGTTCAGGACAAACTCCCGATAGTCACACTGAAAGAGGATGAGGAGGAGGATTAACCCTTTTGGTTCGTGCAAAGCACAAGGCCATTCTTTATAACAATATGCAACTGAATCATTTTCCTGGAGAAAGAAATGTTATGTTGTTAGCATGTATTCAAACGAAACTGAAAGCAGCTCGCCTGCTTTACGGACAGCAACTCCTTCCTGAATGGAAGAACATTAAGCATGATAAACTCAGCAGAAACTGCTGTCTGACATGAATCCGTCACAGACATCACCGTCTTATTTGCCACAAAATGACTTCTGGAGTAAAAGGCTCTCAAGAAATTGGACTTGAAGGACCACCCCAAGAAACTACCTTGAGGACTAGTAGGTTAAATGGCCCTTTTGCATTCAAGAAATGAAGCAGTAGCAATGAAATACATCATCTCTATTAGGGTTACCATAGTTAGCATCCTGTTGTGTCAGATAAAACTTAAATGGAAAAGATTATAGCACAATTATTTTAAAGGTACTGATTCATACATATTTGCCTGCTCTCCCCCATGTTTAGAAGATTCATCACTGCTATGGGGCATACAGATTCTAATTATACAAAGTATCACTGTAGTTACACTAATGTTTAATTAGCCTCATGTAATTAATTACTATTTGATATTGTTTTTACCTGTTCCTCTTTACATTTGATCTCATGTTCACCTTATCAGCTTCACAACTTGTCATGGATGTGGAAGAAAACATGCATTGGACTAACTAGACCAGTGTTTTTCAATTGCTGGGTCATGACCCTAGAGGCAATCAGGGAAGGGGGGGCGCAAGATGTTAAATTTTTATTACAATGTAAAGCAAAGAAAATCTTGTTCCCTCCCTCCCTGCATGTGCTTATCCTTCAATTATTCTCTGTTAACCTCTCCAAGCACACACACAAATAAATTATTTTGGGGCAGTTTAATGGCTTGTGTTATACAGGAGGTCAGACTTGATGATCACGGTGGTCCCTTCTGCTCTTGGGATCTATGAATTTAGGCTAAGCTTTGATATAATTTTTACTCTTCTAAAGTAAATGTAAGGGGGTTGCAAACATTTGTTACTTTGAATAAGTGGTCAGAAAAGATTGTGAACCGCTGATCTACACTCTGGTAGAGGGAGTTTGCATCAGATACTTTGCTGATCGTCTTCTGAAGCATTAAAAAAGAAAATCAATGTGGATAGACTTATTTCATAGGCTGTCTGCAGCTTAGTTTTGATTTTGGATTCCAAGGCAATGATTATCACATTCCACTTTTAGTTATGTCTTCTGTTTGCAGGAGGTTTGTAAAATCAGAGCATCTAAAATCATACTGGTCTTTGCAGGGGTGGAAAACAATGTTTAAAAACCCATGTGAAAATCTTTCAAATCTCAAAAATCATTCTTTCACCTCCAGTTACCATAGCATAAAGATTTTGGCTAGTGTTGCTCCTTGTAAGATATTCTGACCAAATGTACAGCCAGTATTAATATTGTATATTTCATTTTGTTGTATATAAAGGAATGTAAGTCAGTTATTTGTCAGGTCTCCAATCCAATATTAGTCTTGTGTTGAGCATGCATGCTATAACCTTCCTTTGCTGCTCAGGATTCTTTAGAAGTACTAGCTTGGAAATATATCAATTAATGTAATTTCTTTTCTTGTTTTGACAACTTGAATGTCAGCGCAGGTTTCTACATTTTTACACAGTACTGTGGGTAAACTCACATCCTGACAGCAGTGATGATGTATCCATTGTGTTCCTTAATGTGTCAAGTTTTTTTTTATTTTAATCTCTAAGCTTTGACTGCTGGTTGTAATTAGATCATCCTGGACACTATATTGGTAAATCACAGAAACAATCTAGTTTGGTTTGGGGTTTTTTCTTTAATTTACAGTGCATTGACATTTTGCGAACAGGAACTACAGTATAAATCTGCTTTACTCGGCAGTATGCCAAATAGACAATACGAATGCTGTGTGTCCAGATTTTACTACACTAAATGGGCTCAAAAGTCTGAAATGAACTGGATCAGAAAAACATCGAATCTGCTCTGTCCGCAATCTTTTGTAGGAGGACATTTAGGATGTGGCATGGTAGTGTTCGTTCATCCATGAAATAAAACATTATTTTACCACCCTGCTTGCTACTTTTTGGTTTTTAGTTAAGTATTTAAATAATAGTTACCATACGTGTGATTTCTAACTGAGTTGGAACCCAACCCCCAGCTGAACAGATGCCATATATAGCATCTCAATGTGACTGCAGAAAGCCACTTACTGCGCACCTCACCCTAAGGAGTGATTGCTGTTTCTGAGGAAGTCATGAAGTCCTGTAGAATGTGTTCAGTCCAAAAGCACCTCCTAATGTGAGGTCCTCTGTTATTCAACCATCTTTTATGGCAACTGTGCCCTTCGATGTATATTCTCTTTCTCTCACAGGAGAGTCATCAGTGTCCTTTCTACCATCCACCCCCATTCACCTTGGTGCCACCCTAATTCTTGCCTGCCTGCGGCTGAATGGCAAGGACATAGGCCAGTATTCTCAACTAGGGGAAATTGGCCAAATGGACTTTTAACATCAAGTACAGCAAGTTGCAACGGAGACCACAAAAGAGGTTTAACTCTATTGCCATCTCTCCCCTGTCTCTTCTGCTGGAAGAACGACGGTTTTCAGGTTAAAGTGAAAGGAACGGGGGTGAGAACGTGCTATTCCAACAGATTTCCTGTGTGATTATGGGCAAGTTACCTGTGGGTGTGCGTGTCTATCAGTAAAATGGGAATAATACCCATCACTACATGGCACGGAGCTCCTTGGTTACTCGGGAAGGGCTACGTTTTCTTCACATCTCATATGTAGCCTCTCTCGAATTGGAAAAGAATCCTTTATTGTTCTAAACGCTGATGTAAATTGGAGGGTTTTCTCCCATTACAAGCCTTGGTTACCTTCCCACCCCCTTACATACACACAAATGTCACACGCTACCCTGCACCGCAGGCTGCTACTTCAAGGGGAGTTGGAAATCTGCACTCCCAGAACTCATTATTCCACCAGAGGATTTTTTCCTATTATCCCTTTAAAAGCTTAGGATCGGGTGCTTGCTCCTGGAATAAATAGTAGGGGATGGAAGGCACGTTTTGCAATGGCATCTTGCTGATTGTTTAGGTCACATGGCCTAAGCTCAGAATGATGTGACATTATCTGATTCCGTGTGCTGGACCCTATCTCTGAAGGAGAGCAACAAGCAGATTTTACAATCAACCAAGGTAATGGTGAACAAAGTCATTTTAACCTCTGCTACCAGCAATTCAGGCATCAAGAAGATTTGTCATTGCTATGGGCATAAGTAGTCCAGTTATCCAAAGTATTGCTGTAGTTACACTACAGTTTAATTAACCTTATGTAATTAATTACTATTGCATTGGGTGATCAGAGTGAGCTCTTCAATTTGATGGCGTGTTTGTCTTGCTGGAACACGATAACTTTTGAACGTTGCCTCTGATCGATTCCAAAAATTCAAGGACCATTCAAGGATTGAGCAGAACCCTATTGACGTTGGGGAATTAAGGGACACAGCACCCCTGCCAGGTGGTGAGCAAACCCAACAGTTTCAAACACCTTTGTAACTATCTATAGATTTAAAAAAAAAAAAAGGTTGATGGCAGCCATTAACATCTTCCAGGATATCCCTCACTCCCTTCCCCGCCCCCATATCTCAGCTCTATTCATCCTCCCAATACAGCTTAACATGTTGACTCCCCGAATGACTTACCTCCCAGACAGAAAGACAAGAAATAAGAATTGGGGGGAATTGTGGCACATACAGAGCCCCTGCCTTGGTGGGAGAGAATGGAGGACCCTGTCATGGAGGAATGGGGGAGGCATACAGGCATCCTTGCTAAAGGAAGAGAATGGGGGTAGGGAACATGGATACTCAGCTGTGATGTGGCACAGGGGAACAACAGGGCAGGCACACAGCCATTGGCGGGGGTGAGACTAAAGGGGCACAACGAGCCCTTGGCCTGAGCCGGGGTGTGGCTTTGTACCGAGTCTCTGAACTAGAGACAGGAACAGCGTTTTTGTGAAGGGAAATCAGGCCTCACCAACCTATTAGAAATCTTTGGGGGTGGGAAGGTTAGCAAACATGGACAAGGGTGACCCAGTGGCTTTTGGATCTGTACTGGGACCAGTTCTGGTCAACATGAGCTAGAAAAGTGGGGGTTAAGCAGTGAGATGGCAAAGTTTGCAGCTGATACTAGATTACTCAGTCCAAAACTCACTGGGAAAAGTTACAAAGGGAATCTCAAAAAATTAGGTGACTGGGCAACAAAATGGCAAATGAAATTGCGTGTTGGCTAATGCACACTGGAAAACAAAATCCCACTTATATATACGAAGTGATGGGGTCGTAGTTAGCTGGTACCACTCCGGAAAGTGATCTTGGAGTTATTACAGCTAGTTCACTGAAAACAGCTGCTCAATGTGCAGCGGCCAGCAAAAAAAGCTTACAATGTTAGGAGCTATTATGAAAGGGCTAGACGATAGGACTGAAAATGCCGTAATGCCACTTTATAAATCCATGGTATGTCCACACCTTGACTACGGCATCCAATTCTGGTCACCCCATCCCAATAAAAAGATATATTAGCATTAGAAAAAGTACAGCGCTGGGCAACAAGATTATGGGTATGGAACAGCTGCCATACGTGAAGAGAGTAAAAAGACTGGGACCTTTCAGTTTTGAAATGAGACGACTAAGGGGGGATATAATAGAGAGCTATAAAATCATGACTGGTGTGGAGAAAGTTGAGGGAACTGTTATGTACGCCTTCCCGTAGCACAAGAACTGGGGGGGGGGGAGGTCACCCAATGAAATTAATAGGCAACAGGTTTAAAGCAAACAAGAGGAAGTACTTCTTCATACAATGCACCGTCAATGTCTGGAACTCATTGCCAGGGGATGTTGTGAAGGCCAAAAGTATAACTGACTTAAATAATGAGTTAGATAAGTTAATGGTGGACAGGTCCCTCAACAGCTATTAACCAAGATGGTTGGGGCACAACCCCCAAGCTCTGGGTGTCCCTAAAACTCTGACTGACAGACACTGGGACTGGACAACAGGGAATGGCTCATTTGATAATTGCTCTGTTCTGCTCATTTGTTCTGAAGCCAGGGTACTGGGGCTAGCTAGGCCATGGTCTGCTTCAGTACAGCCAGTCGTATGTAATGCCAGGAACCCTTGGTGTGCCCAATGAGAGTCATTGACAGAAGCAGCAACAAGTGCAAGCCTCTAATATAGTGGTCACGTGTTGCTCTGTTTTCTTTAGACTCGTGCTCCCCTATTAGCTCCTCTCAGGCCCCCTACAGCCTTTCTCCAGTGCAAACAAACCCCTCCTACCGCACCCTGTTGTTGGCTAGAGGACTGGTGCAACGTGGTGTAGTGTGGCTGGCGTGTTCGCTCCCTGGCTGGTGGCACGGGACACTCACTCCCCTGGTTTAGTTGAGAGGGAAGCCTCATATTATCCGCAGCACCGCCTGTGAGAGTGTCACGTCGCTCGCTCTCGCCCCACCCCTTGTCTCCAGTTGTGCTAGGGAGGGGTCACTGTTCTTGCACCCAGCCCAGCTGTCATCGCAATGCTTCTGCTTTGTCCAGGCATCTGGGCGCCCATTGCCCAGCTCCTGTATGTAGGTTTGCCAATTTCGGTCAGCCGTAGTCCCGGTGGTTCCATCACATGACATAATTTTTAATTAAAGATTAATCTTTAATTCCTGGAGGGGTGGGAACCGGGTGGGAACCGGGTGGGAACCCTCCCTGTACCCAGGTAGCTCCTCCTCCCTGGAGCAAGGCAGACGTGCCAAGGCGGGGAGGGGGGACGCACTGGGTGTAGAGTGCGCTAAGGCCCCCCCCACAACAGCAGACCCTGTTGCGCCGGCACAGCCGAGCAGTGGACAGCAATGCAAGTGTGACACTGCCACAGCAGAGGCAGCACATCGCCCTGGTCCACAGGCTGGCCGGGGGTCCTCTGACCCAAACAGGACCTACAGCCCAAGCTGTACAGTGTGATGCAATGCAGCTGACAATACTAGAGGCAGGCTGGCTTAGTGGCTAGAGCTCTGGAGTGGGACTCACTCTGCAGCCTGGGGGGGGGGGGCTTCCTCACTCTGCCACTGGCCTGCTGGGTGACTTCGGCCACTTCACTATGGCTCAGTTTCCCAGCTGTAAAATGGGGCTAATGCTACTGCCCTTCTCTGTAAAGCACTTTAATAATAATAAGCCAGAGATTTCAAAGCACAACTAGACTGTACCCTCACAGCATGACAGAAACTGGCTCTGTGCTGTTCGGGGGGCAGGGTGTTAGAAATAACAAGCGGGAGGAAGCACATGGCCTCAGTTTCCTATTTTAGTAATTGTATGGGGTTTAAGCTCATTTTTCTCAACAAACATCCTCCCCCGTTTCCTGTTCGCATCCCTCTATGAACTGGACACTTTCAGCCTGGCGCATCAATGTGTTCTCTGGTTCTCGGCTTCACCACTGACAAATACTAGTAAAGCTGGAAAGCACGCCCATGGCCCCCTTGCAGGGCCAAAACTGATAAACTGCTCCAGCAATAGCCACTTCAGTCCTTGGGAGCGTCTTGTGGTTTGTATTTATTCCATCTGTGGCTGATTGCAAGGCCCAATGAGTCCTTTTCTAGTGTAGCCCCCCCCCCCCCCCCCCCCCGCAGTAGGCTGGAGGCTTCAAGGATGCAGCTCAATGCTTTTTGGCCCCCTCCCCAGTTTAGCTGCGTTGCTGCAGAGCAGGATTGGTCAAAGAGGACACAGGGGGCTGGATACAGTCTTTGGAACCATAAACCGGCTCTTGCATTGGTCACAGACTTGATGGTTACAATGAGTCTGGCCATTCAGTGCCCTGACAGCCACACAGCACCAAGCACAGAATGGGCCACTGCACACCAGCTGCAGAGATCTCAGGCACTGCCAAGCTAGTGGCAGGTAGACTAGCAGTCACGCTATTAGGTCTACCCTTGGCGCTGGGGGTGCGAGTACCAAGATAACTAGCTGTACCCACACTAGCGCAAGGAGCCCTACCGTGCTAAAATGGGTAGTGTAGCCATGGTAGCACAGGCAGTGTCCAGCAGTGACACAGGCTACCGGCCCTGAGTACAACCTTTCCCAGGCCCTATGGGCATGTACACTGTGGTTCAGGCATTGCAGGCAGCAGCTCGGGTCAGCTGCTCTAGTGCTTACGGGGGTCAGGCAGCTAGCCCAAGCCACCGCTGCCTGTGGCCAATCCTACCCAAGCCCTTGGTATGGACTCGCACAGCAACCTGGGCTGCTGCAACCACACCGCTATTTTTAGCACACTAGCTCACGTAGCGTGCGTGTGTGTAGGTCACCTATACAGGGATTTAGACCGCCCAGCTGCAATGTAGCTGTATCTAACGCGTCACTAAACGCAGCCTAATGCCACCATAGTCGCCAAGGGGCCGTCACTGCCTTGCACACAGGGCCACTGGAACATGGCCACCGCAGCAAGAGTGAAAGACCTTAACGTGACCTAGTGGAAAGGCACAGGGCGCTATTGCTTAAATTGAAGGATCCGCTGTTAGCTGGATCAGAGAGGTGACCCTCAGAAGAGCAGTTCGGAGTCCTTCCAGTAGAGGACAGTGGTGCACACAAGGCAATACCTGGCATTGCACGCCTTTACAGGGACACATGTTAGCTAAGGCAGTCTCACAGCCTTCGTGTGAGGTGCATGTGTTTAAATCCCCAATTTACAGCGGGAGAAACTAAGGCCGACACTTTAAGGCTACTCTTTTTCAAACGTAGGTGCCTAAAATTAGGCACGTCTATTCGAGTATAATTCTGGGCTAGTCTTAATATAGCCATCATGGCCTGATTGTCAGCGGTGCTGAGCACCCACATTTCTCACTGGCTTCCAGTGGGATTTGGGGTTAGGAGGAGGGTTGCTCCAAAGGTCAGGCCATTTCCAGGTGACTAAACAGATTTAGGTGTTTCACTGTTAGCGTCCAGGCTTGAACAATTTCATCCAAGTGACTTGCTCAGGATGAGAGGAGAACACAACTGCAGCACTAGGAAGGGGATTTAGCAGGTCCTGGGCCCCTGTCCTATGCTCAGACCACTAGCATCTTTAGTTTCTGAGTTTGTTGAACTCAAGGTATGACATTATGTAAACTGAAACTGGGGTGAGGGCTCCTAAGTAACTGGGCAGCAGGGAAATATATCTCAAAGAGCTGCTTCTGCTCTTACTCCCCACAGACTTATAAGTCACATGGGCCCAGATTCACAAACGTTAGGCTTCATTGATTTCATCCTGACACTGATTTCAATGGGCGTTAGGAGCCTAAAGACCTTTGTGGAGCTGGGCTATGATTCTCCCTAAAAATTCATGTGCTCCCTATGAACTGGAGCTTTGGTTTTTCATAAATATGTAACCCTGCTGCCAGGTGGAGCCAGCAGCACCCAGGGCCGGGTTCAATATCTACGGGTTCCTTTTCAACAATACACAGAACTGTCTCGAACACCCACCCAGTAACCTGGGAAAATTACACACCACCCTTGGGCACCTCTAAGAGGCAATACTTCCCCTCTCACAAGCACAGAGTCTGAGTGTAGAAAAGACATTTTTAGTGAAAGGAGGGAAGTCACCCAACATTAATTAGGGAAAATGCCGCAAGCAGGATTCATAAACCTAAAAATGTGAGCAGGACACTCACCCCAGAGTGTGTGGGGCAGTGCCTTCTGTTTTGAGTTCTACAATCAACAGTTCTTTTTCTGTGCCCCCCTCTGCTCCTTCACCACACCCCACCCACAGTGGTTGTCCTTGGTCAGTGAGGACCCAGGGTTCAGAGGCGCATCTTTGTGAGTTCACCTCCCACCCGGGGAAAAAGGCCTTGCTTACTCCACCATGTGAGCTCTTGCTTTGCCTGGACGCTCTGCCAGCTGCCGTTCCTCTCATAGAATCATAGAATATCAGGATTGGAAGGGACCTCAGGAGGTCATCTAGTCCAACCCCCTGCTCAAAGCAGGATCAATCCCCAGACAGATTTTTGCCCCAGATCCCTAAATGGCCCCCTCAAGGATTGAGCTCACAATCCTGGGTTTAGCAGGCCAATGCTCAAACCACTGAGCTATCCCGCCCCCCACTAGCCACGGTTTCACTCCGCCGGCTGACCCACCAGCCGCTCGTTGCCTCATGAGCCGCTCATTCTGTTCACTGTCTCACCAGCCAATTGCCCGCCAGCCGACTGTCAGTCACCTTCTGCTGCCATTTGCCTCTCTGCTGTGATTTCTAAACACCAGTCTCTTAGTAATTGTCAGCTCTTTTCAGGCTGGGCAGAAACACTGCCCCATCTCAGGTGATTTGGGCTCTCAGTGATTTTTTTAGCTCTTAGTAGGCTGAGCAGAAACACAGTCCCACCACAGCTGAGTTCAGCTCTGACTGAGCATTTAAAATAACAGAGAGGCTCCTCACGAAGCCTAGTTAGCTCTTTCTGTGAACAGGTTAAAACCAGACCAGGGACCCTTGAGGAGAGTCCACATCTTCTGGCTAGGACACCTGTCCCCACCCCTCTTATTTTCACAGGGCGCTGGCATTGAAGCCCCTGGCTTAACGAGGTCCTTTCAGCTGAGGGTGACCTCCTTATTTGGGGCAGGTTAAGCACAGTTTTGTTCCCTTTTATTCATACAGTAATAAGCCCTAGGGTGGACACAATTGTACCAGCATAACTGTGCCTTATAACAGCATTACTTATTTGCCTTACTATACAGGAATGAGCTATACTGGCATATGCACCTTTAGACACACAAGCTCTCACACAGCCAGCACACTTAGTCCCTTCTGCACTACATCGAGCCATGGTAACAAGCCGTTTATTAAAATAATGGGTTCTGCTAATGCGGTTGTTGTGGTTTCTGCCAGTGGCTGGGAAAGGGCAGTAAATGTTTAAGACATGTATAAAAAGAACATGTAACAAAGTTCCGTCCTGTGCCCATCAATCAGCACGACCAGGTTAGCAGAAACTATTTCAGTAAAATATTCCTTTCTGGGCACAGCTGCATACTGGAGTCAGGGCCAGATACAGCTGTGACTGGAGCCAGAGCAGACTGTACACTGTGGAATAACAAAACTCAAGAACAAACCATGCTCCCATGAACCATGCTTCACCTTTAAACTTTAATGAGGTATATAAATTAAAACGAGAAAAGGTGTCTTTTTGGTACAGCGAGCATTATACAAATTGCGCTTGGAGTACTGAGATCTATTCCTTCGTACTCACTGGTACAAACACACAGGACATACGTTTCTCATGTTTGCAGCAGCTGTTGTCAAAATCCTGAAATGTAATTTGTGCTGAGCAGCCACAGGTAATTTGAACTGACATGCAATTTGTCTGGAGGATTGGCAGCTGGATTGCACAAGCATTAAAATACCTACTACCCACTGCCTCCTTTAGGATGATGTTCTAAGAGTATAAACTGCTCATCTGCAAAAAACAACCCAAAACAATATACAAACAAGGTAACTCCTCTGCTATAGAGTCAATAAATCCTCAAAACTGCCACAGAAACTAGCACACCGGACCCAGGAGTCCAGCAAACCAGCTCTCTATTAGCATCCAGCCACTTTGTGTCTACAATGGACTGTGCATGTTTACCAAAGCTCATAGGAAACCCGCTCTGACGTAAGGCTCTCCAACTGCTACTTAATACCACCCCTTCAGCTCATCCATTTGTCAATCGAAAACCTCCTCTGTGCTGATGAATCGGTATCCAGCCTGTTATACCCATCAGATCCATTTGCAGCTTTAAAAAAGGGTTTCCCATTGTAAATCTCCAAATTTCAAAGACATTTGGCTTTTGAGACACTGAGTGCTGTCAGGGAGACAGTGTCGTGTTTAATGTCTACAGTCCTCGCTTACAAGCCAGCCAAGCTACTGAGCTGGGGCAGCCACCAGTAATTAGTTTTCAAGAGTATCCCTCTGAATGGGAGAGTTCTCTATCAGATATACATTACTACAGTTATTAGCTCGTGTCCCAGTGTTTATCACATCATAATTGCCTCCTATATTACAACTCCATTCTCGCCGGCCGGCTCCACACCATACAGTGTGGTGTGAGAAAGGCTCTGGAATGTATCACAGAACAATCAGTGATTACTGCAGGAGTTGTGGAAATCACTTATGGCTCCCGTTACCTCCAATGACCCCTTTGTGGTTTGAGAGGGCACTGCTAGCACTAATATTAATTAGTTATGCAGATTGCAGACTTTGCCTGTGTCTTGCACACTTCATTATTAGTAGTAGTCGCACCTATAGACTCTGACCATGCTCAGGACACTATTGTGGTAGGTGTTGTACAAACATCTAGTAGAAATCCCAGCCGCAAAGAGTTTGCCAGCTATATAGAAGAGACAGAGACTATATAGAAGGGAAACAGCAGTACAGACAGAGGAAACAACCTGGCCTAGGTCAGGAATAGAACCTTGGTCTCTTACTACTCCAGCCAGTGCCCCGCTTGACTGGACCACACTGTCTCTGCTTTGAAGAGTAACTCACCATTCACTTCTCTTTGAGAACCACAGCATTGAACCCTGCTGCATGGAAATACTGTTGCTTCTGTATCTTCAGCGACAGTAATCTATAAAAGCACAGAAAAAGCTGACCTATGTGTCCAAAGCATGAGCTCTGCTTGCTAAGCCATCACGTCAAGACAGGTTTTGAGTTGTGGAAATTGCACTGCGTGTAGCGTTTAGAGGTGCTTGGCGCAGTAGGAAATACACACATACAGAGATCGGTCGAGAGCAACAAAGATAAGGAAAGGTGCGTGGTGTTTTTACCTTAGAACTATCAGCCCAGCCAGTGACTGTACCCACACCCTCCACCCATAAACACTAATGGGAAAGTGTCTTTTGACTGAGAATTGGAAAACATTAAACCTTATGAACTGTAGGGGAGTTATCCTTGCCTAGCAGGAAAGGGATGGACTAAATGACCTAATCAGCTCTCTAACTGCTACGATTATATAATTCCAAGGAAACTGAGCTGGAACTAACTTTCTCTGTAGCCACTAGTGGCAGAATGTAAACGCTTTATCGTCATGCAGCACATGCCAACAGCAGAAAAAAACTCAACTCAAATACTTCTCCGACAGTGTCTCCACCCTCTGTTCCAATAGGTAGTATGCTGAGTCCCATCCCAGAGCAGTGCACTTTCAATACATGAACCCCCCCTTATTTTTAAAACACAATATCCATCATTTCGCCATTCTGCCGCTCCAAAACAAACTCTCCCCCTACAAAGTACTTAATTGAAGCGAGATCTGTGGCCCCAGTTTTTGCTTTCCAATGCCCCTAGGTTTTTGATATGCTGGTAGATGCTGTAGCCATGTGTACTTTAAAGATAGGTTCAAGGCTACATCTGCCTTTCTAGACAAATGGTAACTGTTATATGATACCTACAGTTAGTGAAGAAGTACAAGGCAAGCATTCCCCAGTGAACAGAGAGTAGGGTCTGGGACATAGGAACCTAGGTTCCATTCCTACCTCTGCCTGCTGAGTCACTAAACTTCCGCAAGTCACTATGAAGCTCTGTGAGTCAGTTTTCCCATCTGTAAAATGGGGATAATGATATTTGCCTCCTTTCTAAAATGCCTTTAGATCTATGGATCAAATCTGCTCTACAACAGTAAGAATACCTAGATCTTATAGTAGAGAGACAAGGTAGGTGAGGCCATATCTTTTACTGGACCAACTTCTGTTGGTGAGAGGGACAAGCTTTCGAGCTTACAGAGAGCTCTTCGTAGCTCTTATATAGCATTTTTCATCAGTAGTTCTCAAAGGGTTTTGCAATGGAGGCAAATATCATTATCCCCATTTTACAGATGGGGAATCTGAGGAACAGAGAGAGGCAAAGTGACTTGCCCAAGGTCACCCATCAGGCCAATGGCCAAGTCAGGTATAGAACCCAGGTGTCCTGAGTCTTAGTCTAGAACTCCATCCACTAAGAGATAGGTGTTATTGTTAAATAAGTTAGGGGGGAAATCAAAATGAAAGTGCAGGTAAACAATTTAAAAAAAAAAAAGGTTTCTGTGTCTACTGCATTCTAAGATGTCAGGTTAATGCCTTAGGACACATTGTTTGGGCCAGGGCTTTGGAGCTGTGCTCTGGCTCCGCTCCAGCTCCAGGCAAAAACCTGCAGCTCCACTGCTCCGGGGCTGCTCCGCGCTCCAGCTCCGGGCTCCGCTCCAAAGCCCTGGTTTGGGCAACTCCTTTGAAAGAGAGAGACACAGGAGAGTCTATCTAAGAGTGAGTGTTTTACCAATAAATAAATATTAATTACAAGACAATATTAAAGTGAACAAAATCCCCAGCTTTGTTACAGAGTCCTTGTCATAACGATAACCAAAGGATTCAAACGTTTGCTATTCTATATTGCTTTGTTACACTTTTACACAGACAGGGAAGCTTCCGCGTGGTAGGATGCCATCTGCTGCTTCAAAATGTTATTTTCTTGTTTCCTGTGCCTTACAGGATCATTCAGGCACGTGACTTGTGCATAGTTGGGGGGACAATTTTGTATTGAACTGAGTTTATTTGCAAAGGAAAACATGTTGGTTAATGAAATGGAATCTGCCCAGAGAAAAAAATGTTGACTAAAAAGTTTTAAGATAGGGCAAGCCTGGTTTGGTTAATGAATGAGAAGAAGAGGAGGAGTTATAGAATAAATGAGGCATCTCAGAGAACACATACACTATATCATGCTTTGAAAACAATATTGGAGTGTGTGTAATTTTCAGTTTAATCCTGGGCTTTGGCTATAAATGCAATTCTCTGCTATTAAAACAATATCTATTCCCATGAGCCAGCGCAACAGCCTGTAATCCTGAAATATAGACGCAGCTTGTCATTTTAAAGTCTGCAGAGTGAAGAACAAATTAAAATATTCTGTCAGATCTTAGGAACTGGAGTTTAAACCTTCAAGCAAGGTCTATTAAGTCCAGTAATAGAAACCAGGCATACTCAACACCACAATAGAAGTAAAATGAAATGAATGGTATATCATAGTCACTGAAACTCTGGCAGTAATAAGCATCACACTGGGCTCACTGCACTGGCTAATGCATAATTTATCTGGCTTCATAAATATCAAAACACACCACAGCTGTTAGTACTTCAGCGCAAAACTGGCAAATATTCTTTCAATTATTCAGTAGCTCATCTTAGGGAATCAGTTGACTCCTCCAAAGTTGCATTTTTAGAAAGTATCAATTACTCACGCGTTGCAAGGACGTGATGCCACACCAGCTCTAGCGGCGCCTCGTGGAAGGTACAGGGACGAGAGTTCGAAAGTTGCTTCTCCTTGCAAAAAATAAAATCCTGCTGAGTGGGCTCGCAAAAGTCTGCAGAATCCTGCAAAAATCCTGGTTGCAATGCACTGGCACAGCCCAGGGGAGCCCTCTCCAGGCCAGTTTCTAAGGAAGTTTTTAAAAGGATTGCTCCTGGAAGGTCTAGCTTTAAAGAAGCTGCTATAGCATCGCTAACCAAAAGGGGGCTGAATTATTCAATAATAACGTGAATCACCAAACAGTGTATTTTCCAAAAAGAGAGGGGAGAGGCTTTGGGGAAGGCAATAATTTAAAGTAAAATATCCAGACAATATCGACAGAACTGTTTTAAACAAACACACAAGTATTCAAAAGTCCATGGTTAGTTATGCCCGTCCAACCTTCTTATTGAAACAGTAGTTGTGGCCAACCAGGATGCGCCTGAGAATAATTCCATCCCCTTAGGGGAGATATTTAAATGCCACAATGATTGCGGCCTTAGAAGTACCTAAGACAGGGACTGGCAATAATGACTGATTGGTTATCTGAGGTCAGGGTTTTGGTTATAGTATCACCACACAGTGACCAACACACAACCACCAGTTCCAGGGGATTTGGACATTTCCGATCATTCATTGGGTCAGTAAAGTACATCCCCATTTTTTATTTTACTATCCACTATTCTTTTAAAATATGATGGTCTGTCAGGGACCATGTATTTATATTTTCTCTGTATAATATAGTCCACACGTTAGACTCAGTACACAAAACCAAATGTAAAACATATGCAAAAAACCAGGTCAGATTAATCCATTGCCAACAAAAATGACTAGACCTGATTGAATTTTTG
The DNA here is from genome assembly GCF_028017835.1 of Emys orbicularis. Classification (NCBI taxonomy): domain Eukaryota; kingdom Metazoa; phylum Chordata; order Testudines; family Emydidae; genus Emys; species Emys orbicularis. The sequence goes on along the minus strand of NC_088684.1, from coordinate 280,868,065 downwards.
TCAAAGAAAGTTTTTTATACTTTTGGCCTTCACAACATCCCCTGGCACCAAGTTCCACAGATTGACGGTGTGTTGCGTGAAGAAATACTTCCTTATGTTTGTTTTAAACCTGTTGCCTAGTAATTACATTAGGTGGCCGCTAGTTCTTGTATTATTTGGAGGTACTTCCTTGGAGGTGCAACTGTGACAGCATGAGTGGCAGGAAGAGCTGCCTGCCCTATGACCCTATCAGGGAGCCTAGGGTCCCCAGGCAGCTAACCTGTCCCGCCACCCATGCTGCAGTGGCTACACGCTGATATTTTTAGCATGCATGGGTATGTCTCCTCTAGCTGGAAATTATACCTTACAGCTCCAGCATAGACATACCCTTAGAACAGAGCGCTCATGATGAAGCAAGTCCTATTGTATCTGCTGCAGGATCTATGCACTCAGGATACACGTCGAATTCATTTCCTTCAGTGATCCTTTCTCTCCTTTACTATCTCCCTCTTTGTTTAGTCTTGAAAAATATTTAGGAGTAAATAGGAAACAGACACTAACTCCTCCGTTACAGAATTTGCTATAAAAAAAGAGATGTCTGTATATCTCTCAACAGACAATAGATAAGGTGCCGGTAGATGGTGATCAAGAATACACAGTATTGTTCTTGGACTTTGTGGGACCAATGCAACCTCTTGTTGTGCACTACAAATGGCTCTATGTGTGTGCTTTCCCACTACTTAAAGCAACAGAGCATACTACCTTGCATATAATGGTAATGCGGTGTAATAGACTGGGTTTTTATAAAAACTTTAAACTAAACTGTTTAAGTTTAAGTTTAACTTAAGTTTGGATATGGATATGTACTCCATATCCAAAGCCCCGCAATGAGTAAAGTGCAAAGTCTCACTGCAAAACTGCACAGCTGTTCAGGATGGACAGATCAGCCCACATAGAATAAGAACTAGACCAGGCCTTTAGCTAAGTCTAACCAATTTGAGCATCTGGAGCTAAACTTTGTGGCTTAAGCCCATTTTATTCCCAGAGTCCTGATCGTGGTCCAGCCCCTAATGTTTGGCTGTCTGCATCAGTGCTGCTAATACAGAAATCGCAATAGTGATATGCTGTTCTGCCCACTCCAGTGCTCCAGGACCTCTTGCTCACTCTCCCAAGGCCTGGTCATGCATCACTGGGAGGTTTGCCATGCCTCAGTGGGAACAGGAGCAGATTCCTGAACTATGATGCACCCATGGCTGTGAGCAGTTCCCTCTATCTCCTAGCCCATCTCATATTTTTTTGGCAAGTGACAGTTTTCTGGTACCATGACCTTTGCAAGAAAAATAATGTCCTATATTTCGATTAAGAGCTTTGCTCAAAGAAAGCTGGGCATTTTCCTGCAGGAACTGAAAGGACAAGTCAGCAGGGAGACAGACACTGCTGCTAGGCACAGCTCTTGCAAGACACAGCATGAAACTTTCAGGCAGATGTTCCCCATTGGGGATCTCAAAGCCCATTCCCAGACCTGTATAGTTAGTGGCATCTCCAACAACAAGGCAACAGGTGGTCACCTAAGATGCTGAGCTTATCAGGAAATCTGACATTATCAGGGAGAAATGTTAGTCTTAAATTTGTGCCAAAGAGGACAAAAGAAAAGAAGAAAAAAATAGTAGAATAATCTGATATACAATTACGGAATATGGGCATAAGTGAGACTTGAGTGCTTTTCAGGTGTGAATTTCACCTGAATTTTATCTCCTTTGGTAGGTTAACAAATACTTTCTGAATCAATCCCAGGTTTTTTTAATGTATTTGTTCACTGTGAATATTCACTAAATACTGTGGGGGGAAATTCTTACTATGTAGATTGTAAACTCTTTGGGTTAGGGACTGTCTTCTTGTTATGCATTTATGGCACAATGGGGCTCTGATCCCTGACTGTGGTCACCAGGTGCTACCACAGTACAACCATTAATAATGTTGGTTGCTCAAACTATTCACTTGGGTTACATTTGCCATTCGCTATTCATGTTCTGCGGTCGATCACCTGAGTCACATTATATTTACTCTGATCCCTGATTAGATGGTAAAACTTTCTGAAATGGAAATAAAATAAATCGTGAATAAAGTTAATCCAGCCTGAATTTCTGGAGGAATAATCATTTGTGCTAAAATGCTGGACACTTTCTGGAATCATGAACATTTTCACAAAGAGATTATGCAAATACTCACAAATAAGGACTGAATCATAGATGGCTTAAGGGGCACGTAAGTGGTGGACAGGCCTTGCGTAGAAGTGAATTTCACCCAGAATGAACACTCATCGTTTGAACGGCTCCGCTTTGTAGCACAGATGTTGTCCTGATACAGTAACTCCTCACTTAACGTTGTAGTTATGGTCCTGAAAAATGCGACTTTAAGCAAAACAACGTTAAGTGAATCCAATTTCCCCATTAGAATTAATGTAAATGGGGGAGGGGAGTAGGTTCCAGGGAAATTTTTTTCACCAGACAAAAAATTATATATTATATAGATATACACACAGTATACGTTTTAAACAAACAATTTAATACTGTTCACAGCGATGATGATTGTGAAGCTTGGTTGAGGTGGTGAAGTTAGAGGGTGGAAGAGGGAGGGATATTTCCCAGGGAATGCCTTGCTGCTAAATCAGTGGTTCTCAAACTTTTGTACTGGTGACCCCTTTCACATAGCAAGCCTCTGAGTGCGACCCCCCCATATAAATTAAAAATACTGTTTTATATATTTAACACCATTATAAATGCTGGAGGCAAAGCAGGGTTTGGGGTGGAGGCTGACAGCTCGCGACCCCCCCCCCATGTAATAACCTCATGACTCCCTGAGGGGTTCCGATCCCCAGTTTAAGAACCCCTGTGCTAAATGATGAACTAGCACTTGGCTGAGCCCTCAAGGGTTAACACATTGTTGTCACTGTAGCCTCTCACTCTACAAGACAGCAGGAATAGAGGGGAGGGGAGACAGCATAGCAGACAGAGACAGACACACGCCTTGTGTGTGGGAGAGAGAGAGAGAGTTGCACACTGCCCCGTTAAATAAGCTGACCCACTCTTAAGTGCATTGTCTTTTTAAGAGGATCAGGAAGTTGAGACAGCAGGTGCTGCCCCAGGCTCTCTGTCTCTCTCCCTCCGTGTCCCCACCCTGCTCTATATGGAGAAGAAGGGGTAAGCAGGGTGTAGGAGCAGGGGGGAGGGGGACACCCTGACATTAGCCCCCCCGCCCAGCAAGCGGGAGTCTCTGGGAGCAGCTCCAAGGCAGAGGGCAGGAGCAGCACATGGCAGTGGGGGGAGGGATAGCTGACCTGCTGGGCGGCTGCAACACAGGGAACTTAGGGGGGCTGCCAGTCCACCCTGGTTCCAAGCCCCCACCAGCTAGCTGCAACGGGCTGCTCTTCCTGCAAGCAGTGGACAAAGCAGGCGGCTGCCAAACGACGGAGCATTGCACAACTTTAAACGAGCATGTTCCCTAATTGATCAGCAACGTAACAAAACCGGGACGACTTTAAGTGAGGAGTTACTGTATTGTCCTAAAAACTTCTTGAAGTTGTTTACTTCAAGACCAGCTACAAGGAAACATTTTTTTCCCTTTACCTCATTCATTCGTTACCTTTTCTATCCAGTGCCGTCATGTTACACATCATGTTACATGTCACAGAAGAGTGTTCCCTGCTAACCATAAAGCAGGGGTGATCATAGCCCCCCTGAACCCTATTTGTGAGCTGTTCTGCTATTGCATTTACAATATTCTCTGCATTGTTCTGCTCTGACACTGACTTTCTCCAGCCCCTCTTTCAGATTAACAGGAACTGTTCTGCGCTCAGAGACATATTTGGAGACATATTTGTATTTCAAAGAAGTGAAAAATATATTGTGCAGCATCTTCCAAGTGGCACTTTCAATCCATTTAAATTCACACTGTGACACTTCCAGACTCCATGCTTCAAACAGGCCTGCTGTAACAGTCCCCCTTGTGCCTGTGTCCAGCAGGTGTCCTTCACCAATCTGCATACAGTCATGACAAGCATTAATAGAATACGACATAATGCTGAGCAAAGGACTAAAAGGCTGAGATAATGGGAGGCTATTAATGCACGGGGCGGTGTTTTGCTATGGTCAAGGAGCTTCACTTCCAGAATGATTACAACTCTCGGCCCTTCATGCTGAGAGTGTCTTTGCACTGAGGGTGAATTTTGCATGAGGCGCACTGTTCACCCACTGAGCTTTTCAGCTTGGGAATGCCCTTTTGGTGCCAAGTTTACAAAGGGTTAAGACAATTGCAGGTCTTGGGCTAGCTTCCTATTTTCTTAGCCAGAGGCACATTGGAGGGGAAGAACTACAGCGAAAGAGCCAGCCAGAATTCCTCCTAGGCTCTCTCAGGGGGGCATGTTGCAGTGGTGGCTAGGCCCCCCTTGCATGAGGTTCGGTATGAGCCCAATGAACAGCCACTGGCTAGTGGAGAGGAATAGAACCGTGGTCCACCCTCAGCATTCCTCATTCCCTTTAGGGCAACTAGCACTAGCAGCACTGTTAGCAGAGAGTGGGCCACGTGCTCCTGAATGGGATTGTGCCAGACCAGGGCAAAATGGTGCAAGGGAGAGGAGGTGCCATGTTCCTCCTGGTACACCTATGTACAGACAGGTACAATCCGGTCCATAGACTAGAGATGAGCCTGAACTGGCACTCTATATCCAAACAGCCCTGAATTTGAGTGGGCTGAGGGAGCCAGATACAAATACTTGAAGCCAACATTCACAGAAGGAGGCAGAAATAAGGTTGCATGGGCAGTCTTAGCTGTCAACTTTCAATGCAATTTAACATTCTTTTAAATTTTTAAAAAAATAATAATTGTATATATATTATATATACAGACATACATATACCTTAAATAATAATGTTGCCCCTTCTTCCCACCTAGCAAGCAGTAGCAAATGTCTGGGGCCTTGCAGGCTGGCTGCCCAGTGGACAAAGGGGAAAAGAAATCCAACAGTGAAACAAATTTTAAGTGTCACAAACAGCATGCCGGGAAATCCCTACTGTCAGATATCTCAGCCCAACATCAGGGCCCAGTTGCCAGGGAGAAACTGCATTAAGAATTGACACCAGTCAGAGACCCAGGCTGAGAGCAAACTCTGCTGCTGCTCACACAGTTCCCTCTCCCCCAAACCCTGCAGAACAAAACTAGCACCACACAGCATGATTTGTTCACATGCTAAGAAAAAGAACTTGGAAGATCATATTTAACACCATCATCTGTTGGCACCTGCCATAATAGTTAAGAAGTACAAAGTTCAAATCCAAACTTCACACCATCAGGTGCTATCAGGTTAGCACTGCAATGCGGCATCACATAGCACTAAGCAATCCATCTACATGACGATTCTCAGCCCCCTTTTCAGTGTGACGGAATAGCAAGTCCAGTGCCTGTGCAGGGGTTAGAGCTGTGCTCAGAGAGCACCGTTTATAATCGTGATGGGGAATGCACTCTACTAGTATAGCTACTTCCTAAAAATGACAAGGATTAGCAATCTACATGCTTCTAGGCAGCATATGACTATATGTGATTCTTCTAAACTCCACAGCCCTTTCATCCGACAGGGTTCCATAATTACCAGCTTCTTTGTATATGCGTCAGACCACCTTAACTTCAGCAAGATACACAAGGAGAGCTAGCAGGCAGGCAGGCAGACATCTGCTATGGCCCATAGCCCAGTGGCTGTCTGCACACTGTCAGCTGGAGTAGATAAACACTAGCTTCTTTAAGAGCATTGCAAAACCTTCCATTGTCGATGGAGTCCATTTGCTTAAATGCTAGGCTGATTTGAGTTATTTTCAGGAGATTTCCCTGGCTACATGCTGTGGAGACAAATGGAGGTCAGTAATTCCAGGCTCATAGGAGGGCTATTGCTTGCTTTATTAAAGCCTTTTTTCCAAATCCATACGCTTGTTTCAACAAAAAATATTTGGAATAATAGGGAGAATAAACTACCTGGATTCAGACAATTTCTTTTAAAAGAACAACAACAGGCCATATTCTGCACTGACTTACCCTCAGGGTATTGAAGGGTCACCAATTCTGGGGTCGACAACAGATTCACAGACTATAAATCGGTGCAGAATTTGGCCCTAGACGTATGTTTTGTCAGAATGAGCTAATTTCACAACTTTGTATAGACCAGCTCGTAAAACTAACCCTAGCCCATCACCTTGGTGTTATCTGCTCACCCACAGTCAGTTGTTTGTGTGGAGAGGTTTATATCTATCTAGGGAGCGGTGCACAGGCTGCTGTTTGAGCGCCTTAACCTACACCTCTGGGTTATATTTGTAGAACCTAGAGCACCCTTGAGCACTTCCAAGTGCTAAAGCCATGCCCCCCAAGCCTCATCCACTTGGAGCACAGGAGCCTCCTAGAGCTCAGGGGACTTAGGCACAACCAAACAGCAGTTTTGAAAATCCCCATGGCACCCAGTGCCTCAGATGTTATAACAATGGGGGCTACGACTGACACCATCATGACCTTTGAAAATGTAGGCCTAGATTCAGGTATTTTGGGTTATCTAGAGGACAGAGGAGCTCATTTCTTCTTATAAGAAACATGACTGAGATCTGTTTAGCCTTCTGGGGCCATTTCATCCCTGGATTAACTCCCCAAGGAGTCCTGTTATTGAGTATGCTTAAAATGTCTTCTAGGGAGCTAGAAGGTAGACAGCTGAACGGTGTCCCTGTAAATCACAACACACTGTGAAGAGGAATGGAGCGAGTCATGGTGTTTTGCCTTTGCCTGTTGCTGGGTCCTTCTCTATATATTTGTCACTAGTCAACCATACAGCAGCTCCATTGATTAAAACTTTGATGAAAACTTTGCAAACATTTGTTGCTGTTTTTCAGTCCAGGTTAGGTTTTAAAAATGGGAAATGTCAATGAAAAATGTCCTCCCCCAAAATGTCAATTTGTTTTAATGAAAATAGGGTTGTTGTGTTGTTGTTTTTTTAATTTTTCCACTCACTCTAACCCCAGGGCTTTAAATTAACCCCTCTCACGATTTACATCAGCACTCTATGGTTTACACAGTGAGGGTCAGCGAAAGCAGGGCTCCCCTGCACTTCAGTTCAGGGTGCCTGAGAAATCCAGAGTAGAACTGGCTGAAATAAGTCCAGATGCTTGGATAAGATGAAGGACAACAGGAACCTTGAGACGGGGGCTGCAGATTCCCACCAAGGACTTTGAGGAGCTGTAAGTGATTTTGGGGACCTCTGTTTTCCAGTGCCTAACTTGAGATGCCTAGAAGGGGCATGATTTTCAGCACTTCCTGAAGCCAGGATGCTTTGAACTGTCAAGCTGGGCCTCCAAAATCACTAGTTATCGTTGTTGAATATTTAAGCAATGGGTTTTTAATGGTCTGATTTTGCTCACAGCACAGCACAGGTGGAGCATTAAATACAGAGCAAACAAATTACATATTAGTTGGGCTTTTGGTCTAATAAATGACCTATTTACTTTAAATGTTGGTACTGCAATGTACAATAATCATTAGGACTGTAGCCTAAACTGAAGCCATCAGTCTTTTGTCTCTATGCATCTCTCTTTGGAACTATATCTAAGGCAGGGGTCTCAAACTCGCGGCCCGCGGGCCGCCTCCCCAATGTGGCCCGTGGAGCTCCAGAAGTTTTTGGGCCGGGTCTCTCCCTTGGCCCCCTTGGCCGAGGGCCCCGGCAGCACAGTGGAGCTGACCGGCATCTGCCTGCTCACTCCATGCGTCTGCCAGCCCCTCCCTGTGGCCCCAGAGCGGGGCAGGGCTGTGCCTCCACGTGCCCCAAGCGCCCCTGTGGCCAATGGGAAGCTACAGAGGCAGTGCCTGGGGGCAGCAGTGCGCGAAGGCCACCCTGCCCGTCCCACCTTGGAGCCCCAGGTAAGCGCCACACCCCCCAACCCCCTCCCAGAGCCTGCATCCCACCCCCTTCCTGCCCCCAAACTTCCTCCCAGAGCCCGCACCCCCTCCCCCTTTCCACACACCCCCTCCCGCCCCCAAACTCCCTCCCAGATCCTGCACCCCCTTCCCCCCCAAACTCCCTCCCAGAGCCTGCACCCCTCCCCCCTCCTAGAACCTTCAACCTCACCCCCTCCTCCTGCACCCCACCCCCTGCCCCAGCCCAGAGCCTGCACCCAGCACCCAAACTCCATCCCAGACCCTGCAACCTAGATCCCCTCCCCCACCCAACCTCCCTCCCAGAGCCCAACCTCTTACCCCTTCTGCACCCAAACTCCCTCCCAGAGCCTGCACCCCAACCCCCTACCCCAGACCTCCTCCCCCACCCAAATTCCCTCCCAGAGTCTTTGGCAGGTGGGGGTGGAGTTTTGGAGTGGGCGGAGTTTTGGGGGCGGGTTCTGGGCAGCATGAGTGACATTATTGGCCCGCTGGGAGGATATGAGGACTGGCACTGGCCCTAAGGTAAATTGAGTTTGAGACTAAGGTCAACTACAAATGCTCGTTCTTCCACTGGGGATAAAAGTTTACTTTTAAACTTGGGATTTTTAATGTTCTTGTTTCTTACTGTTTGGCTGTCTCAAAGACTGAAGAATTACTCTGCAATCGACATAGGGTAAACTGGAACCTGTAATCATGGAGTCATTTCATGGTATCATTTCTTCTAGTCTGCCAATTTACCATTGATTGCCATGGGATGCACAACAAATCATTTGCAATAGGAGTTCAGAATTGCATTTTGTCTGGAATAAACCTTGATTGGTTGCATTGTGCTCGTAACTGATCAGCACTGCCCTGCCTCATCTTTTCACTGCTGAAAGCAGTTAATCATGTCTCCACCGTTTAAACCTGGAGCCCTTAGAGTGCCCTTTTTGCTGAGCTGCTGGGATCAAAAGCATGAACACTCAAGGCAATCAAAAGTCTGTGGGCTCAGCTAGACTTCAGCTACGTGGATGTAGCTGCTATTAGCTTTGTGGGAATAGCACGCACCCCTCCCCCCCCCCCAGTGTAACTGAATGCAGAGTGGAGCTCTATATGGGCTAATTTAGGGCACTGCTCTGAACGCCGTACTTGGGCAAAACTCCAGCTAGATTCAATTCCTCATCAGTAAAGGGTTCAGAGACGAGCCCTCAGACTAATATTAGTGGCTGTTCTTCCTTCTTCGGTCTCTTTCTTAGGGCCCAAGCCTGTGAGTTTCTGAGTACCCCCAGCTGCCATTAACAACATATATTTGTAGGGTGTAATAAAGCCCCATCCAAAGATATCAATTTGCCAAGCAATATGTAGTCAGTTCATAATCTTTTCTAGTGTGTCAGTGCACTAATTATTTTTGTTGCTCTGAATTACATCCATTTTGTCAATGTCTTCTTGGTAAAGAGGGGCTCAGATTTGGATACAGGTGATGTCACATGAGCAGGGCCGGTTGTAGGCACCGGCAAACCAAGCATGTGCTTGGGGCGGCACAATTTCAGGGGCGGCATTCTGGGAGGTTTTGTTTTTTTTTTTTTGCTTCTGCAGTTGCGCTCCCGGGCAACATGGGGCAGCAAAAAACCTAGAGCCAGCCCTGCACATGAGACCCATACAGGAAAAGCACTATATCTCTCTGGGCCAGGAACCGATGGGGATATCTTATCAGCCTACAACTGTACTGGCTTTCTGGGGAGAGGTGGCAGGGAGGGTCTGCCATTACTCATTGTAGAACCACATATGGAAAGGGTGAAAGAAGGTTGTGAGAAAGGGTGATTTTGAGATTAGGGCATTGGAGTAAGACTCAGGAGATCTACATTCAGTTCCCACCTCTGCCACAAACATCTTTGCCCAGATTTTGGCAAGTCACTTGAGCTTGCTGTGCCTCATCAGTAAAAATAATATAATACACCTCTACCCCGATATAACGCGACCTGATATAACACGAATTCAGATATAACGCAGTAAAGCAGCGCTCCGGGGGGGGGGCGGGGCTGCACACTCCGGCGGATCAAAGCAAGTTCGATATAACATGGTTTCACCTATAATGCAGTGAGATTTTTTGGCTCCCGAGGACAGCGTTATATCGGGGTAGAGGTGTAATACTTCCTTCTTTCCATAGTCTAGAGGACTAGAGTGTCACACACTTTGCCACTCATGTAGACCAAGCACTGTGTGTTATCTGACTTTTTAAGTACAAATGGCTTTTCAGGTCTAAGGACCCTCTGAGAAGATATCGGGGGAAGGTGGCAGAATCTGAGCATGGCTACCCCCAGAAACTGAGAATTTAGATATGGAAGCTGAGGCTGGAAGAGTTGGGACAGTAATGAATTCTCCATGAGAACAGAATGGTTGAAGTCTGCCCCAGGTAACAGACTCCACAGACACAACAGATATTCATTAAGAGCACATGGAGGAAAGCAGTTCCTCCTGCTTCACTGAGAAAACATTGGGCAGAGAGAGAAAGCTCCAATGTATCTGTTAGGGGCTTCTTGCCCATCTACTCAGGGTTTAACTGCTATCTGGTGCTGGGAAGAAATTCCCCCACCCCAACCCCGGTCAGATTGGCAGACACCCCTGGAGGGGTTTTGCCTTCCTCTTCAGGGTGCGGCACAGGTCACTTGAGGGTTTGAAATAGAGTAATTGGTGGATTCTCTGTAACTTGAAGTCTTTAAATCAAGATTTGAGGACTTCAGTAACTCAGCCAGAGGTGTGTTGGGCCTATTACTGGAGTGGCTGGGAGACGTTCTGTGGCTTGCAATGTGCAGGATGTCAGACTAAATGATCATGATGGTCCCTTCTGTTTTTAAAGTCAATGAGATTAGGATGGGAGCAAAATTGATTGGGATTGTGAGGTGAAATGTCCTGGCAGAAAAACACTATGTTAATATTGCACTCCTGTTGTTGTGCTCGAAGGCGTTAATGGCTGCCATCAATCAGAGACCTGGTTAAAGCTGATGGGGATGCCACTCCATTTCCACTATTCTCCCCCAATGCCAGGGCTCTGCATGCCCCCCATTCCCTTCCTCCCATATCTGGATCTCCCATTCTCTGCCCTCGTAGGCCAGGGGATCTATGCAGGAGTGGTAGAAGCTCTTTAAAAATGGGGGGCCACAGGTGCCCGAACCATGGCCCCATCCTGCCCCTTCTCCCCAAGGCCCCACTCTTGCGCTGCCTCTTCCCCCCCACCCCAGTACCCGCCCCCTGCTCGCTCCTCTTCTCCCCCTCCCCGCCATCGCTCGCCCTTACAGCTGGAAAAAAGTGATGGGGCCATGCTCCCCCTCCCCGTTCCGGTGCCCCTGGCTCTGTGTGTCTCTCTTTTTTCTCCACCTCCAAAGTCCCTTTCTTCCCCCTGTATGGGAAGGGAGGGACAGACAGATGGTGCCCTCTGAGTGTCTTTCCTTCCTCCAACCTTGGAACAGGCTTTGGGGAGGCAACACACTGGGAAGGAGGAAGGAATGAAACCTCCCTCACTGCCCTCTACCTCTGCCTTCCCCTGCTGCCTGGTGGGTGGCTCTCTGCAGGCAGATCAAGGAGTAACTGTTTAAGTGTGAATCGCTTTTCCAATTTTACAGTTTTTACCAAAATCAACAGGATTTTGCTGATTGATGCCTAGAGCAGTCGTGGAAATTTTACAACTGATCAGATGTGGTATTTATAAGTTTTCATGTTCCATCAAGGCAAACAAATTCCTAGATTCCAAGGTCAGCCGGAACCATTGCGACCATCTTGTCTGACCTGTATAACACAGCCCATAAGATTAATTAATTCCTATTTGAACAGACAGAAATGCTGAAGGTAGGGAGCTAGCCAAAACTCAGGATTTTCAGCTTGTGAGAAATTTAGAGATTTCACAGTTTCAGTTTTGATCCAAACTGGACCAAAACCAAATGTTTCAAAATATCTTGCAAACTGGCAATCTGGGAACAAATTTCTTTCAGAACACTGACACATGGTGTTTCCTAAATGAAATATGCGTCCCAGGACCTGCAGTTGCTAACTGAAGATGACATTCTTGTCAGTTTTATTGTTTCTATTAGACTTTATGGCAGCCTCAGGGCTTCAGGCAGTCTTCATGGCAGGACTGCCATGGACCCCGAAAACCCGGGCTCCCCCAAAGCCTGCCAGGAGAGCTGGCAGGGAGCCAGGCAGTTTTCTATCTGAACCCTGCCTGTGATTCAATGAAAGTTCGTCCAACCTGGCTCACTTTCGCAAGACATTTCAGGTTCAACAAACCAGCATTTTCTGATGAAACTCTGAGAGCCCCACTATACAATATTGTAAGACAAATAATAATAGAACTTGTTACCTTGTAACATCTTTTTCTGTATTATCAACACCAAGTTTCTCTCTGCACTGAATATCAGTTTAGTTTTTGCCCCATTCAGCTATACTCTTCCCCACATATGTTACCTTGCATTTTTCCAAGGTGAATCTCATTTCCCACCTAGGTTTCTAACCTTCTCTCCCTGTCCTTCATGACATTTTCAACTCGTCTCAATTTATTATCATCTGCTAATTTCATTAATTTGCTGTTGTGCCCCCTCTTCCAGAACATTCACATGCATAAAGTAATGGAGACTCGATTCTGATCAGGTCTCCTGGGTGAAATAATGTGAAAAAAGATTGGCTTGAACACCAGTCCTTGTGCTACCTTATTACATTCCTTTCCCCACAGTTCAATACACTGCAGTTTATAAATGTGTGTGTCTTTCAGCCAGTTTTCAATCCATCTGACAGTTTTCTATTAGAATTCATTTCGGGTGTAAGATTTTTTGATGCTCTATCAGCTACTTTACTAGCAGCCCAATATACTGCATAACATCCACATTCCTTTCAATCACTAAGGCATGAATCCTGCAAGCACTTTGGCACATAATTCAAACAGATAAAGTTACTTTGTAATTCTATTTAAAAACTGGACAACATCTTGACCTTACTGAATGGAATTTTGCCATTGTCATCAATGGGGCCAAGATTTTACCCAGTGTTTAAACAGGGGAGTTTGGTCCCGCCTATTATAGAAACAAACCAGCTGTGAGTCTGGACTCCTCCTCCCTAAAAGATTTTGGCATGGGCCTGTCTCAGATGGTTATAAGAATCGCTCTCCTTCCAACACTGCCATCCAATTCCATTACTGTGTGAAGGACATTTGTGACACAACCAAAGGAAAAAAACTCACACGTGTATATATAATCCTGCTTAATACACTTATGAAATGAGAATGTTATTAAGGCAGAGAGGAATTAATCCACGATGCTGATGCTGTGCCTAGCTGAAGAGGTGCCTAGCTCAGAGAGTGCTAATTAAGAGAAGCACTTTCCGCATAAGAGAGCTCTTTTGCTGCAGAGGAAATAAAAAATTTCTGCTCATTTTAATCAGACATTGACGGATTGCATTAATCAGGTGCAACAACATTTCGGCATTGTCTTCATGCTATAAACCTGCAGATCACTCGGTCTTATTTGCTGAATATCCTTAACACTCACTTTGGGGCATGATCCAAAGCCCAGTGAAGTCAATAGAAAGGCTCCCACTGACTTCAATGGGTTTTGGATTAGGCCTTTGTTGAACAAAGAAAACAGATGCATTTCTGTCCCAAACCCTAAGGCAGTAGTTCTCAAATAGGGGTACATGTAACCCTGGGATATGCAGAGGTCTTCCAGGGGGTACATCAACTCATCTAGATATTTGCCTACTTTTACAACAGGCTATGTAAAAAGCACTAGCAAAGTCAGTACAAACTAAAAAAAAGTTCTAAGAGTTCTCCAAAGGCTTGATCCCACTTCCACTGAAAGCAGAGTCTTGCCGTTGACCAGAGTGGGAACCAACTGCAAAAGTGGGGTTTTTATAAATTCCCAAATTTGCTCCACCCCCTCCACATGACAGCCCCCTTCGTATTCTGGATGCTTCTCCCTACAACTCCATGAAAGTGATAACATTTCCCTTTTCTCCTGACTTCATAGTACAAGGGTAGCAATGGAGAGAAATGCCAACGCCTCCGGAGATTTATTTAGCCTTTTCCAGCACTGATTTGGAACTCCGGGTGCTTCACAAATATTAAAGCCAAAATAATTTTACACACATGTATCCCAACATCACTAGGTAAATCCAGCACGGCACTGAGCCAGAGCCTGGGCTGGTGTAAATCCATGGAACTAAAGCATGTTATGTCAGCTTAGGAGCAAGCCTATGGTCTACTATGGGCAATGACTTCGGGGATCTCTATATATACACTGAGCTAGTAGCATTTTTATCTCTTTCTCTTCCCCCACCATCCCCCCCAAAATCATGCTTGTTAACATTTAAGTCTTTGAATGGTATGAGAGAGACGCTTTCTAAGGTACGTCTCTGGCCACCAGCACTATAGTAGCTGAGCACCTCACAGTCTTTACCCTCACAGCACCCTCGTGAAGTAGAACAGGGCTATTATCCCCATTTTACAGATGGGGAACTGAGGCACAGAGACACTAAGTGACTTGCCCAAGGTCACACAGGAAGTCTGGGGTGGAGAAGGGAAGTGAAGCTAGTGCCCTAACCGCTGGACCAACCTTCCTCTCTGTAACAACACTCGTTCGTAATCAGAATATCATATCAACATCGTAATCACACTGCACAGCTGCCCAAGGCGTAGTGGGATTTGCATTGCCAGAGCCTTTGTGAAGGGATTCAGAGAAACTGTTCTGAACAGCTCAGAAACTCATTTGCCCAGAAGAATTTAGATAATGTATAGTTGGGTCGAAGGGTTTCCCCGCAAAGATCACCCTGCAGTTTCTGATTTTCAGGGAGCCCAGCAGTGTCTCATGGCTTATTGTTTTGCTTTCCTGCCCTACCATACCCTGCAAACAAAACAAGTTATCTACTAAGCCCACTCGGTGGAAGAAGGCAGCAAGCGGAGAGGGAGGCAAACTCATGACATGTTCCTTCCTGCCTCCCAGATCATACAGAAGCCCCCCGGCCTATGCTTTCTGGGATGAGGGCTCCCAGGGGTATAGGGAGCTGAGGCTAGATCTCTCTGCAGCATGCCAGAGAGATCCCTCTCCCTACAATAGACACCCAGATCCCTCTCCCAAGCAAACATGAATGCTGCTGCCAGAAGCCATTTTGCTTCCCTGTGGTCACCTCCATCGTTACTGCTGCACAGGGAGGCAAAAAGTTTATTAAGGAGGGAGGGTCGCCATGAGGGCAGCACAAAGAGACTCCCAGATCCATCATCGTCATCTATCCCTCGATACAAGGATGACGTCTGTAGGGGGGAAAAAGTCATTGATGAGACTTAAGATGGCTGAGCAGTCCAATTCATGCTCTCCAGGTTTTTCCACATATGTGACAGCCTGGAGCATAACTGCTGTCCGGGATGCTGTACACTTTCCTTCCTTCTCTGCCGTTTCTCAGCCTCTTGAGCAAGGCAATTCTCCTCAAAATGGGCTGAGGCATGATGTATGATGCAATGCCATGGCAGTCTATTGCCAGCCTGCTCTTCCCAATTTTGGGGTCAATGCCTCCTTTTTTAAGATATATTTTCAGGGTGTCCTTGTATCATTTCTTCTGTCCCCCCGCGGATCCTCTTACCATGACTAAGTTGAGAAAAGAGGACTTGCTTCGGAAGACGAGTATCAGCCACCTGCCCACCCTGGCCAGCCCAGCAAAATTGATGTGTCATAATCTTTGCCTCAACACCGGTGATGTTAGCTGCAGAGAGAATGTTGGCATTAGTGCGACGGTCTTCCCATCTGATACGGAGAACCTTCCTAAGGCAGCGCTGGTGGAGGCAGCTGCGTGCTCTGCTCCTGCTGGCCACTGCCACCTCACTGTACTCTGTATCTTGCGGACTGAGGAGCCGCAGCATCTCTCACTCGGTTGCACACACACTGACCCAGGGGGCAGCGGCCGGCAGGAGTGGAACACATTGCCACCGCCGCAGTGACCCCGTGGGCAGGTTTGAGGGGGGGGAGGGCCGGGGTCAGGCCAGAGCAGACATCCACTATGCTGCCTCCAAAACTATTCCTCTCCCCATGGAGACCCCACAAGGGGAATCTTGCAATGTTTTCTAGGCTCTGTCCCCTTCCTGTGGATGTTTTCCATGACAGGGTGCAATATGGTCCATACAAGACCAAATTCTATCTTCAGTTACGTCCGTATAGCCCCAGTGGAACTTGTTTGGTTCTGGGTTTCCTGACAACCTCAGAACTTAGATCAGCTTCTACTAATTCAAGCTCGGGACTGGGAGTTAGGAGACTTGGATTCTATCCCTGCCTGTGTGAACCTTTGGTGATCACACAACCTTTCTGAGCCTCAGTTTCCTCCATCTGTAAAATGGCATGTATCTACCTCACACGATCTTATAGCCTAGCTAATAATATGCCAGATTCTATTCTCAATTACACCACGATAAATATGGAATTACACACACACACACACACACACACACACACACACACACACACACACACACACACACACACACAGGTAAAAGAACATTATTAAGGTTGCAAAGTCAAACACTCCAAAGTTAGCAAATGATGGAATTAAGGTTGCCTATCCTACCTTAATTCAACCCCTGGTGCATATGCATTGTCACTAATTAAGTGATCCCATATTTTTCCAGAGGACCCCTTCCCCAGTGCTCAGGATGGACAGTGCTAACCTGATGAGCAGCTAGTCAATATTTTGCTGTTCAGTGTACGGCCCAAGGCTTTATTAGTTTCCTCAGGAGCTTTTCTGTGGTCCTCCTCACTTTGGTATCTGAATGCTTCACAAACATTAAGGAATTTATCTTAATACCTCTGTGAGGTGAGGTCAGGGAGTATTTTACAGATGGGGGACTGAGACATAGAGAGATTGAGGTAAAACTACCCACTAATTTTGGGTGTGCAAGCTGAGATGCCTAGGCCCTGATTTTCAGAGTACTTAGCATTATATAGCACTTAATATGTGCAAAGTCCAACTTTCACTGATTTCAGTTGCAGCTGTGAGTGCTCAATGGAAACAGTGTTTACATATATATAAAAAAAGAATGTGATCATGTAATTAAAAACTGCATCATAATTCATATGCATAGGGGAGCTGAATTAAAGTTCCACAGGCAACCTTAATTCTGGGATTTCTTAACTTTTGAGTGCTTGCCTTTGCAACGTTACTGTTCTTTTAACGTAATTGATGTGTGTGTAGTTTCCTAGGTTTTTCAGTTAGCTTTTAAAGAAAACAACAACAAAAAATCCACCAAAAATTCCATCATCTGGTTGCAAATTGACACCCACATGAATCATCAGTGGGGATGGAACCTTTAGCTCCACCGCATAGACCTCTGCCACTTGAGCAGAATAACTGATAGCAGTTGTAGGTTGTTATCCTCTACACAACCCAGCACTAGAGGGGGATGGGAAACTTTGCCAGTGGGTTTCACAGGTATTTGCTGACAGCAGAGGAATGGTGAGACACAGATATCTTGGGTTCCATTCCAGCCTCTAGTGGGTACAGACCCTTCTGCCCATTTCCCCCATGCTTGACGCATTCTACCTCATCCCCTCTCAGTCTGTCCCACCTCCTGGCTCCTTGTCAGAGTCCCATTCTCCTTGCCTATCCAGTCCCAGCCTACATTCCTCAGGCTTCAGGTCCCAGCTAGTCCTAGCCTAGCCCTCTGGGCTTGCTGTCCAAGTCCCAATTGCCCCCCCCCCTCCTGCTCTCTCCCTCTCCACAGCTAGTCCCTGTCTTTGCCCAGCCAGTCCCTGATCCCCCCCACTCACAGACCACCTCTTCGTTCCCTGTCTCCTTGTGCAACCAGTTCTAGTTCCACCCCCTACCCCAGCTCCTTAGCCCATCCATCTCCCCCCAACCCCACAGGCTCCAAGCCCCAGCCTCTTTGCCTCATCCAATCTCAATCTACCCCTGCCTTCCTCCCTGGCTCCTCCTCCCAGGCTCTTTGCCCAGACACTCCCATTTCTCTCCCACACCACAACTCCTTGTGAGGTTGTGAGATCCACCTCTTCTCCCCTCACCTCTATTGCCCCCCATTGTTTCCTAGTCCCAGCCTCCTTCTTCAGCTAGTCCCAGTATCCTCCCCATCTCCTTTTCAGATCTCAGTGTATCTCTCAGTCAACTGGTTCCCAGTCCCCCTACCACCCCTACTTCCCTCACCAGCTCTCAGTCTCTGTCTCCCTAACAGCCAGTTCCAGTCTCCCTTCCCCATCCAGATCCCAGTCTCAGTTCAAGTTTCTCCCCTGCCCCCTCACTCCCATCCAGCTCCAAGTCTCACCAAATAGTATTGCCAACATTGTATTTCAAAAATATGGGACAGATTTCCTAGCACTCTCACCCCTTCAGGCCAACCTCATGGAGATGTACTGATTTTTTTTCAGGGATGGAGACCTGTGAAATTTGAGGTGTCTAGTCTATAGATTATTATTAAGCAGTACTTGTCTACATATGCCAGGGGTATTTCTTTCTGCTTTTTGCCACACTCAGTAACTCCTGATCCTGCTGAAGAAATCTTTGCAGGATAACTGGAAAGGTATGCAAATTTGGAGTTCGCTTTTAATTAAATCTACACTGCATCTCTGTGCTCTTCATCAGACCATTTATTCCCCATTAAGGAAAAAAAATCCTCTCTACAAACAGGTTTGACCTTGGTACACTAAGTACAAATGATACAATTTGGAACAAGTTTTCCAGGTTTTCTTTTCAGAAAAACATCCATCCACTTTTCACCCACAGATTTGGAAATGTCATTTCTTGATGTTTCAATCCTATTTTAACTGGTGCAGAATTCCTCATAGATTCACATTTGTGATTTCCTTCATTTTGAGTGCTTCCATTACTTCCTGGGTCTGAGAAACGAAGCTTCTTGTAGAAGCCAATGGGATTCAGCTTCATCATTACATTCTCAAAAGAGAAATCAAACCAATTATCTTTGTACAAAAGCACAGAGTCATAAGACTTAATGAAGCCTTGCTTTACCTTCACTTTTTAGTTCTGATAGTAGTTTTTCCAATCAGTTGTTTAGGTTGGAATCCAAAAAACTATCCTCTTTCTGCTTTAGCATCTTCCTCTTCAAATGGTACATCACTGTGCACACATCAGTAACACAGTTTTGATTCTAACTTCATCAAAGACACAAGCCACATTGTGGCAAAAACAATGTAAATTTCGACAATGCAGGTGTAGCGCCCCTTATCTACCCAGTTACCTCCTTTAGTGCCAATCTCCTTATGGGTTCTGATGGACAGGCCTGGGTTCTTCTGGATCCCATTACCCACTCAACAGGGTGTAACTTCTTTTTCTTCCCATATGAATTTATTTGGTGGTGCTTCCACCCCCCTTGCTTCTTCCCAGGGTCACCAGGGCAGATTGGGAGGAAAATTCTAACCACAGGGTAGCCCCCACTTACTTGCCAGATAGTTGGAGACTTCCAAGAAAGAACACACATACATACAATATATTCAACGCAGTAATTATATTAAACAGGAGCTAAATATAACATAACAGGGTACAACACTATTCTCAGGGGCACCAGTGTCCATGCTGATAATACCCATGAATTTCCCCAGTCACGTGATCTGATATAGCCAACATAAAATTAGTGTCCTGTTGGTATGTGCACTTTGTAGGGGCCCTTGATGACCTGTGACCACGATATCTTCTGTGTAGCAGTTAGCAATGTGGCGGACTGGTTTCAGCACAGCCCAAAAGACTCACAAGTGGGATAAAGTGGAAAGTCCCTCTGCAAATTTAATAGGCAGCCAGTAACAAAACCCCCAAAACCTTACCCCCTGGCCTAAAGACACAGTTCAGAGAGTAAGGGGTCCCCCAAACAATCTCCCTGGCTAGCTAACTAAATGATAGTGCGCTCACACCTCCATGATGGATCCTCAGGTTCAGAGGTGGCTCTGGACTCCTCAGTCCCTGCAGAGGGGCTGACAATCACTGCTGGCAGGCGTCCTCTTCATGCAGGAGTCAGGCTGCTGCTGGTGCCAGGATTTCCCCTCACCACAAAGGGGTGCAGGGCTCAATCTTTAGTCTTCCACCTCAGTGCTCAGCCGGCGGCAGCCCTGGACTCGCAGTCAGAGCAGTGGTGACTGATCTCACGTAGGCAGCCAGAGGGATAACTCAGCCTGGCTGGGGGACGTTTTCCCAACAAAGCTCTACAAACTGGGAGTCACCTTGGAGTGGGAAAGTCTCAAGCTGAGGGATCTTGCTTTCAGGTCCCCACGGGCCAGTTCTCAGGGGGAACTCATGCAGGCCTGGGACTCCCCAGCTCCCCACATGGCCAGTCCTGCCCTTTCCTTGGCTGGCTCCAGACGGATCCAAAATGGCTCCCCCCTCTCCTGAACTCCCAGGGAAGGGCATCTCACTTCTGATTGTTCAGGCTAGCTCTTCTTCCCCGGCTTTCCCTTGTCAATCTTTTGACTCCGCCCCTTCTTCTGAGCAGGCACGCCTGCAACCCTCCCCATAACCAATAATGGCTCTTGTTGTTCTAGGTAGTGTCTCTCCCCTCTCAGTTGCTGAGCAGACTCCAAGTCTGCCCTGGGCTCCCCTTTCCTTCCAGGGTCAGTGTGCCTCTCCCTGAGCTACCAGCACACAGGGCCCCAGGAGTCTAGATAAGCTCCTGGGGGTTACACAGGTATATTCGTCATCTTCAGTAAAAAAAAATTCTTTAAAGCTACAGGCCAAAATTCCCCGAGTGACTTGGAGTAGGTTGTAATTGCTATCCAGTTTCTCAAAAGGTGGCTGACTCTGGGTTGAGGAACAGCCATTCTGTGCTCACATGTTGCAGTGCTTCTTTCCATTCAATTTCAACAAATGCAAAGAAACTTCTGAGTTCTTTTCTGTGCTTTGCAGATACAGAACAATGGCTGTAAAATTTCAACACAATGATTTCTATGTCAGCTGACAGCTGATCACTCGCATGTTTGCAAGTATTGTAGGCTACGTGTGCGGGGCAGTTCACCTTCATAGTGCGGTCATTTTCAGCACATAATGACAGATAAACCGAGTTGTGTTTGCTATAGCTCACATTTCCATTATCAGCGTATGCAGTAATACAATTAATGTTAAGCCAATGTTTCTCTAGGCAGTTCTTTACAGCATGATGAATGCTTCTTGCAGATTCTTCACTTCACTTCAGAAAAAGTAATTGCACATTGGAAACATCTTTCTGTTCACTTTATTTGAGGCAACAGTCACTATAGAAAAATACACAGGCTGTTCTGGTAGTGGTGTTGATAAATCTCATAAAAATCTCTCACAGACTTTGGAGCAAAAATATCAGTCACCAATCATTCGACCTTGGTTCTTCTACAAGACAATTTGTTAGCAACATTTGAATTGCAAATCATTTCACTAGCAAGCGTATTGCTATAGTCCATGCTGTAGTGCCTAAGGATGTTTTTAACTGTGTGGTAAACGGTTGAAATTTCGCACAGTTGCAGGAAGTGACAAGTTGCTGTATTCACCCCACTGTCCTAGCCAAATTCCAACATGGAGGAGTACAGTCACCCACTCCCTCAAAATCGGCCCCCATCCCACAGTTCCTACTGGATAACAAGACTCCCCTTCACAGCCTCTCTTAAACTGCTGTGTGCCATTGCTGCTGAGCTGCTGCCATGTCCTACCCCAGAACTGGCTGCATTTCAAAGGCCATCAAAGTGCTTCCTGGGGCAAACCCCACTGTCCCTTTTTTCAGGAAAAATGTCCATTGAGACCAGTGAGAGCTTTGGCTGAGTTTGGAAAGAACCTTGGGATCCCCCGGCATGGCAGGCGCTGAGCATCTGTGGGGCTTAGGAAAGGAAAAGGAGGAGCTGAGAAACCAAGGTGTGCGTAGAAGAGACAGGACTCAGCTGTAGTGAATATAAAGAGGTTTCTGTATTGGGCCTGCTGGACACAGGCAGACCCTGTGATTCCCTCTGGCTCTCTAGCTCCCAGCCTGTGCTGTCTAATGTCACCAGACTGGGGCTTCCTAAGTCCTGCCTGATTAGTTACGGAAGGGACAGGAGGCTGCAACCTCCATTGCAGTGCACGTTAGAGCCACAGGGTACCAGATGTGGACCTGGCTCCTGTGTTTAGTTGTAGTGAGAGGGTGACTGTGAACCGTGTTCCCCAAGGGACTGGGAGGAGGAAGGCTCTCTGGCCCTACCGCTGCAAAAGATGATCCGCTCGTAAGGGACCTTCTTCTTGGTCTCCAGGCTGGAGCAGCTCCAGCACTGGTCCCAGAACTGGTGCCAGCACTCATGTATGCCCTGGATGGCAGAGGCGGTCACGTTGGAGTTGCACACACACACCTCCAGCTGCCTGGTCACCCCGCTGCTCAAATTTGGCCCAGTCACTGGCTGGACCAAATCTGAGTGGTGTTACAACCCCATGTGCCAGGTCAAGTTGCCAACCAGGCAGCAGCACTTTGCAAAGTGAGGTGCCAGAGCGCCACTCCCCATCCTAGTTGAAATACGGGATAAAAGGCACCTAGTACTGGTTTAGTACTGAGCAGCCAGTTTTTTATTTAAATAAAGGACATCCTTTATAATATGGGACTACTGACAACCCTATCACCAGACTCCTGATCCAAAATACTCTTTTTCCTCTCCCCGCTCTGGCTTTTCTCCCCACTTCCTTTGAATCAGATGCCTTCTTCCTCCACACTGCCTGGATGCCAGCACAGGGGTCACTCAGAGCGCAGGACACAGTCTCCGTGGGTCTCATTTCCAGTGCCTGGCCCCACTCTGGCCTGCAGCAGCTGACAGTTGCTATTACAAGGAAAGTCCAGGTTAGCGCCTGTAACCTTGGGATAGAAGGAGCATTCTCAGTCACTCGGTGGGGTTAGTGCTTGTGCCGTTTGGTCAAAACTGGGAGCAATGCTCGAGCATGCTCAGAAATAATGGAATTTTTGGAGATTTTGCCTGTTAAGCTTTAGCAAGTCTCCACTGAGCATTCCCCAGATTTTTAAGATTTATAAACAGAGCTGGGTGAATTTTTCTGGCCAAATAGCAAATTCACGGAAACATGTAGTTTCAGGGCAACTGAAACTAGTCTCAAATTGGGATCAAATCTGGCAAATGCATAGAACATAAGAGCGGCCATACTGGGTCAGACCAAAGGTCCATCTAGCCCAGTATCCTGTCTTCCGACAGTGGCCAATGCCAGGTGCCCCAGAGACAATAGATTTAGCTGAATAAAAAATGAGAGGAAAATATTTTGAAAAAGTCTGAAGTTAGAGAGACAAGGTGGGTGAGGTAATATCTTTTATTGGACCAACTTCTGTAGGTGAGAGAGAGAAGGTTTTGAGCTACACAGACTCTTCTTCAGGTCTGGGAAAGTTACTCTGAGGTCACAGCTAAATACAAGGTAGAACCAATTTTTTAGCATAAGTAGTTAGCACATATTCTAAGGGGCCATTCAAGGTCCACTCCTCCTTGAATGGTCCCTTACAATTTTATCTGAAACAGTTGACGTTTGGCAAAGTTATAAGTAACTGAAAACATGGGAAGTGTCAGGCAACTGTAATAACAGACAGCAGGACCAGCCCTTCTTATAATAACTCCAATGACATCAGCAAAGTTACCCTGAATAATCTGGAGCTTGGCCTGATGTTTGTAACCTGCAAAGTATTAAGAGCACTCAGTGACAGCAGTGTGAACAGAACCCAAGCATTCTGCAATCCCAGCCTAGTGATAATCCCTCTAGCACATGTGATTTTTTTTTTTTTTTTTTTTTTGAGAATCAGCTGTGGTTGAAATTTCAACTCACCTCTTATTTTGAGCAAAACGTTTTTTAAGAAGATGCTGCAAGAGGGTGAGAATTCTGGTTGGGTAGCATTTTACATCCAGTTTGCACAAGTGTGTTAAATGACACCACAAGACTAGTGGGCAATCTGGCCCAAGATCCTAAGTCACCGTCCTGTGCTTTAACCAATAATTTGAGTTTCATTTCAGTGTCCATCTCCCTGTGATATCAGGGTAGTTTTTATTTTATTTTAAAGAGCTACTTCCAACATCCTTGTGATCTGCTATCTTAGCTCCACATAGGGAAAGAGAATAGGCACTGCATGTTGCGTCTCAGTTTAGGGTCAAGCTGCATGCCAGAGGCATAGTCAGAAACCAATGCACAGCACACAAATGTTATTGTAACGCTGCATGTGCTTGAAGCAAACTCACTCTCTGTTTCTCTCTTGGTAGCCTCCCCCGACAGCCAGTGCCACAGCTTAGATCAATAGTTCTGCCTTCACTTTCTTGAGGCAACGTTCAAGACACAATGGTGTTTCTTTGAACGAAAAGAGCTTTCCAGCGAATCAGTTGTTATTTTGAATTGTGGGTGGAAGAGCCATGAGGGGAATCTCATCTTAGTTTGCTGCTAGTTGCCAGAAGCACTGTCCAAAAAAAAGAAAAAGAAAAAAAAAGTCAAGACATTCCAGGCTCTAACTGAGTACTAAGAGCATCTGTGGAATCAAACATACCCTCTAGGAAAGGGAAGGCAAAATTAATGTGTGAGTATTTTGGACTAGGTTTTTGGAAAGCCTCGTCTTTCCCATTGCTCTTCTCCCACACTCTCAGCTCCACATGCGGAAGAATTAAAATGTTTGTTAAAGGAGTAAGCTGTATGTGTTGGGGTTTCCCTCAGTCCCGTGTGCTGGTGATTTGATGCCTGCCAAATGAGTCAACTTGATGCAGCTGATACAGAGATGCATGCTGGTGGAAGACTGTTTGGCGCCATTGCTGCTGGGCCATATGTCCACGCTTCTCTGCACTGAGACAAGACATTAAGGGAGCTAAGTTACCGTGATGATGTGTGTGGCATAACAGACAAAGATAGATAGGTATAGCATGAGAGAGGGGCATAATTTTGGAAGTAGGGTACATGGAATTGCATGCACATAATCATGTGAGGCTACATCATGCCTGCAAATATTCAAAGTTCTTGCTTGAACTATGTGAATGTGCCAAGGGTGCAGTGTGAGCACATAAGTATGGAATGTCCAATTGTAGGTGCACAGGGACAATTTTAAAAATGAGGCCCCAGTAGGGTGACCAGACATCCCGATAAAATTGGGACTGTCCCAATATCGAGTAGTTTGTCACGTGTCCCGACCGAAGTATGGTCAGGACGACATTTGTCCCGATATTTTGTTTCGGGCTCTTTTTTTTTTCTTTTTCTTCTTGTTGCTTATGTGGCGGTGAGAGGCAGGGGGACCGCCTTTTCAATTGTTACACTTTCCGTCTTCGGTGGCACTTCAGTGGTGGGTCCTTCAGTCGCCGATGGTCTTCGGCGGCGGGTACTTCCTTCTTTGGCGGCAAGGTTTATTACCTACCGCCGAAATGCCGCCGAAGACCGTCAGCGACTGAAGGACCCTCCGCCGAAGTGCCGCCAAAGACTCGGACGGGTGAGTGTAACAATTGAAAAGGTGCTCCCCCTGTGGCGGTCCCGATATTTTGGAATTCTCATCTGGTCACCCTAGGCCCCAGGAGTGAAAATGGGCCCAAACTAGAACATAGGACCTCAACCCCCAGGAGCTTTGGGGAAGGCTAGATGGATCCCAGCTTCTCAACTTGGACCCGTTTCTCTTTAGAACCAAACACATCCTTGTGTTTCTGTTCTGTCAATCCAGGGCCACATTTCCTCTCAGTTACATTGGTGTAAAATAGGAGTCAGGGACAAATTTCTTCTCAATTACATTGGTGAAAATCAGGAGTGAATGGAGTTAAAATGGTGCAGGTGAAAGACGAATCAGTCCCTGGAATGTCTGGAAAGAGTGTCTCAGTGGCAGAAAGCTTAACGTTTTCCACGTAAAAGCAGAATGAAGAATCAAGAAAAGAATGATAGTATAAGTAGCAGAAATGAGTTGGAGAATGGGGGTAAGTAGATGGAGGAGAAGAAAGCACCAGACGGCTGGGTTGAGGTCACACTTTCCAGAAAAGATCTATACCCTTCTGTCTCTAGCAGGATATCCTAGGACCAAAATTCCAACATTGGAAACCCCAAAGGATAGAAGACCCTAGACATCTGAATTACCAACAAGTCAAATTCTCGACAGGGTCACTATCCCAACACTGCAATTTCTCACAGTAGTTCCCAATTCCCTCTCACCAGCCCCCGTGAATGAAAGATATCTTTCCCTCAAGATGATCTTCCATGGAACCCAATGTGACATGACATGGAGCAGCTGGAGGTTCCCAAACTCTCAGAGAAGCAGAAGATCTTCTGAGGGTTCAGCCCCTCTGGAAATGGCCATGACATGTTGTGCACAAGTATCTATACGTGATAATGCATTGATAAGGCTTCTTTCTGAAACCCAATGAGGGCTTTCAATTTGGGGATTTTGGTGTAGGGCTTTCGATCTGGTCCTGCCCCATGGAAAAGAGAGTTTGTCTGACATATGTTCATTTGGGAGTTCACCAGAACTGCCTGGGCAACAGGAAGACTTTACTCAGTTATATATTGTAACGAGGAAAAAAAACAACAACAAAAGCCCTGGAAGCAGCCTGCACCTAAATGCTTCTTTAAGGGAACTCTGAACATGTCCATTATTCACTGCAAATAGGGAGCTTGAGGAAATGAAAGCCTTCTCGAAGAGAGGAAATCTAACTCTGTGAACATATGGGGTTAGATGTAGGGGATAGTGAACGTGTGTGTGTATATGTACATGCACCTCTGCCGTCTGCAGGACAGAATCAGAACTGTTTGACTGAGGCTAGGTCTACACTACCCGCCTGAATCGGCGGGTAGAAATCGATCTCTCGGGGATCGAATTATCGCGTCTCGTCGGGACGCGACAATCGATCCCCGAATCGACGCTCTTACTCCACCAGCGGAGGTGGGAGTAAGCGTCGTCAACTGGGAGCCGCGGAGGTCGATTTTGCCGCCGTCCTCACAGCGGGGTAAGTCGGCTCCGATACGTCGAATTCAGCTACGCTATTCGCGTAGCTGAATTTGCGTATCTTAAATCGACCCCCCCCCCCCGTAGTGAAGACCTGCCCTTAGTGTCTAAACAATTTGAGCCAATGAGCTAGAAGAGATTCTTTGGTAGCACAAGTGGTATTGGCCTGTACTTTTGAGCACAAGGATCCCTGCTGTATTTCCCTCTCTCTGTGTAAAGTTCTGACTTGCTATGGTGTCTAATGTAATAACCATTAACTCCCAGGAGACCAAGGATTGCAATGTACAAACCTAGAGGTGGCTGTGTCAGCCACTGGTTTCACTTGTCCTTGAGCAGGCTCATAATTACCAGTACAATCCAGCTGAAATATTACGGTAGCCTAAATTGTCTTGAAAAATAGTTCTTTTATAAACTGAAAAACCAGCTTTAATGTGGGTTCCTATCGGGGGCGGCTCCAGGCACCAGCGCACCAAGTGCGTGCCTGGGGCGGCAAGCCGCGGGGGGCGGGCTGCCGGTCACTGTGAGGGCAGCAGTGAGGCAGCCTTCAGCGGAGTGCCTGCAGGAGGTCCTCCAGTCCTGCAGATTTGGCGGCAATTTGGCAGCGGGTACGCTGCAGATGCGGGACCGGAGGACGTCCCACAGGCACGCCGCCAAAGGCTGCCTCACTGCCAGGCTTGGGGCGGCAAAATACATAGAGATGCCCCTGGTTTCTATTCTGGGTGGCATGGACCACACTTCAGGCCTTTATCATAAAGCAAATGAGCATCACACGCCCATATGCAATTTTCTTTATAACTTTGTCATCAGTCACATGCCATCAGCCCTTGGGAAACTCCCAACGAGTACAGAATGCTGCAGCTAGTCTCCTCAACCACTTGAGCTACTGTAAGCACATCAGACCTGTCCTCTGCTCACTACACTGGTTCTCCATAAATATTGAGTCAAATTCCAGACTATCAATGAACACGGGCCCAGGGTATCTAAAAACAAATCACCTAAAGCTGTGGGATGAAGACTGTGGTTGATGATTCTGCTCCACAGGCACAATGGAGTTTTCTACAATAAGGGCAAAGCTTATCCGTATGACGACTGAGCTGTCTCAGGAGCTGGCCTGAGACTGTGGAATGAATTCCCACAGGAAGTAAGAGCCATCACAGATCTCACTACCTTCTGCTCCAAGGGCATGCTGGACTTCTTCGTCCTTCCTTCACTCACAGACACAGAGCACAGTGTGTACCTTCAAAACAACAGACATACCCAGAGCAAAACCCTACCCAAACAAAGCACTCCACCACACACACACTACTTCCCCTGTAAGGAGAATGAGGGAATGAACCCCATATGACAGCTGTTAGTCATGACGTGGAATAACACAACTGGAAGGTCCTCAGATACTATATAAAATAGAACAGGACCTTGAAGACCATTCCAGTAAGTCAGGGCATAGTTGAGATTGTTCACTTTGAGAATCTTCCCTTGAATGTAAAGCATAAATAAAAGAAACAAATGAATCCAAGGCTGTCCACCAACACATGCAATTTGGGAGGTTTTTACCTTTCTAAATCCAAGGCTGAATCGCCGTCAAAGCTATTGTTTGAATTACAGCCACATTGTGAAGAGGAATAGATCTAAACAACTGTTCCAGCAAAGAGAAATGCTCCTGCTCAGATGCTAGAAGGAAGGAAGTGCTGCTTGTAAATAAACTGCCTCAATAATTAACTGCCAGCAGAGACGTAACAACAGAAAAAAACCTCAGGTGATTTTTTTTCAGTAACATTAAAAAAAGCAGCAGTACACAAATAGTTAGAAAAGCTGCATTTAAGAAAAAATAACCAAAAACCAATCCCCCCCCCAACCCACAGCTCTTCTTTAAAATGGAATGTTAGTGGTGGTGGACGGCATTGGCCTCTCTGACCTAGGTTAGAAAGAACAAGGTCTCAGAAAAAGGCTCCATCCACATGAAACAAATGTCCACCCCTCAGTGAAAGGGGAGGAGCCAAAAAATAATGAGGGTCAACTGAGAGGGAGCATGAATAAAGAAAATGGAAGGGAGGGGAGGAGGAGGAGTGCAGGGTGAGACATGGAGGAGAAGAGGGGAGGGGAGGGAATCACTGTTACTTTGACAATCCTGGAGATGGAAGTGCCCAGATGCAGTGAGCAGCCATACAACAGACAGTGAGAGCTTCACTTGCCAACATGCCCCTCATTCACCCACAGCAGCAGGGAAAGTGGAACTGAGTAAAGACTGAAAAGTTTTCTGGTGGCTAGTCAGAAAGAAGGAGGGAAGCTCTGCTTCAATCTCCAGCCAAATGGGAGAGATTTGGCTGGTCTGAGGCACAGATGGCCAAGTCCCACCAGAAAACTGTGGCCACCATCATGTCAAAATATGCCCTGTATGAAAAGTGTGTCCTCTTGGCTACTGTGAATATGACAACATGATGGCCGCCATCTTGGCTGATACAGCAGGGATTGAACCTCCAGCGCTAAAAGCATGAACTGCTACATCTTGAGCTAACAAGTCAAGGCTCCCTAACTGTGGCTGTAACAGACCCATTTCCTCTCTGGATCAGGAACACACAACCTGTAACACACACCCTTCTCTGAACATACCTAGTGGGCATGTGCCGGGGGGTACACTGCCAGGCCCCTGCCCCCTTGCCCTCAGTTCCAGTGAATGATTCACTCTCCCATCCACACTGTGACAGTGCGGGAATACTGCAATGATGTGCGTTTGCAGTGGCTGGAGAACCTTCTCATCCAGGCTCTTTAGCCCGCACCATGGGACGTGAACTATATCTGGACACTCACTATGATGGTGGGGGGATTATACAATCAAAAATGATAGATCCATAGGAAGGCACATTTTGATAGGTATGGGGAGACCATCAAAATGTGCCCACCCACCCTCATTTTTCACCCCTAGCCCCAAGCAGGGGCGCCTCATACCTGTCAAAATACACAACCCTTCATTACTTTGCCAGAGCTTAAGATGGCAGCCAGGTCCATTTTGATGGAGGGCACATTCTGACATGACCGCACCCCCATCGGGGGGGAGAGGGCTGCTGTAAAGTTATTCACAGACCAGGGCAGTGCAATGCACAGGTCAGGACGTTCTAGGACTTACAGGCTGATTTCACGAGTTTCTGGAACCAGCTGAACAGAGTGCAGCCATGGATTCTCTTTGCAAGAAAGAGCAGCTGCTTTTGTTCATTACAAAGATGGAGGCATAGTCTTTCATTAATACAGACACAATAAAGATTTGCGAGAATCCCCTCCTGAGGCCTGCCACAGGGTACAGAGAGCAAGCCATGTGGCCACTCCCTAAAAGCAGAGCTAATGAGAAATAAATGCACCAAACTAGCAGGACTGCAGCTGTCACTCGGAAACTCCAGCTGCAGAAGGTCGCCAATAAAGGAACAGGAGGCAAATTGGAGAGAGGCCTTTGAAAAAGAAATGGCAAAAAGTCACTAAATCTTATATCCTTTAAAAGAAGAAAATTGCACTTAATTTTACTAGTCAAAAACCAGCAGCTTACAGTACATGGCAATGTACCAAGTTAGTGGCCATCTGGAACCTCCTGGTTGTCCTTATATTGAAAAATTTGATCACTTGGAATTTCATGGAAACATCTGGGATAGAATGCAGACCCTCCTATCCCAGAAGCACAGATCCCTAACACCTGTGCTAAAGAAAAGTGTCCCTTAGCTGCTAGGGGTACAGGGCCTCTGGCACTTTTAACTGAGCAGTTCTGATTCTCTCCAGAGGGGGGTAGTGCATGCATGCATGAGTGTTGTCAGTTTAACCATTTTCCAACCACCCTGTAAATTCAAAGACACACACCCCTAATTTCAATTCCTGGGGAAGTCTCTGCAGCTGATGGTCCAAATCCTGGCCCCTATACTAATCCTGAGTAAAAAAGCTTGGTGCAGGGATACTCTGCATGGGACAGAATCCCCCCACTTCACCCAAAACACACACAAAAGAGACAGCAGAACTACTCCATAGTGACTACTGCAAGAAATTGGCTTAAATTTTTGTTCTTAATGTCAATGGGGGAGGGATAGCTCAGTGGTTTGAGCATTGGCCTGCTAAACCCAGGATTGTGAGTTCAATCCTTGAGGGGGCCACTTAGGGATCTGGGGAAAAAATCTGTCTGGGGATTGGTTCTGCTTTGAGGAGGGGGTTGGACTAGATGATC
The DNA here is from genome assembly GCF_028017835.1 of Emys orbicularis. NCBI lineage: Eukaryota > Metazoa > Chordata > Testudines > Emydidae > Emys > Emys orbicularis. The sequence continues at coordinate 280,837,046 of NC_088684.1, read as the reverse complement.
TCCTGAGGTCTCTTCCAACCCAGATATTCTATCCCATTACTCCTATTTTAGACTCTTTATTACATTAGAAATTAATTTCCTAGATATAGTTGAAGATGTAAGACCAGATTCAGAGGTGAGCGTCTGGAAAACTGGTTAAAATCTAGATAACGGTGTAACATGCTGCCAGAGGCAGGAAGAGAGGTGTGTAGCCTCTGAATTTGGTTTATGTAATAATAAGATAGTGAAACAAATGTGGCAAAGATGGATTGGTATATGCCTCGCGCTTTGGAATGCGTGTGTTTCAAAACTATGCACTTAAGAAATGGGCTTATTTAAATGAATCATATTTAAAAGAACCAACTGAACTATTTAATACTTAGAATCCTTTTATGTACTTGGTTATAACTGTGAAAGAAGAAAGGGGAAGAAAAGACCCAAGGATATTGTACCTATTTTAGAGCCCCACCCTGTGTCTCATGCTTTGGTGTGTGACAAGGTTGGATTCACTGTCATACACACACTCATTAGTGAACCAAACCATTTTTTTAAAATAAAAAGCTGAAAGGACACAGCACTTAAAACTCATGCCCTGCATGTTCTAGGATTCTTCAGAATTCAATTTAAAAAGTCAATAGAAAATAAATAGAACAAAATGACACTGAAATGAGAGATTATAAAACAGAGTGGTGAAAACACATCCAAATAAGGGTTACAATTACTGTATATAAAATGAAATGCAAAGGTAACTATGCACATCAGGCTAATGAAATTATCCCACAGACTCACTACTAGCTAATGAAATTGCCTAGTTAGTACACATTAAGCAAGCTGCATCCCAAATTCCAATACAATTGCATTAGCACAAACACATAAATGTTCTATCACTAGTGAAAGAGCAGGGATCCTCACAATTCTCACCACTCAGCTAGAGGGAGACAGGTTAATATTATATCATAACTACTGCAGACATGAGCCCAAGGTATAAAGCAGAGAGATTATATAAGGTTCTGGTCCATCTCTCAATTATACCCACAGCATCTGACGGCAGAGATTAGAGACCACAGGCCATAGTGCATTGTGTCCTGCTGGTAAACTCAGATGAACAAGCTCCTAACTATGTAGCCCTAGCGTGAAAAGCAATTCTATACCATTGACATTGTGTGGTTCCACATGTATGGTTTTTCAGTGACTCCAGGTCAGATTTGCACAGGTTATAAAAGTAAAAGATATTGTCTTTACTTCGTGCTGGCCCTGCATATTTCACCTGGAATACAGAATTCAAGCCAAGTTCTTTCTGGCTCATGGATCACCAGCAGTAATATTCTGCAGCTGGAACTTCATTAATTAACAATTCTGTTGATTACACCATAAACCAGAACAGAATACAGCTCATAGTCCTGCAGAGATAATATAGCTCTGGGAGTAATAGAAGTGAATTTAAAAAAACAACAACAAACCTACCTTATTTTTACCTCTAAAGCATGACTGAATACAGACAGGAAAGTGACATGATGAGTAAGAGTTGAGATTTCTACACCCTCACTATTCTGACTACAGTCAGAGAGCCCTATTTATTTTGATGAAAGCTGGAAAAGCCTGATTTCTACTGGTGTAAGACAGATTAATCACCTGTGACTAATACACCCAGAAGGCACTTTCTGGGGAGTTGAGCATCTCTAGTATTTGCTATGAAGAGGAAGATATGAAGTCTTCCAGCTTATGGGCGATCTAACATTTTGAGCACGTGAGATCAGGTGGACGAGGATAAGGATAGTTAATCATGTTGGGAATCACAAGAGTTAGACATTGAAACTGTCTAATGGATGATCCAGATTTTCTTCCTGCCAATGCAGGATTGTCCCAGTTTTAAATTATCAATCATTTTGTCAAGGCTAATTGTAAGTGTCCCAAGTGAGGCAGCTTCCACCATTTCCCTTTGCAGATTATTCCACAGCCCAATAGATCACACAGTCACTCGTTTACCTCAGTTTACCCATTTGTAACACAGACATAATTGGCCAAGTGAAGCCAGGCCCTACATTCAACACTATGGCATTTCTCTCTGTTGCTCTGTAACACTATAACTCTTGAACGGTGTATCCAATCAATTAAAAAATCTCAGGGAACATTCTCGGCATCAATGGGAAGAACCCTATTGATTCCGAGGAAAACTGGAAAAGCCTCATTTCTCCTGGTGTAAGTCAGATTAGTCACCTGTGCTTTGCTGATGATATTGGCCTGATTGGATTGTCACAAGAAGAGGTGCAAAAATTGCAAGAAAGAGTAGCCGTAGAAGTAGAAAAGTTAGGTCAAAAGATATCACTTAAAGAGACAAAGAAGATGGTGACATCTCAGTCTGTTGAAAAGGTGAAGCTAGTACTACCCAAATCTGAGGATGCACTGGACTGTGCTGAGCACATCAGATACCTGGGTAGTACGACTACTAGTGATGCTAAACATCACATAGAGATCCGACATAAAACAGGATTTGCAACTGCTGCTCAAGTGACACAAGGCCGCCTTTGGAGAAACAAAGGTATCACTATGAAGTGTAAAATGAAATCGCTGCCGTCTCTTGTCTTCAGCATCTTGCTAGATGCACGCGAGATATGGACGCTAGGAAAACATGGCATTAAGTGGCTTTCTGCCTTTTAATTGAAATACTACAGATGATTGATACACATTAGCTGTACCTTGCACACAACTAAAGAGGAGATTTACAGCATAATTGGAATGATACTAGATATCATCAAGAGGATCAGACAAAGAAAACTTGAGTTTGCGGGCTGTGTGGGTTGGATGGAAATGGAGGAAGATTTCCAAATACGAGGGACTGGTAGGCTGTGAAATGTGGAAGAAGATTGCTGGCCAATGACTCCCGTGTGTTATATTTGCTGTTCATTGTGATACGACTTTACGGTGCTTTGCACTGGAAGAGAAGATCATGTCTAGTGAGAGGAAAATCAGTCCCACGGAGCGCCCATTTTGGTGCCATCAGGCGGAGGAATCTCTCTGGCGCCTCCTGCAGATGCCTACACATATCACAGGCAGCAGCTTAATATGCTGCTCTCACCACTTATTATACAGCTCAGCCTCCAGAAGCAATGAAGCATGAGAAGCCCTAGCGATACCTATCTTCAGGTGTGTAGAGATCTCTGGATGAAAAGTGCTGCACAGCAACTAAGTATTGCCGATGTCACTGAAAGCCAGCTTCCCTGGTGTCCTCCTGCCCATTTAAAGCTGGAATTTGGGTGCTGTGCTGCTGTTGAAATTCAGTTGGAGTTTGGTGCCTAATCACTTCAAATCTGAAAATCCGATGCTGCAGCCCTAAGTAGACACCTAAAATGGTCAACCGTTAACAACCATTTCTATTTTTTCACAATTTAAATATACTCAAACGCCGACGTGTTTCCTGTGAAAGGCTGGTTTCAGATTACATGTTGAGCAACATGAAGTTTCACATAGTCGTCAGATTTGTAATTGGCATTTATCAGGACTTTTTTTTCAAATCCTGCCACTCATCTATACCGCCAAGCAATCCATCTTGCAGAAATCCTGACGGAAAAGGTTGGCTTCATGGATAAATCCATAGCCCCATAGGCCGGGATTAGATCTCAGGTCTGGTCAGCATTTGGAGGGGAACTCTACAGGAAAAATGCAGGTATTATGGAAGTGCTGACCCCCTGAATCAATATATTAGCCTGGCTCTAGTACAGCGGTTCTCAAACGTCATTGAAGAGCTTCAGCCCCAGACAGGAGGCCTCTGGCCTGGGCCCCGCCACCCAGGGCTGAAGCCGAAGCCTGGGCCCCGCCACCCAGGGCTGAAGCCGAAGCCTGGGCCCCGCCACCCAGGGCTGAAGCCGAAGCCTGGGCCCGCCACCCAGGGCTGAAGCCAAAGCCTGGGCCCGCCACCCAGGGCTGAAGCCCTTGGGCTTCGGGCTCGGGCTTCAGCTTTGGCCCCAGACCCCAGGCAAGTCTAACACCAGCCCTGGCGACCCCATTAAAACAGAGTCGCAACCTACTTTGGGGTCCCGACCCACAGTTGGAGAACCGCTGCTCTAGGAAGCACTATGCTGCTGGAGGAGCCATCTTTTAAATGAGGCACAAAAGTTAGGCCTTTACCATCAGAGGTCATTAAAGAATCCCGGCACTGTTCAGAAAAATCAGGAATATTAATCCCATTTTCCGAGGCAAATTCAAACCTGGGCAACTACTGTGCGTGCTGCCTACAGATGTTCCTCACCTCGCTTCAAAGTTATTCTTTGCCTTTCTCTCCCAGAGATTCAGAACAGCCACTGTGAGCCATCCCAGAAGGGACCACTTTTCACTAGTGGGTGAAGCAACCTTTCTACATGCCACGCGTAAAGCTCTTTGGGCTGAAGATTGCAACATCAGATTAAAAGGCCTGTGAGTCAATCTCCTCTGATTAGTTCAGTCTTTGATGAGCAAAGAACTGGCCTCCATTTCCCACATATCCATCTTGCTTCAATCTCAACCCTTCAAGGTCAGTTAAAGTTTTCAAAATGTATTTGAAAAAAGTTCTATCTCCTTAGCAAACATTTCCATCTCCTGGACACGGCCTCATGTTAATAGCGTAGAGTGTCTTTCCGCCTGTCTTTATGACTGATTCCCTGCTTGGATCCTATTATCACTACTCACTGGGGAAACCAGGTATGTTTGAAAGGAGCCAAGTCTTCCAGCTTGTCAGTTCTGAGATATGTCGCCTCAGGCGGCTCAAGATCTTGTTATTCCTTATTCAGTATGTGGTCTATGGCTAGCTGCTGCTCTCACCCCCTTCCCTGCACAAATGTCTTCATGTTTCAGCTGCTGCCATTTAGAAAGGGATGATTTGTCTGCCTCTTCGGACACTGAAGGCCTTTATATTACACACACAACTTATTCAAGGCTGAGGAGCTGTGAAGTACAGGGTGAGGGCAGGAGGCATTGTTGTCTCATGAGAACCAATAATAAAACCATATCTAAATGGCATTCAAACGCATGCAGGTCTGCACCCTGATGTGCCGTTTTTAATTTCCTGAATTTATTTAATTTCCTGGATTTATTTTTAGTTCTTCATCAACTCTCTCAACACATTAGTTTTCTTTCTCTCCCCCCACCCTCCCATGCTATGGTCTCTAGCGCAACAGGTGCAGCTGCCAAAACCAGCCCGTCAAAAGTCATTCCAGGTGCCTACGTGCCAGCCTGAGCACCCAAAAGGAGAACTGGGTGCCTAAGTATGAACTTTTGGTTCAGTGTGTGTAATATGGCCCATTTACCTGGAAGCATAATGCCCCAGATTTGCCAAGTTATGCAGATACAAATGTACAGAAATTTGCATATGCAGTTTATAGCAAGCAGCTGATTTTTCTGGGGGGGTCTGATCCAGTCTGGCGATTCCTATGTGCACTCTCCAGGTGGGATTTTGACACCGGAGGTGAATCAGCCAGACGTGACCCTCTCTGGTGGGTAAATCTGGTCCAATAATAATCACAAAGAATTTGACTGCATTTTTTTAAAAAAAATCAATGTTTTTGGTTCCGTTATTTGCAAATAAACGTTTCCCACTCCCTGCCCAGCCCTGGAGAGGATCAAACACCTGTTAGCAAGTTATTCATTATCCTTGTCCTGCCCTGACCCACTGGCCAGTAATTCGTTCATTAATACTTCCACCCCCACTATTCTGCCTGCTCTGCTGGGGGATTGTGAGATCAACAAGCCAACCCACCTCTTTGTTTTCCCTTTCTCCCCTTCCTCCACCATCCTGAGGTCATCACTAGTGCCAATGCAATGCAATGCCGGAGCTCCTTACTGGCCCAGATATGCAGCACAGACGCAATATAACATTATTATATTATAGAATTATTTAAGGGATATGACTAGACACCTCATTACAGAGATTGAGGAGTCGTTCAGTTTCAGAGCTATGTCACCAGAAAGCTGTATTTCACTACAACAAACATACAGCTCGTCAGTTACATCTTATCTGTAAAAGATACCTTATTAAGGAAGCGATCAATCAAACAGGAATATTTTCAAGCTAAGGCTATTTATAAAATAGTCAGGCAGACCCAGCAGCTTTAAAAGCTCTTCAGAGATGACAGAAGCACAGGCAATGCGCCCTCTAGTGGAAATCTGCCATAAGTTGTCATAAGACATTTGTTTATAAACTTTTGAAATACTATTTGCTAAATCCAAAGAATGCCCATATAGAAGGCTAAAGAGAGAGCCTAGAAATCCCTCAGACTTTGCATTGTGGTTTCCCTGTCATCGGAGCCCCTGGATGGGCAGGTTCTAAGCTCGTAATTTCCAAAGTAGCATCCCATCCCCTCTCTTTCAATGGATATAACAGACATGCTAGTCAGAGCTAGCAAAAAAACCCAAACAAATCATAATGCTTATTAGATGCATAGAGTCCACCGGCATTCACCCGCACCAGCCTTTACTGTCTAATTTTTACTGCAGTAGCATTTAGACGCTCCAATCAAGTTTGAGGTCCCACTGTGTTACCAGCCGTATGTACAGACGCAGGCACAGTCCCTCTGCCGAAGAGCTTACTTACAGTTGAAGCTGCCAAATATACCCAGTGATACAGTCAAAATATGGACCACTTTTTAATATACATATCTATTCTTACATGATAAATCAATACAGATCAGCTATATCCAATTGCCCCTCAGCCTCTTTTGAGCAGTCAGATTTCTAGGGGGATAGTAGAAAGCGTGGGTGTTGAGGTTGGGGATTTGGAGGAGGAAACTGGAGTGAGCTGGTGGATTGGTCTGAGGAAGACATTTCATGCATGGAAGGAAGCATGTCCTCATTTACAGAAGTAGTGGACAACTGAGCCATCACGTTGGGTATCACTGCTGGAGAGAAGGGGACGAAGGAGTGATGGAATAAGAGACAAGAGTAGATGAGCAGGGAGGGGCCGAGCAGGGAAGGCCCTGAAGACAAAGGGAAAAAAAGCTTAAATTTGATGCAGTAGACAGGGGAGAGCATATAGAGGGCTTCAAAGAAGGTAGGGGAGGGGTGATATGGTCAGAGAATTAGGCAAGGATGACTATCCTGGTAGCTATGTTTGGAATGAACTGTAGGGGACAATGGTGGGTGGCAGGGGGCCAGAGAGGAGGAGGCTGCAGTGGTCAAGATGGAAGATGAGGAGGGCCTGGCTGAGGTGTATTTTAGTGGTGTGGACAGAGAGAAACGGCTGGTTCTGAGTCTCCTAAGCATCATCCAGCTGGTTTTATAGATGAGGAAACAGGCAGAGAAAGATAAAGGGACATGACCAAGGCCACTGAAGGAGTCCATGTCAGTGCCAGGATTAGAATTCCTGGCTCCCAGTCCCGTGCTTGGTCAACTACATCAGATGCAGTCGCACCATAGCCAGGATGTAATTCAGAGGGCTGCTATCCCATAGCCATGATGATATACCAGTGGGAAATATGAGTGACATTCAGTCCTGGCAGAGAACAGGTATAAAATCCCTGACTCAAGTAGAGTTGCACCTATCTACACCTGGGCTGAATTTGGTCTCACAGATGTTTGAAAAAGTTTGTGGGCAAAACCTCAAGATGACTTGCCCTGCATTTTTCAACCCACACAATTACAGTTTCTGGAAGTGAACTGTCCAAGTCCAAGATGGGTAATTCAGCCTGTCATCTGAATTTACGTATGTGGCACCTTCCACACGAGTTACTCAGATTGCTTTATTAGCACTAATGAATAAAGTCTCCTGCTACCTTCCCCGTATTATGAATGAGGAAACTGAAGCACAGCAAGGTGAACTGTGACTAGCCCAAGGTCGCACAGGGAGTTTGTGATAGACTTGGGGATCGAATCAGGTCTCATGGCTCCAATCCTGTGCCTTAAAAACAAGACCACTCCACTTCAGCCAATGGATACAGTGGACCGGCAACTCTCAGAAGGTTCTGTTTGGATACATCTATGAAAATGTGGCTGCTTAGCTAAACTAGACTGGTCTAGCAATAGGTCTGAAAATTTCACTAGGAACCTGCTGCTATCAAAATCAATGAGACTTCTTGTGTGCTTAAAATTCAACATGTGTTTTAGTGCTTTGCTGGATGGAAGACTCAGTGCTGATTGTGTTGTGTCTCAGGAAGGTGAACCATCTCATCTGTTAGGACTGTCTTTACTTTGCCAAGTGATGTATTACAGATTCATTATGATGGGTACATCTCTTGTGGCTGGCAGAGTGGTGCTCGTGGTGGTGGTGGTGATGGCAGTGTGTTGTATTTAATAGTTATTAGATTATTATATTTAAACACAAGGACTCCGCATTATGTCCTAGGAAAGTGTGACAGCAATGGTATAACTTTTAGTGTTGCCCTGATCCCATAAAAGGAGTAACTGAAAGGAAAAACAGGCCCTGAATTAAAAAAAACCTGTTCAAATAGTCCCTGTTTGTTCAAACACGGCCAACCCAAGGTGGCATAAAACAAACCGGAAGTGCAATGCGTCCAGTGGGTATTGCCACTCTTGGCTTGATGCCCTAGGCAAGGGCTTTAGGATTTTGGCCAAAGAAACTAAAAACAAACACCAGATGGCAGCAAAGGACATGTTGTGGGGAAAGCATGGCCTAGAATACATTCCCATTTTGTCTTGTGGTTACAAGCGTCTCCCACCCTAAATATTATCCTCCGTTTAAGCTTTTCATGTTGATTCGGAGCTCAAATCCCAATGGAGAAAGTTAATGGGATTTCTGCTCCTAAATCACTTAGGTGCTTTGGAAAATCCCACCCAGAGTCCATCAGTGTGAGGCCCCCTTGTCTTAAAACCTCTGGCATTTTAAGGGCAGAAGGATTAACAAGTTATACTAATAATTATAAATGGCAAATAAAGTAAAAGGGAAAAAATGTATGTTGAATTATGAGAACTGAGGCTGAACTGCATTTATGTAGACTCACTATACATGGGCCTGCATTGAAACACCTGTGAACTTAGTAGAGGGGTGGAGGAAGCAAACCTGGAGCTGAACCTATCCAAGCGGGCCAAACCAAACAACTGCAAGAAAGTTCACATCCAGATGTTGCTGAGGCCCATCTCTAATAAATACCCCACTTTCTTCAAGACTTTCAGCAAGCCAGTGCCAATTATCATTCAGGATGGGCAGAAGGGTGATGTAGCTACCCCTTGAGAGGCGGTATTTACGGGTTTAATGGTATGCTATCCTGTAGAAGCTCCCAGGAGAAGAATTCACCTAGCTTACCTCCAGCGCCCATTCTTTTAAAGGAGGGAAAGACGTGAGTATCACGATTTTCATAGGTGACTAGTCATTTTGTGTGGCACAGTTTTGAGGTGCTCAGCTTGAGACACCTTAAGAGGGCCAGATATACCGAAGGTGCTGAGCCCCTCCTTCTGCAAATCAAACTCCTTTGAGCTGAACATCCCAACACTGAACAAAATCACTAGCCACTTTTGAAACTCTTCCCATCGGATTTTCCGCTGGCAAAGGAGAGATTTTTTTAATGTCTTGCTGAGGAGGCTGATTTTCCTACTATAGCATGGCCCATCTATCATATTCCTAAACATCCGTTCTCTGTACATCTCGAGCTACTTTCCTGTTTTCTACTCTCTGTTGTCTTCTTAGTACCATTCTTACGTGGCTGACAGGGACTAATTTATTCAAGTTTGGAAAGACTGGGCAGAAGTTCTAGTCTTTATGCCGTTAGAAGAATCTCTTTCCTTACTACCCTCAACATCCTACCAGCTCTAGAGGTTGTTTCTTATGGTAAAGCTTTGCAAACACATAAAAACAGGAGAACATGTTAACTCAGCCTACAGAAGACAAGGCAGCATCTTTGTCAAATGACGCCAATGTGTTCAGTGCTGCAGCTGTAAATTTGTATGGGCAAAATTAAATTAACTACAGGACTAATTTTTAAAAATGTTCTAATCATGCCAGCAATGCACATATAAACTGTAGAGTACAAAATGTAGAGTACAAAATGTACAACAAGACATAATTAGGTGCACTATTTATTTCAATTAAGGTGTATTATTAGACATAATATTCAGTATCCCTAGGGATGATGCATCATTAGATCTCCAAAGCAATGTATGCAAACATCCTCTTGCGCGGTGAGTCTGCGCCGCATACTGTGTATTCCGTACAATAGGTACAAAAACAGGACAGCTGCCACCTCCTCAGCGGTGTGTGGGAAATATTGCTAGGTGACCATGAAAAATATAATTTTGTGAAAAATATTACAGTACAGGAGGGGTTGGATAGGAGACACACAAACCTTTCAAGGTTACAGATTCTAACCTAGTCTAGATCAATGGGAACTGAAAGTTGCCAACTGGCAGCTATCCAGCAGCTGTCTCAGGCAAGGCCCTGTGAACAGATGTCCACACTGTGGTTGGCATTAACTGCCAGCAAGAGTGCCGTTCTCAAACAGAGACACCAAGTATTGAATGAGCATTTAGACAGAACTATGCTCTTGGCCCTATAGGTGGCCCATCCAGGCCATGGTTGGGATGTGTTGATGGAGCAATGTGGGGAAGGTTGTGCTCTTGCCGGCTAATGAATAGAGGGTTTGATCCTGCGCAGGGCTGAGTGCTCTGGCCCCGATCCAGCACGTGACTTATCCCACTTGAGGCAAGCACATGTTTACGTGCTTTGCTTGATTAGGGTCAGGTGTTCAGCGTCTTGCAGGACTGAGCCCAAAGAAAGGACTTCAGAGCTGGCTACCTGATTACCATCCAAAACACTGAAGACGTTTGGGGCCAGAATCTGACCCCGTTGAAGCCTATGGTAAGGGCCCCTTTGACACCAGTAGGACTGGGTGTTGGCTCTTTATATCAACATTTCAAAAACTGACCCCAACACCACTGACATTTTTCTTGATAGCTGGGGGGCTGGTTCTCTTAGTTTCTCTTCTGGGATATGAGAATACAAGATATGGCTCAGTTGTACAAGTGCCTCTTGCACTGAGGTCAATCCAAATATTGTCCAATATGGATTGCAGGACTGGACCCCTCCCCCCCCCCCCCGAAGCAGGGGAATTGGCAATGCTATAGTCCACATTATGGGATGTCTGTAGCTGAATGGGAAAGCAGGCTAAGGAGAGAGTTCAAGCTATGCCAGAGTGCCATGCTCTCTCAGAAATCTGCATCTAGCTTTACATCTGCAAAGCTATACCAAGAGCCATGTCCTCAGGCCCTGTGTGTGCCCAATTCCAGGTATGGTCCAGAGCAGGAGTGGCCGAACAGCGGCTCATGAGCCACATGCGGCTCTTTTACAGTTAAAGTGCAGCTCACAGAGCCCCCCACATCCCACCCATTCTCCACCTACCAGTAGGTGGAAGGTCGGGGTAGTGGGGTAGGGGCTTCTGCCCCACGGGGATGGGGGTCTTGGGGCTTCAGCAGGAGCGGGGCTGAAGCCCCGAGCCCCAGCAGGTGCCTCCCACATGGCTGAAGCCCCAAGCCCCCGCAGGTGTGCCCCGTCTCTCAAACGTCTGAAGATTGTCATATGCGACTTGGAGGGTCAGTACGTTTGGCCACACTTGGTCAGGAGAGTTTGCAACTCCAGCCCTGTCAGTCAGTATCTCTGCGCTCAATTGCCTCCTGCTGCCCATGCTCCTTTGGGCCATTGTGCATGCAGGAAAGAACTCAATGGATTTGAAACACCTGCAGGTTTGTAACAAATAATCTAACCCAAGACATTTTCAGATGCAAAAATAATAAAACCACCACCACCACATTAGAGAATTGTTGGACCATATGGAGATGTGATACCTAAACAAATAAATAAAAAATAAAGCAAGCTGTGCTAGGAAAGGGTTAGTCATTTAAATTGTTGAATTCAAACATTCTTCCATCCCACAACTCTGACCATTAGGCCCCCTTTTACAGATCATAAACCCACATGGGGAGCTCTGAGTTGGGGATCTGAAGTTACTTGATGTCTATTTAAACAAACAGGAGCAGACATCTATAGCCAGACAACACCCCGCTATGTGGTTGAACTGTTCTTTTTCTAACTTGGAGCCTGATCCCAGAACCCTTTTCCATGCATATACCCTTATTCAGTTATATGACCATTCCTATTGACGTCAATGAGATTACTCAAGTGAGGAATCAAGTCCTGGGCTTCTTGCAAAATATTTTGGAGCAACTATTTATTTTAACCCTCCTTTGGGAACTGACAAGACTTAATCACTCTACAGTTGTATGGATGGAAAAAAATGAATAGAAATGTACATAAAGGAACCATTCCAACAGGATTAACAACAGGATGTTCCCTTGTTGAATGGAAAAGCAGCAAACTCACAGCTCTTAGCTCACGTCAAGAGGATGAAGGCCTGTGAAATTTTAAATTAAATTTAATTCATATTTTGCACACTGCTCAAACAAACCCATGTTGCAAGGAGGTAACAATGCTTGTGGTGTTTACACCTTTAAGGGAAGAGACACCCCAATATTGCACCTAAATACTGGAGCAATGAGCCCTTCATGAATGCCTACATGGACAAATTCTCAGCTAGCAAGATGTACCATGGAAAGGACAGGTTACGCCAGCATTCAGGGGGCCTTTGCAGCTTTCCCCAGGCTCTGTCTCAGTGCATAAAACAATAACCAGGATTTGAACGCATGGACACCGTTCCCTGGTTTGTATTAAAAATGCTGCAGCCTTTTTGATCCTGTGTGTGCAGTTAGGCCCTGATCTGGCACCATTAAAGTCAATAGGAGCTTTGCCACCGACTCATAAGCATAGAATCATGCCCTTAGTTGGGATAAAGGGGGGCGAGAGGGGAAGAAGTAGACGATAATTGTCTCCCTCACTCCATTTTCTTGTCTGTACAGAGTTGCTGGGTTTTCTTGAAAACATGGAAGCCAACAGGTCAGGTTGAACCAACATTTTTTTTTTTAAAGAATCTCTTTACGTTAGATACTGTTAGAATCAACAGGAGTTTTAGTTGTCCTAAGGATTAAACTTACTTAAGATCACCATGGTTTTAACAGAACCAGAGTGGTAGCCTGCTTGCTTCTGAGCTAGTTATGGGGTACATTGCTTTTCTGTTTCCAAAGGGGGAAGAAAGAAGCCCACCGATGGTATTTCTAGCAAACCTCTTCTTGCAAAGCAAGTGCCTGGAAATCGGCTGCCTGACTGAGTGTGCTTCATGCATTCAAAGAAGCGGAATAATTTCAAATCTTTCCCAAGCAGTTGGTTTTGAGACTAAGGCACCTGACTGGGACTCAGGAGACCTGAGTTCAAATTCCCAGCCTTGCCAGGGATTTCCTGTGTGACCCTGGCACGTCGCCTTAATCGGCTCCCAGCCTGCACAATGGGGATAATACTTCCTTTCTCCCACCCTTTGTCTGTCTTGTCTGTTTAGACTGTAGGCTCTTTGGGTATGTCTGCACTGCAGCTCGGTGCATGCCTCCCAGTCTGCGGAGCCAGACTTGCGCTAGCTTGGCTCAAGCTAGTGCACTAATAATAGCAGTGTGAACGCTGCGGCACTAGCGATGGCTTGGGCTAGTCACCCAAGCTTGGACCCACCTGACACCCTAAGTCGGAGCTGGGGTGGCTAGCCTGAGCCACTGCGTGTGCTGCAACATCCGTGCTGCTATTTCTAGTGCTCTAGCTCCAGCTGAGCTAGCTCAAGTCTCTGTACCTGGGCTGGGAAGCATGCTCCCGGGGCAGTGTAGACACCCTTTGGGGCAGGGATTGTCTCCTATTCGGTGTGCAGCACTTACCTACCATAGTGCGGTCTCAGTCTTAGTTGGGACCTCTAGTACAAAGAGCAAACAACACCATTCTGAATGGGGTAGCACAGTGTAGGTGAGAGCAGCATGTTTCCCACTGCAACAGTTTGAAACTGGAAATAAGGCCATGGGAACTGTAATTTGAACGGTGACAGTTATTGCCTCAAGTATGTTTACATGAGGCAAAGAGATTTTAATTAACACTTACGGTACGTTCCAGCCCATTCAGTCTTTAATAAAGCCAAAACACTCTTAAAAGTTCCTGAACAGTATTGCAGATAATGCTTTCACTAATACAAACAGTTAATAACTAAATCAATTCACATTTTCAGCATTTAGGGAAGAATCATAGAATATCAGGGTTAGAAGGGACGGACCTCAGGAGGTCATCTAGTCCAACCCCCTGCTCAAAGCAGGACCAATCCCCAGACAGATTTTTGTCTCAGATCCCTAAATGGCCCCTCAAGGATTGAACTTGCAACCCTGGGTTTAGCAGGCCAATGCTCAAACCACTGAGCTATCCCTCCCCTCCAAAGTTTTTTTTTGTTTTTTGTTTTTAATAGAACTGGAAGGGACCCTGAAAGGTCATCGAGTCTAGCCCCCTGCCTTCACTAGCAGGCCCAAGTACTGATTTTGCCCCAGATCCCTAAGTGTCCCCCTCAAGGATTGAACTCAGAACCCTGGGTTTAGCTCAAACCACTGAGCTACCCCTCCCCCCAAGAAGTAGGCACGAACTGCAAAATTTGGGTGCACATCTAGATCTGAAACTCTCCAATGGTCTTTTTTTTCCTTTTCTTTTTTTTTTTAGAAGGGAGTTGGAGGTGGGGAAGGGAATTTGTTGAGTCCAGTTTGACGGGTCATGTAGTTTAATGCAAAAACATTTCTCTTTCTCTGTCTACGTATTTACTCATTATCATTGCACTCAGACTACACAGCTATCATTGCAGTATGATTTCCCCTGCAAGTTCTAAAAGACACACAAAGGTTCTCAGTTTCTCTTCATCTCCCTAATAGAGGGATTTTTTTTTAAACAAAGTAATTATTGTGGGAAAGCAAATTAATATAGTCCCATATTAATGTACTGCTTATTAAACAGAAAGGAAAGCCTTTTCATGGAAACCGCCTCAGACACACACAGCCACAATGATCTTTTTAAATTCTAAATCAAAGCAAATTAGCAGCCTAGTGCTGAGCAGTAAACATGAATTGATTAAAATAACAGGAGTACTTGTGGCACCTTAGAGACTAACAAATTAGGCATGTCATAGGCAGGATGTGACAGAAGTTTTTGAAGAACTCAATTACGATTTGTGAATCATGCTTTTTCTGTATTATAAAGAGCTCACAGCACAATGATGACAGCTAACGCACACAGGGCCCCAGTTTCAAAGGGACCTCAACCAAGCATCGAGATTTAGCTTGGCACAGTTGGTCAAACTGAAATGTTTAAACTCCATGCTGCCAGCTCTCATAATTTTATCCCAAGTCTCATTATCTTTGGTGTTTTAATTAAAGCCCCAGCTCCTGGAGGCACGTGAATGCATCAAAATCTAAGCTTTCAGATTTTTCAAAAGGATTCAACCTCAGGGTTCAAGAAAAAAGGCTTGAAAATGTGATACCTGAAGTCTCAAAAGCCATAAGCAAACCCAAACTGCTATTTTAAATCTTCAATTTTTAAGCAAATCTCATTATTCTGACAGGACCAACTCCTGATTTTCAGTGCTTGGAGTTGGCAATATTGTAAACTACCTGACTGGGAGCACAGTCTATCGTCTGTGTCATCAATTGATTGTGGGCATAATTATATCTATGATATGGCAGGGTCAGTTTGAGGCATGCTGTGAAAATTCTGACTTAGAAAATCAACAGTTCAGTAATAGTTATCTGACTTGGGTGGCATTTATGTCACTTGGCCACAAAGCTTTAAGTTCAAGTTTAAGCTTTAAGCCACAAAGCTTTAAGTTCAAGTTTAAGCTTTAAGCCACAAAGCTTTAAGTTCAAGTCCGCTGGAGCAAAGATGTCCTTCTGCACCATGCTTGCAAGAGTGTAATGGAGAATCAGAGGGCACTTTACACCTACTCTAATCTTCACTAAAGTTGGGCAATTAATGGGCTCTCTGGGTTACTCTGAGAATCAAATAGGGCCTCTGAAGTTGACTGTGTACGTTCACAGCATGCTAAGGCCAAAGTTTTCAAGTGGGGCTCAGTTTTGCAGACACCCATTTTGCTCACAAGAGCATGCGCCTGTCATCCATTGCAGGTGTACATTTAGTAGTTAAAGTCGTTTTCAAAGGTAAAAGTGGCAATTTGGCACCTCGCTCCTATTGGTTTTCAATGGAAGTTAAGCACCCAACGGCTATTTGTACTTTTGAAAATGTCCCTCTTGAGGCTAAGTAGCTCCCCATCTGCCAGTCCAAACAGTGTGAGGTCTAACTACGATTTGAGCCTGCAATTAAGTGTGGGTACAAAATAGAGCTTGGAGAGAAAAAAAGAAGCCTCTTTTCTGGTCCTAAATATGTTAATCCAAGATGATGATTTTAAATGCCCAGAGCATTGTTTTCCAGACAAACAGAAGACATGGTCTATCAGCATCTTGGTGGTGCATTGTCATTAGAATATAAGCATCTTGGGAAGGGATCTCCTTGTAGAGCTGCCAAACAAGCTTGCACACCTAACAGAGCTTATAGTTTATAAATAATAAAACGGAGCTAACAATAAACGGCTGGAGAAATCTGGTTTCTTGTCAGCTCTTGATTTTCTCCAAGACTCAAGCAGGAACCGAACATCGGGAACATGCCGTTCTGACAGATTGTAAAGTACAAGAAAATCAATGAACAAAATAAACCAGCATTAACAAGCTTGTTAAAGAGGAACTGAAACAAGGCGCTGTCGCCTTACCTAGCTCCTTAGAACATCCCCCTTTCCTTCTGCATCAAAGTAAAACTGTCAGTGCTCACGGCAGCTCACCAGTTCCTTTGCACTGAGGCGTCAGGTCAGTGTAGTTGTAAGGAATTGTGTGCAACAGCATCAGCCAGAGGTGACAGGAGGTAGCTGATGGATTGCAGACAGAGACATGCACAGGTGGCAGACACACTACTACTAGTCATATATTACACCACACACACACACCCGCCACTTCCACAGTACACAAGTGGTACTTGTTAGTCACAACAATCCACTGTGGTCACATTTGGAATTCAGATTTCCCCACCCCCACCCTCAAAACTGACTTTGTAAGAAACAGAAGCACAGAGGACATCTTGAAGAAGATTCGCAGTAGCTAAGAGACTGCAAAAGCCCCATGTGATGTGCCCGATGCTGCTATGCCGAGTCCAGTCAAATGAAAGGTGCATGTAGGTTTGCTACAAATTGTCCGCGGAGATGTTACAGGGCCATGAAACCAAAATCACTTTTGCTTTTCAAGTGACGTATGTGTCTATGTGCAGCTAATTCTCCCTGGGGCTCCCTTCCCCTGGATTGTTGTCGGCTCCACTCTCTTTGAATAGGCCCAGTAACTATTTGGGTAGGAGGAATGGAGCCTTGAGGAGTTTCCAGTAATGATTACAATGGAAGCAATGTCACATGCCCCTGCTGGCAATTTGTTCAAAGTGGCAGTCGTGGGTCTATAAGGTTCTATACTGTGAAAGTTTTCAGTAAAGAATCTGGATTATTCCCCTGCCAATAAGCTGCTGCTGTCAAGGCACTTTAGTGTTAGAAAAGTCGTCTGCAGTAAGATACATACAGCATATCTGTCAGTCACCTAGGCCTACACCCCATGAAGTCAATATGAGCCACATCTACTAAAGATCCAGCTGAGCCAATGAATTCTGCACGCACAGTATGTTAGCCATACAGGAAACAGCAGTGATACGGAGGAACACCAGTGTTCCAAAATCCATTATATTCATTAATATTTTGATGTAATTGCCACAACACACCTGCCAGTTAAATGTGCTTCCCAATTTACAGATGGAAAAATGGAGGCAGAGATTAAGGGTCTGATTTTTTTTTTTAAACGCATATACAATTGCTTGGCTAATTTGCAAGCAGAATTTCTGTGATTACAAGCACAGACTGGATGATTGTTCATACAAGTCAGAGGCAAAACTAGCCGTTTCCCTTTAAGCATATTTGCAGCAATTTTTGTACATGTGCCTTCTGGAGAGTAGGGTGGGGGGGGAGTTGGTGATTTGACAAGGCCATGGGGGAAGGGCGAGTCAGTGTTAAAGCTGGGAGATGAGCTTGTGAGTGTCTAGCTCCCAGTCTCACAATCATTAGGTGATGCCTCTGTCTACTGTGGGCTAAGTCTGCTATATAATTGGTATTCAGTTAGGCCCTGATTCAGCACTGCATTTAAATAGGTACTTTAAGCATGGTGGTAGTCCCAACAGAAGCTAATGCAACTCATGTGCTTAAGCTATTGGGGCCCAGTCCAATGGCACATAGGCTAATAGGAGTCTCTCCATTGATTTCAGTAGGGGTTAGGTCAAGCCCTGGTTGAATACGGATAGGACTGTGCACATGATTTAACTGCTTTGCTTTTCTTAAATTCAATTTTATGAATCAAAGATGGGGGTGATGGGTATACAACATCTCTGGGAATTCCATGGAGCCCTTGCTCACAATGGCAAAGGAAGCCATGCCATCTACTGGCTGTAACCAGCAAGGGAGCTGCCAAGGATGTCAGACCTAAGTCTCAGCTCTCATTGCTTCTCTGTTTGATAAGCAGCCAACCAGAAAAGGAGGCATGGCTGCATATTGGTAAGTTGCTATTTTTCCTAACCAATCTAACATTATGCTAGTTTTAGTGCCTAGTTTGACAGGAGAGGGAAAGTCACTGAGGAACCTGAACTGTTTATCGAGCTGGGTAATTTATGCCTTCTGTTTTTTCTGCATCATGTGTTAAGCCTTTAGGACAGTGCTGCCTAGACAGATGGCCACTCTAGTGTCAGTGCAGTGCATGCTGCTGCAGAACATCCCCCCACCCCACACACAGTGGACTCAGAGATGGCATCTTCACCTTTATTCATTCTCAAGCTAACAGCCAGGTCAGTCTGGCTGGAAGTATTGTTTGTGATTTGCGTGTGTGTGGGGGGGAAATAACTTCTGAAGAGTTAGGAGAATGAAGACTTGATGACTAAAAAGATTAGGTCAGTATTTGATAGACAACCAAAGAAAACCCAAAGTGATGCACGAAGTTGTGCTAGTGATTCAGGAGATAGCTATTAAGTCAGTGCTAAGCCAATGCCCCACACAGTGCTGGAAGTGCAATGATGATTGTGGGGGGAGGGATAGCTCCGTGGTTTGAGCATTGGCTTGCTAAACCCAGGGTTGTGAGTTCAATCCGTGAGGGAGCCATTTAGGGATCTGGGGCAAAAATCTGTCTGGCGATTGGACTAGATGATCTCCTGAGGTCCCTTCCAACTCTAAGATTCGGTGATTGAGCTTCTGTTTGAGATCCTGCCCACTTGCTGTCATTAAGCTCCTACCGTGTGGCATTTATCACCAACATAAGTGTGTTAGACATTGCATCCTGGCAAGCCCATTGTGGATATTTACTTCCTGGCTACACTCCACCTGGAACTTTCATCTGGATCTTGGAGAATTGGAGAACTGGTCTGAAATCAATAGGATGAAACAAGTGCAAAATACTGGAGTTGCTTGTGATGGGGGGAAGAGGGAATGGCAGAGCTCAACAGCCCAGAGGTTCACTTTCAGTTCATGTCTTGTGTTGCTAAAGCTCATGCTTCAGGGTTTCAGCCAGCCACCAGCAGGGGTCAGGAAGTGATTATCCCCCATCCCAATGTATCCTGGGAGGGTTTTTTAAAATCTTCTTCCTCTGAAGCATGGCCACAGCTGGAGATGGGACACTGGGCAGGATGGGTCAGAGTTCTGAGGTGGCACTGAGTACTCTGTTTCTCAGCTGCTTAGGTCACTCATTCTTGCTCACATGCTCAGGGGCTAACTGATCCCCATACGTAGGGTCGGGAAGAATTTTTTCCTCCAGGTCAGATTGGCAGTAACCTTGGGGGTTTTCAACTTCCTTGGCAACATGTGGGTGCGGATCACTTGCCAACATTATCTGGGTATAGCTCATTTAATCAATTCCATGCCATTGCAGCGTATTACAGCCACTGGTGCACTTAGGTCCCTCCTATTCTCTGCATGTGGCACATAACAGTCTAGTCTCCTGTGGTACTTGGTCTCATTGCAATTGTTGGGTTAGTGGCAGATGCTGGGTGGTATTGTTGGGCTGTGATATACAGGAACTCAGACTCGATGTTCTAGTGGTCCTTTCTGTCCTTAAGCTCTATGACTTAGAAAGAAAAAAAATCAAATGTACAACTACAAAATGGGGGGTAACTGGCTGGGCAGTGGTACTGCTGAAAAGGATCTGGGTGGCTAGTGGATCACAAATTGAGCATAAGTCAACAATGCGATGCTGTTGTGACAAGGCAAATATCATTCTGGGGTGTATTAATAAGAGTGTCATATGTAAGACATGGGAGGTAATTGTTCTGCTCTGCTCAGCACTGGTGAGGCCTCAGCTGGAGCTCTGTGCCCCGTTTGGGGCAGATTGTCTGGAGAGAGTGCAGATCAGAGCAACACAAATGATAAGAGGTTTAGAAAACATGACCTATTAGCAAAGTTTGAAATTCTTGGGCATGGTTAGTTTAGAGAAGAAAAGGCTGAGGGGAGATATGATGAGAGTCTTCAAATATGTAGAGGGTTGTTATAAAGAGAAGAGTCATCCAGTTGCTCTCATGTTCATCAAGAGCAGGACAAAAAGTAATCGGCTTAGTTTGCAGCATGGGAAAGTTAGGGTAGATATTAGGTCAAACTTTCTAATGATAACAATAGTTAAGTGCTAGAACCCGTTACCTAGGTAGGTTGTGGAATCCCCATCACTGGAGGTTTTTAAAAACAGATTAGACAGAAACCTGTCAGGGATAGTTAAGGTGTACTTGACCCTGTCTCCATGCTGGGGGAATAGACTAGATGACTTCCTGAGGTCTCGTCCAGCCCTACATTTCTCTGACTCCATGATGGACGACGTCTCAGGTTTGAGACAATTCTAAATATTGCAGAATTAATCATCATAAATTAAAAATGTATTTTGAATGTGGCCTGCAGCCCTGCTACTCTGTGCTGTGATCCTGTCCGAGCAAAGCAAGGACAGGTAGGTTTGGTTAGAACTGACTGGGAGATGTCTTTAAAATACACCACCAGGGTGATGCAGGAAGTGGTGTTGGTGACTCAGGAGATATCAGTCAATTCTCTAACTAATGAGACACGGCTTAAATATGTTGAGGGAGCTCTGGGCTACTAGAGTTGCCATTTTTAAATGAAATGTATGATCTGAACACATGCGATGATCACCCTTATTAAGGGTGTCCTGGCAAAATGCCAACTCCAATAATTTTGTTCGATCTAAGGGTCTGATTCCTATTGAAATCAAGAGGAGCCTTTCCATTGACTTCATTAGACTTCGGATCAGATCCTCAGTGTTTCACTGATATACGGTATCCATCACCTCTTTTCTTAAACCAGTTATGAGTTTGGTGAGCTGTTACATAGCTGCTGCATTTCACCCCCAGCTGTAACTGTATTTCAGCAGGTGATTAATGATCCTTGTGCAGAGCTCGTCAGGATCTGGAATTTCCATTCTATAAAAAATTCTGACTTTTGTGGAGGGGGAGGAGGGAAGATTGAATCAGAACAAAAAAGCCAAATTTTCAAAATTTCCCACAAAATGAAAATGTCATTTCAATTGTGTCAAAATGTTTTCCTTCTAGTTTATCATTTTGACCATGTAGATAATATTTTAATATAATATAAAAGTCAAAATGAAACATTTGGACTATTTCCTTGCAAAAAAATGCAGTTTCATTGAAATCAACATATTCCTGCAAAATGTTTAAATTTTGACAGAACTGCATTTTGTGATGGAAAATGATCAAAAACATTTCAACCACCTGTATCCTTGGAAAACAAGTTTGGGACTCAAGATGAAAAGGCACAATTCTAATAGAATATAATTTAACAAATACTATTTACAGAACATTTGAAAAATGGAAGAAGATATTTGCCCATGATCTTCTTGATGAAAGAGACCAAAAACACCCTACAAGGGGAAGAAGTGGAATGCTATTAAAAACAAGCTTTTAATTGGGGAAAAATCCACAGCTTTGCTAATTAACATTTTGGAAGAATGTCTGTTTAGACTATTAGACACATATGCTTGAAAATGAGCGCAATTCCCCTCTTGCAAATAATACAGGATTATCTGCTGTGTGGATTGAAGAGAAGGGTTTTGCTCAGAGGATTCATGGTGCATTAAATCAGTGGTTTCAATGGACTGAAAATGCTTATTCTGACTAAGGGAGGATAGAGATCGCTCTTTAAAGCCACAATGCTTATGATTCTGGGCCCTGATTCAGCTTAAAATTAAACACGTGCTTGCACAGGCACTGACTTTTGTTTTTGTTGGTGGGTGCTTCTCCCTGCCCCTCCTCACACGAGCAGTGGGCGGGGCCTCAGGGGGAAGAGACCAAGCAGGGGCAGGGCCTCAGGGCAGAGCACGGGCGGAGTGCGGTGCAGGGCTACAGTCGGATCACCAGGGCCCACAAAAGATTAATATGGCCCTGCAGGTGCTGAGCACCCCCAATTTTTTTTGGTGGGTGCTTGAGCCCTAAAGCACCTACAGAGCCAGCACCGATATGTTTTCGAAGGGAGGAAAGGATTCTCTCTCTCTCAGCAGATGCGCAATGTGCCCAGCCATTGAATTGCATCATCAGCCAGGTGAAGAGCCGGTAGCCCACTGTCGAAGTCAGGCAGCAGACACTCATCAAGGATATGCGACATAGCCTGAAGTTGACTGCATCTACGTCGTGGGTCATTAGAGAAACCCCATTTGAAGAGACTGACCGCACAATTGCCCTGTCCTGTTCAAAACGGTTTCAGGGATGACCACAGGTGCCTTGGTAGGTCAAAACCTGGGGGGCATATGGTTGGGTCAGTGACAAGAGAGTGATTAACAACTGTCGTTGCTGACTACTCGTTACGCCAGGAAAGGATAAAAATGCCATACAAATACCAATGAAGTCTATTTTATTCACAACAGGATTTGGTTACAATTCTCTGCCACTTGAGAGAAGCTCTCCTCAGTCTTTATCTAGGTTTTTTTACTGGCAGCCATCAGCACAGCCTCTGAATGCCATACACTGGTGCCCTCTTTGGGGGGCCCAGTCAGGCAACTCTACTTGTGGCTGAAAGCTTCACGTGAGCAAGTGAGGACTACTCACACCAGTAAAGTTTGGATTGGATAATGTCACTTTCAATCCTATCACGTGTTTATTAGACAGGGACAACCCTCCCCCTCCCCAATCAAAACCGAATAATTATCCCATTCTTCGACCTCCCAAATACAGCACTTTTTTCTTTTTAAATCCTGTTTTAGAAACTAGAGATGTGGTGATCAACTGGATAAGGCACTGCTATGACCTGTTGTATGACTTTGCTCAAGACACTATACCTCAATGTCCCTCTGTTTCCTTCCCACCCTTTGCCTAACTTGTCTCTTTAGACTGTAAACTCTTTAGGGAAAGGACTGTCATACTATTCATTTGTACAGCACCTAGCACAGTTGTGATTCGGTCACCATGGAGACCTCCAAGTATATAAATAATAAACAGCAACAGATAATGCCATTTGCACTTGGAGAGCTAAAGGAGAGGTATGGCTGGACAGGAGGCTATTTTGCTGCTGAGGTGGGGATTTTCATTTAAATAAGTTTTACAGGTAATTTTAAAACAACACAAAAAGGGTTGCAAGGAAAGCAGTTTTTCCATCGCTAGCTGAGGATATTATTTGGACTTGGCCGGACCAGGCCAACATTGCACTCTGCACATTCCCTGTAAATATCAACAAATGGATATTTGAGGAATAAAATGGACTTCACTTCTGACCAGTTCTCCTTTAATGTGTTTTCTACTGTAAGGCAAAAAATTTAGCAGTTTACACAGCAAAGTGCTCTGTAAACTGTTTTTTTCCTCTACTTAGGATACAAATTGCTTTAATCACTAAACTTTATGAGCCAGTATATTCAAAGGAAGAAAACATAAATCATACTCATGCACTCATACTCATGAGATGGCTGCCCAACAGCAAGAATAAAAAAGCCACTCATCTAGCAGATGGTAACACTCCTACAAGCACTCGGGGCAAACTCAAGCCTCACCACTGGAGGAGGGAACACCAATCCAACTTTGCCCATCCCAGTGAAGCTGACCAAAATGGAGCCCACAGATGACCTCGATGCATTCCTGGTCGCTTTCAAACAGGTGGCTGTCATGGCCCAATGGCCCAGAGAAAACTTTCCTATTGGCTTCTTACTTGACCAGACTGGCCCAGACCACCTATTGGGGTCTCAACGAGATGACTGCCCTGAACTACACAGCTAAGCAGACTCCTTCAACAAACCTATCAACAACAGTTATACCTTGAGAAATTCCCTGCAGTGCACGCCATGAGCAGTCGCTCAAAGCCTGAAGGAACACTGCTGGCAGTGGCTCCAGCCAGAGGGGTGTAGTGGGGTCCAGGTGGCAGAGAAGATCATTGTGGAGCAAGTCACCCAAATCCTACCAGTGGGAGAACATGTATGTGGGGTGAGATATTGGCTGGAGACACCCATTTTTTCATGTTCTCTATGTATGTGTGTATATATATCTTCCTACTGTATTTTTCACTGCATGCATCCAATGAAGTGGGTTTTAGCCCACGAAAGCTTATGCCTAAATACATTTTTTAGTCTCTAAGGTGCCACAAGTACTCCTCGTTGTTTTTGCAAATCTGGCAGAGTTTTCCCCTTATCCCAGGTGAGATCCCAAGACATTTTATGAAGTTTTCAATCCCTCCACACAGAGGCAGCAGCTTCCTTAGCCCTCACTGGTGTTACCCTTTGGATGAGGAATCATCCCTAACTGAAGCTATTTTTGGAGGCAGAGCTTAGGTGAGGCACAGTCCCCCCTTTACAGACAAAGAATAACCCTACAGTTACCTGTTGCCAAAAGTTTAAGGAGAAAAACATTGGAAACCATAATGGTTAAAATGGACAGCATGGAATAGAGCAGCAGACGCCAGTTCTGTATGTGCTAGAAAAGTCAGAGATTGGCCCAAGAACTCCTGTGAGAACCTGCTGCTGTAATTCTGGTAATAAATTAACCTAGATTATGTTCTTTTTGTTATGATTCAAAATGGCAGCTCCATGACACGTGTGAACAAACTAGATAAGGATATTGTAGGGAACAAACTCTGTCCACTACCCTCTAGTGGATGGAATCACAGCTGGTCAACTGTGTGACACAAGCCCTTTATTTCTTCCAGCCGGTAGGTTCTCCTTTAGCTCACTGTGCAGCTGGAGAATCAGAGTTCTACCCCGTGCAACTGATAATCGCCAGGTAATCCAAGCGTGCAGCACAGCAACAACCTGGACGTCCTTTGAACCCATAGGTTTGTTACAATATTTATTAGCCCTGCTTTGTTGCCTTCACTTTCCATCTCAGCTCCTTACAGACTACCCCTCACCCATAATATCTGTACACCCATACTAAAGTATTCGTCTCTCAAGTCAGTCTCCAAACACTTGCGGGTCATTACTTTATTCCTTTTCATTCCCACTCAATGAGAAATTCTCCTGGATCCAATTAAATTTATCCAGGAGCCAAAAGTAACAACAACAAATCAGAATCAATTCATATCTCCACTGAGTCTAAAGGAAACCAGATGAATACCATAGAAGTGATTCAAACTCCATCAATACTTGATTATTCTGGACTCACCCTTTCAGTATGGTAAAAAAAAGTTTCACCCACATTAGTTTCCTGAGTCTAGAGGCATCTGGATAATTGGGTGTTGCCTTTTATTTTTCAGTCAGTTTACTCCCCTTTCCACAAAGCCATATGGTATCAGGAAACAGCTGTATGGGGGTTTCCATGGGGCCAAGAATGTAACTAATTCTACAGCCATTCTGTTCTACTCATGTAAACCTCAAATGATGCAAGGGGTAGCCAGACTTTAGGTGGGTGTCTAACACAAGGGGTGGGGTTGGGACTCAAATCCACATCTTTCAGACCAGGAGAATGCTTCACAGCAGCCTCTTGCTGGTTCTATGTGAGTGCTACCCCAGCAGATGGGCTAGAGTAGCATTTACTATGCCTCAGCAACCCCATTGGGAGATTTCTTGGGTACGGTAGCCACAGATTCAGCAGTGCCTTTTCCATCCTGCCCTTAGCGCTCTTTGGCACAAGTGTCTTCACAGTCAGCACATAGCCTGCTTCCCCAGAGCACCGAGGCCCATGCACACAGAGCTATGCACGTGAGAGCTTATTTTCTGATTTGATATATTTTGTTCCTCTACCAGAAAGATGACTCACTTCACTAGCCAACGAGGGCTGATGTAGACACTTTGTTCCTGCACAGCCAAGGGTTGTGGAGAGACTCTCAGAAGCTAGTTTATGGGTAAGGAGGAGGGTAAGGCAAAGCATAAACAATGGTTAAGAGCTATGTCCTTGAAATGGCTGACTTAAGTTTAGTAATGTGCCTGAGTCATTGCAGCACACTGTAGAGTACGGATGAAAGGAAAGAAGAGCATTGACGCAGGGACAGCGTGAGTGTCAAAGGAACAAAACATTTGTGATTGCAGAGGTCCCACTTGTGTTACTTCCACTGGCTAGCTTCACTCAACACGGCCTTATCCCCATGGCTGTAGCAGGGATAATGGGGGAGCAGACAGACTATATGCTGCCCTACTCAAAGGCATCCAATTTGTCATTAAACATCTAGGCATATTTCTATTGAATCCTTAAAAATCCCTCACTTGAAGAAATTGAGGATCTGATCAGTTCTGACTGGGGGAAAATTTCGAGGAGGAAAAGCGGGCACAGGGGAGGAAACCTAGGCCAAGTTATTCACTAGAAGCTCTCTCTACTTGTTCAGTTGTAGGTGTGCAGTTGTAGGTGTGCAAGTGTGCCCCCTCCCCATATAACAGGTTGAAGAAGTGAGGGCTATGCAGGGACCCTGGGAAATTCACTGATGACCCAACTTGGAGCTGTAGTGGGCTCGTTTTTTGTCAGAATCAGGCCAGCCAGCTCTCTTTACCTCAGCTTATTCATCTGTGAATTGCACACTGGGCAACTGGCCCCTCAGGTAAATCCATAAGGAAAATAAGATTCTGAACCTAGCCCCCAAAATTATGTCATTGGGTTACCTTGCTGGAGCTCAGACAAGCCAGAAGTCTGAAATTCGCTCAGCTTAAAAGTTAAGCAAAACCTCGTGTCTCCTTCCCCCTCCCCAAGAAAGACCAAACTTCAACACTCTTCTCCTCAGCATTTAAACCAACAGAAGCCCTTGAATTATATCTTACTTCAGAAAGAGGGAACAACACATGAATTCTAAATAGATTTAAAACCAACCAACTCACATGTGCTTTCAAATATCCCCTTCTATGGAGGGTTGACGTCCCTCAGTGCAGCTGCTTGTGCATCCAAGCACTCCCCCGGCCAACTTCCTCTTCCTTTTCCCTGCTCCAGGCTGATTTCCTGGGATGCTAATGGGCTGCAGGTGTTTCTAGGCCCTGCTGGTTAACCCTTGCCTCACCTTAACCTAGAACTCAGAGACTTCCTGACCCAGCCACTCTCCTGCACCCATAACAAGTATAGTTTTTGCCTATTTTACAGGAATGTGTAAGGCACAGTTAATACTGGAAAGGGGCTTTGAGATTGTCAGATTAAAGGTGCTATATGAATGCAGAACATTATGAATAAAAAGTTTCTGCAAGCCCTAAGGGGTAAGTTCTTTTTAAAAAGATCTACTTAAAGTTTAATATTATCAGTGGTAATCCATGAAACAGTCCAGGAATTAGGGCTTGTGTACTTATAACAGGGTAGCTGCCCTCAAATGAAACCAGGCTCAGCTCTCCTGTTCCAGTGTGCCCTAGTATGGTGCAAAGAGGAGGGCGGGGCTGCCCTGGGTTTATAACTGAATGACAGCCCAAAGGCCTGGGAGAGCTCAGAACCCAGAACAGGGAATGGGGAGAAGAAAGAAAGAGCGTGTGTAAGCTCAGAAGAAGGACAGAGCTAGGCTGAGAGCTTCAGGGAGGGTGTCGTGGGGTGGTGACCCGCTCCTGCCCTGAAGGGCTTGAAATCAGCCCTGGGACAGGGCTGAGGCTGCGAGAGGGCTGCTGCTAGGAAAAGCAGCAAGCCTCGGCTGATTGGGGAACCAGCCACGCCCCACGCCCCAATCAGGGCCGAGCTGGCCCTTATAAGAGGGCAGTGGGCCGGGAGCACACAATGTTAATCTCTCTCTGCTTGTAGAGAGAGACGGGCCTGGCTGCCGGGGAGCTGAACAGGGTACCGAGAGTGGAGCAGGGCTGGGGGAAGGCTAGAGGAGCTGGGGAGCTCCGGTCTGTAAACCCCCCAGGCTGCAGGCCTTGTTAAAGGCCACAGAAAGGTACTGGGGTTGCAGAGGCAGCAGGTCCAAACCCCCCTTGCTGGTGATCCCAGGGAACGGGGGCTAGTTGATGACTGGCAGTGGCCATAGACTGAGGCGAGGTGGGGATAGAGGGTGGGGGTTCTCCGGGGAGGGGAGACCCAGATCTGTGGGGGTATGGCCTGGTGGCAACACCCTGGCCTGAAAGGGGCACTGGGGTCCAGAAGGAACTCAGGCCCAACGGCAAGCGGGACACCGGCCTGCAGAGGGCGCTCTGGAGGCTGGAAACGCTAATTCCCTGGACAACCAGCAGGAGGCGCCGCACTGGTGAGTCCCACCCTGTTACAGAGGGGTTAGAATCACAGAAATGTAGGACTGGAAATAATCACCCTAGGTCATCTAGTCCAGTCCCCTGCACTCATGGCAGGACCAAGTATTATCTAGACCAGGGGTCCCCAACGCGGTGACCACGGACGCCATAGCGCCTGTCGGGGTGTCTAAGTGTGCCCGCGTACTGGCTGGTGGATGAGTATCCGCCGAAATGCCACCGAATTTCGGCGACGCCACCTCTGGATGATGCTGCTTGCCACCGACAAGCAGCGTCATCCAGAGGCGGCGCAGCTGAAATTCGGCAGCATTTCGGCAGCGACACCTCTGGATGACGCCGCTTGTTGGCAGCATTTTGGCGGATGCTTGTCTGCCGCCACGGTCCTCTGTGGCTCGTCGTCTGGCACCCGCCAGACAAAAAAGGTTGGGGACCACTGAGCTAGACCATCCCTGCCAGGTGTTTGTCTAACCTGCTCTTAAAAACCTCCAATGTTGGAGATTCTGCAACATCCCTAAGCAATTTGTTCCAGTGCTTCACCACCGTGACAGTTAGGAAGTTTTTCCTAATGTCCAACCTAAACCTCCCTTGCTGCAATTTAAGCCCATTGCTTCTTGTCCTATCCTCAGAGGTTAACGAGAACAATTTTTACCCTCCTCCTCCTTGTAACAACCTTTTATATACTTAAAAGCTTATTATATTGCCCCCTCAGTCTTCTCCTCTCTGATCTAAACAAACCCATTTTTTTTCAATCTTCCTTCATAGGTCATGTTTTCTAGACCTTTAATCATTTTTGTTATTCTCTTCTGGATTTTCTCCAATTTGTCTACATCTTTCCTGAAATGTGGTGCCCAGAACTGGAGACAATACTTCAGTTGAGGCCTTAACAGGGCGGAGTAAAGTGAAAGAATTACTTGTCTCACTTACAACATTCACGCTAATACATCCCAGAATTTTTTTTTTTTTTTTTTTTTTGCAGATGTTATACTGTGGATTCACATTTAGCTTGTGATCCAGTATGACCCCCAGATCCCTTTCCATAGTACTCCTTCCTACGCAGTCATTTCCCATTTTGTATGTGTGCAATTGATTGTTCCTTCCTAAGTGGAATACTTTGCATTTGTCCTTATTGAATTTCATCCTCAGACCATTTCTCCAGTTTGTCCAGATCATTTTGAATTTTAATCCTATCCTCCAAAACATGTGCAACTCCTCCCAAGTTGGTATTGTCCGCAAACTTTATAAGTGTACTCCCTGTACCATTATCTAAATCATTTATGAAGATATTGAACAGAACTGGACATCCAGGACAGATCCTTGTGGGACCCCACTCAATATGCCCTTCCAGTTTGACTGAACCACTGATAACTACCCTCTGGGAATGGTTTTCCAACCATTCAGGATGCCCCTGAAGGAGGGAGTGGTGAGAGTTCCCTGGCTGAACAATGGAGCTGGTTTTGAAAATGTGATCCGAGTGTAGTTAAGCAACCATCACAGCTAGAGACTTTTTAACAAAAAAAAAAAAACATGAGAGCTTATGTTACGGAGAACAAGGCGGCAACATGAAAGAGATGCCAGTACACCACTCCACTCAACAGCGGCTGAATCCTAGATGCGAAATTATTATACAGATTACCTCACCTGCCCCATGTAGTCTGCAAGTAAAAACATATATTTGAAAATTCATCCTCTGATGCAATGAAAGTCGCCAAATGCTTTTTTTCTGTATTTTTTCCCATGGAACAATATATGAATAACTTTTTCTTCTAAGGCTACTAAAACTTAGTCTCATTTGTAAAAATGGAGGTTGCTTACCTGTAACTGGGGGTTCTTCAAGAGGAGTAGTTCCTATCTGTATTCCACATGTGGAGACGCATGCACTCCATGCGCCTGAGACTGGAGATTTGTAGCAAGTACTGTCTGTTGGTCTGCACATGCGTAGTTGCTCTCCTCATGCTCAAGCTGAGGTCATAAAGGGCAGTGTCAAGGCTGTATCCCCACTTTGAACTTTAGGGTACAAGTGTGGGGGCCTGCATGAGGACTTCTAAGCTTAATTACCAGCTTAGTTCTGGTCCGCTGCCACCATTCCCTTCCCTGGGAAGCTTTGAGAAACTTTTCACCAATTCCCTGGTGAATACAGATCCAAACTCCTTGGATCTTAAAACAAGGAGAAATTGACCCTTCCCCCCTCCTTCCTTTCACCAACTCCTGGTGAATACAGATCCAAACTCCTTGGATCTAAAGACAAGGAAAAATCAATCAGGTTCTTAAAAAGAAGGCTTTTAATTAAAGAAAAAGGTAAAAATCATCTCTGTAAAATCAGTATGGAAAATAACTTTACAGGGTAATCAAACTTAAAGAGCTCAGAGGACCCCCCTCTGTCTTAGGTTCAAAGTACAGCAAACAAAGATAAACACTCTAGTAAAAGGTACATTTACAAGTTGAGAAAACAAAGTAAAACTAAGACGCCTTGCCTGGCTTTTTACGTACAAGTTTGAAATATGAGAGACTTGTTTAGAAAGATGGGGAGAACCTGGATTGATGTCTGGTCCCTCTCAGTCCCAAGAGCGAACAACCCCTTAAAACAAAGAGCACACCAAAGCCTTTCTCCCCCCCCCCCAAGATTTGAAAGTATCTTGTCCCCTTATTGGTCCTTTGGGTCAGGTGTCAGCCAGGTTACCCGAGCTTCTTAACCCTTTACAGGTAAAAGGATTTGGTTATAGTTATGACAGGCAGTGTGCACTGATACCTCCCCAGTTCCTTCTCTGACCACAAATCAGATAGGAAGGGTAGTGGAATAAAGATAGAGACCACACATCTCAAAGAACCTCCAGTTACAGGTAAGTAACCCCCATTTCTTCTTCGAGTGCTGGTCCTTATGTGTATTCCACATGTGGGTGATTAGTAAGCTATATTCAAATAGGAGGAGGGTGTGAAGATGCAGTTGGTATGGATGTTTGTAACACTGCTGTACCCACAGCTGCTTCTGCCAAGAAAGACTGGCCCAGGGTATCACAGAGCTCCAGGTAACTGCCTTACAAGTGTCTAGTGTTGGTACTTACTGAAGAGATGCCATTGATGTTGTTTGTGCTCTTGTAGAGTGGACTCTCACCCCATCTGGGGGAGGAATATGTGCCAACTGAGAACATAAAGCAATGCATCCAGAGATCCACTTAAAGAGTGTCTGAACCAATAATGCTTGTCCTCACGATTGATCTGCTATAGCAACAAATAGTGCTTCCCCAGTTGATTTTGTTCTTTGCAGACAATGTGTGTCCCTGTGGGTGATCCACTTTAGGTGTTCATGTGCCCCTGCGCTCATAATTGGGGATTTCTGGTAGCAGTGCCCGGTTGGGTCACACATGTGCAGTACCAGTCTTGTGACGCTTCAGGCGGTTAACTAATGCTGTGCGACCAACACCCCCTCTGGGTTCAAATGGGGAACTGGTGAGGGCCCAAAGCACTAGGTTGAGGTCCCATGGCGTAGTAGGATTGCGCGGTTCTGGGTAGATGTTGGTGAGGCCTTTGAGGAAACGTTTGGTGAGCGGGTGAGCAAAGACAGATAATTGATCTACTTTGTGATGAAACACTGATAGCAGAGAGGTGTACTCTTATTGAACTCCTGGAAAGGCCTGACATTTTATGATCTAAGAGGTAGTCTAATATTAAGGGTAAGGAGGCTGAGATGTATGCCATCTGTTTTTGCTGGCCCCAGGCATCAAATCGCTGCCATTTGTGTAGGTATGTGTAGCGGGTAGTTGCTCTATGACTATTTAACAATATGTTTCATACAACTTCTGAGCAGGTCATCTCAGATCCCTTGAGCCATGGAGGAGCCAAGCTTTGAGATGGAGTCTTTGTGGATCCGGATGCAGGACGCAACCTGTGTCCTGGACAGCTGATGAGGCAGAAGCGGGAGCATGTGTGGTGGACGCACAGCCATCCGGAGAAGGTAAAGATACCAGATTTGTCAGGAACATGTGTGGGCTATTAGGATTACTGTGGCTCTGTCCTATGTGACCTTGTCGATCACTCGAGCCAGGAGGAGGGTGGAAGGGAAGGCATATAAGGGGGGGGAGCATTCCACTCAATGAGAAAGGCGTTGCCTAGAGGCTGTGTGCTGAGACCTGCCCTGGAGCAAAACCAGGGGCATTTGGTATTTTGCATGGTTGCAAAGAGGTCTATCGTTAGGAATCCCTAGTGTTGGAATATGTGTAGGCGCACGCGATTGTCTAGATCCCACTCGTGGGCCTGAGAAAAGTGCCTGCTTTAGGGTATCTGCCGTGGTGTTCTGGCATCCAGGTAGGTATGATGCTGTGATGTGGATATTGTGCCTGATGCACCATTGTCAGAGTCTCATGGCTTCCACACATAGGGAGTGTGATCATGCTCCCCCTTGTCTGTTTATGTAAAACATACAAGCCACGTTGTCTGTAAGGATCTGAATGGCCTTGCCTTTGATGTTCGGCAAGAAGTGGGAGCAGGCGTTGCGAACGGCTCGCAGTTCTAACAGATTTATGTGGAGAAGGGATTCTGCAGGGGACCAGTGGCCCTGGATGGAATGCAGATGCAGGTGTGCCCCCCAGCCAAAGAGCGAAGCATCTGTGGTGATGGTCAGTGTTGGTGTCTTCTGAACAAAGGGCACCCCCCTGTAGATGTTGCCTAGTTGTGTCCACCAGAGTAGGGAGTTTTTTATTTTGTCTGGCATCGTGAGGTGTTTGTTTATGCTGTGTCTGTGTGGGACATAGTTTATATGGAACCATGCTTGCAGGCAACGCACATGTAATCTCATGTGTCTGACAATGAATGTCGTGGCAGCTATGTGGCCGAAAAGTTGCAAGCGGGTCCTGGCAGATACCTGTGGACTGTTTTGTGTCATGGATATCAGGTTGATTAGAGTGAGAAAGTGTTGCTTTGGTAGAGAGGCTATGGCCTCAGGAGAATTGAGATGGGCTTCAATGAACTTCAGCTCTTGCACTGGTGTTCGAGTGGACTTTTGTGTACTTATTTGGAGACCTAATCTTGTGAATAGGGCCACCGTCTCTTTGGTGGCTTGTAATGCTGCTTTCCATGTTGGTGCTTTCAACAGGCAGTTGTCCAAGTACGGGAATATCATGATTCCATTTCTGCAGAGGTAGGCCGCAACCACTGCTAGTACCTTTAAAAAAAACTCAAGGGGGCAGTGGATAGGCCGAAAGAAAGGGCCTTGTATTGGAAATGTTCGTATCCTATAGTAAATCGGAGAAACCTCCGATGTGCGGGATGGATCATTATATGAAAATACGCATCCTGGAGGTCAAGGGCTGAGAACCAATCCCCTCTTTCTAGTGCTGGAATTATGGTGCCTAGTGTAACCATTTTGAAGTGCTGCGTCTTCACCAACTTGTTGAGTCACCATAGATCGAGTATGGGTCTCCACACGCCCGACTTTCTTTTTGAGAAAATAGTCGGAATAAAATCCCTTCCCTCTGTGTCTTGTTGGAACAGGTTCCACTGCTCCTAGATGTAGGAGGTGCATTACCTCCTGATGCAGTAGATGCTAGTGAGAGGGGTCCCTGAGGAGGGACGGGGAGGGAGCGTGGGTAGCGGGCTTGATAAGAAAGGGGGTGGAGTAACCAGTTTGTATGATTTCTAGAACCCATCTCTCAGATGTGATGGTTTTCCAGATTGGACAAAACGGAACTAAGGGATTTCGGAATGGTTGGGAGAGAGTAGATGTCTTCAGCATAAAAAGACATGGGGTTCTCGGCAGTGGCGTAGCCAGGTGGAGGGAAGAGGGGGAGCGGGGAAAAAAAAAAAGGCGCCACCCGCTGCAGCGCTTTTACTGACGGGGCAGTGCTCCGGGTCCTCGGCGGGACCTTCACTCGCTCCGCAGGTCTTCGGCGGCATTTCGGCGATGAAGTTTCAGTGCCGCTGAAGACACCTGAAGTGAGTGAAGGTCCCGCCACCAAAGTGCCGCCGAAGACCCGGAGCGCCGCCCCGTCAGTAAAAGCACCACAGCGGCTGGCGCTATTTTTTCCCCCCGCTCCCGGGTGAGTAAAATTAAAAAGGCGCCACTTGTGCTCGGTGCGGGAGCGGCCGCTCCCCTGCTCCTCCCCTAGCTACACTACTGGCTCTCGGGCCCTCGACCAAGGCTTTAAATTTGTTGCCTGGCTAGCGATGGCTGCAACACAGCTGCTGGAGGAGTAGGCTGTTGTCTCCTCGATGGTCTGTTTGCGACCGTGTGACTCGTATTGCCGTTGTTGTTGTGGATACGGAGTGTGGTGGTAGCGCTGAGGGGCATAGTCCTTTGTCTTTTCTTGGGTCTAGGTGTATAAATCCCCAGAGATTGGAATGTCGCCCATGAATCTTTGAGTGTATGGAGAGAGTCATCAGTCTTTGTGGCAAAGAGTTTGGGTCCCTCGAATGGTAAGTCTTCAACTATGGATTGCAGTTCTCTAGGGAAGCCAGAGAGATGGAGCCATGAGGCCTTTCTCATAACCACTGCGGTCGCTACTGATCTTGCAGCTGTGTCTGCAGAGTCCAGTGCAGCTTGGGAGGGCTGTTCTAGATATGAGTTGTCCCTCTGATACAAGTTCTGTAAATTGGGTTTTTTTTGTCCTCAGTAATAACGTCAATGAATTCAGAAAACTTTGTATAGTTGTAATCATACTTTGCCAGCAAGGCCTCATAATTGGCTATCCAGAGATGTAGTGTGGCCAAAGAGTAAGCCTTGTGGCCGAAAAGGTCGAGCCTTTTCCAGTCCTTATCATAAGGTGTGTTCTTGGGCTGCTGTTGTCTACCACGTTCATGGACTGCGTCGACCACCAGTGAATTGGGTGCTGGATGGGAAGAAGAGGAACTCTGCCCTTCGCTGA
Source organism: Emys orbicularis (assembly GCF_028017835.1). Taxonomy (NCBI): domain Eukaryota; kingdom Metazoa; phylum Chordata; order Testudines; family Emydidae; genus Emys; species Emys orbicularis. Next base: position 280,801,671 of record NC_088684.1, on the reverse strand, counting down.
CACATAATATTATTTGTCAGACCTCTTGCAGGTTGGAGGAGCAGTTGCAGGGGTCTGCCAAATGGTCTTGACAGGTTCCATGATCACATGGTTCATAGGTAAAGCAATTTTGGAAGAAGAGAATATATTAAAAATGTCCACTAGTTTGTGCTATGTCACCTGGACCTCTTCCAGAGAGATGTCCAGAGAACTCACCACCCTTTTAAATAGGTCCTGGAATTGTTTGAAATCATCCCCCATATTAGGGGGAGAAGGCATGACAATGTCATCTGGGGAGGATGATGAGAGGTGGTGCCGAGGTCTGAGGGTTCTTCCTCCTCTTCATCTCCTTCCCCTGCCAGTTCCGACGGTCGAGGTACAGAAGGTGCAAGTGATTGCTGTGTGCTTAGTCTGGATGTGGTAGGCAGTCCCTGTTGTGTTGGGTATGTCACCCACTGATTCCAGTATGCCCACTGGGGTGAAAAGGTCACGGCTGGGCCCCAGGGTTGGCCGTACCACTGTTGGATGTCTGGGATCTGTATAATATGCTCCCTGGAGGGGGGGTCCCAGTTTGGGCAGCTCATGGTAGGCAGGAGATTGTGGAGGAGAGTCTATTTGCCCTTCCTCATCCTCATCGCTCAAAAGGGGTGGAGCTGAGTGCAATGGAGTCGCAAGGAGATTTGGTGCCGAACGTGCCAGGGTTGCATCCGTGCTGAGAATGGGAGAGTCAGGCGTAGATCAAACTAAGAGATCTTTGTGCCGTAGGAACTGCTGCGGTGTCTGCATGATCTACACTGGAGACTGCATGGTCGTTGGTGCCGGGAGCCACAGTGTATCTGTTGGTACCATAGGCTGTGCCGGTGTGTGTACCGAGTGTGCAGTGGAGGTCGAAGAGTGAGCCACAGTCTGGATTGGTGCCGCGCCGCTGTGGCTGTGTAGATGCTGAGGCATGGGATTTTGATTTCCTCCTCAGTGCCTGTGTCTGAGCTGGCTTTTAGAGTCCCTAGTTCTTGTGGTACAGGCGGTGCCGGATGGTCCTGCTGTCTCAGAATGGCCAGTGCGGTCGGTGCCGAGACTATCCGCCCATTGGCGGAATGGCATTTCTTGGCCGATTCCTGCGTTGAGGATGTGGTTACCTGCTTTTTGGACACTTTTGATCAGAAGCCTGGGTGATGGCTTCTGGGTGAGGAGGGACCCTTGCCAGAAGCCGTGGTTGGCAAGGCTTGTCCAGGTGGGGTGCGGGCTTCAGGCTCAGACACCAGACTGAGAGATTTCTCCATGAGAAGGAATTTTAGTTGTAAGTCTCTAGCCGTTCTTGTTCTAGCAGTTAACTTGTGGCAATGAGGACACTTCTTGGATGGAAAGTTTGTGCGGACTTAATTCCTTAGTACTCACCCGATTTGGAGCGACATGGGGAGGGATTCTTTTTCTTAGAGGCAGATCTCGACAGGGATCTGTCCTTATGACAATGGTAATGTCCCCTACTCTTGTGAGAGGTTTTCTTAGACTTGTTGGGGGCTGTACATGGAATGGTGCTGCTCATAGTCTGAGGCTACTTTATGGGGATGGGGTGTCTCCCCAGCCTTGATCCATATGGGGATGGGGTGTCTCCCCAGCCTTGATCCATCAGGGGCCTCATGGCCTTCTCCATTAAGTATTTCTGCAGATAGAGATTTTGTCCCTTATGCATGGGGGGGGGGGGGGGGGGAGGGACAGCAGATACTGCACTTGGTGGCAACATGAGCCTCTCCGAGGCAGTAAAGGCAGCACTCGTGTTTGTCACCGGTGAAGGAGCTGGAGTGGGAGATATAATTCATAAACCCTAGGACTCTTGGCATAGTCTGGGGAGAAGTTCCCAGAGGTGGGAAGACTCACTAACTATTAAAACCACTAAAAACTATTTATAATATGTATTTACAGGAATTGAAGTATAGAAAAATTTTTAGTGAACACAGAATTCTGACCCAGGCCATGTGGCAGTAAGAAGGAACTGGAGAGGAGTCAATCTGTACTGCCTTTTATTACTTTGGTTTGGAGCATGAGGAGAGCAACTAACTGTGCATATATGGACCAACAGACACTACTTGCAACAAATCTCTGGTCTCGTGGAGCAGACGCGTACCCACATGTGGAATACACATCCGGATCAGCACTCCCAAGTTTTTCTTTATTTGAGATGTACAGTAAATTTCCCTTTTAGCATGTATGTTTTCTTCTTCATTCATCCACATGTGCTTCTTATGTATCGTATTTAATGATTACTCTGTGTTATTCCTTTAGCCCAATTGGGTTGGGATTTCTTTAGTCTTCCTGTGCATATACCTTGTGTCATAACTATAAAGGGAAGGGTGACAGCTCTCCTGTGTACAGTGCTGAGATCCCTCCTGGCCAGAGACTCCAAATCCTTTTACCTGTAAAGGGTTAAGAAGCTCGGGTAACCTGGCTGACACCTGACCCCAGGGACCAATAAGGGGACAGGATACTTTCAAATCTTGGGGGGGGGAAGGCTTTTGTGTGTGTCCTTTGTTTAAGGGGTTGTTCGCTCTTGGGACTGAGAGGGACCAGACATCAATCCAGGTTCTCCCCATCTTTCTAAACAAGTCTCTCTTATTTCAAAATTGTAAGTAAAAGCCAGGCAAGGCGTCTTAGATTTACTTTGTTTTCTCAACTTGTAAATGTACCTTTTACCAGAGTGCTTATCTTGTTTGCTATACTTTGAACCTAAGACAGAGGGGATTCCTCTGAGCTCTTTAAGTTTGATTACCCTGTAAAGTTATTTTCCATACTGATTTTGCAGAGATGATTTTTACCTTTTGCTTTAATTAAAAGCCTTCTTTTTAAGAACCTGATTGATTTCTCCTTGTTTTAAGATCCAAGGAGTTTGGATCTGTATTCACCAGGGAATTGGTGAAAGGTTTCTCAAGGCTTCCCAGGGAGGGAATTCTTAAGATGGTGGCAGCGGACCAGAGCTAAGCTGGTAGATAAGCTTAGAAGTTTTCATGCAGGCCCCTACATTTGTACCCTAAAGTTCAAAGTGGGGATACAGCCTTGACATGGTGGCACAGCGGTGGGATCGTTTTAAACCCAAAAGCCAGTAAGAGATTTTTTTTTTCCTTCTAGCTGCTTGGACAGCAGAGCTGAAGGTAGATGCATATCTTATCTCTCCTTGCCTGAAGGCAGAGGTGTTAAGTTTTTTTAACAAGGTCCTTTGTTAAGAGAACGGTTTAATAAGTGAGCAAACTTTGATCTGGTAAAGGTAATTTACAATCTGAATTGTTTTTTTTTCTTTTTACATCCTCGGAAGTAGCTAGTTAGAAAGTCTCTGTTAACTCAGCAGCACTCAGCAGGAGCCTGAGCTAAATACATCCCAGTTTCAGTCAACTGCAGAGGGTGTGACCCAGCACAAGAAAACAGGAAAATGACTACCAAAGAAGCAGCTAACAAAATAGAACTGGCCAAACTAGAAGCAGAAGAAAATGAAAGAAAACATCAAAGACTGCTTCAAATTAAAAAACTTGAAGAGGAGGCCCATGAAAGAGAGGAAAAAGCCAAAGAAAAAGCCAAAGAGGAGGCTCACAAGAGAGATGGAGCTGGAAAAAGCCAAACATGACAGAGAAGAGAAAGCCAAACAGGAGGCCCATGAAAGAGAAGAAAAAGCCAAACAGGAGGCCCATAAAAAAGAGATGGAGCTGAAAGAAAAAGAGATGGAACTGGAAGCAGCAAGGACTAGGCAGGGTGCATCAGACCATCCTAACAACTCCTCTCCAGGTACCACTTCCCATCCCAGGAAATTCCCCACCTACAAGGCAGGCGATGATACTGAGGCCTTCTTAAAAAATTTTGAAAGGGCCTGCCTTGGATACGACATCCCTCCAACCCAGTACATGGTAGAGCTGAGGCCGCAGCTCAGTGGACCCTTAGCAGAGGTGGCGGCTGAAATGCCTAAGGAACAAATGAACAGTTATGAACTTTTTAAAAACAAGGCCAGAATCAGAATGGGGCTAACACCTGAGCATGCCCGTCGGCAGTTCAGAGCCCTAAGGTGGAAACCTGATGTGTCATTTACCCGACATGCCTACCACATTGGGAAAAATTGGGATGCCTGGATATCAGGAGCAAATGTTAAATCTACGGAAGAGTTGCCCTTCCTATTGCAAATGGAGCAGTTTTTAGAGGGTGTTCCTGAGGAAATAGAAAGGTACATCCTAGATGGGAAGCCCAAAACTGTAACCGAGGCGGGGGAGATTGGAGCCAAATGGGTGGAGGTGACAGAAAAGAAAAAAGCTAGTAGCAGTTGGAGCGAATATCAGAAGGGGCAAACCGAAACAAAACCTTATCACCGGGGTCAACCCAAGGCCCCACCCACATCCCAAGGGAAACCCCAGACGCCTTCTCACCCCACCACACCAGTCTCCATCAACCAACATCGCCCCGGTGATACCTTAGCAGGGCGATGTTTTAAATGTAATGAACTGGGGCATATAAAGGCTCACTGCCCCAAGAACCCCAACCGATTACAGTTCATTACACCCCAATCACACCAAAGAACCCCAGACCCAGATGCCTCTCTCATACCCTCGGAGCGAAGGGAAACCTTGAGAGTGGGCGGAAAGAAGATTATCGCTTGGAGGGACACTGGGGCACAAGTGTCAACTATCCACCAATCCCTAGTGGACCCCAAACTCATCAACCCTGAGGCTACAGTGACAATTCAACCCTTCGTGTCACAGTCTGTAACCTTGCCTACAGCCCAGTTGCATGTCCAGTACAAGGGCTGGTCAGGAATGTGGACTTTTGCAGTCTATGACAATTATCCCATTCCCATGCTGCTGGGGGAAGACTTGGCCAACCACGTGAAGCTAGCCAAGAGGGTGGGAATAGTCACCCGCAGCCAGGCTAAGCAAGCTTTCACCCCCATCCCTGTTCCTGAGCCGTCCACCAGGGCCCCGTCTGTGTTACCGGAGACCCAAACACAGGTGGTGGAACCGGATCCCCTGCCAACGACTGCAACAGCCGTAGTGGATCCAATCCCAGAGGCCCAGCCAAAGCCAGTCCCAGAACCGGAACTGGCAACGCAACCAGCACCAGAACCATTGCCAGCACTGAGTCCAGCGCTTGCAACCCCGTCTACAACTCCAATACCAGAGGGCACCAGCGAGCCTAAACTGGCGGAAGCAGCAGATAACCCTACCCAAGAGGCTCAGCCAGAGCCTGAAATACCACATAGTGCACCAGCAGACAGCGGTTCACAGTCAATGGAAAAAACCCCAGCACCTGCATCGCTTCCAGAGGGACCAAGCCCCAGTCCACAGTCCAAGGAGGAACGGATGTCTCCAGCATCCAGGGTACAGTTCCAGGCCGAGCAGGAAGCAGATGACAGCCTTCAAAAAGCTTGGGCAGCGGCACGGAGCACCCCACCGCCTCTCAGCTCTTCTAACCGATCCCGGTTTGTTGTAGAAAAAGGACTTTTATACAAGGAGACTCTTTCTGGTGGGCACCAGGAAGACTGGCATCCTCAAAGACAGTTGGTAGTTCCCACTAAGTATCGGGTAAAGCTCTTGAGCTTAGCCCATGATCATCCCAGTGGCCATTCTGGGGTGAACAGAACCAAAGACCGGTTGGGGAAGTCCTTCCACTGGGAGGGAATGGGCAAGGACGTTGCTAATTATGTCCGGTCTTGTGAGGTGTGCCAACGAGTGGGAAAGCCCCAAGACCAGGTTAAAGCCCCTCTCCAGCCACTACCCATAATTGAGGTCCCATTTCAGCGAGTAGCTGTGGATATTCTGGGTCCTTTCCCAAAGAAGACACCCAGAGGAAAGCAGTACGTACTGACTTTCATGGATTTTGCTACCCGATGGCCGGAAGCTGTACCCTTAAGCAACACCAAGGCTAAAAGTGTGTGCCAGGCATTAGCAGACATTTTTGCCAGGGTAGGTTGGCCCTCCGACATCCTTACAGATTCGGGAACTAATTTCCTGGCAGGGAACATGAAAAACCTGTGGGAAGCTCATGGGGTGAATCACTTGGTTGCCACCCCTCATCACCATCAAACCAATGGTCTGGTGGAGAGGTTTAATGGAACTTTGGGGGCCATGATACGTAAATTTGTAAATGAACACTCCAATGATTGGGACCTAGTGTTGCAGCAGTTGCTTTTTTGCCTACAGGGCTGTACCACATCCCAGTTTAGGGTTTTCACCATTTGAACTTGTGTATGGCCGCGAGGTTAAGGGGCCATTACAGTTGGTGAAGCAGCAATGGGAGGGGTTTACGCCTTCTCCAGGAACTAACATTCTAGACTTTGTAAGCAACCTACAAAACACCCTCCGACACTCTTTAGCCCTTGCTAAAGAAAACCTAAAGGATGCTCAGGAAGAGCAAAAGGCCTGGTATGACAAACATTCCAGAGAACGGTCCTTCAAAGTAGGAGACCAAGTCATGGTCTTAAAGGCGCTCCAGGCCCATAAAATGGAAGCGTCGTGGGAAGGACCATTCACGGTCCAGGAGCGCCTAGGAGCTGTTAACTATCTCATAGCCTCCCCCACCTCCAACATAAAGCCTAAGGTATACCATGTTAATTCTCTTAAGCCCTTTTATTCTAAAGAATTAAACGTTTGCCAGTTTACAGCCCAGGAAACTGATGACGCGGAGTGGCCTGCAGGTGTCTACTATGAAGGAAAAAGGAATGGTGGCGTGGAAGAGGTGAACCTCTCCACGACCCTGGGACGTCTGCAGCGACAGCAGATAAAGGAGCTGTGCACAAGCTTTGCACCAATTTTCTCAGCCACTCCAGGATGGACCGAACGGGCATACCACTCCATTGACACAGGTAATGCTCACCCAATTAGAACCCCACCCTACCGGGAGTCACCTCATGCCCAAGCGGCTATACAAAGGGAGATCCAGGACATGCTACAGATGGGTATAATCCGCCCCTCTAGCAGTGCATGGGCATCTCCAGTGGTTCTAGTTCCCAAACCAGATGGGGAAATACGCTTTTGCGTGGACTACCGTAAGCTAAATGCTGTAACTCGTCCTGACAACTATCCAATGCCACGCACAGATGAGCTATTGGAAAAATTGGGACATGCCCAATTCATCTCTACTTTAGACTTAACCAAAGGGTACTGGCAAGTACCACTAAATGAACCCGCTAAGGAAAGGTCAGCCTTCGTCACCCAGGCAGGGGTGTATAAATTCAATGTACTCCCTTTCGGGTTGCGAAATGCACCCGCCACCTTCCAAAGACTTGTAGATGGTCTCTTGGCGGGATTGGGAGAATCTGCCGTTGCCTATCTCGATGATGTGGCCATTTTTTCTGATTCATGGACAGAACACCTGGAGCACCTGAAAAAAGTCTTCGAGCGCATCCGGCAGGCAGGACTAACTGTTAAGGCTAAAAAGTGTCAAATAGGCCAAAACAGAGTGACATACCTGGGGCACCAGGTGGGTCAAGGAACTATAAATCCCCTACAGGCCAAAGTGGATGCTATCCAAAAGTGGCCGGTTCCAAAGTCAAAGAAACAGGTCCAATCCTTCTTAGGCTTGGCCGGATATTATAGGCGATTTGTACCACATTACAGCCAAATCGCTGCCCCGCTGACAGACCTAACCAGAAAGAAACAGCCAAATGCAGTTCAGTGGACTGATAAGTGTCAAAAGGCCTTTAACCAGCTTAAGGCAACACTCATGTCTGACCCTGTGCTAAGGGCCCCAGACTTTGACAAACCGTTCCTAGTAACCACAGATGCTTCCGAGCGAGGAGTGGGAGCAGTTTTAATGCAGGAAGGACCAGATCAAGAATTCCATCCTGTCGTGTTTCTCAGCAAGAAACTGTCTGAGAGGGAAAGCCACTGGTCAATCAGCGAAAAGGAATGCTACGCCATTGTGTACGCGCTGGAAAAGCTACGCCCATATGTTTGGGGACGGCGTTTCCAACTACAAACAGACCATGCTGCGCTACAGTGGCTTCATACCGCCAAGGAAAATAACAAAAAACTTCTTCGGTGGAGTTTAGCTCTCCAAGATTTTGATTTTAAAATACAACACATTTCGGGAGCTTCTAACAAAGTGGCTGATGCACTCTCCCGGGAAAGTTTCCCAGAGTTAACTGGTTAACAATTGTTCTTGTAATGAAACATATTGTTAGTTTTTATATAATCAGTAGTATGTCTAAAGGTACATGTGTCTTATTAACTCTGTTTTCTCCTAAAGCTCCAGGAAAGAAATCACAGCCAGTGTGGAACCAAACGTCCAACACTATCTGTAATTTGGGGGGCGTGTCATAACTATAAAGGGAAGGGTGACAGCTCTCCTGTGTACAGTGCTGAGATCCCTCCTGGCCAGAGACTCCAAATCCTTTTACCTGTAAAGGGTTAAGAAGCTCGGGTAACCTGGCTGACACCTGACCCCAGGGACCAATAAGGGGACAGGATACTTTCAAATCTTGGGGGGGGGGGGGGAAAGGCTTTTGTGTGTGTCCTTTGTTTAAGGGGTTGTTCGCTCTTGGGACTGAGAGGGACCAGACATCAATCCAGGTTCTCCCCATCTTTCTAAACAAGTCTCTCTTATTTCAAAATTGTAAGTAAAAGCCAGGCAAGGCGTCTTAGATTTACTTTGTTTTCTCAACTTGTAAATGTACCTTTTACCAGAGTGCTTATCTTGTTTGCTATACTTTGAACCTAAGACAGAGGGAATTCCTCTGAGCTCTTTAAGTTTGATTACCCTGTAAAGTTATTTTCCATACTGATTTTGCAGAGATGATTTTTACCTTTTGCTTTAATTAAAAGCCTTCTTTTTAAGAACCTGATTGATTTCTCCTTGTTTTAAGATCCAAGGAGTTTGGATCTGTATTCACCAGGGAATTGGTGAAAGGTTTCTCAAGGCTTCCCAGGGAGGGAATTCTTAAGATGGTGGCAGCGGACCAGAGCTAAGCTGGTAGATAAGCTTAGAAGTTTTCATGCAGGCCCCTACATTTGTACCCTAAAGTTCAAAGTGGGGATACAGCCTTGACACCTTGTATTTGCAGTTTGTGTGAGGAAGGATTGTCCAGTGGTTAGGACTCTAGCCTAGGACATGGGAGACCTATGTTCAACTCCCAGTTCCGCCAGACTTGTGATCTTGGGTGTTGAGGATAAAACCATTAAAGATTGCGAGGCACTCGGATACTACAGTGATGGGAGACATATAAATACCTAAGAGAGAGAGAGAGAAAACTGGGTTCTCAACATTTGTGAGGGATAAATGGATTCTCAGAACCAAAAAGTTAGTATTAGTACAGTTAGAATGAGGACTTTCTACAAAGAATACACAGGAATGTTATGAGCTAAAAATGTCTGCTTCATGTTGCTGTTTACATTGTTCTGGAAGGGAACAAGCTCCTCATTTTGTCCTCAGAAGGGGAAGAGCCATTAAGATCAAGTCAGACACTAAGTGTATGTGGGCACTGCAATGCAAACCCAGGGTTAGTAGAACTTGAGTTAGCAGACCCTCGTTTGTTAACCCAGGGCTTGAGTGTCTACACTCATTTGTAACCCTAGATTGGGACTTGTTCAACCCTGTGCCTCAACCTGGGGCTCCAGTGACTACACTGCATTATGCAGGCCTGAGTCCAACCACCCATATCCCAGACTTCCTAGTGCCATCCCAAAATGTGGTTACTCTAGCCCTTTGTTTTTTTGGTGTAGTGTGGGAAAACTGGACTGCCTACCAAACTTGACTGTCCGGAGGACAAAGAAAGTCAGTCCGTAGGATTGTGGAATACTATTGGCAGATTCCCAGAGCAGGAGTCCAGTGGGGCTGTGTCTACACTGCAAAGCAATAGGGATTGAACCCTGGGACCCAACTTGACCCAGGCTCAGAGCTTCCACCCCCTTGGGGTCCTGGGTCCCTGGTTCCAAGCTCTGGACTAGCATGATTTGTGTGTAGATGGAAAGGGGGTTAGGTTTGAGCCTGACTTCAAAAGCTGGGCTTACATTGCAGTATATACATCCCCCAAGTAACTATACCTCCATAAAATGCACCATTCTTTGAAAATACTCTCTAGAAATCTAATGTTGGAATCCTGCGTCAAATCCTCCCTTGACCACCAATCGTATACACAACATCTGTGCAAGCCAGTTGGCTCTGGACAGCTCCTGTGGTTCTTGAAGGACTATTTCTTGGCAGATAATTGTTTTTTTTACTCTAATTGAAAGGTTAATCAAAATCCTTCATATTGTGTGTTGGCTACATAAACATTGTCTCCACTGATGATGAAACAGATGCTTTACAGCTCACATTTCCCAGAGGGTTCATTTGTTCCATCATTGCGTTCACTTTTCTTCAAGCTACTCTATGCAATACCTGACAGTATTTTGGATAGTTTTCATGAAATGAAATTGTGTTACCTTTAAGAGGCTACGACATTCACCTCTTTTCACTGTTCTATATTTCTGTCAAATAGTAATACATCAACAGCATGGCTGCTGAAGATAGAAGAAATTAATCCTAAAGGTGAGAACAGTTATAAAAGGAGACACAAGTAGGGCCAAATCCAGCAGTTCTATTTCAATCCCTAGGCAAAATTTCTATCACATTCACTGCTACATTTGCCTGAGTAAAGATGACAGGATTTGTGCTGCAGTAAGTAGCTCTAACAATTTTAGCAGTAAGATCCCAGTCCTGCGAAGGCATAGGCATGTGCTTAATTTTATGCACAGTGAGTAGTCCCACTGATTTTGCCATGAGTAGTTACGCACACATGAACAGAGGCAGCTAACGGGAGAGTTTCAGAGGGAGTGGCTCCAGCAGCAAATTCTGTGCTCGGAGGTAGAGGAACTTGGTGAATGGTCTGTCTGTGGGCTGTTGTTCTCTGTATACAGGCTGTGTAGCTAGGGCGTGGGCCTGAATAAGACCTTGGAGCTTTGATCAGTGCCTTACTAAGGCTGCAAGGTGCCAGCCCTGTCATATTCTCTTTCCTGCCTGAAACCAGAAGGAATTTCCTGTGCCTGAAGCACAAACTGGTGGTTGTGCTGGAGGAAAAGATTCTTGAACTGGAAGACAAGTTGAGACACGGTTGAAGAGCTCCGAGACAACCAAGTTCAGGAAACACCAGGAAGGAAGAATTGAGTTGGCTGCAAAGAAAAATCGGTGAGAGAAGGAGTCAGACAGGAAGCCTGACAGTTCATAACCACCAGGAGCAAGTATTTGGCAGTGGTGCGATCGCTGCTGCAATACTGTGTCCACTTCTGGTGCCCACAATTCAAGAAGGATGTTGATAAACTGAAGGGGGTTCAGAGAAGAGCCATGAGAATGATTAAAGGATTAGAAGAAATGCCTTACGGTGATAGACTCTAGAAGCTCAAATCTATTTAGCTTAACAAAGAGGTTAAGGATCTTCTTGTTGTGTCCTCAGACTGCCTCTTGCTATATCTGTGCACATATGATTGCCCAATCAGTGCACTCCACCAGGTCATTGGAAGAGCATTCATGCTCAAGCAGATGGCACTGCAGGAGATGCTTCATATTTTGAAGCTCTCTGCCACAGTCCAGGTATTGAGGCCAATGGTGTAGCCCTACTTGATCATCGCATCTCTAGTCTGGCCAGCTCCAGTGCGGAATTGATTAAGGTAACACCATATAGTCCTGGACTGATCTGTACCAAATGGAAGGTCAGCTCAACTGTTGGGAGCTGGAGCACACAGGCTACAGGGTCATTCTCTACTCTTGTTTGCCATAACTGAACCCTTGTCTGGGTGACAATGTTAGGCGTTTAATGGTGGCAAGAAAACTTTGTTGCGACTTCAGTCGCCTCAGCATCCTGATATATGATATAATGGATGTCTTGGATCTGTGCATTGCCTTGTGCATTTGACTCTTAGCGACTTCGTGGCATATACAAGAAGGAGCAATATCTGCAAGGATGTAGAGGCTGTTGAAGTGAGTAGGCCTAAGGCATCCTGCAATATAGCGGCACGCAGTGTGAGGGGATTGGGCCCACACTGCACAGACTTATTCAGCAGAGAAGCAGAAAAGGGCCAGTGCTGTTGGTTGGAAAATGGACAGGTCAGCATCCCACTTTGATGCAACCAGCTTGCTGATGTTGTTTCGGATGCCAACCTAGGCTTTAGTTTTCTCAATGTGGACTCTACAGGAGTGTGTGCAGTTGAGGGTAACACTGAGGTATAAAAGATTTATGGAATGAGTAAATTTTATTGAATTTGTGCTCGATTTTTGAGACAGAATGCACTGACTTGTGACTTTACTGGGTTTGCATGCAGTTGGTTGGCTGTATAGTATTTGTCTAGGGTGTTAAGTGCGTTCACCAGAGTTCTCTCTAATATGTCGAACTTCTTAGGCTGTGTGTTGTCGCACAGATCATCTGCCTAGATAAGGCATCTTGTGCAGGGTAGCTTGATTGGTCATTTGTGTAGATGTTGAAAAACGCAGGTGCTAAGACACTACCTTGTGGGGGGCCCATTCTTCTGTCATTGCCATTGGCTCCGTTTGCCACAAAGGTTCATGAAGAATCTTCTGTTCTCCAGTATGGTCTGTATTAGCTTTGTGAAGTGGTGGCTCTTCATTACCATTGATACCTTGGCAAGGAGCCTGTGATGACTGACTGTATCGTAGGTGGCTGAGAAACCAACAAACATCGTTTCTGTAATCAATCCTTTTTCATATCCATCTTTGATATATGGTCAAATTCAGAAGCTGCCCAGTATATAACTGACCCGGGTGAAAACCAGCCTGTCACTGTTAAGTGGTTCAATATCTGGTATAAAGAGATATAACAGTAGTTAGATCAGTAGGTTAAGGGGTGACTTGATTACAGTCTATCAGTACCGACATGGGTGTGATGGGGCTGTGGGCTGCAGCCCTGCCTCTACTAAAAGCACAGACTGCACTGAGACCTTCTTGTTTGTAAACACCACTGTGTAGTTTATTTAGTGTTCTAATCCCTCCTCTCATACATTGTGGTGTCTCACACCTTTACACACTTTGTCTCAACTTTCTAACCCCTTCTCCAAAAGGGGTGTGTGGTAAGGTGTCACTGGCTCTCCTAGCCTTCTATTTCTCTCCTTCTCTTCCCCCACACACTCTTTCCTGTGCCCTTTTATATGGCTTCCCTATTAATGGGCTAATTGGCTCATTAGCCCCAATCTGGCCTGGTAATCAAGTACACCTCTGTCCAATTAGGCCTTCTCCAGGGGAACCTAATTAATACTAATAGTGACTAGGAGTGCTGCCTTAAATGCTAGCCCTCAGCACTCTGTCACAATGGGGAACAAATATTTAATAATGGGTTTTTCAGTCTAGCAGAGAAAAGTATAACACAATCCAATGGCTGGAAATTGAAGCTAAACAAATTCAAACTGGAAATAAGGTGTAAATTCTAATTAACCATTGGAACAGTTTACCAAAGGTCATGGTGGATTCTCCATCACCGACAATTTTAAAATAAAGAGTGGATTTTTTTCCTAAAAGATCTGTTCTAGCAATTTTTTTTGGGGGGGGGGAGGGGGAGTTCTATGACCTGTATTATACAGGAGCTCAGACTAGAAGAGGATCATAGTGGTCCCTTCTTGCTTATGAACCTATGAATTGCAGGATCAGGGCCTAAGTTTGTTAGAGGATTAATCTTTGTAGTGTACTGTGAAGACATGAAGTTCTATAACTGCGCTAAGTACTAGAACTCAGACTGGCATAAATGATTTTACACTGAACATATTTCTGCTTCAGAACAATTGCTTTAAATGCAAGGCCAGGAGCAATAAAAGCAGTTTTTTTGTATAACAAAAAGATCTTAATCCCCACAAACTGATGCACAGCACAGAGAAAATGCTTTTTAAACAGCATACAACAGCTAACCCATCAGATTTAATTTTTATATCACAATCTGTGAAATTCATAAACATTTCAGGAACCATACATTCACTATACCAAAAGGGAATATTACCCCATTCAATTTAAAACAGTTTGTATACAACCATAGAATAATAGACGTGTAGGACTGGAAGGGGCCTCAATAGATCATCTAGTCTAGTCCCCTACACTCAAGGCAGGACTATGTAAAAACTAGACCATTTGAGTGGTGTTTAATCTTAAAAACCTCCAGTGACAGAGATGCCACATTTTCTCTGGGCAATTTGTTCCAGTGCTTAACTACCCTGACAGTTGGGAAGCTTTCAGCCCATTGCTGCTTGTCCTACCCTCAGAAGTTAGGAACAATTTCTCCCTCCTTCTTGTAACAACTTTTTATGTACATGAAAACTACCATGTTCCCCCTCAATCTTCTCTTCTCCAGACTAAATAAACCCAGTTTTTTTTTTTTTTCTCCAATCTTTCCTCAGAGATCACCTTTTAAAATCATTTTTGTTGCTTTCCTCTGGACTTTCTCCAATTTGCCCATACCTTTCCTGAAATGTGGCACCCAGAACTGGACACAATACTTCAGCTGAGGCCTTATCAGCGTGCAGTGGAGTGGAAGGGAAGAATTATTTCTTGTGTCTTGCTTATAACACTCCTACTATTACATCCCGGAATTATGTTTGCTTTTTTTGCAAGAGTGTTACACTATTGACTCAAATTTAGCTTGTGACCCACTATTAATCCCAGATCCTTTTCCGCAGTACTCCTTCCTAGGCAGTCATTTCCCGTTTTGTATGTTTGCAATTGATTGTTCCTTCCAAAGTGGAGTACTCTGCATTTGTCCTTACTGAATTTCATTCTATTTACTTCAGACCATTTCTCTAGTTTGTCCAGATCATTTTGAATTATAATTCTAGCCTCCAAAGCACGTGCAACCCCTCCCATCTTGATATTGTCCACAAAATTTACAAGTGTACTCTCTATGCCATTATCTGAATCTTGATGAAGATACTGAACAGAACTGTAACCAGGACAGATTCCTGCAGGACTCCACTCAATATGCCCTTCCAGGTTGACTGTGAATCACTGATAACTAGTCTCTGGGAACAGTTTTCTCACCAGTTAGGCACCCACCTTAGAGAAGCTCCATCTAAGCGTTATTTCCTAGTTTGTTTATGAGAAGGTCATGCAAGACATTATCAAAAGTCTTAGGCTGTCTACACTACAGCCTATGTCGGCAAAACGTATGTTGCTCAGGCTGTGAATATTCCACCCCTCTCAGAGACATAAGTTACACCGACATAAGCGTTAGCGCTGTCCACACAATGTCGGCAAGAGAGCTGCTCCCACTGACATAACTTACACCGCTCATGGAGGTGGGGTTTTTAATGCTCACAGGAGAGCTCCCTCCCGTTGGTACAACTGCGCTGCTGAAGCACTGTATGTATAGACATATCCTTACTAAAGTCACGATATACCACATCTACTGGTTCCCCCATCCACAAGGCTTGTTACCCTGTGAAAAAAGCTATTAAGTTGGTTTGACGTGATTTATGCTTGACAAATATATGTTGACTATTACTTATCACCTTATCTTCTAGGTGTTTGCAAACTGATTGCTTGATTATTTCCTCCATTATCTTTCTGGGTACTGAAGTTTAAGCTGATTGGTCTGTAAGTCCACAGGTTGTCCTTATTCCCCTTTTTATAGATTGGCACTATATTTGCCTTCTTCTGGTCCTCTGGAATCTTTCCCATTTTCCCTGAGTTTTCGAAGATAATCACTAATGGCTCAGATACCTCCTCAGTCAGCTCCTTGAGTATTCTAGGATGCATTTAATCAGACCTTGGTGACTTGAAGACATTTAACTTGTCTAAGCAATTTTTATCTTGTTCTTTCCCTAATTTAGCCTCAGATCATATCTCATTTTCACTGCGGTTCACTATGTCAGACATCCGATTGCTGCTAACTTTTGGTAAAAACTGGAAACAAAAGTTGTTTCGTAATTCTGCCATTTCCACATTTTCTGGTATTGCCTCCCCAACCCCTCCGTCATTGAGTAATGGGCCTATCCTATCCTTGGTCTTCCTCTTGCTTCTAATATATTTGTAGAATGTTTTCTTGTTACCCTTTATGTCTCTAGCTAGTTTAGTCTCATTGGGTATGTCGTCACTACCGGCCGGATCGGCGGGCAGCGATCGATCGATCCAATGGGGAACGATTTATCGTGTCTAGTCTAGATGCGATAAATCGACCCCCGAGCGCTCTCCCGTCGACCCCTGAACTCGAGCTTGTCGAGAGGCACCAGGCAGAGTCGACGGGGGAGCGGCAGCTGTCGACTCACCGCGGTGAAGACACCAGTGAAGACAGCTATTCACGTAGCTGAAGTTGCATAACTTAGATAGATTTCTTCCCCCCCAGTGTAGACCAGGCCATTATGTGCCTTCACCTTTCTAATTTTGTCCCTACATGTTTGTGGTGTTTGTTTATACTCATCCTTTGTAATTTGTCCAAGTTTCTACTTTATGTAGGACTCTTTTTTGAGTTTCAGATCATTGACGATCTCCTGGTTAAGCCACTGTGGTTTCTTGCCATACTTCCTATCTTTCCTACACAGTGGAATAGTTTGCTCTTGTGCCCTTATAATGTCTCTTTGAAAAACTGCCAATACACAGTAGAAGTTCCTTATTGCTTGAATGAAAACAATAACCCATCAGGAAATACCCAGCCAGTTGACTCCTGCTGCATTTTTCCACCCGTTTCCTTGACTCCCAGAAGTCTTAAAATTAAAAGCAAAAAAACTACTGTGAAGGTTGATAATTTAAACGTCAACAATGAGAATTATTTCACTGCTGATCAAACCCTGTGTCAAGGTTCCTTCCCCACTCTGAACTCTAGGGTACAGATGTGGGGACCTGTATGAGAACCTCTAAGCTTAACTACCAGCTTAGATCTGGTTTTGCTGCCACCACCCAAATTATTTATGAGTCATTTGGAAAAACTCTGTCTACCTCCCCCCCCAGAATATCTCCCTGCCAAGTACTATAACCCTTCCCTGCGTAGCCTTGAGAGACTTCTCCACCAATTTCCTGGTGAACACCGATCCAAACCCTTGGATCTTAAAACAAGGAAAAATCAAGCAGGTTCTTAAAAAGAAGGCTTTTAATTAAAGAAAGGTAAAAATCATCTCTGTAAAATCAGGATGGAAAATAACTTTACAGGGTAATCAGATTCAAAGAGCCCAGAGGAACCCCCTCTAGCCTTAGGTTCAAAGTTACAGCAAACAGAGGTAAACCCTCTAGCAAAAGGAACATTTACAAGTTGAGAAAACAAAGATAAAACTAACATGCCTTGCCTGGCTGTTACTTACAAGTTTGAAATATGAGAAACTTGTTTAGAAAGATTTGGAGAGCATGGATTGATGTCTGGTCCCTCTTAGTCCCAAGAGCGAACAACCCCCAAAACAAAGAGCACAAACAAAAGCCTTCCCCCTCCCCAAGATTTGAAAGTATCTTGTTCCCTTATTGGTCCTTTGGGTCAGGTGTCAGCCAGGTTACCTGAGCTTCTTAACCCTTTACAGGTAAAAGGATTTTGGTGTCTCTGGCCAGGAGGGATTTTATAGTATTGTACACAGGAGGGTTGTTACCCTTCCCTTTATAGTTATGACACCCTGCAAGAAAGAGATCATATTATGAAGGGTTGCACAACTTGCTGAATGGCATCCCATTTTGGTGTCACAAAGAGGTGGAACTTTTCCTGTTCTGATCCTGGCTAACTTCTGCTCCCTTTCAGCCTCTCCACCTGCCTTGAAGCAAGAGACAACTTATTTCTCGTGGCTTTGTCACTTGTGATAGGGCAGCCATACCAAAACTCATGCCGATCAAACCTTTCTCACTATTGTAACCATCGTGTATTTTCTGTACCCCACACATAAAAATCACTACTCAGAGTAAAAAGATATGAAGTGAAAACTACAATGCTAAAGAAAACTGAAGTGATAGTTCAGGGACCTATTGCCCAGGGTGGTAAGAAAACAACATAGGACAACCGGGCTGTTTTCTTAAATATCCTCATATTTAATTCTCAGATTCTAGAAACGTACACAGTGTACCAACATTCACTGCTTTTTAAACAGTTTCAAAGCTCTTACTGACAATGTGCACATGCCCAAGAGTGAGAATATGCAGAGGCAATTCTCAATGAAGAATCAATATTTATTTTGAATGATACATGTTTCAACAAGAAAAAATTCCAATAGATATCACTAGAACTGGCAAAAAAAAAAAAAGTCGTTCAAAATTTTGCTAAAAATTTTGAACTCAACATTTTATCCAGCTCTAAGATCAGCAGTAAACGGACTGTATAGTTTGAAGATTTAATGTATTATAGTAATCCCAAGGAGGAGCAAAAAATGCTTAAGAAATCTCATCAGAGTGTTCAGGACTCCAATTCAGCAAGGTACTTAACCATATGCTTAACTTTAAACATTCCCAGAAGGGAAGCAACAGAGAAAGAGGTCAATTACCACAGAGATTTTATGCATTCTCTAAAACACAAAATACATAGTTTTAAATACTTATATAAATTAAATAGTATGATATAAACCGAGCTTTCTACGGACAAACTGAAGATCAGCTTTGCTCACTTTTTGATATTACTATCTTTGCAAAATCTTCTCAACAAGTGTGTCTAAATAAGAACATAGTGCCTGCTAAAACACATGGTTAGATACTGTTCAAAATACTTTTGAGCAATTCAGAGCACACTTAAATGCAAGAGTTACACTGGGTCAGCATGCATGGTGCTTCACAAGCAAACAGAATGCCTCTCCCCTGACATAACTGCTTGCTGATTAAGCAAAATGTAGGTGCTCTATTTGTTGATCAGGATTAAGAATCTAAAGCGATAAAGTAGATGTAATGGCATGTGTATTGCAAGAACAGTTCACTTTTGATAAAATACAAGTTAAAAATAATTTTGAGAGATTTAAAAAAATATTTATTTCATAAAATTGATTATACAGAAGAAAGTTATCACAACAGTATTACGAGTGTGTGGGCTGTAGTCACTCCCTCCAAGTTTATAAATGTGTTGGAAAGAACACATTTATACACTTACAAGAATTTCCTTTTAATTTACCTGGCTTTTATATATTAACATACCCCAAAAAATAAACTTAAAATCTCACACCACTTGGAAAAATGATTCGCTTTCTTTTACCAGAGTGCCATAACAGCACAATATTTAAAAAAAACACCACTAAAATTTAGAGTAAAACATTTATAGTACATTTATTTAAAACTTGGGCAAAATACCAATATAAAAGAAAATAGAGTGTAAGAAATAAAAATAAAGTACAAAACATTTTCAATCTTCAAATCCATAACTTAAGAGACAGCAAGCCCTTTTTATTTTTATTTTCACATCCAAATTTTCCTTTAGATTGAAGTACCATAGTTAAAATATTTAAAAACTAGCAAACTAATTAATTATGATATCTAAAACGGGATCTTTTAAAACGGTAGTATAATACAAAACATAGTAAATTATGTTTCCTCATAATAAAATTACACATCCTAAAAAAGATGCAGTTTTTTTTTTGCTTTCCTGCTTTGAACTGCTCATCATCCCAAGGAACACAGCTGGAAAACAGCACTCACAGGAAGTATTAGTTACTTTACACGGTGGCTGGAACAGCTAGATTTAATGCTCCAAGGACTCCGAAGCAATAAGGCATTTTACTATCCATCAAGTAAATTTATATGTAAGTTTGTTAAGGGAAAACAACTTTGAAAAATCAGTGCAGAAAAAAATTTACATAAAACATTAACTCAAAGAAATATAATACTTGCTTTTCTTAGGCGAATATTACGGATATCTACAGGGTTTACAACATTTTGGACTAACGAGCTATTTGCTACTTCTAGAAACCACTGACAGATAGAATTTATACTTTTGCTTAAAATGTTGCTATTGTTCAATCTACTTTTTTTTGTGTTCAGAGTAATCTTTTCTAGAATATACTTCAAACAAGCCACAAATTTTTAAGGCCCCCCCCCCCAATAATCAATTACATCATATTTATGTAGTACCTTCTTTATCCATCTTTGATACATTATTGCAATACAAAAATGTTTAGTTTCAGTAATCAGGATAAAATCTGTCATTTTAAAATTAATTATTCAGATCATTCCCCAACTCACCTACCCCATAGGGTTCTCTGCTTCAGGGGAATCTGAAGTAATCTGTCAAGTACTGGGAAAACAGCAAGTATGTTTTCCACAAATCCACCCAAGTCTTAAATTCAAGACAAAACAGTCTGTCTCTAGATAGGTCCAACTGTGCAAAAAGGGAGGAGGATGAATATGACATAGAGGAGACTACACATGAGTGATTGGAAAAAAGTCACCAAATTCAATCTACTTTAAATTGAACCTACGTCTCCAGAAACAACAGACTAACGTAGTAACTTACCTTGTCTCCTAGTATATAAATACATTTAGTAAAACCTTTCCCAACAATCACATTTCTTGGTTTTCATATAAAAAGGATATGATTCATAATCCAGTGTTTGAGTAAGTACTCCAGTCAGAACAAACTCAGCATTATGGACATCTAGAAATATTTTAAAAATATACAAGATTAATATACTACAGAGAGCCTTCTTCACTCTACATCGCAAGGAGCATGGGGGATCAGCTGAGATATATCCACTGACAGACCTAGAATTGAACACTGAAGAACTGGAAGACGGGCATTCTCTGTGGGATTGTTTTACTTTGACCCTATTTCCTCTACCAGTGTGACACAGCTCAAGTATACTGACTTGGCCTATCTGCTTGACCACTTGCCTGAAATGGGCCCTGATCCTGCACAAAGTTCTGTTTGAGAAGAACCCTGTAAATCACCAAAGCACCATGAGAGTGCAGTTCAGTCACTGAAGCACTAAAGGAGTGCAGGGTGAGAGGGGTCTCTCCACAGGATCAAAGCTTTGGTTAGGAAGGTGTTGTGTTTTTTTTGTCTGAAGTGTGATTACTGTTAGTTATTACACTGGGTCCATATTTGTGGCTACTGTATGTAGATGTGCAAGTATTGTCTGTGTGGATCCCACTATTGGTGTTTGGGCATCTCATGCATGCAGGTTCAGAAAATTTGGCCAGCAGTGTCAACTGGGTCCGCACATGCACCTTGCATGTCCCAGTTCCCCAAACCCGAGGGCATAAAAGGGGGTGCAGGCCCAACTGCCACTCAGTTCTCTCTGACTGCCTATGGCAGCGAGTTGGAACTATATACAGTCCTCCCTGCTACACGCAGCAGATTTAGAACTTCTCCGTTTATCCCCTCTCTAGTGCAGGATTAGTTTTAGTGTTTGAAGTGTTCTTCTGTCCTGTTGACAAATTTATTTTCTTTAGATCTTTCAGGATTGGTACCAAGGCAATTCCCCTACCTCACAGTAAACACAGATCCAAGTGTTTAAACCCTGCCCTTCAATGATGGCCTCATATCAGTCATAGGTGGGTCTATGAAATGGTTTCTCAGCCTGTGGTTCTTAGGGGGACACATCTCAATGGGTGCTCCACTCTCGGTGTACTTGCGCCCCTTGTGCCTTTGTTCGGAGATTTCACATAGCAGTGTCTGTTTGGCCTGCACATATGCTACGTAGTTTCATGCTCCACACTGAGCGCTGCATATAGCGCTGTGCAGAACTGTCCTCAGTTCCTTCTCTACTGTGAAGCTCCATAGCACACAACTCCAAAGCAGAGGGGAAGGAGGGCGAATAGTGAAGCACCCATAGGGAAACACCTCTCAAAGAACCAGTTCCTGCACTGAGTAACCATTTCTTCTTGTTTGAGTAGCTAGGGGGTCACAGTTGAGGTAAAAATCAATACGGATGACTGCTAAGGTTCTGTCTCAGACTGAGGCGGTTGAGAAGGAACGGAGGGTGGTTCGCCCACAGAGCACCATATAACCACGGTGTGGAGCATGAGACTGGGTAACACACATGCACAGGCCAAATGGACACTTATGTGAAATCTCCAATTAAAGGCGCAGAAGGAGCAAGCGCACCTAGAATGAAGCACCCATAGGGACACTACTTGAAGAAAAATTGTTGATTACTCTACCTTGGAGACACTGAACTTCAAAATCACATTTCCATCTGAAAATGCTGTACCTACTATTTAAATTATAATGATTTTATGAGATATACAAAGATCAGAAAATAAACCTAAAACAGAGAAAGATATGCAGTTTGTGCATTTGTTGCTAGTCAACTGCATTTCCTGTCTTATGAATTGGTATGATGACTAAACATGCAGTCTTTTTGGTCCTGGAAGAGTATTCTGCAGTAGCAGAGCTGAAACTGAAAAGCAGCAGAAAATTTGCACAACAAAATGGCAGGAAGGATAAGATAGGGGTCTGAACTATTGGGTGACAGTAACAGGTCTGCTCAAACATCAGCAGGTAAGCAGAAAAGCCCTATAGATTTTATTTTAAAACCAAGGACATACTATTAAAAAGGTGCTTCATCACATTTGATTTTTATTTTTTTTTAAGTAGACAGTACTCCTTTAACTGTATTTTAATCTATGACTGTTCCCAGTGATGGGTGTATGTACTTATACAATGAAAAATAAATACAGTAAGCAAATTATGAATTGGAATTCTATTAGCAGTTCACACGTACCTATGCCTCTGGCAAAATATTCTCGACATAAGTGAAGATCATTTTCACAGGATATCAAGATTATCGCTGACAAACTCTAAATTAAAAAAAAAAACAACTAAATATGAGTTCAAATAAGAGAACAATATATTTTATACATCATTTTTAGAAAGCCAAGTGATACTGTACTCACTTTGTTTTGTTTGTGTTCCATAAGTTTTCGAAAAGAAGGTTGTTTGGATAATACTTTTCCTCCTGCACATTCCACAATTGCCTTCATAGTGGAAAGGCTAGGACAAATTCCAGGTGTAATGTAAAAATATTTCCCCTAAAAACAAAAATCTTTTTTTAAAAATATATATATACACATATATAAATAAAATGTAAAAAAGGAGAAAGTGAAGAGTACAACTTTTGATCCTTTAGCGTCTGATATGTGTATAGTGCTGACATCCACTATAATGCAAGGGTCATTTTAAAAATTATGAAGCAGATCTTCTGCTGGTGTAAACGGTCATAGCTCCATTAACAGCTATGATAACTTACACTAAGTGAAGATCTGCCCCTATTTACCTCAAATCTTTCTGTGACGCTTACAATAATGACCATAAAACCTTCAAATGGTAAATATTTTCTTAATGAATATTAAACAGCAGTTAGGTAAGGATGCAAAAAGAAACACCCCTATTTCAACTGTGTGGTTGCCCAATGGCTTGCAAAAGGACTTCTACAAAGAAAAGGTGAGTCTTATTTTCCAATTTAGAAATTAGATAGAAATAGAAATTTAGTGGTTATATCTAGCTATCTAGTTTCACTGACAATTTCTTATTGTCCAGTTTATAACCACTAATTTCTATGGTCTGCCAACAAAACTACAACTAGCTTTCTGCCTGCTTGAGACTGTTAATAAAGGTGATTATATAAAGTGTATTTTATCTGTTCCTACTTGCTTGCCATCTGAACTGGTAAAGAGATGCTATTTTAACTTCTTTGATCCTCCAGCCAACTTTACTTCCAGAAAAAAATTGAAATTTTACATTATTTTTGGCTTCCAAATTTCTGACTGAACTATGCCAGGTGCAAAAGGTTTTATGCTCAATCCCTAAAGAGTTATTTTGACATGCCTAAGTAAATTGGTCTCTGTTAAAACAACACTTCCACTCCAAATCTAAAATTGTTTCTTATAATGCACAATCCTGGGACAAAGTTCATGAAAGTCATCTTTTAGATGAGGTATGTCTCATTATATATTGCTCTCAGGACAAAGGTGAATGGTTTTCTTGTTTGCTGTGAAAACATAGCACAGAAAGGCCAACTTTTTCTTTTTCTTTAAGTATAAGAATAAAACCAATAGTGATATAGATGTAGTGTATTCCAATAGCAACACTATCTGACATATGATTTTAGTAATTTTCAGGTTATTTCATTGTAAGTTTTACATGAAATATTTAGAAATCTACCTATACAAATATTCTTAGAAGAATCATATCATTCTGCTCTTAACAGGAGTCTGAAAGTGAAGTGATTATACAGATGAAACTAGCTTGCATATATGTTTTCTATTAAGAAGTCAAACTGCCTTAAAAGATTATGAAACTGCATTAAAACTTTGGTTCTAAGTGGAACTCTAATTCAATGCTAATAATAAAAATGTCACACGTATCAGCATTGTGCAGAAAACATATATGCAAGATTGTTTCCCCTATAAGTACATGTATAAATTTCAGCTAATAGCAATAACACACTCCAGGGAGTTCTTTCATTTGGTTTTAGACACCTAAGTTTTTAGCCTTTTGTGTTACTCTGCCTTCTGGCCTATGCGCATACCTACCAGGAAAACTGTCTTATTACTTAAGCACATGTTTGGGAAAAGCATTGATAATTATCAGAAAAATACATTTAAGATTGATCAAATGAGTGACCAAGCATGTTTTGTCTTTTATTGTAGCAATGAAAAAAATATATGTATTTACGCATGTTATTAAAAAGTGTGTACCTTAAAAAGCGGAGCCACTTGTGCTCTCTTTAGAGACTCCTCTAAACTGAAGCAGAAAAGCACCTCAGCTTCTGCATCTCGGAGCATGAAGTTCTGCTCATCTGGAAAAGAAAATATACACGTTACAAATGTGACAAAGGAAGAAAAGATGTCAACATAGCCCTTTACCCAGATTCAAACCTTATTTCAAATTGTTATCAAAAACGAATGGTAAAAAATTTGGTAAAAACCTCACTTGCTTTGATGTAACATGAGCATAATCTCATTGCTTTTAATAAAAAACTGCCTTTTATTGAAGTCAAGCTACTAAACAATGTTGTCTATTTAAAAGTCACGACCCCTGTATAAAATGTGTTTTTATTATTATTTAATTTTACTATTATTGAGGATCAACCAAAATTACTGATTGACAAAAATTCTTAATATATTTCTGTATTTTTGCTGTGTTTACTTTGTACATTTCACAGCATTTTCTATCCTATATGGCCCCCACAACTTCTGTATTGGAGAGCTTCAAGCCACATTAATGCATTTACCCCCATTTATGAAAAGGTTGTAGAGCAGTTTTTAAACTAAGGGCTGGGGGAAAGCTGACAGGGGTGGAGAAGCACATGGTTTGGACAGAGACATCCCTTAGGGGAGGATCTATAAATGGAGATTCTCTACATCCTAGTAAGGAGGAGAGGATGGAAGATGATAAAATATGCGTAGGATATGATGAGAAATAGTTACACGAAAAAGAATCCCATTCAATTACATCATGTAATGGCAGACAGCTAAAAAGTGACAAGTTTTTATATTGCTATAAAATAGGCATCACAGAAACTTGGTGGAATGAGGATAATCAATGGGACACAGTAATACCAGTGTACAAAATATATCAGGAGGACAAAACAGGTCGTGCTGGTGGGGAAGCGGCACTGTATGTGAAAGAAAGGGTAGAATGAAATGAAGTAAAAATCGTAAGTGAACCAAACTGTACCATAGAATCTCTATGGATAGTAATTTCATGCTCGAATAATAAGAATATAGCAGTAGGGATATACTACCGACCACCTGACCAGGGTGGTGATAGTGATTGTCAAATGCTCAGGGAGATTAGAGAGACTATAAAAATAAGCTCAATAATAACGGGGGATTTCAACTATCCCCATATTGACTGGGTACATATCACCTCAGGACAGGATGCAGAGATAAAGTTTCTAAGTGGAGCACAGGATATGATTAAAGAGGTGAATATAGCTGGACTGCCTGATAATATGACCACAATATAATTAAATTTAACATCCCTGTGGCAGGGAAAACATCACAGCAGCCCAACATGGTAGCATTTAATTTCAAAAAGGGGAACTACACAAAAATTGACAGGTTTCAGAGTAGCAGCCGTGTTAGTCTGTATCCGCAAAAAGAACAGGAGTACTTGTGGCACCTTAGAGACTAACCAATTTACTTGAGCATAAGCTTTCGTGGGCTACAGCCCACTTCATCAGATGCATAGAATGGAACATATAGTAAGAAGATATATATACACACAATACAGAGAACATGAAAAAGTGGAATTAGCCATACCAACTGTAAGAGGCTAAGCTCTAAAAGATGCAGTGAGAGCCAAAAAGGCATCCTTTAAAATGTGGAAATTAAATCTTAGTAAGGAAAATAGAAAGGAGCATAAACTCTGGCAAGTGAAGTGTAAAAATGTAATTAGGAAGGCCAAAAAAAGAATTTCAAGAACAGCTAGCCAAAGACTCAAAAAGTAATAGCAAAAAAATCTGTAAGTACATCAGAAGCAGGAAGCCTGCTAAACAACCAGTGGGGCCACTGGATGATCGAAATGCTAAAGGAGCACTCAAGGACAATAAGGCCATTGCGGAGAAACTAAATGAATTCTTTGCATCGGTCTTCATGGCTGAGGATGTGAGGGAGATTCCCAAACCTGAGCCATTCTTTTTAAGTGACAAATCTGAGGAACTGTCCCAGACTGAGGTATCACTAGAGGACCTTTTGGAACAAATTGATAAATCAAACAGTAATATGTCACTAGGACCAGATGGTATTCACCCAAGGGTCCTGAAGGAACTCAAATATGAAATTGCAGAACTGCTAACTGTGGTTTGTAACCTATCATTTAAATCAGCCTCTGTACCAAATGACTGGAGGATAGCTAATGTGACGCTAATTTTTAAAAAGGGCTCCAGAGGTAATCCCTGCAATTACAGGCCAGTAAACATGACTTCAGTACCAGGCAAACTGGTTGAAACTATAATAAAAAACAGAATTGTCAGACACATAGATGAACATCATTTGTTGGGGAAGAGTCAACGTGTTTTTTGTAAAGGGAAATCATGCCTCACCAATCTATTAGAATTCTTTGAGGGGGTCAACAAGCATGTGAACAAGGAGGATCCAGTGGATATAGTGTACTTAGATTTCCAGAAAGCCTTTGACAAGGTCCTTCACCAAAGGCTCTTAAGAAAAGTAAGCTGTCAGGGGATAAGAGGGAAGGTGTTCTCATGGGTTGGTAACTGGTTAAAAGATAGGAAACAAAAAGGTAGGAATAAATGGTCAGTTTTCAGAATGGAGAGAGGTAAATAGTGTCCCCCAGAGCTCTGTACTGGGATCAGTACTACTCAACATATTCATAAATGATCTGGAAAAACAGGTAAACAGTGAGATGGCAAAATTTGGAGATGATACAAAACTACTCAAGATAGTTAAGTCCAAAGCAGACTGTGAAGAGCTACAAAGGGATCTCACAAAACTGGGTGACTGGGCAACAAAATGACAGATGAAATTCAATGTTGATAAATGCAAAGTAATGCACATTGGAAACATAATCCCAATTCTACATATAAAATTATGGGGTCTAAATTAGCTGTTACCGGTCAAGAGAGAGATCTTGGTGTCATTGTGACTAGTTATCTGAAAACATCCACTCAATGTGCAGTGGCACTCAAAAAAGCTAACAGAACATTGGGAATCAGTAAGAACGGGATAGATATAATAAGACAGAAAATGTCATATTGCCTCTATATAAATCCATGGTACGCCCACATCTTGAATACTGCGTGCAGATGTGGTCACCCCATCTCAAAAAAGATATATTGGAATTGGAAAGGGTTCAGAAAAGGGCAACAAAAATGATTTGGCGTATGGAACAGCTTCCATATCAGGAGAGATTAATAAGATTGGGACTTTTCAGCTTGGAAAAGAGACGACTAAGGTGGGATATGATAGAGGTCTATAAACTCATGATGGGTGTAGACAAAGTAAATAAGGAAGTATTAGTTATGCCTTCTCATAACACAAGAACTAGGGTCTCCAAATGAAATTAATAGGCAACAGGTTTAAAACAAACAAAAGGAAGTATTTCTTCACACAATGCACAGTCAACCTATGGAACTCTGCCAGAGAATGTTGTGAAGGCCAAGACTATAACAGGGTTCAAAAAAGAACTAGATAAATTCATGGAGGTTAGGTCCATCAATTGCTAACAGCCAGGATGGGCAGGGATGGTGTCCCTAACCTCTGTTTGCCAGAAGCTGGGGATGGGCGACAGGGGGATGGATCCCTTGATGATTACCTGCTAGGATTATATATATCTATATCTATATCTATATATACACACATACATACATACACACACACACACACACACTTCCAGTCCTAAATGCACTTTTATCCACAAGTGCATTGGACTCAAGCTTTCATCTTTACTTCAGAAAAATTCCTGTTAAGCACACCTAATTTGATTTAAAAAAAAGGGAGGATCAACATTAGTTATTTTTTCTTTGTCTACATTATAGTCATACCTACCAACATAATGCATAAAATGTGCAGTTTTTTTTTTAAACAATCTCCCCCTCCCCCCCAAAAAACCCAAACAAACCAACCAACCAACCTAGACATCTAAAAAGCAGCAGAAGTGCAAGTGGATGAAGCACTAGTTAAAAGTATGGTTGGCTATACCGAGAACAGAAATAAAGAAAAGGGAGGGAGGCTTATGAAGGCTTTAAGCAATATTAGTGCATACTATGCTATTTGATAATTCAGAACGTTTAAAACAAAGGAATAATGTTATTAAAAGTTAAGAAAAAAGGAACTAGTTTTCTTTCCTTTGGGTGAAGTAATTGGTATTAAACCATGCGGAGAGCTGAAGGCAGAGGGCTTTAATTGAAAGAGAAAAAGTTAATAGAAAACCAAAGTGAATTTTGTTCCTATGATAGCACTACACTGATAGCAGAACCCTTATTCAACCATGAAATATTTTTTAAAAATTAAACATTTTGTCGGTTCTAAAATACAAAACAGACTGCTAAAGTCTTAGCTGTCAACTATGTGGAGAATTATGTTTGAAGTTTTACGTACAATTTATTCAGACAATAACTGAATGCCTAATATCACATTCCAAAATAGCGGTCTAAACAAAGTCAATCACAAAAAAATATGTTTTGTTCAAATATAATTACTACCCTTGCATACTTTTTAAAATAATATTGTTCAGTTTATCTATATGAGTGACTCTAGTATTCACTTACCAACAAATTTCTGGCATTTGAAACACTCTTCTAACCACTCCGGAGTTACTATGTGCTTGACTACTGAAATTGCTGTCAGGAACTTTACAGTACGGGTCACTTTGCTGGCAACTAGATGTGTGCATTTCTGTGCAGATTCTGCTACTTCACCCCCAAGAATGTAGAGTTTCTGAAAGTTAGAATCATAGAATTATAGAAATGTAGGGCTAGAAGGGATCTTCAGAAGTCATCCAGTCCAGTCCTCTCTGTTGAGGCAGGACCAAATAAACCTAGATCATCTAGATTACCTAATCTGTTCTTAAAGACCTCCAATGATGGGGATTACACAACCACCCTTGGAAAACTATTCCAGTGCTTAATTATCCTTATAGTTGGAAAGCTTTTCCTACTATTTAACCTACATCTCCCTTGCTGCAGATTAAGCCCATTACTTCTTGTCCTATCTTCAGTGGAGATGCAGTACAATTGACCCCTTCATAACAGCTCTTAATATATTTGAAGACTATTAGGACTGCTCCCTCCCCTCCACCAACCAAGTCTTCTTTTCTCAAGACTAAACATGCCAATTGTTGTTTAACCTTTGCTCACAGGTCAGATTTTCTACTCCTTTTATCATTAATTTTTTTAATATTACATTAATAAAAACATTAAAAAGGATAAAGTGGGAAGCATAAAGCAGTTATCAAACTATTGCATCCCAGAGGCTGCATTAGCTGCTATGGAGTTCTATAGTGATGCTCTGTTGATTGCTAGTGGTGGTGGTACTAAGGAAGGCAGACTCCGTGACACCCCAGCAAATCCTCCTCATATCATGCTTACTTGGGCGATGTTCAGGCAAAACTATCTGGGCCTGAGGGAAGATGTGAAAGTTTCATTCCAAACCAATGAAACACCCCAATATTCACTTCCTATAGGGCACATATATGAATCTTATAAATGTCAGATTGGTACATCTATGAAGTGCACACACTTTAAAAAACACCTATTTATTTTATGTAGAAAGTTTCAATAGGTTTACAAATCTATGCCATGTAAATATCAAAGACAAAACAATTGTAACAACAGTGAGCTTTTGTTTAGATAAGTAACCTCCATTTATACTGTATAATGTTTATCTATAACTGGAGGTTCTTCTAGAAGTGTGGTCCCTATCTGTATTCCACACATGGGTATGCATACACACCATGCGCCTGAGTCTGGAGATTTTCACTAAGCAGAGTACATTGTTCCGCACATGCACAGTTCTCCTCATGCTCTGAACCTAGGGTATATATGGGAGGCGGTGCAGACTGGCGCCTCTCCAGTTCTTTCTCCTACCACAAATCCAGTTATGATCTACAGCAGAGGGGATGGAGGAGAGGTAGTGGAATACAGATAGGAACCGCACATCTCAAAGAGCCTTTAGTTACAGGAAAGTACCCTCCTTTTCTTCTTCCAGTGATAGTTCCTATGTGTATTCCACATGTGGGAGATTAGCAAGCAGTAGTCAAACAGGAGATGGGTGCAAGGATTCAGAAATGATGGCTGACTGTAATACTTCTGTCCTCATAGTTGCATCTGTAGTAGAAGACTGGACCAAAGCGTAATGTTTTGTGAAGGTGCCCTATATCTCTCTTGTAGAGACGCAGTAGTCTAGTCTCACGTACATGCAGTAGAGGTTGCTTGCACTCTGGGGGAATGGGCCCTCACCCTCTCTGGGGCAGGGATATGAGCTAGTTGGTAACAAAGGATAATGCAATCAGAGATCCATTTAGAAAGTCTCTGTGCAGATATAGCTTGACCACTCAATCTCTCTGCTGTAGTAACAAAAAGTCTAGGTGTCTTTCTAATCACCGTTTTTCTTTGCAGATAAATGCCTGTGCTCTTAGGATGTACAGAGATTGAAGCTTTCTCTCTCCTCATCAGAGGCATATGCAGTTTTGGGAAAAAGTATCCGTAAGTTGGATGATTTGATTCATGTGAAACTCTGGAATTATTTTGGTGATGCATTTTAGGTGGGGCCAAAGAGAGACCTTTTCTTTATAGAAGGCAGTATATGGTGGGTCTGCCATCATTGCTCCCAGCTCGCTGACTCTCTTGGCTGATGTGATGGTGCCTAGGAAGGCAACTTTCATTGACAGATGGGACATAGAACATGTGGCTAAAGGTTCAAAAGGAGGTTTGGAGAGAGAAGAAAGAATGAGGTTGAGGTCCCAATTAAGAACTGGCTTCACCAGCGGTGGGAAGGATCTAAGAAGTCCTTTCAGGAATTTAGTCGTCATGGGATGAGGGAAGATAATGTAAGACAATATGACAACCACACTATCTGGATATCCTGGGACCAGATGATTGGGAGGAAAGCATTGCCCGCAGGTGGACTGCTCTTAGTTCCAGTAAATTGATAGACACCCTGGACTCCCCAAGGGGTTCAGATGCCTTATGCAGTGTGTTTGTCCATATGAGCTCCCCAAACTAAGAGCGAGGCATCAGTAACAATCGTTGCCTCAGTTGTAGGTGTGAGCAAAGGAGTTCCCACTCAAACTTTCTCCAGCTTCGTCCACCAGACGAGAGAGGCCAGAAACTTGGATGGAACAGTTATTCTGGCATTGAGATGGACTTTTTCTGGTGAGAAGATGGACTGATTTTGCAGGCAACAAAGATGAAGCCTGGCAAATGGTGTCATATGTGTGCATGAGGCCATGTGACCAAAAAGGGAAAGGCAAGTTCTGACCGAAGTCAGAGGTCAGAGAATGACCTGTTTTATGAGCTCTTCCATTGCATGGAATATCTTGGTAAGTAAATAGGCTCTTGCTGTAGTTATGTCCAAGGTCGCTCCCATGAAATCTATGGACCTTGTGGTGGTCAAAGTGGACTTTTCTTGGGTGACACAAATTCCCAAGGAAGATAGTAAATGGAGCAGGAATTGGGTAGCCAACTGGACTTCCTTTATGATCTGCCTGTCTGTAGCGGGGTGGTCACCCCGCTCATGACCTGAAGGGCTTAAAACAGCCCTGGGAGAGGGCTGGGGTGGGGGAAAAGCTAGGCTGATTGGGGGAAAGCAGCCACAGGTGGGGCCACGCCCCAATCAGGCCACGGCTAGCCCTATCAGAGGCTGAGGGCCAGAGACTGGAAGACACTTTCTCTCTAGCTTTTTGAGAGAGAAGGACCTGGCTGCCTGGGAGCTGAGAAGGGTACCAAGGGTGGAGCAGTGCTGGGGAAGGGCAGTGGGAGATGGGGAACTCCAGCCTAGAAAAACCCCAGGCTGCAGGCCTTGGTAAAGGGCCTACAAAAGACAGCCCAGAGATAGGCAAAGGCAGCAGATCCTAACCCCCTTGCTGATGACGAGTGGTTTACAGACTGCAGTCTGCCCCAGTGAGCAGGGGATAGATGATGACTGGCAGTAGCCACTGAGGCAAGGTAGGGATAGAGGGTTGGGGGTTCCCCTGGGAGGTGAGACCCAGAGACAGTGGGTTGCTGCTGGGGGCAGAACCCGGAAGTAGAGGTGCACCGGGGTCCAGGAGGGACATGGGGGCCAGCGGCGTGCGAGTTACCGGCCTGCAGAAGGCGCTCTGGGTTGGAAAGAGCTAATTCTTTGATGACCAGCAGGAGGCGCTGCACCAGTGAGTCATTGCCCCGCCACACTGTCATAAGCCAGTTGTTAAGTTACAGGAAGATGGAAAACCAACTTCCTCTTATCCAAGCTGCCACCACTGAAAAGACTTTTGCAAAGACCCGGGGTTCCGTAGCTAGGCCAAACTGGGCTCTGAATTGGTAATTGTCTTCACCAAAGAGGAACCTTCTGTGGGATGGGTAAATGTCTATATGAAAGAATGTCTATGTGAAAATTAAAATTCTGCATGGTCACACTGGCATCAATAATTCCCTCCATTGAAGAAGGCAAACTATTTAACAAACAGTTTGCCCTCTTACAGAGAGGGAATTATTGATGCCAGTGTGACCATGCAGAATTTTAATTTTTTGGATGAATAATATATTTAGTTGGCAGAGGTCGAGAATCAGACTCCATCTCCCATTCATTTTGGGGACTAACAAGTATGGGGAGGAGAATCCTTTCCCTTGATGCTGAGAAGGAACTCTTTCTATGGCTCCCCAGTGGAGAAGGGAGTCCACTTCTTATGCAGAATTTCCTCGTGTGACTAGACCCAGCAAAGGAGCCAGGAAGGAAGTTTGGGGACAGGGATTGATAGAAATGTGATCAGATAGCCATAGTGAATAATTTCCAGCACCCATTTGTCTGTTGTGAAAGCCCTCCATTTCTGGGCAAATTGGGTATGGTAGCCTCCAAAAAACTGACGGGTAGGATGATGTGGCACCAATAAAGGGATACAGGTCTCAACAGTCCCATCAAAAGAAATTCTTTCGGTGAGAGTAAGGTGTGCCAGTCGATGTTGCAGGAGCTGTGTACCTTGGCCTTTGTACTGTCTGTTTGTGTGGTGGATCCTGGGAGCACTAGTGGTAAAATGACTGAGGAGATGGTCAAACTCTGTACCACTGCTTGTGATGGTTCCTCTTAGGTTGATGGATAGAGATAGCCAGACAACAAACTCAAGTCTTGAGAGAGTGGAGAGATTCATCAGTCTTTTCACTGAACAGGTAGACTGTATTAAAGGGGAGATCTTGAATGGTACTCTGCTCCTCCCCAGGGAAACCTGAGGATTCTAACAGGAATCTCTCCTCAGGACAATGGCCACAGCCATCCCTCTGGACACAGTCTGCAGCATCTACTGCAACCTGGAGAGAAGTTTTGGGCACTAATTCTCCTTCATCAATTAAGGACTGGAACTGAACTCTATCTTCCTGAGGGAGCTTGTCCTTAAAATCCAACAAACTCTGCATAATTAGTGGCATTGTATTTAGGAGGAAGGGCCTCATAATTTGAAATTCTAAATTGGAGAGAGGCAAACACCTTTTCTCCTAGAAGGACTAGTCACTTGGCACTCCAGTCTGAGGGTGTAGTTTTGGGGTGCTGCAGCCTGGATTTTTCAGTGGCAGCTTGTACCACCACAGAGTTGGATGATGAGTGAGAGAATAGAAACTCTGTCCCTTTAAATGGAACAAAGTAGTGCTTCTCAGCACTCTTTGGGGTGGGAGTGCAAGAAGCAGAAGTGTGCCACACTGTTCTAGCTGGATCCATGATTGGCCTTGGTGATAGGGAGGGCAGCTCAACTGGGACCCAAAGGTTGCAAGATATCCAGCAATCTATGTTGGGACCCCTGAACCTCTTCAAGCTGTAACTGGAGCTTGGACACCACCCTTTGTAGGAGCTACTGATATTGCCTCTAGTCATCAGGCAGAGATGGTGAAGATGGCATAGCTGCCTCATCTGGGAAAGACAATGAAACTGCTCCCAAAACCATCGGAACTGTTGGATTCAGTTCAGCTCAGTCTTCTACATATTCCAATGGGGCCAGCTGGTGTTGGCCAAGAGATGGCAAGTAAGGTTCATGTACTGATCCTGGGTAATGCCAGTATGAAGGCTAAACTGGCTGAGGAGAACCCCATGGCACTGGGTACCACCTGTTTCTCAGAAAGGCCTATTTTGATTGCAGGATGGAACCCTGCTCTCTTTAGGCCCGTTTCTGCATGATAGGGTAGGGGCTCTTCTGAAACCTCTAACTCATCAGATGAAAACGCTGGATCCTGAACTTCTGGCAGAACCAGTGATACGGTACCCAGGTTCAAGGGTGGGAGAGGAGAGAGACCCCATGATCGCAGAATAGCTTCCTCTTCTGCATCAATTATGTCTGTGAATAAAGGCGAACCTCATAGTAGTGGGGAGTGAGGATAGGGGAGAGCAAAAATGTCCTCCAGAGAGACATAGGTCTCGGACCATCTTGGGGTATGGGGAGAATCAGCTG
Organism: Emys orbicularis; assembly: GCF_028017835.1. Lineage (NCBI taxonomy): Eukaryota > Metazoa > Chordata > Testudines > Emydidae > Emys > Emys orbicularis. The sequence goes on along the minus strand of NC_088684.1, from coordinate 280,766,786 downwards.
GTGGGCCTGTCGGATCCAGTGTTTCCCTGGTCACATTGGAAGTTGGATCCCTCCAGGGCTGTGACGTTATTGGCAGAGTATGATCTGGATGTTAAAGGGAGTGGCGGTGAATGTCTTTCTGTCAGCATATCAGAACCAGTACTGGAACAAATGGATCCATTATCCTTAGTGCCACTTTCTCCTGCTGAGGAGATTTACTTTGGCCTTATTCTTTAGGACCCAGGGGCAAGAACTCTCCCAATTTTGAAGGGGTTGGGGGGGGGGTGTCTTTTTTTCTTTGGGGCAGCCTTGGAAGAATGCTGTCTCTGTGCTTGTGACAATGCCCCATACTCTCATGAGAAGCCTTCACCTTAGAAGTCTCGGTCTCGAGCACTGAGCTTATGCTTGGAGGGACTCTGCCTGTTGATTGAAGCTGATGTCTAGGGGGTTGTCCTTAGCCTGGAAAGTCTGACTGAGATCTCATGGCCTTTTGTATCAGATGTTTTCTAAGTCTTGACTGTCACGAGTTCTGGGAGAGAAGGAGCAGCAAATGTTGCACTTAGCCAAGATGTGAGCCTAAAAGCAGTGCTGGTGTTTGTCACTCACTGAAAAGGAATGGGGGGGCGGGAAACACAATTCTGTAACCCTGGGACTCTGGGCATAATCCTAGCCTCCCATGGAGGATTTCCCCAGGATGGGGGAAAACAACTAACTAATTACACTAGTACTTAACACTAAAAGAGTAAAGAAGTAAAACTATTTACAATATTTATACGCAGACTGAAGCGGTCAAAGGAAGAAGGTGTGGACACAGAAGATTCTGACTCAGGCCATGCAGTGGTACGAAGGAACTGGAGCGGCTCCAGTCCGCACTGCCCCTCATATCCTTGGTTCAGAGCACAAGAAAAACAATTGTGCATGTGCAGACCAATGGACACTGCTACTGAAAAGTCTCTGGACTCAGACATGTGTGTACCCATATGTGGAATACACCTCACTGGGCTAAGAGTTATGAGGGAGGTCCTCCTCTCTGAGAGGGGTGGGGCTTAGGACACACCCCTCTGCTTGGCATCTCCCATTGGCTGGCTTAGACAGGGAGCCATTTAATGTGTTTGCTTTTCTGACTCCCATTCTGAGGAGCCTATCTCTCCCCATGCATTGTATAAGGAGCCTGAGCATCTAATTCAGGCTTTGGGAATCCCAGGTATTTTCTAGGCATGGTTAGGCATGTTGAGGCTGAACATCGCCACACCTAAGTTCATTTCTGAATCTAGCTCCAAGTATGTAGCAAGGTTCAAAGAGGGACTGGACTTTTATATGGGTAACAAGAATATCCAGAGTTTTAACAGTTAATAAGTTTTGGAAGGGATATAAAGCCTCATGCTTTAAAATTTAAAACAATGTCTGTGAAGAAGCAGGATTAAACATTCATGGGAGACAGACAACACAGAGTAGGCAGATATGGGGTAATCTCGCACCTTCCTCTGAAGCATCTGCTGCTGCACAGAGTCAGAGACAAGATACTGCACTAGATGGAACTTGGGTCTGATTCAATATGGTAATTCATACGTTCCTCGCCTGAACTTGGTCATTTGGTTTGCTATTGGAGGTACTGAAGGTATCCTCCCCTCTTTGAAAATGAACATTAGGAAAGAAAAAATAAGACACAAGCATGAAGTACCTGAGTAATGCTAACTTGGATATAACTAGCAAATAAAACTCAATTTACCGAAAACTATACTCTCTACTGTTTTAAAACAATTCCCTACAATTTTCTCTCTTTATATCTATTAGGCCTGTTCTGATAAAGGCTTGTAGACCCAAATTAAACTTGATGTATTAGGGAAAATAATCTAAAGTTGCTAAATGTTCCAAAATATTGTGCATAAGTGACAAATATGAAAGTCACCTTGATATACTGCTGGACTTGTGTAGGCTCAAATCCTGTGAAGAGCACCATTGGGGTCAATTCTGGTGAGAGCTTTTTAGTAGGTGGTGGTATGTCCTCAATTCTACAAAATAGAAAAATATAGGACATCATGATGACTGGGACCAATGTTTTTATTTTAAAACCACTGAAGCACAATCTTGCAAACTTTTACTCATGGGACTACTCGCACAAGTAAAGGTTTGCAGGCTTTATGGCTTTTTGATAAAAGGTTGCCAACCTGAGAACAAGATGTGTTTAAGTTGGTACAAGGAACAGACTGAGCACAGTCCTGACCCAGTGGAGGTCAGACTATCTCCACAAAGGCTTCTTAAGCTGCAGTGCTTTTCCAGAAACATATCGATACCCTGGCCGCTTTTCTTATTTACAGTTTCACCATTATAAAGGATTGTAGACTTTACACAGTGAATGGCAGAATGATTCCCTAGAGAAAAATCACCAATGTCAAACCAATCATCCAGCATGATTTTAATCTTAGAGTTAAGCATTTATATTAACAGGCAACATATTGTTTGTGCCATGAATGCTAACCCTTTAGAAATCTCTGCTCAATTGCTGGGCCCAGTTTTGGAGACAAGGTGAAGAAATCTCTCACAAGATGATGTAGTCTCTGATTCATGAAAGGCTCATAAGTTCACTTTTTAGTTTATTTAAAAAGATGCCTTTGCAATTATTATGTTTTTATGTGAATATGTTGTTTCCATTTCACTTTATTTTGTCCATTCTCTCTTCCCCTCCCAACCTTTTCTATGTTCCATTGGCTTTTTAAATCCTTTTTTCAGTTTTGCTTTCTATTTTTTATTTCCATGTTTTCCTCTCCACTTCTCATCCCATTTCCTCTCACTGTCTCTGCTTTCTTCCCTCTGCCCCTAGTTCTCTGCCTCTCTAATTTCTCCCCTGCAATTTCTCCACATCCTCTCTCTATTCTTTCCTCCCCTCTCTCTTTCTAGTTCACTACCTGGATGTGCTCTCTTTTTTCCATCTCCTCCAGTGCATAGTTGGCAACTAGGGCTGTCAAGCGATTAAAAAAATTAACCTCAATTAATCCTGCTATTAAAAATATTAATTGCAATTAATTGCGCTGTTAAACGATAATAGAATACCATGTATTTAAATATTTTTGGATGTCTTCTACATTTTCAAATATATTGATTTCAATTACAACACAGAATACAAAGTGTACAGTGCTCACTTTATAAAAAACAAAAGAAATAGTATTTTTCAATTCACCTAATACAAGTACTGTAGTTCAATCTCTTTATCATGAAAGTTGAACTTACAAATGCAGAATTATGTACAAAAAGCCTGCACTCAAAAATTAAACAATGTAAAACTTGAGAGCCTAAAAGTCCAATCAGTCCTACTTCTTTTTCAGCCAATTGCTCAGACAAACAAGTTTGTTTACATTTGCAGAAGATAATGCTGCCTGCTTCTTCTTTACAATGTCACCTGAATGTGAGAACAGACATTCGCATGGCACTGTTGTAGCCAGCGTCACAAGATATTTAGGTGCCAGATGCGCTAAAGATTCATATGTCCCTTCATGCTTCAACCACTCTTCCAGGAGACATGCGTCCATGCTGATGGGTTCTGCTCGATAACGATCCAAAGCAGTGTGGACCGATGCATGTTCATTTTCATCATCTGAGACAGATGCCACCAGCAGAAGGCGGATTTCTTTTTTGGTGGTTTGGTGTCTGTAGTTTCCGCACCAGTGTTTCTCTTTTAAGATTTTTAAAAGCATGCTCCACATCTCATCCCTCTCAGATTTTAGAAGGCACTTCAGATTTTTAAATCTTGGGTCGCGTGCTATCTTTAGAAATTTCACATTGGTATCTTCTTTGCATTTTGTCAAATTTGCAGTGAAAGTGTTGTTAAAACGAACAACATGTGCTGGGTCATCATCCGAGACTGATATAACATGAAATATATGGCAGAATGTGGGTAAAACGGAGCAGAGGACAAACAACTCTCCCCCAAGGAGTTCAGTCAAAATGTAATTAACGCATTATTTTTTTAATGAGCGTCATCAGCATGGACGCATGTCCTCTGGAATGATGACTGAAGCATGAAGAGGCACATGACTCTTTAGTGCATCTGGCATATAAATATATTGCGATGCCGGCTACAACAGTGCCATGCAACAGCTGTTCATCTGTTTCAGGTGACATTGTAATTAAGAAGTGGGCAGTATTATCTCCTGTAAATGTAAACAAACTTGTTTCTCTTAGCTATTGGCTGAACAAGACGTAAGACTGAGTGGACTTGTAGGCTCTGAAGTTTTACACTGTTTTGTTTTTGAGTGCAGTTTTGTAACAAAAAAACCTACATTTGTAAGTTGCACTTTCATGATAAAGAAATTACACTACAGTACTTGTATGAGGTGAATTGAAAAATACTATTTCTTTAGTTTATCATTTTTACAGTGCAAATATTTGTAATAAAAATAATATAAAGTGAGCACTATACACTTTGTATTCTGTGTTGTAATTGAAATTGATATATTTGAAAATGTAGGAAAACATCCAAAAATATTTAATAAATTTCAATTGGTATTCTATTGTTTAACAGTGCAATTACTCGCAATTAATTTTTTTAATTGCGATTTTTTTTTTAGTTAATCGTGTGAGTTAACTGTGATTAATCGACAGCCCTATTGGCAACATGTAGCCATTTTTGCCAGATACAACCATCTTAATAAGTAAGGGATTCGATGGTTCCAGGCTGACAGCTAATGGACAGTTTTGTGGACATTCTCTTATGTTTTTTTAATAACAAAGGAAACAGAACCCTGTGCAAAAGGAAGTTAATGAGCTTTTGTCACTGGTAGTCAGTTATTCTTACCGTGCCCGTTTAGAAGAAGGCTGAAGACTTGATTCATTTTGCTTTGGTTTCAGGGGCAATCTCACACCCTGCAATTAGACCACCATACATTTGTGTCTGAAGTAAGCACAAACTTTCTGATTAGCCATCCTAGTTTTTCTGTTTCACAATAAAACATGTAACGACTATATTTTAAAGCAGCGGTTCTCAACCAGGGCTCCGGGGACCCCTGGGAGGCCACGAGCAGGTTTCAGGGGGTCTGCCAAGCAGGGCCGTCATTAGACTTGCTGGGGCCTAGGGCAGAAAGCCAAATCTGTGCAGTGCGGTGTTGAAGCCTGGGGCCCTGAGCCCTGCCACTGGGGCTGAAGCTGAAGCTTGAGCAAATCAGCTTTGCGGGGCCCCCTGTGGCATGGGGCCTCAGGCAATTGCCCTGCTTGCGACCCCCTAGCCCAAGCCCTGGCACAGGCAGGCCGTGGAGTTTTTATAGCATGTTGGGGGGGGCATCAGAAAGAAAAAGGTTGAGAACACTTATTTTAAAATATATGAAGACAACTAAATCTACACGTGGATGAAAAATATGTGCTAGCACAGGCTACATTTCAACTGGCAACCTAGAAATCGAAGGCTGCATATCCTATTGCTGCCTACTTAGTCAATCAGTCCCTCCATAAATATTGTGGTAAGTACCAAATAGTGCAGGCACACAAGACCATATTCCTAAGTGTCTAAACTTCAATTCAAAAACTGGAAGATGACATCAGGCTTAAGGCCAGGTGTCAGGGATACTTTAGTACTGGTTTTGTCAACTGATGAGTGCTTGAAAAAATGGAATTATTTAAAATATTTTGACAGCTAAAAAAAAGTTCAAATGAATTAGAAAGTTATTCAGCTCTTGCTTACTAAAGAGAATGGTAATAAGACTAAGATAACAAATAATCCAGAACAGAAAAGATAAGGCAAGTATTTTGAGTGCAAAGTGAAATTTTATCTAAATGCCATCTGTTGTATAACTGAACTGGATAGTCATTGGTGCAAACTAGAATTAACCATAAAAGCAAGTCAAACATTGTGAAATTGTTAAAAGAATGACCCTGACATGGATAGAGAAATCCTAGTCTAAAAATTTTCAAGATCATAAAATAGGTTAATGTTATTATACATTGACAAAAACAATTTCCTTGCTTTTGTCAGTTTACATTACAGTCTTACTACATTTTTTATCAATATGACTTTTTAAAACATAATATTCTTAAATAAGATTACAAATGCCTTTCACTTGGTACCAAGTCCATGGTTTTGGGACTTGATATTGTGTACTCATAACAGTACTTGAAACCATATGAATGGAACAATTCTGCCTTAATTTTGCGCAGTATAAATATTATGCATTAAGGCCAAAATTTTCAAAAGTAACTAATGATTTTGGTTGTCCAACCTGAAAAGTCTTAAAAGGGGCCTCAGTTTCAGAAAGTGCTGAATACTGATCCTCTGAAAACCAGAACCCTTTAAGAGGTTTCAAGTGGGCACCCAAAATTGCTTGGATTTTGCAAAATAATTTCTTTTCTTTTTCTACTGACCTGAAGCATGAAAATAAATTAACATGGAGATCATCATCAAATACAGCAAGGAGGCTTTTTTTTAAATATACGTTTATGCCCATCCTGATTTTCACCTACTCTCTCATACATGGATACAACAAAGCCCTCGCAATAACTATTTGAAAACACAACTGGAAGAATAAGTCAACATACCATTAGAAGCTCTGATGATACCTTTAATGGCACTCTCCAGGCATCTACAAGAGGTGAAGAAAAAAACATATAGGACCGTGTGAGTAATTTGTTACAAAAAAGATATGACACAGTCCAACATGACTGAGTATAATTATAATTGTATCCAGTAGACTAATCTTTGTGGTATACAGGATATTGTGAATGGAAATTCCCACTTACCCAGGAGGTTTAGAACTAGATGCTGAGTAGGAGAAAGGGGGTCCTGAAGATTGAACACTGTATATCGGTTATGTTGAATCTGCCGTAATGCTTCAAAATTTCCAAGCAATATATCACAAATCCACTGTGCGTTTACACATGGTATCCTCCATTCTTTGGCTTTCTCATACTTTAACCCAGTAGGCCTTATTGTGCAGGGGGGGGGGAAAGAAAATATACACATTAATAAAAAGGTACTTCCTTCAGTAAGTTCTAGAATACCAACATTCTCTCCTCAGCCTACCCTAAGGATTTTTTTTATTGGCAGTTGCAGCCAAGTAAGTGCTTTTCCTAAGAGATATTTTTGCTATACATGTGAATGGTTGGTGAGCTAGAATTTCTGCCCAGAACAGAAGATCTAAAATGCCTCTAGTTGAAGATCTTTTAACCAATCAGTATTAATCATTTACTTATAAATGGCATAATAAGTGTATCCCCTCTTAAAGAGAAATAACTTTACACTTAATAGCTCAAAAGTTAGCTTTCTAAACTCAGAAGTAAAAAATTGTAATTATTGGAATATAACAGGACTTAGTAATATAATTAAATAAACCTGGACATCCATACTGCAGTTGTCTAGATCACTCCAGAAAAACAATAATTAAAACGTAAGTGCCTTTATCATGAAATAGCTATAAATGAATAACATATAGCGAGAAAGTCACTAACGTAATCAAGGATCATTTTGTAGCCAGACTGGAAATAGGTTATTGAAGATATGAATGCTGTTGAGATAAACCACTTACTCTTTACAGATGAGAACTGTGTTGCTGCGACACAGATAGCCGGTGTATTTGGCCCCTGCTAGGTAAGCCATTAGTTTGAGATCATCTCTGTCACTATCAACAAATCCTGTCACTGAGATAATCTAGTGTAGAAAAGAACGAAATTTACAATTAATAATAATAATAAAAAAACTAGGCAGTATTTACACAGATGCACACACAGGTTGTAAATAAATAAGAGATTATTCTTCTCTAGCCTGGTGAACTTGTCAATGTGTCTCAATGAAATGGAGGTTACTTATTGTAACTGGAAGTTCTTTGAGATGCATAGTCCCTATCTGTATTCCACACGTGGATACACATGCACACCATGCACCTGAGTCCGGAGATTTTAACAAACAGTATCCGTTGGACTGCACCAGTACAGTAAGTCTCCTTGTGCTCCTGAGTGAGGGTATAAGAGGCAGTGAGGTGGATGCCCCCCACCCGGTTCCTCTTCTTACCACAAATCTAACCAGATCCAAAGCACAGAGGATGGAGGACGGGTAGTGGAATACAGATAGGGACCACACATCTCAAAGAACTTCCAGGTACAGTAAGTAACCTCCATTTCTTTGAGTGCTGGTCCCTATGTATATTCCACACATAAGTGAGTGGCAAGTAGTGCTCAGGCTGGAAGGGGGTGTGAGGAAGCCAGAAACAAAGATGCTTTCAGTATGGCAGATCCCACTGCTACATCTGCAACAGAGGCCTGGACTTGTGCATGGTGTCTAGGAAACATGTGTATGGAGTTCAAGGTGGCTGCTGTACCTATGTCCTGCATTGGGAGTTCCTGCACAGATGACCCACTTGGAAATTCTTTGAGAGGATATGGCCTGACCTCGGGATCGCTCTGCAATTGCAATAGAGTGTTTTGGTGACTTTCTGATAGCTTTGGTTCTTTGCAGGTAAAAAGCCAGAGCATGTGGGACGCCAAGGGAGTGAAGTCTCTTCTCTTCAGAAGGTTTTTCTAAAAACCCCAAGCGTGGGGTTTTTAGAAAAAAGACAGATAAGTGAATACACTGGTTGATGTGAAATTGAGAGATGACGATGGGGAGAAATTTAGGGTGGAGGCGAAGCGATACCGTTTCCTTCTGAAAGACCTCTAGGGAGGATCTGCCATGATGGTTCCCAGTTTGCTGACCATTCTGGCCAAAGTCAGGGCCACTAGAAACACCACTTTCATGAACAGGTGGGACATGAAGCATGTCGCTAAAGGTTCAAACGGTGGTCTGGAGAATTTTGACAGCACGGGGTTAAGATCCCATAGCAATATAGGTTTAGTAACTGGCAGGAAGGCCTCAATGAGACCCTTCATGAATTGTGTCATAGCTGGGTGGGTAAAAATAGAGTGCCCATCTACTGGAGGGAAGAAGGCACTAATGGCTGCAAGGTGTATGGTAACAAGCTAATCAAAAGACCAGACTTCTTTAGAGAAAGGAGGTAATCTAAAACAATCAGGATGCTTGAAGTGACTGGGTAAGACGGATTGTGCTGTGCAAAGGTGGAGAAATGCTTCCATTTAGCTAAAGAGCAAGTCCTAGTCAAATCTTTTCTACTCTGGGTAAGCATAGCTTGCACCAGGGGAATAACAAGGGTGTTCTACTTCCAACGCACATCCAAACACAAGGCCTTGAAGTGGAGCGAGGCCAGGCTGGGGTCTTTGATTCTGCCCCTGTCCCACACCAGGAGTTCTGGGAAGGGGTGGATCTTGACTGGAGGGTGGGCTGACATTGACAGCTCTGGGAACCAAAACTGTCTGTGCCAGCAGGGTGCTAGGAGAATGACGCTGGCCTTGTGGCACGTATCTTTTTCAGGACCTGTGGAAGCAGAGGAATAGGAGGAAAGGCATACTTGAAACCTTGTAAGTCATGGCCTATGGCTCCCCTGAAGCAATACAGGGGAAGGGGAATCTTTGTTTGTTTGTTTGGGATGCAAAGAGGTCCCAGGAGATGTGCCCCATTTTCAGAACGGGCTGTGGATTTCCCACTTGCAGTCCGTCTAGAAGTGTCTGCTGAGATTGTCTGCTAAGGAGCTGCAAACACCTGGGAGGTATGCTGCCTGGATAGGAATGTTGTGCCTGATGGACCAGTTCCAAGCCTGACTGCTTACAGACACAGTGGGAGAGATCTTACTTCTCTGTTTGTTTATGTAGACAATGGCAATGATATTGTCTGACATCACTTGGATATGGAAGGCCCATATGAGTGGGGGGAAGGCCCTGCATACGAGGCGGACTGCCCACAGTTGCAGTTATGTTGATGTGTACTCTGGCCTCCTGTGGGGTCCATGTGTCCTGTCAGTGTGATTGTTCAGGAGGGTGTCCTACCCCAGAAGGGAAGCATCTGTTACAATGGTGTCAACAGAAGTGGGAGTAGAGAAGGGGGCCCCCATTCTCACCTTTTCTAGGTTCAACTGCCATATGAAGGAAGTGATGATCTTGGCAGAAATGGTCACCTTGGCGTTGATGTGGTCCTTGTTGGGCAAGTAGACTGAATTGAGCCAGGCCTATAGGCATCATAGATGAAGCCTGACAAAGGGTGTCACTTGAGTGGCCTCGCCAGGATAGGCACATTCTCACTGTAGTTCTTGGTCTGGAGGATATCAAAGAAACCAGGTTGCACATCATTTGGAATCTTTCTGCAGGGAGGAAGGAAGGCACTTGTAGAAACAGAATCCAATGTAGCCCCAATGAAGTTTAGCATCCTCGTGAGGGATAAAATGGACTTTTCTCTGTTCAGACAGATCCCCGGGGATGCAAGAAGCTGAATGAGGAATTGTGTAGCTGACCTGACCTCCCATTGAGAGCATCCTACCAGGAGCCAGTCGTCCAGATATGGAAAAACTGTACGGCCCTGAGGTCTCATCTGGGCCGTCACCACAGAGAAAATTTTCATAAACACTTTGGAGGCTGTCACTAGTCCGAAAGGGAGGACTTGGAATTGGAAGTGCTCCTGACTCACCACAAACCATAGGAACCTCCTGTGGGAGGGATGAATGTCTATATGAAAAATATGCCTTCCTCATGTCGACAGCCGCAAACCACATCTCCTCCTGAAGACAGGGAATTATTGCTGCCAATGTTATCATCCTGAATCTCAACTTCTGAATGAAGATGTTGAGTTGCCAAAGATCCAGACTGGGTCTCTAACCTCTGTCTTTTTTGGGAACGAGGAAATACAGAGCATAGAACCCTCTTCCTTGATTCTGAGGTGGGACCTGTTCTATTGCCCTTTGGTGTAGTAGGGATTCCACTTCCTGTTGAAGAATCACCTTGTGAGAGGGGTCCTTGAAGGGGGATCAGGAAGAGGGTTTGTAAAGAGGGAAAGAGAAGAACTTTATAGGGTATGCCTGAGGGATGAGCTTCAAGACCCAACTGTCTGTCATGATTAGCTCTCAACTGTGGGCAAAAAGAGTAAGATGGCCCGCAGAAGTGGCAGGAAAAGGAGTATGTGGCACCAGTGATGGTAAGCGTGGATGCTAGGATGGGGCTGAAAATGGGTCACAATCATGGTGGTAGAGAGGGCTGAAAAGCAGAGCCTCTGAGTCTTCTGTTTGCATGGAGACTTGGCAGGACATTGGTAGTAGAAAGCATGAGGAGGGGGAGTTGGTCTTGGTTTATCGGTCTGACTCTGGTGCCTCCTCCTTGGAGCTGGTATGTAGATCCCCAGGAAGTGGAGGGTCGACCTCAAGTCCTTTAACGAATGAAGAAAGTCATCAGTTTTCTCATTAAAGTGGTTTGACTCGTCAAAGGAAAGGTCCTGGATAGTATTCTGCACTTCCCTGGGAAAGCCCAAGGACTGCAACCAAGAATCCATTCTCATAATAATACCAGTGGCTAAATTTCTCGATGCTGTATCCACTACATCAACTGCAGCCTGAAGGGCTGTTTTTGCCACTAACTTGCCTGCTTTAGAAGGGAGAGGAATTGGGGTCTGTCTTCAGGTGAAAGTTTGTCCTGAGAGGCTACCAGCTTAGTTGCTGAAGTTGTACTTAGCTAGCAGGCGTGGGAATTGACAATGCAAAATTCCAAGCCACAGAAGAGAAGGTACTTTCTTCCCAAAAGGTAGAGTCTTTTGGAGTCCTTGTTTGATGGGGTGGTCCAAAAGTATTGTGACCTAGTCCTTTCTGCAGCAGCCTATAGCACCAGGAAATTGGGGGCGGGGTGGGAGAACATAAATTTGGCTCCCTTTGCCTGGACAAAATACCCCCTCTTGGCCCTGTTAGGTGTGGGGGCGCAGGATACTGGGGTATGCCAGACCAACCTCACTGGTTCCAATATAGCCTTGTTAACCAGGAGGGTTAGCCCTGAGGCTGCAGAATGTTCAGCCATCAGGGGTGTGGGTCTTGAACTTCCTCTAGAGGTATTTGGGGATTGTTAGCCACTCTTTGCAGCAATTCCTGGTATTCCCTATGGTTGTTCAGTGGGGTTGGAGAAAAAGGAGAGACTGCCTCACCTGGGGAGGAGGAGGAGATTCCTGTCAGAACTGTCGGTACCTGTGGTTCTGGTTCAATATCCTCCTCGTACACAGAGGGATCCAGAGGTTGGCAAGAAAGAGAAGTGTGGAAAGACTCTGGGGTGGATCCTGGGCATCTGTTATAGGGATCCCACAGTCCCTGATGGTGCCAGAAGGAGGAGCCATTTGTGGGGAACCCCAGGGGACGGAGTAACATCGGTCCCTGGGGAGGTTGTGTCTATATGTGTAAATCACCTGTTCAGGCTTGGCTTTCTCCAGGGAAGCAAACTACACTTACTGCACTAAAACTATTACTATACCAAATCTAAGAAGAATAACTAGTTACAATTTTATTTACAGGTTCTCCTAAAAACTGAAGAAAAAGAGAACACTAGATTCTGAGTGAGGCCATATGGCAGTAAGAAAGAACCAAGAGGGCATCCATCAAACTGCCTGTTACACGCTTGCTCAGGAGCACAAGGAGACCTACTGCATGTGTGTGGGCTGATGGACACTCCTTGTTAAAATCTTTGGACTCAGGAGCATGGTGCACATGCATACCCACATGTGGAATACACCTAGGGACCAGCACTGGAAGAAGAATATACAAATTAGTCCCACTTTATAGGTGGGGAAAACTATGGCCAAGCAGTGGAGTGACTTGCCAAAGGCCACAGGAGGACTCAGTGTCAGAGTTAGTACTATAACTATGGGATTCCTATCTCACTTTTGTGCTAAATCTACTGAACTATCAATTCAGTTCCTTCTTGGGAATTATATATGTTTCTGGGAAATAATTTTTGTTCTTGGTCGCTTTTGAAAGAAAGCCACATCGTTATAATTGTGATAATGAAGCCCTGGAACAGTAAATTGCCAAAGATGTGTGCAAGCCTTGTTTTGTAACTGTATCTTATTGCAATCCTTGGTATTTCTCTCCCAAGTCCTCATTTGTCTATCTTTGAGCCTCATATGTTGCATCATGTCTGAATTTGGAGCAGGGTCCATGTCCATGTCTTTATTAGCTGCCTAGCACACATCTGACGAGGGAAGGGGACAGAGAGGTAATTTTAAGAATCCACAAAACATATCAAATTTACAAGCACAAAAAAGAATTGAAGATTGAGAGTGTAAATTAATTAATGTCAAGCAGAAATTAAGAAACCATAAAGCAAAGAAATAAAACCTCTCCAACCACCCCCAACTCAACATGTGTAAAGTTTGAGTGTGTGGAAGATCCAAGTTACAAAATGACGAAACTACCAGGCCTCTTGAAATCAGGCCATTAATTCTGAGAACTGGCCACTAAGTAGTCTAAGGTTATGTCTACATTGTGTTTTAAAACCCCTGGTACTGAGTCGCAGAGCTCACGTCTACAGACTTGGGCTTCTTCTATGATGCTAAAACCAGCAATGTAGACATTGCAGCTCAGGCTCTGAAGCCCACCCTGGGCCTGAACATCAACAAAGCTGTATTTACCACATAGCGCAAGACCAACTCTGTTAACCTGAGTTCTGAGACTTGCTGCCACAGGTTTTAAAATGCAGTGTCAACATACCAATAGTGAGAAATCACAGCTATCCAAACTACCAAAGAAAGCTACTGCTGAACTAAGAAAGGATTGCTAGGATTCCTAGGAAACATAACTCATTTCAACTGCGGTGTTTGTTTGGGCTACAGCAAACCTGAATTTCTGTACCTGTATAATTATTAAAATTGCTATTTATGCATATTAGAATACATGGGCCCAATTCTCAGACACCTAAAGCCCTTTTCTGCAGCTCTAGCAGTAAAAAGGAGTCTCAGAGGACTGGAAACAGACTCCTGAGAATGCCCATGCTTAGGGCGCCTCTTCAGCAGGTATAAGGGCTCTACATCAGCATTTCTCCCACCCCCACATGCCGTGGCTGTGGCACTAAACTGTTCTCTCCTTCCTAGGGCCCTGAAGCTAGACTAATTTACACCAGGAGCACAGCAGGACTCTAGCTGCATCAGAATATGGGGAGCACAAAAGGTAACTTCAAGCTAATTTTGCTCCCCAATATACTCCCGGCTCAAGTGCAGGACCACAGTAACTGAGACCTGGGACCAATGAGATCGGTTTCTATACTGCAAAGAACTGTACAGTGCTGACTGACTACTTGATTTCTTGCTGTCTGACCTCTATGAAGTCCTCATCAAGTTTTCTTCATTGAGAATGCACTCAAGATTAAACTTATATTTTAACATCCAAATTAATAGCTTGCTTTTTGCCTTTACAAAGCGCCTGCTTCAGGCATCAATGCAAACATTAAATTCTGCTCATTGAAAAAATTTCCAGCTTTCATTGCCCAGTTAGCAGAAAGCATCCTAATATACCTATCTCCTATGCTACATGTCCCTCCTTACTTGAATTCAAAATCTTCTCATAAAAGTTACAGGAACTGAAACTACTGGCTTTGGCCCCAATCATGCAAACATTACTCACTGACTTCATACACAAATGTTTGAAGGATCAGGCCCTGTATGGGGAAAGTTCAATGTCTCGTAGCGGGTTTTGCCATTAGTGTTAATGAAAGTGGTGCAACTAAGATGCCATCCACTGCACTCAAAAAAATATCATTTCTCAACCTTAAGTATCAAAATCCAATCTCTTGAGTTTGTGAATTGTTAGTTATCAGTCTAAGAACAGGTTTCATTATTCTTTTTGGTCCTGCAAATTGGGATGTCCCAATACTGAGCATTAAAAACCAAAACATACAAACTGCTACAGTTGCAAGAACATCAGCATCTATGAAGTTAGAGAAAAATGATCACAGTCTAGTGGTTAAAGAACAGGGGATCTAGATTCTAATCTCGATTCTTGCTGTCCAATCTTGGACAATTTGCTTAATCTTTGTGCCTTAATTTCTTCATGTGTAAGAGGAAGAACTATTAAAGGGTATTGTGAGGCTTAAAACTCATTAATGCATAAAACACTTTGAGATCAATGGATGGTACACACCATAGAAGTGGAAAGTTCTAACTACCACTTGTAAAAACAAGAGAAAATCCTTTATTTACATGTATCTGAAGCCAATTCCACCACTGGAAAAAGTCAATTAGGTATTTTCTGGATATGCACTGGATACTGACATGCTGTCCCAATACAACAAATATTCAATACTCGGTGCAATTAAAGCTTTTAAAGAAAATGCTAGTTGTTTTAACTTCGGGTTTTCTTACGTGCTGAGAGCATGGTTTTCCTCCTGGTGGGAATGCCACTGGAAAATGAAGGGCTCGATGTGGTGGTATCATTTTCTTCTTCTTCAAGATGGAGTTCAGCCAGTGTGCTGTGATGCACCTCTTCCTTTCTCTCACAGCCTACCAACACATGTATATACAGTTAGAAATTGTTACTCTAACTTTAACTTATATTAAAAACAGCATGCTAGGACACCCACTTAACCCATTAAAAAGACAGGTTTTGCTCTTTTGAGCTCCCAGAGGATATAATTCTTTCCCCCAGCCCCTTAGGTGCCCTCTTTCACACTACATCTCCTTCAGACATACTATGAACACTAGACCTGGGTGTTCCGGAAGATACATTTTATTTCTCGTTTAATATTAAACATGTATTATTATGGATGAGCTGGTCAAAGGAAACTGTTACTTATTGTAATGACAGCTCTTCCAGATGTGATGCAGATGTGTATTCTACTTAGGTGTGTACACGCCCAGAGCACCAGAGCCAGAGAATTTTGCCTAGCACTACTAACTGGGGGGAGGCGCTTGCACCTCATGGGTGTAACCCCTCCCCTGGCTCCACTAGGCAGCACCGCCGCGACACTCCTCAGTTCCTTTGCACCAAAAATCAAGAGTATAGACTCCGATGCAGAGGGGATGGAGGGTGTGTTGTGAAATACACATCTGCATCACATCTCGAAGAACCACAGTTACAATAAGTAACTGTTTCTTCTTTGAGTAGATTCAGACGTGTATTCCACTTAGGTGACTCACAAGCAGTACCTGCAGTAGGTGCACTTAAACAAGGACTGCAAGACTGCTCTAACGAAGTTTGCATTTGCTCTGGATGCCGCAGTAATGGCATAATGGTTGGTAAATGTATGCACAGAAGACCAAGTGGCAAACCTTCAAACATCCAATACTGAAATGTCACTTAAACACCATTGACATAGCCTGTGCCCTCGTAGAGAGTGAGCTTGCACCCTTTGAGAGGGCATAGCTCATGCTATTTCATATGCAGTCTTCATGCAGGAAGTTATCCACCTGCACATTGCCTGTGAAGAGACTACTTGTCCCTTCATCCAGTCTGCATATGACATGAACTGAAAGGGCGAAGTATGAAAGGGTTTAGTCCTCTCCAGGTAAAAGGAGAGACAGCACCTAACATCCAGCAAATGAAGATGCTGGTCCTCCAAGATTGAATGCAGCTTGGGACAGAAGACAGGTAAATACACTGGTGCAAGTGAAACTGAGACACCACTTTAGGTGTGGCCACAAGGTCACTTTGTCTTTAGAGAACTGCATGTAAGGAAGCTCTGCCATCAAAGCCTGCAACTCACACACACTTCTCGTGGATGTTATAGCCACCAGGAATGCAGTCTTTTGACACGGAAGAGGAAAAGAAGATGCCACAGCCTCAAATGAAGGTCCCATCAGAGCTGCTAAGACCATATTCTGGTCCCACAAAGAAACTGGTTCTCTCACTGGCAGATGGAGATGAAGAACTCCTTTCAAGAACCATGGCATTCAAAAACACCAACCTCCCCTGGATGGGCAGATGAAATGCTGAAATCACCTTCAACAAACTGAGTGCAAAAGCTGAAGATGCAACAAGTACTCCAAGGCATCCTGAATCCCACTCAACATCAGCTGAACCTGGAGAGCCAATGATCACACCAAAAAAGTTTTCATTTGGTCAAATAGGCCAATCTGGTGGAGGGTTTCCTGCTATTAAGTTAGATCTGTTGAACAGCCTCCAAAAAGTGTTCCTTCTCTTCCTCCTCCTCGTCTAACCATTGATCAGCTACACAGTGAGGAGTAGAGAGCTGAGCGTGGGACACAATGTCTGACCATGATGCTGGGTCAGAATGAAGAGGGAGAGATACGGGAGGCCAAACTGACAACACCAGAAGGTTGGAGAACCAACATTGCCTCAGCCATGCTAGAGCAATGAGGGTGATCTTGGCATGGTCCAACTTAAGTTTGAGGATTACCTACAGGATGATTAGTATCAGAGGGAAAGCATAAAGGAACTCCGAATCTCAGCCCAGGTGAAAGGCATTGGTCAGCAAGCCCGGACTGAGGCCCCCTGGAGAACAGATGGTATTTCTAGTTGTCTCTCACAGCGAACAGATTGATCATAGAGATGTCCCAAAATGCAAAGATAGAACTCAGGACTCTGGGCTTCAGAACCACTCGTGACTCAGGGAGAAATTCCTGCTGAGGTGATCTGCGAGTTGAATCTGGGACCCAGGTAACCAATCAGCCACCGGAGTAATGTTCTCTTTGATGCAAACCGCCAGCCTGATTGCTTTTTGACACAGCACTGTCAAGCAAGCTCCTCCTTGTCTGTTCACATAATACCTTGTTACAAACACCACTGCAATGTGAACCACTGAGCTCCTGATATGATCTCAAAAGGCATGGCATGCATTGTAAATGACCCAAAACTCCAGAATGTTGACAGGAAACCTAACCTACTGTTCTGACCAGCAATGTGACCCTGTTTGCGCCCCCCCCCCCCCCGCCCCACACACATGTTGCCTCGGGAAGACGTAGCACCAGATTCCAGGAGAGGCGGGTCCGTCCCGGGAGCCCAGTCAGGCATGGAGGGCGGAGAGCACTGGGTAGGGAGGGTCAGGTTGGTGGGTCACCCCCCCCCACCCCGTGTGAAAGAGGTGAATGGAAGTGTGTGTATAGGTGTGTGTGTGTGTGTGTGTGTGTGTGTGTGTGTGTGTGTGTGTGTGTGTGTGTGTGTGTGTGTCCTCCCTGTGTGAGCCCTAAAGCCTAAAAGAAAAGAAGATAAATAAAAAGAATCCAACTACGCAGTATTTCCTTTTAATGGGGGCTCAGTCAACTTGATGTTAATTTGAACGTTTGTACTGCATCATTCTGATTGCCATTGAACTCGCTTGAATACAAATAATTTTACCAGGTATCCCGTATTCAGCATAGGGAAATATGGTCACCCTATCCAAAGCAGCAAATCAGTCACTCTGATTTAACACAGGAGGATAGTTGATAGAGTGACCATCCAGAATCTCACATATCTGATATATCTGTTGAGGTTGCAGAGATTGAGAATCAGTCTCACCCCTCCTTTGAATGTGGGAACCAGAATGTTACGGAAATAAAACCCTTGGCACTGGTGCTGCAGAGGGGCTGCCTCTACAACTCCCACCGCGACCAAAGACTGAATCTTCTCGAGGAGCAGTGTCTCACGAGAGGGATCCCTGAAGAGGGATGGGATAGAAGGGCAAAGAGAAGGGATGGAAAAGAACTCGGTGGCGTAACCTGATCTGATTGTGCTGAGGACCCAGCTGTCGGTGGTAATCGAGCCCCAGACATAAAGAAAATGAGTCAACCTGTCTCCAAATTGGGGAAACAGGGACATAGAGGTCACAAGTGGATTGCTACCCTGGACAAAAAAGTCAAAACACATGCTTGGTAGACACCGGGGTAGGACAAGTCAACTGACTGAACCCAGTACCCGAAGACCTCTGCCTCTGGTACCTATGACCATTTCCCCCGGGGGAGGGAAAGACTGCCCAAATGAGCACCACGAACAACACTGTGGATGCTGCTGCTGACTGTAAAAATGGCATCGCCGCACCACTGGAGTATAGATCCCCTGAGCGCACCGGGTAGTCCTGGAGTCTTTAAACGAATGCAAGGTTTCATCAGTCTTATCCGAAAAAAGCACTCGACCATGAAAGGCAGGTCCTCAGTAGACTGCTGCACATCAGTAGCAATGCCCAAATTTTTCAGCCAAGATGCCCTTCTCCTGGTTACCGCTGAGGCCATAACTCTGACTGATATATCTGCCACGTCCAAAGCCACCTGCAAGGATGTCTTGGCCACCAAAGAGCCCTCAGCTATCATTGCTCGAAAATCCTCCCTGGAGGCTTCTTGGTCTACAAATTTAGACATAGCAGTCTAATTAATAAAATCACACTTGTACAGCAATGCCTGCTGCTTTGCAATACATGTTTGCAGGGAAGAAGAGGTATAGATTTTTCTACCCAGTAAGTCCAGCCTCTTGGACTCCTTGTCCTTGGGAACAGAGTTTTATCTGCGCTGCCGGGTCCTATCATTCACTTCAGTCACAACCAGGGAATTAGGGACCGGATAGGAACAGAAGCCCTCAAAACCCTGCATAGGTACAAATAACACTTCTCTGAACACTTCACCGCAGGTGGCACTGAAGCAGAGTACTCCAAAGAACCTTTGAAGGCTCCAGGAGTGCATTGTTAATAGGGAGGGCTACCCTCCCCAGGGCAGATGGCTGGAGAATATCCAGTAGTTTGTGAGGTCTGCCTGGATGCCCAAGGTAACAGTCACATGATGCAAAAAGTTCTGGCAGGCCTTTAAGGAGGGAGAAGAACAGCCTGGTAATGCTGAATCGTCAGGGGATGACTATGAAACAGTCAGCTGCACTAGGGATGAGTCCCACCCCCAAACTATCAGACCTGGATGGGACAACTCTGGAGGCCCCAAGGAGGACAGCTCAACTGATGCCAGAACCTCTGGTAGAACCGACATGCCTGGTGATCTTGCTTTGGAATGGGATGAGGAGTGCAACCTCTGAGACCAAGGAGCGTCCCATGGATTCCAGGGAGGCCACTGGGGATACACTTGGGGCGATGATGGCCAGTAGGCTCTGGGCCAGGGCCTGTCTCAGTATGATGCTGCTCCGAAAACTGTCTATGGCGCAGATCAAGCGATGGAGAGCAGGAGAACTCCAACCTGGATCCCAAGGAGACCTGGGTCTCTGGGGACAGTGGTGGAGCTAGTCCCAATGGTGCAAGGAGCCAGTCCAACTCATTTGCTACCCTGTAGGAAAGAGGTTCAGTTGCCAATGATGGAACTGGCACAGCCGATGCCAAATGCATCACGGTTGCATGTGGTGCCAGGAGCTGTGACAAGGTGGAAGACGGGATCTGCTGCCAAGAGAATGGCAGTGCTATGGGGTACACAGGTGCCAAGGAGGTCCTTGGTGCCGGGCCTGGCAATGGCCTCAACTCTGAGTCTGTGGCAGGGAGAGACCACGCTGCATTGCTGATGGACCCTGAGATTCTGCAACATGCCCAAAAGGTGCCAGTGAGGCCACGGATGCTGTAACCCCAGCAAAGTCCTGGATAAATGGGGAGTCCAGAACTGATAGGCAGAGTGGGGAGTCTGAAACGGATGGGCTGCTGCCCGGTATGCCATCGGTGGGGAAACAGCTGGTGCCGGCACTGATGTCATTGATATCGAACTCAACGAACACCCCAGGGCCAGAACCAGAGTCAACTCTTGCAAGCCTCTACGCAGAACCAGTGAGCAGTTTGAAGGAACTGCTCCATCCCATATGCCGGAAGTGGCACAGTGCCGGTCCATACTCTTCTTAGACAAAGAGGAAGAATCTCTATAAATCTGGAACAGTCCCGACTGGTCTTATGAGACCCTTTCCTGGGCGAACTTGAGGAGGGCAAACGGCTTCTTCATCTCTTGGGAGAGATGCCAGCCCTAAAGCAGCGAGCGGCATTACTCACCAAGCCAAAGGGTGACCTCTGATCCCACATGGCCCTCAGTGCTGAAACAGGCCTCAAGGCCTGCTCGAGGAAGTGATGCTTAAAGGGGAAGGTCTCTAGCCACCTGAGTCCTTTCAGTGAACAATTTACAAACTGAACACTGCTCCTTGGCATGACCCTCACCCAAACAGAACAAGCACCTTGTGTGGAGATCACTGATGGGGATTACCCCTCCCCCCAAACAATGAGCAGTGTTTGAACCCTGTTGAGGGCATCATCCAAGGCAACTAACTACACTAACTTACTAACACTAAGTAGGGTACTAACTATACAACCATATACAGAGAAAGCTCTCAGTAACTGAGAGGGGATTGTGATGTGAAACCAACACAACCCCCAGGTGATGAACTGAGAGGTCAGTACCACCCCTCTATGGATACTGCTAGGCAAAGTTTTCCGGCTCTGGTGAGCTGGTTGCGTGCACACCTAAATGGAATATGTGGTTGCATCTACTCGAAGAACTCTGTAGTTAAGGTGTGTGTTCCATTCTTCACTTAAAGAGACAATCTATGAAAAATAGAGCATATCCTTGCCAAACTTACAGCACTTACTATTTGAGTAGAGAATGAATTTTCTGAGAAAGTACAGGTAAATCTATTAGTAGCTTATGAGTTAAATTATTAATTAAAAACCAGGTCCCTTGAAAATTTACCATTTGTATCAGTCTTTTCCTTGTCCCATGTGATTTTAATAACGGAACACAGACTCTTCAAACTTTCCACATAAGAAAAATTAATTGAAATCTTATTCATGGATTCTGTTTCTAGACAAAAAACTATGGTAAGATGCAGTTACGGCTGAGAGTAATCTAAGGATAACAAATATTACAAGTTATAATTATCCCAAAACTGAAAATTATAAACCTAGGAAATTCAGAGTGGAGGTTACACTTAAAAGAAATCCAAAACATGTTAAGATAAGAAATGCACAACTGAAGCGCTCAACCATATCTTGTACAGATAACCATATCAATACCACACAATAACCATATGTAAGCATTTTACTGCTTGCGGTCCTAGATTAAACTAATTTTAAAGGCATGTTACACTTTATTCATGCTTTTCCTTCATTTAGGGTGCCAGAACTAGTTGTTTAAAAATTATTTATGAATTTTGATTAACCCCCCCCTCCACATTAATTAATAAAATAATAGTAGGACCATTTCTTATAAAGCCTATTAAAAGCTGGATTGAGAGAAACAGTGCCAGTCTACAGTCTGATTTTCTCTTGGAGCCACTGAAGCAAGTATTAGGATTGTGTGCATTTATTTTTGATTAAAAATAGAATGTAAAATGTATGCGTTTCAATGCAAGTTAGGTGCAGCCCATGTCTCCTGGCAAATACCCAATGAAGCCTACAAAGGTTTTACTGGTATAAAATTAGTTGCAATTTATATAATTTAAACATGTATGTATATTTCAGGATAAATTGGTCTGGATTTTCTGTACAAGTACAGTCTAGCTGGTAGATTTTTTTTTTTACAGTAATGGAGTTCCAAAAATGAATATAAGTTTTATACTGTATGGTTCCACTTTATCACTTATTTTCAGTTGTATGTACAAATCACGTATCTGCTGAAATACTGAACATTGTAATCTTACTTATAAAACAACTTCCATTTAAAAGGAAAATGGTGAATTAATGGGATCAGATCACAAGTTGTCAGAAAGACAAGCACACAGCAGGTTAAAAAAGAAATAATGAAAAAAATGTAAACATTTAATGTAAAACTACTCTAAAAATCAACTTTCAAGTCTTAAATTGCAGGGTCTCCTATTTTCTCCAATTCTTTGTATTGCGACTCCACATTGTGAATCTAATAACTGACAGTTTCACATATGCTGTCAACTTCTTTTCCCATTGGAGCTATGACGTTATTAATAGAGTGACAAATCTTGCAGTCTTTACTGAGACAAATTCCCATAAATAGCAATGGAAGTTTTATGTTAGTGAAAACTGAAGAACTTGACCCATAGTCTGTTATTTATTCTTTACAATAAAACCTACAAACACTGACATACTTCAATGATACTTCAGTACATGAGTGTGTGCCAACTTATGTTATTATTTTGCTTACCTGAGCATACATATTACTGACTTGGCTTTCACAGAGAAGATGCGTACATCTGCTTGTAAGCGTGGGGTCCACAGTGCCGCCATGTGCTTGAATGATCTGGTAAACCATTAAAACCAAATTTTTAATTAAAATGTTTGTTAACCTAACCAGCCCCCAGTTCCAAATGGAATCCTCTGCTTAACAGACAATGTTAGTGGAGTGTTTTTACATCTTAAGTGCTGGCCTCGGTTAAAAAACAAACAATGGCATACTTGCAAGAAGCAAGTAAGTTTTGCAAACAAAGCCAAGTTCTTTCATACATCAATATGACAAGTGTGTTCTCTTGCTTATTCATCTTTAAAAGCGCATTCATTCATAATGATTTAAAAATGCATTACTTGGGAACAGCTTCTCTTTGTTTGAGTTTAAAAAAAGACAGTGTTACCTGTTCCGTAACTGGTGTTCTTCGAGATGCGTTGCTCATGTCCATTCCATAATAGGTGTGTGTGCTTGCCACATGCACTGGTGCCGGAAGTTTTTCCCTCAGTGGTATCCATACGGGACTGGCTCTGGCACCCTCTGGAGTGGCGCGCACATGCCATGGTATAAGGGGCACTGCCGGCTCCCCCCCCACTCAATTCCTTCTTGACGGAATCTCCGACAGTGGGGAAGGAGGGCGGGTCATGGAATTGGACATGAGCAACACATCTCGAAGAACACCAGTTACAGAACAGGTAACTGTCTTTTCTTCTTTGAGTGCTTGCTCATGTCCGTTCCATATTAGGTGACTCCCAAGCAGTACCAAACAGATGCAGGTAGGAGTTCACGGACGTGTAGATTGCAACACAGCTCTGCCGAACCCAGCGTCATCTATGGCCTGCTGAGTGCGCCGTGAATGTGTGAACCGAAGACCACGCTGCGGCTCTGCAAATGTCCTGGATGGGAATATGCGCCAGGAAGGCCGCCATGGACGCCTGGTCTCCGGTCGAATGGGCCCTCATGATTGGTGGCGGTGGGACTTGTGCCAGCTCGTAACACAGTGGTAGGCTACCGGCAACACACGGGCCGCACGCAGCTCATCAGGGTAATCCGTTGGCGGGCCGCGAGACAGTTTATTTACATTGACTATTCACAGGCATGGCCACCCGCAGTTCCCAGTGGCCGCATTTCAACGTTCCTGGCCAATGGGAGCTGCGGGAAGAGGCGCGGGCTGGCCACCGTTTCCCGCAGCTCCCATTGGCCAGGAACAGCGAACCGCAGCCACTGGGAACTGCGGGTGGCCGTGCCTGTGGACGGTCAATGTAAATAAACTGTCTCGCGGCCCGCCAGCGGATTACCCTGACGAGCCACGTGCGGCCCGCGGGCCACAGGTTGCCCACCACTGTCGTAACAGCGCCGGATGCAGGTGATGATCCAGTTGGAAATCCTCTGGGAGGGCACCGAAAGGCCCTTCATCCTGTCCGCTGTCGCGATGAAGAGCTCGGTTGACCTGCGGAAGGGCTTGGTACACTCCAGGTACAACACCAAGGCACGTCTGACGTCCAGGGCATGCATCCTCCTTTCCTCACTACTGGTGCGCGGCTTGGGACAAAACACCAGGAAGAAAGACTCCACTTTCGGCAGAAAGGCCGGATGGGGTCACAGTTGAACTTTGTCCTTGTAGAACACCATATATGGCAGCTCCGATGTCAGGGCTTTAATCTCCGACACTCGTCTCGCTGATGTTATCGCTACAAGGAAAGGGAGCAGGAGCCCATAGGCTCAAAGAGCAGACCCGTGAGCCTAGAAAGAACCAAGTTAAAGTCCCACTGTGGTAGAGGAGCCTAGATCGGCGGGAAGAGCCTCGCGAGGCCTCTCAGGAATCTGATCGACATGTCATGCAAGAACACCATCTGACCTTGGATCGGTGGGTGGAAAGCGGAGATGGCCACAAGGTGCACCATGATGGAAAGAGGCCAGTCCCTGGTTCTTAAAATGAAGCAGGTAATCTAAGATAGATTGTAAGGGGGAGCATGACAGAGATGTTACGCTTAGACGCCCAATAGGAGAACCTCGTCCACTTCGCCAGGTGGGTTGCTCTGGTGAAAGGCTTCCTGCTTTCCAGGAGGACTTGCTGGACCTCATCAGAGCAGGCCCGCTCTTCCGGGTTCAACCATGCAGCATCCAAGCTGTGAAGTGGAGGGAGGCGAGGTTGCAGTGGAGGAGGTGCCCGTGATCTTGGAAGGGGCCAGGGAGTGGTCGTCGCTGGGTTCATCAGCGTGATGAACCAATGTTGGCACAGCCACACTGGGGTGATCATCATGACTTGGGCCTTGTCTCTCTTTATATTTGACAAGACTCTGCTGATGAGTGGGATCATTGGGAATGTGTATATCAGACCCCCTGACCATGACAGGAGGAAGGCATCGGAGAGAGAGCCCTTGCCCAGACCCCGGAGGGAACAGAATTGATGACATTTTCTGTTCTGTCTTGTGGCGAATAGGTCCACTTGGGGAGTTCGCCACCTCTGGAAGAGCATTTGGGCTCCTCCGGATGCAGCGACCATTTGTGGTGAGAGAAAAAAAACCTGCTGAGGCGATCTGGTCATGCCGGGGAGGTGACAGGCCTCCAGGTGCATCACGTGCTTGATGCAGAAATCCCACAATTGGAGAAGCCTCTTGACAGAGAGCTGACGAGCGTGCTCCCCCTTGTCTGTTGATGTAAAACATCGAGGCCGTATTGTGCGTCACCACTCTCACCATCTTGCCTGACAGATGCGGTAGAAAGACCCCGCAGGCCAAACGTACCACTCTGAGCTCCATGACGTTTATATGCAACGTCATCTCCTCCAGGGACCACGTCCCTTGGGTCCGTAGCTCGCCTAGATGCGCTCCCCAGCCGATGTCCGAAGCATCCGAAATCAGTTCAACCGAGTGGCTTGGGCTGTCGAACGGAACTCCTTCCAGGACAGCCTTGGGATCGGTCCACCATTGCAGGGAGGCAAGTATCACCAGTGGGACGGTAATGACCTTGTCCAGGTGATCTTTGGGCTGGAAATAGACAGTTGCCAGCCACTGCTGCCAGGGTCGCATTCTGAGCCTTAAATGGCAGATGACATACATACATGCTGCCATGTGGCCCAGCAGATGCAGACATACCTAGGACGTGGTTAGAGGGAATGCAGAGACCCCTGCGATGAGGTCCACCATCGTCTGGAACCTCTCCTGCAGCAGGAAAGCTCTGGTGCAGGTGGAGTCGAGCACCGCTCCGATGAACTCTATCCTTTGCATCGGAACTAACGTTGACTTCTTGTCGTTCACCAACAGGCCCAGGGACCAGCACATGACCTGTAGCACCGCGATTTCCCTTTGGACTTGAGACCTGGAGCGGCCTTTGACCAGCCAGTCGTCGAGATATGGGTATATTTGAATACCCCAACGCCTGAGGTAAACTGCTACCACTGACATGCACTTGGTAAACACTCTCAGTGCTGTCGCTAGGCCAAAAGGGAGAACTGCAAACAGGTAGTGGTTCGATCCCACTGTGAAGCACAGGAAGTTTCTGAAGATTGCTATATGAAAGTACGCATCCAAGTTGAGGGCAGCACACCAGTCTCCTGGATCCAGGGAGGGTATGATGGGGGCCAGGGAGACCATGCGGAACTTTAACTTCTTTAGGTATTTGTTGAGGTCTCGCAAGTCCAGGATGGGTCTTAGACCGCCTTTGGCCTTTGGGATTAGAAAGTACGTGGAATAGAACCGCTTGTTCCTGTACTCGCGAGGAACTTCTTCCACTGCTACCTTCACCTCCTGTGTAAGGAGACTTTCGTGAGAAGGGTCCCTGAAGAGGAACAGGGAAGGGGAGTGGGAGGAGAGGTAGAAAGAAACTGGAGGGTATAGCCCTGGGCCACTGAGTTGAGGATCCAGCGGTCCAAAGTTATTGCGGTCCATGCAGGGAGAAAAAAAGAAAGGCGCTTGGAGAAACATAGGGAGGATGGAGCCGGGGTACAGTCTGGTTGGTCGCCCTCAGGTGCACCCTCAAAACACCTGCTAGCCACCCTGCCTGTTGCGGGAGACGCCCGATTGGGTAGAGGGCGGAGGTTGGTGGCTCTGGCGACGTTTGTAGCCTTTGCTCATCTCCTGCCTGAGTTGGCTCCCTTGACCCTGGGGCTATTGCAGCTTGAACCGCCTATGGGCCAGACCAGGGATGTAGAGCCCTAGGGTTTTCAATGTACTACAGGAGTCCTTCAACCCATTTAATTTATTGTCTGTTTGCTCAACAAACAGCACTTGGCCATCAAAGGGAAGGTCCTGTATCGATGGCTGGGCCTCTGTCGACAAGCCCGAGAGAAGGAGCCAGGACACCCTCTGCATGGAGATGGCTGGGGCCATGGTGCATGCCGCAGAGTCTGCCGCGTCCGAGGCTGCTTGCAGGGCTGCTCTGATTGCAGCCTTGCCCTCATCGAGGATCACCCAGAACTCCTTCCTGGTGTCCTCGGGAAGCGAATCCTCAAACTTGGCCATGGCTTGCCACATATTGAAGCCATAGCAGCCAAAGAGGGCTTGGTTGTTGGCCACCCTCAACTGGAGGATGAATAAACTTTGTGTCTGAACAAATCCAGCCTCTGAGTTTTTATTCTTAGCAGTAGCTCCTGGTTGGCCTTGTCTCTCCCACTCATTAACGGTCACTACTACTAGGGAGCTTGGGGCCAGGTGGGTATATAAGGACTTATAACCCTTAACCAGCACAAAGTACTTTCTTTCTGCCCTCTTGGAGATGGGGGGCAGGAATGAGGGTGTCTGCCACAGGGCGTTTGTGATCTTAGACAACCCTTCATGGAGGGGCAGAGCCTGGCCTGTGTTGTTGATCAGAGGACATTGCATAGGGAGTCCAACGGTTCCTCCAGCTCCTCTGCCTGGAGCCCCAAGTTAGAGGCAACTCTTTTCAACAATTCCTGATGAGCCTTAGCATCATCCTGAGGAACTGGGTGAGGGGCCCCCAAAATTGCCTCATCAGGCGAAAATGAGGAGGAAGCTGGTGCCATGGGATCTGACACGTCCATTGGTGGTCCAGCTGGCTGATCCCCAGGGTCCGCATGAGCCTGAGGGGTTCCCGTTTCAGGAACGGCTGGCTCTGGGGCAGGGCGGGATACCGAGGCCGATGGTTTGTCCAAGGCCCCTGCCACTGCCCTGAGCCCTTGTGAAGACTGGGTAAAGCCCCGTGGGTTACATGGGTACCAGGCAGCCAGCCACTGGCCCTGGGGCAGTTGGCGGTACCATCGACATCGAGGGGACCACCGGTGCCGGGTTTTGGCACAATAGCAACGACTCCTGTCCGGTGCCGGAGCTCGAGGCCGAGTGGTTGCTCTCAGGTGACCATGAGCAAGTAGATCGGCGATCCTGGTCGCTGCAGTGCCAATCACTGTGCCTGGAAGGGGAACTCTCCACTCGGGACGAGTCCCTTTCGCGGGTCCTTGGAGACCGACAGTGTTCGGCAGATCGGCGACGGCGTTCCAGCGATCTACACCTCATGCTGCTCAACCAGTACCGGGATCTGGAGTGGGAATGGGAGCTGCAGTGGGTCAGTCTCTGGGAAGACCTTCCTCCCGACCTAGGGGATCTGTGTTGCGATGACGCATACCAGCGAGCCAACATCTGGTGACTCTGCTCCTGAGACCAACTGTGTTGGGCCCGCCACCGGTGACGAGCCATGGGTGAAGCACTGGGCTGGGTCTTGGTGCTGTTGATGCTGGGAAGGGCGGATATCTATAGGCACCGGCGAGGTGCGCAGAGTCCTGCAGGCGGTGCCGTGAGTCCGGACACTGGTGAGGGCTTCGCCGAGCCTGCCTCTCTGCCTTCAATGCCTGGTGGCTCCGCGTGGGCAAGCGCTGGTGGGTCATCCCCCACGATGGGGAGCAGTGCCGCTGAGACGGTGACCTGTAGAAAGGACCCAAGGCGGGTTTACCCTCAGACCGGGGTACCGCCGTAGCCGGTGTGGACGGCACCAGTAGCACCAGGATATCCTGCGCTGCCTGCAGGGCCCCGGGCATCGACAGGACCTCTAACTGACGAAGGCCCTCGTCACTGTCCAGCGTGGCAGGCATGGGTTGGGTGGGCTGGACTGCTCGACCTGAGCTGGGGCCCGACTCCCGGTAGGAGGTATCGAGCTGCCCTCCTCTGGCCTTGGCTCCCCTCCTACCCTCTCCTTCCCCTTGCGGGATGTAGGAGATCTTCCTCTTCCAGTCTTCTTTTGCCGTTTGGCAGGTGCTGGGAAGGGGGATCGGCACCAGTCCATCGAAGGCGCCAGTGGGGCTCTCCGCACTGATGCTGTGGTGCTCGGGGCAGAGTCAGACCTCGACTGCTCCAGTGTCGGAGTTAGAGCTGACTCCATTAGGAGCACTTTGAGACGGATGTCTCTCTCCTTCTTAGTCCGAGGTTTGAAGGACTTGCAGATACGGCTCTTGTCGCTGATATGCGACTCGCTGAGACACCTTAAACAACTATTATGCGGATCGCTGATGGGCATCCATTTCTTGTAGCAAACGCAGGGCTTAAAGCCTGAGGACCGAACTTAGACTAAGTCCCATTCGGGACCAACCAAGTAAATCACTCTAACCCTAACACAGTAAGGGAACCTGAACTATGTACAACTATTTTACAAGAAAAGTTTGAAACACTGAACAAAGTGAAAAAAGCTAGCTGAAGCAGCAGACGTTACAGAACCGTCACTGGTGGCAAGAAGGAACTGAGGGTGGGGGGAGCCAGCGGCATCCCTTATACCGCAGCATGTGCGCACCACTCCAGAGGGTGCCAGAGCCGGTCCCCTACAGATACTACTGAGGGAAAAACTTCCGGCACCGGTGCATGCGGCGAGCACATACAGCTAATATGGAATGAACATGAGCAAGCACTCAAAGAACTATTAGTATTTGAATGAAGGGGAAGAAACAGACTGTAGTTTACACTTTTTTGCTGAACCATGAAAGATGCATTCTCATCTTTAGAAGTATTAGAAAAACAAATATGTAATAACTATTAGTACTCTTTAGAAAATTGAGCAGTGTGTGTGTGTGTGTGTGTGTGTGTGTGTGTGTGTGTGTGTGTGTGTGTGTGTGTGTGTGTGTGTGTGTGTGTGCTTAGCTATAAAATTAGCTTACAAAATCATGCAATTCAGCCTGGATAGTAAACACAAAGTCTCTACAGAACATTCACTGTTAGAATTTTGCATAATAAAATACAGTTATGTGGTAACTTTGACTATAACCTGTCCAGCAGAGGCTCTGAGAAGGTCAGCCTCCTCTCAATTAGAAAAGAACAGGATTGGGGTTTTGCCAATATTTATTCATCAGCATAGGTGAAAATACACCTCTACCCCGATATAACGCGACCCCATATAACACCACTTCGGATGTAACGCGGTAAAGCAGTGCTCCGGGGGGGCGGGGCTGCGCACTCCGGTGGATCAAAGCAAGTTCAATATAACGCGGTTTCACCTATAACATGGTAAGATTTTTTGGCTCCCGACGACAGCGTTATATCGAGGTAGAGGTGTACACTCCTCTCCCATCTCATTCACCTCCATCAGATGTGTGCTTCACGGCCTACTTAGGCCCATTTAACTGCTGAAGTTATTATATGTGCACAACTTTATTTTTTAAATAGTGATGTAAAATGCAAAAAAAATATGATAATGCAACATTAAGATTGCAAAGTTTAAAAACACAAAAGGCCAGGAAATGCTAAATCATGCTGCCAATAGCAGCATTAACTGAGCAATATTGCATATGTTGCATTTTCTATTCCTGTTTTGTCTGGTTAACTCTGTAGTTTAATATTACTGTTTATGTCATAAGATAGATAACAAAACATCTGGAATGTGTAGCACAAAGTTTGTAGTGTTTTTAAAACCACATTACTTGCAATCTTTGCTTTCTAATTATTTTACTTATCATATTACATTTTGAATAAGGTGGAACCTTACCCGTTTCCAGGTCGCTAACAGCTGTTTGTCAGACATCTGTTCTGGATAATCAGCAATTGCAAAAACACAGCCCAACAGGAAATATTCTTCTGGAACTAGAATAGTTTGCAGATGAAAGAATAGAAAATTGTAAACTAAAGCAGTTTGGAGGCTACCATTTCAGACCACATTTGTTATATTAAAATTTGCCACTATCAGCTATGGAATAAATGAAATTTGAATTTTCTTTCTTTCTTTCTTTTTAAAGAATTTAATGCTCAAAGGTTCTAGAATTGGACACCCTGGACACTGAAGTCCTGCTTCTCTACAATACAGCCCAAGAAGTGTTTTTTCCCCCAATGTGAAATGAAAACTAGGTCAACCAAGAATTATATGCTATTCATTTCATATAAACCACTACCAGTCAGATGGAAAAACTTTCCAGCTGATACCAGGATGGGCAGGAGCTGAAACAGAAATCTAGATGTGAATGGTAACAGAATATCAATTTCTCTCATGACCCATCTAGTTCCCAGCCTTTTGGAATATTCTTCCCCAACCTCTCTCTTTTTGAAAATTTCCCTCCCCGCTTCTCAAAAAATAAAGTTGTGTTTTGCTTTTATATGTACAGTACACATAGACTAACACAATATATGCATTTAGATGGTAGTGGCGAAAAACACAAACCAGAAAATAGGAAGATCTCAATGCTTTCACCTTCCATCGAGTACTGGATAGTCCCTAGTTTATAGTATATTATATTTTTGATCAAGAACAAATTTTAACCCAACGAACATTTCATATGGTTGGCCATCACTTTCAGGATTATAAAGCAATCATTACTAACTCTCTATGGCTGGATCATGTCCAAACAGCTGATGTTGTTGCAGCTGTGGCTGCTGGTGATGTTGCAGTTGTTGGGCTGGCACCTGATGTTGTAGCGGCTGAGATGTTTGAGTCAAATGTTGCGGCGCTTGAGTTTGCATTTGCTGCTGTTGATGTTGCTGATGTAATCGCTGTAAATGCTGCTGTTGCAACTGCTGTTGCTGAATTTGCTGCTGTTGCTGCTGTAGTTGTTGCTGTTGAAGGTTCTGCTGTTGTATTTGCTGTAATTGTTGCTGCTGCAACTGTTGTTGTTGTAACTGATGCAACTGCTGTTGCAAGGCATGCTGCTGTTGGAATTGCAGCTGCTGCTGAGGCCGGTGGAGTTGTTGTTGAGGATGGAGTTGTTGCTGTGGAAACTGTAGCTGCTGTGCAAACTGGTGTTGCTGATGAACTTGCTGTTGCTGTTGTGAAAACTGATGAGACTGTTGCTGTGGGAAAGGTTGTTGAGGAATCTGTGGTTGTTGCTGTTGCTGCTGCTGTTGCTGCTGCTGCAACTGCATAAGTTGTTGAGGTTGAAGGTGTAAAAGAGGGTGGTGCTGTTGCTGCTGTGTTTGATGTTGTTGTTGTAATAAATGTGTCTCTGGAGTTAATTTCACTTGGCTAAACAACACAGCGTTTGTATGTCCCTGTTGGCTATGATTTACTTGTTGTTCTAAACTTTTTGTAGGTGCTGAAAGGGATTGCAAGATCTAGAAAACAAAGATTAATGTTGTGACCTTTAAGATATAAAAATATAAATAACAAATTTGAAAAATATTTAGCTTTTTAAAAAATGAACGAATATAATATGCCTACCTTTTACATACCTTTCAAAGTAAACAAAATCCTTCATTTATATGTTATTACATCATCACTACAACAGCATTCAAAAATGGAAAGAGCATATTTAAAGGAATAATTGCACTATAAATGGCATAGCTAAACTCTAAAGAAAACATGAAAGTGGAAATAACTCCAAAAATCTGTGCAGAAAGTCCCAACTGTCTAGGCTGCTTAGGAAGGGGATTCAGCACAGGCCACCTTTTTCCCTCCAAAAATCTACATGGCATATGGTAAGATTTTTTGTGGGCATCCCAAAATGGATCATGCTGTAACAGCACAAACACTAGCAGTCGCATTACAATCAAAGGAAGTTGTGATGTCATGAAACTACCTATTCTGATATGTCCTTTACAAAAAAGTCTAAAAGTTGCTAAAATATGAGGGTTTTTTTTTATTTAGTCTGTCTATGTTAATGGCAACAGTCATATACTTCTGGGGCTTAATTTTCATTTTTTACTTTGCAGTTCACAATTAAGAAAAGATTGCTTCACACTTAACAGAAGCTCAGATACCATATATATTTAATTTTTTTTAAAAAAGGTACTAGATAACAGAAAAACTATGTCAATAATACCAAAATGTGTACGAAAACAGCAGATACTTTTCTAACATTAATAAATAATCAACTTCAAAAAGCCACAGAAAGATACAGTAGTCTCCATGAACTACTAATCTACAAATTTCATAAAAGTCTTTCAAAACATGAAATATTCATGGAGAGGAATCTAAAAGTTATTCTGAAACAATCAAAACTGGTTTATTGGACTATTTCACTACATAAAATCTGAATGTACTGATAAAAAAAGACTAAAATAAATTGTATTTAAAGATGGTAAATTAAAATGATAAACTATCCCGTTCCCCCAGCTTTCTTGTTTAGTTCTTTAACATCTGAAAAAACCTGATGACGTGTCCAAAAAAAAATAAGGAAAGTCAGGAAGCCCACTTTCATTTTTGTTTAATACATTTTCCCTTTTGGAGTTTCACTGACTTCAGTCTTCCCATACAATAGTAGACAGAAATTCCTTCTGTGATGGCACCAGCCATCTTAGTCAATGCAGGACAGTTTATGAGCGCCAGCAACCATCACAGTTCCCACGAGCCAAAAGCAAACATCCCTTGTTAAAAGAGATGCCACTACTCAGGGCTGGTACTTTATTTGGTGTCAGGACTGATCAGCAGGCAGTGCAGACCTGCCCATAAGAGACAGTTATGTGGGCCCATCACTTGTAGTTTTTGAACATATCAACAGATAATGAATTAAATTAATGAATTTTGTCCTCCCAAATTCCCGGATATGTACAAAACCACACTTACCTAGGGTTACCATATTTAAAAAATAAAAAAAGAGGACACTCCACAGGGCCCTGGCCCCGCTCCTTTCCCACCCCCAGCCCCGCCCCAACTCCGCCCATTCTCCGCCCCAACTCCGCCAATTCCCTGCCCCTTCCCCAAAGTCCCCGCCCTAACTCCGCCCCCTTCCCTGAGCGCCCCGCATTCCCCCTCCTCCCTCCCAGCCACGCGAAAAGGGCTACCTGAGCGCTACCGGCTTCACGGTTTGCCGGGCAGCCCCCAGACTCTGCGCCCCCGGCTGGCGCTTCCCCAGCGCAGCTGGAGCCCGGGAGGGGAAGTGCCCGGCCGGCGGCTCAGGGTCCGGAGGCATGGGGGCTGCCCGAAGCCGGTAGCGCTCGGGCAGCTCAGCTCTTAAACAGAGCCGAAGAGTCAGGGGAGGAGCACAGCAGCCGGAGCCCGGGAGGGGAAGTGCCCGGCCGGCAGTATTTTTCCCGGACATGTTTGGCTTTTTGGCAATTCCCCCCGGACGGGGGTTTGATTACCAAAAAGCCGGACATGTCCGGGAAAAACCGGACGTATGGTAACCCTAAATTACCCCATTTTACAGATGGGAAACTGAAACAGAGGAATTAAGTCATTGTTTCACGGATGCATGGGATGCTTGTGCCTGAACCTAAATCCCCAGTTTGGTGTCTTAAGCACAGAACCATCCTTTCTTCTAGAAGCAAATCCTTTTCAGATGTCTTCCTGCACAAAGTCTTTACTACAGTAAATTTTACTATAAACACTTTTTAAAAAAATCTCTGAGATTGTACAGAATGCAGGGGGAAGAGGGAACACATGAATTCTAGTGGAAGGGAAATTAAAAGCACATCCAGCATTAGATTTTCCCTTTCAAATCAAACAGAAAAACACAGAAAATCTCTCTTACACAAGATCCCCATTAATATTAATGGTAGTCTTTGTATAAGGGCTGCATAACTGGGCCCAGTTGTGAAACACAGCAACATCAGCTAAAATTTGACATAGACAGACAAATAGGTTAAAACGAAAGCTTAAGTGAAATTTGCATTAGTTATATTTGGTTGTTCTACTGCTACAAAGGAAGGAAAAATATCTATTTTAAAAGTTGCATAGTATCTTCAAAGGCCAAATGATTAAAAAGACCTGCTTGCACATGCATTGTTGTGTATGCATGTGCAATTGAAAGCCAGGTATTGGCACAAGCAGGAAGCCAAGGAGACATCTAGTAATCTAAACACACGTGTGTCTATTTACTCAAGCAATCAACAGTTAAGCGCGCACAAAAACTTGCCCTAAGGTCTAATTTACCTTTGCAAATAAAAACAATTGAGAATTTAGCACGGTCATTCCATTTTTCAGATTGTCTGATAATGCGTAGGCAATGCTATGTGGTATGCACTGTTCTGCCCACCAACAGAAAGGTTGTCAGACACCCTAGGCCCCTTCTGATCCCATCTTAAAAGGAGAGGATGGGGTAGGACAGTGGTCCTCAACCAGGGGTACCTGTACCCCTGGGGGTAGGCAGAGGTCTTCCAGGGGGTACGTCAACTCATCTAGATCAGTGTTTCTCAATCTCGGGGGACTGCGACCCTCCTGAGGGTTGCGGGACAGGTTTAAATGGGTGGCAAGTGCAGGGTTGGCATTAGGCAATGGCAAGCAGGGCAACTGCCTGCGGCCCCACACCACAGGGGGCCCCACGAAGCTAAGTTACAAGCTTCAGCCTAAGACGGCAGGGCTCGGACTTCAGCCCCACGCAGCGGGGCTTGGGCTTCAGGGATATGTAGTCTGGAAAGACTGAGAACCACTGGGGTAGGATTTATCATACAGAAAAAAATATTACATTTGTTACTCAATCCCTTCCCATTTGTTTCTCTTATACACCTGTTATGTCATATCTTTTAAACTGTAAGCTCCTTGGGGCAATGACTGTTATGTGATCTATGTTTGTACAGCACTTCGCACCAACAGGTCCTGATCTCACGGAGGCCTCTAGAGGCTATAATATAAACATTAAATAATAATAAGCACACACACAGAGGATAGCTTTGGAAGGATCCCCAGTATGCAAGGAGATCTGTATATTGATTTCCAAAATCCAAAAGGTCCCATAGTCTGCATGACACACAGCAAACACAGGTTATACTTCAAGATGTGGGGCAAAACTCTCAGAAGTGCCTGAGTGACCTAGGAGCCCTTGTCCCATTTTCAAAATTGACTTAGGCACATGGGAGCTTTCAATGTGATTTAGGTTCCTGAGTGACTCAGTCATTTCTGAATATGGGATGTGCGCTCATATGTCACTTGGGGTATGTCTACACTGCAATGCAAGCCCAGGGTTCAAACTCAGGCTCAAGCCTAAGCACACATCTGTCTACACATAAATTGTGCTAACCCAAAGGTGAGACCCAGGGTCCCAGGACCCCACCGGGGTGGAGGGTTCGAGCCTGAGTCAAACCGGGATCCAGGGTTCAAGCCCTATCACTTTGTAGTTTTGATGCAGCTCCACCGGACTTGTACTCTGGAAGACTGCCAAAAAGTATCCCACGATCCCATGGGCTGACTTTCTTTGTGCTCTGGATAGTTAAGTTTGGTGGACAGTCAAGTTTTCCCACACTGCACCATTAGCAAAAGGCTAGAGCGGCCACATTTTGGGAGGGCATTAGGAAGTCTGGGATATGGATGATTGGACTCAGTCCTGTATAATGCCATGTAATGCCTCTGGAGCCCTAGTTTTGGAACCAGAATTACAAATAAGCATATAGACGCTAAGGCCCTAGGTAACAAACCCAGGTCTGCTTACTTGAGTTCTACTAACCCTGGACTTACACCGAAGTGCAGACATACCCTTAGGCACTTTTGAAAGTTTAACCCATGGTCTAACTGTTGCACATTCAAGTACAATTACCTGAATAAAATGCACTGTCTATAAGAGTCAAATAAATTCACCAGCATCCTGCCTTTCCCCACTCCCATCCTTTCAACATGCATTCACTGAAATCCAGTAGTGTGTTTATTTCAATGCGTGATCACTTATTTCATATTCTTTTCTAGAATAAATAAATTAACCATAATTATTTTACACCAAAACTATGTGGATTGCTCTGGAGATAGAATGTATAAGTTAGGACTTTCGCAACTGTACCTTGGCTGTACTGCATAGCAATTTAACATTACTCAGTAGTACCAAACACTGCAAACGCACAATAGGAATCAAATTGCAGCTGTTTGAGAGAACCATCAACTTTAAAATTTTCTGAGTATAGAACATGGTAATTTATTGCACTGAATAAAAGTACTGAAGGACACAAAGTTTGGTTTAATAAACAGGGTAACTAGCTTGAAGACTGTGAATCACTTTGTGCTCCTGCCAATATTGAAAGTGCCTAATAGGAATCTTGGTATCAAATGCTGGAGTTAAATCCTGATTTTTGTAATATCACTATATTCCACCAGTCCACAAATTTTTCCTTTTGTGAAGCTAAAATACTAATGAATAGGTTGACTACTGGGGCAAAGTTTAATCTAGCTGTATGTAATCTCTATGTAACCTGGGAATATTTTACCCCCCTTCTCATATTTTGAGGATTTCGAAAGGAAACAAAGTTCTTTAAAATGTTAGCCCAATATTGAAAATTAAAAATCCAACACTTACATGTGCTACATTTGATGGCCTATTAATCTGCTGAATATCAGCACTATTAGTAATGTTTCTTAATGTCCGTACTGCTGGACTCCACGTAGTCATCATTTCTGGTCGTTCAGAGCCTTGGGTACCTTGAACGGAAGCCATTATATTACCTCTGATTTCCGGAGGCAAAATATTGCCTGGTACTGGTGGGACATTGGCACATAAATTAATTAACCCAGAGTCCTTGCCTTGAGGCAACCTGCGCTTTGCTGCAGCTGTCTGTGGGACTTCAGCTGGTGTCCAGTTCAAATTCCTTTCTTGCTTTTCAGGAGAGGAATCTGAGGAATCATCAAACATCAATTCCCCTTTTGTTTTATCAGCACTAATAGATTTTGGTGAAAAAGCCTGGTCACCCAAAGGCGATCCGTCTCGAGATGATGCTGGGCTTGATAATTTTTCATCGGTACTAGCTTCATTTTGAGAATCTTGTTCTTCATTTTCTGCATCTTCTTCTTCCTCATCCTCTTCCTCCTCATATATAATTAGACGGGGATGATAGGATATCTCTTCTTTTTTAGCTTTATCAGATATAGAATCTAGTACCCAATCAGGTGTCACAATTTTAATGCTCTCTCGTTTACAAGCGCATTCATATTTTTCCTGTGGACAAGACATAAGAAAAGACTATAAATAGAATGCATTACATATCTCGTCCCACACATAACTCGACAAGATTGAATTATTTCTAGTGATATGAATAAAGATTAGCTCCGAATATGATTTCATATACACTTAGCCGACACCATCACTATCAACTTTTATCTTGGTGTCATAGTGCACATGACTACACCAGAATCCGTAAAACAGCAACAACTGAACATTTACAAATTACACTTTAACAAAACCCAAACTAAGAACCAAGAAAGAAGTGATCAGACAGATTAACTCAAGTAAGGCAACTGCTTTCAAGCAACCAACTCTTACCCTTTCAGTTGCAACCTACTACAACTCCTATAATTATTCATTCACTTATGGATGCACTATAACAACTGCCATGTCATTAGTTTGTTATGCCACTAGCTTTAAAAATATTGTCAATAACTGTGACAGTGACATTTTTAAATAAAAGATAATTCTTGCTGAGAAGTGGTGCTGAATTACTCAGGATGAGAACCAAAGGATCCAAACTATTCAGAAGATATACCCATCTGTTGGATGATAACATCCAGTAACCTCTCTTACCATAGTGTGGCCTGTGTTACACTAAAATATTAGGTCGACCAAGCTATGTCACTGAGGGGTGTGAAAAATCCACACCCTGAGTGGCGTCGTTAAGTCGATCTAACCCTGGTGTAGACAGAGCTAGGTCAATAGAAGAGATGGACTACCTATGCTGATGGGAGAACTCTTCCCTTTGACGTAGACAGCGTCTACACTGAAGTGCTACAGCGGCGCAGTTCCAGTTGTGCCATTGTAGTGTTTCAAGTGTAGACAGGCCCTAAAACTCAACAGTCACTGGTGGCATATATTAGTCATCAGATTTTGATACTAACTTAAAATAAAAAAAGACAGTGCATTAAAACTTCATATGGCCACACACAATAAAAAAGTGTGTAACAAATTACAATATAATTTCTTAAAACAAGGGACTTGCATTAAGAACTAATTCAAAACCACATTTTAAAAACTAGCACCATTTTTAGTTCTCAAAGCCCAATGATAATCTGAACAATTTTTTAAACAGTTGCATTCTTGACCAATCATAACTTGGCAAAAGACATTTTTCAAATAAAATATTTCACCTCTGGATTGAGAGAAAGTGTAAGAATTTTCAACTGCCAAAGGTAAATGTTTTAAAAAAGTTATAGGTAACTCCAGGTTCAGAGCACAAGTGCCTTCTCAAGCTTAATCAGAGCACTGCAATAATATAAAACAGCTCCTTAATTAGCTACTCCTATCAGCTGTTAAACACATATTTCTCCTCTCTTGGAGTGGAGAATTTCTTTTGTTGTTCACAGTTTGATTTCTCTGTATCTAGTGAAGGTTTAGGCTCTTCTAAATGGAAAAGAGGAAAACAGATAAAAACCAAACTTGTTACAAGCACATTATGTTTTCCATAATGTTTTATAAAGCTGTGCAGTGCAAAATCTGGAAACTAGTTTAATAAGTTTAATTTATAATGCATCAAAAAAGACCACATATAACTGAAAAATAAATGTAATTTGAACCTAGATCTCCATGAGATAAGTGAAACCAACACTGATCAGACTGTACCTCTTGATATTTTAAAGTATTAACATCAGTATCACCATAAGAAAACATTGAAGAAAACCAAAATCTGGCATGTCTGAGTTGGAAATACCAATTACTCAATGTTCACTTTATTATTAATGGAAGAGTCCAATATTTGAAGCATAAATGTGTTCATGCAAATTAAACTGTGAACTTAAACATTACATTTTAATAAGACAGGTAAACGAATCACCAATATATAACAAGGGTTATTACGCTTTAAAAGCAATCCAGCACTGACATAACTGCTCTGTGTGTGTGCGCGTGCACATATAAAAATTTTGCACTTTCATAGAATCATAGAATATCAGGGTTGGAAGGGACCTCAGGAGATCATCTAGTCCAACCCCCAGCTCAAAACAGGACCAATCCCCAGACAGATTTTTTTACCCCAGTTCCCTAAATGGCCCCCTCAAGGATTGAACTCACAACCCTAGGTTTAGCAGGCCAATGCTCAAACCACTGAGCTATCCCTCCCCCCGATCACATTATAGATATTTTCAAAAGGGACCTAGATGAAGTTAGGCATTCAACTAGTGGGAGTTTGGTCCCTAGCATTTTTATACTCCTTTGAAAACTCAGGCTAAAAGTATATTTTGCATTTCTTTTCTCCATTCTTTGGTGGTCTTATATATTCAGACTGTATCACTTCAAGACAGGGACTCTCTATTTCTATGTATTTTTAAAGCACCTGGCACATTCAGATTATGATCCTGATTGGAACCTTTGGATGCTACCAAAATAAAATAAAAATAACTATATTAAAAATCCTAAACATAATCTGAAAGATTTTTTTAAAATCAACTCACTGTAAGGTTAATATGCTAACTGCCCCAAACACCAGAAGTAAGAGGGCCACTCAACACTGATTTCAAACATTTTCCTCACTTATTAGATCACAGATTGCTGACTCCCATGCCAAATGATGCCTGTACCACTAGACTGTTGACATCAGAGCCACAAAGGAACCTTAGTGGATCATACAGCTAGCCTAAGAGGATCAAGTATTCTTCTCATAGACACGATGCAGCTTTTCATTTTACTATTTTAAATCCCAAAAGGTGTAAACAGTTAGAGAGAGAGAGAGAGAGAGAGAGAGAGAGAGAGTGAGTGTGAGTGTGAGTGTGAGTGTGAGTGTGCGCGCAAAACCTGACCTTCTACAGGCTGGATCCACGCTCCAGCACAATGCTGTAGAAGTTGTGACATCACCAACATAAGGAATGCTGGGGCATCACTGGGAAAGGGAGTCAACAATCTATTATTTTGTGGGACCTGAAAACAAAGACAAATTCAAAAATCAGTGATGTGCTGCAGGCTCTCTTAAACCTCCTATGTGGGGCTTTTCAACACACAATCCTTCATTAAGTTGTTGCTTATAAGAGTATTTTATTTAAAACAAACAAAGTGGAATTTGGTTTGGTGAGCCTCAGTATTTTAAAGGCATCATACAAAATAAATTTAAGATTCACATTAGAACTATATTGATAATGAGACACAATATCTGCAAGTGGCGCTGCTATGTGAAAACAAACTAGCAAGTATTTTAAGAACACAGTGAACCTATAAAATAACTAAGCCCACACTGCTAAGAGACCAACTGTGTAATAAAAGCCTTTGGACGAATCCATAAGGAGTCTCTAAACTACACCACACTTCCTACCATAGAATTAAGCAACAGACATCCTATTGTTTGTGGCCAATAAAACTGTTCAAATCAGCAGGACAGTCACACTTGTGCAGGAAGTTGCCGTATTCAGATTTAATGCTGCTATTAGTTAGTCTGCTTTATTCTCTGGGGTGTGTAGACTGTCAAGATTATACTTACCAGTCTTTCTAAAACAAAGATGGGCTGCAATGGACACACTTTGACCTGTTCCATGGGAGGCTTAAGCAACAGCAGGCTAATTAAAGGAATTTAGGCACCTCTTTTCCTTTGTGATCATTCTCACTTAAGACTCAAAGTACAAAAAACAAATTGGACACAGAGTACATGATTTTCATTCCAAACCTCATGGGATCTCACCACGCAAATAACTCTCTCAGGTGCAAATAACTACAGGAGAAATTTAAGTCATTCAGATATTCAAGCACTTAATTTGTACCTCAACTAATAGTGGCCACAAAATTACAACCACAAAATCGATGCCACTTTTTGAAAAATCTAGCACCAAATATTCATTCCATGGTTCTGATTTTGCTGAATTAGTCGTGAGGACTAAGAGGACATAAGATCCTGGGTATTTGAAGGATCCCTAAAAGGAGTACATCGATGAAACTAAAGGAAGGAGAGAGAGAGAGAGAGAGAGAGAGAGAGAGACACACACACACACACACACACTCCTCAAAATGAAATCTAGACAGTGGAATAGCTTTCCAAGGGAAGTGGTGGAAACATCCTATTGCTTAAAGCACTTAAATTACATTTTACAATACGCTAATAAGTATGCTATTATATTATCCTCAGCCTCCCAGATCTCCCCTTCCACCAGCAGAAGCCAGAACAGCTCTATCTGGGGGATAAGTCATTTTCAAGTGTACCAGATTTTGCTGGTCATTAGAACATAAGAACCTAAAGACCAGCCATACTGGATCAGACCAAAGGTCCATCTAGCCCAATATCCTGTCTTCTGACTGTGGCTAATGCCAGGTGCTTCAGAGGGAATGAACAGAACAGGCAATCATCAAGTGATCCATGCACAGTCGTCCATTCCTAGCTTCTGGCAAATAGAGGCTGGGGACACCATCGCTGCCCATTCTGGCTAATAGCCATAGTTCCACGCCTCAGCAGAATTAGCCTGCCTACTGTACAGCATGTTTACCAACTGGCACAGGCACACATGCCTTAGGCTAGAGAAAAGTGCATCAGGTTGGAAGCCAGGACCACAAATTCAAAACTCACCTCTTCTACTCGTTGTTTATATTTCTCTCTATTAGGCCTGTATTCCTACCTTAGTATCAGCCCTCCCCAACAACACTGATTTTACAAATAAGTTAACTGTGGAGTTGTAGAAGGTCACTTCAGACAGAGCTCAGAACAGGACTTAGGTCTCTAACAGAGCAGGCCCAAGTCTCAGTCATACTTTCTTACAAACCCAATGTGACAAATCTGAGGATAACTCAAGAATTAGAGGTCTGTGCTAGGGATCCGAAGGTCCAGAGTTCAAATCCAGTTTACAGTCCATGTAAAGAGTCCTTACGACTGAAAATGATAGCATCTGATTTTTCCAGCTCTTTTAAAAAAATGATTTATTTAATTCACACAGTGAGAAAGCTTCCTTTAAAACTGAATGTATAGTTAAAAATACACTATAATCTATAATGACACAACGCATAACAAAATACAGGCGCCTCGCATTTCAATAGTCTGTTACACATTTCTATTGCTTGTATTGCATATTGGTAGATTGCATGGTTGAGTCATGGTCCTGGTCATGAGAGTCATGGTCCTGGTCCATTCCCACCCAAATCTATAAGAGAGCCATTGTTAAAATATTAACTTAGCAGCTTCGCCTCTTACATTGCTCATGTTGGGGCTCAGGACCAGCAGGAGACATTCTAGGCTGGCCTAAAAGCTATAGCTCCTTTTCCTCCACCAGCAACAACAGACTTTCACATCCACGCCAACTTCCTGACATCAGATTTTTACAAACAGATCTATGGTCACTTTACA
Organism: Emys orbicularis; assembly: GCF_028017835.1. Lineage (NCBI taxonomy): Eukaryota > Metazoa > Chordata > Testudines > Emydidae > Emys > Emys orbicularis. The sequence continues at coordinate 280,723,442 of NC_088684.1, read as the reverse complement.
GATGAACAGCTCTGTGTTCCAAATTGTGCACATTACTTGTCTACATAACCATGCATTGTTGTTTCTATTATCCCTGCCTCACCCCAATTCCCACAAACCTGCTGCCTCTTGCCTTTAATTAATTAGCCTGTAGACATTTTGGGGTAATATCTTTTATAGCTCCCAGCACAACCAGGGCCTCTGGGTGCTACTGTAACACAAATAGCGCCCCAACCTCCCCCAGTCCCTCAAGTTATTCTATTCCTGAAGTAAATCTCAACCTCCCTGCCCACCATTCTCCTCTCCATCATGCTCTCCCTATTTCCATTCTATTTACTCTCTTTCATAATACAAGAATAAGAGGATGTTCAATTAAATTGAATGGCATATATTTAAAACTGGTAAGAGAACAATCTGTAGGCCTCACCCCCACAAGATATCAGAGGCCAAGCGTTCAATAGGATTCAAAAAAGGATTGTACAGATAATAAGAACACTACATTTACATTAATTAAATACCAGAAAGGGTATAAACTCTCATGCCCAGGACCTAAATTAACCTTAAGAAGGATTTGGAAGATACTGCTTGTATAAATCAGTTAATCCATAACTGTCCACTATGGAGTTTCTTACCCCTTCCTCTGAAATACTTTGTTCTGGCCACTGTCACAGATAAAATGCTGGTCTAGATGGACTACTGGTCTGATTCAGTATGGCAATTCCTACAATCCTATTTCCTCCATCAACTTCTCTCTCCATCCCTTTGGTCTCCTTCTCCCTGTCCCAACTTTCTACTTCTTCCTTGGTCTCTATTTCCCTTTCTTACCTCCTTTCATCCCCCCTCTCCCCACTAACTGCCACCTCATTTTAAACTTCCCTCTCTCACCACATAGAGACAGGAAGATCTCTACAAGCCCAAAATAAAGGTAAATGTGGAACCCTCTAAATCAAACTCATGTTATATTTGTAAGCCTTATCCCCACAACCCCTACCTGCCACCTTTTTCTTTGTCTCCCTTTTGTTATGTTATCTTTACATGGAACATAAAGGCATAGAAATGACTTTTTGTGTGTTTCTGTGGAGTGCCTGACAGAGTTTTGGACATTATGTATAAAAGCACAATTCAATTAAAAAGTTTGGAGATTTTTATTCAATACTTGTTGTGCCCATCCCTGTGGGAACTGCAAATACCACAGATTATGAGTGATCGATAGATAGCACTCTCTCCTGTTGCTTTCAGCAGCATGTCAATTTTGGGTAGGAATTATACTTCCCTAAGAAAGCATAAGGAACTTGATTTTTCTTAAGTACAGAAACAAGAGAGATCTGTGAAGGTGAATAAGTGACTGTAGCCAAAAGCCCAGTCTATATTTAGATTTGGCTGGGAAAGAAGATCCACAGTTATTCTCCGTCTGTTCTCTTAAGTATTTAATTGAAAGTTCCTTAGCCATGGAAACCTATGGAGAAGGCTGTAAGGCCAGAACTTCATAGCATGCAGTAAACACAAAAATAGAAAAGCCTGACTAAGACTGACCAGGAGGTGCTGACCACACAGAGATCAATGGTATAGAGCTCAGTAGGACATTTCCTAAGACCAACTGGAATAATTAATATTCCCTGAGCCACCTACCCAGAACTGAGATTTCAATGGACCTGAACAATAATCTCTGATTTTAGAAGTGATGGTCCCTGAAGGAACAGATCCAAAGGGAGAACTCTAGATTTCAAAAGACAATGATCTGAGTCTTCAGACAACTCAGCCACCAAAGCTTTCAAAGACCACACGCCAATTATAGGCGAGACCAACTGGCTTGGATCTGAGAAGGCCTTCAGAAAAGGAGGTTAGTTACCTGTAACTGGAGGTTCTTTGAGATGTGTGGTTCCTATCTGTGTTCCACCCATGGGGACGTATGAGCACCATGCACCTGAGTCTGGAGACTTTTAGTAAGCAGTGTCCATTGATCCACACATACCCAGTTGTTCTACTCATGCTCTGAACCAAAGGTTTAAGGTGGGGTGCGGACCAGTCGTCCCCAGTTCCTTCTCCTACCACAAATCCAGTTATGATCCTCAGCAGAGGGGTCAGAGGGCAGGTAGTGGAATACAGATAGGGACCGCACCTCTTGAAGAACCTCCAGTTACAAGTAAGTAGCTTCAATTTCTTCTTTGAGTCATGGGTCGTATGTGTATTCCACACCTGGGAGATTAGCAAGCAGCAGTCAAACAAGAAGTGGGTGCAAGGATGCAGAAGTGATGACTGACTGTAATACTGCTGTCCCTACAGCTGTATCTGTAGTAGAAGACTGGAACAAAACGTAATGTCTTGTGAAGGTGTGTAAGGAACTCCAGGTAGCTGCCCTACATAGCTCTAGTAGAGGTACATCTTGCAGAGCTTGAGCTTGAGTTTGAGTTTGCAGATACTTGCTCCAATAAGCTTAAAGTTCAAAACAACACGTGCTATAGCACAGAAAGGCATAACAGAACAGACAGAGGAATGAGGGAGGTATGGGAATGGTGTTAGTTAAAATGGTAAAAGTTAATTTTTTTATACACACACACACACACTTTTAAAAATAGCATGTAAGTGTAGAAATATAAATTGGCCTTATTTACCTAATGCCCCTTTTACTCCCCTCTGGTAGTGTACAGGAGACCTAACATGGGCCTAAATTTAATTTACACCCAATTTAAGGGTGTAAATGAGAATCTGGCCCAATATTTATAATTTTGTCAAAGTTATAATATTGATGATTTATGGGAGCAAAGTTGATTGATGATTTATGGGGGGGGCTGTGCACTCCGGCGGATCAAAGCAAGATCGATATAACGCGGTTTCACCTATAATGCTAATGCAGTAAGATTTTTTGGCTCCCGAGGACGGTGTTATATCGGGGTAGAGGTGTACTATCATTCCTCTGACTATTCAGATGATCTACTGGAGGGAGCTCCCTCTACAAACACAAATGGGATAAAATGCCACACTAATAAGACTGTGGACAAATTTTAGAAGCCTACTTTGACAGTCTGTGGTCGGAACCTGGAGATTTTTGAATCTGAGCAAAAATCAGGTAACCTGTAAAACTGATAATTAAAAATAATGTAGTTATATCTGAACACTGAAGAAAACATAATAATGGGAAAAATTAATTTCACTCACTATTGCACTGATGATTCTCAAATGAACTGTTCAACAAATATTTATATTAGACACTGAAGGGAATACTTATTTTGCTTAATCTAAAATAAAATTGTTAAACACACCTAACATTTTTAATACAATACAGTTTATTTGCAAGTAAATGCAAATAAATCAAATCTTCTACTCAGTTTCTGGTGCTTAGATATTACAGTGTAGATGTGATACTTCCTGGGGGTAACCAGGATTGTGAGACACCTCACTACCACCTGCCCTTAGGGTGAGAAGCCTTGTCTTTGCCTGCCATGGGTCAGCTTCCCGACTCAACCAGCCACAGGCAATACAAGCTCTCCCCTAGGCCTCCACAGGCCCCTCTCTCTCCACGTTAGAGACAGGCACACTTCAACCCCCGAGCCTTCCAAGCATCTCCCTGGAGTGTCCAGCCTCTGTTCAACAGGCCATTCTCAGTATTCACGGATTCATTGCTCCCAAAGAAGCAGTATATTCCAGCTTCTCAGTTACAGCTTAGATCACCACTCCTCTTAACATACAGCACTCAAGCAAATTTATAAGTAAATACAAGCAACAGTTTTATTTAACAAAAGAATAGAGATTCAAGTGATAGCAAGTAGAAGTACTGGAAACAAATGGTTACATATAACATTCTAGAACAGGGATAGGCAACCTTTCAGAAGTGGTGTGCCGAGTCTTCATATATTCACTTTAATTTAAGGTTTCGCGTGCCGGTAATACAGGTTAACGTTTTTTAGAAGGTCTCTCTCTACAAGTCTATATTATATAACTAAACTATTGTTGTATATAAAGTAAACAATGTTTTCAAAATGTTTAAGAAGCTTCCTTTAAAGTTAAATTAAAATGCTGATCTTACGCCACCAGCCTGCTCAGCCCACTTCCAGCCTGGGGTTCTGTTCACCTAGGCCTGCAGCGGGCTGAGCGGGGCGACTCGAGGTCAGGGCAGAGGGCTGGGGTGTGTGTGGAGGTGCAGGGCAGAAGGCTGGGTGTTGGGGGGAGGTCAGGGCAGAGGGCTGGGGGGGTGTGGGGGTGCAGGGCAGAAGGCTGGGTGTTGGGGGGAGGTCAAGGCAGAGGGCTGGAGTGTGTGGGGGGATGCAGGGCAGAAGGCTGGGTGTGTGTGTGGGGAGGATCAGGGCAGAGGGCTGGGGTGTGTGTGGAGGTGCAGGGCACAAGGCTGGGTGTGGGGGGGGGGGTGTGGAGGTGCAGGGCAGAAGGCTGGGGGGGGTGTGGAGGTGCAGGGCACAAGGCTGGGTGTGTGTGTGGAGGTGCGGGGAAGAGGGCTGGGGGGTGTGTGGAGGTGCAGGGCAGAGGGCTGGGGGTGTGTGGAGGTGCAGGGCAGAGGGCTGGGGGTGTGTGGAGGTGCAGGGCACAAGGCTGGGTGTGGGGGGGGGTTCAGGGCAGAGGGCTGGGGGGGGTGGAGGTGCAGGGCAGAGGGCTGGGGGGGGTGTGGAGGTGCAGGCCAGAGGGCTGGGGGTTTGGGGGGGTTCAGGGCAGAAGGCTGGGGGTGTGTGGAGGTGCAGGGCAGAAGGCTGGGTGTTGGGGGGAGGTGCAGGGCACAAGGCTGGGTGTTGGGGGGGTTCAGGGCAGAGGGCTGGGGTGCTCGGCTCATGGGGGTGCTCCCAGCCCCCTGCCCTGGGCGGCTCATGGCAGGGGGCTGGGAGGGATATGCCCTGTTCCACAAGGCCCGTCCCTACCTCTCTCTGCCTCCTCTACGGAGCAGCGAGCACGCTGCCGCTCGGCTCTGCTCTGCTCTGTCGCCGGCAGGGAGAGGGGGGAGGAGGAGGGGCCGGAATGCACCATGTTGTGGGAAGAAATGGGGGGGGGGGGGAGGAGCGTGGCTGCCGCAGGACCAAGCTTCTGCCTCCTGCCCCTGCAGGGGAGAGCGATGGGCGGGGGGGCTGAGTGGGGCGGGGGGCCGGGACCCCCCCCCCACCGCTCTCCCCTGCAGGGGCAGGAGGCAGAAGCTTGGTCCTGCGGCAGCCACGCTTCCCTCCTCCCCCTTCTTCCCCCAGCGTGGCGCTTTCCGGCCCCTCCTCCTCCTCCTCTCAGTGGGCAGGCAGCGTGCCACTCAAAATCGGCACGCGTGCCGTAGGTTGCCGACCCCTGTTCTAGAACCTATAGATACTTCATGTCTTATAGAGCAGAAGTTCACCCCCAAAGTCCTTCTAGCATTTTTCAGCTAGGAAGGCTGTGATCCTTTTTTCATGAGAAAAGCCACAGTCAGCATGTCTCCTTGGTGAAGGATGCTGGGTGTTTCTTGGATCACTTAGACCAGTGGTTCTCAACCTAATTACCATTGTGGCCCGCATCTGCGGCACACGATATGTTATGTGGGTCACATCCAATACCACCTGTATGGCCCTGAGGATGTCACATGGTCCACAGCTGCGTGCTGACTGGGCCGCAAGCTGACCATGGGCCGCAGGTTGAGAACCACTGCCTTAGACATATTACAATAGTCTTTGTTCTTATTCATACACAAGACATTCCCTGCTGACTGGTTTTTCTTGTGGCCTCCCTCTCTTGTGGGCTTTGCAATCATTTAATTAGCAAATAGGCTTCCATTATAAGACACACAATATATAATGACCAGATAGGAAAATAAGTATCTGCTACTTCTTGAAAGGAACCTGTTTAAGACAAGTCACCTTTTGGTTACCTGCCTTAACTTCAAGGCTTTGAGAACATAATTTCCAGTACAGAGAAATTACTCCTTAAATACTATCCTTACATACATTTCAAAATGATCATCGCAACCAGTGGGATACTGCCTCTTGATAGACACCTCACATGCCACCCTTAGGTGAACTTAATATGCATATATCTGACCCAGAGGATCCCTGTAAAACCCTATGCATCCCCTATGCCCTCTGGCACCAACAGGTTCTTGGGTCACAACAGACATATCAGTCATTTCAAGGCTTCTGAATCATTCAATGTATGCTTTGGATACCAGTACTATGTATGTACTGGAAGCTATTAAACTGTACTGGTTGATACAGGCGAGTCTCATCTTACGCGGGGGTTCCGTTCCGCGGTTAGCGCGTAAAGTGAAAACCGCGTATAGTCAAAATTACAATGAACTGAATGGCGGATGAAATCGCCTGCACTACAGGTACAGTATTAAAATAGTTATTTTTCTCTTTTTTTTTTTTGCTGACCGCGTAAAGCTGAAATCGTGCATGTTATTTATTTATTTCGGAGGGTGGGGAGAAGGGGGGGGAAAGAGAGAGAGGAATACTAAGATTCCTGCGCACAATCAGCAGGAATACCTTTACCTTCTCCCAACTCCAGGCCACAAGAGACCCAAAGATTTCCCAGATTAATTTTATAGCTGGGGCTGGGAGGGGAGAGGGAAAAAAATCACACTGTTGATGTAATGTCAGTAAATTGAATCACTATGTACTTTACAACCATGTTGTCATAAAAATAAAGGGAAGGGTAATAACCTTTATGTATGCAGTAACATCAAATCCCTTCTGGCCAGAGGTACAGAATCACTTACCTGTAAGAGGTTAATCAGTTCCATTAACCTAGTTGGCACCTGACCAGAAGGACCAATGGGGAGAGAAGATACTTTCAAATCGGGGGGGGGGGGGGGGAGGTTGGTTTTTTTGTGTGCTCTTTGTTGTTCTCTCTGAGACAAAGAGAGGGACCAAACAAGTAATCCAGCTCCTACTGAATGATACATCTAAAATTACAGAAATAGTAAGTAATAGTAAGGAAATGCTTTAGAGTATCTTTTGTTTTAGCTTGTGAATTTTCCCTATGCTAAGAGGGAGGTTTAGTCCTGTTTTTTGTAACTTTGAAGTTCTGCCTAGAGGGGAATCCTCTGTGTTTTAAATCTTATTACCCTGTAAAATTACCTTCCATCCCGATTTTACAGAGGTGCTTCTTTTATTTTTTTCCTTATAATAAAGTTCTATTTTTAAGAATCTGATTGGATTTTTAGTATCCTAAAAACCCAAGGATCTGGTCTGTACTCACCTTGTTTACCTATTTAGTTGGTATATTATTCTCAAGCCTCCCCAGGAAAGAGGGTGAAGGGGCTTGGGGGGATATTTTGGGGAAACAGGAACTCCAAGTGGTCCTTTTCCTGAATCTTTGTCTAACTCACTTGGTGGAGGCAGCGACACCGTCCAAGGACAAGGAAGAATTTGTACCTTGGGGAAGTTTTTAACCTAAGCTGTTAGAAATAAGCTTAGGGGGTCTTTCATGCGGGTCCCCACATCTGTACCCCAGAGTTCAGAGTGGGGAGGGAACCCTGACACATGTATAAAAAAATTATTTCTCAATCAAAAATTTCCGAACTTGACGAAGATCTACACAACAAGTTTAAAGTATACATTTTAGACCCCCAATTCAGCAAGCCTTCAGACACATGCTTAACTTCACAATTTTTTTAGACTATTCACATCCATAATGTCAAGCATTTGTTAAAGTACTTGCAGGATCAGTGCCTAAGTTACCAAAGCACAAAACAAAAACCAAAGAAAACCTTGCTGTATCCACTGATAAGATAGCTAGAAATGTCTAAGTAAAATTTTGTGTGGTTTGGGGGTTTTTTTGTTTTGTTTTGTTTGTTTTTAATATTTAATTATGGTTTGAGAACACACACACTAGGACTTTTTCCCCCCCAGAAAAGTAAGTACCTGAAATAAGTACTTATACTGGAACTGCCATAATTAGAGCATTACTAATAGGACACTATAAGACTCGGTTCCGGTGTTTTCTTCGTGTGCCATCTTTGGCAAATCCCTTAGCCTGTTATTCAGTTTCCCCACCTGTATAAAGGCAATACCACTTAATTAATCTGAAGGTTAGCTAGGGTTTGTGAAGAGCTCTGAATATTAAAAATTCTGTATAAATGCTCAGTATTTTTCATCAATATGGTGCAGTAATTAGTGGGACAAAATAACCCTTCATCTTCCTCCAAGAGGAAAATCCTTTGGGAATTTTGTTATTTAAGGTTGCCTTTTGGATTCTTCTCCCCATACACATACACCCCTAAAATGTCAACAAAATGGAAGGCACTGCAAATCTTTTTTCAGTGATAGTCTAGTAATAAGATTATAGAGTCAATATGTGCTTTTACAGTATTTCTACTCTAGCCTTGTAATTTTTCTTCAGGAATGCCACTAAGTAATTATAAAGGACATATACTAATGCACATGCACTACTGACTAGTGTATATGAGTAACTAGGAAGGCAACTGTAAAGCCAGTTATTTATCAAAAAACTTTAGACATCAAATAGTTATTATGCAGCTACAAATCAGATTAGAAATACATAAATTGAAGCTGGGATACCTTTTGAATTAATCAAACTCAAAGCTTTAGGGAAAATAAATATGAGACAATTAGCTGCAATGCATTAACATGATCAGTTCAGCTGTTCAAATCCAGCAAGCAATTTGAGACGCTAAAGAACTTCAGGAAAGGTGAAAATTGTTTGATTATTCAGAAGCAAATGAGAACGACACCAGGAAAGACTGTGCATGTAATCAACTCTTACCCCCTTCGGCTCAGGCACAATCAAATGAGTACACTTATTATTGAGGCTCAGCTGGCAATCCCCTCCATAAAAAGTAATCAAAGCCCACAGCACACTTCGGTCTTCAGAGGAAATCTAATAGGAAGTTAAAAATAAACCTTTTAGATCTATGCAACAACACTTCTTTTGCTTGAAGAGCATTATTATAGCTTGTAAAATATTGTTTAGCAATCTGACTAATGTTCTACTTCCCACCATTTTTAAATAAAGGATTAGTATGAAAGTTTACAAAAAAAACACTGAAGGACAATTCTTTAACCCATACAATGAAAAGAAACTTTAGAGATGTTCTTCACTTTTGCTAACCTGAAAATAAGGTATTATTTTCGGAGGGGGGGGGGGCAGGGGGAAGAGGGGGAGGAGCAAGTAACAACTATAGAACTAAAATGCCAATATCAAGTTTTGTAGATTCATTCATGAAAGACTATTTATTTAGCTTCAACCATTACCTTACAAAACTGGCTACTCGAAAAAAACCCTCTTACAATAAAAAGGACTGCTTTATGGACTTTACTTGCATCAACATCCTCCAACCTAGGGAATGTCATTATTGAATAACAACCAAAAATCTGTTGGTTATCCAAGGCAATGGCTACCTAATTCCTAGGCATTGTATGTAATTGTAATGATCAAGACACCCGCAGCCTTAAAAAAAAAAAAACCCAGCTTCAATATTCTTCAAATGAATTTATCCTCATCCTTAAAAATCTGAAGTATTATTGTCTGTTAGGGAGAAAGGCACTAACAAAAAGAAGTAAAACAGAATTAAAACCAGGAGACCACATTTAACAACACATGAAGATAATCAGAAGTGCTTGTTGCCTCTAACAGATTACGTTCTATTCTGCCTGACATGCCAGGTAAACCTGGACAATCATTCATATGCAACAGAAAATTAACATTTTCCCTTATAGCACCAGCAATAGCAGCAATTTAAAACCATAGGGTACCAACCTGTAAAGGTGAATGTACCTGTTCACATACTGATTTCAATAGGAATGCTCACCGTGTTCAGAGTTAAGTAAGTGCATACATCTTCCCAGGGCTCTAGCCTAGCCTGTCTCAAATTTTAGATGTGGTACCTCCAGTAAAGTGTTAGTGCACAGAAGAATAGGTATAAACATAGTGATCAGGTATTCTGCAAAGTTTTCCTGCTTAGTGCATGGATAACAAGCAAAACAAAACAAAAAAAAATCCCAAAAATAAGAAGTTGCAAATAATTTAAAAGTAAAAGGCACATAATTCCTACATGCTGCTCTCTGCATACTACAGTATCTCTTTATTGCTGAATGCCATATAAATCATTCCCCTTTTATGCTAAGTGTTGAATGATTCTGTGGATCCCCATGTGTGATATCCAATTCAGTATTTAGTCATATGCTGCTCAGGTAGTGGTACACCAAAGAAGAAAAGTCATGGTACATGTAGAAAGATAAGGAAAACAAGAATCAGAATACAAAAGTATACAAATGTATTGTAATTATTCTAAGTTATATTTCTTTAAAATGGTTATATTCTCACCTGAGAGAGACAAGCAGTGACTCCAAAAAAGATCTGACATGATTCTGGAGAGAAACCATTCACCCTGGGAAACAGATGTCAAGGACATAACAAAACCAAAATGGAAATTTCTTGAGGGGTTTCGGAAGAGAATTAATGATGCTATGCACAGCACTTCGCATAGATTTGACTATTAAAAAAGCCAAATCAAAACAAACAAACAAACAAACAAACGCTAGTCCTGCAAAGTGAGAGGTTTTTTTCCTTCAAGTTGCAAGTTTCAGTAAAAATTTAAAAGTTTCTAGTCAAACTGATCCCGATTACTTCTAACTACTGGGGGGGGGGGGGGGGAGAGAGAGACCTAAATGGCACTGTGAACTGGCTCCTCCTGGACAGCCTTTTCAGCACATTCTATCCCACTAAAAGAAAAAAAGAAAAACAACGAAGACATGAAACCACCAACTTATTTTTCAGACATGTATCTTGTCTTTATAACCATGGGCCCTCCATGTAGGAGGATCACAATCACATAACTCTGCCTGACTTCTTGATATTTTTTTTTCTTATGATTTAGCTCCTGAACCTACAAACACTAACACACTCATTGGGACCACTTGTATGCGTCAAGTTAAGCATGTACAGAATAAGGACCTTAATTTTGACAGTTTTGTTCCCCTGCCCCCACCATGTTTGGAAGGGCAAGGGAATCATAAATATTATAAACAATACTAAGATTTCGTTTTTTGGATTTCCATGGTCTTTTCAGAGCAGTTGAAACACAGCAGTGAAATGGTGCTTTTTGTAAAAAGTTCAACAAAATCTAATTAAAAATCGATTTGTACTTCACAATTTATACAGAAAGTATGTGTATACTTCTTGCAGATATGCTCCTGTTCTCTGTACCGTTGAGGGCACCAGTGAAACTAATGAGACACTTGGAAGTTATTTACTGAGCTACTGCTGCTCAATATGCTATGAGCAGCTGCTAAGGCAGGGACTGGACCACCACACCTCATCCAAGCAGCAGAGGATTCTGCCTTAGCTCTTTTTTCTTTTTTAGCGGTATCAAAAGGAAACTTATAAGAACTTTCAGACAGCTTAACAGTACTATACTAAAAAAAAAAAAAAACATATTCAAAGATGGCAATAACATGCCCATTATTACACATTTAGCCAATAGAAATGTACAACAGGTTGTCTGGAAGAGCTCTTTTTCAAATGTTTACAACGTTCAGCAGAACTTTGAGGATAACAAACATTTACAGTCATTTTATGTAGTACTCTCATATGCCTCCATGGCTTCACTTTTTTCCCCTTTAATACACACACTAGAGCTTTTGCCTGGCCTTGGTTTCTGTTTGAAAACACTGATTAGAGAATGCTGGAAACTGCCAGGCAACAGAAGGAAAATTCTTCAAATTAAGTCGGCGCCACAGAATACACAGGACATAAACATATTAATAACACTATGCAAATTTTAACCACAACATGCATGTTTAAGAAAAAACACATTGTTGAGACATTATTTTATACAGATGATATAGATATAAATATACACACACTTATACTGTAACTGCCATCACAAAATGCAAAAACCCTCTATGATTACACCTTTAATTCCTACATTACCATAGAGTGCCAGGAATACATACGGCACCTTGTAAATAATAACTAAACCACAAGGACTGAAGAAAGACTGTACATTGTAAGTGGAAAGCTGTCAATGACTGCCACAGCGCACTAAAATTTACAAGAATATAACCAGTTTTACTGCTGTTACATATAGTGTTCAAACAGCAATAAGACTAATGAAAAGTTCTTGTATGTTTCACTTTAATACTGCTTAGAAACATATAATATAAGGCAGAGGTTCAATCCTCTGCTACTTGGTGGAGGTCTATTCCCTGCATTAGCAGCTGCTCATAGCATACTCAGCAGCAATTTCCGAGTTTCAATGGAGATCTCACTTGTATACAGAGCAAGAGTGAAACTGATCCTTTTCATTCTGCCTCTAAGAAAAATTACAAGAAGCAGAACAAAGGTGTGAAAAGTGGGAGTGGAAGACAAAAAAGAAAGAATGGGAAATGTAAAGCTGTTATTTTCCAGCAGCAAAGAAGGAGAAGAGTGCAGACTGCATCCTACCCTCTGTCAGAGCAATAAGAAAGAGAAACTCACTGCCTCTTCGGTTGCTAGTAGGGAGGAAGTATAATTGACCCTCTTTTCAGGATGGTAAAATAGGGGAAATGATCTGTGCTTACCTGAATATTTCTTTTCTTTGAGTAATAAGAACAGCAGATCTATTACAATGTGTACGTCAGCCTGCTTGCAGGTTGGGGACAGAACCAGATTTGTCAGATGCTCCCTTAAGTTCCCTACCGCTGAGATAACTTCTACAACCAGGATAATTCAATTTCAGTTCTAGTCACTCCATCTCAAAAGAGAGACATTAGAATTGGAAAAGGTACAGAGAAGGGCAACAACAATGATTAAGGGTATGGAAAAGCTTCTGTATGAAGAGTGATTAAAAAGACTGGGACTTTTCAGCTTGGAAAAGAGATGACTAAGGGGGGATAGGATAGAAGGCTAGAATATCATGACTGGTGTGGAGAAAGTGAATAAGGAAGTATTAACTACTCCACATAACACAATAACCTGTCCCGTCCGTTCCCCCCGCCTCCCCCCAATGAAATTAACTGGCAGCAGGTTTAAAATAAAAGGAAATATTTCTTCACACAACGCACAATCAACCTGTGGAACTCGTTGCGAGAGAATGTAGTGAAGGCCAAAACTAGAACACTGTTCTAGATACGTTCATGGAGGATAGGTCCATCAATGGCTATTAGCCAAGATGGTCAGGGATGCAACCCCATGCTCTGGGTGTCCCTAGCCTCTGATTGCCAGGAGCTGGGACTGGATGATGGAATGGATAACTCAAGATTGCCTGTCCTGTTCGTTCCCTTTGAAGCTCCTGGCATTGGCCACTGTCAGATGACAGGATGCTGGGATAGATGGGACCATTGGTCTGACCCAATATGGCTGTTCTTATGTAAATCTACCTTCCCAAATAGTAGGTTGTGTTAACTATATTTTCAGAAAAAAGCATAAGGGTTTCTCCTACTACAAAGCATGGTAAATTGCACTTAACAACAACAAACTCAAATCTTTGTATGTCCATAGCCATCTCTATTCTGTATGATCCATTTGTGTGCAGGATGGGCCAGATCTGGGGACCTCGTCACTCTAAGAAAATAATTTTCCATGTAATCACAGGTAATTTTTCTATTCTTCATTCCAAGGTCCACAGAACTGTTACAATGGGATTTTTATAGCAGTGTGCCTCCAGGGTGAGAAGCAGGGCAATCCTTTTAATATGGATATCCAAAATGAGGTAGTGCATATATTATATCCTCCATCTTCCACTGGGAAGTAAGCATGGAAAAGACTCCTGCCAAAACTAAGGAAATGGCATTCACTAAGACTGGATGACCAATATGCAGAATTTGGTGAAGTTATGTATTGACGGCTATGTGGCAGTCTAGCAGATCTCGATATTGTATAGGAGACGTGACTACTCTGCCCTGAGACTGTCAGTGCTCCTAAGGACTGGACTTTGATATTTAACAAGACAAGTCTGTTATCTATGGAAGGAACAGTGCTCTGAGACCTCAATTAATCACTGTGTTCTAGCTGGTGGATGCTGTATTCTCTTTCTCGAATCTTCCCTGAAAAGAAACAGGAGAACCGCCAAAAAAAAAAAAAAAAAAGGCAGAGAATATACAACTGGCACTAGATCTCTGAAAACAGATAAGATTGGGTAAGAGGCAGAGGAGATATCTATCCAGTATTTCCAGGTATCATATACACTTTAGATCACAGAAGCATGCCTGTGAATGAGTTCAGAATTCATAATAAGCTCCAATAAGAATTGGATTTTTGTTTCTGATACTACTTGCTTTCCATTATGGCCATCTTCATCTTCTGTTATTCTTCTAAGATGAAACCTTGTACTTGATAGTATTTATCCTCACCCCCAGACAATGACTGACTTCCTTGCTACCATATGCGTGTGTTTGTCCTGAACTCCAGGAACCGTATCACTCGGTGTGTTTGCTTCAGCTTTCTCTTTGTACAGATCCCTGATCAGAAAAATTGTCTAGAAAAAGATAAGCAAATTTCCTTCTTCCCTAAATCCAGTATTACTGATACCATGATCCTGGAGAGAGTCCGTAGGGAGCACATTGTAACATCAAATGAAAATGATCGAAGTTGGGAAAAGAAAAAGGCTGTGGTTCATCTGCAAAACATAAAGAATTGTCTGAAGATGGTAAAATGGGAATGCTTTGAAGACAAACCTCCTTTAGATGCCTCAGACAGGGCCCTGCTCTGCTTCTCCCTGGTTCTCTGAAGCTAAAAATAGGATGAGGAGCAGGCTGCAATCCATCACCAGATGCGCATGACTGATGACTGAATTCATGCGATGGCCTTTGCATGGGTTGCTGAGACTGGGAACCAGATAAAATTGTTCCTGTAATTCTTGTGTAGCTCCATAGGGTCTGCCCTCTGGACAGTGTCCTGTGACCACATTTGATGAAAGCTATACATATTCCTATAGATGCTGGAAAAACCTCAGAAGGGTAAGGGGAGTTCAGGGGAAGCTCCCAAAAAGTAAAATGCAGCCCTGGGACACTAATCTAGTGTAATGAACTAAATTGTTAGTCTCAAAATTTGAAATTAATTCTGTAATTTTCCTCAGAAAAGCTCTGCAGCCAGGGGATCTGGTTGAGCCACTTGTTGCTGGGGAGGCAAAAAAGAAAATGGAAGGAACTTCAGAAGGCAGGGCATTTCCCTGCTACCAGTCTCTGACAGGTCTGTTCTGCCCCTACTCTGCAAACGGACTGAAATACCAATTGGAATGGAGCTGCGGACCTCAGCATGAAGACGACAAGCTCCAAAAGAACTTATCAGACAAGTCAAGAATGACATAAAATATAGGGCCCCGCAGGGACAGATACAGGACATGATACTCCCCATACAGGACATGCTCTTGCGGTCTCTGAATAAGTAAACAAACTCTGCAATAGAGCATTGAAGGTGGAATTTCAAAAGTGATTAAGTGTTGGCCTAATTCTGCTGCCAGTGAAGTTGTGGAAGTAGTAAGGCCAATGCTGAGCACTTCTAAAAATCCTATCATGGGATGTTTTCAGATTATCCCTCCTCACACTTTCTAGCAGCTTCCCCTGGACCCATAAGGAGTGCACCCTCAACAGCTCTCAACTTTCTTATCAGCTTCTGGCAAGTAGCTATAGTCTACTGGCTAATAGTTTTCTAGCAGCTATCTGGTAAGTATTTCAAGCCCTTTTAAACATTCCAAGGGCAGAAAAAGCTCACTGCATCTTTGGCAGTCAAAAAGAACTCTATCCTTTTATACCTGAATCTGGTACAAAGGGAAGAAAAGGTAACACAAGATTCTGAGCTCATCTGCCAGGCAATTCTCACAGAAGGGAAGCATCAGCCTGAATCACTGTCTGTTATAAAGGGTCTCCTAGGACCAAATTTTCAAACAAGCTTCAAACTTCACCCTTGCAATAAGGTTGCTTCATTACCCAATCTGCATCCCTGGACACAAACAGGCTATGCACAAACAAACTGGTGAGGTAGGCAACTACCTGGTTTCTCTGTGCAAATGCAGACGGCTTATGCACAAGTGTAGAGACCTGTCTGAAAATTTGGCCACCAACATCCAGAAATGATAATGATAACATGGTATTTTTCTGGTTACTTGTGTCTCCACAGCTTGCAGTTTTTGTTTTATTTAATGTAGAGATTGTAAAAAATTCTGAATTGATGTCCTAAAGACTGTGCTGTATCAGTAGGAGCTGCATGGCTTTCCCATACTGCCCTGCCAATATGCAAATCCTTCCTTTTCACAAAGCGATTACCTGCGGCAGCGCTTTGAAGTTTCGAGTGTAGCCACGGCCTTAGATCGATCTCCCCCCGTAGTGTAGACAAGGCCTTAGCGTCCACGTCCATTCAATCTTTGGCTTAGCAGAAAAGCCAAAATGTTAAGTAGCCTGTAGCCTTCAACTAAAATAACATCTAAGGATGGCATCGCTACAAACTGAAAAATACACTAAAATTTTAAAAAACTACACCTTAAATAAATAGTACACAGAAGTAATATAGCATGGGGAATGCACTATCACATGCTCCAGTGTTATGAATGCTATTAAAGAAATCACCTGGCAACATGGGCAGCACGTGAACCACTGGCTGTGGGAGCCTAGCGCCTAGTCCTGCCCTTTCCACCCAAAGCCCCGCCCCAGAGTGCCGGGAGGGCGGGTGGCACAGCCCCAGCCCTGGAGCACCGGGCGGGCAGTACGGACCCAGCACCAGCCCCAGCCCGGGCCACGGTACAGAGTCAGGGGAACTGGCAGGAGGAGTCTGGGGGTGGAGCATAGGCAGGGCCACGCCTGGCTGTTTGGGGAGGCCTGGCAATAATCATTACAGATAAATTATACCACCATTTTTATATGTTCATATCTTTAGAAATTCACTTATTTGGCTGAAATTTCCATACTTTGCCTCTGCTGAAAGATTATTTGTTTTGAAAGTGTAAACTCTGAAAAAGTGAAAAAAAATCCTCACTTTTCCCCATTTTAAAAGAATGTACCACTTTTCCCTTCCTCACAAATAATTCACAAATGGCTCAGTTTTGAAACTTGCCATGCTAATAGCCTTCACAAGCAAGTATGTCCATGAACAAGTTTTTAAAAACTTGGCAAAATAAAGTGATTTTAAAAAAAAATCACTCTTGGACATACTAAATCAAGCATCTGCTAACCATTTCTGCAATGCCTAATTAAGGCCTATCACTCTTTGTTACATTAACACTGCATGTTCTCCCCATCCAATCTGACATGCACAGGGGTAGCTACTCATGGGTTGCTGTTCGGAAAACTTGCTGCAGAGATACTGCAGATATCTCATTGAAACAAAAACAAGTTACTGCAAAAGAATTGCCACAAATTGAGGGCATTAAAAAAATAAATAAAGGGATAAACAATTTAGAGCATCTGTGAAATGGCTGCTCCATAGGCCAATATACTGCAAATTCAAAACTTTCATTAAAAAGAAATAATTCTGGCCCCTTTATACAAAAGATACAACCATCACAACATAAAGAGACATGCTGCTACTGAGTTAACCCAGACTTGCAGAAAACTGTCTCAAGGCAGCAGTAGAACCAAAGGCTGGGGAACTTGCCACTTTATTCACCTTCACTAAAGGTTTAACTTCAAAGCCTGACTGGAACCACTGAATGCGGATAATGCTGCAGTTGTCTTTGCAAGTCATCCATGCGACTCCCACCCCCACACTTCTTCATTTTTTATTAAATGGAAATACAATACATTGTAAAATACAACACTTAGGTCAGATAAGGTTGCAAAATTAAAATAAAAGTCAAGGAAGCGCTAAGTTATGGTTATACAGCAATATTGACTCAGCCAACCTGCACAAACAGTGTCTTCTGATGCAGATTTTACAGCATAAACACTAATAAAGCTACATTCTTAATCAGAAAGAACAGGTATAGATAATACTAGACATATGCAGTGTAACTGAATTACTATTTATTATTTGCATTGCGATGACACTATTATTAGACCTTTAGGCCTTGATACTACAAATGTGTACGCATGTGGTTTACATTTACTACCACAGGTAGTAACAGTGGGACTACCTGCATTAGTAAGGTTAACCACATGTGTAAATGCTTGCAGTATCAGGGCCTTATCTTCTGTATTTCCTGATTTTTTGGCTTTAACGGTGCACCCATATTGCAGCAACAGATTTTAGCATTTAATATGCAGAATATACACTTTAATTTTGACATATTTTTCATACCATATGTTACAATTTGAACAACTCAATAGGAAGGATACGGCAGAAGAGCTCCACACTGAACAGACAAAATCACCCAGGAAGGCTGCAAGACAAAATTAATGAAGTATATTTTTAGTGAAGTATCTGCAGCAATACACACAAATAATAGTTTGATTTCTGTTTGTATTCATTTTAAAACCACTCTTCAGTTCTATACCTTTCATCTTAGGAACACCAAGTGCTTTATAAACAATTTACTTAATCCTCACAACACTGCACATGATATTACTAGCTTTTAAACACAGCTCAACTGAGCAAGGGAGCAGCAAAGATTGGAATAGAACCCAGGTTTCCTGACTTCCAGTCCCCTGCTTTAAACACCATATATTTAGACTCCCTTAAAGGTATGTAGAATTCAAGATATATGTATTTATTTTGAAGATATAATCCTCTTCCCCCTCCCCCCTCCCCCCTCCCCCCACCAAAGATTCATTTTGTTTTTCCTTAAACTTTTTTCAGCTTTACCTTTTCCATTTTCTCTATTTCTTTTCCCTATTTTAGCCACACACTATAACTACTTTTAGTCCCTTTGATTTCCCTCTCTCTTCATACTTAGGCTTATCGTCTTGATTTACAAGCTCACACTATGATGTTATCAGATCAGATTAAACAGTTTAGCTGAAAGTCCTGCCCTTCTACTTGACAAATGTTTACAAAAAAAAAAAAAAAAAAGTTGGTACTACTATATGAAATTAAATTATTTAAATTAAAGCCATTAGGAAGTGGAAAGCACTGTTAATGCTTCTAAGCCCTTCCTCTGTACCTAAGACTGACAGCAATCTCCTTGTTTGTGAATACAGAAGCCACAGAGCATTCCATGCAAACAATCAGCCATAGCATACAATGTATCTGCAAGTGCCCCAGCTGAACAGATCCATACCTACAGTATACAAAAGCAGGGACACTGAGTTACCAGAAGAGATAGAACTTAGAGAGGCAGCATTGTCTAGTGGATAGGGCACCGGCAGTGGTGGATTAGCCACTGGGCCAACGGAATCCGTGCCCAGGGGCCCCGGCCAATTGGGGGCCCCCCAGAAAAATGGATGCCCCCGTGCCCCAACCTGCTTGGCGCTCCTGCCAGGGAGCGGGGGAAGCCCACGTGCCCTGACCCCGCTCCCTAGCAGGAGTACCAGGTGGGGCAGCAGCATTAGGTGGGCGGGGGAAGCCCCCGCACCCAAACTCAGTTCCCTGGCATTGAAAGGGGAGCAGGGGGGCCCACTTGCTCTGGCCCAGGGCCCCACAAACCCCTAATCCGCCTCTTGGCACCGGAATGGGTAAGAATCTGGAAACCTGGGGTCTGTTTCCCAGCTCTGTCTGTGACTGGCAGGGAAGTGTCTCAAGGTCACACAATTTTGTGCCAGTTTCCCCATCTATGAAGTGGGGCGTGTGACCAAATGCAATCCTGCATTTACACCCAACGCATTAGTGTAATAATCATGCATAACATATTCCTTGTGATGTATCATTTGAAATCTAACAACTCACTGGTCAATAATATCATGGTGAAATGTGAGTAGCAACATTACATGTAAAGTTATGAACATAAGCTGAAACTACGACTGAAATGTGTTTACCAGACAAATCTGGGAGGAGTAAACTTGTTCCTCAAAGACAAAGGACAAGCTAACACCTCTAGCCAGGTGTCATCAAAGCTGATTGGCCATCACTGGTCAAGCTCCGGAGGGGAGCAGGAACAGATCAATCTGCATTTTAACAAATAACATGGAACCTCTCACCATGAGACTCCATGTCTCCATCCTCAGGAAGATGCATTTCAAAGGGTGACTAGACTATAAAAGTGAGGGGCAAAAAACCCCAGGTATTCTAACTTTCTTTCTCTCCCTATCTCTCTCTCGCTCTCTTTCACCTAAGACAACAAAGGAACCAGACTCTGGACTTTGGAAGGGTTCTGATCTGAGAATTTGGTCAGCCCCATTGCTGGGAACATGTGTAAGGATTTTACCTTGAACTAAGTCTTGTTTGTTAAGTTTTAGTTACTAGAAAACGTTTTATCTTTATTTCTCTTTAACCATTTCTGACTTTAATGCCTTATACTTGTAGTCACTTAAAATCTCTCTCTTTGTAGTTAAAGAAAATTATTTTAACCTTTGATCAAAACTAATCCAGTGTTGTATTTAAGTTGAACTTTTGGGTATCTCCAGTTAAAAAGCAAACAGTTGGATACTGATCCCTTATAGGGGCAAGAGACCTCTAACACCTGAACCATCCAGAAGAGAGCTGGACAGTGAAGAACTCAAGTTTGGGGGAAATTTTGGGACTGGAAGTGGGTTGGGGTCATCCTGCAAGTGGTAACCGAGGCTGGTGGAAGCCAGAGTGTGACTGGAGCGTGGCTGGCAGGCTGCAGCTATACAGACGCTCAGGGTGTGACCGGCATACTGTTTGTTAGGGGCCCAGGTTGGGAGCTACAGCAGCAAAGCATAGTGAGGCACCCAGTGTTGAAGGGCAGGTGGATTGCACCCCAGAATGTGACAGGGAGAAATGATACTCCCCTTCCACTGATCTCACAGATGAAAAGCAGTGTAAGAGAGCTAAGTATTATAATCACTATTACTAAACTAAAGAGCCAAAAACATCTTAGAAAATGGACTTGTTTGATTTGTGTTTAAATAGAAACCTGCTCCTACTGGAATTTTATTTTTGACTTTATTATTTCCTGTTAGTTTATTTGTATTTCTACACTGTCATGCAAACCCAGGTACTAGTAGAACCTGAAAGTTACAAACACCTCAGGAATGGAGGTTGTTCGTAACTCTGAAATGTTCTTAATACTGAACAAAACAGTATGGTTGTTTTTTCAAAAGTTTACAACTGAACATTGACTTAAGACAGCTTTTAAATTTACTTTGTAGAAAAATGCTGCTTTCCCCCTTTTTTGGGAGGGGAGGAGGGTACTTTATGTTTAACACAGTACTGTACAGTAACTCCTCACTTAAAGTCGTCCTAGTGAACGCTGTTTCGTTGTTATGTTGCTGATCAATTAGGAAACATGCTCATTTAAAGTTGTGCAATGCTCCCTTCTAACGTCGTTTGGCAGCTGCCTGCTTTGTCCACTGCTTGCAGGAAGAGCAGCCCGTTGCAGCTAGCTGGTGGGGGCTTGTAACCAGGGTGGACCGGCAGCCCCCCCATCAGCTCCCCGCTCCCCTAAATTCCCTGTGCTGCAGCCTGACTTATTTCCCTTTGGGGGGGGTGCGGGTCTCTGCTGCTGCCTGAGGCTTTGTCTTCACTACCCGCCGATCCGGCGGGTAGCAATCGGTCTATCGGGGATCGACTTACCGCGTCTAGTGAAGACGCGGTAAAATCGATCCCTGATCGCTCTGCCGTCGACTCCGGAAATCCACCTCGGCAAGAGGCGGCAGCGGAGTCGGCGGCAGCGGTCGACTTTCCCGCGTCCTCACCGCCAGGTAAGCCGACCTAAAATACGCAACTTCAGCTACGGTATTCACGTAGCTGAAGTTGCGTATCTTAGGTCGGACCCCCGCTGTAGTGTAGACCTAGCCTGACTGAATACTTCCAGTTCCAAATGAGGTGTGTGGTTGACTGGTCAGTTTGTAACTCTGGTGTTCGTAACTCTGCAGTTCTACTGTACAATATATTATGAGCCACCAGAATTCAGTATTGACAACTTCTAGCATTAAAAAAAAATAAAATAAAAATCATGAGTCATGACCTCTCATCCCCAAACCATGAGATTTTTAAAATAATATATTCTAAGATCTTTATATTGACTTTTGGGCTCTTAAACAATTAGGTCCACATTTTCAAGCTTATTTCCACAAACATGAAATCAAGAAACATACTTTTTTTTTTTTTTAAATGAAAGCTGAGATTCTGGTTTATTCACAAGACTCCAGCACTTTAAGAAAAAACATCAAAAGACTCACGATAACATCACAAAAACTGGCAACACTGAGATTTATATGGAATCTACCTAGGCTTTACTTTTTAAAAAAACAGGTCTCAAAACGTGCATGTGAAGAAGAAATGCATATGCAGACTACTTTTTATAATAGAAACGGATGTATTTTATTGCCAGCAGCTGCAGACAGACTTTCCCAGGCAAAATAATTGTAAAGTGACTAGGACCACATCACCCTAGATAACCGAGGAGGAAGAAGAAAGGTGAAGGTGATAAAAAAAATTGGGAAGGACAATGAGAACGAACAGGCAACTAGTAACCAAAAAAAGGGGGGGGGGGGGAAGAGCACAGTTGTGGTAAAAGGGTTATACTAAGCTTTGGAATCCTATATAACTGTCATTCAGAAAATAAGGTGGGCACCAAATTTAGAAGCAGGTTAGACACCCCTCCCCCATTTTCTTCACACATCAGATGAACATGAATGGTACTTTAAACCCCAAAATACAATTCATTACATGGGAAAACAATTATATTAACACTTCTACCGTGTTATACAGTAGTTACTCACCTTTACCACAGGGAGATCGAAGACCTCACGAGATTCTCCAACCTCGGGATTGTCCCCATCTTCCGAAATAATGTGGGAAGCCAGTGCATTATAAGAAACCTCCTTCGCTTTCCCAGCTTTTAGAAGCTGAATAACCTAAAAACCAAAAAGCAAGACAAATTCAAAGGTCATTTGATAATTTTTGGTTTTAGAAAAATTTTAATGTAGCAACCCTTGGGAGTTGGAGAAGTAATATTTCACTTAGTTCTCTTCTTGTTTTCTTATAGAAAACATAATTACGTTGTAGGCAAGGCTGGTAGCACTGCCTAACATTAAGTTTGCCCAATACTGCCCATTAAAAGACCTTGTTTTCAGTTGTTTATAACTTTGCCAAACTTTAACCATTTGGCTGAAATTTTACATGCTGAGTTTCTGCCTCATGCTGAATCATTTTGGAAAATTTCATAAGAACATAAGAATGACCATAATGGGTCAGACTAATGGTCCATCTAGTCGAGTATCCTGTCTTCTGACAGCGGCCAATGCCGGATGTTTCTAAGGGAATGAACAGAACAGGTCCTGTTGTCTAGTTCCAGCTTCTGGCAGGCAGAGGCATAGGGATATCCAGAGCATGGGGTTGCATCCCTGATCATCTTGGCTTATAACCACTTGGAACTATCCTACATGAACTTGTCTAACTTTTTTTTTAGCCCAGTTATACTTTTGGCCTTCACAACATCCCCTGGCAATGAGTTCCACAGGTAAATTGTGCAACATGTGAAAGTAGTACTTCCTTATGTATGTTTTAAACCTGCTGCCTATTAATTTAATTGGGTGATCCCTAATTCTTCCCTGTTCAATTTCTCTACACCATTCATGATTTTAGAGACCTCTATCATATCCCCCTTTATTAATCTCTTTTTCAAACTGAACAGTCCCAGTCTTTTTCATCTCTCTTCATATGGGAGCTGTTCCATACCCCTAATAATTTTTGTTGGCTTTTTCTGTACCCTCACCCTTTTCTGAGATGGGGTAACCAGAACTGCACGCAGTATTCAAGGTGTGGGTGTACCAGGGATTTATATAGTGGCACTATAATATTTTGTCTTATTATCTACCCCTGCCTGGTTCCTAACATTCTGTTAACTTTTCTGACTTCCTTGGCACACTGAGTGGATGTTTTCAGAGAACTATCTACAATGACTCCAAGCTCTCTTTCTTGAGTGGTAATAGTGAGACCCCATCATTTTGTATGTATAGTTGGGATGTTTTCCAATATGCATTACTTCGCATTTATCACCAATGAAATTAATCTGCCATTTTGTTGCCCAGTCACCCAGTTTTGTGAGATCCCTTTGTAACTCTTCACAGTGTGCTTTGGACTTAACCAGGGGTTCTCAAATTTCATTGCACTGCAACCCCCTTTGGACAATAAAAATTACTACGCAACCCCAGGAGGGGGGACTGAAGCCTGAGCCAGCCCAAGCCCCTGGGGGTGGGGAGGCAAAGCCGAAGCCCAAGGACTTCAGCCTCAGGTAGGGGGCCTGTAACCTGAGTCCCGATGCCCAGGGCTGAAGCCCTCGGGCTTTGGTCCTGGGTCCCAGCAAGTCTAAGCCAGCCCTGGCGCCCCCATTAAAATGGAGTCATTGCCCACTTTGGCGTCCCAACCCACAATTTGAGAACCACTGGAGTTAACTATCTTGAGTAATTTTCCATCATCTGAAAACTTTGACACTTCACCTTTTATCCCTTTTCCAGATCGTTTATGAATGTTGAACAGCAATGGTCCCAAAACAATTTAGCCGTTTACAAGAACCAGACTAGTAACTAATATATTCTTTGTTCATGTTAAAAAATTCTGGCAACCTTTTATTTAAACCACTCTAGTGTCCCGATGCTTTGGAGCAAGGACTTGAAATTTGGGACGGGGTGGCCGCTGTATCAGGGATGTGATTTTGCCATTTTCATAAAAATCCACTCAAATATGGCTGCTATAAGCCTTTGGCATACGTCAGTTGGCATATGCTAAGTAGAGACTTGTTAAGAGTTTGGCAGCTAAAATCTTTGAAAATTATTTCCTCACTAAGCATGCTCGAGCCCATCCCAGGTCTTACATGTGACCAGACTGCACATATGCCATCCCCACAGGACAACTGAACATGCTCCAGACCAGGACTACAGGGACAAAGCAAACTTTCTCTGTACTTGCTGCTCCCTGTGACTCTGGGCTGGAGTAGGGCAGAGCACTGGAAGTTAGAAAGCAGGGAGCCTGTCTCTCTTGTGCTCTCAGTGACATCCCTCTGCTGGCATCCAGGCAACACAGAGAGGGAAGCTGTCTGATTCAAATGCAGGGGAGACAAAAGCTGAACCGGGGAGATGGAAATGAATACACTGGGACAAGGAGTCTGCTGAGACTGGGAGCTGGAGGGGAAGAGAAGGCTGAAACTGGTTGGGCAAGCAGACTGAGGTGGAGAGCTGGCAAGGGATATGTTGGAGGGGGACTGGGACAGAAAGCCACATTGCTGGTGGAAGTGGGGTGTTCACTGAGATTGCTCTCAGCTCCTTGTCCAGAGTAGGACCAGTGTGTACAAGGATGGGACGAGGAGACAGATCTGACAAGGAGCTAGGATGTGAGGGGAGAACTATGACTGGCTGGGTAAAGAGATTGGGACAAGGAGCAGGGGGCAGGAGTGGGAAGATGGGAGAGACAGATCAGATGAGGAGCTGGAAGAGGGGAATGGGAACAAGGTGTGGGAATGGGGAGAGACTGTGATGAGAAGCCTGAAAAAGGAAGATTGGGACTGAAAAGGCAAGGAAAATGGGAATGGGACAAGGAAGTAGGGGTGGGGAAGAGACAAGACTGAAAGAGGGACAGGGTAGAAGGGCTCATGCTTGGGACAAATTGCCAGAGAGTCTATGCCTGGTAGGGTACATTCCCCTCCACAGGCTGGACTAGAACTCATGATTGCTCAGGCTAACCATTCCTCTGTTGTCAGCAAACATCTATGAAACCAACTGGCAAAGGTGTTGGTCCACACAGAGGATGACAAACACAGCAGAGATCTCTTCACTGGATCTAAAAGGTTCCAACCCTGCTGATGACCACTGTGGGTGTCAATATAATACCACATGTTGGAATTTCTATTTTTTAGTTTGCTTTTTTAAAAACCTAGAAAGTTACACATAAAAAGCTATATTGAAATACCATTATTAAGATTGCAAAGTCAAGCACTCAAAAGTTAGGAAAAGACAAAATTAAGACTGCATTTGTAAAATGGGAATAAATCCGCCCCCACCTCACAGCAGCGTTGTGAAGATTTAATTAATATATGTTTGTGAAGCACTTTAATACTATAGTGAGAGGCACCACAGAAATACCCTTGAGAAAATTAATAATTCTGTCTCCACAGCGGAGTTTGAATAGTGTGCAGTAAATAAGGCATGGGGTCACACACATGGAACAATGAGGATAAAACAAAATACTGAATAGCCGCTCATTAAGTGCATCTGAAGAAGTGAGGTTTTTACCCACGAAAGCTTATGCCCAAATAAATCTGTAAGTCTTTAAAGTGCCACCAGACTTCTTGTTGTTTTCATTAAGTAAGCAACATCCATACTTGCAAGGAATGAAGCAGGGTTTTCTCATGGGAAAAATAATACATAATCATATAATTAAAAACTTCTCATAATGCATATGCACAAGGGGGCTGAATTAAGGTTGCACAGACAACATTAATTCTGGCATTTCCTATCTTTTGAGTGCTTTAGTTTGCTACTTTAATAATAAAAACACTTTTTTGTGTTTAATAGTATAACTGCAAAAACGGAACAAATCTAGGTAAACTGTCTCTGAAAACTCTGCCATTTTTTTATTCTGTCTCTGATGCAAGTGCACCCTACCATTAAGAAACTTCATGCCCTGACAACAACACCCCCTCCCCACCATCCCTCAGCATGTATCCCTGCAGGTGGCACTTCAAGTTCTGTTTTATTTTCAATCCTGGAATGTTTGTGATTTCTTAGAATGGTCTGATTGGGGCCTTGTGTGCTACTTACTGACAATCAGCCAAAACTTTGTGAAGAAGTTAGACTGCAAGAATATTCTGATTTACTTTAAAAAGTAGAGAAAAGTTCTTTTAATCAACTCCAGCAGTTAGTTACAATAGTTTTTTTATACAATTTTAATACTTTCAGAGATGAATGCTTCAAGTTTATCGTATGAAACTATAACAAGTCCTAAAAAGCCCCCAAAACACATTTTTCCCCATGCAAAAAAAGTAATAACTGCCTGTTTTAACAAAGTTATGTGCAAACATAGTAACTAAGTATGCTGATCACATGCCTAGTCCACACATTTTTAAGTGTATTAATTATAAATCCAAGAACACAATGACAATGTTCTCGGTATGTTCTCCATCTCCCACAAGCTAGCTTTCTGCATAAAAGCAAATATGACCAGTATGCTCTGGGGCTGGGGAGAGAGCTGTCACTGGGGTCAGTGCCCATGGTCAGGTGCTTGGGGGGCGGGGGGATTATCAGTGGGGTCAGTGCCCATAGCTTGGAATTTGGCATAGGGGTGGTGAAGGGGGTATGTCAGTGGGGTCAATGCCTGCAACCTGGAGTTGGGCATGGAAGAGACGGAGCAGTCAGTGCCCATGGCTTGGACCTGGTCGGAAGGGTCTGTCAATGGGGTCAGTGCCTGCAGGCTGGCGCTAAGCATATAGGGAGAGGTCAGTGGCTGTGACCTGGAACCGGGCATGGGGAGGACGGGTCCCTCAGTGGGATCTGCATTGGCCGCCTGGTGATGGGCCAGGGGGCGGCTGCCTGTCAGCGGGGTCAGTGCCCACGAGCTGGCCCGGGGAGGGGCAGAGGGAAAGGAAGCTGTCAGGGGACCGTGGCTACAGGCTGGCCCCAGGGCGGGGAGGGCTGTGGGGGAGTCTGTACCCACGGGCTCGCCCAGAGAGTGGGGAGGGGGCTGACGGGGAGGCCGAGCCCGCAGGCTGGCGCCGTCGGAAGGGGCCTGGGCCGGGGCCAGCGCTGTCCCAGCTACTTGGGGCACTGGCTCCCGGCCCGCCTCCCTGTTCCGCAGGAAGTCCCTCTCCCCCGGCCCGGGCCCGGCAGCTCCGCGCAGGCTGCTATGGGGCCTGCGCACCAGGGCGGCCGGTTCTGCGGCGCGGGGTACACAGAAGCTGCAGCCCATTCGCCCGCACCCCCCTCAGAGAGAGCGCGAGTGCCTCCCCACCCCCCAGCTTTGCGCGGCGCGAGCTTTAAAGCGGCGCGAGCTTCCACGGCTGTCACCGGCGCGAGCCGCGCGGGGAAGCGGTGGAAGAACCCACAGTACCCAGCGGGGGGGTAACCCGGTACCTTGGGGTCGATGTCTCCCACAGCGAAGAACTTGACATCTTTAAACATCTCCTCGGGCACTTTCAGCTCCTCCCCGCCCGCCGACATGGTCCCGTCCGTGCGGAGCCGCGGCCCGCGCTCCCTGGGGCCAGCCCGGCGCTCGCGTCCCCTCCCCCGTCAGAGCAGCCGAACCGCGGGAGCAAGGCGCGCGCTGCGGAAGGCACCATCCCCCGCCGGGACCCGGGGGGGAGACTGAGCCGAGCGGTCCGATCAGCGTCCCCGGCTGCCACGGACTCCGCCGGCTGCGCCTCCGGGCACGGGCTCTCCCGGAACCAGGGCCGAGCGCCTGCGTTCAACTACACCGCGGAGCCTGCCGCTCCCCCCTTCTCGCCGCATTCAATGGACTCTCCCCAACGAACGGGGCAGGCGGCGGGGATGGCTGGTCCCGCCCATTAACAAACAACAGGGAGGAGGGAAGCCGCTCCCCTCGCAGGCCCCGCCCCTCCCCTCCCTCATGCCCTCCCGCCCTGTGTCCCCCGATCCCCCCCTTCCCTCCCAGCCCCCGTCCGCCCCGTATCTCCCCCTGCTCCCCGCCCCAGTCCCCTCCCCCACCCCATTCCTGGCCCAGACCCACGCCGCCAGCTTTCTCCCAACCCCCTCCCTTCAGCTCCCCCCCGCTCCTCCTCCTCCTCCCTGGGCACATGTGCGCACCCCCCCCCCCCCACACACACACACACAGGCCCAGGCCGGGGATTGCTCCGGCTCACACAGACACTGCCTGCTGTGGGGGCGGGGGAGATGTCTGGCTCTGTCCCACAGCCTCCCTCCCCGCTGTGTAGTCAGAGGTTGAGATCCCCTGCCCCCTGTAGTGAGATTGACCCACTCAGGGCTTTGCCACATAGGGAAATTGACCAGAATGGTTACTGCGGAGTAAGCGGGTTGAGCAGTAGCTATTCTGGAACAGGTCCCCCTGTGGACACTCTACTCTGGCATAAATGTCACTTTGTTCCAGAATAATTAGTGTACTCTGTGAGTGCACTGGGTCCATGTCTGCACTAACAAGCTTGCAGTGGCACACCTGTACCAATACAGCTGTGCTGCGGTAAGAGCGCTTGTGTAGCCGAATTTTGTCCACGGGAGAGAGCTCTCCCGTCCGCATAATAAAACCATTTCACTGAGCATCTTCTGCTGACATAGCATTGGGCACACAAGTGCTTATGCCGGCATAATTTATGTCACTTGGGGCATGACCATTTTTTCCCCCCACACACCTGAGACACAAAAGTTTTGCAAACATAAGTACTAATCAACAGA
Organism: Emys orbicularis; assembly: GCF_028017835.1. NCBI lineage: Eukaryota > Metazoa > Chordata > Testudines > Emydidae > Emys > Emys orbicularis. The sequence goes on along the minus strand of NC_088684.1, from coordinate 280,694,217 downwards.
GGGTCCTGTGGCACCTTTAAGACTAACAGAAGTATTGGAGCATAAGCTTTCGTGGGTGAATGCCCATGGGCATTCACCCACGAAAGCTTATGCTCCAATACTTCTGTTAGTCTTAAAGGTGCCACAGGACCCTCTGTTGCTTTTTACAGATTCAGACTAACACGGCTACCCCTCTGATAAGTACTAATGTAGACATGGCCTAACTCAGGCCTTTCCAGTCCCAGTGCTACTAGGGAGCAAGCCCATTTATTGCTCTTCTCCCTGCTCTGTGCATTCCAAGGCTCCCCGTTACAAACATGAGATTAAAGAATGAGGAGTACTTGTGGCACCTTAGAGACTAACAAACTTTTGTTAAATTTGTTAGTCTCTAAGGTGCCACAAGTACTCCCTCGTTCTTTTTGCTGATACAGACTAATATGGCTACCACTCTGAAACCTGTAAACATGAGATTGGAGCTGCTCTACTCAATTTTAAAACACCGGTGCATGTGAAGATTCAATTCCTATGTTACCTTTGGCTTCTTCATTACTCGAGGCTCCATTCTCTGTCCATGGGGACCTAATCAATATTCAGTGACTAATCATTGCTTGCTGTGATAGTCCAGGTACTATAGATAATGTCTTAATGAGTATTAATATTTGTACCGTTTTACATACGTCAAGCAATCCAGTAGTAAATGCCTCAGGGAACAGAGTATTCCCTCCTGGGTTCTTTTCCCAGGTCTGCTACTGATCTGCTACGCTCTGTTCCTCAGCTTCAAGCCCTGATTCAGTAAAGCATTTCAGCACTTGCTTAACTCCCTTTGATGTCAATGGGACTTTAAACTTGTAAGTGCTTTGCTGAACTGGGACCTCAGTTTCCTCAGTTGTAAAATGTGAATAATAATTTCTACCTCACAGGGGTATTATGACAGTTAAGTATTTAAGGCCAGATTCTGCTACCCTGACATTCGGTACTTCACTCTGCGTAGTTTCATTGAAAAAGCTACTTGTGAATTAAGATGCTGCTCAATGAGAGTTAGTGGTGGCAGAATCTGGCTGCTAATGATTGTAAGGTGCTTTGAGAATCTTGGATGAAAAGTTGGACATAATGCTAGTATTATTACTCAATCACTACATTTTATTAGGTTATTGAATACATGAACAAAAATTACAGACTATGTAGGAAATATCAAATGCATGCTAATTTAAAACAAAACAACAAATTTACTGCGGATAGTGATTGATTTATTAAACACATACTGAATACAACATACAAGACACTAAAAAATACACCAGGCATAATATACAGTATACAATGTAAGGGCAACATACAAGGAAGTAAGCCATTTCATAGGACAGTTACAGGGAGAATTTTTTAAATTATCATTAAATATTGAAGGCACAAATCTGGAAATCTCCAGATTACTTGCATCTGAAGAAGTGAGGTTCTTACCCACGAAAGCTTATGCTCCCAATACTTCTGTTAGTCTTAAAGGTGCCACAGGACCCTCTGTTGCTTTTTACAGATTCAGACTAACACGGCTACCCCTCTGATAATTGAAAAGTATCTTACTCTGGGAGTAGCCCCATTGAAGAATATTCTCTCAGAATAAGCTACAACTCAATTTGAGTAAGTGAGGCAGAATTGGGTCCTAAATAATTATTGCTTAGATATGCTTATATGCTTACTTGCTGTTATGTCCCAAGTTGTTTAATTGCTATTTGTATACAGGTCACCCCCAAATATTTATATGAAAATGATTATTTAACTTCCTGATGCATTTTTCTTCTTAAAATTCACATTTTCCACGCAATATTTTAACTACTTCAAAATTAGCAATCACATGTGGTTTATGGCTATAATGGTGTAAGTCCTTTTAAATATCATTTAAAACAAATGTTATTAAAGAATAAGTATTTTAGCAGTTGTGTCCTCTCCACTCTTTTAGAATTGCTCTGACCAAACTTATTAACAGTCTTCTCATGGCTAAGTCTGAACATTTATTTATCATCAACACCATTTATTGTTTTCTCTTCTTAAGCTTTCTCTACATTGTTGGCTTATGAGTTTCTGTGCTCTACGGCATCTCCTCCTACCTTCCTGATGGGTCCCTCAGCATCTTCAGTGGATCCTCATTCTTCCCTCTTCCCCAAATGTCGGTATCCCTCAGATTTCTGTCCTTAGTTCCATCATTTTTTTCCTCTGTATACTCTTCTCTTGGTGACCTCACTCACTCCCATGGCTTCATATGCTGTCTCTCAAATCTGATTGCCAAATTTGTCTCTTTACCCATGACTCCTCCCCTGTCATCCAGTCTTATATCTCCAAGTATCTTGTACTGAATGTTTCACTGCCATCACCCCCACCCCCCCAAAATGAATTTCTTACATTTCCTCCTGATTCCTCTCCTCTACCTACCTTCTCTATCACTAATAACAGTTCCCCTTGTCCTTCCCATCTCTCAGGCTCACAATCTTGGTGTCATCTTCGACTCCTCTCTCTCTTCCTACATAGCCACTCTCTAAGCCCTGTCCTCCTTGTAGTGGCGTCAAAATCCATCCTATCCTCACTAGCCACACTGTATGGTCCACACCTTGATTGCTGAAACCTCTCCTCTCCCTTTGTAACTGCTAAAGTCAAATTTCTCTTCCCCTGCTATCCCTCCATCACACACTTCATTCCTTGAATCTGTTTGCTGACTTTGCCTCTTACTGGATTAAATGGAAATTCCTTGTCCCCTCTTTCAAGACCTTACACAACCTTGTTCCCTGCTCTCATTCCTTCCTATTCCTGCCTTTGTGCCTTATTCTCCCAATCAATTCACTTTATCACTCCCTATATGTCTTTTTCACTCGTTTTTGTGCTTCCTATATCCTGTCCCTCAAAGTTGATACAGTTTACCACCACATCCACCAAGACCCCTCTCTCTTTTTCAAATCCCTCCTTAAAATCTACTTGTTCCAGGAATCCTTCCTTCCAACTTCTCTTCAGCAATCTCTTATCATACTCCCTTTCCTGAACTGTTGACCTAGGTCTTGCATTTGTTTCTTTTTGGGTATCTTAGGGTCCAATTCTACAAAGTCTTACTCACATGGGGGGATAGCTCAGTGGTTTGTGCATTGGCCTGCTAAACCCAGGGTTGTGAGTGCAATCCTTGAGGGGGCCATTTAGGGATCTGGGGTAAAAATCTGTCTGGGGATTGGTCCTGCTTTGATCAGGGGGTTGGACTAGATGACCCCCTGAGGTCCCGTCCAGCCCTGATATTCCATGATTTTCATTACTCATGGAAGAAATCATTATGACTTGGATTTTCCTAATACTAAACCTTTAGATTGCAAACTCTTCAAATCAGACACTATGTTTTACACTGTTTAGAAAGCACATTGCAAATAGACAGCACTGTGTACATGATTTTTAATAATAAATACCCTTGCCCAGGCCTCTGCTTCAGTAGTGCTAGGCAGAGGCAAGCTGGGTAGGGTTACCATACGTCCGGATTTTCCCTGACATGTCCGGCTTTTTGGGCCTCAAATCCCCGTCCGGGGGGAAATCCCAAAAAGCCAGACATGTCCGGGAAAATAGGGAGGTAGGGCCTGGCGGTGCGGGGCCGGGGGCCGGCGCGGTGCTCAGCAGGGGCTGGGGCCGGGGGTGCGGGGCCGGCGCGGTGCTGGGCCGGGGCCGGGAGCACTTGGCCGGGGGCCGGAGCCGGGAGCGGGACCGGCGCGGGCGCTTGGCCGGGGCCGGGGCTGGGGTCGGCGCGATGCTCGGCCGGGGCCGGGGGCGCGGGGCCGGCACGGTGCTGGGCCGGGGGCGCGGGCACTTGGCCGGGAGCCGGCGTGGTGCTCGGCCGGGGGCCGGCGCGGTGCTTGGCCGGGGGTGCAGGCACTTGGCCGGGGGCCGGGGCCCCAGCCGGGCGGGAGACGCCGGGGCCAGAGCCTCTTGGCCTGGGCCGGCCGGCCGCCGAAGGGAGCCGCTCGGCCAGGGGGGCCGGACTGAGCCGCGCCGCGCCGCACCCCGCCCCAGCTTACCTGATGCCTCCCGGTTTCAGGCTTCCCGCGAACATTTGATTCGCGGGAAGCAGGGGAGGGGGCAGAGTTGGGGCGGGGCTGGGGGCGGAGTTGGGGCGGGGCTGGGGGCGGGGCTGGGGGCGGGGCTGGGGGCGGAGTTGGGGCGGGGCCGGGGCCCCATGGAGTGTCCTCCTTTTTAAAAATTAAAGTATGGTAACCCTAAAGCTGGGCCACTTTGATTTTCCAATACAGTAAAATCTCAGAGTTACGAACACCAGAGTTACAAACTGACCAATCAACCATACACCTCATTTGGAACCAGAAGTATGCAATCAGGCAGCAGCAGAGACAAAAAAAAAGGGGGGGGAGGGGGGAACAGTACAGTCCTGTGTTAAACATAAACTACTAAAAAAAATAAAGGGAAAGCAGCATTTTTCTTTTGTATAGTAAAGTTTCAATGCTGTATTAAGTCAATGTTCAGTTGTAAACTTTTGAAAAAACAACCATGTTTTGTTCAGAGTTACGAACATTTCAGAGTTACCAACAACCTCCATTCCGGAGCTGTTCGTAACTCTGAGTTTCTACTGTATTTATTCAGCAAGACAAATCAGGAGCATAAGAGAGCCACCTGATATTTAAAATCCCATCAACCTGACAGCCTCTTTAAAATATCAGATGTTAACTATGCAAGGTCAGAGCACTGCACATGTTTAAATCATTGAGACCTATCACTTAATGCCCATTAATAAGGTGTCAGTCTTAACCAAACTGTTTTTCCTGGCCAATTATGATAAAGATCTCAGGATGAAGTTTAATTCCATCTGGGCATGGATGTTTAATGCAATGTGAATAAAAAGGGGGAAAGAGTCCATAAAACTGCACCACAGACAGAAATCCATTTTATAATCTTTAGTCTCTAAAAAGGGTGCATTTAAAAAAAACACCTTACAGTTGTACAGTTTTTCCCAATATGTAATTTACAGTTTCTCTACTGCAGCCTTTTTCTTTCAAAATATCTCCCTGATGGAGTGGTACATTTGAAAAAACCCAAACTACTGGATATTTAGAATGAAGAACACTTCCCCCCCCCCCATCAGGTTATAAAAACTAAACATAGATAAAGCTTTTGTCCCTAAAATATTAAGTTCTAAAAACGGAAGTCTAAATCTCAGGTCCTTGATCCTGAGATTCATGACAAAATCACCATTGGCATGGAGCAGGATTGGGCCCAAAGATTATACCAGAAGACTATCACAAATTTTTCTCCCTGTCTTTTGCAACATCAACGATTGCTTTCATTTTTCCCCATTTTTAATAAATTCTGTTTGAATGCTATCAAATTTAAAACAAAATTATGTGTGTGTAGGGGGAGAAGGTAGCAAACAATAATACATTTTTTGCAGAGGGAAATAGTTTCCAGTTTTCTTCCATTTGTTTGAATTTGTCCTTTCCCAGTCAGCAGATGCTTCTTTCTTTCCCCACAGTATATGAGTATCTGCCTCCCACTGAAGTCAATGAGAGTTACTTGTACCCTGAGGGGCAGAATCGCACTATGAGATTGGGAACATTAGTGCTGGTCTTAATGTAGAAGGTAGTTCTCTTTCAATTCAAGATTCCTCAGGGCATTTTACGAGAGAGTTTTTAATAGCATATGAGATTTTTTAAAATTTTCATTTATTAGTTGGGCTGGCCTGAGAGACTCATGGGAAGCTAATTTACAGAGTTGTGTAAATCCATTTCTGAAATGACAGTCAAAGTAGTCTCTGTCAGAAGCTCTTAAAAATGGAATATATATGTAAAGTTCAGGAAGTTATTTAAGCCAGGTTCATTAATTTTGCATTCATATAGAGATTTATAAATGTTTGAAATAAACTAAAATTTCTGTGGGATTTTTAGATATTCTTGGCCTGATTTTTTCCTTTTACACCAGTGTAAGTCTGGAGTCATGCAACTGAAGCCAATTAGGAAACAGATCTAATAGCTCTGTGCTGCAGTAAAACTGCTTGTGAGGAAGAATTAGTCTCTCTGTCTTCACAACATAACTGAGACACAGTCTCTTTCCCAACCCACCCCCACAAATTACCGGTACCTTTTATTAGACAAAAGAAATGTTATTCTCATACACATCCCATCCAGACAGTTATTAAGGACTTTATTTTGCTTTAGGCTTATTTTGTAGCTGATTTTTCTGCCAGAAATGGTGAAGTCAGAGAAGTAAACTGACAAATCTAGCTAAATATTATATCCTGATACTCACATCTCTTTTTTCTAGCTTCCAACTTCAAATATAGGGCTTGATCCTGTAAATTATTACTCATAATGGGTGAGATTGACACCCCGACTGATGCGGAGTAGTATCTTATTCCATGAGTGGCCCCACTGATTTCAGTCTGACTACTTATGAATTAAGGCGCTACTCAATGTCAGTAGGGCTATCAATCTGCCCACATATGAATATCTTATCTTTATCCACGTGAGTAGTCTTGTTGGCTTTAAGGTGACCACTCACATCATAAAGATTACTCATATGATTGGGTGTTTTTCTGAAAGATCTGCTTTAGGAATTCACTGCTCTACAGCCAAAATGCTTCTGAAATAAATGTAGTCAAAGTTTACTAATTCTGGGTCACTGAGAACGAAAATGATGCTTAAAATTGTTGATTGGCTCTAGTTTTCAAGATATGCTATTGGGACAGTATATACGAACCTTGACTTGGGAATGGCGGAGGATAAGTGAGTTATAAAGGGAAGGGATCTCAATTTAAACCAGAAATGACTAAAATACATCTTTGACTGGATCTATGAATAAATCTATGACTGGGTTTGGACAGTACTTGCTTTTTAGGCAAAACAATGAATGATGCAATCTGAAGCTGGTATTGCATCATACATGATATGAATTGCATCATGTTATTCCTAGAAGTCATGGATGATGCAATCATAACGAAGCTTACATCATTCTGCTGAACAAATTGCCCTATATCAGCTCTAGAAATCATACAGTGTCGTGCTCTCTTATTTGTCAGTGTTTGATTTTGCAAAGGGACACATTTCTGTTTAGCCAAAGTGAGCAGAGATGCCTCGTACTTGTGTGAACAGTGCAGATAACTTCTGCTGTGTTTGTGGTGAAGTGACTTTTGCATCACAAAAGCGCTGTATAACCACTATGGTTAAGAAAGCCTATCACCTTTATTTTGGCTGCAAAATTGGAGATCAGGACAAGAGGTGGGCCCCACACATATGCTGCAACACTTGTGCAACAAATCTTCGCCAGTGGTTGAACAGGAAAAGGAAATCTATGCCTTTTGCAGTGCCAATGATTTGGAGAGAGCCAACAGATCATACCAGCAATTGTTACTTCTGCATGGTGCCTCCAGTTGGGAAAGGTGTGTCAAAGAAGAAAAAGTGGACTGTGCATTATCCAAACATTCCATCAGCTATACGCCCAGTACCCCACGGAGAAGGACTGCCGGTTCCTGATGCACCAGAATCATTCTCACTTGAGTCAAACGAGGAAGAGGAAGAGGATGAAACTTCTGGTCCTGAACCATCAATGTCACAGGACCCACATTTTCTCCCATCCTCCTCCTCTGAACCACACCTCATAACACAAGGTGAACTGAATGACCTTGTCAGGGATTTGGAACTACCCAAGAGTAAGGCAGAGCTGTTGGGCTCCAGACTAAAGCAGTGGAATCTGCTGGCAGGTGATGTTAGGGTTTCCATGTTCCGTGACCGTCAAAAGGATCTTGTCCCATTCTTCTTCATGGAAGGTGATCTTGTAGCCTGCAACAACCTCGATGGTGTGATGGCAGCCCTCAACATCGTTCACGATCCAGATGAGTAGAGACTGTTCATTGATTCATCGAAGACGAGTCTTAAAGCTGTTTTACTGCATAATGGCAATGTTTTGCCATCAATTCCAGTTGGTCATGCAGTCCATATGAAGGAAACCTATGACAACATGAAACAACTTTTGAGGTGCATAAACTATGACCAACATCAGTGGCAGCTTTGTGGCGATTTGAAGGTTGTTGCTCTCTTGCTTGGTCTGCAGACTGGATACACAAAGTTCTGCTGTTTTCTCTGCGAATGGGATAGTCGTGCAAGAGATTCCCACTACATCAAGAAAGGTTGGCCACTCCGACAGTCATTGGAACCTGGGAGGAAAAGTGTTCAGCATCCACCACTTGTTGAATCAAGGAAGATTTTGTTACGACCCTCACACATCAAGCTGGGTCTGATGAAGAACGTTGTCAAGGTCATTGACAAAACACAAGCAGCTTTCAAGTACCTCTGTGGAAAATTTCCAAGGTTAAGTGAAGCTAAGATAAAGGAAGGTGTCTTTGTTGGTCCTCAGATTCGTGAACTTCTTCGAGATGATGCATTTGACCATGCACTGCATGGTAAGGAAAAGACAGCATGGAAAGCCTTCCAGTTAGTGGCAATAAATTTTCTTGGAAACAACAAGGCAGACAACTACAGGTTGTTGGTGGAAAACCTCCTCAAGGCATACAAAAGCCTTGGTTGCAACATGTCACTAAAGATACATTTTTTGCACTCTCATCTAGATTTTTTTCCACCGAACTGCGGAGCAGTGAGCGACGAGCACGGCGAGCGATTTCACCAGGACATGGCAACAATGGAGAAACGCTATCAGGGCAAATGGAGCCCATCAATGCTTGCAGACTATTGCTGGACAGTGACAAGAGATGCTCCATTTAATGAATACAAGAGACAAGCCAAGAAGCGCCGAGTAGACACTGAATAGGACTAAACTATGTACAGAATAGTTTTTTGCCTTTTGTTTCATAATAATTTTTATTTATATAACCCTTTTGCTGATTTTTAAAGTGTTACATAAACAGGACAGGTGAAATATTATCATGTAAAGCAACCATAAACACATGAAAAGACCTAGGTTTACAATTGATAATTAAAACTCTACTATCTAAACAATATACATAGACATAAAATGTAAAAACTTAAATATCTTAGAAACAGTAGCCAATCAGTTGTTTTAATTGTCATATTTGAATTCAGCACATCAAAATACATAATAAATAGCACATTTTATCTCTGAAGCAGACGACTTCTCAAAAATTGTAGACCAGTGTGGGGAAGTTCTAGCCTATGTTACATAGGAGGTCAGATTAGATGATCACATTAGTCCCTTCTGGCCTTAGAATCTATGAGTAAGAATATACAGACTCTGTCCCTTAATTAGTTTCTAAATTAGAGGGGGGATTAAATTAACTAATCTATTTTTAATACAGCTTATATTTAATGAGTCATGTCCCAACAAGTTATTTTCCAGTTTATGGCCCCCCCAAAAAATAACATCAAGTTCTGCATTTATGTTTATAACTTATTTTATGAGAGAATAGAAAACTAGACTGAAAAATCCTGATTTTAAATATATTACCCCCCCGCCACACACACACAAATATTTACCACATATTACTTTCAAACTCTGTTTACAGGCCAACACATGGAACCATGTCCAATCTGTGTCCCTAGCATGATGTCAATAACAGTTAGTAACAAATACATTCTTTCCAGCACTGTTAGAATTACAAGTTTCTTCAGCTGGAATGGGGGCAGTTCTTCACAATAAGAGGATTCAGTGAAATCATTGTTAAATCCTAATCTAGAGGAACAACGCTGGGCATGAGTGCCCATTCACTCCTGTCTACTGGTGTCTGCTGCTAATGTACACACAGGACTGGGTGGACAAGGTATAAAAATCTGAAGAGAAAAAGTTACACATATGTATCAAGTCAAAAGGTTTTTGTTCTGTTTTATTTTTTAACTACAAACAAATCCCATACTGATTTCCTTCTTCCCCAGGAACAGGCTTATCAGTTGTAGCATTCTGTAATTATTTATCTTTACAGATTAAATAAGTCATATTGTTGAATTTTATATTAATAATATATAGTTACACATGAAATAGAATATACACTATATATTGTATATAATATTTTGCATATGTATTATGTATTATAAGCAAATAAACATACACCATAACAAGAAACTGTTCATGTAATAACACCAATTTTCGTATCTCTACCCTCATTCACTTCAGCCATCACTTCTATATGAATGCCAGGGGTGAAATCCAGGTCCATTGAAATCAATGGGAGTTTTGCCATTGATGTCAATGAAACCAGGATTTCACACAAGCTTCATATATATGGACTTAAGGAACATTTATGTGAAAAAGTCCTTTTGTATATTATATGCTTTAAATCTGATTATTTGACAATAAGTATGGCTTTCCAGTATTCCTGTGTTGTACTAAATTTCCATTTGTAGACTTTGATCCTTCAAGGTGTTTGTCTGTATTGCCAATCCCAATGTTCAAGACTCAGCCAGGAGTGGCAGGTTTGTATAATTTTTGGTGGTGCCCAGAATGGGTCTAAGTCTCCCCACCTCCCCACCTGCCTTGTAAGCCAATATATATTTTATTAAATAATGTAAAAATGGACTGGAAAATTTATTGCACGATATCACTATTGTAAGAAAAAAATATTTAACTAAGAATATCAATGTTATTAATAATCTTTTGAATACAGAAACAACCAAGCACTCTTTGATCAATAACCCTCAAAAGCAAATACTTTCTAAAATTAAAACAAATATAGCCCCTTCTTTTGCGATGATCAAGAATTTGTTGCTGGGATAAAATGAAGCTACAACGCACTGGTGCCACAAGATTACAAGGGCCAATTAAAAGTGGAAAGTCAGAAGCAGCACTTGCCTGCTTCAATATATTATATTTTGTTGTACCTGTTGTGGGAATGTTCTTAATGTTTTCTCTGAATACTGTGTGGTGCCTCAGTTTCCTCTGCAAGGTGCCAACTGATCTCTTTGTTCTCCAAAGAGATCAGGTGGCCTCCTTGCCTGGAAAAGAGACAAAGGCCAGAGGAGGGGCTGGAGGGAGTGTCAGTGCCTATGCGGACTCGTTGCGGGAAGCGCACGGTGTGGAAGGGGATGCTGGGATGCTCTGGAACTACTCCATATGAAGCCAGTCAGGACTCTGGGGGAGCCTCCTCTCTCTGAACATACTGTCTCCAGGACAAGAAGCTTACACCTTCCTGCGTCTGACCTCGGAGCATTCAGCAGTCCCTTCCACACCGTGTGCTTTCCGCAACGAGTCCGCACAGGCGGGGCTCCTGGGGAAACCAGAGGGCCCTGCATCCCAACTCCGCAGTCAGACGTGACTCTTAGCCAGCCCGTAAAACAGAAGGTTTATTAGATGACAGGAACACAGTCTAAAACAGAGCTTGTAGGTACAGAAAATAGGACCCCTCAGTCAGGTCCATTTTCTGGGCCTCTCCCCATCTCCCCAGCCAGCTCCAAACTGACACTCCCTCCAGCTCCTTCTCTGGCCTTTGTCTCTTTTCTGGGCAAGGAGGCCACCTGATCTCTTTGTTCTCCAACACCTTCAGTTGGCCCCTTGCATGGGAGGAGCCCAGGCCATCAGTTGCCAGGAGACAGGGTGTCGGCCATTCTCTGTACAGACAGCATCACACTGGCCCCCTAGGGCTCTGCAACAATCACACACCTTTATCCCACCACCTAGATCCTTAAGAAATGCATAGGGGAAACTGAGGCACCCACACAGTATTCAGAGAAAATATTAAGAACATTCCCACTTCGTAACACCTGTATACAGCCAATAATATACTTTAAAGGGTGTAAAATAATCAAGTATTGTGCTAAACACAATCATATCCCAAACTGATTGCCAAATTTAAGTTGCGTTTTTTCCCTTTAGGTGAGCGCTCTGGGGTGGGGCTGGGGCTGAGGGGTTCACAGTGCAGGAGGGGGCTCAGGGCTGGGGCTCAGGCTTGGGGTGCTGGGGGTGCAGGCTCTGGGGTGGGGCTGGGGATGAGGGGTTCACAGTGCAGGAGGGGGCTCAGGGCTGGGGCTCAGGCTTGGGGTGCTGGGGGTGCAGGCTCTGGGGTGGGGCCGGGCCGGGGATGAGGAGCTTGGGGTGCAGACAGGCTGCCCCAGGGCTAGGGCCAGAGAGGACTCCCCCCCCCAGCCATCTTCCCCCCGCCCCCCAGCAGCACACTCACTCTTCACCACTGTCACTGCACATGCTCCTAGGGACCCTCTCAGGTCCAGGAAGCCCCCTCACCTCCTCTATGCTAGGTACGGGGGGGGGGGGGCTGCCATCACGTGTGGCCTCCCCTGTTGCTGCCCCTCACCGTAGCCTCACTGGGGGTGGGGGATGGAATGGTGGCTGCGGAGGGTGGGGTGGGGAGGGCGAGGGCAGGGTGTCACAAAATTCACCCAAGCACCAGCTGCTCAGGTTCAGGAAGCCCCCCCACCCGTCTCCCCTATGGTGGGTGGGTGCTGGGGGGGAGGGGACTGCCATCACATGGTTTCCTTCCTCCCCTGCTGCAGCCTGCTGCCCCTCACTGTAGCCTCATGGGGGATGGGGCTGCCCCTTGCCCAGTGTGGGGCAGGAGTGGTGGCTGCTGGGGGGCGGATCACATGGTCAAACACTCACTGAAGCCCCAGCAGCTGCTCAGGTGAGTGAGGTCCACTCCAGATGTCTCCCACAGGAAGCCCCCTCGGTGTCTTCTCCTGGTGGGTGCCGGGCAAGGTGGGGGGCTGCCAGGCACGTGTGTGCCTCCTCCCTCTCCTCAGGTGCAGCAGCAGCCGGCATGCAGGCAGGCGAGGGAGAGCCGCGCGCTGCTTTGCTTGAGTAAATTATCTGTGTGCACAAATGATGGATGTCTCTTTCCCAATAAACTGTATTTTCACAAAATGATATATTATCCAAGACGTTTGTAAGTTTCAAACTGTTGAGCTGTTGTCAAAATAGGCATGCTTTGGAAAATCATGGGAGACGGGAGAGATTCCAGAAGACTGGAAAAGGGCAAATATAGTGCCCATCTATAAAAAGGGAAATAAAAACAACCCAGGAAACTACAGACCAGTTAGTTTAACTTCTGTGCCAGGGAAGATAATGGAGCAAGTAATTAAGGAAATCATCTGCAAACACTTGGAAGGTGGTAAGGTGATAGGGAACAGCCAGCATGGATTTGTAAAGAACAAATCATGTCAAACCAATCTGATAGCTTTCTTCGATAGGATAACGAGTCTTGTGGATAAGGGAGAAGCTGTGGATGTGGTATACCTAGACTTTAGTAAGGCATTTGATACGGTCTCGCATGATATTCTTATCGATAAACTAGGCAAATACAATTTAGATGGGGCTACTATAAGGTGGGTGCATAACTGGCTGGATAACCGTACTCAGAGAGTTGTTATTAATGGTTCCCAATCCTGCTGGAAAGGCATAACGAGTGGGGTTCCGCAGGGGTCTGTTTTGGGACCGGCTCTGTTCAATATCTTCATTAACGACTTAGATATTGGCATAGAAAGTACGCTTATTAAGCTTGCAGATGATACCAAACTGGGAGGGATTGCAACTGCTTTGGAGGACAGGGTCATAATTCAAAATGATCTGGACAAATTGGAGAAATGGTCTGAGTTAAACAGGATGAAGTTTAACACAGACAAATGCAAAGTGCTCCACTTAGGAAGAAAAAATCAGTTTCACACATACAGAATGGGAAGAGACTGTCTAGGAAGGAGTACGGCAGAAAGGGATCTAGGGGTTATAGTGGACCACAAGCTAAATATGAGTCAACAGTGTGATGCTGTTGCAAAAAAAGCAAACATGATTCTGGGATGTATTAACAGGTGTGTTGTGAGCAAGACACGAGAAGTCATTCTTCCGCTCTACTCTGCTCTGGTTAGGCCTCAGCTGGAGTATTGTGTCCAGTTTTGGGCACCGCATTTCAAGAAAGATGTGGAGAAATTGGAAAGGGTCCAGAGAAGAGCAACAAGAATGATTAAAGGTCTTGAGAACATGACCTATGAAGGAAGGCTGAAAGAATTGGGTTTGTTTAGTTTGGAAAAAGAGAAGACTGAGAGGGGACATGATAGCAGTTTTCAGGTATCTAAAAGGGTGTCATAAGGAGGAGGGAGAAAACTTGTTCACCTTAGCCTCTAAGGATAGAACAAGAAGCAATGGGCTTAAACTGCAGCAAGGGAGGTCTAGGTTGGACATTAGGAAAAAGTTCCTAACTGTCAGGGTGGTTAAACACTGGAATAAATTGCCTAGGGAGGTTGTGGAATCTCCATCTCTGGAGATATTTAAGAGTAGGTTAGATAAATGTCTATCAGAGATGGTCTAGACAGTATTTGGTCCTGCCATGCGGGCAGGGGACTGGACTCGATGACCTCTCGAGGTCCCTTCCAGTCCTAGAATCTATGAATCTATGCTTGCTATATAGTCAGCAAGCTAATTTTTTTTAGTGTGAGTTAATATTGATAAGAATCTTTTCTAATAATTTGAACTTAAATCTATAAAAACCATGTATATACAGGACTAAACTCTGGCTTGAGATGTACATGCACATTTCCATTGTCATCAATACACAGGCAAACATGATATAAAATTTAAAACTGTCTTTCATTTGTGCTATAACACTGAAACTCATGTGAAACGGATGCTTTCATCCTCAATTGTTTGTCAGCTTCAGAGCCGCAGTGAGAATGGTTTGTCACGGGTTTGACATTTGAGAGGCTACAAAAATAGAATACTCAATAATAATGGGGGATTTCAACCATCCCCATATTGACTGGGAACATGTCACCTCAGGATGGGACGCAGAGATAACATTTCTGGACATCATTAATGACTGCTTCTTGGAGCCGCTAGACCTGAAACCCACAAGAGGAGAGGTAATTCTTGATTTAGTCCTAACTGGCCCACAGCATCTGGTCCAAGAGATGAATACAAAACTACACAAAAATAAGGAAGCTAGTTATACAGAAAAGAATTAGATAAATTCATGAGCCTCTGACTGCCAGAAGCTGGGACTGGACAAGAGGGGATGGATCACTCAAAATTGCCCCTGGTCTGTTCATTCCCTCTGAAGCATCTGGCACCAGCCACTGTTGGAAGACAGGATACTGGGTTAGATGGACCATTGGTCTGAGTCAATATGGTCATTCTTATGTTCTTATGACAGTTTTGTTTTTTTTTAAGTATGATACAAAATTACTTGTGATATCTCAAAGAACAAGGAGTACTCTTAATATAACAATGTATAGTTGGGGGGAAATGTTTTTATAAGCACATCTAATATTACAAATCTGAGCAGAATCACCCTTAGCCGTTTTGGGTGGGCCTATAAAATAATTCTTGCTCCCATTCCCCCCTTCCCAAGTGTAACAGAATGTATCATGCTACTGTGCACAAGGTTGGTTTGTGGACTTTAGGGCGGACTAGGGAGTTGATTTTTATGTTATGACTTAAGTGCCCTATGTAAGATGCAGAGGCCTTGAAAGTCATAATACATTTAAAATGAATTCTGTCCCTGTTTTGAGTACAGAGGAAGAGAGGAGTATAATTAAGGTTTTCAGAGTTCTCCTAATGCTGTGGTTGAGAACTGAGGTGCAATGCATCTAAATTAACTTGTCACAGTATTTGAGGCCATCATTTATAAATTCCCCCCAACAAAGACTGATTTTGCTCCCTTTTTCTAACAATACTACTACTACTAATACAATTTTGAATTTCTGTATATTCTTTAAGTTTCTCAGTGATAATTCTCAGTGGAGGGAGATGTCTAATTTTTCATACAATCATCTCTTTTTCCAGGTATGTTAAGATGGATTCAGAGACTTTGCGGATGGACCAATTAATATCCACAAAACAATACAGAGTGGAGGATTGGTTTTAAGTTTAGCTGCCATTTATATAGGCCACAAAAATAAAATGAAAACTTAGAAGCAACAAAACTGATTTATCGAGAAAAGAACTAATTTCATTCCATTTGTGCATGTAACTTACTATGTGATCCAGATGATACTAACATCTCTGCTTATTGTGAAATTCTGTGTATGTAAATCCAGAGAAACTCAATTAAAGATGGTGGAGTTACAGAATACATTGTAGTGTGGGGTGGATGTGATTTGGGATGACCTGCATAACTCATTCACAGCTTTGCCTCTTGTGAGTCATGTGAACATGCTGAACTCATGCTGATAAAACCTTTATATCACATTCGGTCTCTTGCATCCGTTTTTTTTTTCTGTCAGAGATTTCCTTATCATCCAGGCTACTTTCTTTGTTCTTCTCACAGTAAAGGAATGGGCGACAGCCACCCCACTCACATTGCTGGTGCTACAACTAGAGTCAAAGAGTTCTGACAAGATGTTTGTGATGGCCAGATTCTGCTCTCATTTACACAGGTGTAAATAGGCAGTAACTCGATCATCTTCAATGCAGTTTCTCTAGATTTCATAGATTCTAAGGCCAGAAGGGACCATGATGATCATGTGATCTGACCTCCTATTAACGTAACTAAGAGTAAAATTGTTCCTCTAAAATAGCCACAATGACAGATTCACTACTCCTCTTCCCTCACCTCCCTCCCAAATATTGATGGTGCAGTGACACTTACTGGGTGCTTGAAAGACTTTACTTCTTGCCTTTCATTTTTCTTGCTTCCCCTGCAGTATGTCAGGAAATTAAAATGTGACACACTAGCAATGTTGCCTATGCATACATAGATGAATATGCATGCACACACATGCACACCTATTTGTCCTCCTTCAGAATATTAAGTGCACAACTGTCCTCTTCTGGACAGAATGTCAGAGCTGCTCAAATCTGTCACCCCCTAGTGGCTGAAGCCTACAGTGGATATCTGAACTTACACTATTGTACTACACCAACGAGAATGTTTCATGTTACCACAAATTATTTATAGCGGAGCAGAACAGGATTTCCATTGTTGTGGGGGTTTCTCCTCTACCTCAAAGATTTTAAACCAAGAACATCTCAGCATTATTACAAAATATTTACAGTAGTATATTATAGTATTGTATCTGGTTAAAATATACCACAAGCAAAATCAATAAATGTAACTTGACTTAGGAGCTGTATTTTAGCTTAATTAATTAGACTGAGATCTAAAACTAACTGCCTTTTTATTATGTTGTAAGCAGAACACATTATGCACTAGCATATTGGGCACTTAGCCACTAATTATCTGCTATCTCTCAATGCAAAAATTTGAATTATTGATTTGGTAACTAAAGTAAGCCTCGTTTAATGATCTCAAGTTCATAGTATTAACCAAGAGAGCGAGTCCCAGAAAGCAGTTCTCACTTCCAAGATTTCAATTATTTTACACTTTTACAAAACATATATGGGCAACAGATGTAATGAAAAAATGTAGGGGCCTGATTCTCAGTTCCTCCATCCTTGCAATTAAGAAAGAAACAGAGGGATGTAGGGGGAAGTTGGCTTTAAATCACCTTTTTTTCTCCCTAATGTCTTCAGAGTAGAATCCAATGTATTGAATTTAACCTATAAAACCCTCAGTGGTTTAGGACCAGGTTAGCTGAGAGATCAGCCCTCTCCTTGTGATATACTGCCGCAGTTGAGACCAGCAGAAGCACTTGGGCAGGAGCTCGCCCATATAAGCAAGAACGAGTTATTGGCAGGGAGTCATCTGTGAGGGTGCATCAGTTTTGGAATTCCCTCCCCCCTCCAGTCTGCCAGAGCCTGGATGGATTTCTTTGCCTTAGGAGCATGTTGCAATGCCCATCTTCCCCCCCCTCCCCGCCTTTGTTAAGGTTGTTGAAGAGGGCGTGGGTCAAGGTGGACATATTTATGGGCAGTCCTTGGTTTATGTGGTAATTTTTAAAGTAGGGGCAGAGCTATTAGATGTATTTGAAAAATGTAAAAAAAAATAAATTAATAATTATTCTGGGGAGGTTCGAAACCTCAGGGCCCAAGGACTTGTCTAATTTGGTACTGGATTCTCAAGAGTTCTGAATGGAAGAAATTGTAACATTTGCCAGAATGTACCACTGCGGTAATAATCTTCCTTCTGGGTGTCAAACGTATTTGCAATTTGCCTCATGGCCCATGTAGGTGATTACAGTGTGAAGGTAGGATATATCTGCTTTAATGTATCCTTGAACTCTCTTACATTTTCACTCATCTTGCTATAGCCTTATCTTCAATTACACTCCTTTTCATGGGCCCCAAGCTGCTATGTGCTATAAGACCTGTCTGACCCCGTTGTATCCAAAATGTCAGTGAATTAAATCAAATTTTTATATTTTCAACCTCAACAGTTATCTCACGATGCACATAACAAATAGATAATGAGATTTGCAATTTATTAGGCACTCTGGTGCTTATCAATGTTTAACGATTAGGCTAAACCACTTTGCTGCTCACAGTTGTAATTATATATTTTTTCTCTGCAGCTGCAGAGCTGTCAATAGATTTAACTCATTCTAAATTTGTGGTAAAGTATATTTCTTAGTGCTTCTTGTCCACGTACTTAGAGAATTGGATTCATTTCTACTCTTTCCTCCAAAAGGGAAGGGAAATTTCAATGTCCACATTTTCCCTACAATATAAGATTTTGCCTCCCACATAGCATGATCATTTTCCTAACCTTTGTCCCTGATTCAGGAAAACACTGCATGTTTTTAACTTTAAACATCTACTTAACCCCTGTTGACTTCATTGGGACTTAAGCACATGCTTAAAGTTAAACACAGTGCTGTCCTGAATAAAGATGCTTTGCCGAATCGGGGCCTTAGAAAAACTGATCCATTTATTTCTATTTGCAGCATATGCATCTGTCCCAAGAGTTCTACCCATGATTTATATTGTGCCATACAAACAAAGCTCACAAAATTAAATTATAACAATCCCAACTTGGATCAATACCTGTGTAAATAGGTCAGATTAATCACGGAATACAAAAATATCCATCTTTCCTAGAAAAAGACCAGCCTCCACATGCCTCTCGAATACTGTGAAAAGTGTGCCTGGCACCTGATGGTCAAACATATTGTAGATATCCAGCCTAGTCCCTGCTAGGGTGACCAGACAGCAAATGTGAAAAATCGGGACTGGGGTTGGGGGTAATAGGAGCCCATATAAGAAAAAGACCCCAAAATCGGGACTGTCCCTATAAAATCGGGACATCTGGTCACCCTAGTCTCTGCAAATCTGATTGGATAAAGGATATAAGCAATGTAGTCTTTTCACCACAAGCCTACAATTCCGCTAAAGGAAACAAAAATTAATTCACACAAATATAGCAGGTTGAGATCTTCAAAGCAGTCGAGGGGATTTACACATCTAGATCAGCTGATGAAAAGAGCCATACAAAAACTAGGTATTAAATATTATTATATAAATACAAGAGTCCCTATATTAATTTTTAAAGAATAGTCTATTATTGATTTTAATGGAAGACATGTGTCCAAATCCCCTATTCTGTTTGAAAATCTCAACCTCATTATTTTATTGATATTCACGGAGAACACCTACCTTGCATTTCCATAAAACAAAACAAGACACATTGATGGTTAAGGTTGGTTCACATACATAACCAAAGCCTTAATACTAAACCTGACCTGCATAAAACAGTTCAGCTTTGTATGTATCAATAACTGTCTGTGAGATGCACCTTAGCCATCTTTTTGTGATTCTCCACAACCCATTATGCTCTTGTAATACTGTTGCCATTAAGCCATTATTATAATGCAGTGTTTGTGGGGCATGCCACCAGAGGGTGCTAAGGACTATCCGGGAGCACAGATAAATGTATTTATTGTTCTCCAGTTTCAGCTTTCATTTAAAAAAAATAAGTCTCTAGCTGTTACGATTGCAAAGAAAACCTTCAAAACGGTGAAGCGAGCATAACCGATACAGAGGTATCTGCTTGAGTTTGCAAAGCTCCTGAAACAATACTGCCCCATTCATTCCAGCAGGTGCTAACTGAGATACCCATAAAGTCAACAGTGTTAGGCCTTGGCTACACTTGCAGCTGTACAGCGCTGTGAGGTAAACCTGTCTTCGTACAGCTGAATAGGGAAAAGCGCTGCAGTCTGTCCACACTGACAGCTGCCAGCGCAGTGGCGTGGCCACACTTGCAACATTTGCAGCTGTGTTGGGAGCGGTGCATCATGGGCACCTATCCCAGCATTCATGTGGCTGCAACATGCTTTTCAAAACGGGGTGGGGTGGGGTGGAGTGTGACAGGGAGTGTGGGGGGGGAGAGAGAGTGCTTTTTGGAGCGTGTCAGCACTCTATTTTGCAAGTTCCGAACTCCCGGCCCCCTGCTCATTCATTCACTCACTCAAAGCAAACAGCAAAATGTTTGCTTTTTCTCTGTTGTACGAGCTTTGAAACCGGCACTTCCGCATTCCTGCAGCCGGTCACACCAATGGAGAGGATTGGCCACTTGACAAGGTGATTAGTACAGCGCTGCAAGCGTTTACACTCACACCCGTGAGTCGTAGCCACTCCGCTGTATCTCTTATGCTTCTCGGGGAGGTGGAGTACCTGCAGCGGTGTACCCAGGGAGATACAGCGCTGTAAGTGCCCTGCCAGTGTGGATGGGGAGTGAGTTACAGCGCTGGGGGAGGCTTTACAGCGCTGTAACTCGCAAGTGTAGCCAAGGCCTTAGCTATTTCACCGCTCATCAAAACATAGAAGAAAGGAAAGGAATATCTCAGAATATCCCAGCAATGCCAGTGTAATGGTTCACTTCATGGGTCACAAAGAGGTGTCAGGGGATCACAACCACCCTGCCCTTCCCAGATTGCTAAATGGGACATGTTCCTGGCTAGACCCCAGCTCCCTGGGGGTTTGGGTATGTGTGTGTGGGGGTGTCCTGGCATGAAAAAGGTTAAGAAAAACTGGTTTACTTGAAGACATTTCCTGTTAAATTCCAACCTGTTTGCGAGCAGAGAACAGGATTGTTCATGACCTCAGAGGAGGCAGATGTCTGTTTTCAAACCGTTATGCAACCTCCTCAACAGCAGTCAGACTAAGAATTTAGGACTTTTTGTAAACACTGCATTGGGAGTTCCACTTCACAGCCAATGACAGGATACATCCCCAAATTATGCAAAACTGTTCCACAGAATCATAGAATCGTAGGATTGGAAGGGACTTTGAGAGGTCATCTAGTCCAATCCCCTGCACTCATGGAAGGACTAAGTATTATCTAGACCGGGGTCGGCAACCTTTCAGAAGTGGTGTGCTGAGTCTTCATTTATTCACTCTAATTTAAGGTTTCGCATGCCAGTAATACATTTTAACGTTTTTAGAAGGTCTCTTTCTATAAGTCTATAATATATAACTAAACTATTGTTGTACGTAAAGTAAATAAGGTTTTTAAAATGTTTAAGAAGCTTCATTTAAAATTAAATTAAAATGCAGAGCCCCCCGGACCGGTGGCCAGGACCCGGGCAGTGTGAGTGCCGCTGAAAATCAGCTCACGTGCCGCCTTCGGCACGCGTGCGATAGGTTGCCTACCCCTTATCTAGACCATCCCTGTTTGTCTAACCTGCTCTTAAAAATCTCCAAGGATGGAGATTCCACAACTTCCCTAGGCAATTTATTCCAGTGCTTAACCACCCTGGCAGTTAGGAAGTTTTTCCTAATGTCTAACCTAAACTGCTCTTGCTGCAGTTTAAGCCCATTGCTTCTTGTCCTATCCTTAGAGGTGAAGGAGAACAATTTTTCTCCCTCCTCCAGGTAACAACCTTTTATGTACTTGAAAAGTGTTATCATGTTCTCTCTCAGTCTTCTCTTTTCCAGACTAAAAAACCCCATTTTTTTCAAATTTCCCTCATAGGTCATGTTTTCTAGATCTTTAATCATTTCTGTTGCTCTTCTCTGGACTTTCTCCAATTTGTCCATATCTTTCTTGAATAGTGGCGCCCAGTACTGGACACATACTCCAGTTGAGGTCTAATCAGCACAGAGTACCGCGGAAGAATTACCGGTACTTTTCGTGTCTTGCTTACAACACTTCTGCTAATACATCCCAGGATGACGTTTGCTTTTTTTGCAACAGTGTTACACGGTTGACTCATATTTAGCTTGTGATCCACTATGACCCCCAGATCTCTTTCTGCAGTACCCCTTCCTAGGGGATCATTTTCCATTTTGTATGTGTGCAGCTGATTGTGTCTTCCTAAGTGGAGTACTTTGCATTTGTCCTTATTGAATTTCATCCTATTTACTTCAGACCATTTCTCCAGTTTGTCTAGATCATTTTGAATTTTAATCCTATCCTCCAAAGCATTTGCAACCCTTCCCAGCTTGGTATCATTCTAAAACTTTATAAATGTACTTTCTATGCCTTTATCTAAATCATTGATGAAGATATTGAACAGAACCGGACCCAAAACTGATCCCTGTGGGACCCCACTCATTATGCCCTTCCAGCTTGATTGTAAATCACTGATAACTACTCTCTGGGAACAGTTTTCCAAGCAGTTATGCACCCACCCACCTTATAGTAGCTCCATCTAGGTTGCATTTCCCTAGTTTGTTTATGAGAAGGTAATGTGAGACAGTATCAAAAGCCTTGCTAAAGTCAAGATGTACACATCTACCACTTCCCTCCTATGTACAAGTCTTGTTACACCCTGACAAGGAAAGCTATTCGGTTGATTTGACACAATTTATTCTTGACAAATCCATGCTGTTATTTATCACCTTATCTTCTAGATGTTTGCAAATTGATTGCTTATTTGCTCCATTATCTTTTCAGGTACTGAAGATAAACTGACTGGTCTGTAATTCCATGGGTTGTCCTTATTTCCCTTTTTATAGATGGGCACTATATTTGCCCTTTTCCAGTCCTCTGGAATCTCTCCCATCTTCCATGAGCTTTCAGAGATAATCGCTAAGGGCTCAGATATCTCCTCTGTCAGCTCCTTGAGTATTCTAGGATGTATTTCATCTGGCTCTGGTGAATTGAAGACAACTAACTTGTCTAAGTAATTTTTAACTTGTTCTTTCCCTATTTTAGCTTCTGATCCTACCTCATTTTCAGTGTCATTCACTATGTTAGTCATCCAGTCACTGATAACCTTTTTGGTGAAAACTGAAACAAAAAAAGTCATTTAGCACGTCTGCCATTTCCACATTTTCTGTTATTGTCTCCCCCTCCCCCCCCCCCGGCCACCATTGAGTAGCGGGCCTCCCTGTCCTTGGTCTTCCTCTTGCTTCTAATGTATTTGTAGAACATTTTCTTGTTATCTTTTATGCCTATAGCTAATTTAATCTCATTTTGTGCCTTGGCCATTCTAATTTTGTACCTACATGCTTGTGTTATTTGTTTATATTCATCCTTTGTAATTTGACCTAGTTTCCACTTTTGGTTGGACTCTTTTTTTGAGTTTCAGATAATTGAAAATCTGGTTAAGCCAGTATGGTCTCTTGCCATACTACTTATTTTTCCTATGCAGTGGGATAGTTTGCTTATGTGCCCTTAATAATGTCTCTTTGAAAAACTGCCAACTCTCTTGAACTGTTTTTCTCCTTAGACTTGCTTCCCATGGGATCTTGCCTGTCAACTCCCTGAGTTTGCTAAAGTCTGCCTTCTTGAAATCCATTATCTTATTCTGCTGTTTTACCTCCTACCATTTCTTAAAATTATTAACTCTACCATTTCATGATCACTTTCACCTAAACTGCCTTCCACTTTCAAATTCTCAACCAGTTCCTCCCTATTTGTCAAAATCAAATCTAGAACAGCTTCTCCCCTAGTAGCTTTCTCCACTTTCTGAAATAAAAAATGGTCTTCAATACATTCCAAGAACTTGTGGGATAATCTATGCCCTGCTGTGTTATTTTCCCAACAGATGTCTAGGTAGTTGAAGTCCCCCATCACCACCAAGTCCTGTGCTTTGGATGATTTTGTTAGTTGTTAATCCTCATCCTCTTCTTCCTGGTTAGGCTGTCTGTAGTAGACCCCTAACATGACATCACCCTTGTTTTTTCCCCCTTTTATCCTTACCCAGAGACTTTCAACAAGTCTGTCTCCTGTTTCCATCTCAACTTCAGTCCAAATGTACACATTTTTAATATATAAGACAACATCTCCTCCCCTTTTTTCCCTGCCTGTCCTTCCTGAGCAAGCTTTACCCTTCTACACCAATATTCCAGTCATCCATATTATCCCACCAAGTCTCTGTGATGCCAACTATGTCATAGTTGTGCTTATTCACTAGCATTTCAAGTTCTTCCTGCTTATTCCCCATACTTCTCGCATTAGTATACAGATATCTAAGATACTGATTTGATTTCCCCCGTATGTTCTCTCTTGTCTCCCCCTTATGCCTGCTAAATGACCAATGCTCCCTCCAGATTCCAACCCTTCTCCCAAGTCTCCATGTTTTTGACTTACCTGTGGGCTTTTGTAATCTGCCTCCATCGAACCACACATGCACTTGTCTAATCTCCCAGAGATCTGTGCCTGGAGAAAGACCTCCTCATACACAGCCCCCCGCCTTCCATGCAGAAGCAGGACAGAACCACCTCTGCAGCACTGTCCCCACAACTGGCCCTACTTATTTGCCCCCTTTGGGGGATCTGTGTAAAGGGGTGCTGGGGACATGAGGAGGAGCAGCACAGGAGAGTGTACCATGGCACTAACCTCTGCTCTGCATCCAAAATTTCTGCAAAGAAATCCTGGTGGGCGCTAACACTTTGTATTATCTCCATTTAGGTCTTCTCCATAGCAGAACGGCTCCAGCAGAAATTGTGTTTCCAGGGGCCCACAAGGATGGCTGTGGGCTCAATGTAAAAGTGGGGATATCCTTCCTTGTGTATTCCTACAATATGCAAGTTTGGGGGATTGGGGCTGGCCTCCAAAATCCACGCGCTGTCCCCTTCCCACCAGATGGGATAGTGTGAGGAGAACCCTGTGATGGAAACCTTATGGAGTTTTCTTTCCCCCTACAGCTTTCCTGTTTTGTTTTTTTAATGTGCGAGAAGGAAATGTCTCATAGTACTTACATACATAATATATGGAAAAAACACATCTTTACATGGACCTATTGATGGAATTTGCTGTAATTTACTGTCTATGGATGTGAGACACAGTCCTGCAAACTCTTACTTGTATAAGCAGTCCCTACTCACCAGTAGACCCAATTATTACTCAGTGTGAGAAAGTTTGCATGATCAGACCCTACAGTTTAATATGTTGTTAGCTTATGAATGACTGGTTTTAGTTGTATAAAGCTCCCAGTTGCTTTTGTGGTGGGCACTGATCTAAATGTCTAAATAAATAGCTTCACAAAATTTATCCAGGTATCACTTCACCCACTAATGAAATGCATCCATGAAGGTACTTCACCATGTCTCAGTACTATGATTTCAGAACACAGAGTGTTTAACTTACTCAAATGAACAGCAATTTGCACAATATCAAAAGGCTGCAACAGAAAAATCTACAAGTCTGATGAGAACTGACAACCTCTACTTAACAGTCAAGCAAGGAAGCACACATTCCATAGCTACAGGAAAAAATGTGAATGTGGATCTGGTGCATCTCAGATCCATCTCCTGGATCTCAGATTATTCTCCTGAAAGCAATCCACAATGTGGGAAGGCAACACACTGATAAGTCGATTATGCCAACAGAAACACTTGGCAGGTAGACAAAGCAGTAGTGGAGTGGCTGTTCAGGAAATGGTATTGCCAAGTAACGAGAAAGCTTTCAATTGCATATCAAGAAACGAGGATTAAGGGACTAGAGATGGGGAAAAAATATCCCTTAGAAGACATCTACATTTTACTTCTGACGTCAATGGTTCTTTCATTACTATGCAGGTTTACGCTGCGTTATAATAACAAAACCAACTTAAGAGCACTGGGGAACCCCAAAGGCCAACACAGAAAACTATTTAGAATGATTTCTGTCTTCATCTTTCATAAAAGGGTAAAGAAATCAGACCTTCAGGATGACATCTTGACTGGTTAGAGAAGAGTCTTAAAATTTATATAATTTCTACTCTGGTGTTCTGCAGAACATTGCCACAGTCCGAAAGGATTTATATAAATATAGGTCATCAGAGGCCTGGGATGAAGCAGAATGACATTCAGGAGAACACACATCAAGAAGTCCATTTGCAGTCTAGTGACATCACAAACTTTCCCACAGTTTCAACAATTTACTAGCACCAATGCCAGTTTGCCACCAAAATGCCTAAAGCTTGTGAGAAACAAATCTCTTCTACAACTTGCCATCAGGAAAAAGGGTCAGAATAACAACTGCATTTTACAGATCCATCCATTTCCTATCATCAGTGCTGTCTGTCTTCCTGGCAGATTCTTGATAGTTTCTACTGGAAGCTTTGATTGTCAAAGCTCATGTATTAAGCTAAAGATACCTCATCTTCCTGCATACAATTTCTTCTTAATATTTCTCTCTGTGTCTATTATTCTAAAAAAGAGTGACACATGGTGGAATATACTTATGTTTATGGACCTCCAGCATGCTAGTTGCTCTCAAAAGCATAATTCATTTAAATAAAGCTATTTAAAAAATAAACTTTAAAAGGAATATGGACAACAACTTTCAGGTGTGATGTGTGCATTTGTGTATGCAGCAGTGGTCTGCCTTTAGTTGGCTTATCCTGCAGGAAATTTACAGAAGGATCATGAGACAAATATATCATAATTGCCTCTTATGGGCTCATCACAAACTGGTTGAGCATCACCTATGAGGTTAAAAATGTGCAGTACCAAATACCCATTTGATTTTTACTTATGCTATTGCCTGTGGTAATGTGCAGTTGTGTATCTCTACAGAACTGCTACATCTTTATTTCTTCTCCTAAATCCAATGGAATTGCATTAAGGTCACAAATGTATTGATCACCCTTCCTCAATATTTATTTACTTATTTCCTTTCTCCCACCTGCTGTTTGTCTTGTCCAGTTAGTTTGTAAGCTGATTAAGGTACTGACTGTCTCTCTATGTGTCTGTACAGTGCCTAGCACAATGGGGCCCTGACTTCATTTGGAGCCTATAATCACTACTGTTACAGAAATAATAATTAAAAAAAGTAAGTAAAATAATACAAAAATGTGTTGTAGTAGTCAAAGAAGTGTTCTGTTTAGCTTTAATAAAAAGTTAATTAGTAGTTAAAAGTCTGGATATGCAAAAGGTGAGATTCCGAAAGAAACAGTCACTTGACCCCTTACACGTATTAGTTGGCTTGTTAGATACATGCTGTATTGTGAGACACATTCAATGTGGGTATATTGACATTACCAGGAATACACTAACTTTTGAGTTTTTAAAACATCTAGGTGTAATTCTTTTGAATTTTAAAATTATATTTCACAACAGGGGAAATTAAAGTCCATGAAAAAGCACAAATGAAATGGGATGTTTTCATGATGGGTGCCCCAAACACTTAGCAGAAAAGCAGTACTGGAAAGGCTGAGTTGACTTAACTATAGCTAATCTCTAGATAAACATCTTTAAACTGAAATGACTAAGCATGATTTTGAAAAGCTCTTATTCTCCAGCTCCTTTTACCCATGCACTTGAAATCAGAGACCACTTTAATTTGTCTCTGCTCTGCTGAAGCCCACTGGAAATACTCTGTTTTCATATATGCACAGGTAACCCACCTGACCAGTTGGTTACATGCATATGCACCTTGCCGGGTAGAACAGAGCTTTGATTAAAGTGCCTATAAACCTAAGCCATGGATACCTGCTCCCTTATAATGAAAGACGCATCCCTCACTGTAGATAACCCCCTTTCTTCGAGCAATCCATACCGTTAGGCATGTAATAGTTTATTCATACGAGCAGGTGCAGAGCAGCACCCTATCTGAACAGGGTAATAGGTGTATGAGATGAATAGATGTGTAACAGCAGTGACAGCGCGTGAAGCACTAAGCTGAGCACAGAGAAGGGAATTCGGGGATCCATTTACCATCTGCTGGTGCAGTCCTCTGCAAGAAGCCTGGGCTGTTCTTGGAGACTTTCAGGGCGAGGAGCAGCAGGACACTGAGCTAAGCAGCGGCAGCAGCAGGTGCCGAACCCAAGCGGGCTCCTCCTCCACCTGGCAGCAAGCGAGCGAGGGAGGCAGGGACCGCCATCCGGCCGGGGAAGGCAGGCAGGCTCTCGCTGAGCGAGGGGTGCGTTCGCCCGGGGAGGACTGGAGGGAAGGGGGGTTGCCGTCAGCTGATGGGCCACGTTTTGACGTCGGAGTCATTCTCCTCTTTGATAAAGCCCCGCCGCCGGCTCGGACTGCGCTCGTCGTCGTTCCCAGCCCTGCACCAGGGAGCGCGGCTCGGGCGCCCGGGGACGGGTCCCCCAGGCGGGGTGGCGGGGGGTTCCGCGGCAGGCCGGGGCCAGCAGGGCTCGCTCGCGGAGGTGCCGCGGCTCGCCCCGAGCGGGGCTGTTCTCCCGTCCCCTGGACAGGCTGGGAGCCCGGCGCCGAGCCCGCGGTCACACTCCCTCCCGCCGGCGCCCAGCGCCATGGCCGCGCATCCCCCCAAACTTTGCCTGGGGCCGGGCACGGAGGCGCAGCCGGCTCCAAGCCCGCCGCCCGCGCCCTGAATCCCCCTGAGTCCCCCGGGAGCTGGCGGCCGGTCTCCGCTCCCCTTCCCACGCGGCGGCCAGCATGGACGGGCCCCTGAACCTCTCCGCCACCCCGTGGGCAGCAGCGGCCAACCGGAGCGGCGGCGGGGCCCCCCCGGCGGCCCTGCCCGGCCGGGCCCCGCTGTCGGTGTTCGGCGTGCTGCTGCTCACCCTGCTGGCGCTGCTGGCCGCCGCCACCTTCCTGTGGAACGTGCTGGTGCTGGCCACCATCCTGCGGGTGCGCGCCTTCCACCGCGTGCCCCACAACCTGGTGGCCTCCATGGCCGTCTCGGACGTGATGGTGGCGGCGCTGGTCATGCCCCTCAGCCTGGTGCACGAGCTGGCCGGGCGGCGCTGGCAGCTGGGCCGGGCGTTGTGCCACGTGTGGATCGCCTTCGACGTGCTGTGCTGCACGGCCAGCATC
Organism: Emys orbicularis; assembly: GCF_028017835.1. Classification (NCBI taxonomy): domain Eukaryota; kingdom Metazoa; phylum Chordata; order Testudines; family Emydidae; genus Emys; species Emys orbicularis. The sequence continues at coordinate 280,665,318 of NC_088684.1, read as the reverse complement.
TGGAACGTGACGGCCATCGCCCTGGACCGCTACTGGTCCCTCAGCCGCCACCTGGAGTACACCCTGCGCGCCCGCCGCTGCATCTCCAACGCCATGATCGCCCTCACCTGGGCCCTCTCCGCCGTCATCGCCCTGGCCCCGCTGCTCTTCGGCTGGGGCGAGACCTACTCCGAGGGCAACCAGGAGTGCCAGGTCAGCCAGGAGCCTTCCTACACAGTCTTCTCCACCTTCGGCGCCTTCTACCTGCCGCTCTGCGTCGTGCTCTTCGTCTACTGGAAGATCTACAAGGCGGCCAAGTTTCGCATCGGATCCCGGAAGAGCAACTCCATCACCCCCATCGCCCCCGAAGGGCTAGAGGTGGGTCGAGCCTGGGGTTTACCAGCTGGCCTGGGCTGGGTGGCAGCTGTGATGATGTCCATGGCCCTGGGACCCAGCTCTGGCCCAGCCCTGCGGGGGAAACTTGCCCAAGGACTGTGGAGCACTGAGGTCTAGAAGGGAGACTTTGAGGCCAAGTGTGCAGTCATTGGGTGCTAGTGGAAATGTTGTGCAGGAACTTTGAGCCTGACTGTGAACCTCTGATTCAGGCTAGTGAGCAATGACTCACAGACGTAGCCCTTTGAAATCCTGTGGGTCAGTGCTCACTTGTATGACTGAGGGTTTCACAGGTGAGTCTGGCCCCTTAGGAGTTAGGGGTGGAGGGTCAGTAGGCAACCACCCAGAATATGGAAAATGACCTGACATAGTCTTAGGGGAAATGTGTGTCTGTGCAGGCACCTACACAACCTTGCAAATTGTTTCCTAATGGTGGCTGGATGCTTTGAACTCGTGGTTTGCTGGTGTATTAATCAGCTATATGACTGTTTTTGGCGATAATGTATGTTGTACGCTCTCCTAGTGCATTTTTCTCCTTTTCCCCCATCATATGCCCCTCAGAGACTAGCATAGTCAGAAGAAGCAGGCAGGGCTGTGTGTGTGAGAGAGAGCTCTACTGCTCTGATTGTGCTAAATGTGTGAAATATACATGGTCGGATTGTGATAGTGGGAGTAATTGTGCATATGCAGTTTCCACTATCACTGCTATTTTTATAACCTCCGTTATTCAAAACTCCTGTTTCCCAAAACAGGGACATATACTTCACATCTCTTAAATAGAATAAAGTTGCACTGTTGACCCAAACTACTTCAGTGTGCCCTATCACATTCATATAACTGCAATTGTACTGTAGATTGTTTGCTGACACATGCAGTATGCCTGGTGTGATGATGGGCAGCAGGCAGGGTGCATATGTTGACGCTTGTGCTCACATCTGGCAGGTGAAGGAGGCCTCCCAACAATCCCAGATGGTCTTCACAGTCCGCCACGCCACTGTTACCTTCCAGACCGATGGAGACACGTGGAGAGAGCAGAAGGAGAAGAAAGCTGTCCTCATGGTGGGCATCCTTATTGGGGTCTTCGTACTATGCTGGATCCCCTTCTTCATCACTGAACTCATCAACCCTCTCTGCTCCTGTGACATCCCACCCATTTGGAAAAGTATTTTTCTATGGCTCGGCTATTCTAATTCCTTTTTTAATCCACTGATCTATACGGCTTTCAACAAAAACTACAACAATGCCTTCAGGAACCTGTTTTCCAGACAGCACTGAGCAGCAAGCAGGAAATGGGAGGAAACCCCCTCTTCTCCAGCAACCCCTCTAAAGATCCATCACCTTCCCTACTTAGCACATCCTATGCAGACCGGGGAACGCTGAAAGAAACTCTCAACTACAGAGCTCACCAGAATGATTCATTGAGCTCATAAAAGATTGCCTCTGAAATTCAGCAGCCCTCAGAGACTCTGCCCACACTTCCTTTCCCACCCTCCAAGCCAGTCATTTTGTAAACAGCACACAAGGGCTTGCTGAGACTCCAGCTGTGTCCTTTCCAACATGTGGCTGACTTCACCCTCTCTTCAGTGATGTCACTCAGGTGCAGTTTGCTTGCAAGAGCAGGGCAGAGAAGTCCATGTGACACAGAAGGGTTTTTGAAGCCCAGTGCCTGCTTAGCTGCTCTTTGCATTTCAGAACCGTTAATTTGCATATTCTCATATGCAAAGCCAAACTCCTTTAGCAGTAGGGTTTCTCATGACTGTGTGAAACATGCATCTGAAGAAGTGGGGTTTTTTACCCATGAAAGCTTATGCCCAAATAAATCTGTTAGCCTTTAAGGTGCCACTGGACTCCTCATTGTTTTTGTGTGAAACCAGCTATTTTACTGAAAAAACTATTTTTCAGAGGTGAAGATGGAATCTGTGTTGCAATCAGAGATTCATTTTAACTCTAAAAATGAATCTTATTTCCCAAATATAACCGCTCGGTAAAGATATGAGAAAAGGCTTCTGCATTATGGATCTATCAACAGTGGGATGTTTACGATTGGATTCGGTGGAGCAAGTTTTTCTGTATTTACTTGTTGTGGAAGCTTAATTTGTTATGTGCAATAGAGTGAGAGAAAGGGGTGCACCATTGAAAACATCTGTTTCATATGCCTGATTTAGTTATGAAGTACACAGGTGTTCCTTGGCTGTGAATGTTTAAACTTAATATCTCTGTTACACAAAGGAAGCTACTCTAATTCATGGATGTATTTTAATCAACTTTGGGGCAAGTTTCCTGTAACCATTTGAGGATACGTGAAATGTATTTCAAAATGCACATCAGTTCAAAGCTGTGTTTTACTTTCTAGAGTGTGATACAATTCCCATTGAAGTCAAAGGAAAGACTCCAGCTGATTTCAGTGGGAGTTAATGACCAGTCTAAGTATATTTAGTGGCTAATGAAGTTTGACCCTGGGAGTCTAAGGTTTCCAGCAATTGGGGGGGAGGCTGTGTTAAGAGCCACCATGCTATGCTTCAAGCATAAACCAGCAACAGCCATGCCTTCTGTCTAGGTTAGGATCAAATCTATCCTTGTTGCCCCCTTTTTACCATAAGTGCGGGTCCTGGCTGCTGCTTACTGTTTTGCTTTCTTCCTGTGCCTCCATTTCACCAGCATGATTTTAGCAACTGCCATGTCACTTGCACCTACAAGTACAGATACATGCTTTCTGCCCTAGGACTGCTAGAATGACACGTTTTCAGATGGAGAATAGCATTACTTCCAACTATCAGTTCTTGAGGTGCAACTATTAAAATCAGACTGGAATTTAAAAGGTGAAGGAGAAGACAAGATGGGAATCAGAATTACATGATTTCAGGGTCTGATATCTTGAAGCAAAGATAAAGAGGGGAAAAAAGCTTTCCAGTGATGTACAGGATTAGTTTCTATCCACTTGCATCTGAAGAAGTGAGGTTCTTACCCATGAAAGCTTATGCTCCCAATACTTCTGTTAGTCTTAAAGGTGCCACAGGACCCTCTGTTGCTTTCTATCCACCATGTCTCATGAGACATCAGACCTTAAAACTGTCACTGGTCCTTCAAATCAAGCAAAAATCCTGGCCTAGATGGTAAGAGGCCTTTAAGCATCCTGGCCAATCTGGCCCAATGCACTGCCTGGTGCAGGTGAAGATCATGGGAGCAGACTCCAGCTATCAGGAGGCAGTTTGTTTAGAAACAAAGGATGAAATCCTGGCCCTATTTAAGTCAATGGCAAAACTTTCTCATTTACTTCAACGGGCTTGGATTTCACCCAAGACATCTTACCCGGTGAATTTTAAACATATTCATTATATAACAGGAAAAACGAGTGAGACAGGCATAATCCCTCAAAAATCCACTTGAGCAGGTTCTCTGAATAAGGTGGCGCGCTAACCATGGACAAACTACAGACATTAAATAAAGAGCCTTTTAGTACTTTTGTTGTATGGTTTTAATCTATTTTCAGTGGAAGCTCTGACATGTTAGATAATCTAATAAACCCATGAGCCACATTTTTACTGATGATGATCAGCTTGTATGCTGTGTATGGATGTGATTGTTTCACTAGAGAAGATGCTACATTTATAATTTTTTGTGTGTGGAAAGCAGTGAAGCCAAGAATGACTAGGAGGAAACCAATACAATGTTTGTTGTCCAGGCAGAGCTTCTGTTATACTCTGCAGTGCTTGAAAATAGAAGGAAGAATATTTAACTGGTCTGAGCAGCTGTGCTCTGCAATATTCACAACACATGTTTCAAGGATTTATGACTTATTACAACAATATATAACCCACTCACAACCCTTCCCCACAACTACCTTCCCCCCCCCGCCATCTTCTTGCCCCCCCCCATGACTGGAGGGGTGTTAATGGGCCACTTCACCTTGAATGGTTCCTTGAAATATGTATTAACTACTTATGTTAAACAATCTGTTCCACCTTATATTTACCTGTGGCACTGTGAGTCTGGCTTTGTCTACAAGAGCATTGTGTCAGTTGGGTGTGGAAAAAAACACACCCCTGACTGACATAAGTTTCACCGACCATAATGCTGGTGTAGATAGTGCTATGGCGGCAGGAGAGGCTCTCCTGCTGTCATAGTGACTACCGCTCGTTGGAGGTGGCTTAATTATGTCGACAGGAGAGCTCTCTTCCCTTCAGCAAAAAGTGGCTAAACGGGAGACCTTGCAGTGTAGACCTGGCCAAAAGCTAGGTCTACACTGGCACTTTTGTCCCTCAGGGGTGTGAAAAAACACCCCCCTGAATGACACAAGTGTTTTATCAACGAAAAGCGCCAGTGTGGACTGTGCTTTGTTGGCGGGAGCCATGCTTCTGTCGACGAAGTTACCGCCCCTTGGGATGGTTTTATTTTGTCGCTGGGAGAGCTCTCTCCCGGCGATAGAGCAGCTACACAGCGCACGTTACAACGGGACAGCCACTCACTGTCAGGTGCGCTGTGTAGACATAGCCGTAGTTTCACAGACCTGAAGAAGAGCCCTGTGTAGCTTGAAAGCTTGTCTCTCACCAACAGGAATTGGTCCAGTACAAGATATTACCTCACCCACCTTTTCTCGTTAATTTCCCCTTTGTTGTGTCATTTCTATGCAACCAAAAGGATATGAGAAGATTATAAAATGGTATTAGAAAATTCTGATTTGTCTATAGTTGTGCTTTAACAAACAACATCATATTAAAATCCACAGTACCCTTCTGCAAGTAATGGCTACCGACTAGCCCCAGTTATCTACACTATGGATCAAATCCTGCAGCTCTTACTCAGGACTTAGGACTGCAAGAGTTGATCACAAATATCATCCTAGCCACGTAACATGGGTTTAATAAAGATTTCTCTCCCAAAGATCATTCCAGAGATTCACACCTAAAATGAGACAGAGGAGTGATCTGAGCACAAAGTGGAGGAGCCAGGAACTCCTGAATTCTGATCCCAGCTCTGAGGCCTTGCACAAGTCATTTATTTTGGGGCAGGGCCCAGAGGCACAAATCAGGACCTTGATGTGCTAGGTGCTATACTGAGACACACAGTTCCTTCCCCAAAAGAGCTTACTTTTCTGCTTGAATTTCCCATTCTGTAAAATGAAAATACTAATATGTACTTATCGGGGTGTTGTGAGGATTAATTAGTTCACATTTCTAAAGCACTTAGAATGTGGAACACTGTATAAATGCTAAGGGCTGCTATAAAACAGCTTCAATTTAATTTCTCTGAAGGCCATTATTATCCATTATTGCTCTTCCTGTGCTATTTAATGACAGTATAGTACCCCCAGAAAAGATTTAACTAACCTTTTCCAAATTTACAATTAATGCATTTTCCTCTCAGTGCTGTGACAGTTCAATGAACAGCCTAGAACACCTGTATTGAGACACAATAACTAGATCAAATAAGCTGTGTGTTAAATGCTGCCTGGTGGTGAGCCTTGCAGCACACTGAATGCAATTATCAAGGCTCAGGGAGCAGCAGCTTTTAAGACAATCTGTTACTTACATTAGTTGCCTTTATTCTGAGGAAGGAGAGAAGGTCACAGCTGACTGCCCTTCGATTCAAACAGAAAACAGGTTGGCTTATTCTTTTTTTTTTTTCTGGAATGCTGTTGGACTTCCTTTTCAGTGTGGTCAGACAAAGCAGGCAGGAAATGTGCTAATCTAACACAGCCGGAGATGTGCCAGGTGTGTCTTCATGTTCCGATAATTTGACTGGACTTTTCATTAAAATTGCTGCTGAGACACCTGGCAGCGGTAGTTAAAGGGGCGATTTTGAGTAGGCAAAGTGCTATCTGGTTAAAGAAGTTCTAGCTAACATAGATCAGTGATGATTATTTGCTCTTGTCTATCGTGATCAGCATGACTAGGCAATGAGGTACAACAGGCCATGCGGTAGGGCTTGTCTATGCTTAAAATGCTGCAGCGGCATAGCTGCACCGTTTCTGAAGTGCTTCAGTGAAGACACTACCTGCGCCAATGGGAGGGCTTCTCCCATCGACGTCTGTCATTGATCCACCTCCCCAAGAGGCAGTAGCTAGGTCAATGGGAGAATGTTCCTGTTGACCTAGAGCTGTCTACACTAGGGGTTAGGTCAGTTTAACTGCATTGCTCAAGGATGTGGGTTTTTCACACCCCTGAGTGACCTATTTACCTACTGTAGACCAGGCCATAGAGTGATTTTTACATACATCTGAGAGTGGTGGGAGCTCCATTTGCAGCCAGAGTCAAAAAGTTATTTTGTAATTAGGCACAATATTATACACTGACTAGGTTCTCTATTATCAGTTCTAATCATTGGAAGTTGTAGTTGTTATACTCCTATGTCAGAAATATAGAACACTTACACCAACCCCCCACTGACTTCAGTAGGGTCAGGATTTCATCCCGGAAGTTCTAGCCATCTCAAAGAGTTTATGATCCAATGTCAGGGCCTGTGTGATGGTTACCAAGCTAGATGCACCGTTGTCCCTTCTCGGGGTCTCACCAAGAGCACCCCTACGGGCCTTTACCTCTCCTGGGGTGGAATTCTGCAATCCGACCTCTCTCAGACCAGGATCGGGGTTACATCCCCCTGGGTACTAACCATGACTACTTCAGCAGGTTCAACTGGGATTGGACCCTGCAAGGTTTCCCTTCAGGTACCTGCAACAGCAACTGATTAAAGTGATACAAAAACAACTGCTTCAAAACAAAGCAATAGTTCTACTTTCTCCCAAAGATACAAAGCATGCAGGGCCAAGGTATACAGCAAAACAGAGGGTCCTATATGCATCTTCCCTTCCCTAAGCTTAACCTCTCTAGCCAGAGCTCAGGGAGGTCTGATTTATTCCCCATCTCTGAGTTAGAAGAAGCAGCCTGCTCTGCTTGCAGCATGCTCCCTCCATCTCTAACTTCTGTGGCTCTCCCCAGCCTGGCAGCTTTTCCATTGACTCAGCCTCTCCTGGCTCATCCAAGCCCTGCCTCCTTCTAGATTCTGAGGTTTTACAGTCTCCTGTGATCCCCGCCTTAGCCCTGGCAGCCTGGATGGAGCCAGCCACCTCGTTTCTTCCCGCTGATGACCCAGCCATTGTCTCCTCAAGGAGCCTTGTATTTGGTATTGTTTTAGCTTTCCTGCTCAATTCTTAACAATCCCTTTATAGCCTCCTTTGATTTAACTATGTACATTCCGGCAGGCAGTAATCCAAAATTGACCAGGGAAACTGAATCACACACAATACTAATAAAAATACAGATATGTTCCCAGTTTGTTACAGCCTCCATTCAGCCTTGGGTATTTTGTTTAACTGAGGGGTGGCAAGGCTGGAACAGCTGATCTTACCTTCTACGTGGTGCATGGGCAGGGAGGGTTTGCACAGGGAGTTAAAGCCAGAACCAAACCCATAGAGGGCTTTAAAGATTAACACCACCTTCAATAACTATGGCAGGGTCCATATGTCAAAAGAATAGCCACTGGGTTGTGCCAACTGCAGAGGAAAATAAATGGTACTCTGGCCACTGACAGCACCTGGGATTCTTGGATCCTCCACTGCCCCAGAGGTATCCCTACACTGTTAATATCTCTGAAAAAAGGTGGCACCCCCCCCCTCACTGATGGGGTGCACCATCACCACCCAACCAGTGTCAACTATCTCTGCACTGAGCCTCAGGCTGCTCTCTGTCCTCCAGATCCCTACACTGGCCAGGCCAAAGGCACTGCATCATCTGCTTCCAGTGAATACTTAATACTTAGTCCTGCCATGACTGCAGGGGACTGGAATAGATGTCCTCTCAAGGTCCCTTCCCGTCCTACAATTCTATCAAACAGCCGTGTAAGAATTGGCTATCAGTATCCTGAAGGCAACACCATCACACCACTTCACTCTCTCCCACAAATGTCTCACATACAGACTGAACAAGAGGGGTGGCAGGAGAGAACTCTGCAGGGGAGAGCATAAATTCCACCCTCTGGGATCTCTCTCAATAACCAGGCTTGAAACTCTCTCAGCTCATGCAATACTGAACTGGAGAGCGTGGAGCTACAAAACCAGTGTGGCATAATTCACCCAGGATTGGCTTTCATAGCCAACTCTGGGATCTCATATATGATCAGATCATGAATGATATTAACTTTATTAGCTACTCACCTTGTATAGAGTAGCATGATATGAAGAACAGGGTCCTTAACTGATGTCTCAAAAGCACAAGACAACAGCAGTGGGACTGAAACTTCTATATCTAATTCTCCTCTTGCTTTATGGTATTCTTGACATGGCAGAGACTGGAAAATCCAAGCTCCTCAAAAGAGTCTTCTCCCACCCAATGGTCCTCCATAGCCCTAGCTTAGAGCTGCCCTGAGTCAGTCCATCCACATTTTCTCTCTCTGATCTCTCAGATCCCAGCATGCTGAGCTCAGCCTCAGTCACACCAGAAAGTGTGTATTTAAATAACCTGTAATTACTTTAAAATCTGACTTTGGTGCATGGGCCACAAGCTTAAGAGTGAATATGGTCACCAAGCTAATCAATTTAGCTTCTTCCTATGTAGGTTTAAAATAACTTGCAAGGCATTAATTCTGTTTAAATGCAAACTGACCTTTCTCTGCAGACTAAGCCTGAGTTTTGCTGTATTTCATGATTTTTAACCATGTTCCATTCACATCCTCATTTCATCCTTTTAGCATCTGCCACCATCGTATTTGTGCATTTGGTTGCTTTTCCTATTTAACAACATTAAATATTTAGAGCAAAGGTTTTAATGAGTCTAAAGGCAACTGAGAAAAATAACTGGATTTTACTACAAGATCAATTCAACTGAGGTTAGATACAGAAAATCCCAGTACTGTGTAGGTTCCAAACAAACCACACCTCCGAACCAAGCTCTTCCGAAGAAGTTCAAGGTACAAGCATTAAGCCATCAGAACATCTATCTAGGTAACATCTATCCATCCATCGCTGTGCTGTAGTATCCAAGCAGCTTTTGTTAGCTGATTATACTCTGTTGCTAGCTGCTTTTGAAAGCTGTAGCTTTCCAAAATTAATCTGCTCTAGAGTGTTCCATTCACCACATGTAGCCCAAGCAGACCAAATTGTCCTAAATCTTGTAAAACAAGTATTGTGAAAAGTGGATAAAGTAACTTCATGTCAATACACAGCAGATGTTTGTCAACAGCAGAGGGACATTTTCAAAGTAGCATGGAAGACGTATGCAAGTGAACACATATCTGGAGATCATAGTGTTAGCTGCCTTGAATAGGCCCCAGATCTGCAAACACTAAAGATTTGTCTACACTACAAAATTAAGTCGCCTTAAGTCGACGTACAGCCACTGCAGTAATTAAAGCAATGGTTCATGTGCACGCTATGCTCCTATCGGCTTCTCTTGACCCTGAGCCATGTATCTACTCTATTGGAAAGTTAAACCTTCTGTGTAAACTGCATATACCCCACATCAAACAGCTGACGGTACTGGTTTGGAGTTGGGCACTTTTCACACTCTATGGCAGTGGTCCACAAACTTTTCACATCACCCCCCCATTACCCATGACCGAGCCCCCTCCTTGGAGCCGGGTCTGGGAGCAGGGCCGTGGCTCGGGGGGAAGAGGGGGCGCAGACAGGAGTAAGGGGGCCAAAGCTGGGGGTGGGTCTGGGGCCCGGAGCGGAGTCGAGAGCGGAGCCGCGGCCAGCGGCTGAGTCTGGGGCTGATACTGGGAGCAGAGCTGCAGCCAGGGGCCGAGGTTGGCTGTGGGGCTGGGGTCTGGAGCAGAGCTGTGGCCTGGGCTGGGACTGGGAGCAGAGTGAGGCTGGGTGGGGCTCCCAGGCCCAGCCCCCGCCCTCCTGAACATTCCTACATTTACCCCACAATTTGGGGACCCCTGCTCCAGGGACATTTCTCTTGTTGGTCAAGCACTGAGTAAGAAACATATTAGCATGAAGAAATTACTGGAAAGTTACAGAACAGCATTTACAGTAATATTCCCACAACCGTAGGACCTTCAATATCTCAGTAATAAAGACAATGGGCCAAGTTCTGGCTGGCATTTGTACTCATGCACATGCAGAAAAGATCCTGATCAAGAGCGTTTTTCTTAACTAAATCTGGCTCCCTTTCCAGCTCTCAGAGGTTACTCCAGAGACCTTGTGGGACCAGAGGCATGGAGAGGCATTCAAGGTCATGGTCAAAAAGTCAGGGAACTTTGTTTTAGCACATCTGCCTCCTTGACCTGGCAGTGGCCCTATGCACGGCCCCACAGATCAATTACACTCCTAGCAGGAAGACCTGTACAGGGGTGTTCTACACAGAGGTGGTGCACTCCTAACACTGCTTTCCAGTGAAAACATGGACCCATTTTAGCAGCTGAGGAGAGCTATTTGGTCCAGTGCCACACTTCGACCTTTCAATCCTAGTAACGAGCAACAGAGCCTATGGAGCCACTCTCTCAGTTGTTTGTGATTTGCAGGGCCATGACATTTCTCTCTCCTCAGCTGCTTGACTGGGTGCCAAACTTTCCAAGTGCACCTGCAGTACTTCTGAACGCCCCCAATGCACCACCACATTGTGCAGAATATTAAACAGACAGTGACAGCACAGCAGCCACGGCGTGGGGCAGACCTGGTCACCAGGGCTTACTAAAAGGTGGGAGCTGAATGGCTAAAGAACCGTAAGGCACATTATAACAATGTAAAATAACAAAACTTTGTTGTGCCTGTATCAACCTCTCATTAATGGATGCCAGTGGAGGTTTGGGACATGTGAAAGTGCACACACTCAGTTCGTTCTAGAGGGCTGAGAGGGCACTTTCCTAGAGAAATGTAAGCTTCCCCAGGCTCACCTCAGATTTATCCAGGTCCCCTGCTGGGAAGGTTATATTGTTCTCCAAACTGCCAGCAGATCCCCTTCATACACTGGAGCTGTGGCACTGCTTTCTCAAGGCCTAGGACATGTTCTCTGCTCATTACCAAGTCACCCCTATCAATGCATCACTTCCTTTGTGAGGATACATGTGGTTTGTTTCTTTTAGCGTGTAAGATCTCCAGGTCAGGGGTGGTCATTTGCTATGCGTTTGAACAATGCCTGGCACAAATGGGCCCCCAGCTTAGTGGAGGTCTCTCAGCACTATTACAATATATTTGATAAATAATATTCTGCTTTTAATCTAAATTCACCTTAATAATGTGAGGTAACTTTATATGCCATGGGAGAGCGCCAGCAGCTTGAAGGCTATGCAAGTAGCTCGGGAGCTCTGGGAGTGCTGGAGGCAGGGCAGAAAAGGTAAGAGAAAAGAGCCAGAGGCTGGGGCCTTTGCTAGAAGCAGACATATATGCCCTGCTACTGTCTCACGTTGGACTGTAGACTCAGTGGTTTGGCTCAGAACACTACAATGAAAGCACACAGTTTTGTAAAGGGGACCACTCAATGGAACAAAAATAAGTCTACTTACAGGACTGCAGGCTGGTTTAACTTCGAACCCATAATACCCTGAATAACCCTGTTAACCCATTGATGACCACTTTACTACTCACAGCAACAGAGGAAGCAATAACTGCAGGTAACAGACAGCACATCTGTCCTGTTAAGCAATAGCAGGTTTTGGCAGCAGACATACAGCAAAACGACTCCACCATTTTGCAGAGAAGGAGATTAGGTCAAAAGCCTCGTCAGGCCTGCTCATCTTTCTGCTTGTTTGTGCAGTATGAGAGTCTTTTGTCCCGGAAGTGAGGTCAAAGGCTGAGTGCTCCCTGATATTCTGACTGGCAGTACCATTGCTCCTCCAAGCACAGGGCAGCATGAGAGCAGTAACAATTCAATTCCCTGTATTAGCCCACAGTGTGAGTAGGGTGACCAGGTGTCCAGTTTTCGACCAGAACACCCAGTCGAAAAGGGATTCTGGCGGCTCCAGTCAGCACCGCTGACCAGGCCGTTGACTGTCCAGTTTGTGGTGCCGCGCAGCAGGGCTGGCAGGCTCCCGGCTAACCTCCACACTGCACAGCTCCCGGGGAGCAGCCGGCATGTCCCCGCTCCGACTCCTATGTGTAGGGGCAGCCAGGGGGCTCCACACGCTGCCTCGCCCCAAGCACCTCCCCCGCAGCTCCCATTGGCCGGGAACTGCAGCCAATGGGAGCTGCAGGGGCGGTGCCTGCGGACAGGGCAGCATGCAGAGCCACCTGGCCGCGCCACCGCGTAGGATCTGGAGGGGGGACATGCTGCTGCTGCTGCTTCTGGAAGCTGTTTGAGGTAAGCGCCCCCCTGTCGGGCCCCAACCCCCTACCCCAGCCCATATCCCCCTCCTGCCCTCTGAACCCCTCGATCCCAGCCCGGAGACCCTCCTGCACCCTAATCCCCTGATCCTCAGCCTCACCCCAGAGCCCGCACCCCCACCGGAGCCCTCACTCCCCCCCATATCCCAACCCCCTGCCCCCCTCCCTCAATCTGAACCCCTCAGTCCCAGCCCAGAGCACCCTCCTACACCCCAAACCCTTCATCCCCAGCCCCACCCCAGAGTCTGCACCCCCAGCTTGAGCCTGCACCCCCCCACACTTCTGCCCCAGCCCGGACCCCCCTCCTGCACCCCAAATCCCTCATTCCCATCCCCACATCAGAGCCTGCACCCCCAGGTTGAGCTCTCACCCTCCACACACACCCCAACCCCCTGCCCCAGCCAGGAGCCCCCTCCCACACCTTGAACCCCTCATTTCTGGCCCCACCCCAGAATCCGCACCCCCAGCCGGAGCCCTCACCTCCTCCTGCACCCCAGCCCCCTGAGCCAGCCCAGTGAAAATAAGCGAGTGAGTGAGGGTGGGGAGAGCAAGCGACAGATGGAAGGGAAGATGGAGTGAGCAGGGAGCAGGGCCTCAGAGAAGGGGTGGGGCATGGGTGGGGCCTTGGAGGAGGGGCAGGACCAGGGCGGGGAAAGGGTGTTCGGTTTTGTGTGAGTAGAAAGTTGGCAACCCTAAGTGTGAGCTAGAAAGAGGGGACAATATCCATTTCTTGTTCTAGCTGTGGCCTTGACAGGTAACCAGGCACTTGTAGCTCATTATGTAAGCAGAGGAAGAAAAACACTCCATGGGTTTAATAATTACATTTCAGTAGGTGAGATCTCAAGGTACAGTGAAAAATAATGATCACTTACACTTTGTATTCATGTGTTCAGAAGTGCTCATGTTTGCAGAGCACTCTGAAGATGTAAAGCACCTATGGCCCTATACAGCTACAATAACACCTACGCGGTGGGCAAGCAAGCAGCATTATTCCTTACTTCACAGATGATGGGGGGGACCTGAAATAGGTGGTCCTTGGTTCTCCTCCTACTGCTTTCCCTGTGGGTGCTCTACATTTTGGGAGGGGCCAAGCTTGGATTAGAACTCAAGAGTTCCTGGCTCCCATTCCCATGCTTAAACCAGGACTAGTTCGGACAAAGATGAGGTGCCCTACAGAGCCATTCAATGGGGCTCAGCTGAAAGGCTGAGGGGAAGTTCTACAGCATTTAATAGGTATGAAAAGTAGGGTCCTATAGAAATTACTTTGAAACCCTACAGAATTTAATAGAGGGCAGTATCCTTTCAAAAGAATTTTTGAACCATCTTATAAAGCTCTATGGTAGGGATATAATTCTCTGAATTTTGTAGAAGAGCTACCATTTTCTATTATACTTTACAAAGGACTAGTCAGCGTGCATGAACACATACCAGCCAGAGTTTTGTCCTATGTGCACAATGGAATAGACAAATGAGTGAACGCAGACATAGGTGGTCTTCAAAAATTTATTGCTTACCTGCTACAGCCACTCCAAATAAATAAGCAAACTCTACAATGTGCCTAAATGTACACAGGAAAATATGTTTTTTGTGGGCACAATGATCAGCCCACACATTTGGAAAAATGTCACTACTCTAGATGGGTAATTTTCCTACAATATATACATTATATAATTAGGGTTGCCAGGTGTCCAGATTTCGACCAGAACACCTGGTTGAAAAGGGTCCCCATGTGGCTCTGGTCAGCACTGCTGACTGGGCTTTTAAAAGTCTGGTTGATGGCGTGCGGGGCTAAGGCAGGCTCCCTGTCTGTCCTGGCTCCGTGTGGCTCCCAGGAAGTGGCGACACATCCTTGTGGCCCCTAGACACAGAGGCGGCCAGAGAGGCTCCACATGCTGCCCCTGCCCTGAGCGCTGGCTCCGCCACGCCCATTGGCCGGGAACCGCAGCCAATGGGAGCTGTGGGGGCAGTGCCTGCAGGCAAGAGCAGCATGCAAAACTCCCGGGCCGCCCCTGTGCCTAGGGGCCAGAGGACATGTCGCTGCTTCTGGGAGCTGCCTCAGAGCCTGCCCCGCACCCTGAAGCCCCTCCCACACCCCAACTCCCTCCCAGAGTTTGCACCCCACACCCCCTCCCATACCCCAACCCCCTGCCTCAGTCCTGAGCCCCGCCCTGCACTCCGAACTCCTCGGCCCCACTCCAGAGCCTGCATGCCTGCCGGAGCCCTTACCCCCTCCTGCACCCCAACCCCCTGCCCCAGCCAGGGGAAAATGAGCAAGTGAGCAAGGGTGGGGGAGAGCAAGCGATGGAGGAAGGGGGGAAGGAATGAGCGGAGACGGGGCCTTGGGGAAGGGGCAGGGCAGTGGGCGGGGCAAAGGTGTTCGGTTTTCTGCAATCAGAAAGTTGGCAACCCTATATATAATATACACTCACACCCACCTTCCTTTTCACACTGTGTCAACCATTTTAGCCTCTTCTGCCTGTAGACTACCTGTATTTTTTATGTGTGTGTGCAAAGAATGAAAATCTATTTAAATAAAAACTTAATTACAAAAGACTGCTTATAAAAAGAAAAACAAAACAAAAAAACAAAGTTAAGGGGTTGCAAGTTCTTTGGAGCACAGGATGAGAATTGAAAATGATCTTGACAAACTGGAGATAAATCATCTGAAATAAAGAGGATGAAATTCAATAAGGCCAAATGCAAAGTACTATACTTAGGATGGAACAATCAATTGTACAAATACAAAATGGGAAATGGCTGCGTAAGAAGGAGTCCTGCAGAGGGGTTATAGTCGATCACAAGCTAAATATGAGACAACAATGTAATACTGTGGCAAAAAACAAAACAAAACAAAGCAAACATCATTCTGGGATGTTGTGACAGGATATACCAGGCCTTTTGTGTCCCCCTGCTGGAGGCCTATATGGCCCTGCTACACTCTGCCCCAGCGAATGTGGGCCCTCCAGGCCTGCCAAGAGAAGCTGCACAGAAGCAGTCAGTCAGAGCTATAGGAGCCTGAGGGACAACCAGAGTTTGATTCTGGCTATATTTGCATAAGCTGGGGGAGAGAGGCACTAAGAACTTTAACCCTAAGGTAAGGGGTGAAGATAAAGGGGCCAGGTAGGAAGAGGCCCAGGAAAATAGCAGCAATGAATTGAAGTGAGTGGTACTTGGCTGCTGTTTATAAGAGCCCTGAGTTGGAACCTGGCACAGTGGGTGAGCCTGGGTTCCCCCACTGGCCACTGTTGATGTGGCCTAAGCCCCGAGAAGGGGACAAGGCTCATTTAGAAGCCTGAGCAAAAGGCTGAATTTAAAGGGCCCAGAACTGGGGCTGAAGACCCTGGTGAACTCTTTGCTAGCCTGTAAGGGGTTCATTTTTGACTGTGTGGCCTGGCAGGAGGAAGTTGACAACCTACTGGGGGTGCAGGAGCAGGAAAAGGACAGCAGTACCACATGCAACAGCAGGAGGTGCTCAAGGGGTGAGTGCCTCCTTGTTACAGAGGTATTAGCGGGAGTGTTGTAAGCAAGACATAAGAAGTCATTCTTCCACTGCACTCAGCACTGAGAAGGCCTCAACTGGAGTACTGTGTCCAGTTCTGGGCACCACACTTCAGGAAAGATGTGGAGAAAGTCCAGAGAAGAGTAACAAAATGAGTAAAGGTCTAGAAAATATGACTTACGAGGACAGATTGAAAAAATGGGTTTGCTTAGTCTGGAGAAGAAAAGACTGAGGTGGGGACATAACAGTCTTCAGGTACGTAAACTGTTAATAAAGAGGAGGGTGAAAAAGTGTTCTCCTTGTCCACTGAAGACAGGACCAGAAATAATGGGCTTAAAATACAGTAAGGGAGGTTTAGGTTGGACATTAGGAAAAACTTCCTGTCAGGGTAGTTAAGCACTAGAACAAATTAGCTAAGGAGGTTGTGGAATCTCTGTCATTGGAGATTTTTAAGAACAAGTTAGATGAACACTGTGATGCTGCATCCCATAAGGCTTCATGGGAATATGCTTATGAATGTATATATGACATAACTGGAATATGTTTTATGCTACATATGCCATGTAACATATCTCTGTAAAGGCTATGGTCTACTGAACCTATTAATCCTATTTGTATGTATGTATCATTTTTGTATTCGAAGTTATGAATATTGGCTGGGCACTGGCTTGATTTTTAAGCCTTTGTAAAGCATTTGGTCAGCGTCTTGAGAAAGGAATGTGCAAATTAAGTGCCCAATCAAGAAGCACTTAAGGGACAATGGATCTTGGGAGGCTCCAATCCACATAAGAAGTCTACATGAGGACGTTCAAGGGAGCAGGTAAGCCATGGCTGCTGCCTGTAAAAACTGAGTCATGCATGGACATTTGACTTGTCCATGTGACTCCAAAACTCCATCTTGGAGCTGGACTTTGCATAGGAGAGAGGAGGGGGTCTCCACCCACAAGAGAAACCCGTGGGAGAACTCTCCATTTTGTCTTCAGCTGGCTAAAGAGATAGTCTCTCCACCCTTCAAGGATATCTGAAAGAGACTGGAACAAAGGACAGTAACTACAGGGGGTGTGAGTGATTGCTGGACCCAGACTAGCAGGAGACTAGTCTGTAAAAGGAAGCTTACTGGAACTGGTGAGGTTTTATTTTCATTCAGTTTTCTTAGCTATAGACTTGCATGTTTTATTTTATTTTACTTGGTATTTCACTTTGTTCTGTCTGCTACTATTTGGAACCACTTAAATCCTACTTTCTGTATTTAATAAAATTACTTTTTACTTATTAATTAACCCAGAGTATGGATTAATACCTGGGGGGAGGGGGGGCAAACAGCTGTGCATATCTCTCTATCAGTGTTATAGAGAGTATATAAAGGGGCCCGGGGCTCCCCGCAGCAGCCGGAGCCCCGGACCCTTTAAAGCATCGCCGGAGCCCCGCTGCTACCCCGCTATATGCGAACCCGTGTTATATCGGGTCGCGTTATAGCGGGGTAGAGGTGTATATAGAGTCGTATAAACAAGTCATTGTGTGAAATTTTGGTTTGTACTGACTTCGCTAGTGCTTTTTATGTAACCTGTTGTAAAGCTAGGTAAATATCTAGATGAGTTGGCATACCCCCTGGAAGACCTCTGTGTAGCCCCAGGAGTACGTGTACCCTGGTTGAGAACCACTGATCTAGATGTTTCAGCCACTTCCTTTTAAATCTTCCTCTTTGCTGCTTATTCTCTGCTCACAGAATTTTAGCCACAGTTCCCTTATATCATCTGCCTTATTATCCAGGGATTCTCAAGCCACCACTTGCTAAACCCAGCCCCACCATGGCAATTTCGAGGAAAGAACCACACAGCCCTACAGACAAACAACCCCACAGTATGAAATGGTTGGGTTTTCGCAAACCCCTAGAGCAGTTTTTTTTTCTGTATATTTTGGTTTTCACTGTGGAAACTTGTGGTGTGCAAACAATAAATACTTCTACTGGAAAGTTATTCCTACCTTACTTTCAGGGGAATTATTTATTATTTGTATTGCAATAGCACCTAGGAGGCCCATTCATGGACCAGGAACTCACTGTGCTAGGTATTATACAAATACAGAACAAAAATATGGTCTCTGCTCCCAAGAGCTGACGACCTAACTAAAAGCTATGCAGCAGCCCACGGCCTCTCATGCTGGAGCCAAATAGAACTTGAATGTTCCATTTTTCCTTTGAATCTGGAAATCAATATTTTCATGTGGAATCTAAATTTGGCAAAATGAGTGCTCCCATTCCTGCTCTACAGATACCAACTGTCAAAAGGAGCTCTCATTTTCAGTGATTTATTACTAAGTCCAGTACTACTTGTTGCTTTTATAATCCCACTGAAATCACTGGAGTTAGCCCTTTTCCCCCTGGAACTGGGTCTTCAGTACAAGAATCACATTCATGCAGATAGGAAAGGTCTCCAGGGTCCAGCATAACATCTCTGAGCATGCTAATGTTCTGCCAACAGGCACTTCCAGTTTCTGGTTCTTCCTCTTCATACCGTGCTGAGTTTAGTATATCATCTCAGTGGCTGATTGTATATAGGAACCAGATATCATGGTATATCTTCTGGATATTTATTTATACTATGGCAAGGCTTAATCAGAGATGGTGTTTCATGCACAAGAGATATTTACGGTCTTCCTTTTACTGTTGTTTACATTAACTATTTGGAGATTTCAGATATCTAGGAACTTATATTGTTTCCATCACGGTTATATCCACCCGCCACTAGTACTTAAAATAGAAACAACAATCTTTCCCATTTTTTTGCTTGGCAACCTACAGGAAAAAATAGCTTGATTAGTCTGGAAGTTGTCTGTGGGTGTGTTGTATGTATGGAGAACTGCTACGGGAAAGAGTTTTACACAAAACTTAGGCACCTCTTCCAAGTGTTAATTTGTCTGGCATTACTAGAGAAAGCCAGTAGTCCAAGGATTAAGAACATCCATATATAGGTAGGTGATAGACTAATGTGCACCACTGGCTGATGCCTCAGTGTGAGACATCACAATTTGCACCAAAGACAGTAGTAGCTTCTGGTGGCCATAGGGTTGCCTTACAATACAGCAACAGTCTGCTATTCTCTTGTCATATACTTCTGATAACCTCAGTCACCTGAATGAATTTCTTATTCACTTCTGAGTGAACCTGTTGTGATTCCATCTGTCTTTGTTGGCAGCCACAAGTGGCCAGGAACTTCATGTCTCCCTTTCCCACAGTTGTCCAGATCACTCTTTTAGCATCTAATTGCCAGCATGTCGCATCATTGTTAATTCTATCACACACGAGACATTTGCTGGTTGCCCCTCAAAATTCACTGTTGCTGCTTGGCATCTAAGCTAGTTAAAAAGTACTTTGGGAAGAGCCAAAATACCAATGAAACTCAAGTGCATGAGTGTAGGTTGTTGACAAGCACACTACACATCCAGGACTTCCTAGCTGTAAGAACATACTCCATAGATCTATTTGGTGAAAATCTGAGAAACACAAGCATCTCCTATGTCCAAGAATGGGATATATAGTTGTTGCTTTGAAAACAGCTAAAACATTACTGTTGACTCTTTAACTGGGTAGAGAGTGGGAGAAATTACTCTCTTAGCCCAAGGCTCTAGAAAAAACACTCTCACCCTGATGTGACTGTGAAGAACCCATGAAGAATGGGAGACTTAACTACAAAAATATTACAAAGCATCTATCAAAGAGACATTTTTCAGTGGGCAAGGGATCTGTTCTTTTATCACTGGCCACTCTATAAATAAGGACATGAATGTCCTATGGCAAAAATATTATGGGCTTTCAAATGATAGCTCCTGTGGTCTCTCTAGAAAATTACTTAGTAGAATATCCACAGTAAACAAAAGGAAGTTTACATCGCCACTGGCAACCCAAAGTGATACAAATATTTATGTTGCTTGAGACGAACAATAAGTTTATGGAGCTTTCAACAAGAACATGCAGTACACCATTGATAATTCATATTCTAAAGGATCAGGAGAGGTTGCTGTTTTTCTCCTACCTCTGCTACCTGGGGGAAATATGAGTTGGACTTTCTACCTAAATTCTTGGTTAGTTGCTCAAAAATGGCCAATTCAAATATTCTGCTCACAGCTAGAAGCTGTCAGGGTTTCAGAACAGAGACACCCTTTGCTGTTAAAAAAATAGATCAGTTTTTAATCTTTTAGTACATCTAGAAGATGAACAGCAACATTTTTCACAAACGATTGCCTGTGAGAGGAGTTCTACCAGTAACACTTTACATTTCCTATGCATCATGAAGTTACCTCAGGTCATACTTGGCAATTCCATATTACAGAATGGTACTTACTTTGTCCTGGAGGTTACCTGGCATCAGATGGTACCTACTGCTAATGATTGCCATATAACTCACTTTATATAAATTAATGGCGATATCCTATCTTCTAGAACTTGAAGGGACCTTGAAAGATCATGAAGTCCAGCCCCCTGCCTTCACTAGCAGGCTCCCTAAGTGGCCCCCTCAAGGATTGAACTCACAACCCTGCATTTAGCAGGCCAATGCTCAAACCACTGAGCTAGCCCTCCCACCTATGATTTGAAATCATAGAAATAACCATTTAGTTACTGTGGGCCAGGTATCTCCTCAGCAAAAGATTTCTCTCTGGATTGTCTCCATTGCACAGTGCATCCCCTTCTAGGCCGTGGATGCCATTCTAGGAGAGCTCTATGAAGCAAGGGTTTTTCCCGGGGCATAGATGCAAGGCCAGGGTCAGTAGGCAGACAGTAAAGCACTAACCGCTCTTTGCAGAATTGTCCCTGCAGCCCACCACGGATACCCTTATGGAAAAGCCTCATAGAACCTATGAGGGATGAAACCAATAGGGTTCTATAGCAGTTACTCTAAAAACCAGAACGTTAATAGAGAATGAGTTTCTTGCAATAGAGAATGAGTTTCTTGCTACAGGTTTTTTTTAAAACTACCCTGTAGACTTCCAAAGCAGGGATATAATTATCTATTAAATTCTATACGTTGGTTTTAAAAAAACCCTTAGATTATTTTCTATGGGACTATTCCATTAGGGTATCCAAGCAGAAGCCTGAGTGGGAGACAGTGCTGGAAGATGTGCTTTAGCCAAATACAAATTATTAGGCTCAATAGAGGAGTAACTGGATGAAATCCTTTGGCCTATGTTCAGACTAGATGATCTAATGGTCCCTTCTAGACTTAAAATCTATGAATCCCAAAATCAGTGCCCTGAGAGATCCTGCATTATTTACTTAAAGTGCTTTTTGAGTATTTGAGCTAAATTATTGTGCTGTATTTTAGGGGCTATTGAGTTGTGGTTGGTTTTTTTGTGTTTGTTTTTTTCATAACCTCTTACTCAGCAGGCTGATGTAGGGTCATTATTTTAAGACTTGGGTTTTTTTTTAAACCCACATGTTTACAACATAGGGAAACTGGTGTTTATGTATGTTGGGGCTAACCTATTAGTGGGTAATATGGGGCTAAAGACCATATGGGCCACATGGAGACCAGTCTGCCTTTATGCCAGGTGGATCAGCTGTTAATGGCACAAGGTCCAGGTAGCTTGGCACCAGGTGACTCTGGAATATAACTTGTGAAAAGAGCTGGACTTAACACTTGATGACAAAACCTTTCTGCTCCACAGCATGGGTACTTTTGTTTTCAGGTTTGGAAATGTTTGCTTTTGGGTCCAGTCTGCATCTCACGTTGGAGTGACTGTTGCATAATTCCCCATCCAACATGATCAGCACAAGTTGACAAGAATTTCCCCGTCCTTGTTCTCAGGAATTTCAATGAAGTGAGTAACAAACTCTTAAGTGGCTCCCATTTGATGAGTCAAAGAGCAAATAACCCTGTCAAAACACAAAACTGCCTTAATTGTTCCCCACATTTTGGGGGCAAAACCAGTACAAATAAGGACAGGGAAAGAACCATTCAGAGGCCCATTGTCAAATTATACTGGGCCCAACAGCTAGATTCTGAAGAAGCAACAAAGGATGAATCACCAAATATAAACATTTACATGACCTTAACCGTTTAGGCTGGGATTTTCAAAATAACCTATGGGAATGAAGCACCCAACTCCCAGGGAATTTCTCTGGGATTTGTGTGCCTAAACAACCCAAGCTTAACAGTAAACAAACTTTTCCTACCATTTTGTGAGCCTAGACATGGGCACTGTGCTTGTGTATGAGCACCAGGAAGTGAAACTGGCCAATACACAGGTTGTTTACTCATTGCATTTTACTCCGTCAAAAATCAAATTAGACTATGAATAGCTGTAATACGCCAAAGGCCTAGTTCAGCATAGTTCAGCATTCTTTAGGCTTAGTTTCACCTGACTCTGGAGCATTGTAAGGAGCCCTTAGATATGATTAGAAAGATCTAAAAGGGAATACACAGAATACAGAGGCATGAAGGAAACAGTGAATGGCATACGATACCACTCCCCTCTAGAGCACAAAGCTGATCAAAGTGCAATGTGCTTGAACTTTGACAGTTGCTAAAAGTTTAGTTTCATCTAATAAAACTGATTTTAGAAATCCACTTTTGAAACACTTGGTTGATGGTCAGAAGCCAAAAAACCAAAAAACCTTGTTTAGTTTTACTCCGTCTAGAATCAATTAATTACTGAACCGCTGCTGCATTTTCGCAAATCATCCAAACGGAGGCGTGTCTGTTTCTGGTTAGCCGAAGCTGTTTTACAGTTGGTTGTTGTCTGCTCCCAGATGAATACTGGCATTATACACACTGCTGGTAGATTATTTACAGGGACAGAAAATATCAGGAGAATTAATGTGGACCATTGGGTTCTCCCCCATCACTTCCTGATGTTTGGACTTAAATCCATATACAGAAACAAAACTCTCAGAACACTGTCCCTTCCTGCCTCCCATTCCTGGGCTCTCCTTCAGACACCCCACTTCCTCCCACCTTCCCAGCACCCATAGTATCCCTGCCTGCTGCCCATTTCCCTTCACCTCCCGGTTCAGCCCCAGTGTTCCCCTCATTCCTGCTCTCCCTCTAATCTTCCTGGAGATTACACACAAAGACAATAAAGCTATCCCCTCCTGTGCCTGCTAATGGCTCCTCTTTTTATTGACAGTGCCATTTCCCTTCTTCCTGCTGTTAACAAGCCTAATAAGGGCCCTGCTCCTCATAGAGGCTTTCCCCTTTAACAAGCACCTGCAGGTGCAGCTGGCTCAGTAGGCCAAGGCCTCCATTCTAGGAAGTAGGTTCCAGTCATCACCTTCTTACAACAGGAGTGCTTCAAAGGAGCTGAACTTCACGGACCAGCCACACCCAGACGAAACAAATATATTTTAGACTTCATCTCCAAGAACTCTCTGCATAAACCCTACTGTAAAGAAAGGAAACACTCTTTCTCCCTAGCCCACTGGGCAGCTTTTCTAACACGTGCTCAAGATTCAAGATTGTTTCCTTTCCATGAACAGATGGAGCACAGCATGGGTTAGTGGTCTGAGCAAAGGCCTGGGAGCCATGAACTTCTTCAAGGGCTATACCAGAATAGCATCAGGTCCAGCTGTGACTGGGAGTGAGTTTCTTAGCCTGCCTGGCTTCCGTTCTCTGGACCAGATTCTCCACTGGGTTACACCAGTTTTATCCCAACCTACCTGTTGAAATCAAGGAAGTTGCATTGGCAAAAAATGATGGAATGGGTGAAGAATCAGGCCCTACATATGTCAAATGGATTTAATACCTACCTCAGAAGAGAGCTGTGAGGATTAGGTAGTTTGGGCCAGATTTTCAAGGGTTTAGCACCAAGTCGCTTCCACTGTGACTTTACTGGCCAGATTATCAAAACAGCTCTGCACCCAACGGGCACCAACTGAACACTTCTGAAAATTCTGACCTTGGGGCTCAATCCTCAGGTGTGTCCACTGTGCTTGGTGCACCCTTCTTATTACAATTAATTCGTATTGTGGTAGCACCTTGGAGCCCCAGTTGTGGACCAGGGCCCCGTGGTGCTAGGCGCTGTACAAACATAGAACAAAAAGACAGTCCCTTCCCCAAGGGGTTTACAATCTAAGTATAAGATCTGGGTAGTGGATGGGGTTACACCACCCTTCTCCCCTATCCCCCAGCATAAACTAGAGCAGTCTCTCTGCCACAGTGGGATCTGAGAGCCTCCCAAGTATTTAAAAATAGAAACAACGATCTCTCTCTTCTTCCTTCTCAGCCTGCAGCTTGATGAGTGTATAGAGTTTAGTTTGTCAGTCTGTGTGCCCAGGCCAGCTCCATGGGCCTATGTGTGCTCAGGGTGATGCAGATCCATGGCTCCCCATCCTCCGCATCCCAGGGCTTTCACAGAAGGAGTAGTCCCTTCACTGATCCTATGCAGAGACTGCAATTGTCCTGGCACCTTGCTCCGCCCCCCGCCCCCTTGCTTGCCTGTGCAGCAGCCAGAAGGAATCTTACCCAAGGATCACTAGATTGAATTGATAGAGTCGGATGCCTCCATAGCCAGACCTCGAATTCTGGAGATGGGTGGGGAACCGGAGAGAACAATAGACCTACCATGGACTGAGGGGGTATAAATAGGAGTTACAGGATGAAATTAATCAAAGAAATTCAGGCTGACTATGAGGAAGAATTTCTCTAAGCAATAATAACTGTACTAGCTTGAGGAATTGTCTCCCTCTGGAATGGTGGAAGCTCTGGGGCTTGTGTCATTCAAATGGGACAAAACACACTGACGGGAACAATCCTACATGGCCAGGGGCTCATACTAGATGACACAGTGAGTCTGTAATGCCTATAGGCCTGATGCTACAAGATGCTCAGAATCCTCGGCTTCCTTTGAAGTCAGCCTCACAGGAGGCACTCAGCCCACAGCAGGATGGGCCCTTATAATCCCTTAAAATACTCCGGTGCCTAAATTAGTTATTTGGACACTTATTGGTATACCTTTAATTATGCCATTGTTTTGTATTTGTTGCAGTCCGATTAAATCATGCACGGACAGATTGCTGGTGATAGTTTATTTTAAGGAAAAAGATTTCTCTGCCAACGGTTAGCATACTTATTGTTACAGGAGGTATCACCAAGTGATGCTGCTTCACATACATCCCAGGACCACATTAGCCCTGTCACTTACACCTTTGCACTGGGAGCTTGTGTTCAGCTGATTATCCACTGTGGCACCCAAGTCTTTTTCAAAGTCGCTGCTTCCCAGGATAATTTCCCACTCCCCCCCCCCCCCCACCTCCAATCCTGTAATATGGCCTACATGCTTTATTCCTAGATGTAGGACTTTGCATTTGGCCATATTGAAATGCATATTGTTCTCTCATGCCCAGCTTACCAAACAAGCAAGATTGCTTTGTATCAGTGACCTGTCTTCTTCGTTATTTACTACTCTCCAAATCTTTGTCATCTCCAAACTTTATCAGTGATGATTTTATGTTTTCATAGAGGGTCATTGATAAATATGTTAAATAGCATAGCACCAAGAACCAGTCTGTGCGGCAGGACCCCACTGGAAACACATTCACTTGATGAGGATTCCTTGTTGACAATTACATTTTGAGATCAGTTAGCCAGTTTTGTGCTCTACATGCTGTTTAGCTATTTCTGTTGCAGGACTGGTGTACATGTGTAAATAAAACAAGTTACACTTTGAATATAGCCAGATTCTGCACCACTGATTTCTCTGCACTGGGAAGGCAAACTGCAAGGCTCAGGACATCTGCTGTGCTGCCACTTGGTAGAGGGGAAACACTGTTGTCAGAAAGGAATACCGGAGTCGGAAGAAGAGGCACCATTCCTTCTTCAATAGAACATTATACATATTGATTTTGGTTTTTTAAATGAACCAGAAGCTGAATCTGATTTTTTTTATTAGAGCAAGAAAATCCCTTTACCTGAAATTATTTGTTTAATTTAAATGAGGCATGAAACCAAAGTTCATATGTTTTATGTACCCAAATCTTACTAATGGAAGCATATTCAATACAGATTTATAAGCCATCTGAAAGTTTTCCGTAGCATACAACAGAGTCATCAGCACACAAATTGGTCTAGTCATGGACCTTTCAATTCCTTTTAAAAAAATAGAAATAAAAGTGTCTAGAAGAACAATTCTGGGCATTTTCAATTTAGGTTTTCCTAATGCTGCAAAAGTAGAATGATCATTAAGGCTGTCGGCTGGCGTCTAAGAAGCAGTTAGTTCATCATCCTCGAAAACAAAAATCACTTCAACCATAGGACGATTTCTCATTTTCACAGTCATCTCCATAGAAGAATCACTTACATCAGTTAAATGTTAAGTTTGCCAGTTTAATTTTCAAAACCGCACTTTCATTTTTCTTTCCTCATTTTAATGTAAAATCTTCAGCAATAAATATTTCCCATTTGGGAGATTCATCAACTGAAGAGTCTTATCTAAATTATCCCTTTGACTAGAATTGCAATTCAGATGGCATTATTTTGCCTCCAAATCAATGGATTTGCATTTTGGAATGCATTTGGCCAGACAAACATATTTCAAACCAATAAGTTATAGAGTATATTTAAATTTCCATTTTACTTAGAACAGCAGCTGTCGGCCACAAATCATGACACTTCTCACTTCCTTTTAGAATATTACTGTCTAAAGTTAGTAAAAACTTATTACAATCTAAGGACGCTTTTGGCAATCTGGTTGAAACGAACACAACAGGGCAGGGGATAGCAATCTAAGCAATCAAGCCAGCTACCCTAGAATGCAGGCTCCAGAAACGGAACTAACTCAAACTCTCTCTCATGATGCTAGTTTGGATCATTCCAACACATTATAGATAGACTCTTCATGCCCTGAATTTAAGCTCAACAGCACTTGAAAACAATATCAGAATTAAACAGTACATCAAAAGCTTTTTTTAAGCTGACCTCTGTTTTTCAAACCACCATTGAAACCTTTTGGATAAACAGGAAACAAAGTCTAGCCGCCATGCAGTGAAGCCAGTATTCTGGAGGGAATGCACAAATGCTTTAATTCATGGTTAAATATCCTCCAATGAAAAAATGTTGGAGGTTTATTCTCCCCTTTGCTGCAGCCACAGGAGGACAAGCACATCATGCCTGAGAGCGCCTGCATGTAATTTCCCCTATTGTGGGATGAATGGGAATTTATTCTGGATACTGTGAGAAGAAGGCACAATATTTAAAGTGCTTTTATACTCCAGAATTCCACTTGCTAGGAAGAAAGGATTGGCCATGCTGGGTCAGGCAACTGTCCATCCAGTGTGATGGACTACTTCTGTAACGTACCTAGCCAACTGCATGATGCTGAGTGTATATCCTTCCTGACCCCTGCACATGATTGGTGCACACCCTGCAGCAGCAGATCTGAATATTGTTTTAGGACATAGAGTGGAAGAACTTGTTCCTGTGGTTATGGGGAGCCAGGTAATCTGTATACTACTCCTGACTCTGCCACAGCCTTCATGTCAGATATTGCGCAAGTCTCACTGGCCTCAACTCTTCCTCCTATGAAGCTGATCCCAGTGCTTAATTTGTGCCAGGGCTTGCCAGGGCTGAGGCCTGGCACCTCTAGACTTGGCAGTTCATCGCCCCGGCACCTCTGGGCTTGCCGCGTCAGTTATGAAAGTAAAAAAATTACTTGCGCCCCAGCATCTAAATGGGTGAGAGCCCCAGCACCTCTTTCATTACAAATTAAGCCCTGGCTGATCCATGCTGAGGAGGGGGACGAAGGTGATGACTTTGGACAGAATAAAGCACCCTGAGCACTGGGGAGAGCGGATGACAAGTTACCTGTTGCTGCCCTTTTAAAGAGGTGAAACCAATGCTTCACTCCTAGAGCAAGCATTCTAGTGGGGCGGGCGGGCTGTGCAGAAATGCACTCTTCCAGACTAGCCAGTACCCTTGGCAGTGCTAGCCAGCTGCCCATCCCTCATGCTGCCAGTGCTGGGAGATGGATTATACAGGCATCCTGCTTGAGTGGGCTAGTGGGAAGAGAGAGTACTGCTATGATTTAGTCCAGGGGTCGGCAACCTTTCAGAAGTGGTGTGCCGAGTCTCCATTTATTCACTCTAATTTAAGGTTTCGCGTGCCAGTAATACATTTTAATGTTTTTAGAAGGTCTCTTTCTATAAGTCTATAATATATAACGTAACTATTGTTGTATGTAAAGTAAATTAGGTTTTTAAAATGTTTAAGAAGCTTCATTTAAAATTAAATTAAAATGCAGAGCCCCCTGGACCGGTGGTCAGGACCCAGGCAGTGTGAGTGCCACTGAAAATCAGCTCGCATACCGCCTTCGGCACGCGTGCCATAGGTTGCCTATCCCTGTTTTAGTCCATGTCTGTATCTATATCAAACTGCAAACTCCATTTTGTTTTGGGAGCACCAATTGGTTGTAAGATTGTCTTGTGCCGCCTTCCTTGTCTTTTTTCCTCCATCTCAGACTGAAATTCCAAGAGACACTGACAGATGAACAATGTAGACTGATCAAGAGTCATTAATATTGAATGACTTTGCCCTGTCAACATAATGGGTATGCTACAGAGGGCGACAAAGTTGCAAGAAACCAGTTTTTCTAGTTGGGACTTCAGGTGCGTAATAACCAAGCAGCAGATCACTTGATGGGGGCTTTGAGGCTGACCAGGAAGGTCACATGACCAAGGGCAGTGGAGAGCTATAAAAGGACAATGTCTGGTCCTAGCAGCTGTCCCCCTCTTATGGACCAGAAAAAGAAATTGAAGGCAAGACAAGGCAGAGGAGGGTCTTGGGACCCTGACAGGACTGACCAAAACCCAAAGCACTTCTGGAGTAGTGAGGACCATGGAGGGAGGGTTTTTGCATGCAGCTGTTTATTATTTTTGCAGGGAACTGTAAGTCCCTTCCTCTTTCTCTATGAGTAAAGTTCATGTGTGTTTAGAAACCCCTTTGCAGAGTATATGCGTCACTGGCTTATGCTGTCATGCAGTCCCCAAAGAGGGAAACAGTAAACCAGAGGACCCCTAAGATGTGCACCAGCTACTGGGGAGAGCTGGTGCTAGTTCCAGGGCCTAGTAATGGGACCAGGGCTTCCCACTGCCAATAGGGGTGTCAGGCATCGAGTCTGCATCTGGAGTGCGTTTCTAGAGGCCAGAGACACAGTGCCCAGCCCCAGCAAGCCCAGTACATGTGGGACTCAATGTTTGGGTCCAATACAGCAGCTTGGTGAGTGTTCAGCGGGGGGAAGGCATATCAGGATTGCAACAGTTGCACAAGAGGAGGTATAATTTAGCACTTACTCACTCTGTGCCTGTTTCCCAGTCCATGAAACAGGGACAACAACATTTGCCTATCTCAGAGGGCTGCTTTGGAGCTTAATTCCCTAATGTTTGTAAAGCCTTTTGAGAACCTCAGCTGGAAAGCACTAAAGAAATGCAAAACATTATTATAATGGTAATTATAATGTCACATTATGATAACTCTAATGGTTAAAATCATGGCTAATTTTACCAGTCTGTATTTGCACAGCAGAGATTCTTGTAGGACATTGTTCACATTTGTATCCCTGTACATGAGACCCATGCAACGGTCAATCTTGACACCGAGACGACCAAGCAGTAAGAGCAAGAGCTCAGTATTTTTCAGTGCTAGCTTCAGCTGGGGTTTTCAATTCAAGTCCAGTAACTGTAAAGGTAGGAAAGGCCCTTCAGAGAGCTGTTATCCTTTCAAGATGTTTGATGTCTCTCAGCAGGGCTTTGCTTTCACAAAACACAGACTTTAACAATCAAATTTGTCATCTGAGGAGCCAGAGAAGCAATTCCCACCTGCCCTCTTCCTAAAAACTCTTTTTAAAAAAAACAAAAAACAGGTTTATTAGGTCTCCCTTCTGAGATAAGAAATGCACAGGGTAAGAACACCACCAAGGAATTTATAGCAAGCTGTCTGGGCCTTTTTCTCAGATCACAGCAGTAATATATGCCTCTCTGCCTCTTTGCAGAAGCTGGGAATGGGCGACAGGGGATGGATGACTTGATGGTTACCTGTTCTGTTCATTCCCTCTGGGGCACCTGGCATTGGCCACTGTCAGAAGACAGGATACTGGGCTAGATGGTCCTTTGGTCTCTGACCCAGTATGGCCGTTCCTATGTTCTCTCTCGCAGCATAGAACTTGACTTCCATGCTGGCAGCATGAAAGAGCTGATTTCACAAGATGCTGTTTGATGTGCACTCATATATGTTAAAAGCAGGATCAAGGCCAGTGGGGTTTATTTCTGCACACATAGAAAATCACTGGCAAAACTAAGCAAACGTGGCTTACTTTATGAACTTGAATCCTTTAAAGGAAAACACCAGAGCACAACTACTCTTCACTGTCACACACCACAGAAAATGGTACAGGATTCACAGTCTGAGGGCGCTCGTACTTCAGGCTTACAGGTGGATCTGTGGTTGGGGTGGCGGCACTTCACACTTGCCAATAGGCCTTTGTGTCAATATTCCTGCACCCCCTGACAATTTCAGATGTTCTCCTATCCTACGATGAGATACGGTCCCAGCTTGCTCACATGTTTTTATATCACACATACTCCTGCACATAGACCCTGGTCCAGTCACTTCTGTGGGACAAATGACCTCCTTAAGAGTTTCTAGTATCAAGGCCTTATTTATATGGAAGGGTTGGATACAGTCTATAAAAGGGTACATACTTTATACGCTCTTCTCAATGACCCGATTGAACAGAAAGCTTCCCAGCCTTCGTGGAAGAGACTCGTCTATCCTATCTAAAGCAACTCTGCACAAGACATCCATTCTGGAGCACTAATTGTCTCCCCCAAATAGCCTTCATCCAGGTGGCACTGGGGCACACAGAGAACACACATACAGACGTGGTAGAAAGTGCAACAAATTAATCAGTCCTCATGCAAATATTTTGGCAAGAATGGGTAGCATCACTAAATGAGTTTGTTGTCAACACGACTTGCTGTCATATCATGCTGCTTGACTGGGGCCACGATCACGGCTCTGTTTCTTGTCCATCACCATTTGGAGTAGAACGTATCTTTTGACAGAAAAAAAACTTGACAGCCTTAGCAGCGAGGAAGTGTGTGGGCTTTCACATGCTATAGCTGCTTTGTGAACATCCTACAGGTAATTTCAGCTACTGTGGCAGGTTATACCTGGTGTGAAAAAATCTTTTTACAGACAGAAATACTGGATCAAGATTTTCCAGAGGGAGTTTTCTTACATTGTGGAAGAAATATAATAGCCATAATTTGAACCAAGTACATTTAAAAAACCCCCAACCTACTGTATGAACTGATGTAGCATCTACCATGCTAGAGGAGCTCATGTAGTGCGCTAAATATAGCAGGCTCCAGTCACCACGTCAAAGCAACATCTACACTGCTATTTTTAGAGTGCTAGCGTAAGCCCCAATTTGTTTGTGCACGTGTATTACTATTCTCTGAGTATGTCCATAAAGAGGTTTACGATCCAAATGCTTCTAACTACATTTCCATTGGAAAGGATCATGCATGTCCATTTGCAAGTAAAGTCCCAACACAGTTCTTCAGTGGCACTTCGGAATACGTTCTTTTATGCTGGGAATAAAAAATCTGTTTTTCATACAGTACTATTTTTACCTAGCTCTGCAGTACATTTTCCTTTGATTTCACTCCCACCCACACCAGTAATATACCTTGCATGGATCATTTGTGCATCAAGTTTTTGTTATAATGTACCTGTCGTTAGCCAGACTGGAAACACTTTTTGACATATAAGGGGGGCACACAGTGAATTTGGGAGCTAATCATGACAAAATGACTTTCTGTCAGTGCTACCTGAATTTATCTACTTTTACTGGGGGAAAAAACCTTCACAAAGTGGTATTGAGCTGGCAACCTATTGGTCAAGTGATAAAAGTTTCGTTTTCCCCCCTTCATCGTTCCCACATTTAAAAGGGTGGGTGGTTGAAAATCCTAATCAGAGAGAACTGGGTTCTCTCTGCTTTCTTTTTTTCCCAGACTGATCTTCCTCTTGGGCTCAACTCTTGATGAAATGTGAGGCAGATAATTGGCTTCCCACACAACTTTAATAAAGAGTGACATCTCCCTCCCAGCAGCGGAGCGACAGTCTTCAGTGAAGTCATAGTTCACGCTGATTGACTTCCCCAAGACACGCTTGGTATGCAGGAGGCGTTTGCACCTTAGAAAATAGAATCCACTTTAGAGTTCTAATAGAACCTCTACCAACTGATGCAGAAAGTAGGGCTGAGGGCTTGGGCAATAGAAAAAAAATATTTCTGGAGAAGGGGGATTTGACCAGCGTTTTTACATTGTATTAAAAAGAATCAGTTTTTGGCGTTGTTCATAAACATTTGTCTCGCATGGCTGTTTGTATATTTTACATGCCTCCTACATGGGGAAGAATGAGATAGTTTCATGCTATTTGAAGGGTTAAAATCCATGTGCAGCTTATGTAATAACTTGGTATATGGCTTATGCCAGCTCTTTTCCAGACCCAAAAGTCCAGAGTTTGGTCAAGAGACCAGAGGCCTAGCAAATAGTGATTAGCTAAGAGAAAGCAGAATAAACAAAAGATAACCTTGCTTCGCTAAAATAAGCCTAGCCAGCAAATTGCCAGGTGTTGGAGCTGAGTACTGAATAATTGTGTCTTATTCAGAGTTGCAAATTGAACAAAGAAGCCCTGTTTCTGTTGCGTTAGTTTCTTTTGTAGAGAGATGTTCTTCCCACATATCCAACCGTGAGTTTATGAAAGGTTGGAACATGTCAGTATAAGATATGGCCACCTCCCTTTCCCAGGGATCAATGCCTGCCTTAAGACACAAAGGAGACAATTTTTATTGCGAAGACCAAGCCTCAGTTTCATAGTCCAACCCTCAAAATGTAAAGTCAGCCCCTTCCCACTAGTGAGAACCTACATATTTCATAGTACATAGTGTGAAAGAACCGTATTAGCATAGTTTTATCAGGGTGATATGCAGGGTACAGTGTTGACAACCCCAAGCATTCAAAAATCATGGGATTAGTTTAAAAATCATGACATTTAAAATAAAATATGTAAGTTTCTTGGGGCAAGGACCTTGTTTTTGTTCTGCATCTATACATAACACGGGCTTGTAGGGGCTATAACAATACAGATAATAAATAATACTTTGAAATAATACTTTGGGGTTCTTTGGGGATATTTTTTTACCTTGAGGTTACACTTGGGTCACATTTCCACAACAATAAGGGCTAGAAAGCTGAGATTGTCACACTATCACATGACTCCAGGAGCTGGGGCTTTAAGAAAAACACCAAACATCACAAGATTTGCAATAAAACCATGAGAGCTGGCAACATTGTGGGTGTTGCCACGGCCTACCAGCAGTTGCCTTTGTATTTTTTCTTAGTGAAGCTAGCTGTGTGTGGACGCAGGGAACAGAAAGGGGCTAATGTGTGGAGATCTGTGGTAATCCAAGAAAGATAATTTAAGTCCCCCTGGGATGGATGTGCCTGTGTAGAAAAAGCAGCTTACCTAACCCAACTGTAGCCCATTACACTGTCCTGTAAAGAATTGCCTAACTGGGTATTTTTTCCTTTAATTATGTTATGGCAATGGGTGCAGAGCAAGTGACTAAGTCAGCCTATGAAAAGTGAAGGGGTGACACAACTAGTTGGTCTCAAAGCATTGTTTTGCACAGTTCTAGGGAGCCTGTAGTGCCACTTGTGTAAGCCTGTCAAAGCCAGGGAAGTTCTGAAGGACAGAAGGGCACCATGTGCTGTGGTGCTTTTGCTCACTAAGGGCAAAACTAACTTTCATCCCCTGCCTGAGCTGGAGGCCCGGGGCCTGGAGGGGATGTGCGCTAGCAGCCACTCCCAGCGCAGCGACCATGGCTTTGCTTGGACTAGAACAAATGTTAGCATGCGTTAGCTAACCCAGGCCTCAACTCAACCCTGAGCATTGGCTAACTATTCAGGCCAAAGGAGGCAGTAGCCGCACTGAGCTCTGAGACCAGAGGAAAGGTTAGTAGTCTAAAGAGGCCCGAAGATAGGGTGACCAGACAGCAAGTGTGAAAAATCAGGATGGGGGTGAGGGGTAATAGGCACCTATATAAGAAAAAGCCCCAAATATCGGGACTGTCCCTATAAAATCGGGACATCTGGTCACCCTACCTGAAGAAGATAGAGGCGGTGGGGGAAAGGAGGTGGGGTGGATGTGGGAGCAGAAAGGATGAGAGAGAGAATGGGGGGGAAGCAGAGCGAGAGAGGGCCTAAAAAAGAAAGAAGCTCAGAGGAGGCTGGTCTAGCTGCTGAGACACAGGCACATTCTCGGTATCAAGACAGTATCAAAGCCTGGCACATGCAAGAGGGGCGTGGGCGGGGTTCCTTAAGCAGGAAAGACAAGGAGTGAAAGGGACTGACTGATGAGAAGGGGGTAGCCTGGCTGTTCAGAGACCACACACAGAGAGAGCAAATTGAAGATCTTTATAAATAACGAGCAGGAGAGACTAGTTTTCATTAATTGGGGCTGGGGGACAAAATATCAGCCTGCGTCTCTTAGTCACAGTTTAAGTACCCTGGTGCTCAGTGCTGCAGTTAGCACTCAATTTCTTACCATGAATGCTAGGTCCTAGTTTTCCTTTCATTTATTTGTCTGCAGGCAGTGTGTGTATTGGGGGGAGGGGAAGAGGGAGAGGGGAGGCATCTGCCACCTACACACCATGGTATTGATCCATGCCCACTCATTACTTGATACAGTTTTGAGTAGAGAACACATCACACCAAGAAGTCTACTCCCCTGCTGTGTACATGTATTTCCTGCCAGTGTCAATGGGTCCATCATGTAGGCATGACTGAAAGAACAGACCCTAATTCAGTTGCAGGTATAGGGATTCGCGTTACAACTCTGAATAGTTGTTTCAAAGGGTGGTTCATTCATTAGCTGATGGTTTTGCCTGATAATCATTGCTTAAGGATTACCCATGAAACACTGACCCTTTTTAGCAGCTAACTCAATGCAAGATCCTCACTGCATAAAGAAATTGGAAAAGGTGTCATGTTTATTAATGTTCTGTGGCTGCTACAGCAAGCTCGCACAGACAATACCCACACTTGCTGCACAAGAATGTATAACTAATGCCCTCCTAGAAATGATCTCATGAAGCAGAAACTGTGAAGCAAAGAACAGATGGGACCCAATTTTTCACTCACCACTGCTGCATTTTAAAATTGGGAATAATTTCTAGGTAAGAGCTCACAAATTAACAAGGAGATTGGAAAAGCAGAAACAAATTAGATAGCATTCTTCATTACTTGGGAATTTTCAGATCTATGCAGAAATGCCGTTATTTCCAAAAAAGTAATCTTTACCTTGGGTAAAACTATAAGAAAATAATTAGAGAAGAATTAACGGGATGGACCTGGTGAATGCTTCTGTGTATCATTAAATATCTGTAAGAGAATCTTAAGTTTGTAAGTTACAAGTGTTTTTCACAGGGACATTATCCCACTATAAATAGCAGGAAGAAAAAGGGGAAAGAGAATTTATCAGTGGGAAGTAATAGGGGTTTGGCTGAAGGACATATTCATTAATTTCAGTCTAAAATTTGAAAGATGGAAACAAATTAATCATACATAGCTAGGGAAAGATGGCTCAGAGGAGGGAGGCAGGAGCCATAGGCAAATGGAGAAGTGATCCTGGAAAAACTAGTGAACAAGGAGTAATGTAAGAAGTGCTGTGCCCAGGCACTACTAGAGAAATCAGAAGGAAACAATCCTGCTTTGGGTGAATTTGCAAAAATCAGTCAGGCATTTTGTGCTGTCTCTTGGTGCAATGGGGGAAAGCAATTTTTAATCATTAGTATTATTACCACCACTGTGGCTTTTGTGGCTTTTCCTCCCACTGTCCTTTTGCACGCCATAATGTGGAGTGAGAAACAAAATATCAAAGCCATAAGTTCCGCATCTCTTTACCCTACTCTGAGGAGGAGCGAGTTGTTCAAATATTACTCACTTTCAATGAACAACATAAAAGTCACATTTCCACTGAAGTTTCAGGCCTGGACTCTCATTTATGTTAAGGTCCTTTTACACTGCTTGAGCAGTATAAGGGAGGGCCAAAAGTATGCGTAAATTACATCTGCAGTCACTTTAAAGCCCCTTTACTCTGCTAGAACCGTAAAGGGGCCTTATTGTAGATGAGAATCAGGCTCAGTGGTAATATATCAAGAGCTGTTTTGGGGGGAAAGATATGATTCTTCACTATCTGGCATCTTGTGCCATTATTTACACATGTATCAACTAGGTGTAACACACTACCACACAAGGATGTCAGCATTGTACATCCACTCATTTTGTGCAAGTGTAAATGACTACACAAGGTGCAAAGGCAGTGGTGAATCCGGCCAGATTTTGCTCACCTCTCACTTACACGAGTGAGAACCAGGAACAACTCAGTGGAATTAGACTGGTATAAAACCAGTGCAAGCAAGAACAGAATCTGGCCCATTCCATGCTAACCAGCAGATGAAAAGAAAGCCATTTAATCACTGTTCGGAGCACTATAGAGAACGAAGGTTGCCAGGATTCTAAGGGGAGATTAGGGAGCATCTTTAGAACTAACACAGGATGCTTTGGAGACTGTTACAGAGCAAATGACGTTAAAAGGAATCAAAGAGAATGTGGATTAAATAATTAGATAAACACATACCGACTGAAGATAAAAATGATCCAGAATAAATGGTTTTTTTTCTCCAAAGACAGATGGAAATCTTTAAAGATAGACAGGGCTAAATTTAAGAGCCAGATATTGCTAAGCAGTGAGAACCAGGTTGCGATTTATGTTCTGCAACGGAAAAGGACTCTTAGCTGACTGAGGCCTGGTCTACACTACACAGTTAGATTAACATAAGGCAGTTTACGTCGACCTAATTATGTCAGTGTACGCACTACAGCCTTGTCTCGCCGATGTAAGTGCCCTACTACACTGACATAATAACTCCACCTCCATGAAAGGCGTAGTGATTATATCGGTGTAGTTAAGGTGATGTAGTGCCTGTGTAGACACTGCGTTACTTACCTTGGCTGTTAGCTGTTTTGTCAATTTAACGGCTCCTTTCTGCAGTCATGAAATTGACAAAAAAGCCAGGCAGCTAGAGCCTGGCTGCCCCCAGCTCCTCACTCCCAGCCGGGCTGCTGCCCAGAGGCTCCCCACTCAGGCAGCCGTGAAGCCTGGGCAGCCACCCTCCCCCTGCTGGCTGGAAGCAGGGAGCTGAAAGCCCAGGGGAGGGAGGCAGCCAGGCTCCCGGCAGGTAGCTGCACAGAGCTTAGAATTTTGTCTCTCAGCCTCCCACACTGCCCCTCTTCAGTCGGTGAAAGTGCTCCTGGTGAGGATGTGCACCACCGACAGAAGAAGGGCAGTGTGGCCATCAGTCACCGCAGCAATTACTGCGGTGGCTATAAGTCGACCAAACATAGGTTGACTTAGAGCTGTAGTGTAGACAAGCCCTGAGCTGATGATCAGATTGGTGCCCCAATTACAACTCTGCATCATCAGGTCACTTACATCCATCTTGTAAGTGTAATGGAGCACAAAGCAGCCTATAACAACTTCGTCCTGAGGGTCTAATTCTTCCCCCTGCTGCAGGATGTGAGTGACTCCTGTAAAGCAGGATGGGGGAGAAGAAAGGAGTTGGGTCCTTGGATCTGCTAGGTTCCAGCATCTCCTTCATCAGACCAGGCGGAGGCTAACAACAGCACTGATTTATGCTAATTCTTCTCCTCACTTTGTTTTCTGGAACCTTTGAAGTTTCTGGCAGCAGCTCCCTGGAGTAACTGTGCTCTGACTCAACTCAGAAGGGTTTGATCTCTCTCCAAAATGGCACTAAAAAAAAAAGTCAGATTTCTGATGGGTTAGAGGTTCGGTTCAATTTGACAGAAGACCCAAACGTTTGGTTTCTAATCCAAATGACTGTTCAATGAAGTTACATGCAAGAGGAGTTTTACATGACATCCAAACCTCTTGGGTCTGCAACATCAAACTGGAAATATTAAGTGAAGCAGACTGGAAGTCTGCATGAGGTTTCCATCATGTGCTGCTTCTATTGGGGTTGGAAGTGTCCCTGCCTTCCTTCTATTATTATGGGAGAACCAGGAGCAGGAATTGCAGAGACATTTGAGATAAACATTTGGCAAGACTTTTTTTGAACCAAAACAAAGTTGTAAGGTTCACATACTCTCAGTGGGGGCATATTGGGATATTTCTTATTTTATCCAAACTCTAATCTCTGCTTCATGGAAGTAGTTACCATAATTTAACCATAGATGACCCTGCCAGCAGGTAGGGGATCTTGGGGGACAACTACTGCACTGGTGGGGTGTAAAATAAACTTTATTAAGAAAATGCAAAAACAGGGAAAATTCAATAGTGAGGGGTATGGGGTTTGTTAAGGTAGACAATTGGGGAGGGGTTTCTTTTAGTAAATAGGATAGGGGGTTTCAATAGTGGGGTACAATACAGTTGGTAACCAATTAACACTGAAGTATAAATGTAACAGGTAGCTAACAGTTTCTATGTAAAGGGTGTGTTACAGCAGCATATAACCAACTAACAGTTATGGGTAAAATGTGTTAAATAACCAACAACTCTAGGTAAAAATGTGTCACAGTGGTGTAAATGTAAAATGTGAGGGGTGTTAGAGAGAAAAAGGGTAACCAATGGGGTTTTATGCTAGACTTCAGTAATACAATTGAGGTCTGGCAGCAGTAGGAGCAGGGTGAGCACGTGGGGGAAGGGATTAAGAGAGAGAGAGAGAGAGAGAGCAGACAGGCTGCAAGTTTAAACAGCAGAGAGACAATTATACAGAACACAGAAAAATCTTATCTATGATTTAACTTAACCAAGACTACACAAATTAGCAAGTAACAAAACACAATGCAACAATTCTTTAAGCCTAACTTACAGAGTACAATGCAAGCAATTTCCTAAACCTAACTTAACCACAACTATGCAAAATGAAATTACAATTTATCTAGACTAAAGGCTAAATCTAACCTAATGGGTGCACCTTATACTAGGGGTAGTTCCAGAGGGCAGAGTGGTGTGTGCCCAGGATACAGCTTCAAGGGGGGGGGGGTGTTTAACTAGTGGTGGCTGCAAGCAGGCTTATTTCTAGCAGCAAAGGCGCTGCGGAGCTAGAAGCAGATTACAGATACAGACCAAGGAGTTAGCCTGCTGGGGAAAGAAAGCCAGCAGCTAGAACAAGGGGAGTGTGCAAGAGGTTTTTCCTTACCAATCCCCAAAGCTGCAGCAGGAACAGCAGTTTCAGCATCAGAGGACGCAGAGAGGACTCGATTTGCTTACAATAATCAGGAGATCTCCAGGCACAAATTCGTTGTTCGTGGGAGGGGAGTTTAAAAACGGGGGTACGCTCAAAAACAAACAAGAGCGGGGAGAGGGCCCCCCAAAGACCCCTAGCTGATCAGACCAGGTGGCAAAGCAAGGACCTTCTCCGGGGGTCTGATCAGAAAATGTCTGGTTTTAAGGGCAAACTCAGGCAGTTTCCCACCAGTAACTTTGATTGGTTCCCCTTAATCCAGGGGAGGAGAGAAGGCAGGGAAAACTGCAGGTAGGCACAGGACATGTCTGGGCAAGTTCTGAGTCACAGGTATGACTCATATGCTCAGCTATGTGGCCACTTTAGGTCTTGCATACCTGGGCAGAGCACCCTACACCGAGCCAGGTCCGAACAAAGAAGCTAGACAAAGGAGCGAAAAAGCCCCCACCTCCCTGAGCAGAGCAATGGCTCCAGTCAGTCTGCACAAGCCATTTCCATGAGCAGGGCCAGGCTGTGACTTTGGTCAGTTCCATGGCCGGGGGGGGGGGGGGGGGGGGCGGCCACTCAGCACAAACAGAAAGGAAGGGGGGAAAAGGAATCCAGCAGGGGGACAGCTGTAACAGACAATAGATACAGAGAAGGTTCCTGATCACCAAAATGCCACCATTTATCTGGACCACTGGGTGCTGACACTAGTTTATACTCATTCCTGTTATCCTTAATCATTCTTGTAGATGTACCAACCCTGATTCCCCCTGTCTTGCACTTACACTTGTGCAAAATGAGTGCCAAGTGGTATAA
The DNA here is from genome assembly GCF_028017835.1 of Emys orbicularis. NCBI lineage: Eukaryota > Metazoa > Chordata > Testudines > Emydidae > Emys > Emys orbicularis. The sequence continues at coordinate 280,625,071 of NC_088684.1, read as the reverse complement.
AATGCCATACTGGTGTAAGAGAGAGAAGGTGGGTGAGGTAATATCTTTTATTGGACAAGCTTCTATTGGTGAGAGAGAGAAGCTTTCGAGCTTACACAAATCTTCTCTTCAGGACCTTATCTTTCTAATACCATGGGACGACAGCTACACCAGCATTGCATACCAGCATAAATCAGTGGAGAATTCTGATCGGGTAGAAATTTTACACACAGTGTGAACTGATGTAACTATCTACACAAGGTGCAAAGTAGTAAAGAGAACCCAGCCTACTGTGTCCACTAGAGACAAGGTGTCCTCCATGGCATGGGGGTAGCAATGGAGGAGTCTCCCACTGAAATCAATGGGAAATGCTTGGCCTCCCATTGGCAGAAATGGAAGCCCAAACAACCCTTGCTCATCCAAGTCCAAACGTTTTTGCGCTCTCTCTCTCTCTCTCTCTCTCTCTCTCTCTCTCTCTCACACACACACACTGCTTCCGTAAGACTTGGACATGTTCCAAAGTCCAAAATTAATCACCCTGATATCTGCTGGGAGAGCAATACAGCGGTGCACAGACAATCCAGGAAGTTTTTGGAAAGTGTAGGGGACAATTTCCTGGTGCAAGTGCTGGAGGAACCAACTAGGGGCAGAGCTTTTCTTGACCTGCTGCTCACAAACAGGGAAGAATTAGTAGGGGAAGCAAAAGTGGATGGGAACCTGGGAGGCAGTGACCATGAGATGGTCGAGTTCAGGATCCTGACACAAGGAAGAAAGGAGAGCAGCAGAATACGGACCCTGGACTTCAGAAAAGCAGACTTTGACTCCCTCAGGGAACAGATGGGCAGGATCCCCTGGGAGAATAACATGAAGGGCAAAGGGGTCCAGGAGAGCTGGCTGTATTTTAAAGAATCCTTATTGCGGTTGCAGGAACAAACCATCCCGATGTGTAGAAAGAATAGTAAATATGGCAGGCGACCAGCTTGGCTAAACAGTGAAATCCTTGCTGATCTTAAACGCAAAGAAGACGCTTACAAGAAGTGGAAGATTGGACAAATGACCAGGGAGGAGTATAAAAATATTGCTCAGGCATGCAGGAGTGAAATCAGGAAGGCCAAATCACACTTGGAGTTGCAGCTAGCAAGAGATGTTAAGAGTAACAAGAAGGGTTTCTTCAGGTATGTTAGCAACAAGAAGAAAGTCAAGGAAAGTGTGGGCCCCTTACTGAATGAGGGAGGCAACCTAGTGACCGAGGATGTGGAAAAAGCTAATGTACTCAATGATTTTTTTGCCTCTGTCTTCACAAACAAGGTCAGCTCCCAGACTGCTGCACTGGGCAGCACAATATGGGGAGAAGGTGACCAGCCCTCTCTGGAGAAAGAAGTGGTTCGGGACTATTTAGAAAAACTAGACGTGCACAAGTCCATGGGGCCGGATGCGCTGCATCCGAGGGTTGCTAAAGGAGTTGGCGGATGAGATTGCAGAGCCATTAGCCATTATTTTTGAAAACTCATGGCGATCGGGGGAGGTCCCGGATGACTGGAAAAAGGCTAATGTAGTGCCCATCTTTAAAAAAGGGAAGAAGGAGGATCCGGGGAACTACAGGCCAGTCAGCCTCACCTCAGTCCCTGGAAAAATCATGGAGCAGGTCCTCAAGGAATCAATTATGAAACACTTAGAGGAGAGGAAAGTGATCAGGAACAGTCAGCATGGATTCACCAAGGGGAAGTCGTGCCTGACTAACCTAATTGCCTTCTATGATGAGATAACTGGCTCTGTGGATGAGGGGAAAGCAGTGGATGTGTTATTCCTTGACTTTAGCAAAGCTTTTGATACGGTCTCCCACAGTATTCTTGCTGCCAAGTTAAAGAAGTATGGGCTGGATGAATGGACTGTAAGGTGGATAGAAAGCTGGCTAGATCGTCGGGCTCAACGGGTAGTGATCAATGGCTCCATGTCTAGTTGGCAGCCAGTTTCAAGCGGAGTGCCCCAAGGGTCGGTCCTGGGGCCGGTTTTGTTTAATATCTTTATTAATGATCTGGAGGATGGTGTGGACTGCACTCTCAGCAAGTTTGCTGATGACACTAAACTAGGAGGCGTGGTAGATACACTAGAGGGTAGGGATCGGATACAGAGGGACCTAGACAAATTAGAGGATTGGGCCAAAAGAAACCTGATGAGGTTCAACAAGGACAAGTGCAGAGTCCTGCACTTAGGACGGAAGAATCCCATGCACAGCTACAGACTAGGGACCGAATGGCTAGGTAGCAGTTCTGCAGAAAAGGACCTAGGGGTCACAGTGGACGAGAAGCTGGATATGAGTCAACAGTGTGCTCTTGTTGCCAAGAAGGCTAACGGCATTTTGGGCTGTATAAGTAGGGGCATTGCCAGCAGATCGAGGGACGTGATCGTTCCCCTTTATTTGACATTGGTGAGGCCTCATCTGGAGTACTGTGTCCAGTTTTGGGCCCCACACTACAAGAAGGATGTGGAAAAATTGGAAAGAGTCCAGCGGAGGGCAACAAAAATGATTAGGGGTCTGGAGCGCATGACTTATGAGGAGAGGCTGAGGGAACTGGGATTGTTTAGTCTCCAGAAAAGAAGAATGAGGGGGGATTTGATAGCAGCCTTCAACTACCTGAAGGGGGGTTCCAAAGAGGATGGAACTCGGCTGTTCTCAATGGTGGCAGATGACAGAACAAGGAGCAATGGTCTCAAGTTGCAGTGGGGGAGGTCTAGGTTGGATATTAGGAAACACTATTTCACTAGGAGGGTGGTGAAGCACTGGAATGCGTTACCTAGGGAGGTGGTGGAGTCTCCTTCCTTGGAGGTTTTTAAGGCCCGGCTTGACAAAGCGCTGGCTGGGATGATTTAGTTGGGAATTGGTCCTGCTTTGAGCAGGGGGTTGGACTAGATGACCTCCTGAGGTCCCTTCCAACCCTGATATTCTATGATTCTATGAAAATTAATTTCTAAAGCTAAATGTCGAGTGGTACAACCTCAGACATTATGCTCTGAAGCAGCTAATATATTTGAATCCCTTAACAACTAGAATTGTCACGCCTCCTGCGAGCTGGAGCAGCTTCCCCATCTTCTCCCCAGCTCTCAGGCTCACCATTTAGCCTGCAATACACACCATGAATTGAGATAATGGCATAAGGTCTTCACCTAGATACATTTTCATTAAATAGTGCCTTTTTGTTGACAGACAGCAATGCAAAGAGCTGTCCTTCAGCTCAAAGGCTCCCATTTTATTAAGTGAATAGGACCAATTAGGGAAAGCGAAGTGAAATCCATCAGCGTGCACACAGCAAGCTTCACTCCCCCTCTGCTGCTGCATTAAGTTTACCTTCACTGCCCTGTGCAACCATGCCCAGATCTTCTCTCTGACTCTGTCCCACCTCACCTTCTCTGCTTTGCTCAAGCCATCCTTCTGCCTTCCTGCATACTACCCTTGTGCCTGGAACAGCCTGTGAATCCCACTGTACCCCACGCTCGTGAGCCCCATGCTCTTCTTATTCAACCCCCTTTTATAGATTCATTTCACCCAAGAGGCCAGTGGACACTCATCCTCACCAGTCAAATACTTTCCCTATCCCCTCATCACAGGAGTAAAGCAGAGGGAGAAGACGGTGTTCAAAACCTCAGTTCCAAGTCAACACCTCTGCTGGGTTCCCCAATGCATCCTGTCTCAGGCATGTTTATCTAAGACAGCATGGCTGGGACTGTCTTTGTTTATGTCTTGTATAGCACGGAGCATGGTATTGGTGCTTAACTACTAAAAATAAGGGCTGGACCCTGCTCCTACTGAAGTTGATGGCAAAATTCCCATTGATTTCAATGCAAGCAGAATCAGGCCCCAGGTTAAAGGGTATTTTCTGCAATGCTCTAAGAGAGAAATCCTATTAAAATGAGTCTCACCTATAACTCTTATCCCCTCCACAATTTACACTAGCATTTTATTTGTTCTCCCTCTTCTTGGATCACCAGATTTCCAGAGAGGAGAAAACTGCTCACATAAGAGTTGAATTCTCTTGGGAATGTGAGAGTATAAAGGAAAGAGAACAGAGATGCAGGGATGTGATGGGTTGGTTCATGTTGCTGAGTGCGTATCATGTACCATAAAAAGAAATTTGTTTTCAGTGTTTAGCGCAACATCTTACATTTTCCAGTCCTGGCTTCATATGCAAATTCTGTTACAATCACTGTAAGCCGTGTAAATAGGGGGTTTAAGGCCATTTGTGCCATTTTAAATCTGGGCTTTCAGGAACATTCTGAAATATTATATTTGAAGAATGCATGAAAGGCAATTTCTTCTAAACAATCTGAAATGGAATGTTAGCTGCCTGAGTTCTATCCTTTTGTGACTAGTGGGGAGGAAAACTCCTTTTAAAGTAGTCTGATTCCTAGGAATGAGCAGGGGTTAAAATAGTTTTCTGGCCCTTTATTACTTGGGCTTGATTCTTACATTGATTTTACAGCTGTGTAAACCTACTGACTTTTATAAAATAACTTGATTTGCATTAGTGTAAGAGTGTGGAGAGTCAAGCCCCATCTCTTAAAAATGCCAAGACACCTCTTGTTTTTGTGGCAAGGTTCTGATTCATCAGAACTTGAAACAAAACAGACAGCTTAAATCAAAGGAAGAACAGTCTTTTCTCTTCAAGATTATGAAATTGGGGGACAACTGGATTAGCAGAAGTTGTTGAACGACATGACAAGTGGTGATTTTAGGGTTAAAGAATCTGGTGATCCTCATTGGATCTTTGCATCTGAAAGGAAGTAAATTGTTGGATGATAGAGCACTGTGTTTCCTGCATAATATCCTATGTTTGTGCAATTGCATTGCAGAAATCACAGGATGAACTCCAAGGCACTTTGCTATAAAACATAGATTTGCCTTTCAGTCCAGTCAAGCACTTATTGAACTGATCTTTTAAGTGCAGCTCTGGATAGAAAAATGGCATTTACTTGCTCAATTTGTTGCTCTTTCCCCAGTACAGCTGAAATCCATCTATCTTTGTTCTTATATCACACCCATCACAATATCTGAAACCTCACAAGATTTTAAAAATTGAAACACATTATCTCTCCCTATGCCCTATGAGTCTTCTTCGGCTATCCCTCAATGCGAGGGTGATGTCTGCCATGGGGGTTCATTGGTGGGTTTTTAAGTGGCTGAGGAGCCCAATTCGTGCCCTGCAGATTTTCCCACAGAAGCGACAGGTGTAATCTTGGAGGAGACATAGTTGTTGGCTGGACTGTTGTGCCCTTTCTTTCCTCCTTTGTCGCTTCTCTGTCTCATGAGCACGTCTGCTCGCCTCAAAGTGAGCTGTGGCTTGGTATGGTGTGGCACCGCTGTGTTCTGTTCTGCACCGAGTCCTCCCAGGTTGTTGGGTCAGTGCCTCCCTTTTTAAGTGTACTTTCAGTATGTCTTCGAAGCGCTTCTGAAATGATCTGAAGTAAATGGGATGAAATCCAATAAGGACGAATGCAATGTACTCCACTTAGGAAGGCAAAATCAGTAGCACACATACAAAATGGGAAAGGACTGTCTAGGAAGGAGTGCTGCAGTAAGAGATCTGGGGGTCAGAGTGGATCACAAGCTAAATATGAGTCAACAGTGTAACGCTGTTGCCAAAAAAAGCAAACGTCATCCTAGGATGTATTAGCAGGAGTGTTGTAAGCAAAACACGAGAAGTAATTTTTCTGCTCTACTCTGTGCTGATTAGGCCTCAACTGGAATATTGTGTCCAGTTCTGGGTGCCACATTTCAGGAAGGATGTGGAAAAATTGGAGAAAGTCCAGAGAAAAGCAACAAAAATGATTAAAGGTCTAGAAAACATGACCTATGAGGGAAAATTGAAAAAAATGGGGTTTGTTTAGTCTGGAGAAGAGAAAACTGAGAGGGGACATGATAGCAGTTACAAGAGGAGGGAGAAGAATTGTTCTCTTTAATCTTTGAGGATAGGACAAGAAGCAATGGGTTTAAATTGCAGCAAGGGTGGTGTAGGTTGGACACTAGGAAAAACTTCCTCACTGTCAGGGTGGTTAACTACTGGAATAAATTGCCTAGAGAGGTGGTGGAATCCCCATCATTGGAGATTTTTAAGAGCAGTTAGACAAACACCTGTCAGGGATGGTCTAGATCAGGGGTAGGCAACCTATGGCACGCGTGCCGAAGGCGGCACGCAAGCTGATTTTCAGTGGCACTCACACTGCCCAGATCCTGGCCACCGGTCCAGAGGGCTCTGCATTTTAATTTAATTTTAAATGAAGCTTCTTAAACATTTTTAAAACCTTATTTACTTTACATACAACAATGGTTTAGTTATACATTATAGACTTATAGAAAGAGACCTTCTAAAAATGTTGAAATGTATTACTGGCACGTGAAACCTTAAATTAAAGTGAATAAATGAAGACTCGGCACACCACTTCTGAAAGGTTGCCGACCCCTGTGCTAGATAATACTTAGTCCTGCCATGAGTGCAGGGGACTGGACTAGATGACCTGTCGAGGTCCCTTCCTGTCCTACAATTGTATGATTAGTTCTTCACAGCCAATGCAACTATGAAACAGCTGGATTCTGCTCTGCCTCATGCATAATCACAATTGCCAGCTAAATTCTTATTTCAGACACTTTATTACTGGTCTCAATCTATACTAATCCCAGATAAATTGAATTGCTTTGCCTTGCTTCTTTGCCAACAAAGTCTCATTCATTGGTTGATTTGTTCACTATCATAAAGGAAGAAGTAAAGGTCCCCATGTTTCATCCAAGATGTCTAATTTCCACCCCCTTTTTCTTTCTTCGTGCAACGTGGATCTTGTAAAACCTTTAATAAATTATAAGGCCTGGCACTCTCTTCAATAAATAGAAAATCAAAAAGGGACTGCTTTACAAAAGAGGAGAACTTGGGGACATGCTAACTAGAACTATGAGTCAGAGGTTTGGGGTTACAAGTGATTAAGCCAATGTTTGTTCAGTTCAACCCTCCTTTCCTGCCCCGCTCAAATTAGTTTTAGAACCCAGAACTCAGAAGCATCCATCAGGTTTTAATCTGGTTTCCATCCCAAATCATTAATTATCTCAGGTCCACTAAAGAGTGGCTTGCAGAATGTCAGACTAGAACACTGCTTAATTTGAATATTAACCTGTTGCCTAAAAAGAATCCTCAAGTAAGAAGGGACTGGGGAGGGAAACCACAATGAGACTGTTGACCTTGTGGTGATAGGTGCCCAGAGGGGAGTGGCCTGCTAGACCCCATCTCTTTCCGGCAGCGCTGAGAGAAGTAAACAGAGGTCACGCTGCAATACACCGAAACAGAGTGCCTGAGCCAGATTCATCCCTGAGGGAACTCCACTGAAATCATTATGAGTTAGACCAGAAATGAATTTGGCTTAGTGATAGGGTAAGTGTCTGTTCTCTCTTTCTCTATATCTTCCTACTGTATTTTCCACTGCATGCATCTGATGAAGTGGGTTTTAGCACATGAAAGCTTATGCCCAAATAAATTTGTTAGTCTCTAAGGTGCCACAAGTACTCCTTGTTCTTAGTACAAAGTGAATATCCCATGTAATACTGCAGTATTGCATTTTCTCCTGCACCTTCCTAGAATAAGTGTTTAACTTCAAACAGCAGAATGGAAACCTTATCAATTCACGCATGAGCATAGCAGTTCATTATCAAATGTGCCATAGGAGTTGGGGCAAATTACATGGATTATTCCTTTTAATGAGAAGGAGAAATAATTTTTAAATACAGCAGCAGTGAACTGTTCTGCTCTCCAGAGGTCTCATTTGGGTAAATGGTAGGCTTGTTATGGATTGTGAGCCAGGTTCCAATGTCCATCATGGAGAGTGAGCCTGAAGAAAACAAAACACCCTGGAAAGCAGTGACTGAAAATGATTTAGGGGTCAGAGAGGACAAGCAACTGACTATGACCTCCCAGTGTGATGCTGTGGCAAAAAGGGCTGAGATCCTTGGATGTATAAAACACGGGAGTATTGAGTAGGAGTGCAGAGGTGATTTCACCTCTCTGTGCAGCCTTGGTGAGACCAATACTGGAACTGCATATAGTTCTGGTGTCCATATTTTAAAAAGGATATTGAAAAAATAGAGATGGCGCAGAAAAGAGCCACAAAAATGATTCGAGGGATGGAAAAACACCACCATGACTTACAGTGGGAAACTTAAGGGCTCAGTCTGTTTACTTTATCAGCAAAAAGATTGAGAAGCGACCTGATTACAGTCTAAAGTACCTTCAGGGGGAGAAAATACCATGTACTAAAGAGCCTTTTAATCTAGCAGAGAAAGGCATAGCAAGAACCAATGGCTGAATTTGTCTCCCTTTAACTTCCAAACTGGAAATAAGGCACCCATTTAACAGTTAAGGTGATCAAGCACTGGAACAAAATACCAAGGGAAGTGGTGGAATCTCCATCTCTTGACGTTTTCAAATCAAGCCTACACGCCTTTCTGGAAGATGGGCTTTGATCAAACCCAAGCTACTGGGCTCAATACAGGGTTACTGGGTGAAATTCTATGGCCTGTGTTATTCAGAAGTTCAAAGTAGAAGATCGAATGGTCCCTTCTCTCCTTAACATTTATGAAAAGTTTGGACTTTCTCGGAGAAGTGACTGTAAAAGTGACATTGTGGAGTTCCTCCTTCAGTGGGCTTCAGTGATTCCCATATCAAATGTGCTTAGAAAAAACTAACTGCCAAGTCTTACAAACGCAAGCTGGAATCTGAAAGTTCAAGTTGTTTCCAGTTCATGCCTCATTACCAGCAATACAAGTTCTGCAGGTGAGATGCTGCCCTTAGTTAAGACGTGGGAATGTTTAGGTCTTGACAGACTTAGTTCTCATCTCATTCCAGATTTACTCTTCATCCCCAGACCACACAACGGGGAGCAAAGAGGGCTCTCCCCCCTCAAGTTCTGATGCTTCTCCTATTGAAATCAGTAGCAGAACTCCAACTTTGACGGTTGAAGATCAAGTCCTTAAAGCCTTCTGACATATCCATTACTGGCTTAAGACTTCCCCCTCTTTAACATGGCAGCCAAACCTTCTCCTCCGTGGATGCAATTGCAGTCCTGCAGCAGAGGGTGAATGGCAACCCCAGCATCTCCTATACATTCCCAAATGAAGAGTATAAAACAATCTCAACAGCTGCCTAATTAAAGTCTATTCAGAAAGTTCATGACAATGTAACAGAATGGGTCCTTATATAGCTCAGATATGTGTTGAGGCAAACAATGATGTGACAGGATAAAATAAACAGAAAAGAAAATCTTTGATCAATCAACCTAGGATGGCACTGACTCAGCTGAATTACAGCCGTGAACACATCTCATAGACTAAACTACTCACACCATTTCTGGTAGCTGTTGACCAGAAGTTACCTTTTGTACAGATGTGTAAAGGCAGGTTAGTACATCTATGTCCTGTGGTGCTGGCAGAATGTGATTGATTCACTAGATTGGAGCTGGATGAATAATTCTTAGAAAATCATTTATTTGACTGATAGTACCTCATTTTTGTTTGTTTGTTGTCATACACGTTGTCAGTTATTTGCTATGATGCCTGTTGTAGAGATATGTTTGTAGAAGATTGTAATTTAGAGACGCTCCCTCGTAAGGGACAATATTATGAACATAGGAATTTGGAGATATGCCCTGGAGTTGGGGATTGGGAACACCACATGGCTGTGGGTAGCTGTTCACCAGAGAGACTCTGCAGTTTGTTTTATTCGAGTTTTATTCTTTTCTCATTCACAGGTTTGTTATTTAATGAATGAGCCCCACAATCGTTCCACCTGTTACTGCAAACAAATGCTAGGTGTATAGACCATGAACTGGCAGTTTGTAGAGAGTATCCAGTAAGTGACTGGGATGGCTGCCTGGGATAGTTTTGACTGGCTACAAGGATCACATATCTAGGTTCCTGTTCCTGATCGATGACTCAACTGTAGCTTTGCTTCAAGTCCCAAACAGGCAAGTGCATTGTTGAGATGCCCCAGGAGCGGACCTGTGACAGACCCTCCAGACCCGCCATTGCTCTGAAGGTGAAGTATCCTGTGCCAGGTCCCTGCCTGGTGCAGGGGGTTTCACATACCGTTTGCTCAGGGTAATCCACAAGAGAGGACTCCTTTCTTCTAAAACTAAACTGGCCCTTTATTAAGAGAACTAGTTACAGAGATGCTGCAATGGCAGCTAGCCTGCAAGTCATGCCCAGACTGACCTCCTGGTCATAGGCGCTGACTCCGTGGGTGCTCCGGGGCTGGAGCACCCACGGGGAAAAATAGTGGGTGCTCAGCACCCACCGGTATCCCCACCTATCAGCTGCTCCCTGCCCCAGCCCTCCTACCCACCGGGGGCCCTGCTGATTAGGGTTGCCAACTTTCCAATTGTACAAAACCGAACACCCCTTCCCCGGCCCCTGCCCTCCCTCTTCTCTGAGGCCACGCCCCCTCTCGCTCCATCCTCCCTCCCTCCCCCCCACCCTCATTCATTTTAACCAGGCTGGGGCAGGGTGCTGGGGTGCAGGAGGGGGATGAGGACTCTGGCTGGGAGTGTGGGCTTTGGGGTGGGGCTGGGGATGAGGGGTTTGGGATGCGGGAGAGGGCTCCAGGCTGGGGCAGGGGGTTGGGGTTCTGGGAGGTTATGGACTCTGGGCTGGGGGTGCGGGCTCCAGGTGGAGCCAGAAATGAGGGGTTCAGGGTAAGGGAGAGGGCTCCGGGCTGGAGCAGGGGGTTGGGGTGTGTGTCAAGGGGTGAGGACTCTGGCTGGGGGTTCAGGCTCTGGGGTGGAGGCAGGGATGAGAGGTTTGGGGTGCAGAAGGGGGCTCAGGACTGGGGCAGGGTGTTGGAGTGGGTGCAGGCTCTGGGAGGGAGTTTGGGTGCGGGAGGGGACTCTGGGCTGGGACAGGGGGTTGGGGTGCAGGAGGGGGTTCAGGGTGCTGGCTCCCGGCAGTGCTTACTGCAGCTCCCAGGAAGCAGCAGCCAGGTCTCTGCAGCCCCTAGGCACATGGGGGGCCAGGGAGGCTCTGCGTGCTGCCCTTGCACCTGCAGGTGCTGCCCCGCAGCTCCCATTGGTCACGGTTCCCGGCCAATGGGAGCTGGGGAGCCGGCACTAGGGGCGGGGGCAGCGCGCGGATCCTCCCTGGCCGCCCATGTGTCTAGGGGCTACAGGACCTGGCAGCCACTTCTGGGAGCCATGCAAAGCTAGAGCTGGCAGGGAACCTGCCTTAGCCTGGGGCCCCAACTGCGCCGCCAACTTTTAACGGCCCAGTTGGCAGTGCTGACCGGAGCTGCCAGGGTCCCTTTTTGACTGGGCGTTCCAGTCGGAAACCGGACGCCTGGCAATCCTACCCCTAATCAACGCCTCCCCCTCCCTCGCAGCGCCTGCCGCCTGCTGTGGATAAGGTGTTTAGCGGTGTGCGGGAGGTGCTGGGGGGGAGAGGGAAGAGCGAGGGCGGGGCGTACTCGGGGGAGGGGGTCGAACGGGGCGGGAAGAGGTGGGGTGGGGCCTTGGAGGAAGGGGTGGAGTGGGCGCGGGGGCTGGGGTGGAGTGGGGTTTGAGCACCCCCGGGGAAAGTGGAATGTCGGCGCGTATGCTCCTGGTGCCTTCTCCAAACTCTTTCTGTCCTTCAACCTGTGCTCCTCCCTCCAAGTTCCATGCAGGTTGCTACACAAGGTGCTTGGACCCAGCGTTTTAGCATCACTGTGTTAGCCAGCACTGCAAGGTGTGCAGCCAATATTCCAGCCACTGCCCACCCCTTCCCATCCTCTCCTGCACGGGCTGGATGAAGCAGACCTCTGAAGGCTGCTGTCTGCAATCCAATGCAGTGACTTAAAGGAGTGTCTTGCAACCCCTATTCCCTGTGTTGCTGCACAAGCCAAGCTACAATCTGATTAGCTCTTAGAATTGGGTTCTGATGTGAATATTTACTTTTACAAATTGAAAACTCACTTTCTCCAGGTATTTTCCAATCAGTCTAAAGCTCCCTGTTCCCATGAACTTTCCTGTCAGTAAACTGCTTCAGTGCAGAGCAAGCACATCAGAATGTAAAATTATAGCTGTTGCTCTACATCTATATCACCCATACAAAGAAGAAGACCAAAGGGTTGCGAACAAAATCAGCGTGAATTTGTTTTGCAGTATTTTTCCAGCTCTAGAATGGACAGTGAAAAGGCCTGGCCAGATGCAAAATGAAAAAGAAAAAAACACACCAAATTTTTTCCTGATTTCTGGTTTCTTAGGAAAGATAGCTCTTGCTTGTCCCTTCCGAAAAGAATAAACAGCAAAATAAATATGCACATTTTAAGTGTTACATTTGTCTTTCCATCTGAATAGGACCATGATTTTAAAATTGTTTAAGTATAGAATAGATGTACCAACTTTAGTGATGCTGCCTATATATATATATATATATATATATATATATATATATATATATATATATATATATATATATACACACACACACAAATCGGGGGGGGGGCGAAGTGTGTCGGGGTCATATCTGAGATTGCATTGCCAAAGCTAACGAAAATCCCTTCCCATGCCATACAGCAAAATCTTCAACACCTACAAACCTGGGGTGGGGGGAGTGGGGAGTTTGCATCTGACATTCTGAATCCTCAAATTATACTAGAAAGTTGCATAATTACTTTTTAGTCAGGTAAGAATAATATGATGAAAGCTACATCCTACATCAGACTTCACACCTATACTGTAGCTGTCGGTAAAACATACACCTTAAAAGTGTGGCTCCTCTCTGAAATGTGACTATGCCAAAATGGTACCTTGTTGCTCCCTCTGTGTATTGAAAGCTATATATATCTTGCTTCCTTAATAACCCTCCCCCTCACAAAAACAATGTTTATTATGCGCACGCGCGCACACACACACACACCAGCTACAATCTAACTCAGCTAAATTGGTCCTGCAATGCTATCAAAAATAGCACTGCAGAACCAACTCAGCTGAGCTGGATTATAAAGCCAGTAGAATTGTTAAGAGTTCCAGTTACATAGCCAGCTTCCCCCCCATACAGCTGTGAGGTCCTTTGAAGACAATGGAGCAGCACCACGTGTAAGAAGGCAGAATTTCATGATAATACAGTTGTATTGGTCTAGATGAAGGAAGACCTGCCTTTCACCCTTAAAACAGAACCTTTAATATGGGTGAAGGTATGTGAGCCAAAAAGAACCCATTTTGAATTTCAGATCAGGTTGAGTCTGCTGCCTGGAAGTTGGATTTTTTTCTAATCCTTCTAATTCTAAAAAGAACACATTTGAGCTGAAGTTATGGAGAGATAAACATGGAGGCTGGGATGGGATATGGGCTTCTAAATCACTTAGGCACTTTTGGAACTCCTTCCTGAACCTCACAATGCCATTCATGTCATTTCTCAGATTGGAACTGAACTTTGACTGAAAAAAGGAGATGGGGTTGTAGGAACTGCACATTTTGGGGAAGGCAAGAGGAAGGCAGGTGTAAGTTTAGGCTAATTGTCTTGATGGGGGAAACAGATCAGAAATCCATGAGTCGTGGCTTCAGCGCAGACTGAATGTCTTAAAAAATACAGAAGCTGTATTCAAACCGAACATGGACAGATCTGAACTGAAATTTGCAGGGGATCTTTTCCCAGCTATGAACGTTTAAAAATTGCATTGGCACAACACTACTCATTTTATCCTGACTGCTTTTGGCTTTCAGAACAACTGAACATATCTTGAATTATTCAGATGTAAGTCTGGGCATCCCCTTTATGCTATGAGCTGGCAATAGTAATACAGAACTAAACAAAAAACAAACAAACAAAAAAAACACCACTTAAAATAATGGTATGGACAAAACTCCAAAAGGAACAAAGCAAAATCACAGCTAGGAGAGGGAAGTTTGTGTGCTAAAGATCTAAAAGGACCAACTGAAATAAAGCAAGAAAAGTGACAAACTCCACTCTTGATATACAGTCAATACACAGAGAAATGACGTTGATGGTCAGTGTAAAAATCAAATGAACTTCAAATTCAGAGTTCTCAGGAAACGGTCTTAATATTAGCAAAGCCTCCACTGAGATGGCTATGTGTTCTAGAAACAATTTTAGCTGATCCTAGAAGCCCTCAGAAGTTATATTAACAATTAAAAGAAATAACAGAAGAGTAGAGGCAATTTCAAGTTGATGAAGGGAGAGCACTAGAAAGACTGCTGCTATTATGGTCAACATTTACCAGAGCTGGGACCTTTCCTCAGCAAAGCTCTTTTAGTCATGTCGGCAAAGAGATTTCTGCAAGACAACAAAAGAAAGGCGGAAACAGGACAGCTCCTATGGAAGCATAAATCAGCCTTGGAGAAATGGGGCAATTGGTGATTCACTGCCATTTAGATTTTTATCACTCTAATAGAAGAGTGACCTATGACCATGCAAAGCTTTGGACATCCCTGACAATCTTGAAAGATACACTAAACAGACCCATCAATTACACCAAGATCAAGTAACCCGGCAACAATATAGATAACAATCTGATGGAGTGTCACCACCAGCACCAGAATCCCACACCTTCACTACCCGCCTTCCCTTATGGATAAACAAAAAGATGGGCCCTAAAATGTGGTGTAAAACCAACCTAGAAACAAATAGTCATAAGAAATAGATTGGACACTTACACAAATTCAAGGTAAATAAAATACCCTTTAAAGTGAGTGAGTCTAAAGAGACTCTAAAAAGGATGCCATGGGGGTTTCATATTGATTCTCTGAACTACTGCCATATCAAATTAGCTCAGAGTTTACAGCCAAAGAATTATTATTCTAGCTTCTAATACTCTCAACTCAATTTAGTGTGTGTGTGCATCAGAGTGTGCGTGGGGCAGGGGGAAGTCAACCTGTGTTCTTTCTGCCTTTTCCCATCCCCACCTGTAAACCAGACTCTGCCATCAGAATTTTCTTGATGGCAGACTAGCATAAAGCTCGCAGTTCCATAACAGGGCAGTGCCAGCAGAGCTAACAATAGTAAAAACTTGTTTCAGTCAGTAGAAGCAGCACATATGACTCAGACACACAAAGGATACGTCTACATAGCCAAAAATAACAGTTGGGTCAGCTGACATGGGCTTGTGCTGTGGGGCTAAAAAAGCAGTGAAGACCTTGGGTCTCTGGCTGAAGCATGGGCTCCAAGACCCTCCTCCCTCACTGGGTTTCAGAGCCCCGGCTATAGCCCAAATCAAACATCCACACTGCTTTTCTTAGCCCTACAGTGTGAGCCCCACAAGCCCGAGCCAGTTGACTGGTGCTCTGAGACTCACTGCCATGGGATTTTATTGTTTTTTTTTTTTTTTTTTTGCTGTGTAGACATACCCAAAGAGTGCAGAAATTACCTCCCCACGACAACTATGTTCCACTGGGTGAATGAAACTACCTCCCAACAGGGGAAGACTTGAGCAGCGGAGACAAAACATTCTCCTGAGCTGGACCACATCTGCAGCTCTCACCACCACCAGGCGTAAGAATGACCATGGACCTCACTTCTTTTGGAATGAAAGGCAATGCTCATTTCTTTGACTTCCCTTTCTTACAGTATGGTTTTTTCCCAATTAACACAGCTCCTCTAACAAGTGCCCCCACCTATGATGAAATCAAGCAGTTACTCATACTTACTGAGGAAAGGGAACAGACTTATTTGGAGTTCTAGACATTTTCAGTGTGGTTGGATATTACAGTGATGCGTGTGGTATAAGAACCTACAGCTTGATTCAAACCCATTGAAATCAATGGGAGTTTTTCCATTGAGTTGGATTGGGCCCTGGAAATCAGCATGGGCCTAACTCTGCTCCTACTGAAGTAAACAGTAAAACTCCATTAACTTCAATGGGAGCTGAGTTAGGCCAATGAGCGCTTTAGAAAATCCCACTCCTAGAGAACAAGACAGAGATAGATCCTAGTCATTTATTTCTTGTGGGTGTCTGGAAGATATAATAATTTCTTTCGGTTCCTTGTAATTGATAGCAGTAGTGAAAATAGACTTAAGTATGAATTAGAACAACATCTTAGCTTGGAACTCTGCCACTCGGACTCATTCCATGTCCAAAAGGTAGTCTAGAAAATGGAAGAGAAAAATATAACTCCAGACTAAAACTGTGCAAAACTGAGAGTTCTAGTTTGGCAGGAACGTTTCCCTCATTTGTACAATGCCTGGTCCATAACTAGAGCTCCAAGGTGCTATTTTAATACATACAAATAATATTTTACCAGATGAAATTATTATTATCCCACCTCCAAAATTATTTTATTTTTTACTTTATTCACAATATGTCAACAATTTTTGCATTGAGAAGATGGGAAAGAGATGAATTTAAACATGAAGCCATTATTGCATGAAAAGTTGGTCCTTTTTCATCCCAGAAACAGCCCTGATTTTATTTAAAATAGGGTTGGGCATTTCACCGGTCCCAAAATAATTGCTCAACTGATGGCCAAATATTTGTCATATATTGTCAAATAATGTAAAAAATGGTCAAATATTTTAAAGCATCAATTTATTAGAACAGTAACAAAAACAAGTAAGACATTATGGTCTCTGGGAGGCTTAGCCTTGGATAGATACATATGCCTAATTACAAAAAAATCCAAGTTACTTAACTGAGTTATTTTAACTCAGAAAAATGCAAAACAACGAAATGAAATTTGAGACAATGAAAGAATAATTGTTATTGCCTTTTAGCAAGGTTATGTTAGCAATAAATGTGAAAGTTATTCAAGACTGTACAGTTATAAAAGAAAAGAAAAATAAAATTAAACAGAAATAAAACAAACTATATTGCAACTATAAAAGAAAAGTCTTGTTTAAATGCACTTTCACTAGGTAGGCAGTAGGCCAACTCTTCAGGAAGGTTAAAGGCTTTGCATTTGTTCTCTTTGTGTTGGGGGTTGAAGTTTAATGGCTGTGAACCCTCCTCTCCCTCACCCACTCCCTTCTGAACAGTGGCGGATTAAGAGTTAGTGGGGCCCTGTGCGCAGATTCATTTTCAGGGGCCCCCCTCGGGACCCAGCCAAGAAGAAGAAAGCCAGACCCCTGTCCACCCCAGGTGCAGGTCCAGGTGTGGCTGTGGGCCACGGGGCGGCAGCCGGGACCATAGGCACGGGAAGCAGGGGTGCGGGCAGGGCTGCTGACAGAATTGCCGGGCCCTGGGCAAGGTCCCACACAGGTCTCTGCCTGCTTCTCCGGCCCAAAGCTGTCCTCGGCCATGAAGATCTTGGTGTCTCCTGTCTCCTTCTCCAGCCCCATGGTGGCTCCGCTTGTGCGCTGCTTCCAGGGCGCCTGTGGTCCCAGCTGCCACCCCACACCCAGGGCTCTGCAGGTTTCCCTGCCGCCCCCCTAGCCAGCCTGGAGAAGCAGGCAGAGACCCGCGTGGGCTCAACACCCACTTGAAAGTGGGGGGGGGCACGGCTCCATTGGGGGCCACCTGAGCGCCCCACTGCCTCCGCGCTGATCTCTGCTCACCTCCCCTGGCCACTGGGTCCTTGCAAAGCAGGCGTCTGCGATCCCCCTTAGCCTCCGTGACTGCTTTGAAGCCCCTGTGGCCAGGCTCGGGCACCTCTCTGTCTCCCCAGGAGCCCGGGCGGTTCTGTGCTCCTAACATATGTTTTAACATAAGTGGTGCAGGGCGGCAACAGGGACCCCGGGCACGGTGCGACAGCTGAGCCCACAGAGCCCTGGGCACAGGCGGCAGCCGAGACCATGGGCGCAGGGTGGCAGTTTAGTTGGGGGCCCTGTGCCACGGCACGGCATGTTTTGGGGTAAATCCGCTCCTGCTTCTGAATTAATTTCTATTTGTCTTCTCAGTTTAGCTTGTAAGATCTTTGGGGCAGGATTGTATCTTTTAACTTGTTTAATGTGCTTTGTAAACTCACATTGATGGCCAGGTATACAAATAAAGATATGTGTACATACATGCACGGTACAGACATGCAGATTCCAGCCAATCAAGATGTTCTACATTCAGTTAGCTCACCTTTCTCCCTCCATAAGGTGGCATCATAAAGGGGGCATTGCTGGAATATTTGCCTATTTGACCATGGTCAAATATTGTCATCATTTGATGTTATTTGACCAGAGAGACAAAGTGGGTGAGGTAATATATTTTATTGGATCAACTTCTGTTGGTGAGAGAGACAAAGCTTGTCGCTCTCATCAACACATGTTGGTCCAATAAAATATATTACCTCACCCACTTTGTCTCTCTAATATCTTGGGTCCGACACGATTAAAATTATGCTGCATACAATTATTTGACCAGTCATTTGACTGGCTTGCCAATACTAATTTAAAAGCTGATCCAAATATCCCTACAAACGTTACATTTTTTCCTTGAAAATTGTGCCTAACTGAGTGGCTTTTCCTGCAAAGATGGACTCCTTTTTCAAAATCTTAATGAAATTTGACAATAATTTGGGGTAGATTTGCATTTTGTCATAAATATTTTGCATGCTTCTCCTCTAGACTCATAGACAGCTTAAAGAAGACATGGAAATTGCTATGGTGTGGAAGTTTTGGAGTAAAAAGTAAACACAAAGGTGTTGGCCTCCTCAGGAGACAGAAGGCATTTAACTTTGGAACTAATTACAGTGAAGTTGACAGAGCTTGACAGATCTATTGTTCTAACAAATAGCTTGCCATTGTTCCTACAAGGAGAGTAATGCCTCTCTCTCTCTCTGTAGGCCTTTGACATGAAGGAACATAAAGACAAGGCTGTCAGAATTTCTAATTATACACCAGGAACCTAAGAAGTTAGAGCAGTAAAAATGTTAGTTAAAAATAATGCCCCAAAGGTTATGAAATTGTGCAATGTAAAAAGTAGGAGTAAAATGTGGGGGCAGGCGGGATCAGGGGACCCGTTTCAGAAGTTTGCTGACATTAGGTATTATTACTGCCACAGAGGTGAAGTAGGGCTCAAAATGATTTTTTTCCCCAGAATTTCCTGTGAAAGGGAAATTCTGACTTTTGACCAGCTCTGCTTAATACTTCTGTGCTCCTTTCCATTGTGGGTAGTTCTTCCCTACTCATAAGGGAGATGTGCAAGGATAAAATCCATTATTGTTTGCAAAGCACCCAGATACAATGTTGATGGAAGCCCCTATAAAGACGCAGATAGAAGGGATTAACTGAGCTGCAGTTTTGATCTGGATTTTGATCTAGCTCTGCACTTCCCTAAAGTCTAGAGTTGTTTGGATTTATTCTGGTGGTTCAGGCCCATTGTAGCAACAGCCCCTGTTGCCTAGCAGCTCCATACACATTGCCCACCTCCACACTGATTGCTCCTGCTAGGTACACAAGTAATTTTCATAATATGTGGGGTGGCTGGACAATGAGCTTAAAGGAATACTCCAATGTAGCCTTTTTTCTGGTTATCGAGAAAAAGTGAGTGTTTCCAATGATCTCAGAACTATGGAATGAAACATTAGAGCAGGGTCCGAATTAAAACAGGACCCTATGATAAAGCTGTGATCATGAATGGAGGGGCACGGTCTGCAAAATTATAACAGGAACTGTCTGTTCTAATGGGGAAAAGGGTAAAAAGTGATGCAGCTCGTAAAAGAAGGCAAAGTAAGAAAAAAATGCCTTGTGGAAATTGCTTGAGACTGCTGTCTGCTTAGAAGTATGAAAGGCCAAGACCTGACAGTTTCATCAGAAAAACTGTTTTGAAACTGACCTGAGATACATATATTTCATTGCTCCAGTGTCAGACTGCTCATATCTAGAGAATATAGAGTGTGTTTATCAGCAGCAACAAAGAAGAACAGCAGAGAAAATTACATCATAGAACGGCTGTGACTCAGATATCCCAGGCTTCATAACTAAAGCTATTGTACAAAAGAGGAAGAGTCTTATTCAATTCGCTGGAACAAAAGAAAGGATGGGTGGAGAGAAAACAGTGTTTTCCCCCCAATTATTAAATGAGGAAAACTGCTGTCTATTATCTCAGTGCAAAAGTGATCAAGAGAGACACATCTGGAACAAATGACAGGTACTAAATTGGAATAGTCATGTGATCAGGCTGCTGGATTCAATGTAAAAGATCAGGGGGGGAGGGGTAACTCAAATAGGATAAATTAAATTCATGGATGTGAACAGATTAAGACAGATGATTCCAGGAAAGAGATGTAATGGAAGTTGATTTTCTAAAAAAAGAAAAGAAAAAAGAAAGCTGTAATATTTCAACCAGGAGACAAGGTCACATTAGGGAACAGATGGGGAATATGTGCTCTAAAAGGAATAAATGTACTTTATGCTGACACGTTTAGAGAAAGAAGAGAGGAGCACTGGAGGCAGATTATTTACTTCAGAAATAGACCAGGACTATTTTTGAATCCAAAGATGCATCTGAATTGGCCTGACCTGGCTAGCTCAATTAAAAACAAACAAACACGAAGCTGTTGGCTTTGCCCTATTTCTAGAAATAAATTCTCCTGAAAGTCTCAGTGCACATGTGTCCTCTCCAGGGAGAAAATATGAGATCTCTCCCTTTCTGCCTATTGCTGTTGGTGTAGCATCTAAGCAGCTCACAAACATTAACAAATGTACCCTCCCAGCAGCCCAGTGATGTATGATTCCCATTTTACGCATGGGGAACTGAGGCAGTGCAGAGTATAGACATTGGGTAATACCCCTTTAATAGTTTGGGAGCCATCTTGTGCCCCCCCCCCCACATCTTCTGTTGCAGAAGCCATCACAACCCTGGCAGAAAATGCAGTTGCACATAGATAGCTAGGCCTTATATATTTGCACATAGTTAATAAACACGGCTATCTGGAATCCAGCTGTGCCCGTGTGGTTTCCCCATAGTCTTTATGTTGTGCAGAGAGCAAGGACCCATCAAACTGATACGAGGATGGGATCCTAATCCAGGAACAGTCCTGTAGATAGTGACTGCAGAGGCCTACTGAAAGTGAAACTAAGGGTTTGTCTACACTGCCCCACGGTTTGGATGATGGGAGAGTGGGTAGTGGTGCGCACTGAAGTGCTGCACTGTCACCAGCGGGGTAGTCGAGCCGGAATGTGCCAGAATGCCGTTGTGGTACTAGGTTGTGGCTTAGCCTAGAATACCCACCCTCCACTGTGTGTCTCCTCCCCCAACCCCCACCCCACCTTCCACAGTGCAGCCCCCTGACCCAACCCTCCTCGCCCCACAACCCCTGGTGTGGGCCGCATCTGGATGCAGGAGCGGGGTTAGAGAGCAGTGTGGGGTGAGGTTAGAGAGGGAACTGGTGTGGAATCTCCATTCTTAGAGGTTTTTAAGGTCTGGCTTGACAAAGCCCTGGCTGGGATGATTTAGTGGGTGTTGGTCCTGCTTTGAGCAAGGGATTGGACCTCCTGAGGTTTCTTCCAACCCTAATATTCTATGATTCTAACTCTGGAGTTGCAGTATCTTCAGATTTCAGACTACATCACTGGCTGTAATCTCCCACATGGATGCTGCGGGCATGCATGAAAAAGTGCCTAGCTCACATTAATGTAGTCCTCTTCATATGAGACTACATTCATGTGCCCAGGTACCTTTTAGTCACGTCCACAGCATCCACATGAGGGAATGACAGCACAGCACTTTGGCACGCACTGCTATTCACACCCCTGTAGTCAGAATTGCGAGGCAGTACAGACATAGCCTAAAACTGCACATTGGGACTGTGAATAACCCACTCATATAGAAAGAAAAAGGTTTAAAATGTCTGGCTGTTTAGGGAAAATGGACTTGTGGGATACCTCAACTGAGGGCCCATGTATAAAGACTGGTACAGTATAAAATAGCTAACAATATCAGTGATGAGAAAAAGGTGGCAGTTTCACTGAGTGTAAAACGTATAACTTGTTGCGTAGCCTATGTTAAACCAGCAGACAAAAAAAATAATTCTCTCAGATTAAGGAAATTTTACAAAACCATCTATCCTTGTAGCCATTGGTGGTTGCAGAACAGCTCCACTTTTACAGACTGAATTGAAAAGAAAATGAAACAATTCCTGAACACATGCCTGGATTAAGGAAGATAACAGAGCACTGCCCTCTTTTTTGAGAGTTTAAATAATGCACAAAGGGACAGGTTAGCGTATGATATGCAAAATGAAGCAATCAAAAAATGGTTATTGACTAATGCTGATTTGACCCTTTGTTGTTTCCATGTAGACCACACTAAAGATGCTAGAGAGTTGCAAGAACATCATTACATCTGTGCATCAAATAAACTGGGGAGGGGGGTCAAGCAGAAAGCACATCCTGGATAACACTCAAAGGCTGTGTGCATTCACTGTGGGAAACAGACTTTCAATGCAAATAGTTGTTAGTTCAAGGACAAACGCTGTAGAGACTGCAAGTTATTTGGACACACACAGAAGATGTGCAGGTCAGGGCAAAACACACAACCACCACCTCACAAGGACAATACCAGAGAATTTCAGATTCATCAGTGTGCAGATGACAACAAGGAGTTCATGGAGAATGCTGTGCATCTCTACTAGTGGAAGGAACAAGACTTAAAATGGAGCTTAATACAGGGTCTGCTGTTCTTGTAATATCAGAGCAGACTTATCAGAGACTACTGTACTTAAGAAGGTGAAGTTGCAGAAAATCTCAGTACTTCTAAAAATATAACAGGGGAAATCCTTGCTCCAGCATTATTATCGTGAAGGTGACATATGACACTATACAAAAGCTCTATGTTGTTAAGTGAGGGAGTCATGCATTACTTGGCTGAGAGAGATTCAGTTGGTCTGGTAAAGCATAAAGTGTCTGCAAGCTTAAAAAAATTATGACCTAGCCAAAATAAAAATTATCCAAACTTTTGGACAGGCAATTGATGTCTTTTGGTGTGGTATCAGAACTGAACCTTGAAACATATGAAAGCAAAATTTGTGCTTGAAGAAGGAGCAATTCCTAAATTTTGCAAAGCTAATTCAGTACCTTATGCAATACAGCCAAAAGTATATCCAAGGTTAATTGGAGCAAATGGAGCACCCCTTTAGAGCCAGTGATGAAAAAGAACGGGACTGCCTGTATCTGTGGTGATTTCAAGATTACAATTAACCTAGTATTGTATGCAGCTCAGTGTCCTTTACCTCGAATGGAGGATATTTTGCCTCATTAGCTGGTGGAAAGCATTCCCCTAAGATCGACATAGCCCAAGCATATCTGCAAATGGAGATCTAAGACAGTGACAAACCTCACAAGTAACACACACAGGGATTATTTCAATATAACAGGCTAGTGTTTGGAACAGCAGCCCCACCCACTATTTGACAGCGAGTCATGGACCAGATATTACACGACACTCCTGGCATTCAGAGTTACTTGGATGACATACTGGTCTGGGGAGCTAGTGATGAAAAACAGCTTGAGGCTGTCTGACTGTGGACATGGAGCAAATAAGGAGAAATGTAACCTTTCAAAGATTCAGTTGGATATTGTGGCCATACCACTAACTAAGTTGGCTAATATAAATCACAAGAAAAAGTTCGGGCTATTCTTAAGGAACTCCAACCACAAGATGTGTCACAATTATGCTTCTTTCTGGGGATGGTCAGTTATTACCATGGGTTCCTACCTAACTTGATGTCAAGCCTCATAGATCTCAAACCTGGGTCCATAGGGAGTCCTGGGAATCATCACACTCCAATTCTCCACCTAGCAGTTCATAGACTGCAGCTGGGACCAAAGTCCAGGAAGCCTAACTGGGGCCTAAGCCCCGCCCTTACACTTTTATTGGGAGAGATCCAAGGCTCCTGATTGGGCTGCAACCCTATTTAAGCCAGAGGAGGAACAGGAAGTTGTCTGTACAACTGGGCTTCACCTTGCCATGGACTTCTGGTCTGATGCTTACCTGTTCCTGCCATCTGATCCTGACCTATTGCTAGCCTGACTCAGCCTGACCCTAGTTCCTGCTCTTTGGTTTTGTCCCCTGATCCTAACTTCCTGGTATCCTTACTTGGCTTGACCCTTGGTAAAAGCCTCCTGGTTGCTGCAGTCTGGTTTTATCACCAGATCTCAACCTCCTAGTATCCTGACTTGACCTGAGTCTTGGTGACTAACTCTCGATTCCTGCCCTCTGCTTTGTCTCTTGATTCTGATCTCCAGGCTTTCCACCCAGCCTGATTCCTGGTAACTGGCTCCTGGCCCTTCAGCCTATGCCTGACATTATCCCCTAGGCCAGGCTGCCTACACCCTTGCCCTGACATATAGCACCAGTATTACTGTGGCTTAAAGCACCCTGTATTTACACCCTCCACACTATTGCGATAATCTTTGTACAAACTATGCCTTCTGGGGTATCATTTGAAAACTAATAACTTGCTGGTCAATAATATCATGGTGAAATCTATGTAGCAACATTATATGTGAAGTTATGAAGTCCCCCTCTATGATGTTGTTAGCACATGTTCAAACCCAAACAGTCCTCACTAGGCAAAAGTTTAAACAGGTCTATCCTACATAAAGGAATATGTGTTTACCTCAATTTATGTATAAGGAGTAAACAGGGTCCTTGAGGCAGCATGAGGGGGAAATGGCAGGAGACAACGCAAATCTGCATTTCAGCATACATCAGGGAGAAGAAAGAGCATGGAGCCACCTTTACCACCAGACTCCACATTGCCTTCTTTACTGTTTGAATAAACTTTGCTTTCAGGGGTAATCCTCAGAAGAATCTACTTCAAAGGGTGACTGGACTATAAAAGTGAGGGGCAAAAACACCCCAAGACATCTCTCCCTACCTCTCATAGAATCATAGAAGATTAGGGTTGGAAGAGACCTCAGGAGGTCATCTAGTCCAACCCCCTGCTCAAAGCAGGACCAACACCAACTAAATCATCCCAGCCAGGGCTTTGTCAAGCCGGGCCTTACAAACCTGTAAGGATGGAGATTCCACCACCTCCCTAGGTAACCCATTCCAGTGCTTTAACACCGTCCTAGTGAAGTAGTTTTTCCTAATATCCAACCTAGACCTTCCCCACTGCAACTTGAGACCATTGCTCCTTGTTCTGTCATCTGCCATCACTGAGAACAGCCTAGCTCTATCCTCTTTGGAACCCCCTTCAGGCAGTCGAAGGCTACTATCAAATCCCCTCCCCCCCACTCTTCTCTTCTGCAGACTAAATAATACCAGTTCCCTCAGCCTCTCCTCATAAGTCATGTGCTCCAGCCCCCTAATAATTTTCATTGCCCTCCACTGGACTCTCTCCAATTTTTCCACATCCTTTCTGTAGTGGGGGGCCCAAAACTGGATGCAATACTCCAGATGTGGCCTCACCAGTGCTGAATAGAGGGGAATAATCACTTCCCTTGATCTGCTGGCAATGCTCCTAGTAATGCAGCCCAATATGCCATTAGCCTTCTTGGCAACAAGGGCACACAGTTGACTCATATCCAGCTTCTTGTCCACTATAATCCCCAGGTCCTTTTCTGCAGAACTGCTGCTTAGCCAGTCAGTCCCCAGCCTGTAGCAGTGCATGGGATTCTTCCGTCCTAAGTGCAGGACTCTGCACTTGTCCTTGTTGAACCTCATTAGATTTATTTTGGCCCAATCCTCCAATTTGTCTAGGTCACTCTGGACCCTATCCCTACCCTCCAGCATATCTACCTCTCCCCCCAGCTTAGTGTCATCTGCGAACTTGCTGAGGGTGCAATCCATCTCCTCATCCAGATCATTAATGAAGATGTTGAACAAATAGGCCAACAGGATATTTATGTCCTCCCACTTCCTAGCTTGAGAAAGGCAGGAAAGTCTACATGTTTTGTATTACTCTGAGCCTTTTGTATCTTCTGTTTAATAAAACCCACCTCGAGGAAAGAGACATGGAACTTGACCAACATGTGTGGACTTTATTTGAACTGCCTGGACCATTGGCTTACATGTGTATCTCTATATTCATCATTTTAAACATGTATTCAATGACACCCACCCAAAGTTATCCCAGCATGGCTGAGTTCAGCATATATTGCCTAGCATATGTACAATTAAGGTTCTTATTCAATTGGCAACTGAGTAAATGGATTTTAAAAAGTTGTCAGATATGTGGGATAAGAATTTCTTGTAATAACCTTCAGAGAGTTTAAATGACGACATGTAGAATTAATTCGAACAATTCTGATGAGGGAACAGATATTCTTCCATTATGTAGCCTTCCACTCAAACTTAAATTCTTGTGTCCATTATGTTACCAACTAAGGCTTGCCAGATGTGATTTCAACTACTTTACAGCATAGGACATTTAGATATTGAAGTTGGAGCATACCTGTAATAATGGAGAGTAATACTGTGTACATGTAAAAAATATTTTTCATTTGTACAGATAGCTTTTGCCTTAAGTCACTTCAACAGATGAGTTGACCTCTACATAGACCCTTGTATAAATTGTCATTGTTGGCAATCTCTCAAGGTTGAGGGTGATCTTTCACAGATTTTATTTTTCATAGGTCCTTTGGTGACTGAGGAGTCTGATCCTGGAGCCACAGGCTCATTGGGAGATGTTGCAGGTGGTGTTGGAAGACAGGGTTGGACCACGATTGCTGCGTGACAGTTGTCTTTCCTTTCTTTTCTGGCCTTTTTCTGCGACCAGGGCAAGGTGATTTTCCTCAAAAGTGGATGTTCCCTCTCCGACAAATCTTTGCCAGTTAGCCCTATCCTGGGCTGCTGTCTCCCAGAGTGTGGTGTCAATGCCACATCTCTTGATGTTTATCTTGAGGGTGTCTTTAAAGCGTTTCTTTTGGCCTCCATGCTTCCTTTCTCCTTTGGTGAGTTGGGTGTACAGCAGTTGTTTTTGTGTACATTCTAAGGTCTTGTCCAATACAGCCCTCCCAGCCACAATAACAATTTGTCTGTCTTGGAAGAGTGAAGGACAGTCTGTGGTTCAAATCAGCAAGGCAATCTATTTTTTTAAACACAGCTTGATGCTTAGGCCACTAGGCCGTATACCAAGTTATATAACACGTATATGAACCATTTCTGTGATACACATGGAATGGTACAGAATGGTACAACAGATTCCAAAAAAAATTAGCGCTATGCTCTTGTTTAATGGCAATTTACAGTGAAGGGAGTTACTCTGTGTGCAGATGACAAATACACTTGTAGTCTGAAAACCAAACACAGTATAGACAAAATCAACAAGGAGTCTGGTGGCACCTTAAAGACTAACAGATTTATTTGGGCATAAGCTTTCGTGGGTAAAAACCTCACTTCTTCAGATGCAAGTGAGGTTTTTACCCACGAAAGCTTATGCCCAAATAAATCTGTTAGTCTTTAAGGTGCCACCAGACTCCTTGTTGTTTTTGTAGATACAGACTAACACGGCTACCCCCTGATACTTGACTGTATAGACAGATCGCAGAACTGGAATTTGAAATCCATGGCATATTGGAAATCCCACCAGAGCCCTGATACTATGTCTAGAAGCATTACCAATTTGATAAGCCATTTGCACACACTGTATTACTGCTGTGATTACTGATGTTTGCTTGTCAGGTTTTTTGCATGCTTGCAGATATTCAGTCATCCCTTGGCTTGTAGAAGGCATTGCGTTATACAGGTCACTGAAAAAAATCAATGACCGGATTAAAACTACACACCCTTCAGACTAAAAATTTATAGTCAGTCAAGATGCAATAAAATACTAAGCAATATCTGACTAGAATTGTGTCAGTTTGGGAAGAACTGTTTCATGGAGTTAGTGATAGACTGATATTTTGTAAAATAATACTTTACCTTTAAAGAACCTTTCACCCAAGAATCTCAGTGCTTTACACATATTCACTGTCTCACACAACAACCCTGATGAGATAGGTGAACATCATTAACCCCATTTTACAGCTGAGAAACCTGGCACACAGAGAGGTTAATTAACATGCCCTGATTCACACAAATCAATGGCAAAATTGGGAAGAAAATACAGAAGGTCCATCACCAAGTTCCTTGCTGTAACCACTAGATCAGGGTAGGCAACCTATGGCATGTGTGCCGAAGGCGGCACGCGAGCTGATTTTCAGTGGCACTCACACTGCCCGGGTCCTGGCCACCGGTCCGGGGGGGCTCTGCATTTTAATTTAATTTTAAATGAAGCTTCTTAAACATTTTAAAAACCTTATTTACTTTACATACAACAATAGTTTAGTTATATATTATAGACTTATAGAAAGAGACCTTCTAAAAACGTTAAAATGTATTACTGGCACGCAAAACCTTAAATTAGAGTGAATAAATGAAGACTCAGCACATCACTTCTGAAAGGCTGCCGACCCCTGCACAAGATCATAGTTGTATCTAGTCCACACCCTTGAAAAGTTCTGTAGAAGGCATTCTGAAGTACATCATTTGTTTTAATTCAGTATATACAACTATTATTTCAAGAATTCGGTATATACAACTATTATGACAACTATTATGACTATTTACTTCAGACCATTACTTACCATTACTATTTACTTCAGACCAGGTTAAGAAGAACAATTTTTCTCCCTCCTCCTTGTAACAACTTCTGTTTACCAAGGTGTAATCTCTCAGCAAATGCATACTTTAAGGCATAAAATAAACCCAATAAAAGGATACTTTTACTAGAAATAGTTCCACCCACCCAGGTGCCCCTTTTTCTTTGACTGAAGAAAATATAAAAATTAAATCTTCTCTTTGCAATAATTTATAATTGTGGGTATTAAAATAGAAAATGGATCTATAACTAGCTATAGACATGACTGTGTTCCAAATAGAATCATAGACATGTAGGGCTGGAAGGAACCTCAAGAAGTCATCAGTCTTGTGCTGTAGCAGGACCAATAAACCTAGACCACCCTGACAGGTGTTTTCCAACCTATTTTTAAAAGCCTTCAATGATGGGCTTCCACAACCTCCCTTGGAAACCTATTCCAGAGCTGAACTACCCTTAGAGTTAGATATTAGGAAGAACTTTCTAACAAATCTTCCTTGCGGCAGATTAAGTCCATTACTTCTTGTTCTACCTTCATTGAACAATTGATCACCATCCTCTTTATACCAGCCCTTAACATATTTGAAGACTGTTATCTGTTTCCCCCCTCAATCTTCTTTTCTCAAGACTAAATGTGCCCAGTTTTTTTAACTTTTCCTCATAGGTCAGGCTTTCTAAACCTTTTATCATTTTTGTTGCTCTCTTCTAGACTTATCCAGTTTGTTTGCATCTTTCCTAAAATGTGGCATCCAGAACTGGACACAGAACTCCACCTGAGCCAAGTGAAGCAGGACAATTTTGTTTTACATCAACACTCCAGTTAATACACCTCAGAATTATATTAGCCTTTTTTGCAGCTGCATCACATTGTTGACTCAGATTCAATTTGTGAACCACTATAAACTCCAGCTCCTTTTCACCCATACTAACAATTAGCCAGTTCTTCCCATTTAAGAATCATAGAACTGGAAGGGACCTCAAGAGGTCATCTAGTCTAGTCCCCTGCATGCAAGGCAGGACTAAGTATTATCTGCACCATCCCTGACAGGTGTTTGTCCAACTTACTCTTAAAAATCCCCACTGATGGAGATTCCACAATCTCCCTAGGCAATTTATTCCAGTGCTTAACCACTCTGACAGGAAATTTTTCCTAATGTCCAACCTAAACTGCCCTTGCTGCAATTTAAGCCCGTTGCTTCTTGTCCTATCTTCAGAGGTTAAGAAGAACAATTTTTCTCCCTCCTCCTTGTAACAACTTTTTATGTACTTGAAAACTGTTATGTCCTCTCTCAGTCTTCTCTTCTCCAGACTAAACAAACCCATTTTTTTCAATCTTCCCTCATAGGTCATGTTTTCTAGACCTTTAATAATTTTTGTTGCTCTTTTCTGAACTTTCTCCAATTTGTCCACATCTTTCCTGAAATGTGGCACCCAGAACTGGACACAATACTCCAGATGAGGACTAATTAGTGCAGAGTAGAGCGGAAGAATTACTTCTCGTGTCTTGCTTACAATACTCCTGCTAATACATCCCAGAACGATGTTTACTTTTTTTGCAACAGCGTTACACTGTTGACTCATTTTTAGCTTGTGATCCACTATGACCCCCCAGATCCCTTTCCGCAGTACTCCTTCCTAGCCAGTCATTTCCCATTTTGTCTGTGTGCAACTGATTGTTCCTTCCCAAGCGGAGTACTTTGCATTTGTCCTTGTTGAATTTCATCCTATTTACTTCAGACCATTTCTCCAGTTTGTCCAGATCATTTTGAATTTTAATCCTATCCTCCAGAGCACTTGCAACCCCTCCCAGCTTGGTATCATCCGCAAACTTTATAAGTGTACTCTCTATGCCATTATCTAAATCATTGATGAAGATATTGAACAGAACTGGACGCAGAACCGATCCCTGAGGGACCCCACTCGTTATGCCCTTCAGTATGACTGTGAACCACTGATAATTACTCTCTGGGAACGATTTTCCAACCAGTTATGCACCCACCTTATAGTAGCTCCATCTAGGTTGTATTTCCCTAGTTTGTTTATGAGAAGGTCATGTGAGACAGTATCAAAAGCCTTACTAAAGTCAAGATATACCACATCTACTGCTTCCCCCCATCCACAAGCCTTGTTAGCCTGTCAAAGAAAGCTATCAGGTTGGTTTGACACGATTTGTTCTTGATAAATCCATGCTAATTGTTACTTATCACCTTATTATCTTCTAGGTGTTTGCAAATTGATTGCTTAATTATTTGTTCCATTATCTTTCTGGGTAGAGAAGTTAAGCTGACTGGTCTCTAATTCCCCAGGTTGTCCTTATTTCTTTTTTGGGCACTATATTTGCCCTTTTCCAGTCTTCTGGAATGTCTCCCGTCTTCCATGACTTTTCAAAGATAATTGCTAATGGCTCAGATATCTCCTCAGTCAGCTCCTTGAGTATTATAGGATGCGTTTCATCAGGCCCTGGTGATTTGAAGACATCTAACTTGTCTAAGTAATTTTTGACTTGTTCTTTCCCTATTTTAGACTCTGGTCCTACCTTATTTTCACTGGCATTCACTATGTTAGACATCCAATCGCCACCAACCAAAACAAATAAGTCATTAAGCACCTCTGCCATTTCCACATTTTCTGTTATTGTCTTCCCCCCCCTCATTGAGTAATGGGCCTACTCTGTCCTTGGTCTTCCTCTTGCTTCCAATGTATTTGTAGAAGGTTTTCTTGTTTCCTTTTATGTCCCTAGCTAGTTTTATCTCGTTTTGTGCCTTGGCTTTTCTAATTTTGTCCCTACATACTTGTGTTATTTGTTTATATTCATCCTTTTTAATTTGACCAAGTTTCCACTTTCTGTTGGACTCTTTTTTGAGTTTTAGATCATTGAAGATCTCCTGGTTAAGCTAGGGTGGTCTCTTGCCATACTTCCTGTCTTTCCTACACAGTGGGATAGTTTGTTCTTGTGCCCTTAATAATGTCTCTTTGAAAAACTGTTTGTGGTTATGTATTTGATTTTTCCTTCCTCAGTGAAATAATTTGCACTTACAGTAGAATCTCAGAGTTACAGAGTTACAAACTGACAGGTCAACCACACACCTCATCTGGAACCAAAGTATGCAATCAGGCAGCAACAGAGACCAAATAAATAAATAAATAAATAAATAAATAAATAAAGCAAATACCGTACAGCACTGTGTTAAATAGAAACTACTAACAAAACAAAGGGAAAGGAGCATTTTTCTTCTGCACAGTAAAGTTTCAAAGCTGTATTAAGTCAATGTTCAGTTGTAAACTTTTGAAAGAACAACCACAACATTTTGTTCAGAATTATGAACATTTCAGAGTTACAAACTGTGACGTTGCACTCCATATGCTTTATAAAACTATGTTTATAAGTGTGAATATGATGTAACTGGAATATGCTTTATGCAAAAGGTCTCTAGTAACGTATCATTACAGAGCTTATAATCTACTGAGTGTGTTCATCCTATTTGTATGAATGTATCATTCTTGTATCTGAAACTAGGAATATGAAGTATAACTCTGAGGTCCTATTGTAATTATGTAAAGTGTGGGCCATTAATGGTGGTTTAGAATCTTGATGGCTCCCATTGACTAGGACAATTGACTGAAAATGGCTCTGTTTACCTACAAGCCTCCACTGTATACTTGCAGGCCAGCCCTGGAAGAATGGAGGGGGTCTCACAGGACATGTGAACATGTCACATCATACCAGAATCCATCTCAAACCTGGTGTTTTTCCATTTAGAAGGAGGGGTGGGAACCCAGAGAGAGACAAAAGATTCCCGCCTTGTGCCAAAGCTATAAAAGGGGGTGGAGCAGGACAAAGGGGGGCCCAGTCATGAGAAAGCCCCTGCTTTTCACCTAAGGTGCCTGCTGGATCTAACAAGGATTGTACCAGGTGAAAGGATTGGGCCCAGACTAGCAAGGAGTCTAATCTGTGAAAGAAGTTTATTGGAACATCTCTGAAGATGAGATATCTGTAATCAGTTTCTTAATGTATTAGGCTTAGACTTGCGTGTCTTGTTTTATTTTGCTTGGTAACTTACTTTGTTCTGTCTGTTATTACTTGAAACCACTTAAATCCTACTTTTTATACTTAATAAAATCACTTTTGTTTATTGATAAACCCAGAGTAAGTGATTAATATCTGGGGGAGCAAACAGCTGTGCATATCTCTCTATCAGTGTTATAGAGGGCGGACAATTTATGAGTTTACCCTGTATAAGCTTTTTACAGAGTAAAACTGATTTATTTGGGGTTTGGATCCCATTGGGAACTGGGTGTCTGGGTGCTGGAGACCTGGGTGCTGGGTGACCTGCTGAGTGGTTTTCAGTTAAAGTCTGCAGCTTTGGGGGCGTGGTTCAGACCCTGAGTCTGTGTTGCAGCAGGCTAGCGTGTCTGGCTCAACAAGGCAGGGTTCTGGAGTCCCAAGCTGGCAGGGAAAATGAGCTCAGAGATAATCTCAGCACATCAGGGGACAGTCCCAAGGGGGTCTCTGTGACCGAACCGGTCACACAAACAACCTCTATTCCTGTGGTGTTCTGAACTCTGAGGTTCTACTGTATCTTTATTAAATTTCATCTTGTTGAATTCAGACCAATTCTCCAATTTGCAAGGGTGAAAGTAAAATAAAAGACTTACTGGTAGGGGGCCTGGAAGGGGTGGGTTCTCAGGTGGAAGGGATGGGTCTGGGGGTCAGCCTCCCCGAGCCAGCCTGGCCCGCACCAGCCAGGGCTCTGGCAGCGATTTAAAGGGCCTGGGGCTCCGGCTGCTGCTGCCGTAGTGGCGGCAGCAGCCGGGAGCCCCAGGCCCTTTTAAATCGCTGGTCCCCGGGGCAGCTGCCACTTTTGCCCCCACTCCGTCAGCAGCCCTGGTGTGGGGGCAAAAGGTGCAGCAACATTAAAGGGTCCCTACTGGCAGGGATGCCAATGGGGGGGGAGGAAGGAAAGGGGCATGTCAGCTGCGTATGGGCCCGTACCGGCGGCACTTCTTACCGGTACACTGTACCAGCCTGTACTGGCCCACTTTCACCTCTGCCAATTTGTCATGGTCATTTTGAATTCTAATCCTGTCCTCCAAAGTGCTTACAACCCATGCCAGCTTGGTATCATCTGCAAATTTTATAAACATACTCTTCACTCCATTATCCAAATTATTAATGAAAATATTGACTAATACCTGACCCAAGACAGACCCTTGTGTGACTCCTCCAGATACAGCCTTCCAGGTTGACGGAATCATTGATAACTACTCTTTGAGTACAATCTTTCAACTTGTTGTGCACCCACTTTATAGTAATTTCCTCTAGGCTACATTTGCCAAGTTTGATTATGAGAATGTCACATAGGACTGTATCAAAAGCCTTACTACAAATCAAGATATATATGACATCTACTGCTTCTCCCCATTCACTAAGCCAGCAATGCTGTTAAATAAGGAAATTAGGTTCATTTGGCATGGTTTGTTTTTGAAAAATCCATGCTGGCTATTTCTTATAGCCCTATTATCTTCCAGGTGCTTACAAATTGATTGTTTAATAATTTGTTCCAGTATCTTTCCAAAGTTAGTTGACTAGTCTATAAGTCCCCAGGTCCTCTTAGTTCCCCCTTTTAAAGATAGGTACTATATTTGTCCTTCTTGGGTCCTCTGGGACCTTCCCCATCCTCCAGGAGTTCTCAAAGATAATAGTTAATGGTTCTGAGATTGCTTCAAATAGTTCCTTAAGTACCCTAGGATGAGTTTCATCAGGCCCTGTTGACTTGGATACATCTATCTTATCTAAATATTCTTTAACCTATTCTTTCCCTATTTTGGCTTGCATTCCTTCCCCCTTGTTAATATTAATTGTGTTGAGTATGTGGTCACCATTAACCTTTTTAGTGAAGACTGAAGCAAAATGGGCATTAAACACCTCCTCTTTTTCGATGTTATCAGTTATTAGTTCTGCTTCCCTGCTAAGTAAAGGACCTACACTTTCCTTCATCTTTCTCTAGCTCCTAATGTATTTAAAGAACCTCTTCTTATTGCCTTTCATGTCTGTTGCTAGGTGTCACTCATTTTGTGCCTTCTGGTTTTGTTCCCAAAACTTCTGCTGTTCTTTTGTACTCCTCCTTAGCATTTTGTCCATGTTTCCACTCTTTGTAGGATTCCTTTTTGATTTTCAGACCATTAAATAGCTCCTGATGGAGCCATATTGGCCTCTTACTATTCTTCCTATCTTTGCTTCCCATCATGATAGTTTGCAGTTGTGCCTTTAATATATACAAGGCACTCAGATATTATGGTGATGATCATGGTATTAGAATCTAACTAGAATAGGATCAGCTCATAAGAGGTTATTTTGCTAAGTGGAGAAAGAAGAGGTACATAGGTTGTGGAACGGGAGGGGGCGAGTCCCAAAACTAGAGAGGATGATCATGGCACAGGATGAGGACCTGGAAGATCCAGAGTTCAGTTCCTGGCTGTCACAAGCTTCCTGTGTGACTATGGGCAGGTCACTAGTCTCCCTGTGCCTAAATTCTCCACCTGTAAAATGGAGATAACGCTTTCCTTTTTCAGAAGGGTGTTGTGAGGATAAATCCATAAAGGGAGGTGCTCAGATATTATGGTTTGGGGGACCCTATACTGAATAATATACAATTCATGTTTTTACAATGTTAAAAGACTGACCTATTTCTTTGAGTGAAATTTTCTGCTTCCTTTATCCATCATGTAGACTACTCCCTTGTTTATTTGTATGGAAAATAACAGTATAAGTATCTAAACCTCTCCAAGACCTTCTTGTAGTCATAATCCTAGCCAATTTTTTGCTCTGCTAATGCTTTGGAGCTAATCAACATTTTTTCTAAATAACCACAGTATAGTACTTGATATTTCTCTTCAATATTTGTTTAGAAATATTCATATTCTTCACTTGGCCTGGCACTTAGTTATTGCTATTGATTAAAACACATTTTCCAGAAATAGTTTTACTGACTGGCTCCTTTGGTATGACCATCTCACTGCTGTGTTCTGTTCAGAGACCTGCAGGTAAAACAGCTATTTGATGGACCTCTGAACAGGTGCGTAATAATTTGAATGCCATTCTTAGTGATAACTTAGTGATAACTATCTGAAACAGTGGTTCTCAGCCTTTCCAGACTACTGTACCCCTTTCAGTAGGCTGATTTGTTTTGCATACCCACAAGTTTCATCTCACTTAAAAATTACTGGCTGATAAAAATGAGACATAAAAATACAAGTGTCCCAGCACACTACTACTGAAAAATTGCTGACTTTCTCATTTTTACTATATAATTATAAAATAAATTAATTGGAATATAAATATTGTACTTACATTTCAGTGTATAGTATATAGAGCAGTATAAACAAGTCATTGTCTGTATGAAATTTTAGTTTGTACTGACTTCGCTAGTGCTTTTTATGTAGCCTGTTTCAAACCTAGGGAAATATCTGGAGGAGTTGATGTACCCCCTGGAAGTCCATATGCAACAAGGCCACTTGCCGTCCCCTCCAATAAGCCTCAAAGCACCAGGGGAAGAATCTTACACTAAGGGCTTGTCTACACTACAGGTTATGTTGCTATAACTTATGTCACTCGGGGGTGTGAATAAGCCACCCTCATGAGCAACGTAAGTTACACTGACCTAAGCGCTGGTGTGAACAGTGCTAAGTCAGTGGGAGACAAACACAAAACTTGGGGAAGCAGTGTTCAGGTGTAGGTGGATGGATATATGAGGTTGTGAAGATGTCATTGGCAAGGAGATAAGTGTTAGGTTCATAGCAGACATACAGAGAAGTTGTGTAAAAACATAAAATACTCTTGCTGGAAGGTTGCAACATAACATGACTTCTGTTCTTAGAATCCAGAATGATAACACACAGTAACCAAAAAGACAGAGAGCCAAAACAGCTGCTCCCCAAAGAAGAGGCACAACTCAGCCCACCTTGTTCCAGGCAGACTCTTTCCATATTGACTCTGACTGCATGCTTCTCTACAGAGCCCTCTGCAAGCAGGACCAAGAACCCCTCCCGCCCCCAGCTCTTAAAGTGATAGCTTGCAACTGCAAAACAGTCCTCAATACACCACAGTAAACTATGAATGATTCATGGACATGTGGTTTCTAAGGAGGATTTTTTAATGAAGGAGGAAAGAGGATGCTTGGCAGACAAGAAATGGAAGGCTGTTCCAGCAACGCTGCCATCTATTATTTGGTAAGCCCTGACCTCATGTTAGGGCTGTACAAGATACAGCAGAAAACACAGCTGCTACTCAGATAAGTTTAGGGGGCATTTAGCATCTTGCAGGAGAGGAACGGAATGATGAAAAATGGATGAATCCAAACGATAGTTGAAATGAAAGATTGAAAACAGAGTGACTGACTTGGAAGCAATCATATCTGAGCATGAAAGTCTTATTGGGTGAGAATTGGATACCCTTGCTCATATTCCACAAAAAGTCCCAACCAAAAGAGGAATGATACTGAAAGGGAGCAAAGACATCAGAATCTGACTCCAGTGAAGATAGTAAAGGATAATAAGGCTATGCAAAAGACTGAGAAATTAGAAGATAAAGAATGTGGTTGCTGAGAAAACAGGGAGAAGCTGGAGATACAAAAACCAAAAGCTTTTGTTTTTTAAAATATGTATTAACTACATTGCTGAGGCCTCTTCTAACAGAGAAACTGGTCAGCCTAAATTTGTGCTCACAATCCCCCTGCAAAAAAAAGTACTTAATCCATTTCCACTCCAGGAACGGTGATAAATGAATTATTGGAGGCTGCTTGTAGGAAAGTGATTTGGCTTTTCAAGGCTAGAAGATTGGATTCTATTCAGCTTATCCCATTGCATCAGTTAAAAGGAGGAATCGTTTTATTCCAGCTAAACAGCATCTCTAATAACTGAGTCTTGAATCCATGCTTCTGTATGTGGTAGGGTAGGATGGTTGGTCAAGTGCAGTGTTTCTCAACCTGGTTTAGGGGAGTCACGGGCTCAGGCTGTCAGCCCCGGGGGCGGGGCTTGGGCGGCTGCTTGAGCCGCCACCTTTTCAAGTCTTAGTAGGAGGGTCACGATTTTTTTTTAAGTCCAAAGGGGGTCGTTAGCACAGGAGAGTTGAGAAACACTGGTCTAGTGGAAAGGGCACAGGGCTTGGACTAAAGACATCTGTGTTTAATGCCTGGCTTGGCTCTATAAAAGGGAGCTAATAGTTCCCCCTACTATGCAGGGTGTTGTGAAGAGAAAAACCCATTAATAATAATCCTCATTAATGTCTGGGAGTTCCTCAAATACTATGCTGATGAGGGTCATGTAAGAAGCTATGCATGAAGTGTTGTTGTAGCCATGTTGGTCCCAGGATATTAGAGAGACAAGGTGGATAAGGTAATACCTTTAATTGGACCAACTTCTGTTGGTGAGAGAGACAAGCTTCTGAGCTACACAGAGCTCTTCTTCAGGCCTGGAAAAGGTACTAAGACTATGTCTACACTAGCACTTTTGTCGGTATAACTTATGTCACTCAGGAGTGTGAAAAAACACCCCACTGCGCGACAAATTATGCTGACATAAATGCTGGTGTGGATAGTGCTATGCTGGCGGAGACGCTCTCCCACCAATATAGCTACTGACGCTTGTTGGAGGTAGTTTAATGATGTCAATGGGAGAGCTCTCTCCTGCCGGCATAGAGCAGCTACAAGGGAGATCTTACAGCGGCACAGCTGCATCGGTATAGCAGTGCTGCTGTAAGCGCTCTAGTGTAGACATGGCCTAAGAGTGTCACAGCTAAATACAAGGTGGAACAGATAGTTTAGTATAAGTAGTTAGCACATATTCTAAGGGACCATTCAAGGTCAAGTGGGCCTTTAATACTCCTATAGTCATAGGACAAAAAAAGGGGTTAAGTGGGTTAAAGATTGTTGTAATAAGCCATAAATCCAGTGTCTTTATTAAGACCATGATTTTTAGTGTCTAGCAAAGTTATGAATTTAAGTCCCAGGTTCGTCTTTTTAAAGCGCTGTGCAGGTTTCCTTTGAGGATGAGGGCTGATAGTGCTCACTCTGCATCTGACCTCTGAGAAAAGTGTTCCCCCACAGGTGATAGGGTGTCCTTGTCTTTTAACATTTTCCTGTGTGAGTCCATTCGAGAGTGTAGTGATTGTCTGATTTCACCCACATAGTTGCTATTGGGGTATTTAGTGCACGGGATGAGGTATGCCACATATTGTGATAGGCATGTATAGGACCCATGGATCTTGAAAAGCGTGTTGTGGGGGGTGTTGCTTATTGTAACAGTGGAGATACAGCTGCAGGTTTTGCACCTGTTGTTCTGGCAGGGTCTGGTGCCACTTTGAGTTGATGTGTCCTGGTCTGTGGGGAGCTTTCTTCTTCTGATGACCTTGGAGAAGTTGGGGGCTTGTTTGAAGGCCAGAAGAGGGGGTTCAGGAAAGATTTCTTTCAGGATGGGGTCCATCTTACAGATGCCTATCACATTTGTATGTATCTAAATCAGTGGTGCGCAAACTTTTCTGATTGTGCCTCCACCTTACCATTAATGGAATCTGTCTGTTCTCTCCCTCCTCCATTACGGAACAGCCAAAGCTCCCTCAGCAGCGGACCTTGGGCTGAAGGCAGAGCTGGGGGCAGAACTGGGGATGAAGGAGGAGCTGAGACTAGCGGCAAAGCTAGTCTGGGGTTGGAGAAGGAATGAGGGCAGAGTTGGGCTGGGGGCGGAGCAGGGGGCAGAGTGGAGCTGGGGATGGGGGTGGAGCAATTTGGGAGTGGAGTGGGACCGGGGTTGGATCTGGCCTGGAGGCAGAGCAGAACTGGGGGCTGAACTGTGTTGTGGGAGGCGTGAGGCTGGGGGTGGAGCTGGTCTGGGGGCGGAGTGGGGCTGGAAGCATGGCACTCCCTTCCTGCCCCCCATGGGGGCTGAACAGGCCCAGCTGTGTGCCCCCTCGAACGTTCCTTTGACACTTTCCCCAGTGTGTGGCTAGTGATCTAAATACTGACATGTTGGTGATGGTGGTTTATGCTCTGAGTGTGTAGGGAGTGCTATAGGACCTTGGGCTTTATGAACTTATTGGTGGTGGTTACAGCAGAGTGATATGCATCAAGTGACTCCAGGAATTCCTTACTTTGTTTTGTCTGTCTGCTCCTGTGTAATGTACATTGGCTAGTGTAGCTATGTATGGCACATCATTAGTAAAATGGCTAGGGTGGGGTTGATTCATGACTACCTAGTGGTCCAGAAGGAGCTGAGCATTTACCTTAAAATTAGTCTGTCAAATTCGCATTACTAAAATTAGTTGAGAATTTTTTCCCACGTGTTTTTTTCAGCAGAAAATGCAGCTTCTGGGAAAAAAAATAATCATGGGACAATGTTGAATTTTGCCAAAATCTATAAGGAAAAATCAAAACAAAAGATTTCATTTCAGTTTGTCAAATCAGATTAAGTCATTTCATTTTGGGTCAGTTCAACTTTAATCTGCATCTGTCTGAGTTGTTGCAGTGCATTATGGGAGTTGTAGTTCAGGTGCCACATGCCCCCATTCTCCTTTATGGCTGGTCTCCTTGGCTAGACTATATCTCCCATGATGCAACATGGTCTTCCCTCTGACTGTACTGCCACAAAACATTTTGATACTTCTTAATATTTCTATGGAACTTTCTGTTTTGTGAAAATTTTCACTATTTTGACTTTGTCTCTATTTGGGACAAAACAAATGTCAAAATATTGGAATTTCCTGAAGGCCAGAAATTCCGATTTGCGACAAGCTCTAACCCATAATCTTCTGAAGGTGAAAGCGTGGCCCATTGAAGCCAAGAGCAAAACTCTCATTGATTTCCCTGGGGCCAGGATTTCACCCAAAGCGTTTCCTCTTCCTTGATGATATATATTTTTCAATGCAGTCGTTTCAGTTTGAGAAGTTTCTTCTTTGTGCTGAGTTAAGAGTTCCTCCCACATGCCTTTGATTTTCAATTTGTTCACATAGATTTGTATTGCTTTATTACAAATTTAGATTGTATTATTAGCCACTGCAGCAGGTTTGCTTTCCATGCTCTTTTCACTGTCATTATGTGTAGTTGTTCACTTCATGATCATTACCCCAGTGACGAAGTATATTCTTTAGCCTGGTGGGAGTTGGCTGGCGGGCTACTGGAGAACTGCACTTACATCCTTTCACTGGAATGTATGTAGCTTTCTGTATATTAGGAACAGTGTGGTTGCTAATACGAGGGACCAAGCTCTGCCCTCTGGGGTGCAGCTTCTATTGACATATCAGGTAGTGCCCATGTGTCTCCAAAGGTAAAATTAATCCCTATGCATTTTCTAGCCATAAAAAAAAAATATTGAATACATTAGAAATAAAACCCCATCAAGATAACACACACAAAACTCCAGTAACGGCCACATTTTCAGACTATTTGCATGTACAGAACTGGGGGCAAAAAGCTAGAGAGCCCTTGAAAAGGAAATGTTAAAATCACAAAGGCAAAGTAATGCAAGATCAGAGATCCTGGGTTAAGTTTATCCCATGGCATCCAGACAGTGCACATATGACAAAGATGCATGATATTAAGGGCAAGTGCTTTCCTACCTTGGCTGAATAGTGAATAATCTTAAATGGGTTGGGAGAACCGTCTTGTGGCTAAAGCACAAGAATGGGAGTCAGGTGATATGGGTCTACCACAGACTTCCTGTGTGTGACTGGAAAATCACTTAACGTTGCTATGGCAATTTTCCCACCTGTAAGATGTAGGTATTTCCCTGCTCACGGAGGTAGTAAGCTAAACATTTTTAAAGTGTTTGAGAGACTGGCTCCCAAAGCATATAGAAATGCAAAGTCTTATTCTTGTACTGGCCTCTTAACATTTGATCCCACCTAAACAGAGTTTCCAAACTGCAGTTCAAATCCTTGATCGTTTTGACATTTAAAGCGTGATGCTCAAAGAAAGGCCACAATGTATAGAGCTGTATCCCAGAACTCTCATAGACAACTGCTGCATTTATGAAGTCAGCTTTCACTGCAGCTCTATGTTGTATAATGCTCATGTGAGAAAAGGAGCTCTCAATCTTAACAACAACAAAAAGCACAGATCAGTATGTATGTTTGCAGTTGTTTTTGTTGGAGTCAAATAGCCAAAATACAACTGAACATAAAGTATGTGTCAGAGAAAGATGGTAATGTGCTTAGAGCAGTCTTGACATTTTTTGTCGGAACAGTTTTCTGTTGGAAAGTGCTGCTTCATTGAAATCAAAATGTTTTGTGGGAATATGTTACTTTTGATTAAATTTTCAACGGAGTATTTTGTTTTGAATCGTTTCAATCCTACTTCTTTATTTCTGTCCAACAATTTTTTTTAAATCTTATTACATTAAGAATATTTCAACGCTATTGAAATGAAATGTTTTGATCAAATCAGCATTTGACTCCCACTCTGTTTAGGTATAAGTGATTAGCCCAGGTGCAAGGCAATGGAGAATAAAAGTGATATTAATCGCAGAAACCTTGTTCAAAGGACAACTGTTGTCCCACCATGTTTGCTTCTTTAAGCCCTGACCATGTTAGGGACATGTTTCAAAAAATTCCCACTGTCACTAACACCAGCCCAGTACTGGGATTCTAACAACACTGAGAACTCTAGTGTAGGTGGGCTGCTGGCTGCTACCGCTCTTCCCAGGACCAGATCAATTAGACCTGCTGCCTGTGAGTAGGGTTGGATGATGCCGTCAGTGTGCACAGTGGTGCTGTAGCCAGCAATCTATCTATACTAGCTGTCCCAAAGTCACTAAAGCCCACGGGGTCTGAACCAGTATCAGCAACAATGGGAAACTTTTGAAAGTGTCCCTAATAAAGGCAGGGCTTTTGAGGCATGCAGATCTGTCCACCACTCGTACAATTCACTATAGAACTATAGGAAAATCCATTTCTTATGTTCAGTTACCACTTATCTTCTCCAGTTCCAGGATGGGGACGGGACAGGTGGGAGGAGGGGGAAAAACATTTTGCACAAGGATTTGCGTATCCAGGATCTTGGCAATAGAAGAAGGCACACTGATCACTATTAGGTCTCAGAGTGGTAGCCGCGTTAGTCTGTATCAGCAAAAACAACGAGGAGTCCTTGTGGCACCTTAGAGACTAACAAATTTATTTATTTGTTTTTTATCACAATTAGATGCATTACAGTAATGCCAAGAGGTCCTCTGGTGCTAGGCACTTCAAACACATAGTAAGAGACAGTCCCTGCCCCAAAGGGGATTCAGTCTAAAAGAGACAAGGCAGAGGCAATGTGGGAGGGGAAACTGAGGCACAGAAAGAATAAATGTGTTGGTCACACAGCAGGTCAGTGGCAGAAATCAGGCTACGGGCTGCCAGTCCAGTGCCTTATCCATTAGACCAGGCTACACTGCAGAGGGTTGGAGGAATCCCTTTAAACCTGGATGTACAACATGTCAAGTGGCAGCATAATACCTGCTGCCATCTTCTCAGGGGGAACAATTAAAATGATAGAGGAGGAACTACTTAGGGTGACCAGATTAGTAGTATAAAATATTGGGACGGGGGCGGAGCAAAAAAAAAGGGGGGGGCGGAGCAAAAAAACCAGGGGGGGCGGAGCAAAAAAAAAAAAAAAAAAAAAGAGTTTTAAAGGGGCCTGGGGCATTAGCAGGCCCCGGCCCCGCGCGCTGCCCTCCCAGCGGAGCCTCCCGCCCCCCGGCCTGCCACGGGCATATGCGGGGCGCGGTGAGTCCGGGCGGGGGCAGCGCGGAGCGGGCAGGAGCCGGGTGGGCGGCAGGGGCCGAATCCCCGCTGCTGCCAGGGAGCCCCGCGCCTCTCCCTCCCGCTCGCGGCTGTGGCTCCTTCCCGGCGGGACGCGCCTCCCGCTGCCCCGGCCACATGCGGCGCGCGTCCCCCGCGCCTAGTCTCCCTCCCGCCGGGAAGGAGCAGCTGGACGCGCGCCGCATGTGCCCGGGGCAGGCCAGGGGGCGCGTCTCGCCGGGAAGGAGCCGCAGCCGCGAGCGGGAGGGAGAGGCGCGGGGCTCCCCGGCAGCAGCAGGGATTCGGCCCACGCCCCCGCGCCGCCCACCTGGCCCCTGCCCGCTCCGCGCTGCCCCCGCCCGGACCCACCACGCTGCCCCTGCCCGGACCCACCACGCTGCCCCGCAGGCTGCAGGGCTGGAGCAGCCTCCAGGCTGTGCTCCCGGCCCTGGGTGCAGCAGCCCGGGCAGAAGCCCTCTGGCGCAGCAGGGGGCTCAGAGCTGAGCGCCCCGTCTCCCTCCCTTGCCAGCCCCCTTTGCCTGCCCGGTGCCCGGGTGCCGGAGCTGACTCACCAGCTCCAGGATCCAGGCACCGCCGCCACCCCCTCCCTGGCTTGCACCACCATGCTGCAAGCCTGGGAGGGAGGAGGAATGCTGCGTGGTTGGGGAAGAGGCGGGGCCAGGGCGGGGATTTGGGGAGGGCTTTTGTAGGTGACAAATCTGAGGAACTGTCACGGATTGAAGTGTCACGAGAGGAGGTTTTGGAATTAATTGATAAACTTAACATTAACAAGTCACCGGGACCAGATGGCATTCACCCAAGAGTTCTGAAAGAACTCAAATGTGAAGTTGCGGAACTGTTAACTAAGGTTTGTAACCTGTCCTTTAAATCAGCTTCTGTACCCAATGACTGGAAGTTAGCTAATGTAACGCCAATATTTAAAAAGGGCTCTAGAGGTGATCCCGGCAATTACAGACTGGTAAGTCTAACGTCTGTACCGGGCAAATTAGTCGAAACAATAGTTAAGAATAAAATTGTCCGACACATAGAAAAACATAAACTGTTGAGCAATAGTCAACATGGTTTCTGTAAAGGGAAATCGTGTCTTACTAATCTATTAGAATTCTTTGAAGGGGTCAACAAACATGTGGACAAGGGGGATCCAGTGGACATAGTGTACTTAGATTTCCAGAAAGCCTTTGACAAGATCCCTCACCAAAGGCTCTTATGTAAATTAAGCTGCTATGGGATAAAAGGGAAGGTCCTTTCATGGACTGAGAACTGGTTAAAAGACCGGGAACAAAGGGTAGGAATTAATGGTAAATTCTCAGAATGGAGAGGGGTAACTAGTGGGGTTCCCCAAGGGTCAGTCCTCGGACTGATCCTATTCAACTTATTCATAAATGATCTGGAGAAAGGGGTAAACAGTGAGGTGGCAAAGTTTGCAGATGATACTAAACTGCTAAAGATAGTTAAGTCCAAAGCAGACTGTGAAGAACTTCAAAAAGATCTCACAAAACTAAGTGATTGGGCAACAAAATGGCAAATGAAATTTAATGTGGATAAA
Organism: Emys orbicularis; assembly: GCF_028017835.1. Taxonomy (NCBI): domain Eukaryota; kingdom Metazoa; phylum Chordata; order Testudines; family Emydidae; genus Emys; species Emys orbicularis. The sequence goes on along the minus strand of NC_088684.1, from coordinate 280,580,288 downwards.
TGTAAAGTAATGCACATTGGAAAAAATAACCCCAACTATACATACAATATGATGGGGGCTAATTTAGCTATAAAGTCAGGAAAAAGATCTTGGAGTCATCGTGGATAGTTCTCTGAAAATGTCCACGCAGTGTGCAGAGGCGGTCAAAAAAGCAAACAGGATGTTAGGAATCATTAAAAAGGGGATAGAGAATAAGACTGAGAATATATTATTGCCCTTATATAAATCGATGGTACGCTCTCATCTCGAATACTGTGTACAGATGTGGTCTCCTCATCTCAAAAAAGATATACTGGCACTAGAAAAGGTTCAGAAAAGGGCAACTAAAATGATTAAGGGTTTGGAACGGGTCCCATATGAGGAGAGATTAAAGAGGCTAGGACTCTTCAGCTTGGAAAAGAGGAGACTAGGGGGATATGATAGAGGTATATAAAATCATGAGTGATGTGGAAAAAGTGGATAAGGAAAAGTTATTTACTTATTCCCATAATACAAGAACTAGGGGTCATCAAATGAAATTAATAGGCAGCAGGTTTAAAACAAATAAAAGGAAGTTCTTCTTCACGCAGCGCACAGTCAACTTGTGGAACTCCTTGCCTGAGGAGGTTGTGAAGGCTAGGACTATAACAGAGTTTAAAAGAGAACTGGATAAATTCATGGTGGTTAAGTCCATTAATGGCTATTAGCCAGGACGGGTAAGGAATGGTGTCCCTAGCCTCTGTCTGTCAGAGGGTGGAGATGGATGGCAGGAGAGAGATCACTTGATCATTGCCTGTTAGGTTCACTCCCTCTGGGGCACCTGGCATTGGCCACTGTCAGTAGACAGGATACTGGGCTAGATGGACCTTTGGTCTGACCCGGTACGACGTTTCTTATGTTCTTATATTCTTATGAGGGAGCCAATGGGGGAAGAAGGGGGCGGAGCCGGCCGGGGGGGCACGAGCGCCAGAGCGGAGGGCAAAATTTCTTTTTTGTCCAGTGTCCTGACCAAACATTGGTCGGGACGCGGGACAAAGAAGCAAATATCGGGACAGTCCCGATAAAATCGGGACGTCTGGTCACCCTAGAACTACTGCCTGTCAAAGGAAGGTAAATGGAACTGTGCCATTATCACGCCTACAGAAGCAGGTCTGGCCCTTAAAGACAGCGACAGTGATGGAGTTTTGCAGTAATTCAATAACTCATTGTGCTGTAGGACGAGTTGCACCGACTGGCCTTACTTGCTAAGTTCTGAGATTGTAAAATTCTGAGGATTTTAGTAGTAGTTTTGCAAAAGCCACTTTTATGAGCTTTTTTATATGGAAAAAATAGATCAGTATAAGCAGACAATGAAATTAACAACACAGTTAATTGTTATTTTTACAGCATCCAAGGGATGCAGTGGATTTGCAGAATAAACAGAAATACGTGGACCCTACTCTTAAGAGTATATAATCTGAGCACAGATACAACAAGTAGTGACAGACAACACGGGGGATATGGAATAGAAAGAGAAGAGCAATAATAATAAATATACACTGTTGCTCCACTGTACTATGCTATGGCACAGCTTGACACTTCTCAGCAAGATCTTTCTCCCTCTCAATATATTCCCAGACACAAGAGCTTTCTTAAAAGCCAGTTCCAGCAAATTCTGGACACCACAGTAGTCTATTGTTACCCTTTTTTAGACCTGAACAGTTAGCCAGTAGAGTCAGATATTTCTTTAATGCAATCCTGTTTACTTACAAAGAATGTGCAAAGTCTCTTTGCTAAACACAGCAGGAGTCAAACAGGAGATTTCTTTGCTCACACTTTCAAGTGTCTTTTCAGCCAGTGCTCATCGCAATAACGTTCTCTCACAGGGCTATCCTCTATAGTGCTTATTCTGGCTGTCTCCTCGGCTTTCTGCTCCTTCTCTGTGACCCTCTGTGGTATTTCTGCTATTTCTTTCACACCAACAGACACACACAGCTCCACCAATTAACGCCCTAGCCCATCCATTTGCTATATCAATGCCCAGGGAAACCTTTGGGTCACATGGTTCAGCATTTACTCAAGCCTTGCCCAGGTGCCTGTATTTTAGGAGTGGTGCCTGTTGTTTCTACCAGCTGGTTCCTTCTCCTCCTTGATTTCTTTTTACGCTTGTCCTGAATGAAAGGCAGCTTCAATGAGATTTAACCCAATCTGTAACAAATCATCTAGCAGTCTCATTGCTGAAAGCAGCAGTCTCAAAGCAAATTCAAACCCAGGAATCTTGCTGATTGGTTGGCCTCACTGCATGTCCACAGGCCACATAGGGCATCCCATATAGGTGCTATGTGGATTAATTGTAGGTAGCTTGCTGCATCTCTAGCTAATAGGAAATTCTGCTTCTACAAACGGACAAATTATCACTTGGCAAATCTGGCTTAAACTACTTCCTATTGCTGTCTATGAGCGACAGGATTTGCAGCTCTTTTCCTATCCATGCTAAGGTTTTCAAGCCAGGAGTTCAGATGACACAGACAGAGAAACAAGAGAGGAGGCTGTGCAGAGGGCAAGATGGAATAGAAGAAAGCATTCGTGTCATCACTAGTGCATTATTTCTGCCTCATAAACACCTGTGAAGAACACAGTGAACTGTCCACTCAAGGGAAAGGAAACATGGTAGGAAATAAGGTAGTATGAGCAGATGCTTCCCCACTGGCTCTATGACGCATTCCTCACACTCTGCCGAAAGTCAGAACTCCCCATCTCCCTGGGATTTGACTTTATAAACCAACAAATGAACAGTACGACTACAAAGCCTGACCCAAGCCTTCTCCCCGGGCAAGGCTTCTCCTAGGGCAGGGGTTCTCAACTTTTTTCTTTCTGAGACCCCCCCAACATGCTATAAAAACTCCACGGCCCACCTGTGCCACAAGAACTGGTTTTCTGCATATAAAAGCCAGGGCCAGCAGTAGGGGGTAGCAAGCAGGGCAATTGCCTGGGGCCTCATGCCACAGGGGCCCCCACGAAGCTACATTGCTCAGGCTTCAGCTTCAGTCCCGGGGCTCAGGGCCAAGGCTTTGACCCCATGAGGCAGGGCTTGGGCTTTCTGCTCTGGGCCCCAGTGAGTCTAATGCTAGCCCTGCTTGGGGGCCCCCCTGAAACCTGCTCACAACCCCCAGAGGCCTTGGACCCCTGGTTGAGAACCACTGTTTAGGTTTGGTTAGCCTGCCACTTCGCTCCTCCCCGCCTCAGAGCCACCATCTCGCTATCAGAGCAGCACCCCACTGAAGTCTGCTGTCTCCCTCCAGCTGAAGCATCCGTCCTCTAGGCTTGATATTGCAAACAGGTATTGCTGGACTAGGGCTGGCTTCTGCACAAACCATTAACCCCTTCCTGTTCTGGTCCAGTGTGGCGTGTGTGTTCACACTTATAGCAGGAAGCAGAGCAAAAATAAAACTATAAAACTGACCAGAAGTACAACCTGCCAAGGGAAACATAATATAGGAGTAATAGGGAGGGATGGTTAATCCCTGGAGAGTGGAAAATATACCCTCCAATTCACACACTTACAGGCCGCGGTGGAAGGCCAGCAACACCCTGCTAAAGAAACCCTTGCTGTTTATTCCAGTCCTAAACTGTCCGCCACATTCACTTGGCCATGAGCAAAGGAGGTTGGTTTACATAGGATTTCAGACATTGAACTGTAGAGTCCAAACATCCTCACTCAGATTATCTTTTGTCCAGACCTGCGTGCCCCAATCTGGGCCTTTTCCTTTGGCTCGGACCCTACATGTTGTTATTGCACACTTCAACTACAATCGAAGAAATGATTCAAATATTCTCCCATGAGAATAAGCCTTATTTAGTAAGCACCAAATAAACCCCTGTGAGCCAGCTGTTTGTAGTTCTATGTGCATGTGTTAATTCACCTGCAGAACATGCCAGATGTCAGTTGCTTCGTTCAGGGTGGGTGAGAATGGGATTCATTAGACAAAAAGGCCACAGGGCAGTTCAGAAACTACATGTTACCTCCTTCGCCTGTCCTTGCCCACAGTAAACGTTTTCTCTGTAGCAACAGATGCTGATATGGCTTTCAACAAGGATACCTCAAGGTCAGGCTTAGCAGAAAATACAAAGTTTTTTAGAGGGAAATGGCAATATTTTACAAATCTGTATTAAATAGAATGTTAACTAACTTGGCCACACTTGAAAGGTATAAACTGACATTTGGGAATACAATTTAAAACTTAACAAAGTATGTTGAATTGGTAAAGACTTTTGGAAGGAGACAGTGGAAAAGTAGCAAGCCTTTTGCTTAAAAACCCCCAGAACAACAGATACTGTCTGTCCTAAGTTGAGACAGCTACATTTCTGCCCTAAAAGCCTAAAACAACATTTCTTCAGACATACCTGTAGGGGCTTCAGTGTGTGGTGGCAGTAGATAGCATGGAGGCTGCTGTTGGGTGTGATAGGAAGAAACTGTCTTTGTCTTTTCTCCTTCCGCTTGATTCTTCCCAGCATGCACCACTCCACAGTTCCCCCTGCCCCGCACTAACCTCACTAAATATCTCCTCTCCAGACTGACCCTGGGTCCCAGTTTAGCCTCAGTCATGCATACTGCTGAGTCTCCAAGCTGCTGCCTTGTTCACACCCCTCTGTTGTTTGTACTACGCCCCCTGGCTGTCCTTATAAGCTCCTTTGCCACTTCACTTTCTTGTTACGCTTGACAAGCGTCTAGGTTGGTTGCTAGAGCAACCCACATTAATCCTCTCCCTTCCCTTAAAGTGCCTGAGCGGCTCTGGATCTTGGTAGAGTGGGGTTACATGACAGGGAGGTGGTCATTGGTCAGAAGAGTCCAGTCCCTTCCCTTCATCTGCATTTTGTCTTCTAGATCGTTAGGCAGAGACTGTATCTTCTTCTATGTTTGTACAGCACTTACCACAGAGAGGCCCCATTAGATTGAGGCCTTCGGGTGCTTTCTCAATGTAAATAACAATTATCTGAGTGCTTCACAAACTTATCTTCACAAAACCCTTGCAGAATCCCCATTCCCCCCAAAGAGACTTCCCAGGGTTATCAGAGGTTGGTGATAGAAGCAAGAATTGAACTCAAATCAGCACTGTTCCACACCAGTGCCTCAGCCACAAGGCCATCCTCCCTTCTGAGACTAGCCATCTGCAAACTAGGTACACCCAAATAGCAAGGCCAGGTCCAAACACTCCCAAACATAAGTAAAATCCTGCATCCAAACTGCCGAAAGACATTCTCAAAATTCTGCTTCTCACACTATATATTGAGCAGCAATATATATGCCAGTGGAAAATAGTCAAGAGCTACATTGATGTGCAGGAACATCTACCTGTCAGATATAATTAAGGCTCCTGTACTTCCCTACTACTAACCCTATCTATTAAGTTTCATTCTAATTTAATTACCCTTGTTATAGCACTTCTTCAGACCATTCAAAATGAATGGCTCCTAGGAATGGTGCTTTCAGGGGAATGCTGCTTTTTTGACAATGGTAATTGGCATTTGCAGTGAGCATTGGGAAATCCCAACTCCCAGGACTCTAGGTAAGATAATGAAGTTTGCACAGTTTTAGAAATTAGAAGAAAATTGGAGGTTTAAAACAACTTTTACAAAAGGAACCAGGAAAGGATGCTTACCCAGTTAGCTGCGTCTGGTTCTAGACAGCAGATTGAAGGACCGAATGAAAACTAGTAGTTTGCAAAGTCATACACTTGAGTACTCTGCATTCTTATTATTTATTGCAGTAATGTGACAATCAGTGTCCAGACACCCCAGGAGGAAAACAGAAGGTCCAAACCCCAAAGAATAAGCAGTTCAATCAGCTGATTTATACAATATTACTATACTATCAAAGTGTACTAAGTAAAGTCTTGTATGAAAGCCAATGACACAATGGTGATTAACTGTCATTGTGAAATGTACGTATTAACACTGTCTGAGTAATAATGGATACTCACTGATATTCTACTTTAAAGTCTGTGATCAAACAAAGGGAGAAACAGGTTTCTCACAGACAGGAGGGAACATTACTTCTATCTAAATGTCTCCAATGTACATAACCCTTGTGGAATCAAAACAATTGAAGCCCCATTTACACACAAATCAGCAGGGGGCTGGGAAGTCCACAGGAAGGGAAGAACAGCATGAGATCATCCTGAGTCTGGGGATGAAACAGTGAGTTTTGGGAAATATAAGGGAAAGCAAAAAAACATTGTGGCATCCATTACTGGGCAGATACAAGAGGTAGGAGCTCTTGTACATCTGAGAAAAGTGGAACCTTTCAACTAAGGGGGTTGGAAGACTCTAGGAACTGAATATTGGTGAGAAAACTGCTTAGATCAAGACTGTAACTTGCTGAAGTTAAATTTAGTCACTAGAAAGTGTGTTTTGTTTGTAACTTTTCATCTCTCTTTCACTCTTACTAGCAATCACTTCTTTGTTAATAAACTTATTTTTGGTTTTACTACAAACCATCTCAGTGCTGTATGCTAAAGAGAAGTGAGAGTCCTCAGCTAAATGAATAGGTTGGTGCTGTGTACTGTCTCTTTAAAGGAACAGCGAACTTACTGAGGTTCTGAGAGTGCTACAGTCAGAAGGACTGGACTCTGCAGCGCACAGTTTTGGGGAAACGTGGGGCTGGGAGGATGCTGGTGCCACCCTGCAAGCACTAACCCAGCTGGTGGAAGCCAGGGTGAAGCTACTGGGCTGTGAGCAGGCTGCTGGAGTCAGGGCTCTGAACCAGATCTGCACAGCACAGAGGCACCCAAGGGTATAGGGCGGGTGGTGACTGGGCTGGGTTGAACCCAAAAGCGTTACAACGAGAGCGCTGTTGGAATGGTTTTTCAATGGAAACAAAAATAAAAATTTTCATTTTCATTCTGGGCCAGCTCAGTTCAGACTAGAATATTTCAGTTTGTTGAACTGAGCTGAAATGTTTTGGCTCGGGGCTCCGTGTTTGTGGTAGAGAAGGTGAAGAAGTGCACCTTGCACTGGGAAGGGAAGCTGGGAAGCTTTGTGATGGCCCTTGGTGTTTATGCCATTCAGAACACGTTGGATCAGAGATTAGATTACTACAACGTGCTCTCCACAGGCTACACACAAAGACCGCTCATTCTGGGTCTAGCACACAAAGCAGCTGCCTATTTAATAAGTGAAGTTTCATGTCAGGAGAACATTACACCGTCACTCTGGGGTCCCCACTGGCTCCCTGTACATTTCTAGGTGGAATTCAGACCGATGGTGTAATCTGCAAAGCCCTAATAGGATCAAGACCTGGATACCTGAGAGACTGCCTCTCTTCCTGGCCATGCAGTAACAGCAGAGAGATCAGCAGACGTGCTCCATCTCCTTCAGTGTAAAAAGGAGAGGGCTGATGGCAGGGCTTTGACCATGAAGGGCCATCAGCATCTTAGCAGAAATGTTCAGGTAATGGGACTTAGACTCCAAAGTGCGTTATCACTTCCCATGTCACAGATGACTGAAAAATTTTAACCCATGTGCTTATCCCACAATCCTAAATTACCGCCTCCAACTCCCCAAGTGCCAAAAGCCCCGATTGTCCTCATCCAGCTGCTAAAACTTCCAGATTCTCCTGGCAACATCCACAATGCAGTTCTGGGTTGTCGGTGCCTTGATGTGCCGAACACTGAAAATGTGGGTACAATCTCAGACAAGTTGAAACTGACAAACACTGGAAGTGTTATTGGAACAAGAAGGAAATGAATGACACACCCAGTACATTACTATTATCTTAAAAACCTCCATATGTTAATACTCAAGTGAAGAATTTCCTGTCTGCTACCCCAGGATGCCACTGAACCTAAGTTTGTGCATAGCGATGTACAGACTGTACCCAAGGTGGGGCGAGTGGGGCGAGTGGGGCAGCGGCCCAGGGCGCAAAGTTGCGTTGGGAGGGGAAATGGGGCAGCGTAGGGGGTCACGGCTCCCCACCCCCATTTCTGCCTTCCATTTAGCGCAGAGGTTTTCAAACAGGGCGTGCCCCACAGTTTGAAAACCATCGCCTCCTGCCAGGAGCCAGTGGATCAGTAGCTGGTGGGAGCTGCCCAGTCCACTTGGACCCCGGCTCTCTACGCTGTGGGAGCCAGGGCACTAGCTGGCTGCCTGGCAGCCCGAGGCACTCGCTGACCACAGCCCTGGTGCTCCTGACTCTGCTGCTGCTCCACGGCAGGGGCTGGCTCCTGGCAGGGAGCATCTCATGGCAGCCAGGCTCTGTGGGCAGGGGCCGGCTCCAGGGGACATCACTGGCCGGCTCTGGGCTCCTTCGGGGGAGAGGCAAGAGCCTGGAGAGCACCTAGCCATGCAGAGGCTGGAGAGCCAGAGCGCAGACAGCCAGGGGCCCAAGTGGGCCGGGCAGCTCCCACCAGCTTCTGATCCGCTGGCTCCTGGCAGGAGGTGATGGTTTTCAAATTGTGGGGCGTTCTCCATTTGAAAACCTCTGTGCTAAATGGAAGGCAGAAATCTGGGGGGGGGAGGGGTTATGACCCCACATGTCCCCCCCTCCCCGCATCACCTCTAGGGAGTGCAAATATCCTTGCTCACCCCGCATGCTAAAATGCCTACTTACGGCCCTGGCTATGTGATCGTGGTGACTTATGATCAGGGCAGGGTGCAGCAAAAAATGGTTTCTCAGACCTGCCTCAGAAGGCTAAGGCTGGCTATGATCCTGAATTATGGTCATAACTCCTCCCAGTTTAGCATGGTACATCTGTGAATGTCATCAACATGCAGTTAAGCCATATTGTTGGTGTTTGGAGTGCAACATCACAGCCAATTGCTCATACTTTCTACAAAGCACATAAAATTTTGACCATATCATCCATCATCTGAATTAAAGCAGATAATTTCTTATGAGCAGATTTAATTTCTGTACTCAGTTCTCTCCTTTCAGCAAAGCCAACATGCTGGTCCTGGTGTGTAGCGGCCAGCTCTGAATTGCTGTTTACAAATTGCTCTATGCACCACTGACTCTTGTTTAAAAGGTTTGAACAGTGGCAAAATACAGTCAGATCCACATAATTGCTTTTTAAAATGGAAAAAAGTTACATCAAAGAACATAAAGATTAGTTCCTGTATATTGCATCTGAAAATAGATTATGCCCTAGGGCTGATAATGTACTATAGTTATAATTATTATGTAGCCACTACAAAAAAAGCCATCTATTGTTCTAACAAGATATTTATAAGTAACCTGGACTAGGTCATATAGACAGCATATAAAGAAGAGCAATGGGGTGAAGACACTCATAATAAAAGGAGGTACAGACCCTCTTAAACAGGAATTTATTAGGGAGAACAGCAACAAGCTACAAACAAAGCAAGCTGACTTTCATCTTGTTCAGCTTCTGAAGACAACTCCATTTTCTGAAACCTTTAACACAGCACGGATACATATAGTAGCCAAGTAACATAAATTCTGACCTCAGATAGGCGTGCTGAAGTTAATGGGAGTTGTGCAGGTCTGACTCATGGCCCAGATCTTCAAAAGTATTTAGGCACCTAATTACCATTGATTTCACTAGGAAGTTACTAAATCGGACTCAGAAATTAGTAACATCTATTTATAGGACAGGCCACTTGAGAATCACTTCAGCTAAGCAGCACTATCATTGGTTCATGTTGTGTAAGGATAATGGATAAACCTTGAGCTTGAAGTGTTTTCCAACAAGACAGAGTTTGAATGGCAGATGAGTCACAGCACCATGGCGCTGTGTAATGGGCTAGCACAAGGTTGGGTTGATAAATGATCAATTCCAATTAGAAACTGTTGCTGTAGCCACAAAGACAAAGATTTTAAGCCATTCATGCTTTCCAAACTAACTAAGGACAAAATCTTGCCCTAAGACTATGATGAGAAATTATGTATTTAAGGCACAACTGAAAAAAGCCCATCAGAGTCTCTAGGTGCACTTACAAAAATTAAACCACATATACAGCCTCCAAAAAAAAACAAAAAAAACCCACCCTCCTCACCACCCTCCTCACCTCAAACCTTCAATGAACTTTGGATCTAGCTCAATGGGAGTTTTGCCACTGACTTCAATGGAAGCAGGGTGAGGTCCTTAGGTAGCACCTTTCATTGAAGAAATGTAATCTCTGTGACAACCCTTTGCATAGCCAAGGGTTTATTATATATATTTTACAGATGGGTGATCCCAGGCATAGTGCCACAGAGTGAGTCCCCTGCTTTAAGGATAAGACCAGCTCCCACTTCCGATCCAAACTTTGACTCCTTTTTAGGCTTTTAATTATAATTGGCTGGTTTAAGAGTTCCCACTTTATTTAACCCCACCAACCTATACCCTGCCATTGCATGTCTCTTGAAGGAGAGAAGAAGCTCTTCTTTATATGGCTCTATTGAGCAGTTTTATGGGAAGTCAGAATTCGGTCATTCAGAAAATCATATACTTTCCCAAAACAATTCCAGGACAAAGGAACAGACTGGGAAAAAGCAACAGTATCCTGTTCTCCCATCACTGTCCACATGCAAATGAGCCGAAAAAGCCCAGGCTCCTAGATTCAGGCACTCGGAAGGCTTTAATTTACAAATCAACCCTAGGAATTATTGACACGTTTGCCCAGTCATACATTATACATCACCATAACCACAATGTACCTACAGCCAGTCTCAGGGCACTGCAATATGGATTGTGTATTAAAGCAAATTGTTGTGTGAGGCCCTTTCTATATGCTTGGAATCCTGTGTTCACACTAACGGCTTTACACTAGAAAAACTGCCCTGTAGTCCCTGATAACACACTTTATGTTTGGCCTATTTATTAGCCTGAGATCTTATAACTCTGAACAGCAGGTGCCCTTCCACCTCAAGCATAATAGATAAATTCCCTATGTACTGTAATGTAGATGAGCATGGAAATTATGCTCAGAGACTGATAATCATGTCCAGGGAGCCATGCCTGGAAATAATATAATCAGAGGGAAACATGGATTTCTGCAGGAGTGTTTTTCCATGTAGTTGTGACTAGTTCTCACAGCTCTAACTACAAGCTCTTTAGTTCTGAAGAAACACAAGAGCGCCCATAACCTTGACTCTGATGAGGAATGGCATGCTTGGCACCAGGCTAGTTGGACACGGACTCTCCACTGAAAGAGCTGAGCACTTACCAACTCTTTCAGGGCTGGCCGTGGCCACAGCTAATTATCCTCAGCCTGCTGGGGACTTGTGAGGCTGGCTGGGGGTAGGGAAAGGGCATGACAGGAGCTGGAGGTGACAGGACCAGAACACAAGGGCTCTGCTTATCTCCAAGCCGTGGAACTGTCCACCGGGCAATGTAGCTGCTCTAACTTGTGCCATGGGCTGGTTTGGCTCACAGCTTCCCCCAGGGCGAGGGGGGAGTACAAAGGTGGCTGAGGGAAATAACCCTGTGCATTTGCTCAGTGACGCTGAGGACTAAGTCTATGTTCTGTTGATCCCATTCTCATTCATTGATCCTCCCCACCTGGAGCCTGGCCTGCCCAGGCAATGTAGCAAGGTGTTGTCATGCTAATATTGAACCCAGGCACAATGGAACAACCTTCATATGAAAATCTGATTTTGCTTGGCTTTAGTTTTGCATTGATATTGGCTGCCTACAACAGCAGGCTAGGTAAGTGAATAGCGGCATGGATCTCTAAACTTTCCTGGGGAGTGGGGGTGGTACATTATGACTGTGTAATCCACACACCTCCTGGGTGTGGTGTTCTGTCCCCGCTAATGGTACCATGACCACTTAAGAGATTAATGAGTCTGCTACAGCCTTAGCTAAGGGCCCTGTGGGATTTAGCTCCAGAAGTCCCAGGTTCGATCCCGCCCGCCAATAACCGGGGTCTGTTGGTGTTGCAACTGTATTTATTTTCAAACCATAGCAGGCAAGGACTGGCGCCAATAACCCTCGATGGCTCCCAGAGAGACTGAGCCATCAGAGCTCCTGGTTTCTCCGTTCCAAATAAGATCTAGGCTGTAGCTGACCCCTGTATGCGTTGCAGGAGGCTGCAAAACACCCTCCCTTCCCTGCATCCCTAGCGCAGGGACTGATCACACTTGCTGTTTTTGTGCACCCCTGAGTGCAAGGCCAGCTCCTGGCTAGCCACACGGTAGGAGGTGGAAGGAGGCAGGACAGTCCTCACCGCTCATCCCCACCCACCTGTCCTGGTTGGCTGCAGAGGGGAGAACACACACTGAGCCCCCTTTGGAGGTGGAACAGTGGTTGTGTTCCCCTTTGCTTGCTTTGGGCCCTGCACTCACCACCCTGCAAGCCCAGGGTTGGGGTTTAATGCTGTGGTTTAGCCCGACATGACTGCTAGTTACAGTGAATGTCAGGAAAGCTTCGATTCACATTAGAACAGAGTTAAAAATCCTGTGGAATGTCTAATAGCAAGGTTCTCGGCCTTCCTGCGCTCAATGCACTGGGGATCCCATGCTAACGTAACAGCTTCATGCAGGCACAGGGGGCTCGGCCGGTGAATGCCTGTGGGGGAAGGCAACATGGAGATTCATTCAGTTGCACTGGGAAGGGCCAAAAACCCTGCGGAAGGATGGTAATAATGACACCCTCTGCCTCAGGGTGAATTGCTCCTGGGGCCCAGGAGGCCTTTCTAGTGCAGGGTACCACAAGTTACAGTCTTGTCTAGGAATAACCAGCCTCGCTCAGGTGGCCAGTGAGATTTGAACCTGGGACTTTTGAGTCTCTATCACTTGAGCTAATATACTGAGAGCCAGATTTTCAAAGGTACTTAGGCACCTAAATATGCAATGAGGAGCCTAATGGGATTTCCAAAATCACCTATGTGCTTTTGAAAATCCCATTAGATGCCTCTCTGCAGCTTTAGGTGCCTAAATACCATTGAAAATCTGGCCCTACGTCCCCTAGCTAACAACTGCCACTGACTCATTAACCTTTATTTGGATCAGCCACTAGAGGGGGACAAAGACCCACATGCGTCAAGCTTGCGTTAGGGGAGCTCTTAGGGGACTATCTGTATTTTGTCATTAGTTAACAAATAAAATGAAGTTGACCCATCCTGCTTCAGCACTTGTGACATGGCCATTCATCGTGGCACCGTTAGCAAAGCAGACACTGGAAATGGGAGAGTTCACACAACAGTATTAAGAATAAATTGATTAAAGTTTAGACATTTGTTTCTGGCTTTCAGATTTTCTAAACGAGTCTGTGTCCTTGTTTACTGTCCCATTCCAGTGAAACTTACACCCAAATACCCCTAGCGCACACTCATGCATACACACACACACACAGCAACATGTACTCACATCAGCAACACACACAAAGGTCAGGAATGAAAATGTCTATTCAGTCATCTTTCTCAAAGTTGGACAAAGGGCAGTGTGCAGTTCACACATTGTGCTCATAACAGAATTCACTTGTTGCAGCATCTCTACCATTGACAGCTCAATGTCAGGCTTCTCAGAGCTTTTCCCTTCCAGTTTGATAATTTTCCTCCACTCATTTTGAAAGTGTCGCTTGTAGACAAAGCAACTGTTGATACATGCAGGGAAAAAAATATAGTAACTCACATTTATCATTTGGAATATTTTACAATGCATGGTCTGATAACTGTGGCTGACAGTAAAATGGCTGAAGTTATAATAGATTGCCTAGTTGCACATGGCCAAACTGTGTCTGCGTGAGTCACACATACTCATCATAGAGGGACTTGCAAGATTCGTCTTTTTTTGGTTTTGTTTCCAAACAACAGATGCTCATCAATTCTCAGAGTTATAACAAACAATGAAATAAAGATGGCATGGTAAATTTCCAGTTCTGTTGAGGGGGAAATAGGTATGCTACTCTCTTGGTATTGGCATGTGGATCAAAATTCTCCATGCAAAGTGCTGCAAGTTTACCTTGGATCATTAATGTAGCAGTTTTTCCTTGTCTCATACCTGGCTTTCCTCAAAACTAAAAATACACCATATGGAAGAGAAGGCAGAATGTGCGGCTTTCTCGGGAACAGATATTTATATCCTGTTACTAATGATCAAACCTGGACCTGTTTTAAGAGTCCAGAACTGATATAACAACCTGAGATATTGGTATGCAGTCTGTGAACAGTAGGTGGAAATTTGCCAATCACACAGTTGGAAACTGCATTATGTATCGCTACTCCCCTATCTAGCTGACAATTGGGGGCTACCGATTTAGACATCAACTGAAGGTGACATTTCAGACTTAGAAGATACTAAAATAATGCAGCCAGAATTCAAAGTGTTTTGTTGGTTCTTTCGTTGGAAGGCACAAGAACTATCTGCTCGTTTTTATAGGTAAATTTGAAATTCTGATTTCAAAAAGGGGCAAAATGTTGGCTTTTTAAAAAGCCAATAAAGTTTTTACAAATCTTAGTTCAAAATGGTTGGATAAAAGCACTGTTGTCTGGACTGAAAATGGTTGAGAGACCATAAATAAAAGGTAACGATATGCATCACTATATGAGATTTGGGACAGGTACCTAGGTCAGAAGTAGCTTTTCCTTTTTTCAGGAGCTGGTCTCTGACATACAACTGAACTCTTCATTTAGTGTATTAGTTTCTCCATTTTTTTTTTATGTTTTACAAAGACAAGTCTGTCCTTGTCACAAAATCCAAACTAAATGTGCTCTTTGCAAACATGATCATCAACCAGCATTATTTTCATTGTCCTTGCATACATGCTACAGAGAGCTATAATCCTCCAGACCCAGTACAGGGACCTAAGTGCTGGGGAATGGGGAATTATACCCGGCATCTCTGGATCTGCTGGTGAAGAAAAGTGGAATATAAAAAAAAAAATCAGTTCCTCTGTGACCATTTCAGGTTATCCCACAGTGCAGTAGTATATTGTGTAGTGAGACCACTTCACCAGTGGGAATAACTAACGATGATGGCCAGAACTGAACTAATTTTAGTTAAAGGAGCCACGAGCCAATGATTCATGTCTGTTGGAAAGTCCAGCAACGCTCTATAATTTGATTCTTGATTTTCCTACAAATAGGTGCCTATTAAGATGATTTTTTTAATGTGCTATTAGAATGTTGTCAGGACAACATCTTGTGTATCCCCATCAGACCTGTTCCTGTTTAGATCATAGTGCTAATGCTGGTTTCTTAATTTGGCTTGATTCAGAACTGTCATCCTGCTTCTCACAGAGTCACTTCAATAAGTATTATTATCTGCATTACAGAGATGGGATAACTAAGGTAGGGTGGTCAAGGCCAAGAAATCAGTGACAGAATTAGAACTCTAATATTCCTAGCTCCTTGCCCCCTACTGCCACCAGTATTGTCAGTACCAAGCTCGGGGAGGGGAATAGAGTCAAGCTCATAAAACCCATGAGATTAGCTTAAAAATCATGGGACTGAAAACAAAACACACACACACACGCATTTTGGGTGCTTTGTATTTGCCTTCTGCTTTTTGAACTCTGGGGGGGGGTGTCACATTTTCAAGATTTTCACTGCACTCACGAGGGCTAGAAACTTTTTTTTTTTCCAGTGAAAGCAGAAATTCTCATGTAACTACACGACACCAAGAGTTGGGAATGTAAGAAAAATACCAACTATCACCAGACTTGATATAATCATGAGAGCTGGAAACACTGTGCCTCTGATGGCATAGCCAAATGGACACTTTGTCATTGTCTAACGCATTTAACACATCCAAGGGTATACAAATGTGCATTTTACACATCTGTGTGTGTATAAAGTTGGGATCTTTGTGTGTAACAAGTGCCATGCAAATGTTTCAGGTGCAATTTAGGGAGCCAGTTTTGATAATGTGGACCTTAATATACTTAATATACTTTAAGCACAGATTTAGCAATGCCCTTGATTGTAGGGTAGGAACAATCTAGCTTTGTTCCCTTCTGCGTTGGTTTCTCATAATCTTCTTTATGACTTCTGCAATTATTTTATAGGCCCATCAATAAAACCTCTTTTACTCACTTTATTGCATACTTGATGATGGGAGTGAGAATGACTCTCACTCCCATCACTTATTTAGACTACACTTCTGTTCCCTCGCCACTCCAGCTTGAAATATGCAAAATCTTCCTTTCTGCAAGCCAGGAACAGATTCATGCCAGTTCAATAATATCTCAGTTCTAAAGCAATAGCACAATTAGTTTGTACTATTTTTCCTTCTTTAACTGCATGTAGCTGCTTATCTCTGAACATAACATTTTCAATACAGTTGGCCAATTTTGGCCTTGCTTTACAATTCATGCAACCTCTGACTATAGTGAGCTTGTTTGCAGAGGCAATAAGGGTAGAATTTGGCCTAATGTTTCAGATAGCTTTTGCCAGCATATTAACACCTGTTGTTTTCTTTTTACATTATAACTTTCCATTTGTACACAGCTGTCTATGCTTGTGTTTAATCAAAATTACTTCATCACCATGGAAAGGGTTATGATTAGCATTTTTATTAAGCAACATGGGGAATGGCAGCATCCAGGAAATTACAGAATGTGAGGAGATGTAGCAGGTCTGAACAGGAGTGGTTGTGGTCAGGGAGGTATTTTCCTTTTCAGGACAGGGCATTAGCTAACTTGTTCTGGGCTCCTGCATGATAGGTGATGGTAAAATTAAAGAGTGTGGCTCATTGAAGCTGCTTTTGAATCAGTGCCTTTGCCCTACAGAGATATTAAAAGGTTTTATGATCGGTGTACACTTGTGTCGGGCACCTTTGAGGTGGTGAAGCTAGATTCTAGAAGCTCTTTATCTAAAGTCTCATCATTTTGTTCAGCCAGTGTGAATTTCTGGGAGTAGTATGAATAGAGGAATAGGTGCTGCTGGGGGAGGGGCACATCTTTGGGAAAGTTGCTCTGATTGCTACATTAGGTGCATTTGTCTTGACAACAAAGGCCCATGTCAGGTTGGAATGGATTAGGATTGGAGCACAGGTGAAGGCCATCTTGAGTTGGTCAAACACCTGTTAAGCCTCCAGAGAACAGGTGAAGGAGGTGCGTTTGTGGAGGAATGCTGTCAATGGGGCTATTCAGTCTGAAAATCCAGAAATGAAGACTGTATAAAAATTAGTGAACCCCCAGAAATGCTGCAGCTCCTTGATGTTCTGAGGGACCGTGCAGATCTGAACAGCGTTCATGCATTTGGAGGCCCTCAGGGGACAAGATGTAACCCAAGAAGTCCATGGAATGCTGGTTGAAACAGCCCTTCTCGAATTTTGCAGATAGTCCTGGATTGGCTCTGCCAACACAGCCTGACTGGATGTGTTGCATGTGCTCCTTGGGGCTCTCTGAGAAGACAAGTATGTCATTGAGATAGACTATGATGTGTTGGTCTGGGATATCACACAATTCCTCATTCACAAAGTGCTGGAATGGTACTGGGGCATTTGACCAAATGGCAAGACCAAATGGCATTACCAAGTATTCACAGAGGCCATACTGGCTTCAAAAGGCTATTTTCCACTCATCCCCTGCATGGATATGCACAGGTTTTAGGCGCCTCACTTGGTAAACATCTGGGCTGATTGTACGTGGTCCAACAATTCCAGAATGAGTGGAAGAGGGTACCGGTTTCTGATGGTTACCAGGTGGAGGTCCCAGTAATCCACACATAAGTGCAGGGTCTCATCTTTCTTTTTAATGAAAAGAACTGGGACCCCAGCAAGGGAGGTGGAGAGAGGGATAAATCCCTTGGCCAGATTCTCCTGGAGATACGATCACAGGGCAGCCAGCTCCAGCTCCAACATGGCATAGATGTGGCTGAAAGGGATCTTGGCCCCATGTTGCAGCTCAGTCTGACAATCAGAATCACAGTGCGGTGGTAGGATGTCCACATTGTTCTCAAAAACAGCTGTGTCATCATGATACTTGGTTGGAAGAGCAGGAGTCAGCTCTGACAGTGGTCCCAGTTGGGCCACAGCCTGGGCCTAAGGGCTCCTCAGTGGTGACCTCGACTTGGGCTAGAGAGGTGTATCTTGAAGCCAGGATTCAGCCAGTGGTGCATGCAGGCAAACTTGCTGACAGAACTCCGAGCGGAAACTGACTTTCCCCTCATGCCAAGGGATGTGCAGGTCATGAGTTGCCAGCCACAAGAGCCAAGAATTATGGGGAAGTGTGGCAAGCAGACCTCTCCAAATTGTAGGATTTCTCCATGATCCTGGATAACAACTTCCAGGGGCTCTATTTCCAGTGTTATCATGCCTGAGGACAGTAGTGAACCATCTACAGTCTCTATGAGGTAGGGAACAATTTTCTGTTGCACTGGGATGCCCATGGCTTGTGCTCTATCTACAGCTATAAAATTATCCACAGCTGCTGGAGTCCATGAGCACTCAGTGTGGGTGTACACACTGGGGTAACTCTGAGATGTGTAGGCAAACCTGGCCTTGCAAGTGTGGTGAAGGCTTAACTGTGCCTTAGGCATGCTTTGGTAAGAAATGAATGGCAGCCTGCAGGATGGATACCCTGGGACACACCCTGGCTGGTCCCTGTTATTGGGCCTGGGCTTGGTTGTTTCCTGACTTTTTCTTTGAAGCTGGAGACGGGCAGCCAACAAGATTGTGGCCAGATTCTCCAGTCAAAACATGAGCCATGGTGTCTGCAACATGCCCGCTCCACAGGGGCTCAGGTCACGCTGAGCTGGATTGATTTGGGTTCTGGGACCAGGGTGGAGATAGGTACGGGGATGTTAACTAGTGGCAGTGCAGCCCCCTTCCATTCTTCACTTCACTCACGCAGCCTGTTGTCATTGCATATGGTGAGGTCAACAAAGGCATCAAGGTTGGTCAGTGTTTCCACATGAGTTAGATTATCGTTGATATCTTTGCATAATCCCCACCAGAATTTGTAGGGCTGGGCCGCTTCATTCCACTCTGCATCATAGATGGGTCCCCTGAAGTGGGCTGGGTAGGAGGTGGCCGGTCCCTGTCTTTGCCATAGTTTTCACAGGGCTGTTTCGGCCAAGTGAGCATAGTGGGGGTCATTAAAAATAGAGGAGAAGGCCTGGAGAAAGGCATCCCAGTTTGACAGCAACAGGCTCGGTTGTTCTAGTAGGGGACGAAGCTCAATCCGGCACCTTGCACATCAGGAGACTAAGTGCGATTCCTACTTTGGTCTGGTCAGTGGAATATAATCGGGGGCAGAACTGGAACAGCAGGTGACATTGGTTGAGGAAACCCCTAAATTTTTGGCAGGCTCCATTAAAACACTCTGGGAGGGAAACTATCAGCCCATCGTCAGTCTGGAGCAGTCTGGAGTGCAGTGTTCTCATCCCACATCCAGGCAGCCTGCTCTTGCAGTGTCTGGTTCTTGGTGATGTACTGCACCAGTTGGAGCTGTAGCATTGCATTTTCCTCAAATAGCTAGGTGGTCTGCATCCACAGGGCCTGATTCTCAGGGAGCGCTACACCATTTGCAATGAGGGAAGTTCTGCCTAGGGGCTGTCAACCTGTTCAGGCATATCTAGTGCCTTTTGGGACAAACTGGGTAGGGGATGGCCTGCTGCCTCCATGCCCCCACAGGGCCAG
Organism: Emys orbicularis; assembly: GCF_028017835.1. Classification (NCBI taxonomy): domain Eukaryota; kingdom Metazoa; phylum Chordata; order Testudines; family Emydidae; genus Emys; species Emys orbicularis. Next base: position 280,560,805 of record NC_088684.1, on the reverse strand, counting down.
CTTTCTCCATAGGTTGGGGTAGTCCAGCCAAACTGTCATGATCCTGGGCAAAGGTAGGCAGGATTAGTGGCAGGAGTTTGGGAGCCAGGAACTAAGCCAGCAGTCAGAGCTGGTGCCATGGGCAAGAGTCAAGCTGAGGGTCAAATCCAGAGTCAGGAATTGGGCCAAAGGCCCATACCAGGGTATCAGAATATGCGTTGGGGTTCTGGAGGTTATTGGGGAGTCAGGATACAAGTCAGCGCCAAGGTCAATATCAGGAGTTCAGAAGCAGAGTGGTCCTGGACAGCTAGTTAGGTATCCACATTATTGTCTGGACACTTGCTAGTATGTCCAATGGGCTTATATAAGATCAAGGAGCCAATCAGGGATTGTCAAGATACCTGTCAATTAAATCATTTGAGGCAGAACTTTCCATGGTGTACAACCTCTGTGCATTGTGGGTTGCAGGGAGAAGCCAGGTTACAACTGCTGCAGGGGTCCATGTGGGGATGTTGGTTTCCTGGTAGCCTTGCAGGCCCAGGTTGAAGTCCCACCAATCCTTACACAGGACCAGGGCCGGCTCCTGGCACCAGCCAAGCAAGCTCGTGCTTGGGGCAGCAGATTCTAAGGGGCGGCTTCTCTCCAATCCTTTTTTTTTTTTTTTTTGCTTCGCCGCTCTGGCCACCCTGTGGGGGGCGGCGGCGCAGAGGAGGGGAGCGTCCTGCTGGGAGCGGGCTGCATGCTCCGTCTGCCCCAGCCGGTGCCAGGTCTGCAGCAAGCCCGGCAGCCCGCATCCTTCCCTGCCCACCAACCGGAGCGCCGTGGAGCCCTCCCGGCAGGCGGCGCGGAGGGAGGGGCCGCGTGGCGAGTGCCCCGCTGAAGGAAGCCCTGGCCGCCCCCCTTCTCTCTCTCCCCCCCCCACTCCCTCCCCCTGCCCCCTGCTAGCCGGGGCGCGCACTCCGCTGCCCGGGGCACATCTGCAGTGCAGGGAGTCCCCCTGCACCCTGGCTCCGGCCGCCCTGCATGTTTTTTTTGTTTTTTGCTTCGCCGCTCCGGCCGCCCCGCAGGTTTTTTTCTTTTTCTTTTTTTTTTTTTTTGCTTGGGGTGGCAAAAAAGCCAGAGCCGGCCCTGCACAGGACTGCAGTGGGAGGGCTAGTTACTTTAATAGAAACAAGGGGCCTGATTCTCCATTTGCCTATGCCTTGTGTAGTCATTTACACCAGCAAAGGGAGCATGTTCTTATTTAGTAGCATTTCACACCCGCTTTGCACAGATGCAAATGACTGCACATGGCACAGGCATCAGAGAAGGTTATGGTGGATTCTCCATAACTGACAATTTAAAATCAAGATTGGATGTTTTTCTAAAAGATCTGCTCTAGGAATTATTTTGGGAAAGTTCTATGCCACGTGTTATACAGGAAGTCAGAGCATGGTGAGCAAACATGCAGCATGGGGCCCAATGATCACATCACATCATGTCATGTCAGGTGACCTAAAGAAAAGCTCTGTGTAGCTCGAAAGCTTGTCTCTTTCACCAATGAAAGATATTGCCTTACCCACCTTGTCATGTCACCTTAGGCTTTTTTAAACATAAAAAGGTTGTTGTTTTTTTTTAATCACAGGCCTAAATAAAAGTGGATTCACCCCCAAATTGTGTTGGCTTGCATATTTCCAATTACTGGAACCTCACACCATGGCAACACTTTTCCTTGGCAAATTGTTTTGCGATGCTGACCAGCTTCAATGTTGCTGTCTCATCTGTCTCCATTGCAAGGAGAGCAAGGTTACTCAGCCATGTCTGTGATAATGTTGAATGAATGTAGTTTTTGACATGGCAGTGTACTTATTGCTCATTCAGCACTAGCCACTCCAGTTGGTATGGTGAGAAAGAGTTCACACAACACTTCAATTTCTGGTAAAACATCATCTAAAGAACTTGACACTAAGAAATTCAAGTAGCTCTGGACTCCAAGTGACAAACTGAACACCTCTGTGTCCTGTGTAAAATAAAACATCTTGAAAGGCATAATCTCGTGAATCAAGTCTAAAGAAAAATGTGAGCAATTTCCTATGAGTTTAAGAACTTTCTCCTTTGACTTTTCGAACGTTATATTTTGGAGTCACTTGGAATGGAGGAAACCAAATAGAGGAGCTACTTCTTGAAATGCCTCACATCAAGATTTTAGTTCCTTGATCGTATTGTGTAAGGGCACGTCTTCACTGGCAATGTTAAAGCGCTGCCACGACAGCGCTTTAAAGTGGCTTGTGTAGTCGCGGCAGAGTGCTGGGAGAGAGCTCTCCCAGTGCTCTAAAAAACCCACCTCCTCGAGGAGTGTAGCTACCAGCACTTGGAGCGCGGCTCCTAGTGCTGGTCAGGGCTGGCTCCAGGGTTTTGGCCGCCCCAAGCAGCCAAAAAAAAACCAAAAAAAAACCCCGCGATCGCGATCTGCGGCGGCAATTCGGCGGAAGGTCCTTCACTCCGAGCGGGAGTGAGGGACCGTCCGCCGAATTGCCGCCGAATAGCTGGACGTGCCGCCCCTCTCCTGAGCGGCCGCCCCAAGCACCTGCTTGCCAAGCTGGTGCCTGAAGCCGGCCCTGGCGCTGGTGCACTGTCTATACTGGCGCTTTACAGCGCTGAAACTTGCTGCACTCAGGGGGGTGTTTTTTCACACCCCTGAGCGAGAAAGTTGCAGCACTGTAAAGTGCCAGTGTAGACAAGCCTAAGACTTCAAAGTATTTCCCTTGATAGTAATCCTTTCCTTCTAACACAGAACTGTGTGCAAATTCATCGTCCATGTGGCTTGGATAGTTTGCATTTCAAAACTCATTGCTTCCCACCTTTTCGTAGATTCTTTACCCTTTCCTCATGCTTTTCTTCAGACTTGAGTTTGCTGAACTCATTCACTGTCCGCTCAAATGTTCAGAGGACTTGGAACAGGTCAATTTTCTTTGACTGAAGGATTCCAGAGGCTGAAGTCTTGATAACTAAGATCCTAGCCACCATGACAAATTGAGGTAGAACATCCAATCCATCTAAGGCAGGTTGCTTTTTGCTCGACATATGTCCTCACTGGTCCTGCTCCAGTGACAGTTTCAACTTCTAGACATTCAATTATACTCTGAAAATTTACTATCATTGCCTTTAGTGGCTTTCATTTGAGCTGTCATCTGGTCTCGCAGAGTGCCTTTAGATGTAAAGGTCTGCTTTGTTCTTCAGAACTTGTTCAATTTCATCTGCTGCATCTATCCTTCAGGGACTTGAAGTGCATCATCAAGTTCCTCTTATCTTTTGCAAAACTGTACTCTCTTGAGCAAGAGTTTGAAGATAAAGATTTTTATACTTAATCATTAGTTTTCCCATTGATAGCGTCTAGGAAATATTTATCTATTTCCTGCAAAGTTTCAAAGAACACCTTCAGGTCTGAACTGGCATTATCTTCAGCAGTATGCACCAAAACTACGTTAATTTTATGTGCTGGGCAATGGCTGTATGATGCACACACTTTGTCTCCCTTGCCTGAAAGATATTCTCTCATTTTTGCTTGCAATCCTCCATGACCTCCAGCCATAACACCAACCCATCATAGCTCTGCCCAGACATGTATTTGGGGTTTAATTCATATTTGCAGAATAAAACATTAGCTAACCAGTCATACAAGGATGCAGCATCTGCCTCACTTATTGCTATAAAGCCTACAAAACACTCTTTTATATCTACTTTTCCTTTTATATGATCAGTATTAACAAAGCAAAGCAAAATGGTCATTTTGGTCAACATAAAATATATATATAAAAAATATATCCGTAGTTGCAGCTGCAATAACAGTAAAAAGACCTTAGCTTTTTTGCAGCTATTAAATATACAACTTCTGGCTTCTGACGCTAAAAGACTTAAGTTCATCGGCAGTTGTCTTGTTCAAGTATTTGATTCTTTTGGTGTCGCTGATATGTTGGGCAAAAGTCGCATTATGTCTGGAGTGGCTTAATGATGCTCAAGTATATATCACAAATGTTGCACTCCAGCACTTTACAGTGGCCATGGAAGAGGAGATCAAAACTAGCTTAAGTTTTGACTGTATCACGCAATATTTTTAGTACTTCTTGCCATTTCTAATACATTTCCAGATGCTTGTTTATCAAAAGATTCATTGGTACTATGACCTTTTGTGAACTGTAGAGCTGCCACATGACTGCAGAGGTTATTTGCTCCTCCCGTGAACAGACATTCATTTTTAGAATATTCTGCTGATCATCGAAACCTGTTTCCCACATTAATTTTTGAGTTTCTGTATCCCTGAACAACCAACACATGTGACACTATGCATAATCTGAGAGATGGGAGTATGCTAGCCCCTTGACATGCAAATCTTCATGCAGTGCATTTTGTATTCTGTAAAATGATTAAAAATGGGGGGGTTGTAGGGAAAAAAGGAAACTGTCCATTTGGGATATCACTTTGAGTCTGCTGGCAAGGACCAATCTGTGCAAGCTTACGCAATTGCTCAGGTCATAAAACTGAATCTCGAAAGTGACTTTTATCGGTGGGAACTTCAAACCTATGTCAACAGGAAGACTGCTTTGACCTGCTCATCTATAGGGTCTTTGTTTTGTTGGTCATCTACAGGGTCTTCAGTTGTGCTGGTTTTAAGCAAATATTCTCTGGAAATATCAGTGGTACAAGTTCAGCTTCAGTGGTACTGCACTAATCATTTTCCTGACTTAAACCTTGACATCATGACAAACTTGTGCTTGCAGAACAGAGATGCAGTTCTTGACTTTCCACTTCACACTGCAGGGGTTGATCAGGAAGTTTACAAAATGATCGTTTCTGCTACTTAGGATCTTATGGAGACAGTTTGTAATAACAAAATCTCTTTTCATTTTCTAAAACCAGACTTGTGTTTGTATTTATGGTTTCCATTCTCGGACACCTTCCAGTCTGAGAATAGCTAAACTGGAAGTACAGGCCTAAATAAAGTGCATTTTTGTGCTGCTTACTTTATCTTTCAGTTGCGGGGGTAATCCTAAAAAAAAGTTGATTTTCTCTGCAGCATCTAGCAGTGATAGGCAGAACTAGTGTGGGGCTGCCTTGGGAGAGTGCGGTGGGGCTGGGAGAGGTCAGAGCAGCTCTTGGTGTTTCAAAGGAGGATAGAGAGGCTATGGAAACAAACTGCATTTCCCCAAAGCAGCCCCTTCAGCATTGGAGCATGCCCAGTGGCTGTGACCCCTGCAGGATGAGGTAGGAAACTTCTACTCAACCAGTCACTGCTGGGCATGCTCAGATGATGTGGGATTTTTGCAGAGGCATTCCAGGATAGGTGGGTGTGGGTCCCCTGGGACTCGCTTTACAAATGGGAGCTGAAGGTCAGGGACGGTGTGAGGCAGCAAGGAGACCCCTTGCCATGGTGATTGACTCTGTTACTTGCGGGGTGGGGAAATCAAGCAGGAATTGGGTGGGGGGAGAACAGATGGTAATGGCAGAGGAATAGTTCGTGCATCTGCTCAGGGGCCCATGCATGCAGCGGACCCCTGCAGGCCCTGGGTTGCTCACCTTGCTGACTGTTAAATCTGCCACAACCCTCCATGAAAAGTTTGGTTTAAGTGACTTACCCAGCATCACATAGCAACTCTGTGGCAGAGGCAGGGATAAATTCTCCAGAACAGCATTCAATTGTCTTAACCACAAAATCATGCTTTCTCTTCCTGCAATCCCCTGCCTCAGTCACTGCATACCTTCCAGTTCTGGCTCCTCTTTGTAGCCGTGAGCATGGGCTTGTACCTGGTGCACTTCATGAACTCCCCTGACAACTGTCCTTTTTGCAGTGAGAGGGAGACCCTGGTGCACATTTACATAGAGTGCATCATGTTGCGCCCCCTCTTCTGGCTCCTCCAGAACCCTTTACTGAGGTTCTGGCTCCACTTTTCCCTGCACCTCCTGATCTAGACACACCCCATCTGTGTCCCCACAAAGTTGCAGGATCTCCTTGTCAACCTCCTCCTGGCACTGGCCAAGATAGCCATCCACCATTCCAGGAAGGAGACGCTGAATTGTGGGGGTGGGGTGCGCTCTGTGACTGTGGGGCCTATTTCTATTCCCTTGTTCAATAATGTCTCTGGGCAGAGTTCCTCTGGGTGGTGTCCACTGATTCCTTAGACGCCTCTGAGAAGCAGCAGGTGCTGTTTGGGGTTCTCTGCTCAGTGTCCCCCTCTGGTTCCCTAATTTTCAACCTTTGACCTCACTCCCGTTCCTCTTTTTTCCTTTGCGGTTCCCTGTAATCAGTTGTAGCCTGGGATTAGTAGTTTTCCCGCCTTTATTTGATGAGGCAAGCCTTTAGTTTTAGGCAGGCCTAGACCCACCTGTCCCCATGCTTCAAATACTACACATCTTCCAGCTTTCACAGCAAATGGGGCAGAGGTCCTACAGACAACAAGCTCCTTCACTACACAACCCTGATTCATCCCCAGAGCTTCTCCATCCTATGGACTGAATGAGGCAGATTCCTGTGGAAAAAAATAGTATATGATCATGTACTTAAAAACTGCATCATTATGCAAGTGCACAAGGGGGCTGAATTCAAGTTGCACAGGCAACTTGAATTCTGTCATTTTCTAACTTCTGAGCCTAAACTTGCAACATCAACATTCCAGTAACAGATTTTTTGGTCTCTACATGTTGGGCCTATTGACTGAAATTCATCCTGGTGCCCAGGGATTGTTCAAAGACCCTTCATGCCATTTATGTTCCACAATGAGATGAAGTCCCACAGGGAAGGCGCTGATTTCTGTGGGAGACACACCGGCAACATCAGGAACTCAGCTGGTTGGGATTGGAAAGCAAACGTTGACACTTATTTGGAGAGGTGAGAGAAGGAGAAGAGAGTGTCCCTGAGTTGCACAGGGACCCCCAAACTCTGCATTCAGGGCAGGTTTTGGATAGCGTGCAGTAAATAAGGCCTGGGGCCAAACATTCTAGTCTGTTCAGTTTCTGTCTAGGGTATCCGAATGAAGAGGCTAAAAGAAATATTGAACAGCTGTTTCACTTCCTGAGCCCGGTCCACCCTTGGCACTGATTGAGGCAGGGCTAGTATGGGGGAAAACAGTAGGTGTTCCAGGTCCCCCTTGTATCCCTGAAATACTTCATCACAGGAGATGATGCTGTGATGTCAGCAGCTCTTGTCCGGTTGCTGCCCGGCAGCCCATAATATTCTGAGCTCCAAGAGCAGCACAGGCAGGTGGACTGCGGAAAGGCTGGTATAAGATCATTCAAGAACTTCAGTGGGGTTTCTAGGGGGCAGGTATGGGAAGAAAGAAGAGATGGACAGCGGAGAGAGACAGAAGAGGAATAAAAGGTAGGTGCCACAAAGGACTATGCACAGGAGCGACCCAGAAGGATCGCATGGAGTAGTGTCCACGAAGAGGAGTCTCTTCCGGGCCTTCCATTGATGTGTGTTGGTTCCAGCCAGTTCTTTTTAAAGTATCTGGTCTCAATCCAGACTGCATGCCTGACATTTGGCCATGCCTCATCCCCTAGGAGCAGTCCATCCATTTACACCCAGTGGCTAGCAATCCAATGGAAAGGGTAAACCAAGTCACACATATTGTTCATAAAAATAGTACAAAAATTCACACATTTTCCACTCTGAGCACTCACATTGAGTGGTAGTCCTCAGCATTTTCCAAAAGTTGCCAAGAGGCCTAAATATGAATTTAAGTGTCTAACTTTAAATATCTAAATTTGAGAATTTTGGACATATTCACCAAGAAATTTAAAACAACGGGTTTAACTGCTGGCAAAGAGAAGTGTGTAGGTGGGATAAATAACTGCTCTGCTGAGTGGTAAAATAATTAGGATTTGATTCTCCTTTTACAGCTTGTTTGCTCAGCTGATGGGTCTGATGTTTAAGATTACCAGCTCATGTCCTCCCTCCCACTATTTATGTTTAGAGGTAGCGTGGGAACATGCAGTATCTGCTACAGTGCTCAATGTTTTTTATTCCTTGTAAATTGCTGGAAAATCTGTGTGTGTTTAGTCGGTAGCCAACAACTACAAATGCAATAGTGATTGACACAAATGAGTGACCTTTGCATGGCATGATCTTACAATAAGTGGCGGATTAATGATTTTGCCGCCCCTAGGCCCTGAAATAATTGCCACCCCCGGCCCCATATGAACTTATTAAACATCGATATTTTCAATATCAACACCAATATTTTCACTTTTTACTTCACTACTCCTTTCAGCTAGTTTTTCTGTCTCACTGTCGGCACTAACTGATACAACAAAGGGATCTATTTTGTGCATTTTTGCTATCATTTCATTTTCCCTTTCTTTTGTATATCTTTTTTTGAACGCTTAATTTCTTCCTTCTGGTCATATTATTAACGACTAGGATTCTCACGAGTATGTTTACTAAATGGCGTCGCGCCGTCATTGGTGGTTTCAATACGTGCTATGATTGGTAGAATCGCGGCGTCACTGATGCCGTGATTAAAAAATGCTGCTATTATAAATTTGCCGCCCCTGCAAATTTGCCGCCCTAGGCCTAGGCCTTGTCGGCCTAGGCCATAATACGCCACTGCTTACAATCATAGAATCACAGAAGATTAGGATTGGAAGAGACCTCAGGAGGTCATCTAGTCCCAACTAAATCAATGTGCCACTGTGTGCCTAGTCATTATTTTAAGTTGTTGCTAGGGTACTTCTAGGGCAATCTCTCAGTGGCATGGTTCTCATGAATATAGAATAATAAACTGATGCCATCTCTGTAATTTTTCTTAAGATTTAGAAGAGTCTCCTTTCTCGTTTAAACCCCCCCAAACAATTTAAGCAGACCCCTAACTGGAGCTTCATGATGATGCACTTTTATCCAGGGCTGGAAAACTTTTATCTGTTAGCCTCCCACCAACAGGAGAGTCTGCATTGTGAATGGAATCATAGCACAATATCTCCACAGGAGGCTTAAAATGAAAGCTTTGAAATCAATATGTGCATCTTACTCATGCTTCATTTATACACCTGCGGGACTGTCAAGCCAAGATCCAGGGGAGTTGGTTAGAAAGAAGAACACTGAGACTCACAGAATGAAAGATTTCCAAAGCAGACAAGTGTCTAGGAACAAATTTTCAAATCTTTGGCTGCAAAAACTGACCCGCATCTTTCCATCCACATTTGCAAAGTGACACATGCAAATTGAGTCATTTCGCATATAAATGGCTGTTTTTATGTCATTCATGTTGCATTCCTTTGCTATGTGTCCTCTCTAAATTAAGTAGCATCAATCTCTCTGTGCCTCTAATAATTTTTGTCAGCCCTCTTCTGCTATATCCTTCTTAAGATAGGTGAGCAGAAGTGAATGCAGTACTCCAGAGAAGGGCAGGCCACAGATTAGGCAGGAAAGTATTATTTTCCTCATTTTACAGATGGAGAAACTGAGGCATACAAAGGTTAGGAGAACATAAGAATGACCAGACTGGGTCAGACCAATGGTCCATCTAGCCCAATGTCCTGTCTTCCAAAAGTGGCCAGTGCCAGATACTTCAGAGTGAATGAACAGAACAAAGCAATTATTGAGTGATCCATCGCCTGTTGTCCAGTTCTAGCTTCTGGCAGTCAGAAGTTTAGGGACACTCAGAGCATGTGGTTGCATCCCTGACTATCCTGGCTAATAGCCATTGATGGATCTATCCTCCGTGAACGTATCTAATTCTTTTTTTAACTCAGTTATACTTTTGGCTTTCATAACTGCCCCGGCAACAAGTTCCACAAGTTGACTGTGTGTTCTGTGAAGAAGTACATCCTTATGTTTGTTTTAAACCTGCTGAATATTCATTACAAGTATGCATGCATCTGACAAAATGGGTATTCACCCACAAAAGCTTATGCTCCAATACGTCTGTTAGTCTATAAGGTGCCACAGGACTCTTTGTCGCTTATTACAAGTACTGATTCTTGTGTTATGTGAAGAGGTAAAGAACACTTCCCTATTCACTTTCTCCACACCATGTATGATTGTACAGATCTCTATCATATCCCTCCCTTAGTCATCCCTTTTCTAAACTGAACAGTTCCAGTCTTTTTAGCTTCTCCTCATTTGGAAGCCATTCCATATCCTTAATCATCTTTGTTGCCCTTCTCTGTACCTTTTCCAATTCTAATATATCTTCTTTGAGATGGGGCGACCAGAACTGTAAGCAGTATCAAGGTGTGAGCATACCATGGATTTATGTAGTCTATCTGTTCCTTTGCTAATGGTTCCTAACATTTTTAGTTTTTTTGACTGTCGCTGCATATTTGTAGGAGCAGATTTTTGATAGCCCAGAACCCAGTAACATGCTTAAACCACTGCCAGCAGCTGGAATACCAATTGTTATGCTTATTGATGAAAGCAGCTAAAAGGAGGCATTTCTGAAACCTTAGCACAACTAACAGACCGGGAGGGGTGGGGGGAAGGTGACCTTGAGGAGTAAATATGACCCTGTTCCCTCCTGACTTGAGTTGTTTTTCCAAAAGCATGTGGTTTTGCAAGCTGGAAAGTCTGGCAATAGTTAACTGGTTACAGCTGGTTAACTGATGGAAAACTACAGGCTGGAAATCTCCACACTTGGCTTTTGCTCAGTAGTTTTTTTTTATGAACAAGCTACGTAATACTAACAAATTGGGCATAAAAAGAGGAAGAAATCAGAGCTCGATGGACACTTGAATGCTGGGACACCTTTCAGTTCCCCTGAAGATGGAAGGCCGGCCACTGGACATTTGCAGTTATGCACTCGAGACCTCCCAAGACCCTGGATAAATATGAATCTGGGATTTTTGGGGGTGTTTTACTAACCTGTTGTGGGTGTGTGTAAGTGCTGGAGACTAATTAAAGTAAAGCTTTAAGTGAAAGCACTTTTGTATTGTGTTGTTTGTGCAGCCACCTATCAGTCGAATGGCTGTATCGCCATTGATCTATTTCCTGCCACCGGCTCGCCAGGAGTAAAAGTTACCAAGAGCTTTGGGTTCTGTAACCCCAGGTAACAGACTGAGCAAATGTTTTCAGAGAGCTATTAACGATGACTCCAAGAGCTCTTTCATGAGGGGTAACAGCTTATTCAGACTCCATCATTAGTACATCAGCATCTATAGTTGGGATTATATTTTACAATGTGCTTTACTTAATTACTTGGCGTTTATCACATTGAATTTCATCTGCCATTTTGTTGCCCAGACACCCAGTTTTGTGAGATCCCATTGTAACTCTTCACAGTCAACTTTGAACTTAATTATCATGGGTAATATTATGTGGTCTGCAAATTTTGCCACCTCACTGTTTACCTCCGTTTTCGGATCATTTATGAATAAGTTGAATAGCACTGGTCCCAGTATAGATCTTTGAGGAACCCCACTATTTACATCTCTCTCCTGTGAAAACTGACCATTTATTCCTGCCTTATTTCCTATCTTTTGACTAGTTACTGATCCATGAGAGGACCTCCCTCTTATCCCATGACTGCTTACTTTGGTTAAGAGCCTTTGGGGTAGGACCTTGTCAAAGGCTTTCTGAAGATTGTCCAAAGGTCACATAGGAAGAGCAAAGAACAGAACTCGGACCTCTTGACGTACATGCCAGTGCCTTAATCATGAGCCCATTTTTCCTTTCTTAATACTGAAACATTAAAACCTTTGCAAGAAAGGCCCCATACAACACATGATGATTTCAGAATAATTCTTATAATTATTAATAGTGTTCATTACAGTAGCCCTGAGATATCAGCCATGACCTTGTCTTATTTTGCAAACACCAAATACTAGACAGTCCCTGCTCTGAGGAGCTCTTAATCTATATAGACAAGACAGACAACGGGTAGGGGAAAGGGATATAACTCAGCACAAACGGAGTGTTCTAGATGATGGCGGCAAATGTCACATTAGTTCCACTTTTTAGAAGGAGGGGTTAGTTGAGAGGCAATAAGCTAAATGGACAGGCAAGAGTGGGATGGGGGATTCTTCATACAATCTAATCTAGTCCCTGAAGCCAATGACAAAACTTCCACTGATTTCAGAGGGAGTAGGATTATCCCAATTCTCTAAAACCGATGCTTGGCGCTCATCATTGAATGTAGCTTGAAAAACAGACAGGAGATTTGGGGCTTTAAGAATTGCTTTTCTAGACTTGTGTTTTTCAGTACATGCCTCAGTAGTCTTGTTATAGCCTGAGCCACCAGCTGTCTGCAGAGCACAATGCATGGCACCGACAGTGTCCCTGCCACTGCCAGCAGACTTCAGGAAAAAACAAAACACATTATATGAGAAGACAGCTGTGTTCTCCCCTGCCTAGATCCCAACCCATCCCAGCCAATTACGAAGAGATTTCTATGGAAATAGAAGCACTCTCCTTTCCCATCAGGTTCGTCATCTTCCTGTCACGGTCCAGAATTGGCAAGAACGTGCTACAAAAACCATGCCTTCTTTTTGTATGTATCCTCCATGTAAGTTATGCATATCTTTAAATAACCCTTAACGTGAAGCAGAAGATCACATATTCTGATGGTGAGACAGGAAAACCAGCAAGGGTGGAATTCACCCTTGTGCATAAGACCAGCTCAAGACCTATGCACCACTTAAACCCTCAAAATAGGGTGTTTGGGGGATTTAAGTGGGCCAGAGGGCTGAGGCTGGCTCCCTCCACAAGGGTTAGCTTTCCCTTACAAGCTTTAAAGAAGAAATAGTTGTTGCACCGTATTACACACCAAGTTTCAGTACAGAACAAGTAGCACCTCCCCTAGCACATGACTTGTTAATTATAGTGGGCAGCAAACAAAGGACTTGACATGTCCTAGTTGTGTGGTGTATAGCACTATATTTTACAAGATACAGTAATGCCTAAGGCAGAGTCATGAATGAAGCAGAGCAGATAAGACATCAGAGAAGAGATGCAGCAGATTCTGAGATAAGAAATCTTTCATTAACTAGCAGAATGATCCATTACACTATGAAGCCTCCTCCCTGTTTTCACAGTGCTGGCAAAGATATAGAGGAAGCTTCTCATTTGGGAAAATAAGACCTGAGTTAGCAGTCAAGTCATGCAGCGAGTCTCAGGAGGATGAATTAGCACCAGCTCACCTTGTTTAGCTTTATGAAGATGCTCTGGCACACTGGGTAACTCCTGTCCTGAAAGGGCAGCCTGACCACAACAAACTACATCTAAAAGTTAATTGAAGCCATTAGTAATGAACAGCACCGGACCTGACCCCTTCCCTAAGCTCAGCACAGCTTTGTTGAGGACACCCAGCAAGTCTAAGTAGCAGAGATCACCCAATTAGTGCAGAAAACATTCCTGGGATAGAACCTGCAAGGTTCATGGACTGAATGAAGGGGTTGGACTATATGGGCATGTCAACGCAGGGATAAAAAAAAAAAAATCTGTGGCTGGCCCAAGTCAGCTGACTCAAGCTCCAGGGTTGAAAACTTGTGCAGGTGTTTGGGCTTGGGCTGGACCCGGAGCTCTGGGAGCCTGTGAGGGTAGAGAGTCCCACAGGTTGGGCTCCAGCCCAAGCCTGAATGTCTGCATAGCAATTTTTTAGCCCCACAAGCCCAAGTCAGCTGACCTGGGCCAGCCACAGCCATGCCATGGGGCTTTTATCCCCAAGTAGACTTACCCCTCACAAGAAGGTCACAAGAGGGCTGAGTCACAATAAGTAAACCACTGCAGAGCTGGAGCCGTTGCCAGCAGGGGTCACCAGAGGAGAAGACTGCACTGGCAGTGAGTTACTCTTCTAAGTAGACTAACACAGTGAAATAGAAGTGAAGACTGCTTAACCTTGTATAAACGCAACTGTGGTGGGGCGATGACTCACCGGCGCGGCACCTCCTGCTGGTCATCCTGGGAATGAGCTTTTCCAGCCCAGAGCGGCCTCTGCAGGCCGGTGTCTCGCGTCCCAGACCCCAGTGCCCCTTTAGCTTGGGGTCCTGCCTCCTGGCAGTAACCCACAATCTGGGTCTCCTCACCCAGGGGAACCCCCAACCCTCTATCCCCACCTTGCCTCAGTGGCTACTGCCAGTCTCCATCTAGCCCCCACTCCCTGGGGCAGACTGCTCCCTCTGCCCTTCCCCAGCACTGCTCCACCCTAGGTACCCTCCTCAGCTTCCCAGGCAGCCAGGTCCTTCTCTCTATAGGGAGCTAGAAAGAGTGTTGCCCTCAGCCCTCTTATAGGGCTAGCTGTGGCCTGATTGAGGCGTGGCCCCACCTGTGGCTGCTTCCCCCAATCAGCCTAGCATTTCTCTGCCACAGCCCTCTCCAGGGCTGCTTTAACCCCCTCAGGGCAGGAGCGGGGTGATCACCCCACTATAGCACCTCTGGAGGAAAGGCAAAGAGACCTTTCCCTGGGCAGTTTTTATGGGCACAATCCTGCAAAGCCTTAAAGGTGAGTAATTTTACTTATACTGAATAGTCTCCTTGGCTTTAGTCAGACTAAAGTTACATACATGCTTACATCTTAGCAGGATCGGCCCCTTTTTGTAATGTCAGAGGCGGGGCAGCAACTTCTCTCCCCTGCCCTACTCCTTGCCAGGGCTGGCCTCTCTGGTGTGGAGAGAGGTGTGAATTGCTGGCCTCTCTGGTGTGGAGAGAGGTGTGAATTGGAGAGAAGGCCGAACCAAAGAGACACAAAGATAAAGGAGACAGTGCTACAGCTTATTAACAGGGCTAAGAGCTTTTCTAAAGATACAGCTAATTAGAACCCCAGGACCTGATTTCAACTGGTGTAAATCAAATCAGCTATTCTGATTTACACCCACTGAGGACCTGGTTCGCAGACAGGAAAATGCAGACAGGGGCTAGGAAACTGAAGAGACACAATGGATGAAATAGGAGATGGAGGCAGACACTGGGAAGTAAATGGGTGGCTGAGAGTAGAGGATAAAAAATAACATAGGGAAAAAAACAATAAAAAAGTCACTAGATGACATGCAGCTTTTAGGTGGGAGAATTTTAATCCAAATAATAATTCTTCCAATACTTTATTCTTAGACTGCTTCCTTATTGTATGGGCAATTACTGTGGCCATAAAGGGATCTGAACAATATATTTGAAAATATCATGAGACGCAAATTGGGCTAATTCTTACAGCAAAATGAAAAGAGGAGCCCCTGCCATGTATTACAGAACATGTCAGGTTTAACAGAACAGCTCTTTACTAAGACTTAAATCAATTAAAATAAAAAACAGCCCAGAAAACCCTAATTTTCTTCTCTTAACTAGGCCATTGGCGGAAGCTGTTTGCCTTGCAAAGAAATCTAAACAGGCATTGCCAAAAGATTCACTCCGTCCTGCACAAACTGTACCTCTTCCTCTCCATAGCAAAATCTTCCCTCCCTCCCATGAGCAGAAGAATCCCTCACCTGGTACAAAGCGGAAGATGTATGTGTAAATAAACATTTTAATTAAAATTGACATTTCTCGCCCTACTGCTAGCAGTGGTCATAAGGATGAAAAATGGCATTAGTTCCACCACAAGCAGCATGGCTGCTTACTGTAAGAGATTAGACAGCAGCATTAAGGCTGTAATGAAACGGGCTTACAGTCGCTCGCATAGGGATTCTGAACTGCTTGTGTAATAAATGGTGCCATTTTGCAGTATGAGGACTGGCACCGGCACAGGCTGAGAAATGCCAGTTTTAATTAGAATTGCTATTTGCAAATATATTTCACGGCTTAGACATGGTGAAGAACCTTTCGCTTGGTGAATGTTCAGTAAAGATAGTTTCAAGATGAAAACAGTAAGTGTTTTTTTTTAATAACGACAGATTCAGAGATAACAGTCGGTAGCTCCATCTCTAAAAGGACCATACAAACCCACTGATCAAATAATGATGGATCTGAATGGAAGTCCCACATCCAAGTATGCTTGAACTTGGAATCTGAAATCAGAGTCAAATGTAACATCTGCTTCTTGGCTCTGTGATGGACTGCAGGAAAGCACTGGATCCAAATCCCTCCAAACTTTGGGATGCTTGAAATCCAATCCCAGATGTTGGGGCTTTGTGTCACAGACCCATAACTGAATCATTGCCCTCAGCTGGTTCAGCTAATGCATTTGGCCCTCTGATTGAATGAAGATTCCAGCAGGCACATTAAACCCTGCAGCTGTAGTTCTGGTTCTACTCCCCGTCCTTGTTCCTGGCTCCCTCCTGCTAACTCCTGGTCTCCACTCCTGCTCTGGCTGATATTCTGGCTCTGACCAGCTGCTCTTGGCTCATTCCCTAAACTTGGTATTAGGCTTCTGACCCTCAGCTCCTGAGTCCTGGCGCTCAGTTCCTGCTCTCTCCCTGGACTTGGCAACTTGCCTCCTGATTTGGGCTCTGGCCACCAGGTGTGGTCACCTCTGCCTCAATCACAAGGTCAGACCCCCTCGCCTCCGACCATCAGTGCAAGGCAAACTTAGACGGGCTAGAGATCACAGTGGGTTTGTTACATACTCAAATGTCACTAATAATTGTTGGCACATTTACATTTTCAAAGGGCTGTTACCTGGTTAATGGACACACTCCCCCTAAGATGAGGTGCATAACAAGGAGTTGAAGGATGGTTTCATGATTAAGACAGTGGTCTGGGACTTGGGATTATTTCCTGGCTCTGCCCTAGACTTCCTGTATGACCTTGGACAAGTCATTTAATTTGTCTGTCTTAGCTCCAATCTTTAAAATGAGGTTAATAGTACTTATTTTGTCTCACTCATTGTTCCTCTTGACTATTTAGACTGAAATCTCTTCAGGATGGGGACTGTCTCATAGGTGTATGTTTCTAGGCACCTGGAGGATTCAGATCCTGTTCGAACCCTCTATATGATACTGTAATGCAAATCAGAAAGCAGAATAAATTCTCAGGAACTCAAATACATTTTATTCATCTTGTGCAAGCTGCCTTTCTTTACACATACAAAACATTAATGGATTCCAGAAAAGCTTCCATATAAGAAAACATCCCTGGGAATAGATAAATGGAGGATTCAAAATGCGTATTTAGTAACTACACTGTGTTTCCCTGGTAATTCGAAGTCAATGACTTCAATAATGTGCTGCGTTTAATAAATTGTGGCTATTTCAGCATCCTGGGGTCTTTCCTTTCTTTTTCATTTTTTGTTGCCTGCTGCAGTGTAATGCTTACCTAATTCATTCTAGACTGTCTGACTAGAATAGCATTGGTGGAAGTGTTTTATTGCATCTAAGAAGAGGGTTCAAATGGCCATAGTTTAGACTAATCTCTGGAATTCATTGTTCAAGAAAGGTCAACAACACATTTCCTTTACTACCAACTACATAGTGGTATGAAGCCCATAAGAATTACCTGTCACTCAGCATATCAATGCAAGTGTTGACTGTACTTGGAATTGAAATATACTGTTTATAATTACAGTATATTGATGCAACTTTGTTGGCTAACAAAGGATTGCATTATTTGTCCCTTTAAGAGATTATGGCATCTAGTAATGATGCCTACAAACTCTTATGGTTTACTCTCTATGCCACACTTCCATGCACATAGTGGCCCGTCATCTTCAGCCTACTTCAAAACCCATTGAAGTCAATGGGAATCTTTCCAATGCGTGTTGGATCAGGCTCCTAATGCTGATCTGTTGTTGCACAGTAAGCTGTGTGAGTTTCATCCAAAGACCCTAAGTGGGCCACTTCAGTTGGATATAAGCAGGTCAAACATGGCCACTGCTGCTCAGTGGTTTGTGAAATTAACCAGACAGTAAATTAAACCTTAACAAAACTTAACAAAACAATAATATTTTAAAAAGATCATGGATTTTTTTAAGTTTGAATTGTTTTAGATTCAGTTTTAATTTTCTTTTACAAAGCAACAGTATTCTATTAAATTGTGAGGTCATTCAGGCAATACACTGAGTTGCATTCAGTTATCATGTGAATTGACTTAGTATATTGTGTAATATACTACACTACTGCTATATTCCTCTTTATTTTTATTAGACATGGGCACTGTCATAACTACTGCAGGTAACAGGCTGTTCACACAACCTTTGGCCCCTCATATACTTCATTTTACTGACCCTTTGATTTAACTAGAGATGCACCTGAGTCAAAGTTTGAGTTTGGATTAATCCAAATCCAGACTTCGTAAATGTTTAGACTGGGAATCAGGTTTGGGCTATTACAAATTTAGGCCCAATCTGCAAAGTCTGGATCCAAACTTTCACAAAGTTCATGTGCTTTGGAGCTAGTTTACTGGTTCAGCTCCATCTCTAGCTTAAGGAAGGGCTTTTCGGTGCCTTTTGGCAGTCCGAACCCAGAATGTCCCTGCTGGTATTTCTATATTTATCAATCCCAGACACCTTGGCAAGGGCAGTGTAGTAGTATAATACTGAAGCACATGGAAAGTGATATGCTATTTGGAGGGAGAAATCCTCTTTGATAGCACTAGTTTTAAAAAAAACTAAAACTAAAACGTGAGATGTTAAAAACAGGTTGACAGAAGTTAAAGTAGCTTGAAAAATGGATGTACCAATCATCAAAACTATGATGAGTATTAGAGCGGGGGTGGCGTGCTCGGGGAGGAGGCGGAGCAGAGTTGAGATGGGGTGGGGAGCTGCCGCACGGCTCCCTGGGCGGGGGGGTGGGGAGCTGCCGCGGAGGTGCCTCAGGGCGGGGGGGGGGGGGGGTGAAGCTGCCGCAGGGCTCCCCACCCCACCCCAGCTCAGCTCTGCTCCGCCCCCTCCCCGATCACGCCGTCGCTGCTCCACTTCTCCCGCCTCCCAGGCCTGCGGCGCCAATCAGCTGTCTGGCGCCACAAGCCTGGGAGGGGAGGAGAATTAGAGCAGGGGCAGCGTGCTCAGGGAGGAGGTGGAGCAGAGGTGAGCTGGGGTGGGGAGCTGCCATACAGCTCCCCGGGGGGGGGGGGAGCTGCCACGGGGGGAGTGCCTCAGGGCGGAGGGTGGGGCGGGGAGCTGCCGCAGGGCTGGGGGGGGGCGCAAGGTGGAAGAGGCAGCCTAGGGCGCGAAACTTCCTTGCACCGGCCCTGGTCAACCCCCAACAAGAGGCTTCATAAATTGAAACCCAGCAGATCTCTAAATTTGTGTGCTGTATTCTGCCACTTTGCTCACCAGCCTTGAAACTAGAATTTTGGATGTAATTTAAAAAAAAAATTCAGAGGTTCCTTTCTGCTAGAAGGAAAAGGAGAAGAGAGAAATGGGAAAGGTGTTGGAGGATTTTCTTCAGTGACCACACCCCTCTGAGAGCACAAACAATCAAAAAAATAACTAAATCCACACTCAATACTTAGAAAGAAGCTGGAGAAAAAATATACAGAATCAGGTTGTCTAGTCCATCAAGAGCAGGACAGTATGTAGTCTGGTACTTTACTAAATCTAATCTTAAACATTTAGAAAAAATGATAAAGTGAGAGTCCCTATTAGCTCAATTTCAATTTCAAATTCTACACTGCAACAGATCAATGGTCCATTTTATCCAGCTTCCTATCTCTTGACAGTTGCCAGGGTTGGATGCTTGAAGAGGAACATGTATACCAGTCCATGCCACCCGCATGGTACCTGGCTGTTCTCTCTTTTGATGCCAGGGTATTGTGATAATTGGGCCTACAAATTTACCCTAATTGTAAGCTTAGCTGTAAACAGTGAGTCAAAGTTCATAAACTATCACAATGACGTGTTACATAAAATTGTTTAAGAATTTTCTGTCAAAAAGAAACAGAAAGACAGAATTAATTTAAACAGAACGGGGGACACCACCCAAGGAGTGTTAAGATTATGACTGATAAACAAGAGGAGTGGAGGACCGGAAATCAATTAACCAAATTTGGTGTGTTGAAAATTAGGCCTTTTAGTGGACAAAATAATGAGAGGATGTACTATTCTGTCCAACACTCCCTTTTGAGGTTCTTAAAATGAAAAGACTGGGGGAAACTTAGCAGAACAAGCAGATGCCTGCCATCAACTACTGCAGCAAGCTTTATCGCCATGGATGCCATCCCCATCATCTCCTGGAACCCCAGACCTTCTTTGTCCTAATCCTGAATGATGTCCTGGCCAGACTGGGCCATATGATGTTGCTTCCGCCTCCCAGTTCGGGCTAAATCCCAAACACCACCTGGGATGTGAGACTTTGTCTCCCCCCGCACCATGTAACCTTTTCCTTCCCTACCTTATTTCTTTACTTTCCTCTCTCTCTCTCACTCTCCTTTTTGTCTTCTGTTCAATAAGAGCCTTGCTTATCTGTCCAAGACTGCATATTTGCAACACTGCTGTGAGCCTATGACCAGAGAGGCAGCTAGAAGCAATCCCCTAAACAGCCTGATGCTGGTTACCAGGTTGCCAGGTCTTGGAATGGCTGATAAGACCGTGTGCCGTGCCTGTGTTTTTCCAGCAGCGAGATTGGAAGTGAAAGTCAACACCAGAGACAGAAACTGCGTTTTCTATCTTTGCTGTTGATTTCATTCTCCCTTTGCATGTGTTTGTCATGTTCTGTCTTCTAATGGGATACAACAACAACTCCAGTCCATTCCAACTTCTTCTCTGTTCCCCAAAAAGGACAGTTATTGCCATCTTTGGTGCCATGTAAGAGATTGTCAAAAAGGGTCTCTCCCCCCCCCCCCACCTTTAAAAGCTCTCTCCAGTGAAAGGGAATGGGAACAAGGGATGTTGCTAAAATGAAAACCTTACTTAATATTTTATATCTCTAATGCAGGGGTCGGCAACCTTTCAGAAGTGGTGTGCTGAGTCTTCATTTATTCACTCTGATTTAAGGTTCCATGTGCCAGTAATACATTTTAACGTTTTTAGAAGGTCTCTATCTATAAGTCTATAATATATAACGAAACTATTGTTGTATGTAAAGTAAATAAGGTTTTTAAAATGTTTAAGAAGCTTCATTTAAAATTAAATTAAAATGCAGAGCCCCCCGGACCGGTGGCCAGGACCCGGGCAGTGTGAGTGCCACTGAAAATCAGCCGCGTGCCACCTTCGGCAAGCGTGCCATAGGTTGCCTACCCATGTTCTAATGCTTTAACTGTTTTTCCTTCTTTTTCTGTATCTTTAATGAAAGGTTTAAATAATTTTTAATGGTGTTTGTCATGGTACTAAGCAGGCTGAGCTATCTATATACCAAACTCCAAATTTTGTTTAAAACTTTTTAATGTTGGACAGTGACTGAGTCATGGTAACACATTTGACTCTTTGGGTCCATATAGTCCATCTAAATTAATATAATGGGAAAATTTCTCTTTGACCCCCAGCTTTATGTCCTGGAGAAGGAAGACAACTACCCTTTATAATTTTGAGTCTAATCCTACATTATTTGCTCAGGCAGATGTCTCTTAGTCTTGCCTGAGTACGCACTACAAAATTAGGCTGTTGTTCTAGTTGGTGACAGGTTTCAGAGTGGTAGCCGTGTTAGTCTGTATACGGAAAAACAATGAGGAGTCTTTGTGGCACCTTAGAGACTAACAAAAAAGTATTTTTCCCTCTGTTGATATTCACCCCTTCTTGTCAACTGTTGGGAATAGGTTACATCCACCCTGTTTGAATTAGCCTTGTTAGCACTGACCCCCCATTTGATAAGGCAACTCCCATCTTTTCATGTGCTGTATATTTATGCCTGCCTGCTGTATTTGTCACTTCATGCATCTGATGAAGTGGGTTCCAGCCCACGAAAGCTTATGCCCAAATAAATTTGTTAGTCTCTAAGGTGCCACAATGACTCCTCGTTGTTTGTTCTAGTTGGTGTAATTGAAGGTATTATTCACCTGCCTAATCCTTAAAAACAACAACCCTACTGAGTTACTTTCCCGATCAGGGGGTTTAACTTTGCTCTCAGCTACCTCAGTGTAACCTTTTTGGTGCAAACAGGATTGCAAAGGTGGAGCAAAGCAGAAACTGGCCCAGTGAGGCCTTCAATCGCCAAGCCACCCCAGAGTGGCAGAAGCTGCACAGCTGTGGGTAATAACTGGGCTGTGCATACACCTGTTTTCATGTTTATTTTTAAAGCTTCTGCACTCCATCTTTGGCCAACATCCTGACAGAGACTAGTTTGTCTGGGTCCAATCCAGCGAGGGTCAAAGAGCATCGTTAAATCTCACAGAACTCAGTGGGCAGTGAGTGAAGGCACTCTCTGAACAAGATTGGCCTAGGGCAATTAATGTACTGAAGCAAAGGGTAAACATTGTGAATCTAGTCCAAACAACTTGTGCCCCAGAGCGCCCACGTCTTTTCACATTGCCGTATATGTCAGAGAGCAGCTGCATATCACTTCTCAACTCTCACAAAGGAGAGGAAAGATCAAATCATTTTTTGTAGGTGTAATAGCTTTTGGTACGATAGCAATAGCCTCTGTGAGGCTATAGTACACTTGCAACTAATGGTGTTTGTGATTGATTAGACATTTGCACCAGCATTTAATCTGTTGGTTTATTGTGCAGGACACACAGCTGTTTATTGCCGTGTGTCCTGCACAGTAATAGAGACGATTGCTTAGCTATACCCAGTGAATTACAGTTTGCTGCAGCTGTACTTCTCAGAGTTCTTCTCAGCCTCCTGAATTTTTATCAGCAGCTTATTCTACTTCATCTCACAGATCAGTGAGATGGGCAAGCGAAAAAGGGGGATAACTAGAGAAGATAGAAATTAAATACCTTAAAGGTCAGCGCAGCATAGCTACAGGTATTGACTTAAGATGAATAGCAAGGCCGTTACTATCCGATCTCTCTCTACATACTCTTGTGAGGCAGAGAGGAAAGGAGGAAAAATTCTAAACAACCAAAAGTGAACATACAGACAGATAAAGTTTGGCTCAAGAAAAAGAACTGAATTAGATAATAATTATGGAAACTACAGGTCAGATCATCAGCTGGTGTAAATCAGCATCGCTCCAGTGACTTCAATGGCAACTTCAGTGGAGCTATGCCAATGTATAGCTGCTGAGGATCTGGCTCATACATACCTGTCTATCTAGGAGTTTGTACCTTGTCTATCATAATAGTATCTGAGCACCTACATGGGAATATGAGGAACTATGTTTTAAGAATAAAGATGATGTGACATCAGAGAAGTTAGCAATGGAGAAGAACTACTTTCTACCATCAATTCCATCCCCCTGAAAACGCAGGATATACTTTCTCCTCATTACTGGACATGTCATTTGTTATACTGATACTACACATGGTCTTAGCCCAAATCTATAGCAACACTTAAAGGTTAGTTTAATAATATATGGCTTGATTTTAGGTGAACAAATATGTGCAAGAAATTTATGTGCATTTTAATGTACAATTATTGTGACTGCATGCCTAAATGATCAGCTGGATGCATAACTGGCCATTCGTGCATGCAAATATTCAATGTGAGCTCATAATCACGGCTATCATGTGTCCAAATTAGGCCTCCAGGTTTCATTAATGAAGTCTGATTATTAAATCATCTGAGGTCAAATGTTAGATAGGCTCTTCAGCTTTGCACTATGTGTAAACAGTGCCTTACAAAAGGAATTATAAATGAACTGGTAAAGTACCATTAGCACAAATGATTCTCTCTCTCAGCTGCTTCATCCGCAGCCAGGTGGAGAAGAAAGGATTCCTGAGACATGTCACAGATTAATCAGCAAAAAACGACTCGATTTCGGAGTGTGGCCTGGTACCTTAGTCAGTGTGGAAGATATTTTGTGTGAGCTGTCACCCATTCAGAGTTCTTTTCAAAAATGGATACCGGGTTGTAGCAGGGTGGACACCTGCTCCTGCCTGGAAGGGCCTGAGATGGCCCAGGGAGAAGGCAGCTTGAAGGCTGAGCTGATCTGGGGAAGTGGCTGCAGCTGGGGCCACGCCCCAAACAGACTCAGCTGGCCTGTATAAAGAGGCTGGGAGCCAGGAGCTCTAGAGTCTCTCTCTGCCTTCAGAGAGAGAAGGGCCTGGCTGTAGGGAGCTAGACAAAGAGTACCTGAGTGGAACAGGGCTGGGGAAAGGCTGGGGAGCTCCAGCCTGGAAAGCCCCAGGCTGTGGCCTAGTATTAGGCCAAGGGGTACTGGGGGTTGCAGAGGGCAGCCCAGGGCTAGTCCAAGGCAGCAGGTCCAACCCCCCCTTGCCAGTGATGAGTGGCCTATACTGCAGTCTGCCCCAGGGAGCGGGGGCTAGATGGTGACTGGCAGTGGCCTAGTGTTGAGGCAAGGTGGGGATAGTGGGTGGAGGTTCCCCAGGGAGGGGAGACCCAGATCTGTGGGGTACTGCCAGGGGGCAGCATCCCAGTAATAGGGGCACTGGGTCCTGGGAGGGACACAGGGGCCAGAAGTAGGGACAAGGCGGATCACCGGCCTGCAGAGGGCGCTCCAGAGGCTGGTGAGCTAATTCCCTGGACGACCAGCAGGAGGCGCCGCAGGGGTGAGTCCACACCTTTACATGGGTTTAACAAAGAAAAGCCCCAGTGAGAAGAAGAGATGGATGAAATGTGAGTTATAGGGAAGGTTCCAGCCCAAAAGGTTGAATTGAAGTAGGCCAGGCAATGTGTTGCAGTCCCAGCAATCTGTATTAAGGTATTAGTGTCACTCTTGGGAACTCAGAGCACTAGCTCTAAACAGCACTTGCGTCAGAGAGAGCTCACTGGACTAGTGACTCTAATTTTGGAAAGACAGGGAGAGACTTGTGGAAACCATTGCAGGGAAGCAATTCCACGTCTGAGCAAAACAGAACAGCTTTGCTTTACGCAGAAACAAAAGTAATGGTGTATGGGAGGGGTAGTTCAGATCCTTTAGGGCCCTAAAGGGGAGCTCACATACACCCCCACCCGGTCCCTAATAACAGTCAGCATTGGCAGCTACTTACTAGGTGTGCCAATGACAGGGAGGCACTTCTGGAAGGAAGACATTCAAAACTGCACAGCCCATGCTTCGAAAGGCAGGTAGAGCAGGCAAACTATCCTATCACCTCCTGCCATCCACAGGCGCAAGCCTACCTGAAATCCATTTAACCAGTTGAGATCAGCTCTAACCTAACTGTTAAATAGAATGTAGAATTAGTATTTAATAACAGGTGTTCCCAACCACAGTGCCGATGGAGCATTCCTTGTTGAGAGTTTGGCCATAATTGTTGCAACTCTTCACCCACATAGTAGGGGATTATTGCAAGTTATTTTATGGTGGGGGGGCTCTGATGTTCTGGAATAATTTAGTAACAGAATGAGTGAGAAACTGGGACAGCACATGCAATTAAGAAAAGAGGCAGCTTGTATATGTAGTCAGAGCAGGGAAATACCTATGGGCTAGATTCCAAGAATGCAAGAGCTGCCATACTGGGTTAGACCGTGGTCTGTCTTGCCCAGTGTCCTGTCTCTGACACTGGTCTGAACCAGAGTTTCAAGGGGAGTTATGACTACCAGATACTGGGAAGGGAAGATGGAGTGATTTGGCAGTCAGCGATTTAGGGTTGCCCTGAGCGTGGCATTGTGTCCCTAACCATCTTGGCTATAGCCATTGATGGACCTATCCTCCATTAACTTATCCAGTTCTGTTTTGAACCCAGCTATACTTTTGAGCATCACAAGATCCCATGGTAATGAGTAAGGTTAAGATTTTTGTCATGGTTATTTTTAATAAGTCAGGGACAGGTCACGGGCAATAAACAAAAATTCACGGAAGCCCATGACCTGTTCCTGACTTTTACTAAAAATAACTAGGACAAAATGGGGCTGACGGGGGATGAGAGCCCAAGCCCTGCTGCATCACAGGAGGGGGGATCCAGCACCTGCCACTCACAGCTCCAGTTCTGTTTGCCCCATCTCAAAAAGTACCTAGTGGAGCTGGAAAAGGTTCAGAGAAGGGCAACAAAGATGATCAAGGGTACGATTAAGGCTGCTCACCTTAAAAAAGAGGCGACTAAGGGGGAATATGCTAGAGGTCTATAAAATCATGAATGGTGTGAAGAAAGTGAATAGAGAAGTATTATTAACCCTTCACACAATAGAAAAACCAGGGGTCGCCCAATTAAATTAACAGGCAGCAGGTTTAATAA
Source organism: Emys orbicularis (assembly GCF_028017835.1). Lineage (NCBI taxonomy): Eukaryota > Metazoa > Chordata > Testudines > Emydidae > Emys > Emys orbicularis. Next base: position 280,534,821 of record NC_088684.1, on the reverse strand, counting down.
AAACAAGAGGAAGAATCACACAATGCACAACTAACCTGTGGAACTCATTACTAAAGATAAGATTATGTCATGGAAGTCATGGATTCCATGACTTCCAGGACATTTTCCGCTTTAGTCCTGGGGAGGCGGGGCTGGAGCTGTCATCCGACGGTGGCCCTGGAGCTCCAACCCACCGCAGGCTCTGTCGCCATGGGTGGTGGGGAAACCTGGAGCTCCAAGCCACTATGGAAAGCGGGGGGCCCCACCCAGCTCTCAGTCACTGCCCATGGAGGGGGCCCCCCACAGTTCCCTGTCACCAGCCCCGGAGCTCTGGCAGGGGGCCTTTGCAGTTCCCAGCCACTTGGGAGCCGGTATGTCAGCGGTCAATGCTCTCTACTTAGGCTTCCAACCCACATGCTAACCCTAAGATTCTACTACACTGGCTCTGGTAGAGTTAAGTTGGCAAAAGGCAGCTTTCAGAAGTTGCTGCAGACAGAGTCCGATCCTCAGGATATGATGAGGCCATGAGTGTTTGCCCTGACTATATATTTGGGGTTTAGACCAAGGAGAAAGACGGTGGTGGAAGGTATCGGCATCTCTGTGGTGAGAAAATTGAAAGTATTCACAAACAAGTTAAGGTAATTTTATATCGTTGTTTTAATCTCTGGCTCATAATTTATTTCTTTGATCATCTCTATGGTTTTGCCTCAGATCATCCCAAGCATTTTTCATTCCTTGCATGTAAAAAATGCTTGATGATGTCTGTTTCCAAAGTAGATTTTCCTATTTAATTTAATTTTCTCAGGAGCTCACAGTTTATTATACCGTAGATGAGATTGAAAACTTGATTTAATATGTTTGTTCTTGAAAAGCAAGATGGGATAAGGAAATAAAATTGCAAAGAAGGAATAAGGAAATGAAGTATATGGCCTAGAATAACAAACAAGATTAAAAGCAATATATGAGCAATAAGGCAAAGGCAAGGGATGGAGTGGGGAAATGTCAATTCTGTTTATTCCATAGCCTAGAGTCTTCCTGGCTTCACGTTAGTTTCTAATATAGTTTTGTTTTCCAGTCTGCAGTTTATTAGTCCCTTTCTGCTCATTTTTTCAGCGTTCATAAGAAACAACGCCTTATTTGTCCCTCCCCTTCCCCCCACTCATTATATCAACTAGGAATTCTCTGTCGTTTTTATTGCATAGACAGTAGATTTAGGTTTTTATACTCTGTCCTCTGGGCTTACAGCTTTAAGTGACATGAAAATGATAAGCCTCCACTTAGAGTTACTCACTACCTTCACTTTTTACAATGGGAAATTAAACCACACATTTCACTTTGGGCCTAATGAGGGAATTGGGCATTTCCTCACTGTATCCTCAGTGCTAGATTTGCCACCTTATCGATGTTGAGCTGAACCTTACTTCATTAATAGCCCTACTGACTTCAGTCAGGCTCTTGTGGAGTACGTTCTCAGCATCGTTAAGGACGGCAGAATTACAGCAACAGTTATGGCCAATCAACACTACCCCAAGACCACTACCGCACTGACAAATCCCAGCATGGACAAGGTGACCTCGATGTCGCTCGCTGAGGTAAATCCTGGGCCGGAAGGGAGGCGCTAGATCCACTCTTTAGAATGGAGTTTGGTGCTTTGCATCGTGCCCATCTCCACTGGTGAGGGCAGAGGGGGCTGAGCTGTGAGATCAGCTTCACCCTTTCAGCATCCTGCTCCCCCAGTGCAGGAGCAGGAACAAGCAGGCCCTGTACTCTGGGGAGCGCAGAGGCTGCAACTGTGAGCCATGCAAGGTGGCAAGAGGAAGCTTCTTGTTCATCCCCGTGTGATTGTTCAGGTACCACTCACAATGGAGACCTTCTTAAATGAACTGGGACTCGCGTGTTGCTGCTCTTTGCTACTCTGGGCTACTCAGCAACATGCAGCGGCAGACAAACATCCTTTATTTCACATCCTGATTTTTTTCAATAGCCAGGCCACATCCCAAGGGGTATCCCATAGCCCATTCGTGATATTGGAATAACTTTGTTGTTTGTATTACAGTACTGCATAGAGGCCCATACCCATATGGTGGGCTTCTTTGTGCTGGGATATGGCCATGTACATAAGAGCCGATCCCTGCCCCAAAGAGCTTACAGGCTAAACAGACAAGACTGACAAACAGTGGGTGGGAAACAGGCAGTGGCATAGCCAGGTGGAGGGAACAGGGGGAGCAATAAAAAAAAAAAAAGTGCCACCCGCTGCGGCGCTTTTACTCACCTGGCGGCGCTCCAGGTCTTCGGCAGCGGGCCCTTCACTCGCTCCGGGTGTCTTCAGCGGCACTGAAGGTCCTGCCGCCGAAATGCCGCCGAAGACCCGGAGCGCCATCGGGTGAGTAAAATAAAAGCGCCGCAGCGGGTGGTGCCTTATTTTTTTTAATCGCTCCCCCGGGTGAGTACAAAGGCACCAGGAAATTGACAAGGCGCAGATTGTACTCAGTGGGGGAGCGGCCGCTCCCCCCGCTTCCCCACAGCTACGCTACTGGAAACAGGCAAAGTCACTTCCCTCAAGGCACGAAGCAAGCCCCTGCAGAACTGGGAATAGAACCGGGAATAGAATATGGCCTTGATGCAGAAATTACTAGGTGAGGTTCTTTGACCTGTGTTAGCAGGAGGGCAGGCCAGATAATCATAAAGCTTTAACACCACCACTCGACTTTAGCCATAAACCCTGGGTAAGTTGTTCCATGGCAGGTGTAAGGTAATGAGAATGAGTGCTGTGAACATTCTGCCTCCCCCTAGAGAAACATAATGTGACAGCAGTTTTGACTCATGTGCTTTGTGATTGTACACGATTCAGTCTCATTGTGATACACTGGCCTGTTACTTTTAGAGAACTTGTTAACGCATGAGCAATCCCCAAAATACTTTTGCAGATATCGTTTAATCATTTCTGGTCTCTTTGATTGGCTCAGTTATTTAATTTACCTCCGTGGAGTTTCATTTTCATTTTGATTTCCCCAAGGTTCTCTTTTTTTAATATCTATATTTCAGCTTGTGTGATCAAGCCTAACTGAGGTTCGTTCTGGACTGAGCACTAGATGCTGATCCATGTGAATACTGGTCTAAATCACCATTGATTTTTTTCCCCCTTTGGATTCCTCATTTAAAGAATAATATTTTATTATTACAGCAGGTTATTTGAAGATAGCATTTCTTGTTGTTTGAATGTGCAGGTGGATAGAGACAGACCTATAAATGCAACAAACTAAGGTCTAAGCACAAAAAATGCTTGTGCATTTGTGTGACTGATGATTGGAATTGCATGCACAAGTGGACAACGGGATTTCTAAATCTAATTTGTGCATAGCATTGCAGCTCACAAATGCACACAAATGGTCAATTCTGCTGCAAGAGGGAAAGAAGAAGGAAGCACAGGAGTTACAACCGTATCAGAATGTGTGGTGACTTTGGTTAATAGTGTCTTGAAGGCACACCTTGAATAATTCCAAAAGACAGAGAACAGATTTCCCTAACCTAGTGCACCTGAGACAGACTGGATAGAACTAAGCCCCATAGAAGCAAGAGCTTACCAGGCCATAAAAGCAAAACAAGAGCAGTTCTTTTCAAGCATTGATTATTTTCCTTTAGTGATGCTGATGAGAAACGTAATGCATGAGTGACTGCTGTACAAAAGCATCATACAGAATTCATTCTGCTGGTCAGGTCCTTTGGCCATTTTATTTCTGTTCTGTTGATTTTCTTCTATCCATTGTATTGCAACATCAGTCTATTAAATAGATATAAAGTAGATTGTGCAAAAAAGTGCCCAAGGCTCCTCTCAGATCATCTAGACCAGAGGTTCCCAAACTTTTCTTATTGCTGCCCTCATCCCCCGTTCCAAACCTATCAGCTGCCTGCATACCCCTACCCTTCTCATCACGCATACTTTGTGTTTTCTTAACACTACCTGTCTTCTCTTTCTTCTTTGTATGGCTGATGTAAATGTAAATCAGCAATTACTTGTCTTTAGCCATCTGTCCATATTTTACTGTTATGTACAGATATGGTTATAATACAACATATACAACCTGTAGCCTTTTATTCTCTTTGTTATGTTAATTATACTGCAGTGGGTTCAGCTCTGGCGGCTATAGTCTCAAGTTCAACAGAGTTATCTCTGTTTGTTCTGGACCTAGAGTCCATAGGAACACATGAAACCATAGGCAGATAACACACAATTACAAGAGCATCTATCTTTTAGCAATTTTATTAAGGTTACCAACAAAGTTATAAATGTCACAGCATACACAATTCCTAAAGATAAGTACCATGTACCAATTATACCTACAGACATACTCACATCCTCCTAGATGGTGTTAGAGTCTGTTGGTCCTCTCATGGTTTGATCATCAATACAGAAGTGATTCCTGCTGGAGTTTCCCGTAGGAAGCTCAATTTTCCTGCTCTGGGAACCCTTTTTTATACTGTGATTCTGTCTATGCCTACTTTCTGCACATGTACATGAAAGTGTCAACCCTTTCTTTCTTATTTGTCGGTGTCTCCTAGAAACACAAGGGACCCCGAATTCTATAGGCTGTGTAGGTTCTCATTAACATTGATGTACCACCTTTATCTTGCGGTTAAGGCTCATGGTGGAGACAATATTTGTTGTTACAGGATTGTATAATTTAAATGTAATCTTCCCAGCTATACCTTTGCAATTTTACCATTTGGTACCTCTTTTCCCATAATCTTTCGGGTTATTTCTCTCCCATTGACCTACGCCATCATTTCTTGTCTCCAAGGCCCAAACTAGCTAAGCTAAAGTCTTGCAGGCCTCAGCTTACAGGTTCTTGCATTTCAGCTTGTCTTACTCATGTCTACTACTGTACTTGGTTCCTCTAAATTAGTGGTGGGCAACCAGCAGCCCACGCCACTTCCCGTAGCTCCCATTGGCTGGGACAGGCAAACTGCTGGGAGCTGCGGGCAGCTGTGCCTGCAGACGGTCAATGTAAACAAACTGTCTCATGGCCCACCAGCGGATTATCCTGACGGGCCACGTGCGGTCCAGGGGCTGCAGGCTGCCCACCACTGCTCTAAAGACTGATCAATCTTATACCTTTATAATCCTACAAATCAACTCTAATTAACATACAATGTATATACATGGTATAACATATTGATTAATCAGGACATCACACAGTAAATGGATACTAAACAAAAATCACTGGCTACAAACCGACCCTCCCCCTGAGTTCTGAGCTCAGTTAGACTGGACACTTGCTGGGCAACTGAACCTGCACTGTGCTGTGATTGGAGGTGAGGGCTTTGTATGTTAGCATCTCTATGGGCATAGCTACACTTGCAAATGTAGAGCGCTTTGAGTTAAACCAGCCTTCGTAGAGCGCAGTAGGGAAAGCGCTGCAATCTGTCCACATTGACAGCTGCAAGTGCACTGGCATGGCCACATTAGCAGCTCTTGCAACGGCCACAGAGAGCGGTGCATTATGGGCAGCTATACCAGCATGCAAGTGGCTGCAATGTGGGGTGGGGTGGAGTGTGACAGGGAGTGTGTTATATGTCTGTGGGGGGAGAGAGAGTGGGTTTTTGGGGGGCTGAGAGCATGTGAGCATGCCGTCTTGTAAGTTCAGACAGCAACAGATCCCCCCCACCTCCACCTTTCTCTCTCTCACACAGCATTCCACAGTAATAGTTGCTTTGTCTCGGAGCAGATAAGCATGCTGGCTGTCAAACGGAGTTTTCAAAGGGCATATCGGCATGCCTGCAGTGATTCCAAAACAATGACGAGTGGCCACTTGACTTAAGGGGATTATGGGACGTTTCTGGAGGCTGATCAGAGCGCAGTAATGCAACACCTCATTCATACTGATGCCCAGGCGTTTCAGCCAACATGCACCAAGTGTTAATCTTCTCGCTGAGGTGGAGTAGCAGGAGCGCTCTAGCCCTGGAGTCAGAGCACTCTAAGTGCCTTGCCAGTGTGGACGGGGAGTGATCTAGGGCGCCCGGGGCTGCTTTAATGCACTGTAACTCACAAGTGTAACCAAGCCCTAAGTATCTGTGTTCTCACTGGTACATCCTGAAGTAAATTAACTACTGTATTTTATATAACAAATTCCCACAGAGTTTTAAAGCTTCGTCTGAGTAATCTATTATGAAAATGCAATAAATAAAATCCGCCATTACACAATTTCTCCCGCTTACTCCCTGTGGGTAGCTTACCACAGTTTGGGATCCCTTGATCTAGACTATATCATACAACACATCTTCATCAGAACTTTGGTATAATTGACATCAGTGGTATGTACTACACTTAAACCCTAGTGTGTTAAGAGTCACAATTCAGCTTTATTACTGAAGCCTAAAAGAAAACAAACAATAGGATGTGTGGCATAGCTCAGTTATTGTTGGAACAGCCCTCGTTTTGAGCATTTCCTGACTTTTGAGTACTCAATATTTCAGCATTAACTAGTTATTTGCATTTAATTTGAAATTGTTTAAATTAACCTGTTGTTTCTCCGAGTAGCCAGTGATTATAGGATTTCCCCTACTCCCTCCACATGTTTCTGTCTTGGTTTGTGGAGGAATTCCCATTAGAATCCCGTACCATATCTGATGAAGTAGGAATTTTGGTAATATTTTTATGATTCTTAAGTGTGCCTCAGTTTCCCTCTGTGCTTTGCATTGCTATGCACGGAGCGTAAAGGGTAAAAAGCTGCTTGTGGGGCAGAGCAGGGGACATGAAGTGTTGTGTCACCTAATGGTCTGAGGTGATCTGAATGAGTCATTAAAGGACTGGCTGAAATTGATCCATGTCAATGGAGGGTCCTGAAAGCCAATAGCAACCCAAATGGCCAGGACATTCACACTTAGCCCCGACAGACAAGAGGAAGGAGATTTCCCCCTAAACACACCGTCACCTCTTTGCCGGGAAGCAGAGCAAAGGCCCTAGCTGGAGAACAAAGGGGAATGGTTTTGGGTGGTCTTGGGCAGAGACCAGATGTTGTGGATCCATGACACCAGAGATCAAGTGATTGTTTATGCTCTTTTCTAATGCTCTGGCACTTCTTCTCTTTTGGGAAGGGGGGATGGAGATTGAAACTGAGTCGCTCCCTAGGCATGCAGCAGTAGCAAGGACTTGGTTGCAGCAGATTACCAAGTAGCACGTAAGAAGCATGTGGATGCTCTCGGGTTACTCCCCCATCAACTAGCTAGCCCCATAATTCCAAGCACTCTTCTCTGATCTTCCCACTGATCCACCCTCTTTTGTTGCAAGGTTCATTATTAAAACTAGAGAAGAGCCAAAGCACAAATTCTGAATACAAACACTTGTGGGGAAATCTGGATCCAAATATTGATCAGAACGCTGTAGCTTGGACTCATCTCTAAGTAACATCTGAGCATATCATTTCTGTGGTCACTCCTTCAGTCGTTTCTCCAATCCACACTAAGCAACCCCACCAAAAAAAGTGTGTGAGTGATCACACTGTATGTTCTGTGGGTACAAGATTGTGGGCCTGCTTTTCCTCTCCCACGCTCCAAAGCAAGGCAGACATAACTCCAGTGAAGTCAATGGAGTTACGGAAGTGTAAAAGAAATCCGTCAGGCTCAGTGTACATAGTGAATTTGGGCAGCTAGTTAGGAGAACCACATCAACAAAATTGACGTGCACCTGTATGCCAAGCAACCAGCAGGAAAATACACTGCATTTTCACTGTTCTATTCAAGCTAACATGCTGCACTATTAACACTGTAATATATAAATAATGCTTTCTTATTTAGCAGCCTTGTTAACCTCCAGAGGCCAACTAACACTCCTCCTTCGTTACATTGTCTGTCGTTCATTACTAGATCTATTTGAGTTTATTGTAGCTCTGACATAGAGCCCATTAAATGTCAAAACACATTTGCATAATGTTAAGACTGCAGCACAGGCCAACAAAAAGTTGGAAGATTCAAAGTTAAGGCTGCTGCTCCATTAGTAATTCTCACCAGTATGGAAACAGCCCTTTGGCAAGAATTACAGCTGTTGGGCCTAATCCTCCACTGCCTTGTACAAATGTAAATGACTAGGCAAGATGTAAAGTGAGTGGAATCAGGCCCAGAGTATTTACCTTAACCTTTAGGACACTGGTGAGGTATCAGATTGGCCTGGGTGTGATTGCAGCTGCTCAGGGTCTTTATGGCCAGGGAAGGTCTGTGGTTGACTGGAGGCTACATGGACTAGGTTCAGACGCCCAGGCAGAGCCAGTCTCACCTCACTCCTCTCTGGCCTGCTTTGCCTTGCTTCCATGTGACGCTGGGTCCTGTCGGAAACTCTCACCAGTAAACAGAGGGTGAGTGGCTAAGAACAGGGGCAGCAACAAGGTGTAGGTTCCAGCCCAGAAGTGGCTTCAGGTTCAAGGAGCTGAAAACAGCCAAAGCGAATGGGAAGCAGTAGTCTCTCCACCACTTGGAGAGCGGGGCTGTTTCAGTGGTCTGGAGTGGGACTTATTTTAAAATGGGCTGGAAGAGAGAGAAGGGGGAGGAGGCAGGGATGATAGAGGAGACGGACAAGAGCCACACACTGAGCTCCCATTCCTCCCCTAAGGACTTCTAAGGCATCCACGTGGCTTTAAGATTTAGGGAAGAAACTGCTTGTGCAGAATTCAGGTCCCGGCGTGCGACATTCCATGCTGATCTCAGGGTTCTGCTCAGAGCAAGATGGGGCAGCGTATGCTTGGAGCTGTAGTCTCTGTGGGCCCAAACAGTGCCTTAGAAACGAGGCTGGCTTTAACTCTCTTGCATTCTATGTATACGTGGTTCAGGTCACAGAGCCATTTCAATCTGCTATGGCTGAGTTGGGCAAAGTTTGTGCATCACTGTTTTAAACAGCCAACCAAGCTGGTCTATTGGGCCAAATTCTGGTCACCTCTATGTGGCCGGAATCCAATTCCTTGTATTTTTTTTTTTCAAATACGCTATTGGAAGTGGAGACTTTGTATAGTGATTTCCATTGAAATGTTAACATCTGCCTTGTCATGCTCTGAGAAATAGTATAGTATTACTTATTCAAAGTACAGATAACGAGTATATTGTCTCACATACCACTGTGTAGGAACTGCTAGTAAATATTAGAGTTGGCCAAAATTTTCCCTTGAAACTGCTTTTCAACATAAAAATTGGGGTTTCAATTTGTGTGTGTGTGTGTGTGTAGTGTCCACTTTTATCCAAAATTTCAATTTTTTGTCAAAATAAACTATTTTGATTTGGATATGCTCTCACGGTGCCTCATGGGAGTTGTAGTTTGTTTGTCTCAGATCCCCAATTCTTCTGTATGGGTCAGGGTTCTTAGCTGGACTACATCTCCCATGATGCACAATGGCCGGGACTCCTATGGTGCACTGCCTCCCTTCTCCAAGCAGGGAAACCTGATGCATCAGGGAAGACATAGACCAACCAAGGAGCCTGACCAATAGAAGAGAATGAGGCGTACAAATTACAACTCCCATGATAGCATTTTCAAATAAAAATATTTTGGTTTTTGGCCAAGATATTTCAGCATTTGACTAATAATAATAATAAAAATCTGCAGGAAAAGTCTCTATTTTCTGACCTTGGTTTATACACCCATCAGAGTCACATATTAATGCGTCTTATCTTTATTCAAATTTGTCTTTACATTACTATACTTTTTTGTTTTCTTCCCTGAACTCAGTCTTTTGACATGCTCTTCAAAAGAACTCCACTAATTCTCATTGCAAACAAAGAAGAAATGTATTTAACTCTAATTATTTTCTACAGAAAACACCTTTATCTTCACCATGCATGTTTTGTATCCTTGCCACAACAAAGGCTGCATATTTCGTGCTCGATGGTAATGCTGCATACTCTCTCATTTCTCTATTAATGTTTTTTTCTTTACAGTTCAGTGAGATCAAAGAGCAAACATCACAGTTGTTGCTCAAACACTGTGCTCATTTTGTGTCACTGATCCTCCCCTTTCAATTATCTCTCTGCTTTACAGAACTAGTCTCTTGTAATATGTTTTTGACTGGTTTGTTCGCTGTTTTATTCTCCTGCTGTCCTTATGGACATGGTTATCCTCCCCTTTAATTACACTAATGAAGTGAGACTGAGGAAAAACAAGTGAATATCATTAATGAGCGAGGCAGGGACTCAAATACCATTTACAAAGTAAAAGAAGACTGAGGTTAATTTCTATATTTATATGAACAATTAAAGTGTGAATATAGTAATGAACTGGCTAGTATGTGTATGAGTACACATCACCCATTTCTAGATAGCATCAAAAATGCTCACCTGGGTTATACAGGCCCTGAGGCCTGATTTTCAAAATATATGCACCCACAATCAGGGCCAAGTTTTCAAAAGGATTCAGCACATGGGATGCCAAGCTTTTTTGAAATTCTGGCCCTTATTTAGGTGCCTGGCAAACAGGGTTCCATCTGCCTGAGATGTCAGAAAAGTTAATTCCACCTGACTTGCTTTCACGAGACATTTTGGGGCCAACAAACTGGCATTTTCTGACAAAATTGTTTCATTGGAAAATTTCTGACCAAGTCTAGTGCTAAGCACTGTTGAAAATCTGGCGTCATATAGTTAGCATCGATTCTCCTGTAGCTCAAGTGGTCGTAGCCTGGTCTTTTCGATCAGGAAGATCAGAGTCTTATCCCTGCTTTAGATGGGAAGGACCATGGGATGACAACTATGCCGTGTTAGGTGGTAACAAATATGTCACAATATTTTGTCATTACGTTGACCTGTGTAACAAATCTACTTCTTAGCAATGGTAAACCCTCCATCGCTGGTGCTCCCCAATGCTTTTGCCAGTACATCTATTCAATGCCTTAACATCATGATTGGATCAAACCCTGAAATCCTTAATCCGCATTTATTCCCTGCTTCTTTATTTCTTGTTCATGCAGCTGTGGGCAATTCACAGAGGCTGTTCCTGAATGCAGCCCTTTTGCTGAGCAGCACTAGAGCTTTGGGCTTTTGCAGCAAGTCAATTTCTTGTTGGAGGATGTAGTGGGGCGGACTGCCCCACTCCCTGAGAGTGTAGGCTGCAGCAGGCCAGTGGGTCTGTGCAGATGGGCAGCCAATTAGAGAGGGACTTATTGGGAGCCAATCAGGGCCCAGATTGGAGGCAGCCAATCAGGGCCAGGCTCAGCCTTATAAAAAGGCTGCTCAGGGAGAGAGCAGGCAGTCTGTCCCCGACCTTCAGGGAGGAAGGCCTGTCTCCTGAGCAGGAGACCAGCACCCAGGACAGTGCAGTGCTGGGCAGGCTCAGGGAAACAGAGTGGAGCTTCAGCCTGATACCTGCCAGACTGCCGGCCCTGAGTAGAAGGGCCTAGAGGGTGCAATGGGGTCAGAGGGGAAGTGACCCAGGGAAGGCTGAAGGCAAGGGGAGAGAAGGAGGGCCAAGAGGCTGCCGTTAAAGGGTCCCTGGGTCGGGACCCAGAGTAGCGGGCAGGCCTGGGTCCTCCCCATCCCCCTTGTGCTGCACCGGGCCGTGGAGCAGTGGCCGAGTCAGGCTGCAGCCTGCCCCCTGACGTAAGAGGGGCTAGACTTGGGGGTTGTGGCAGGCCGCTGAGGCTGGTGCAAAGACTTCTGTTAACCTCCCTCCCCCGGAAGGGGGTGTGGATGGTGTGGATGGACTGAGGGGCACTGCCGGAGGGCAGTGGTCCTGAAGAGGACGCTGCAAGCTGGAGAGCGACGCGGGCTCAGACACCAACCGAGGGCGAGACAATGGACGGGACACCACCAGGAGGGGGCGCTCCACTGGACTGAGCTAATTCCCGAGACAACCAGTTAGTAGGAGGCGCCAGGTGGTGAGTCCCAACCCGTTACAGAGGACAAATCAGTGAGGCAAAGTCAAGGAATTTTCTAATGTGATTTGTTTATTTACAAAATATACACCAGTCCTCACTACCTGTAATAGGTGCGGGTAAAACCGCTCAAAGGCAAGTCCCTGCTGATGAAACCTCAGCTAAGGCACCAGTGTGTCCTGTCACCGAGAAACCGCTCTCTACAACTCGCCAGCATAACACAACGTTTCCTTTTCCTGCTTCAGCTTTACACTGGGAAAACCCCCCAATCCAAGGCCATATGGTCTCCAATGATTATCAGTTTGTGAAGCTGCTCTGCAACACTTAGGAACCTCAGAATAGGTTTGACTGCCCAGCAGACAAAGGAGAATGCTTTATCCGACTACGCAATCCTCTTACCAACTCCTGTGCACAATTACTGCATGAAGTAACTTTCATTTTTTCTGTGAAGAGTTTCATCCTGAGTGCTTACCCATCAGTGGCTCAGAACTTGCACACCATTCACACCTTTGGCCATAAACTTTAGGGTTTGGCCCTTTATTTAGAGCTGGCTCTGGATTTTGGACAGCTCGAAGTTCCAGGATATAGAAACAGGACCAACTGCAGAATTGATATATTTCACATCAGCCGCATTTTCAAGTCTGATTGCAGGAACATATAAGAAGTATAAAGAAATAGTTGTAGAGAAGTTTAATGGAAAATCAGTTGCATAACAGAAGACCCAGCCCTGCAAAAATTCCTCACTAGCTCTCCCAGATGGTAAAATCTCTTATAATTGTCCACTGCTCCTACTTGTGTAGCTGGTTTGGAGTTATTTGGCTCCACTTATAGCTTTTGTTGTCTGTCCAATTATTTTATCTATTTTTACTTATAGTTCTTTAGCTGGAGCCTTAAAAATTAAAAAGCCTTAGATAATTAAACATGTATTGATTGATTGATTGATTTTTTCCCCCCAACCAGCTATGAAACCATTGCCTGGAGCATCTGCCCCTTAACAGTTGCCCTAAGGAATGTGACTTGCAGAAACTTTCTAATTGAATTGTATCCTGCAATGAAGCTCAGAATAGACTATTAGACGCACTGCAGGAGATAATATCATTGAGACACCTCAGGTTTGAAAGACCTGGCTCTAAAATTCTGGAGACTGAAAGGGCTGATACAGGGGTGAAACTGAGTATTGGCAGCTGCAACTGAACTGACATCAGTGTAATTGTCTGCTGGTGCCTGGGCTCAATTTGGCCAATTATTTTTGCTTGTAATTACAGCATTCATGGACATCCGATATTACAGTCTGACAATTTTTGAGATGACGGGCTTAAAGTAAATGGGAAACTATTGAAAAGAGACTCTACATTAAAGGGTTCTGCAATCAATTTGTGTGCCAAGCGCTGTGGTGGCCTGCTGCAGAGACAATTTTTCAGAGGTGCTAAGTAGCTGCACGGTAACTCCTTCGTTAGATTGTCTGGGAGGACTGAACCCAAGCCTTGGGATCTAAGTGCATAAGATTATACTGCTTGAGTAAAAGGATCAGCTGTACTAGGTTGGAAGCAGTAACAAACTCAAACCTCTGCATGTGGTCCAGCCACTAGAGAGAGAGAGATCGATCCACACTCGTGTACATGGGAATTACACTTGCAGCTCTCATTGGAATTAAGTGCCCAGCACTCCAGAAAAAAAGTCAGATCCTCAGTGTATACTAGGCCAGCTACTATCGATACTTGGATTTATTATTTTTTCTGTCTTTCCTGACTGGGGGTATTTTGTGGTGTGGGCTAGCTGAGGTACAGACTGGCTGCGCAGCAGGGACAGGTAAAATGAGCACAAAATGCCAATACTGCATGGCCAGTTAACTAACACAGACTACACCACCCAGCAGCGCATGATTTTTCTTCAAGTAAAATGATTCAGGCCTTTGCCCAGCACTATAAACTGCCATTTCCCCCCCCCCCCCCCCCGACCTTTCTTCCTGGCCCTGAGGCAGGGGAAGAAACATTTCCTGTGGCCATGGGGGAGAAGTATGTAGATCTGAATGCTGGAAAGATCCAGTCCCTCTGACTGGAAACTAATGCCTAGTCCAGTGCCCCTAAGGCATACATACCATCACTGTCATACTGCTTTAAGCAGTCCTGCTGTTCTTGTAGGCGCCTGTCCATGTCTGTGACTGCTGTGTGCTAGATAAGGAACTTATGTCTTGTCTGCACTGGGTTTTTAACTGCAAACACTTAGCAAAGATGTTCTGCACCAGTGTGAACTGTGGCTTGTACCCACACAGTTTCAAATAGGGTAAGCTGCACTGGCATAAACCATATTTACTTTTGCAGTTGGCAGCAGTGCAGCTACACTGGTGACTGGAAAGCCAATGCAGATAAGGCCTCATCCTTTTTAGGCCTGAGACATGTTAGGGAAAGAGTAGGCAGGTTGCAAACAGCTTCTGCTGTTTCTGGGAAGGAAGAAGAGGCAACCTACAATTCCATCTCTGCTCAATATGTCCAGACTTCCTCTAGGAAGACTTGGGTCTAGTTACACTGTCATTTCATGAGGGTAGGTAGGGATAGCTTGTTTGGCGTCAATTGTCTTCCAGGAGCCTAAAGCGCTTTTCTCTTTTAGTGACCAATGCTGAAGCCATTACTCAGGGCTGACAACATAGGACCATATCCTGGTACAGAACACCCAGCTTGAGCAAATGAACGGTGACCTTGGGACACAGGAGTTGGTGAAGAATGGAAATTCCAACCTCATCCTGCAGTAGCCAGTGCAGAACAACTACTGGGGCCATAGGGGAGAAGTAGAAGATGCTCTGTGCAAGATTCTGTATGTGGGGATTTGAGCTACTGGACCTACTGGTCTTCCTCCCACTCCCCAGCCAGGCATCAGTTCCCCCTCCTGCTTGAAGAACGCGGCAGCTTGCAGGAGAGTGTGCACAAAGCCCCTTATAGAGGCTCTAGGCTGATCACCCCATGCAGCAGATACACACTATTCCCATTTCATTTTAGGCCTTGTATGCCCATCCTGGAGGCCAGACGATTTCGCTCCAAAGCAGGATTAGATCGTTAGATGGTCCTTTGTACATTTTTAGTTCTCAGAGAACAAGCTGAAGGCCTATTCACCACTTGAGTCCTTCAGAGTTCCCCTAGGCCAGGTCTACACTACAAACGTACATCAGCATAACCCTGTCACTCGGGGGCATGAAAAATCCCGGGGTGATGTAGTTACACCGACTTCACCCCCGGTGTAGACAGCGCTATGTGGATGGCAGAGCTCCCGCCTTTCATGCAGGTGGATTAACTACGCCAACAGGAGGAGCTCTCCCATCGGCATAGTAGAGTCTTCACTAAAGTGCTACAGTGGCACAGCTTACCAGTGCAGCTGCAGACCTTGTCTGCCTGGGCAAATGTTTTCAGTATAACCCAAGGTGCTAATTTAAACCAATGGAGTTCTCTCAGACCTGGTCTACACTGGGGGGCGGGGGGTCGACCTAAGATACGCAACTTCAGCTATGAGACTAGCATAGCTGAAGTCGACGCATCTTAGGTCAACTTACCTCGCGTCCTCACGGCGTGGGGTCGACTGTCACCGCTCCCCCGTCGACTCCGCTTCCACCTCTCGCCGCAGTGGAGTACAGGAGTCTACGGCAAAGTGATTGGGGATCGATTTATCGTGTCTACACTAGACACGATAAATTGATCCCCGGTAGATCGATCACTACCCGCCAATCCGGCAGGTAGTGTAGACATACCCTAACTAAACTCCTCCTCTCCCCTGTGTAGATACTTATTCTGCAAGAGTGACCTTTTTTCTGTTTAGCTTACATCTCTTTCCAAACAACATAGCCATATTAAAAAAAAAAGACCCTCTTATACCAGAATAAGGCTTGTCTGCAGGGAAGCTATACTGGTATAAACTAAGGTGTGAATTTTAACTAGTATAGCTTCCAGTGTGGACACTCTCATCTCGATATAAAAGGGCCATTTTTCATTTAGCTTTTATTGCTTTGGAAGAAGTTTAAGCTAAACCAAAAAAAGTAATTCTTGTGGCAGAATAAGTGTCCACATGGACCGTTACACTGACATGACGATCTATTTAATTATACCGCTATAACTGGTAACACTTTCCCCATGTAGACTGTTCCTGAAACTTATAACCTACAAACAGCTCATAGAGACACTCACGGTCAGCCAGTCAGCTCCCTTCTCTCAGGTAGTTTACATTTTAGTCACAGCACATGTCTCTAACCATCCAAAAGTAAGAGATGTCTCCCACCCCTTCCTCCCCCTTGAAGTTTCTTACCTAAGCCTACAGCCTCCTTCTCCTTGTTCCTAGAACAACTGTTTTTATGGCCCCTCCCTGGAGCGCCTGTGTGAGCCTGGGTTTTAATTGACCCCACTCTTTTAGGGAACAGAGTACTCTGCGCCCTGTCACTTTAAAATTAACCGCTGCTGCAGATGTGCTGTGAACTAAACATTTTAACATGATGCAGATCATAAAACACTGTTACCATAAACTTTATAAGATCTACAAACATTTGCTTGTCTTCAGCTATTGATTTTCATTGAATAGTAAATAGCCGCTATTTGGTATGTAGTAGAACTGCATAGTTCAGTGCTCATAACCACCCTTGTTAGTCATCCAGAGCTCAGTCCTGCAGGGCTGAAGCTGAGGATTTGAGAGCGAAATGCTGAGCTACTCAGTAGGGTGGCTAAACTGAGTGGTGCTTTGTTGCTTGTGGTACTGTTGTGGATCCACAAGTCCGGTGCTCTCACACAGCTCTGGAACAGTTCCCGGGAGGAGCCCTTCAGTCACTCTCTTGCCAGGGTAAGCCACCTGGCTTCACCACCTCCTGGGATCAAACCTCGGACCCTTCAGCACCCTTGCGTCACACCGTGAGCTCCCTTCAGCGAGTCCACCTGAGTTGGGCACCTGAGGGAGACTTACACACGCACAGGGAGCAATGCACCCCTGACTTCCTTGAGTTGGAGTGAGTCTCAGCCAGACTTGTAAAAGCAGAAGGATTTATTAGAAGTCTGGGACACGATGTAGATGTAGAAATTCCTTTGTTAACATGAACAGAAATTTACAGCATAGTCCATCTGGTCAGACCAGAGACTAGAGCCCTTTGACTCCCCTCTTGAGTCCCAGTCCAGAAGCTTCTCTTTTCTCCAGCAGCCCGCACTTAACAACTCCACCTGGCCTCACCTCAGTCCTTTGTTCTCCAGCTGGTCACACCCAACTGGCTTCCTAAGGAGAGTGGGCCATCCACGACCGTTTGTTGCTAGGTGCCAAACGTCCGGGCAATTGGAGTGGCCATTGTCTTCTGGGCCTCTCCATGGGCATGGGGCTCCAGGGAGCTAGGCACTGGTCATGCCTGTATCTCTGGGTCTCTGCAAAGACCTTTCCCCCAACCTAGTTAATCACACACCACATAGGGGAAACTGAGGCACACAACATCTTCATACAAAATATTCTGAATAATTCCCACCCCGGCCATCACAGGTACTGAGTAACAGGCTGAGAAATACACTGATTCACTGGACCCATCAGAAGCATGCGTGTCTGTGTCTGGTCTCTACTCCCATTTTCTCCTAACATCAGTTCTTTCACACACTCGTGTAAAACAGTTCTCTAGGGTGGCAGTAGGATTTCCTTCTAATAGTAAAAATGGCTGCTGCTCCCATCCTTGGTATGCACAGGACTGGAGTTAAGCCACTGTGAGCAGATCATGCTTTTTCTCTGCCCTATACAGAGGCTTCTCTGAACAGGTTTAGAAGAAACCCTGATTGCTTAGGTCTGGTGCTTTTCCTCCCTGCAGCTTTAGTGCTTTGCTACTCCAGAGCTTTTTTAACAGCTCTCAGCAGAGTCTGCTGGATTGAGCCTCAGACTTGGAATTCTCTCTTCATCTAGGGACAGAGTTTTGGTGCAATTGTGGAAATGTAACCGCTGTTTAAAATCTAGCAGTTCACTTGCTTGACTGCAACTTGGCATGAATGCATATGATTTAAGAAATCCGGTCCACATTGCTTTTAATATGCAGAGCTGTGCATTTTACTACGGAGAAAAGTTTGGGGGGAGAAGGGGGAAACAGTTAAGAGTAACAGCTTGCCAGATTGTGGTGGTGTTCTGCTGTTCTGTTTCCGATTTGAAATCACTAGTTTGTCTGGGTTGTTTGGCTTTTTTAAAGAACATTTTGTACTGTAGTCTCTGCATTTTCAAGCTCTAGTTACTGGTTCACATATTTATCATTTCAGGCTTTGTTTTTAAATTGATAAACCCCATCACACCAAAAGAAAGATGAGTTTCTTTCTCCAGGTGATAGAGAAGTCCATGAAGAGACACCAGGATTCTCTCTCTCTCTCTCTCTCTTAACAATACCTCTGTAAAGGTAACAGGAAGGTTGCAGATGTAAACACCCAAAGGCCAGGAAATTAAAACAAAAAAAAAAGATGGGGGGCAGATCCTTAGCTGGTGGAAATCCAATTCAGTGGAGCCATGCCTGTTTATACCAGCTGAGGATCTGGCCCATGGTTCTCCTTGCAGCATTATTCACTCACATAACAGGGAGGCCATATTTGATTATTGATGTTGAGCTGTTAAATATTTTAAGACTATATTGTGGCTTTTGTGGAGAGTGATGCAGCACATTAGTGAACAGCCCTATGAGCATTCTGGCAGGCTCAACCCAAACACTTGTACAGTCCTTGTGGAAATGCATATTGGAGTGGGAGCTCAATTATCCTTCTACAGGGTGCAGTGCACCCCAAACACAGCCCTCCCACACTGGTTCAGGTCATGGCTCTGCCTACCCTGTGCACTTTGGGGGATCTTATGCCGCCAGTAATGCTAGACTCACATAGTCCATGAACTCCCACCCTACCAGGACAAGGGATTTGCAAGGGCAAAAAGATTTGTGCACCCTTTCAGCTCTACCCCATCCTTTTGTCCTGGGACCAGCCACAATCTGGCCCTTATATATATATATATATATATATATATATATATATATATATACACACACACACACACACACACACACACACACACACACACACACACACACACACACACACACACACAAATTCTACTCTGAGTTACAACTGTGCTACCCCATTCACTCTACTGGGGCAGCACAAGAGTAAATGGGGACAGATTTTGCAATGTGGGCAAGTTAGTCACAGGAGGACATTAACTTTTTCATTTCCTGACCTCTGTTTACATTTGCAACCCTCTGATTATATTAACGTAGGTTTTTGCACTTGATTTCCCCTTTTGTTAAAGATAGGCAAGAGGAAAACTTCTAGCTGTAGAACTGTGACATTGCATAACTGCAGAAGACACAAAATACTTCATATGACAGCTGTGCAAATAAGAGTGGTAGGGCTTTTAATTAAAACTCAGTACAAATATTGTGTGCATAAGGGGCTTTGAGGAGCACGGTGGAAATTAGATGTTTTGAGTCACTTTAATTTATAATAAAAACAAAACTAAACATGGCAACCATTACTCCTTGAGGATTAGCCACTTTTAAAGTTTGCTGTGTTTTAGTTCTCTATCTGCAAAAATCTTAAATGCTTTTTAAAGTGAAAAATAGCACCCAGTTGGAATTTTTCAAAGTAAAAGGTTTTCAACACAAAACCCAATGTTTTTTTCCAAAATGAAAGTATGCAAAAAACAATTTTCATTTTTTTCTAGTTTTACATTTTTTAACAAAAATGTCTAATTTTCATTTTGGGGTGGGAGGCTGGCCAAAAAACTGTTTTCAAAAATTCAGAATTTCACAACCAAAAAAGATTGTGATTAAAAATATGTACAGAATATTTTGAAAAATTAGGTCTCTTGTGAAAATGAATGGCATGTAACCATCTTTGAAATTAAAAAAAAAAAAAAAAAAAAAAAAAAAACAGCAATTGTGAAAAAGTGTGTGTGTGTGTATATATATATATATATATATATATATATATATATATATATATATATTTTTCCCCCCCAGCATGGATAAATCAACCCAATCAATGGGAATAACCAAGTTTGTGCCCTAACTGGCCTTGTGTGAAGGTGACGTGCACAATCACATGTACCCAATTTTGAAAAGCTGATCCTAGACCAGTCTAAAGTCCCAATCACATAAACTCAGCACATGCAGACCCCAAGCCCACACACAGAGCCCCACTGACTTTAACAGGTCTGACCGCACAGAGCTCATTGCAGGATCAAGGCCTCTGTCATCCACTAAGGTTCCCTTTCATCTGAGACTGGCACAGGTCACTTTCAGAGTGAGGCTTCAGGTTTGCTGCCAGACAGAGATTATCTTGTGTGCAGAGCGTATGCAGGCAGAGAGAGCTGCTGAATGTCTGCGCCTGTCACTTTTTCACAGTTTGGTTGTTTTGTCATTTTTTTCCTGGTGCTGCTGATGCTGTGATGTGTTATCTGTCAGATGAAATTTACAGGCATATTACCCTGCCTGACAGGAAGAGAGCACCACAAGGATTTCCACAGGCAGGCACTACTGGAAAGTAGTTGTCTGCTGCATACAGTAGTTTAGTAGAAAAGGCGGTGCTTTTATTTATTTAGTTTTTAAACCACAGCATTAAAAATAAAGGGTTGGCAGCTGCTAATCTATTTACTGTGCAGAATCCTTGGCAGTCTATGGGGTGCTTTCAAAGTAGTGCATAGGGAGTTATGAGTCTAAATCCTGTTAACAACTCTCTCTTTGCACAACAATATCAAGATTTCTGCATATAATTCTCTGTACAATGCTTTTAAAATATACCCTATAAGTCACACTCCTGAGTGCCCAGCCTATGAAGACTAAACACTAGTTAATCTTGTCACAGGATAACTTCATCGCAAAAAATCAGCTTGCCATGGATTCATTTAGTCACAGTATTAGCTCATCAAAACACAGCCTATTACAGGCTAATCCCCTCTCTAGCCCTGTAAAAAAAATCCACTTTGTTTGAACCAGGAGAAAATAATCCATCTCCTTTCAGCACAAGCAACGTTATGAAATTACCTGTCTACTCTCACTACAGTTTAGAATGATGCTGATGATCATGTCTGGCCATCTAAATATCTCACAGGAGCTGCTTTTAGATTGAACAGCCCTGATAGCTACAGGGCAAATACACCTTGAGGGTTTATTCAAAAATATCTGTTCAATTTTATCTGTTTCATTCAGACCCACCTATACCGCTTTAACAGTTCCTCAAGTTTTCTTTGATGTTTGCCAACACATTTTGCAGCCAGTACTTTGCACGTTATGAGGTTTGTTCGTGAACTGCTTGTGTCATAGCGAAAGCTGGCATAGATGCCTTTTAGTGCTGCTCCTGTCGATCCCTGCGGCCCAACAGATATTCTGTGTTGGCTCTTATTTTAGATTACTTCACAGGCAATGCAAGTGGCTACAAATAGTGTATCAGAACACCAGGCCCAAACTCAACTCTTTGATCTGGGGTGTGTATTTTTCTGGGACCAACACTAACCTGCTTGTAATCACTAACAAGAACCTAAGCCATATGTTTCTAGCAGTGACAGTGACGAGGTCTGTCTGTCACAGAGGACAGTGATGTAAGAAAATGGTCAATTTATTTAAAGGGCTTCTCCTCGTATAGAATTTACTTGATGCTGGTACTATTGTGTCCACTGCCAGGCTGCTAAGGTTACATGTGCACAGCTAGTGAACAGACAGTGAAAGGTTCCATGAAGGAACAGGGAAAATTTCTGGGGCCTCACTCAGATTTTAATCTGCTGAATCTGGAAGGGGTTAGACTGCTATGAAAAACCCCTAATCCAAACATTAGCCTTTGAGGCAGAGTCAGATGAAATTGTGGATCTGAAATAGGGAATTTTTTTGTAGGGTGCTTTCAAGCAACCAAAGAGAGTGGGAGATGCTCAGACCAGCATGCCCCTTTGCACAGAACTTCACTGGGACAGATCAGAGGAAAGAAAACAAAATCTTTTGTTTTGGAGCATCTGGACCCTAGCACCAAGCAATTGTGTCAAATGTATTAAAGAAACCACTAAAACTTTAACTCAACCAGTCACCAAAAGATGGGAAGTAAGGCCCAGATTCTCAAACGTATGTAAGCACCTAACTTCCATTTCAATTGAACTTGCTCTATAAGCAGCTGATATCACAAACTTTGTTTCTTATCTCCTGTTGCTCCATTCCCCACAGCCTGGTCTGGCATCTCTGGATGTTGAAAGAGACCCAAGAATTAGGTCATCTAGTCTCTCTCACTGTCATTGTGGGGTTGCTCCCTCTGGCATACACGCAAGTGCTGTGTCCATCCTCGTTCTAAGTTACTCAAGTGATTGGGGCAATGCATCCTTTGGGAGGCTGATGTACACTTTAATACGACTGTTACTGGGTCAGATTCAGAGGGTCTTTCACAGTTTTTACCGCATTGAACTCCCATGGAAATCAAAGGGGATTTTTGTTATGGAAGGATCTCACGCTTTGGCCCACTTTTAGGAAAATTCATTCTGATTTAAGTTGTCACATGGTTATTTCATTTCATCTGAGTAACTGATGGAACTGTTTATTTATTTAGTGTATTTTAGAAAACTGTCAAGGGGACCCAGAGCATTAGATAGGCCACTCTTATTTTAGTTTCAAAACTACAAATGCATCAAAATATTAGAATGTTCTGCCAAATGAATGAACATTCTTGTCTGCTTTAAAATTCCTTTATATGATCCATCTACAGCTGTCATATAATCAAAAATTCCATGACTGCATATTTGTTCTGCTTTTACATCCAAGCAGGCACTGTTGTAATATCCAGCAGGGAGCAAGGGTGCATAATGGTTTCCTTTTTTAGAGAGTGAAAGCAAAATGAATTCTGTTTCCTTGAGTGTTGTAGAGGCTTGAGAGGAAGCTGGTGACTGCAGGCAGTTGTCAGAGAAAATGAAGACAAAAGGAAGTACTCCATACATTACCCAGGACATCTGAATTGCACTTGCTTTCTTCTGCAAATAGAACACCTTCAGAAGCTGGACAGCTCCTCCAGCACCTGGCTACTGCTGGACAGCTATTCTTTGCTGGTCTCTGGGTGCCTCTCTTCCCATTTGGTAAAGGAAAGTAATTTCCTGTAACTATCCACCAAAGTTACACTGCATAACAAAATTCATTGCTGTTGGAACTGAGCATTTTCCACTTAGCTGTGCCTGACTTTGACCTCAGCACTTTATCAGCAGATTAAAACCTACTCCTAGGCTGGGACTGAGTGAGGGGATTGGACAATGGAGTGTGAGGTAAGGGATGAGACAGCTGGAGGAGGGGACAGAATGGCAGAGAAATGGATGTTGACAGATCTGAAGTTACGGAAGAGCTGTCTGAAGGGACAGAAGCAAGTGGCCATGGAAGATGAGGTGGAGGGAGGAACGCGGCTATTGAAAAATTGGAAAGGCAGCAATGTTTGAAGACAAGGTCTAGTGCATGGCCACTTTGGTGACTGCAGAAGTTGATCCAGGGCTGAAGGTCACACATGAAGGTGAGGGCACCACATGGGTCATCGGCCAAGGATGAGGGGTAGAGACTGAGAGGAGATGCAGAGGGGAGGTCAGATGTCAAAACAAGAGGGAAAAGTGTTCAGCAAGGAGTCAGGGGGTGGAGAACAGTTGATGTCTACATGAAGGTGTATAGAGTCCGATGGACTGTTGCTTGAATGGGGAAAAGGAGTGTGAAGGCAGTAGAAGGAGGGGCTGGAAGAGAAGGAACCTGACAACCCTCCCCAATCGTGCCATCCTTCAGGGAAGATTCAGAGCACAGTGTGTGTGAGGAAAAGAGGCCACTGTCACAGTGCAGAGACAGAGTCTGACAGGGAAATCCAGGTTCCAGTGAGTTCCAGGAGACTGAGGGAGGAGGAGATGAAATATTCATGAATTGAATTCCCACCTTAAAAAAAAACAGGGGTGAGATTCTGTTTTGCACCTGTGAGAAATGCAGCACAGAACTTGCAACCCAGGTGGCCAGGGACTAGGATGGCCCTGGGGGCCTCTCTAAGTGGTGACAGCCTGTTTGTGGATGCCAGTTGGAGACAGTGCTGTCTGGAATCAGTGCAGCACTGCATGCTATGGCTGTACCGTGAACATGCCTCTCACCCTCACCCTGCATGCTCCCTATACTGAGGCTTGCTGGGGGGTCTTCTGAAGACAACCTGGGGCTGTTTTCCACAATTCCTGAGCCGAGAGACTCAGAGGCCACTCTAGCTCTAGGCAACTAGGCAGCTGCCTACAGTGGCAGATTTGGCCTGGCCACATCTCTGGCATGACCGAGAGGCAGCCGGGCCAAATGGGACTGAAATTGTGTCTCTGTGTGTCATGTCACAATGCTCCTCGCTTAAATTTATCCTGATCACCCTCCGTCATGACAGAGAGGCAGCTGGGCCAAATTTAGGTGGTGTAGGGAAGGCACATTGAAATGTTGCTTAGGGTGGCATGTTACCCAGGGTTATCTGAACCCAAAGCTATGGTAACTAATCTCTATATTCCAGGTGGTGTCAGGAAATAAATGAATGAGGACACAATACCTCTGTGATAAATGATTGGTACAACCAAGAGTGCTTCTACCCCAAAATCCTTATTGTTATTGAATACAAAGCACACTTCTATAATAGCAATAGTTTCAGAGCACCCCTTAATATAGTTACCCGAAGTCTGAGATGGTGTCGAGTGTTTGGCAGACGGGTTCCAGGGGCAGGCCTTCCTCCTAGCCACTGAGGAGATAGCTGTCAGACTCCAAGCTTGTAGAAATCCTCCCAGGCTTCTCCAAAGTACACACATTAACTAAACTCTTTATAGGTTTCGCTAGACAAAAGCACATAATTCACAATGGCCCCTAATAAGCTAACAATTTCCCTAGCAACAGCAAATAATAATTCATTATTCTATTTATCAGCAAAGCAACTTCAGGAAGAAACGCATAATTACAGACACCCAGACTCAAGGTCAGTCATCCAGCCTCCCTTTTTATTCTCATGAATCTCACAATTTTATCTTATCTATCCTTGTTAGTAACACCATAGCTGTGCAGCTGTTTTTGTTCTGTCTGCCTAAGCCCAGGCCAAATTGTGCTTTGCTACGTGATGTTCTTGCTCCCAGTTTATGGCGGCTAAGTACACAATATGGCTGCAGGTTATGTCAAGTTCAGGTTATACAAACTCCAGTTCTCTCATAACAGGCAGATTGTGTTGTGTGATTTCTGGAAAGAATTCATCCCCCAATTGCATCTGGGACTTTTTAGGTCCTTTTATGACACTGTGGCCCTTTTACCAGCATAAAGGGGATGTGAGAAGCTTACTCAAGGTTTTGACAGGTCATAATCAAGGCAAGTTAAGGTTGCTGGTTGGTGAAGAACCATGTCTCTCTTAGTACCTGACAAGAATAATGTATTTGTTTACGACATGGGCAGTATGCATTTTATGATGTCCTTAACTATTCACCACCTTATTTTTAAGTACACCTCTACCTCGATATAACACGACCCAATATAACATGAATTCAGATGTAACGTGGTAAAGCAGTGCTCCGGGGGGCGGGGCTGCGCACTCCGGTGGATCAAAGCAAGTTCAATATAACACCGTTTCACCTATAATGCGGTAAGATGTTTTGGCTCCCGAGGACAGCGTTATATCGAGGTAGAGGTGTATGTGGGTTTAGTAAATGGTGTGATAGGTAAGACCACTGTTACCTAGTAACCTTAACTGGCTTTTTAAATGAAGTGGTTTGTTTTGTTTTGTGTTTTTGAGAAGAGAAGCGGATTAATACAGATATATAGGCTCTGGCCTGATTTCATAGAGATCTGCTACAATTTTATATGAATGCAGGTTTAGATTTGTCTAGTAATATGCCAGTACTTAAGTTCCTAAGTCATTTTTGAAAATGGGATGTAGCCATTAAGTCACTAAGGCCTTGCAACGCTGAGTGGAACATCGGCAAGACTGGGCCCTAGTCACTATTTTTCAGGATACATTCCCCCAGGCTGTAAGTATGACCAGCATTCTTTGTTTGTAGAAGTATGACTTTACATTTGACAGTCTTAAAATACTTCTGTGATTAAGCCCAGATTACATGCCATATAGATGACCTGTCCTTGTTATTACCACCTCACCAAACTCTTGTCATCTGGACATTTTTTGATGTATCACATCGACATTTTTAATCTATTGAAAATGTGCCAGATTTTTTTTTAAAAAAAGCATTACACAAAATTAATCAGAACATCATGTGATAATAAGTCAGACACATTACATATGTCTAAGATTATTATATCAGATTTACCACTATCAGCTAAATTAATTAGTTAAAAGAACAGAAGAATGGCCATACTGGGTCAGACCAATGGTTCATCTAGCCCAGTATCCTGTCTTCTGATAGTGGTCAATGTCAGATGCTTCAAAAGGAATGAACTTAACAGGGCAATTATCAAGTGAGTGACCCCCCCAGTCATACAGTTCCAAAATCTGGCAGTCAGAGGTTTAGGGACACACACAGGCTTAGGGACACCCACAGCACAGGGTTGCATTCCTGACCATCTTAGCTAATGGCTGTTGTTGGACTTGTACTCCATGAATTTATCTAATTCTTTTTTGGTCTTCACAACATCCCCTCACAATGAGTTCCACAGGTTGACTGTGAGTTCTTTGTTTTAAACCTACTGCCTATTAATTTAATTGGTTGATCTCAGGTTCTTATGTTATGGGAAGGAGTAAATAACACTTGCTTATTCACTTTCTCCACACCATTCATGGATTTTATAGATTGGTCTGTAATTTTCACTCCATGCATCTGAAGAAGTGGGTTTTTTTTTACCCATGAAAGCTTATGTCCAAATAAATCTGTTAGTCTTTAAGGTGCCACCCGACTCCTCATTGTTTTTGTGGATACAGACTAACACGGCTACCCCTTTGATAATAGATTGGCGAGGCATGATTTCCCTTCACAAAAGCCGTGTTGACTCTTCACCAACAAATTGTGTTCATCTGTCGGTAAATCTACACTAGGTTGTTGCTCTCTTGCTTGGTCTGCAGACTGGATACACAAAGTACTGCTGTTTTCTCTGCGAATGGGATAGTCGTGCAAGAGATTCCCACTACATCAAGAAAGATTGGCCACTCCGACAGTCATTGGAGCCTGGGAGGAAAAGTGTTCAGCATCCACCACTTGTTGAATCAAGGAAGATTTTGTTACCACCCTTACACATCAAGCTGGGTCTGATGAAGAACTTTGTCAAGGCCATTGACAAAACACAAGCAGCTTTCAAGTACCTCCATGGAAAATTTCCAAGGTTAAGTGAAGCTAAGATAAAGGAAGGTGTCTTTGTTGGTCCTCAGATTCGTGAACTTCTTTGAGATGATGCATTTGACCATGCACTGCGTGGCAAGGAAAAGATGGCATGGAAAGCCTTCCAGTTAGTGGCAATAAATTTTCTCGGAAACAACAAGGCAGACAACTACAGGTTGTTGGTGGAAAACCTCCTCAAGGCATACAAAAGCCTTGGTTGCAACATGTCACTAAAGATACATTTTTTGCACTCTCATCTAGATTTTTTTTCCACCGAACTGCGGAGCAGTGAGCGACGAGCACGGCGAGCGATTTCACCAGGACATTGCAACAATGGAGAAACGCTATCAGGGCAAATGGAGCCCATCAATGCTTGCAGACTATTGCTGGACA
The DNA here is from genome assembly GCF_028017835.1 of Emys orbicularis. Taxonomy (NCBI): domain Eukaryota; kingdom Metazoa; phylum Chordata; order Testudines; family Emydidae; genus Emys; species Emys orbicularis. The sequence goes on along the minus strand of NC_088684.1, from coordinate 280,507,330 downwards.
GTGACAAGAGATGCTCCATTTAATGAATACAAGAGACAAGCCAAGAAGCGCCGAGTAGACACTGAATAGGACTAAACTATGTACATAATAGTTTTTTGCCTTTTGTTTCATAATAAATTTTATTTATATAACCCTTTTGCTGATTTTTAAAGTTTTACATAAACAGGACAGGTGAAATATTATCATGTAAAGCAACCATAAACACATGAAAAGACTTAGGTTTACAATTTATGATTAGGTTTACAATTTATGATTAAAACTCTACTATCTACACAATATACATTTTATGTCTATCTACACAATATACATAGACATAAAATGTAAAAACTTAAATATCTTAGAAACAGTAGCCAATCAGTTGTTTTAATTGTCATATTTGAATTCAGCACATCAAAATACAAAATACATAATAAATAGCATATAAATAGCACATTTTATCTCTGAAGCAGACAACTTCTCAAAAATTGTAGACCAGTGTTACATACCACAGATAGTAGTTCTGCCATTTCATGTCTGAGTTCCTTCAGAACGCTTGGGCGAATTCCATGTGGTCCTGGTGAATTATTATCGTTTAATTTATTAATTTGTTCCAAAACCTCCTCTAATGACACCTCAGTCTGGGACAGTTCTTCAGATGTCACCTAAAAAGAGTGGCTTGGGTGTAGCAATCTCCTCACATCCTCTGCAGCAAACCATGCCAAATTCATGTAACAAACCTATTTTCCATGAAAGCACGTTGATTGTCATTAATTATATTTTAGGCTCCCGCATCCATATTTAGACATCTAAATGAAAAACCTTATTTTCAAGAGTGAAGTCAATGGGAACTGCTAGGTCAAGAAAGGAGAAATACAATAGCAGATGATTATGTAGTTAAAGATTGTGCCATAATTGCAGTTTGATGAAATTTTTTTAGCAGACAGCAAATTCAGCCAAAAATGCCATTTCGAACTGACAAAACTATTTATGAATTCAGGTCAAATGTGGTAGATAGATTTTGGTGAAATACCAAATGAGGAAAAAAGTTTGAAAAAGTCAAAAAAGTTTGTAATGACATTTTGTTTAGAAAATGTCAATTCATTCGACTAAAACATTTTTTCCAGCTTTTTTGGTCTGGCCATTGAAACAGGTGTTTTAAATCAGGAGACAATTCAATCAGTGAGGGATTTTAATCCTGCTTTCTGTGCAAATCTCAATGCAACCTGAAATATGGAATTGCTATAGATACCTTCCTGCTTTTTCTGTAGTTTTCAGCTTTAACCAACTTTCTGTTCTTCCTTACTTCCTGTCAAAGAAAAAATTGTCTCTTGACATACTAAAGGCTGCATATCACTCAGACAGCAACACTAACAAACTTCAAGAGTCTTTTTCTAATCCTCCACTTCAAGCTGTCTATTTTAAGTTTCTACCTGGCTTCCTGAACAGTTCTAGGTAGAGATATCTGGTATTTAAGTTCTTCGGATCAATAGTTCCCAGTGCAATTAGGCAAAATCTTAGTAGGCAAGAGTTTATACTTTGTTACAACTCAGTAATGAGTAAGATGCCCTAATTTCATTTGATCATTATCACCTATTTGGGTTCTGCCCTCAGGTCACTGCAGGGAAATGCCTCTCCAGCACTCTCCTGTTCAGTCAGAAGAGCACTAAACAGCACCCAGCAGTTAGAAGAAAAGGGCGACAAACTTTTTATATCTATATCTATGTATTTCAAATAGCTTCATTCAAGTAGGGTTTAGTTCAGTGTTTCACTGTAAAAATATTAACCACACCGTAGGGAATGTTTTGGTGGTTGTTGCCAACATCCAAGGGTTGGCTTGTCCACAAGCAGCTAAACCAATCTTGATCTATTTGAGTGGAAAGAGATCATTTAGGGTATGTCTACACTACGAGAGTAGTTCGATTTTACTTAAATCGAATTTGTGGAACCGATATTACAAAGTCGAACGTGTGTATCCACACTAAGGACAGTAATTCGACTTTGTTAGTCCACACTAATGGGGCAAGTGTCGACATTGGAAGCGGTGCACTGTGGGCAGCTATCCCACAGTTCCCGCAGTCCCCACTGCCCATTGGAATTCTGGGTCGAGCCCCCAATGCCTGCTGGGGGAAAAAATGTGTCGAGGGTGGTTTTGGGTAACTGTCGTCATCCAACCGTTACTCCCGCCCTCCCTCCCTGAAAGCGCTGGCGGGCAATCAGTTCGCGCACTTTTCTGGTGAGTGACAGCGCGGACGCCACAGCACTGCGAGCATGGAGCCCGCTGCGACCATCGCTGCAGTTATGGCCGTTGTCAACACCTCGCACCTTATCATCCACCTTTTCCAGAGGCAGATGCTGAGAAATCGGGCGAGGAGGCTACGGCAGCGCGGTGAGGACATTAAGTCTGAGAGGGGCACAGACCTCTCACAAAGCACGGGACCCCGCGCCGTGAACATCATGGTGGCAATGGGTCATGCTGATGCTGTGGAACAGCGATTCTGGGCCCGGGAAACAAGCACGGACTGGTGGGACCGCATAGTGCTGCAGGTCTGGGATGAATCACAGTGGCTGCGAAACTTTCGGATGCGGAAGGGAACTTTCCTGGAACTTTGTGAGTTGCTGTCCCTTGCCCTGAAGCGCAAGGACACCTGGATGCGAGCAGCCCTGACTGTCCAGAAGCGAGTGGCCATAGCCCTCTGGAAGCTTGCAACGCCAGACAGCTACCGGTCAGTCGCGAACCACTTTGGCGTGGGCAAATCTACTGTGGGGGTTGCTGTGATGCAAGTAGCCAACACAATCGTTGAGCTACTGCTGTCAAAGGTAGTGACCCTTGGAAACGTGCAGGTCATCATAGATGGCTTCGCCGCGATGGGATTCCCAAACTGCGGTGGGGCTATAGATGGAACTCACATCCCTATCCTGGGACCGGACCACCGGGCCAGCCAGTACATTAACCGAAAGGGCTACTTTTCAATGGTGCTGCAAGCACTGGTGGACCATAGGGGACGTTTTACAAACATCAACATCGGATGGCCGGGCAAGGTTCATGACGCTCGTGTTTTCAGGAACTCTGGTCTGTTTAGACGGCTGCAGGAAGGTATTTACTTCCCGGACCACAAAATAACTCTTGGGGATGTGGAGATGCCTATAGTGATCCTCGGGGACCCAGCCTACCCGCTAATGCCCTGGCTCATGAAGCCCTATACAGGCGCCCTGGACACTGAAAAAGAACTCTTCAACTACCGTCTGAGCAAGTGCAGAATGGTGGTGGAGTGTGCTTTTGGACGTCTCAAGGGGAGATGGAGAAGCTTACTGACTCGCTCTGATCTCAGCGAAACCAATATCCCCATTGTTATTGCAGCTTGCTGTGTGCTCCACAATCTCTGAGAGAGCAAGGGGGAGACCTTTATGGCGGGGTGGGAGGTTGAGGCAAATAGCCTGGCTGCTGATTACGCCCAGCCAGACAGCTGTGCGATTAGAAGAGCATCCGGGAGGCTTTGAAAGCTAGGTTCCTCAGTGAGCACGGTAACCTGTGACTATTAAGTTTGTTTAAAGAGAAGCTGAACCTGCCCCCGTTTCTTTACCCAGTTAATGTTGACTATCCTCTCCAGTTACATACCCCGTTCACCCCGTTCCCTCACTTCCAACACACGTTTAAAAATAAAATAAATGGAACTTTGTTAATGAACACTGTTTTCTTTATTAAGGATTTTGCAGTAAAGTGTTGAAACTGGGACACAGACTGTGGTGGGGAGCAGGTATAGTGATGGAAAGAACGCTTCTAAACTCGAGGAATGACAGGCTCCTGCTCCTAGAGCGGTCCGCAGTGGTGGACTGGTTGTTTCAACGGAGCCTGCCACCCCTCCTTTTCGGGACTCTGTGTGTGGGGGCTATGTGACTTTGTGGCGGGGGAGGACGGTTACAGATCCCCTGCTGCGTGGCTCTGTCATCCAGGATAAGGACCGCTGCATAAGATCTCTAACCGCCCTCCCCCGCCACAAAGTCACATAGGCCCCCCCCCCCCACACACACACACACAGAACATGAAAACCACCTCCCAGACTGACCAGGGTGCCTAGTGACTGCAATGTGTGTGTGACCTTCTGCTGAACCTGCCCCCGTGTCTGTACCCTGGTAAAGGTGACTGTCCTCTCCAATTACCAACCCCCTTCTCCCCCCTTCAAACACACTCTCCTCTAAAAGAACATGACGGAAACAGTAATTAACAGAAACGTATTTTTTATTAGCAACTACACAGTTAGGGGATGAAACTGGGACGGGGGCTTGGGTGAGGCGGGAAGGAAAGGACTTATCAAATTTTTGGGAATGAGAGCCTTCTGGTACTTGAGCAGTCTGCAGGGGTGGAGCGACAGTTTTCACGGCCCCTGCCGCCCCTCCTTCTTGGGACTTTGGGTGAGGGGGGTATGGGACTTTGTGGCGGGGGAGGGCGGTTAGAGATAGACTGCAGCGGGGCTCTGTCCTCCTGCCTCCGGTCCTGCAGAACATCCACAAGGCGCTGGAGCGTGTCCGTTTGCTCCCTCATTAGTCCAAGCAGCGTTTGAGTCGCCTGCTGGTCTTCGAGTCGCCTGCTGCCACCTCTCCTCCCGTTCGCTGTGTGATCGCTGGTATTGCGACATGTTCTCCCTCCACTGGGTCCGCTGGGCTGCCTCGGCTCAGGAGCAGCCCATAAGTTCTGAGAACACGTCGTCCCGTGTCCTTTTCTTTCTCCGCCTAATCTGTGCCAGCCTCTGGGAGGGGGATGCCGGGGTAGGTCGGGAGACAGTCGCAGCAGTGGGATGGGAAAAAGGGAGTGAATTCCTCACAAAGATAAATTTTTGTGAACAATGAACATAGTATTTCTCTGTGAAGAAGACCATGCACAGCACCTATCACATGCGCACTCAGGACAAGGTCGAATTTTCGGCCTTCGCATTCAGTGCCTGGGGTCTTGCAGTGGAGATCAGACAAGCGGGGCAGGACAGCGGAATTCGGGTAGCAGGCTGACATGGTAAGCCGTAGACTTTTGGCTGCTTAAAACAAATTATAGCAGTGCCCTCCTTTCACGTTCAAAGCAATGCTCCTAGCGTTGGCCAGTTCCTGCTGCCGGCAATCCGGCAAGCATGAACTCTGCCCCGTCCCACCCCCTCGCGGCTGTCCCAGGGAAAGATCCCTGTATGCTGCCCCTTTCCCACCTCCACCGCGTGGCTGTAAACCGCCGGTTACGGTTCTGTAAAGGAACAGGCAAGCAGTCCCAATAGTAACATTCCCCTAATTCTAAGCAGGTCACCATGAATGACATCACTCTGCTGAGGATTTCTGAGACAGAGAAAGACCGCATGCTGCGTGAAAGCCAGCAAAAACCAGGGCCGTATGCCGCCATGCTCTGCAAGGCAATGATCCCAGAGTACTTGATGATAGCCTGGCGCGGAAAAGTTTCCTACCACGGAGGACACAATAAGGCCGCTCTCCCCAGGAACCTCATGCAAAGGCTTTCCAATTACCTCCAGGAGAGCTTCGTGGAGATGTCCCATGAAGATTTCAGCTCTATCCCCGGACATATAGACCTTATTTTCCAGTAGCTGCACTGCCAAGGACTAAAACGTTAAGCGCCTAGGGCAAACTAATCATGAAAAACCCATTGTTAATATTCCTGTTCTGTTCAAAATAAATGTTTACATGTTTAAAACACTTACCGACTGATCCTTCCCCTGATTCAGGGTCCGGGTTAACGCCTGGGGAGGGTTGGTAGGGGATCTCTGTGAGGGTGATGAAGAGATCCTGGCTGTCGCGGAAATCAGCGTTGTAAGCGCTGTCGACTGCCTCGTCCTCCTCATCTCCTTCCTCATCTTCCCCGTCCGCTAACATCTCCGAGGAAGCGGCCGTCGACAATATCCCATCCTCAGAGTCCACGGTCAGTGGTGGGGTAGTGGTGGCGGCCGCACCTAGAATGGAATGCAGTGCCTCGTAGAAACGGCATGTCTGGGGCTGGGATCCGGAGCGTCCGTTTGACTCTTTAGTCTTCTGGTACCCATGTCTCAGATCCTTGATTTTCACGCGGCACTGCGTTGCATCCCGGCTGTATCCTCTCTCTGTCATGGCTTTTGAGATCTTCTCGTAGATCTTTGCATTCCGTCTTTTCGATTGCAGCTCCGAAAGCACGGACTCATCGCCCCACACAGCGATCAGATCCAAGACTTCCCGATCAGTCCATGCTGGGGCCCTCTTTCTATTCTGAGATTGCATGGTCACCTCTGCTGGAGAGCTTTGCATCGTTGCCAGTGCTGCTGAGCTCGCCACGATGTCCAAACAGGAAATGAGATTCAAACTGCCCAGACAGGAAAAGGAATTCAAATTTTCCCGGGGCTTTTCCTGTGTGGCTGGTCAGAGCATCCGAGCTCGGACTGCTGTCCAGAGCGTCAACAGAGTGGTGCACTGTGGGATAGCTCCCGGAGCTATTAGCGTCGAATTCCATCCACACCTACCCTAATTGGACATGGCCATGTCGAATTTAGCACTACTCCCCTCGTTGGGGAGGAGTACAGAAATCGAATTTAAGAGACATCTATGTCGAACTAAATAGCTTCGTTGTGTGGACGGGTGCAGGGTTAATTCGATTTAATGCTGCTAAATTCGACATAACCTCCTAGTGTAGACCAGGCCTTAGTTTCTTGGTTCTAAGCTAGGATATTCCTTCCCTCTAGAATGAGAAGACCATAAATTCCTTTGATGTGATAGCTGTTGGAAAATTCCCAGCAGGAAGAATGATGGCAGGAAAGTGCTAAGAAAAGTCTTGTAATATTTCAATTCCCCCCCTCCTAGGGTGACCATATTTCCCAAAGGGAAAATGGGACACCGCATGGGGCTGGCCCAAGCGCCACCTCCCTCCCCACGGGGCTGACTCAAATTGCTCGCCCAAGCCCCCCCACGCTCCCTGGACAGGGCTGGCCCAAGCCCACCCAACCCGTGTGAGGCTGGCCCAAGCCACTCGCTTGAGCTCCTCTCCCTGCCTGGGCCTGGCATCACTGCTCGCCCGAGCCCTGCCTGTGTCCCATGCGGCGCTGGGGCTGGCGTCACTGCTCGCCCAAGCCCTGCCTGCCCCCTGCCCACGCGAGGCTGGGGCTGGTGTCATTGCTCGCCCAAGCCCTGCCTGCCTCTCTGCATGGGGCTGGCATCACCTCTCGCTCCCCCTGATGTCCTCCGCACTCCACTTTTTTTGACAAAAGTGGGCATTTGATTTGTCCTGTTTGCTCTTGCCAAATGATCAAGCTGGAAAGAGCAAATGGGACAAATGCCCACTTTTGCCAAAAAAGTCAAGAAAGCTGGGACAGGGCTTAAAAAAGGGACTGTCCCAGGCAGCCAAAATGGGACACATGATCACCCTACCCCCGCCCCATACTCCCATTAATCATAAGCCAGAATTTTGTATTAAGAGGAAGAGTCCCTGACAGATGAATACATCTCTCTTTTACTCAGTCTCAGTTTTACTTAGAGCTTTTTTTAATACTTAAATAAAACCCTCATCCCTAGAAATGAACTGTCCAGTTGTTTTACCCTAAGAGACTGGTTTGACTCTCAAAGATTGAGTCAGACCAAATTTCAGGTCTACAAAGAGATATATTGCTACTGAAAAGTCTAACCATTTCCCCCCCAAAATTGTGTAGGATTTAGTATCTTGTTAATTCTGTTAAGTGTGATGCTGGATTTAAGGTTGCTCCTCGCCTACAACATTTTTATTCAGAGATATGCTTGATTCTCCTCTCAGTGGCACTGTTTTTCCACCAGTATCACTCCAGTAATTTCAATGGCGTTGTTAATGATTTAACCCAGACGTAACCAAGAGAAGAAGCAGGCCAGAGTAAGCTGTTTTTGTGCTGTGCAATTTTCCATTTTAGCCTCATGCATCTTTCTGTCACTGACAGGACCAGAGCACTATCTTGTATGCACTCAACTCTGGCTGTATCGAAGATGAGGGTATTCATGAGGAAGCTCAGATCCATGACAGCAATCAGATTAGTGCAGAACGGAAGTCAGTTATGGACGGCTGTAGCCCTCCTAACTCTCTGGAGTACTTACTGTCACTCCAGTCAAAACTCCATGCAAACAATGATACTATACTTTACAAAGCTAACTGTCCTTGGCAATACAAAACAATCCCTTCAGATTACAGTGGATGCTGTCAGATGTGTCAGACAACTCCCTCCAGGATGCCCAAAGGGAAATAAGTGCAGAAGTCATCCCTAAGGCAAATCACTTATTTTTTAAAAGTTTTATCATGTTAAACTCTCTTTGCAGGCACCAGTTTAAAAAGACACAGCAGTTGTGTGAGAGATCTGTTGTAACTGGCTGTAATAAACTGTACTACACAATAAAAACGTTAGACTCTGCATGCTGAATTCAGTGAAGTCAAATCTCTTCAAAATGTCTTCTCTTGCTTGGGAAAGTATTCTTGCATGTACAGTATGTAATCTTTCCATTTTGAATTTCTAGGGATTTTGGAAGATGGCACCAATTGATGGTCATATTAAATTCATAGATTCATAGATTCTAGGACTGGAAGGGACCTCGAGAGGTCATAGAGTCCAGTCCCCTGCCCGCATGGCAGGACCAAATACTGTCTAGACCATCCCTGATAGACATTTATCTAACCTACTCTTAAATATCTCCAGAGATGGAGATTCCACAACCTCCCTCGGCAATTTATTCCAGTGTTTAACCACCCTGACAGTTAGGAACTTTTTCCTAATGTCCAACCTAGACCTCCCTTGCTGCAGTTTAAGCCCATTGCTTCTTGTTCTATCCTTAGAGGCTAAGGTGAACAAGTTTTCTCCCTCCTCCTTATGACACCCTTTTAGATACCTGAAAACTGCTATCATGTCCCCTCTCAGTCTTCTCTTTTCCAAACTAAACAAACCCAATTCTTTCAGCCTTCCTTCATAGGTCATGTTCTCAAGACCTTTAATCATTCTTGTTGCTCTTCTCTGGACCCTTTCCAATTTCTCCACATCTTTCTTGAAATGCGGTGCCCAAAACTGGACACAATACTCCAGCTGAGGCCTAACCAGAGCAGAGTAGAGCGGAAGAATGACTTCTCGTGTCTTGCTCACAACACACCTGTTAATACATCCCAGAATCATGTTTGCTTTTTTTGCAACAGCATCACACTGTTGACTCATATTTAGCTTGTGGTCCACTATAACCCCTAGATCCCTTTCTGCCGTACTCCTTCCTAGACAGTCTCTTCCCATTCTGTATGTGTGAAACTGAGTTTTTCTTCCTAAGTGGAGCACTTTGCATTTGTCTTTGTTAAACTTCATCCTGTTTAACTCAGACCATTTCTCCAATTTGTCCAGATCATTTTGAATTATGACCCTGTCCTCCAAAGCAGTTGCAATCCCTCCCAGTTTGGTATCATCTGCAAGCTTAATTAGTGTACTTTCTATGCCAATATCTAAGTCGTTAATGAAGATATTGAACAGAGCCGGTCCCAAAACAGACCCCTGCGGAACCCCACTCGTTATGCCTTTCCAGCAGGATTGGGAACCATTAATAACTCTGAGTACGGTTATCCAGCCAGTTATGCACCCACCTTATAGTAGCCCCATCTAAATTGTATTTGCCTAGTTTATCGATAAGAATATCATGCGAGACCGTATCAAATGCCTTACTAAAGTCTAGGTATACCACATCCACAGCTTCTCCCTTATCCACAAGACTCGTTATTCTATCGAAGAAAGCTATCAGATTGGTTTGACATGATTTGTTCTTTACAAATCCATGCTGGCTGTTCCCTATCACCTTACCACCTTCCAAGTGTTTGCAGATTAGGTAAACTTTTGGAACAATAAGGGACTTTGTCAATCTAAACAGGATCTTAAAGATTGATCCCTGTGATAGAGGCACTCCGGTTCATTAAAGGGATCCGAAGTCCCATACCACATGCTTGAGAGAACACTAGGACCAAACCCCTTGGTTCACTTCCACAACCTTTGAGGAGGCAGGAATTAAATCCAGCGATAACTACTGCACTCACCTGTAAGCCAGCGCTTCTCGGAATGGAACCAAAAATCTCAGTTCATAAAAGGGACCATTTGGGGACCCTTGTGGGGAGTCACATGTACCCACAGCAACTGTAGAACGTACTGAGTCCCCAGCAGTTAAATATACAGCTTAATGCTCTTTAACCCAATTAAGGACTCACCCCTCTGGCCCAGGCTCGTAGTCCACAAATAGGGACCTTTGGCCCTTTTCTGTGGTCACTGGTGCTTGGGTGCCGCATGAGGTTAGAGGAATAAATCCCATTCTCTGCTGTGTTGCCTCGTGTTCAGCCTTAAGCTGGTCAGGACTTCTCTGCTGGGTCTGGGATGCTCCCTCAGCTTGGTGAGGGCCGTGCCCCCAGCCTGCTCATCCCCTACCCCAGTCTTCCTACTGCATTGAGTCCTGCTCCCTTCAAGAGGGGCAGCAGCAGCAGCAGCACATGCTCTCACCTCAGCCTTATGCCACCTCTCTCTCCAGCCCCTCCCCAGTGCCAGCCAATTGGGCCAGAGCCAATCAGATGGCCTCCAACCAATGCTCTGTCCCCACTTTGGCAGGGCTGAGCTCCTGCTCTGGTGTGGCATTCCTATCCTGCACTGGAAGTCAGGGCTTCTCTAGCCAGCCAGGGCTCTCCTCCCTGCCTACCACCTAATCTTTCAGGTCTTGTGGGGGTGGGGGCTGACCCGTTCACACTACAGTCACATGCATACCCTATGATTTCTATTAACCAACCTTAGCGGACCAGATCTTTAGCTGGTGTAAAGCAGCATACCAGCAATGACTTCAATGGAACTATGTCAACAGAGTGCCCATTTGAGCCAATCTGTGATCCATAGAAATATTGCATTTATTTTTTCATTAGCTTCTCTGTCTTTCCCAATCACTTTTCCTATCTTACTTTCTCTCAGTAGCTCCAATCTTGCAAGTATCTCTATGTTCTGCATTTGCAGGACTGGGGCTTATATTTTTAATTTTCTTCTACCAGCTCTTTGTTCCAGTTTCCTTTTCTTCTTGGATATTTTTCTCTCTGCCCTAACATTTTCACTTCACCTGGCCATCTAACCCAGACACAAGGAAACAATGTTTTGCTCACCCGGACCAGCGGGAGAAAAGGGCAGTACATTCTCCTCCTTATAGAAGGTCTCTTAACTAACCCTCCATTTTAAGTTTGTTGCCTTACACCGCCTCACCAATGAGAATTTTTGTCCCAGGAGTGGCAGTTACAAGCCCCTCTGCTCTCTGAATTTACAAATGATAATGGGGTTTCGCCCTTCTACACAGGGCCTTAGAATAGAATCACAGAATATCAGGGTTGGAAGGGACCTCAGGAGGTCATCTAGTCCAACCCCCTGCTCAAAGCAGGACCAATCCCCAACTAAATCATCCCAGCCAGGGCTTTGTCTTCAGGATGCCTGTTAAATTACACAAACCAGGTAACTTGATACTAACCAATGTTCATGACCAGTAAACATATAGCTATATGACAAAACATGACCCTAGAATGTGAGAATATATAAACATTCAGGACAAAAATGACTAGCTGGTATATGATATTGCAGTTTAGTATCTGAGGACGGGAGAGCTAAAGTGTCATTACAAATGAGTGATCACAATGGAAGGGTTACTAAGAGTAATTGCATGTTTTTTATTCTTTCCACAGAGACCCATTCTGTCAAGTAATAATACAAACAGTCAATAGCTTTATCTACCTTTCACAGCTGGCAAGAGGAGTGTATGTAGCAACATTACCCCCTACAGTTCAACACTATGTTCCCACTTTTTTTAAGCTTTCACTACAGTAATTCTTGGTTTTGCTTATCTTAAGCCACTAAACAAACTACTTTTATTTTTAATCTACTAAAAACTGTGCATGCTCAGAAAGCATTTTAATAAGCAAAAAGGAAAAGAGTTGGCTCACTAGCCAGTTAACAATAATTACTGCAACCAGAATTTGCAAAAAAAATGCAATACATTAAATTATCTCAACTGATCTATCACTTGTATGCAGTGTTGTTGCAGTGGTGTTGGTCCCAGGATATTAGACAAGGGGAGTGAGGTAATATCTTTTATTGCTGGACCAACAGAAATTGGCTCAGTAAAAGATATTGCCTCACCTACCTGAATCTATAACTTTTCATTTGTGTTTTCTCCTTATTTACAGCGGTTTATCTACAATTTTATCTTTGACAAAGATAACGGACAGGTTTTCTCTTTTCTTGCTGCTTTCCTAGGTTACTACCAAAGAGGTGCAAAATATTTTGCAACAAGAAGGCGAAAACTACTTGAAATTCAAGGTTTTGTGGCTTTTATTAGAAAAGAGAAAATAGTCCCATTTTGCAGAAAATGTATGCAAATCTTATGGTTTTTTGCTTGGAAGTGAAACATTGAACAGCCTATTTCAACCAGCTTTGCAGTTGTTTTGCATCACCACTCTGCAAAGCAGTCAGAATATACCAGGGATTCTAATCCATACTAGTTAAAACAAGGGTATCTTGACAACACCGGGTGTTTTGCGCATGTAGATTGTATTGGGCCTAAATCCTTGTGGGCGAGTTTTGCCCTGTTGTTTGATTTCCTTAAGAGAAAGTGGAGGAAACACTATCAGGCAGAAGTCTCAAAAAAGCCAGAGCACCTTTAAAATTGAATGCAAATCACCAAACTTATACTTGGAACTTTTCTTATGTTTAAGTTTCATGCAACACTTGAATGAACAGATTCCTTAAAATTAGGCTATCGGAATTCAGCCCGCTGGTTCATTAAAAGCAGAAATGTTGGCTTCCGAATGTATTTGCTCTTCTGCATCGAAATCCAGTGAAGCAATAACATCCAATATGAATGCAGCTGCCTTTGCATTTATCACAGTTGTTTGTTCCGTGCTTAGTGTTGTAAAATGTCTGATCTTATTTATAATCAGAAAAGTTAAAGATTATTTTAGAAAGATCAGCCACCAGCTCCAGTTGCTACAAACCTGCGGCTGCGGCAGGCTTCTGGTCATGAGACCCCTCTCTACACCCAGGCCTGGTTGAAATGCTACAGTGATGTTCATTGTTCATGCTCCAATGGCATGCAGCATGGAGTACGAACTGCTCAGTGCTGACAGAAAGCTCTGCAGCGATAACTGGAGCCGCCTGAGGAATCAGGATGCTTCTTTCCGTTTCATTATGGGGGGAGGGCACGTTGCAGATTCTCCTCTCCTCCTGTCTAACAGGAACCCTTCATACACTGTTTTCCTAACACTTCCTACAAATTCACACACCATGGGACTAGCTCCCCAACATCCGCTGATGCAGCAGAGCAAGGTGGGGAGGAAGAAATAATTTTGGGTCTTGCATTCAGGGAGTCTAACTGAATGGCTTCAAAAGCAGTCCCCAGATTCACTTGAGCTGCTCTCTATCAATCAGTTGTTGAAGCTTTATTTAGCAGGATATTTAAGGTCAGGTGTGAAATCATAGTATGGGATTTCTACTATGAAAGACTAGTGCATAGAGAGCATCCTCACGACACTTCTGAGTCCATTTTTTGAATGAAAGAGCATGACTTATTTATTAAAAATAAAATGAATGTTCTCCCAGAAGAGAAATTGAGTTGGCTGGCAAATGTAATAAGAACTACAGACTTCTTCCAAAGGACGCATGTAGATGGAAACTGGAACTGAGGGTATGTCTACACTGCCGCGCTAGTTCGAAGGCTGGGGATCGAAGTTCCGGGTTCGATTTATCGCGTCTGGTGTGGACGCGATAAATCGAACCAGGAAGCGCTCGCCGTCGACTGCGGTACTCCAGCTAGACGAGAGAAGTACCGCGGAGTCGACGGGGGAGCCTGCCTGCCGCGTGTGGACCGCGTCTGAACCGCGGTAAGTTCGAAGTAAGGTATGTCGAATTCAGCTACGTTATTCACGTAGCTGAATTTGCGTACCTTACTTCGACTTGGGGGGTAAGTGTAGACCAAGCCTGAGATTCACAACTGTAGCTATTTCATTGCAAGTCTGGGTGTAGACACTTTTTTTCGGTAGTGAGACCAGGAAAGTCAAGCCATTACTTCTTCTCAAAGTCTAAGAGGAGGAGCCTTTTATGGGATCAACTCAGTGGAGTAGGCTGCCAAGTTGGGCCTATCTCCTGAAGAACCTACTGGAACCACTGTCTTGTAACTCGACTGCTGGGTCTGATTTGTGAGTGGGGAAAACTGAGGGAGTCAAATGAAAACAGAAGAAAAAGCAAAATTGTTAGCTGAACACAGTCTTGTAGAGTGCTATCAAGTTCTGATCATGTTATTTAAGAATCCAGGCTGTCCTGGAGAAACTGTTAGAATGAGATCTGTGCCCCTGACAAACCACTGGATCAAATCCAAGGGCTTGTCTACATACAAATTCACCAGTTTGCCTTTAAATTGGTTTAATTAAACCAGTGCATCTTGTGTGTTGACTCTGTATATTGGTTTTAAACTGCTTATATTGGTTTAGCTTTCACCTCATAGAGGAACAAGCTAAATAGATAGAAGGGCATCTGCACACAAAGTTACACCAGTTTAACTAAACTCGTTTAAAATCATATTTCAGCACAACCTTGTGCATAGACCAGTCCTCACTATGGCATTTCTAAGAAGTGCATTACTGTAGCATGAAGGCACTCAGGTCCAGATCCTCAAAGGTATTTTGGTACCTAATGCCTCAATTTTAATGGAAGTGGCACCTAAATACCTTTTCAGGATCTGGGCCTAAAAATCAATGTAATTTCATTAAAAAGGTATTCAGATCGATGGATATTGATAATGGGAACAAACCTGAAATCCCTACTCTCACAAATCATACTTACTCAGGTGAGTAGCCCAGTTGACTTCAATTAAACTATTCACGTGAGTGGGGATTGAAGGATAGGGCCCATTATTATTAAAGCCAGTAATGTAGCTAGATTGCCCATTTCTCATAGTTATTATTTACATCCTACCTTGGGGTAACTGTTCTATGAGCAGCTCATTAATGAAAAAACATCAGTTTTATACAGGCAAGGTTTTGAATCTTTTAAATGAGGCAAATATGGTCATGAATAAACATATGTGCACACTGAAAGACAGGATTCATGGTTCTGATTTAACAGAATAGGAAAAGCCTCCCTTTTCTCAATTCTAATAGCAGCAAAATGAATGTATTATAATCATGTTCAACAGAACTGCTAAGTGAGTTTTTCAGAGAATTGTACAAATATTAATTCATACTTATAACATGAGAGGAAATAGCTAGATGAAATGTCACAGGTTTTATGTGAGTGGGTGTGTTTGTGTGTGTGTATATATATATTAAATCAGCAGCATAGAAGTATATAAAATATTAAAATTTTTAAAAATGCTATTGAGGATCAAACAAACAGGGAAGCTTATTTTGATGTTAAGGATAATACATTGACTATAGTCCACTCTATGGCCTTATCTTTGTACAATTACAACCACATCTGGGAAACCAATTACAACGCAGTTGTGTCCTATTTCGAGACAAACTGATAAGATGATGTGTGTGAACACAAGGCACTTTGTCAGGTGAAGGCAATTAAAACTGGGGCAGGTTTTCCACATAGACAAAGCTTTAAACTGATTTAGTTAGATCAGTGCAACCCCCTTGTGTTGACACTCTTCTTTCAGTTTAAGAGGATCTTGTCTTGATTTAGCTTAAATCAGTAAGGAAATGACTGGGGAGGTCATTTCCACCCCATGTTCCCACTGCAGAGCGCAGTGAGATTCTGTGTATGGGTGCCCTCAAGAATTTCACCCTAACAATATCAAACTGAATGCATGTGTAATTATATAATTTAAATAAAACACTTTTAAATTAAAAGTCATCATTTGGATAAACTATAACAAACAAACAAACAAACAAAAATGTATGTTGGGAAAGTGATTTTTATTTTTGTATTAGCACCTAGGAATCTCAGTTATGGCCCAAGACCCATTATGCTAGGCACTGTACAAACACAGAACAAAAAGACAGTCCCTGCCCTGAAGAACGTACAACATAAGTAATGGCTTCAAAGGTGAAATGAACTGTATTAGTCCACATGAAAATGTACTAAAACCAGAAATCCAAACTTATTAAAAATTAGGAAGACTAGTTCAATGCAAGTGTATGTCTGAAATGTAAACCTACTTCCCACAAAGCCCCATAATCCCTGCGTGAATACACAACACAAAAATCATGCTTTCTGAATAGCATTAATAAAGAGCATATTTAGATTTTGGGAGTGATGAAATGAAACTTTTCAACATTCCTAAACTGAATTTTTTTTTAATTTTCTGTTGTGAAAAGTTTCATTATTTTGACTTTTTATCCCAATTTGGCATGAAAACAAATGTTGAAATATCAGAATTTCCCACTGGATGGAAATTCCCATTTTGAAGCAGCTTTAGACTCGATAATGTATAGCACCTCATTTTGCAAAGGGCTAAGTGACCTCAATTCCCATGAGAGTAGGTGTGGCACATTGCAGGAGGTACTCAGTTATTGTGAGGATTTATTAATATTTATAAAGCAGCTTGAACACGTACAGAGCTATCTAAATGCTAGATATCGTTATTAACCTGATTTCTATAAAGTAAGATTCCAGAGCAGCAATTACCTTGAGACACCCGTTTTAGTCATTAGCCCTGCCAAGGAAATTCAAAAAACTTGTGTTTTGCATTTAAAGAAATGCAAACATGAAAGCTCTTCATTTCTTTGCAGATTTACAAGGAGCTCTGCACAAATGGAATAAGCAGTCTAATACTTTCAGCACAAACAATTTCATATGCTATAGTGGTGTTATCATAAGATACTGTAGTAGGGCTGCCTCAAGTTACTGTGTGGGCAGCATTTTTTAAAAGAATAGATTCACTATGTTGTTGCCATATTTCTCAATAACACAGGCCCGTCGCTGTGAGATGCCGGGTGCCTCCCAAGATGATGTTCCCGAGGAATGACAGCACTCACCACCTCTCAGCAGGGCCGGCTCCAGGCACCAGCTTAACAAGCAGGTGCTTGGGGCGGCCAAGGGAGAGGGGCGGCACCTGCGGCAATTCGGGGGCGGCAGGTCCCTCACTCCCTCTAGGAGCGAGGGACCTGCCGCTGAACTGCCGCCGCCGATCGCGGCTTTTTTTTTTTTTTCCAATTGCCGCCACCGATCGCGATCGCGGCTTTTTTTTTTTTTTGCTTGGGGCGGCAGAAATGCTGGAGCCGGCCCTGCCTCTCAGGATTGCACTCTTTGGGCCCAGTTCGGTGCCTGAAGTTAGCTTCCTTCAGCAAGATGTGCCTCGAGCACCTCTGAAAAGTAGGCCATGATGCATTTAAGGCTCAGATTTTAAAGCTATTTAAGCATTGCCCCACACACAGCATGGCAATGCCTAACTGATTCAGGAGCCTAAATCTCATTTTCAAAAGGGATTTAGGCACTCAGGAGCCTAAATCCCATCAACTCCTAAGTGCCTAAATCCCTTTTTAAAATGAGATTTAGGCTCCTGAATCAAGTAGGTGCCACAACGCTGAGCACAGCAATGCCTAAATACTTCTATAAATCTGGACCTAAGTGCCTAAAATCAGATCAAGGAACCCAAATGTAAAGATTTTGGCCTTGGGCCTTACTAAACAGCCTGTCAATAACTTAGCTCGTTTTCAAATTGTAGTAGCTCTAATTTCACATGGAAAATGAAATTAGCTATTCAGACTTAACCTTTTTATGTTCAGTGTTTAATACCGGGGGCCTTTCCACGTGTTTAATGGGTTCTGGATCAAGTGCAAACAAAGATTCAAATATTTGCCTAGACTCTGTGGCAAAAGGGACTTTAGAAATGCAGATATAGTGTATATAGATACAATGTTGTATCTAGCTAAAAAATTAGAGAGAAAAAAGAAATGTTATCCTCTGTTTTGAGTTTAGATGAGACTCTATACAGATCACCCTGATTTACAGCTAATATTTCAGGTTTAAAATTTCTGTTCATGTTGAACTTTGGACATTAGCAGGCATCTGTCTATGCACATGAACAAAGGGCTTTTCTTTCTCAAAATAAACATGAAATGCTATCTAGTGTTAGTTCCTTGCTACTGCAGTCTAACATCACTATTTTAGAATTAAATGAAGTGAGCTGGGGAAACATTAAGATACAGTGTGAGATACACAAAGCAATTCTGTCCAATGCACTGTGGGCTGAGGATGTGTCAGCTTTTTCCAATTTTAAAATCTATCCTGGGTTCAAAACTATGGCTAGAACTCAGATTTATTGGGCCCATATTCTGCAGAGAAAAGCAACAGAAAAAATGAGCAGAGAGAGAGAGGAGGCAGAGTGAAAAGTTCTAATAAAGTAGTGATCGGTCTTTCTATCCATCCATCACCTAATTATCTGGGCGCCACTATGGATTCATGTAGAGTTATATATAAGTACAGTTTTAGTTTTACATAGAACAGGTTTCCCTCTAGCTAGAAAAATATTTGCTTTTTAAAAGCAAATCAAACTTTAAAAATAAGTTTCCGGTTTTAAAGAGAAGGGGGGGGAAATTGTTCAGGAACTGAACAATAGTTTGGGGAACCCAATTTGGAGTTTGCAGGGTTCTCAGAGTCTCAAACCAACCCTTAATATTTATCCTCTTATTTGTTAAAAAAAAAGAAAGAATCAAGTATTGTAAATAAGCACACAGTATACACCAGCATAATTTTCCTTTAAATACTAAAGATTATACTCCATCTAAAGAGGCTTCCCTGCAGTAGAATTTCTTCCTATAAAATGCTATTTTTCACCAGCAGTTTTTCTTTCCATCAACCAACTACTCTGACATCTTACCACATACAAAAACATCTTCTTTAAATCGCCATCAACCTCACCGAAGTTGGATCAGAACATCTCTGCTTCCTCTGCTTGATGTGTCTCAAAAATGTCAATTCTATATTCAGCAATTGAAACACCAAGTAATAGTTTTCCTGTTCTTTCAAGGAGGAGGAGAAGAAAAAAAAAAAAAAGAAGAAGAAAAGGCAGCAGCACACATCAAAATAATTCCATCAGCACTGATCCCGCTTTTCAAGCCAAATTTATAATGCTGGCAGTATGATCTGCATCATCAACATGAGTGTATCTTCCCAGTGCACCTTCAAACGTCACATTTGTGCATG
Source organism: Emys orbicularis (assembly GCF_028017835.1). NCBI lineage: Eukaryota > Metazoa > Chordata > Testudines > Emydidae > Emys > Emys orbicularis. The sequence goes on along the minus strand of NC_088684.1, from coordinate 280,488,200 downwards.
CAAAATGCAGTTGCAAGTTATTTTCAGGAGAGCAACTTGCAGGTCTCACAGGGCTGGCTAACTTTTTTGCTGCCCCAAGCAAAAAAAAAAAAAAAAGAGCGCCGCCAGCCGTAACACCCCCCCTCCCCCCGCAGCACCGGGCCGCCCCGGCGTAACACACACCCCAGCGCCGCGCCGCCTTGCCAAAACACCCCCCCCAGCGCCTCGCCAAAACACCCCCCGCCGAGCGCCGCGCTGCCGAAACCCCCCCACCGAGCGCCGCCGAACCCCCCCCCGGCGAGCGCCGCGCCGCCGAAACAAAAACACCCTCCCCCCCCCCCCCGCACCGCCCGACCGAAACAAAAACAACAACAACAAAAACCCCGAGCGCCCCCCACCACCCCAAGATTGGCCGCCCTTTACAAGGTGACGCCCCAAGCACTTGCTTGGTCAGCTGGTGCCTGGAGCCGGCCCTGAGGTCTCAGTGGATGGGACTGATCGAAAGGGATACTATTAGGTCAAGTTTGGACCTGAATTTAGGATTTATAAAAGCTTATTTGTTGAACTGTCTCTACTAGAATTTTTAAAGGATTCCTAGAACATTTTTATTGGTCTTAGCTTTGGATGAAGAAATTAAAGTCTGTGACCAATAGGAACTGGGCCATGAATTTTGAAAGTTTTCTTGGAAGCATTTTTATTAAAAAAAAAAAAAAAAAATCCTGTACAGTGTTTGCAAATTAGCACTGCGACATTAGTCTGGTTAGTAGTCTATTTGTTTGCCCAGGCGGTGAGCAATGCAAAAGTAAACAAATATCATGAACCGGGAAAAGTAAACTGGATTTTTAAAATCCATTCAGATTTAACCATAATCGAATATTAGTAACAGAGGGACTACAAATGAGTCACCTCCTCCTGCGTGCCCTCTCATGGCCTCGGGGCAGCCCTGCACATGGCGCCTTATCTCAGTTCCCTTCTCGGATCCCCAGTAACTCCATATGAACTTATCTTCCAGTCCACCAACATAGTTTATTAACCAAAACACAGTGCAAATAGCCCATACCCCAAAATTCCAAAACAAATCCTAGACCTTGGTTTGACTGAGTAAAACAAAGGTCTTTAGGATTTGGCCCCATGATCTGTAACCGGACACCCCTTTAATGCCCTCATAGCTGAAAGACTGAGATCTGATCCTGCAATGGGCTCTGCACGGGTGGACCCTGGCACCTGAGTGGGACCCCACTGAAGTCAATGGGTATCACTGCCCTCATTGCAGGATTGGGGCCTTAATTCTGACATTCAGGTGCCAATCCCATTGAAGGGGAATTATGACTGAAATGCACACGACTCATCGACTACTACAACGACACTTTCATACCCTATCCCCAAAGGCTTCCTGGCACCTCACCAGAAAACAATAAGCAATTCTCAAAATGCCAACATGTTCCAAATAAATCTCACAGCAGAGAAAAAACGGCCCTGTGTGACAGGTTCCCCCCGGGGTGCTGCTTGGAACTGGGGTATGACTGAGCCCTCTGACCCACCAGCCTGGGCTCCCTCTCTCACTGTGCTGCTGTGACAAGCTGAAGACCCACTCCCGGTCCTACACTTCCACCAGCATTCACACAGGTAGAGACACACCCAGCTGCAGTTACATGCAGGCTCTCTGAGCAGCCACTGTATGAACCAACAGTAGAAAGGCTAAAGCTAAGGTAACTCAGCTCCCCAGGCACGCACACCCTGTGGAGCATAAACCCAAAATTATACCATCTTGTGCTGCATGGGGAACTGTACAGTGTAAGCTCAGAGTTCGCTCCCCCGCCCCCATCAATGTAGAGAGGAATATGCAACAGCCTTTGCCCCTTGAGCTACGATTTCCCATGCACTTCACTCCAATTCACTGGTTTGGATTAAAACATAAAACAAGTGTATTAATTACAAAAGATAGATTTTAAGTGATTATAAGTGATAGCAAACAGATCAAAGCATATTGCCTAGTAAATAAACAAAAACGCAGACTAAGCTTAACATACTAGAAATACAGGATTTGAATTAACAATCTCTCACCCTGACTGATGATACAAGCAGGCTGAAGATTCTTAAGGCACAAGCTACACTTGCTTTGCAGCTTGGAATCCCCAGGTTTTCATACTCAGGCTAGAGATCCCTTTTGCCGGGGTCCAGCACTTCCCCCAGTTCAGTCTTTGTTCCTCAGGTGTTTTCAGGAGTCCTCTTGTGTAGGGAGTGAAGAACAACAGATGATTTCACTCCCTGCCTTGTATAGCTTTAGCATAGAGCGGGAACCCTTTTATCCCAAACTAAGTTTGTGGAAAAACACTGACATCCCAAGATGGAGTCCAGAGTCACGTGTCCTTGCAGAGTCATAGCAGCCATTAATTATAGGCTGTCTGGAACGTTCTCAAGAAGGCTCACCAGGTGATGGATAAGCTTCTCCTAAGGCCTGTTGTTTTCCCTAATGGCTCATTACCCTAAATAGGCCCCTCCCCACCCACTATCTAGATTGAAAGCATCTTGCCTAGTGGACGTCACCCAGCTGAAACTACATTTGAAATACAGATCCACAGTCAATATTTATAACTTCTGAGACAAAAATGATACATGCACACAAATAAGATAATCATGTTCAGTAAATCATAACTTTTCCAATGACATCTTACATGACCTGTCTTGCATGAAATGCATCATAATTATGCTATAATCATATCATAATAATATCACTATGAAGAATGTCACACCCTCCCCTCACAAACAATAAGTACTACCACACCTATCCAACAGCAAGAGATAGAGACGGTGCTTTGCGACATCATCTGGGCAAACAAAAGGGTGCCATAAAAACAAATGCTAGATGGATTTTTAAGAGGTTAAACTAAGTACAAATATCAAAGCAAATGTTCATATCAACATCAACTATGCCCAAGGTCTCAAATCACGAGGCATTAGAGCCATAGTTCAAATATCTGATACACCTATGGAGTTTGGTACCAAGCACTTTCAGAATGCCAATGACGGACCACACACAGAGGAAGAGAATGTCTAAAGAAGCAACAAAGATACACACAAAAGAATAATAAGGGAACACGTTGCTTCATGTCAATCTGAAAGAAAGCTACATCTTAACTGGATACCCCTAAGGGAACGATCAGGATACAGTTTACCTTTGTACCTGACTGATAAGGCAAACAAACCATTGCCATCTCTTGTGACTTCATCATGAGTCTCATGATATTTGCCCTGTCTCTTAAAGCCCAGTACATGGAGACATGGGATTATGTAAGAATCTCGACTTTCATTTCTACACCTCGTGGTTGCAGGTGAAAAAAGCTTAAAAATATGACACCCCCACCCCTTACACAGTCAAAAACAAATCAATAAAAAAAACCTTCCAAATACACTATTTTTAATCTAATGATTGGGGGGGCGGGCTGATTTTTGAATGCTTGGGTTAGTTTGGTAGTACTGGGAAAAGAAAAGAAAAGAAAAAAAGATTGAAAGAAAGAGCTATGAGAGAATAAAATATATTAATAACTCTTAGGTGTGGGTCAGACCTTACAAATACAGCAGAGATAATCAGTAGTTAGAGTGAAGATGGGCAGTGTTGAATGGTTCTAGTCTAATGAAGATGATTACAGTATGTGAGTCAGGATGAAGATGTAGAGAAGTGCATTAACATTTCAAAAGGTTCTCACCAGTCCCCACATTTCAACCATTTGGAAACTGAAGCCAAGGAAATTAGTTCTCCTGTCACTTTGGTTTCCTGCTGAGGTAGGAGGCTCCCTGAAGGTGAATATAGGAAGAAAAATATCCTAAGTAATAATAATGCCAAAGCTTTACATTGCAGTATTTAGGAGTGACTTCTGTACTTGCGAACCAGCCTCAGTGCTTTTTGAGAATGGCTAGGAAGTTAAGCAGTCTCTTCTTTTGAGCCTTAATAGTTCAAAGCAACATAACTGAGAGTCTTGTGCACTGTCATGGATTTTCTAAAGGAAATCAGAAAATACTCATTAATGTCTGCCTAGGCCCCTTTCTAGGCGTTTTGAATAGCAGGTTCTTTTAGATTCTTATTGCTAATAAAAACAACATTGAGCTACTAATAAGATCCATTTTGCACAAGCAAACACAATGGAACAAGGTTTTCTTTTGAATGAACTTGAGAATGAGCGCAAACCTACTAGCACAGACTGAACTATTTCATCTTTTATGTACATATATCATACACACATGCATAAAATGTACTGTGCCGGTCCATATACCATGGGAGATGCACACAACATACAACCACACAGAATAATTTATATACATATTGCACCTGCATGCACACACGCCTATGCTAAAAGAACATTACAGTTGCACAGTCAAGCACTCAAAAGTTAGAAAATGTCAGAATTAAGATTGTCTGTGCAACCTTATTTCAGCCCCCTTGTGTGTGTGTGTTTTGGTACGATCTTTAATTAGATGATCACATACTGTTTTTTTTCCAGTATGTTGCCTCTTTCAGTGGCCACAATGGATGGTGCTCTTTGAATAAGCAGCTATGTAATATTTTTTGTTGTTCTCATTGTTCAGTGTGTGATCCCAGGGCTTATCACTCTTGACTTATATTTAGCTTGTGATCAACTATGACCCCCAGATCCCTTTCTGCAGTACTCCTTCCTAGCCAGTCATTTCCCATTGTGTATGTGTGCAATTGACTGTTCCTTCCTAAGTGGAGTACTTTGCATTTGTCCTTATTGAATTTTATCCTATTTACTTCAGACCATTTCTCCAGTTTGTCCAGATCATTTTGAATTTTAATCCTATCCTCCAAAGCACTTTCAACCCCTCCCAGCTTGGTATCGTCCATAAACTTTATAAGTGTACTCTCTATGCCATTATCTAAATCATTGATGAAGATATTGAACAGAACCAGAACCCATCCTTGTGGGACCCCACTTGATATATCCTTCCAGCTTGACTGTGAACCACTGATAACTACTCTGGGAATGATTTTCCAACCAGTTATGCACCCACGTTACAGTAGCTCCATCTAGATTGTATTTCCCTAGTTTGTTTATGAGAAGGTCATGTGAGACAGTATCAAAAGCCTTACTAAAGTCAAGATATATCATAGCAACACTTGCTTCCCATCACAAGGCTTGTTACCCTGTGTGACAAAGCTCCGAGCCTGTATTGGTGGGTCCCGTGCTTCCAGGCAAATTCAGTGGCCTCAGAAGTTCGCTAAGGCCCTCAATGTGACCTCTCTTTCTCAGTATAGCGGCAAAGGTCACGGCTTATTGAGCTACTTTCATCACAGGCCAGCATGGGAGGTGGAATACCCACAGTCTCTGTTGCTCCTTAGAGCTCAGTAAGTGCAGTTCGGCCTCCTGCCTGGACCAAAGTCTGCTTCCTCTCTCAAGGGGGCAAATTTCCAAATCCCAGGAAATCCCTTCCAATGAGCACAGGGTATGGGAGTTTAGGGGCCATCCCCGCTTTTACCCCGGTGATATTCCCCTGGATTTCGATCCTTACCGGGATGAAAGTATAGTAACTAACGGTCCCGTGTACCCATGTTACTTCTGTACGCTAGCCTGTATTAACTGGCTGCGTTTCACTAGTTTCCCTGAAATCAGGGTGACAGCACTACCAGAATCCACAAGCGCCATGGTCTCTACCCCATTTAGTTTCACCAGTTTTGTATATTGATGTGGGGTGACTGTGACTCCCCACAAGGTTGACTAGGGTGCATGGGTCTGCCCAGTCCCCCAGGTTACTCTGCATGGGCTCCTCAATATTGGGACATTGCGCCGCTAGGTGTCCCAATTCCCCACACGCATAACACCTATAAGGGGCTCTAGGCGCTCCTCTGTCTCTTAGGTTAGGGGTCTTTGCCCCACTCAGACTATTCCCCCCCTTCTGGGTTCCTGGCTGTTCTGTGGCTACTACCCTCTTCCACCTGGGGCTTCCCGGGTGCTTGGCTGTCTGACCTGCCGGGGTCAGGGCCGGGTACTTGTTTCGGGAGGGGCTTCTCTGGGTAGTCGGGAGAGCTCTCGGGCTGCTATCCATCTCTCCACCAACATGATCACACTATTGTAGGTGGAGGGGTCGTTCTGGCCCACCCATGCACGAAGATCCGGCAGCAATCCCCTCATATAGCGGTCTATGACCAAAGTTTCCAACATTTCCTCAGGGTTGCATGCCTCGGGTTGTAACCACTTCCATGCAAGGTGGATGAGGTCGAACAATTGGGACCTTGGAGGCTTGTCCTCCTGGTACCTCCACTCATGAGATCTCTAGGCCTGTACCGCTGTCGTTACCCCTGCTCATGCCAGGATCTCTGCTTTCAGCTGAGGATAGTCAACGGCAGCTTCAGCAGGCATGTCATGATAGGCTTTCTGGGTTTCTCCACATAAGAAGGAAGCGAGGATGCTGGCCCACTGGTCCTGGGGCCATGCCTCTCGCAAGGCGGTCCTCTCAAAGGAGAAGAGATATGCCTCTATGTCATCATCAGCTGTCATCTTCGGTAGACAACCGGCAGCCCTCCATACTCGCGACCCTTCAGATCCTTGGTTTTTGACAGTGAGGGCTTTCAGTTGGTCTACCACCTCCCGCAAGAGGGCTCGATGCTGGGTGGCCTGCCCTATCAATAATTGGTTAGTCTCTTGATGTAGCCACATGGATTCTTGCTGTGCCATCGTATGGGCTCGGGTGGCTTCCTGCTGGGCTGCAGTGGCTTGCAATAGTGCTTTTATTACATCTTCCATTGTGGTGAGAACATCCCAAACCCAGTGTCTTTCGGGGGGGGGGGGGGTTGTTTTGTTTTTTTAAAACTCTCCCCTTCTTCCGCCGCGCAGTGAACGATAAGTCAATGATCCCACTCCTGACACCAGTTGTGACAAAGCTCTGAGCCTGTATTGATGGGTCCTGCGCTTCCAGGCGGATTCAGTGGCCTCAGAAGCTCACTAAGGTCCTCAATGTGACCTCCCTTTCTCAGTATAGTGGCAAAGGTCACAGCTTATTGAGCTACTTTCATCACAGGCCAGTATGGGAGGTGGGAAGGTGGAATACCCACGTTCTGTTGCTCCTTAGAGCTCAGTAGGAACAGTTCGGCCTCCTGCCTGGACCAAAGTCTGCTTTCCCTCTTAAGGGGATCTCTGTAGAGCATGGGGGAAAAGGGGGAACCCGGGCCTGCCCTCTACTCTGAGTTCCAGCCCAGGGACCCGAATGGTAGCAGCTGTTGGCGACTTCCCCTTCACCAATGACGCTGCTTTGATTCCCTCGGCCACTCCCCCATGATCCCCTTTTCCCAGCTTCACCTTTACCTCAGGCTTCAGCAACGCTTCCTCTCCTCCAGCTCCTTTCACCTCGGTTTTCTTGAGGGAACTGGAAGGAGAGCTTTTAAGCAGTAGGAGTAGGACCTTGATTAGTTCCAGCTGTCCCCATTAGCCTAACAGCCTTAACTGACCCTTTGCTGGTTAATTGGAGTCAGGTGCCTGCATTAGCCCAATGACCTTCACTGGTTTAATTGGCGTCAGGTGACTTGATTGGCCTGGAGTAGCCTTTGTTTGGCTACCCACGGAACAGGGACCTGCTCATCCTGAGGCTGATATAGTTACCTTCCACTTCTCTTTTATAGCCTTCTGGGCTGAGTCCATCACACCTGTCAAAGAAAGCTATTAGTTTGACATTATTTGTTCTTGACAAATCCTGCTCTCTGTTACTTATCACCTTATCATCTTCTTGGTGTTTGCAAATTGATTACTTGATTATTTGCTTTATCATCTTCCCATTATCTAGGCCCCTTAGGGCCTAGAGCAGCTGGATCCAGGTTCCCATATCCCAAGGAAGATACCAATTTTGGAATCAGAGCCCTGGGAGTGTGCCTGAAAGGCCAGGCTTCAAGACAGCTTCTAGACAATGCTCAGTCTCCGTAAACTTAGAAGCACGTGGGATCCAAGATTTGGGTCTAACCCGTCAGCTTAGTGACTGTCCACAAGGCCTGTAACAGTGGCATCTTCTAACTTTTGAGTGCTTGACTTTGCAACTTTAATAATGTTCTTTGAACGTAGATTGTGTGTGTAATTTCCTAGTTTAAAAAAAAAAAAAACTGAGAAAAACAGGAAGTCCATCGTATTGACATAAACATGGTTCATCAGCAGGGCTGGAACCTTTAGATCCACTGAACCGATCTCTGCCACTTGCACTAATGGAGTAATTGATAGCAGTCATAGGTTGTCATGTACATTGACCAGCACTAACAGGGAATGAGAGACACACTTTACCAGTGGGTTACACAGATATTTGCTGACAACAGAGGAAGGGCGAGACTCAGAAATCTTGGTTTCCATTCCAGGCTCTGGAGGGGGAACATGTTCTAGTGGGTACAAACTTTTGCCCATTTCCCCCAGAGTTGGCCACTTCTGCCTGTCCCAGTCCTGTCTCCTCCCTACTCCTGGCTCTTCATCCCATTCCCATTCTCCTCACCTACACAGTCCCAGTCTCCACTCCTCAGGCACCTTATGTCAGTACCAGTCTCATGGCCCAGCCAGTCCTAGTCTCTCCCTTTCAGGTCTCCTTCCCAACACTCCTCATCTAATCTCAGCCTCCCCTCCATTACCTCCCTGGCTCCTTGTCCCCATTAGTGCCAGTTTCCCCCCATACCGTGCCTACTAGCTCCTCATCAGATCTGTCTCTCCTTCCCCCAGCCCCATTGGTTCCCAGTCTTCTCATCAGATCTTAATCTCCCCATACACACCTCCTGGGTCGTAGTCCTCCCCTAGCTCCCATTCTCCTTGCTCAGCCATTCCTAGTCTCCCCCCCCCCCCAAAAAAACAACAACAAAAGTTAGTCCCAGTTCCCCCCTCAGGCACTTTGTAGTCCCCCTGCCTGTGTCTTATCCTCTCTGCATTCTAAACAGGCCGCTTGGTCCTCCATGCTGGCTGGACCCAACAGGGCGGTCACTGAACGCACAGGCGAGAGAGGCTCCCTGCTCTCAGTTCCAGTGCCTAGACCCAGCCCAGATCTGCAACTGAAGGGAAAACCCTGCTTAGCCCCAGGCTGGATCACGCTCAGCGTGGACAGACTCTCTGGTGATTTTAGCTGCAAAGCTCCAGTAAGCCTCTAAATGCGCACGTACAAACTGCAATTTTTCAAAGACTTAACTTGGCCAATTTTGAGCAGATTTTCACTGCAGTGGCAAAAGGCATACCCCTGACACAAAGGCCAAATATAAAGTCTCTGCTCCAAATCATGGGGGAACTAGAGCTTCTCAAAGAAAAGATTGTCAGAAATTTTCAACATGGGCAAACAATGCATTTTTCCACAAGCCTCATTCTCAGAAATGGCTGAACTGTTTTGCCTGAAACTTAAAACAAAACAAAAACACATTTAGCTTGAGGCAGACACCCAGCATGACAAATTGCAGCCCAAAAAGTTAAGTTGGGTAAAGTGATAAGCAACGGGAAACAGGGTCTCATAATGGGAAGTACTGCGCAACCTTAATAGTAAGCAGTGCAATCAGCCCCATCTATAACACAAAGGATGACAAGCTAATGCTGTTCAGAGGAATGACAAAAACCAGCCAACCAATAGCTTCTGTTGCCTGCTGATAGCTAGAATTTACCGCAACTAAGGAATTGTCTACACTTAAACGTTTTACTGGTTTAACTGTACTGGAACCACCATATGCTATACCGGTATAAGCACTCTTATACTGATATCACTATATCTACACAAGGGCTTTTATTGGCATAGCTATGTTGGTTAAAAAAAATTATCAGGCCCCTGACTATCACAGCTATGCTGGTACATTTTTAAATGTAGACCAAGCATAAGGGCATGTCCACCCTATAAACTTAAGTCAACCTATGTTAGGTTGACTTACATCCACCGCAATAATTACTGCGGTGGTTCATGTCCAGACTGCCCTTCTTCTGTTGGTGGTGTATGTCCTCACCCGGAGCACTTTCACTGACTGAAGAGGGACAGGGAAGAGGGACAGGGTAGAGGGCTGAGAGCCAGGGCTCTCAGCTCCATGTGCGGCTTCCCACCAGGAACGGGGTAGATAACTGGACACACCGGGTGCAGATCTCTCCATCGGGAGTCTGGGTGCCCCCACGGGGTCTCGGTGCCCCCACGGGGTCTCAGCTCCTCACTCCCCATGGGGAGCATGTCTGCACCCAGCGGGGAGCTCTGTGCCTGGAGTCCAGTTGCTGCCTCATTCCCAGTAGGGAACCGAGAAGCCTGGTGCAGCTGCCCCGTTCCCAGCAGGGAGCCAAGAAGGGTAAAGGCTGTGTTCAAGTCTGATGCATACCCAATGCTGAGAGTTTATAAACTGTTGGAGAGGCTAGGGGCTGCTGAGAACATCTCCATCCTTGATTTGGCTGGGGGATATCCCCCTTACTGCAGGATTGTGAGAAAAGATCACCTTCTATATGCCCAGAGCAGCAGCCGCCTTCCAGAAGCTGATGAACAAAGTGTTAAAGCCCCATGACCAATATTCAGCAGTGTACATTGATGATATTGTTGGTACAGCAAGACTTGGAATGACCCCCTGAAACACCTCACAGTAATCTTATGGACTCTCAAAAATTCAGGGCTGACGGCAAACCCATCTAAATGTAAATTGACCAGCCAGGGGGTGACCTACCTGAGCTATATGGGGGGCAGGAGGGTGTGGACAGCTGCGATGAATGGTAGGGAAGGTGCAGGCTTTGCAACATTGCCCCATCCGCACCGCAAACAAACAAGTATGGTGCTTCTTAGGGTTGACCAGATATTACAGGAGGTTCAGCCCCAAATTTACTGCGATTGCTGTCCTCCCGACCAGACAGACCTCATAAAGAGCACAGCAATGCAAAAGATCCGCTGGTCTGGGGAGCACGATACAGTATTTCGAACGCTAAAGGAACACCTGACAGAAGAACCTGTCCTATTCTATCCAGACTTTTCAAAATCTTTCATCTTGCAGACAGGTGCCTCAGAGAGTGGCCTGGGGTCAGTCCTACTGAAAGAAATAGGAAGACAGGAGTGTACAATACTGTACCTCATCTGGAAGCTATTTTCCCAGGAGGTTACATATTCAGTGTTAGAGCAAGAAGCCCTATCAGCAAAGTGGGCTATTGAGATGTTAAGATACTATCCATGGGAGTAGCCATTTTATGTGGTGATGGATCATGCATCCCTCAGATGGTTACTCACCATGAACTTGAAGGACCATAACATGCAAATGAGGTGGTGTATTTAGCGCTCCAGCTACACTGGTTTGAAGTACCACATTGGGCAGATAAGGACTATGAAAATGCAGACTTCTTCTCAAGAGACAACAGGGACTTGGCTGGCCTGAGGCAATCCAACAGTGGCAGAGAGTGTGTGATGGAATTTACAAACCCATCTCTAAGGCTGCAGCAGGGGAAAGACTGCAGCAGTACTGGGCCAGCAATGCCTCACCTGTCAGGCACTGCTGAACATGCCACTGCAGAAGGAGCAGGATAAAAAGAGCTCCAGCAGGGGAAAGGAGAGAATCCATTTCCAGGGGGAGTATTGCTCTGACAGGAGGAGAAGCAGCTCTTACTGTGGAGGTCCAGCTGTCTCCCCCTCGCTCTTTGAGACATCACCCCAGATGTAGGGAGAACCTGTGCATCAGGTTCATGTGTGGGACCTGCATCTGTGCATCAGCCCTGAGACTCTAGGGGTTTGGAGCAAAGGACTAACCAGCAGCCATGTCCCAAACTGAGACATCCAGTGGGGTAGGAAGTGGCCATGGGGAAGGTGAACAGGAAGTGGGCCAAGTCAAGGCCAGCCTGTGCTGTCACACTTTCAGGACTTGGGGCTGGGACTTGGTAGAGTGGATGGGCCAGGGTCCCCATGCCCACCCCTGATTCGCCTCTGCTTAGCCCTGGAGTGGGTAGGACCAGGGGTCTGCTGACAAGAAATCTGACTCAGCTGGACCCCATTCAGGGATCCTGGACTTACAGGATGAAAAGAGGCTGGGGCAGCAGGCCCTGACTGCTAGGCCTGCTGACTGAACTGCTAAGCCTGGTAGAATACTCAACTCCCCTCTGTGTCTTTGAAGATCTCTCCTTAAGTGACTTGTTCAAGGTCACAAAGAAAGTCAATAGAGTCAGGAGTAGAACCCAGGACTGGCTTGATTCCCAGTGTCCTATTTTATTATTAAGATAGCTCCATAAATGTGCCTGGTACTTTACAGAACAAGTGAAATTGTCTAGACAATGTCTCCTCTTCTTTCCTCTGTTTTCTTCCCTCTCTTGCCCCTAATTCTTCATCTTTCTTCCTTTCACAAAGGAACACGGGAAGTTTGTGGGAAAATGTTGGAGACGGCTCCACTATTCCCTAGTAGTGGTCTATAAGCGTATGAGCATCCTTCCTCCTATGCTGCTGCTGCCACCAAAAAAACCCACCTCAATATAGTTTGCAATGAATGAAAATTAGGCAGGACATATTGCTGGTACTATGCGTCTCATTGACACAGTCCAAACGTATGTTCAAAAAGACAAGGGGACTAATTGCAGCAGGTCTGTTTTGGGGGCTGGAATCAAACATTAGCCCCTTGTTTGCTAAGGAGAAGGTCAAAGAAAATTTCAGTAGCAGTGCTGCCATGAGTTCAACCTTTAAAACTCCCTTGAAAACAGGGCACTCTTCCCAACTCATTTCTGACTGTCTTGTTCTTTGGAGATGAGGGAACATTCAGCTAAGCCTCCTGCGCCTCTCATACAGCACCTTGAACACAAGAGGAGAGAGAAGACCTAGCACATTCAGTGTGAAACAACTATTTCTGGTTCACAGCTTCTGCAGCCACTGAGTACCCACAGCAGAGTTGGATGAGTCACTTTCTATTCTGCTCGTTTCAGGACGTTATAGCACCTCTGCCAAGTCTTAATCTTTATTCCTGTCATTCTTCATTTCATAACTCTTTAAGCTTGTAATGGATTCATTGAATTTGGGGTTGGTCTAAGGGTAAACTGTAACATCGAAACATGTGTGACAAGGATGTGATTAGCACTGCATCTATCAAAATATAGGACACTAACTACCTTGCATGAAGTCTGTGAGGGTCTGGAAGCAGATACCGGCTGAGGGTATGTCTACACTGCAATAATACACCTGTGCCTGGCCCATGTCAGCTGACTACGGCTTAGGCTGCAGGGCTATAAAATTGCAGTATAGATGTTTGGGATCAGGCTGGAGCCTGGCCTCTAGGACCCTCCCCCTTGTGGGATCCCAGGGCTCCCTTGTGATGGGACAAGGGTTCCAAGGCCCAGGCTCCAGCTCAAGCCTGAATGTCTACACTGCAATCGTATAGTCCCCAGGGCCGGCTCCAGGCAGCAGCCGACCAAGCACGTGCTTGGGGCGGCACCTTATAAGGGGCGGCCAATGTTGGGGTGGTGGGGGGCGCTCGTGATGTTTTTGTTCACGGGGCGGCGCGGCACTGGGGGTGGGGCGGGGGTTTGGGCAGCGCAGCACTCCTGGGGTTTCGGCGGCCTGGCGCGGCAATCCGGGGGGCTTGGGGGGGTCGGCGGTGCGGCAATCCGGGGGGGGGGGTTATGGTGGGGCGGCGCTCTTCTTTTTTGCCTGGGCGGCAGAAAAGTTAGAGCCGGCCCTGATAGTCCCACAGCCAGCAGGGCTGGCTCCAGGCACCATATTGGCAAGCAGGTGCTTGGGGCGGCCACTCAGGAGAGGGGCGGCATGTCCAGCTATTCGGCGGCAATTCAGCGGACGGTCCCTCACTCCCACTCAGAGCGAAGGACCTCCTGCCGAATTGTCGCCGCAGATCGCGATCGTGGCTTTTTTTTTTTTTTTTTTTGGGGCTGCTTGGGGCAGCAAAAACCCTGGAGCCGGCCCTGACAGCCAGAGCCCCATGATCCTGAGTCAGCGGAGACGAGCTAGCTACAGCTGTGTTATTGCAGTGTAGACATATCCTGAGTGACCTCTCGCAGCTCAAATTACAGCGCTATTCAGAGACAGATGTAAAACAGTGAAGTCATGCACATGAAAACTGTAGGAGGGCAGATGTCTATTAAAAAAGAATGAGTCACTGTATTTGCTCAGCACAATGCAATTTGAAAGACAAGGAGCCACAAAAGGTTGCAGACTAGCTGTCTTGTTGCCACTTCCTTTGTTTTGTCTTTCTGCCAGAGATGGTGAGCAACAAAGGCAAAGCCATCTGCAGTAGACGCTATAAAATAGCTAGGATTGAATGACTTCAGACACTCCTTAAGAGTCCAAAACATTCTCAAAAAAACAACCCAGAATGAAAACAGGAATCATATGGTTCTTCATGTAACCTTTACTCTGATGGTAAATTTAAATTTTTAGCAATTATGAAAAGTCACTAACCATATTACACATGTAATAACATTAGCAAGACTGTCACTATGTACATAGCAGCTGTTGAGAAATTCATTTTTTCTTCATTAAGGAGATCCTTATTTGCATGATTAAAGTGTCAGATTAGATAAATACATGTGGTTGAGGATGAATCACTGAACAAAAATGGCACCTGCCAAGCACAAAGAATAAGAACAAACAAACAAGTAGATACAATTCAGGGCCTGATCCAGCTTCTAGGGGGAGTCTAAATGAGCATAAGAAGGTGGAGAATTGTTTTAAAATATTTCTCCAAGAAGTATTCCACATGCTTGAAATATTTGCTTCTGTTGTTTCCAGTCCTTTTGGAAGAAAGCACTAAAGATTAATACTAAATGGAAGTCTCCCTGTTTTGTGGCTTAAAGATTCCATGAAAATGGCTCCTAAGAAAGCATACCGACCACATTCAGTCCAAACATAACCCCGTCCTGGGGTTTATTGAAAAGTCGGAAACAACCACTAAGCTTGACTGTTCCAAAACTTCCTCCCCTTTATGCATATTAATTTATTCTACCCTTAAAAATAGGGCAGGGGGAGTGCCCACCTTTATAATTTGATTGCAGCTAATTGACTCCATCTGCTCATACAGCTCAGCAATATGTCCTCTGCACCTTCATGCTGCACGCAGACACTTGCTAAAGCATTAACAGAAAAGCCCTGTGTTCTCATATAGGGTCCTGGAATCTCTCCGCCTTCCCGTTACAATTTCCCTGACATGTCTGGACCCCCACTATTATAACATTGTATGAGTGAGAGAAGAACCAGGAAGTGAAATTGAGTAGAAATGAAGTGAAACTAATTTGTCTGTTTTCTTTGTCCAAGATCAGTGAAAATAGAGAAAAAAATATTTCTGTTCTTAGCAGGCCCTGAGCCTGCAAGTAGAGCCACCTGGGACTACAGTTGTCTTGTTGGTAAGAGGAGTAAGGAAGTTTGGTTTTTGAACATATTTTAAACTAACAGCATCCGTCTACAGTATAGATGGACTCAAGATGCAAGATCAGGATTTTAAACAAAGTAGAGCTGGATGGGAATTGGATCTTCTGTTTTGTGGAAAATTCTGCAATTTCAAAACAGACTGAAAACAAGATATTTCAATATTTCCTGTGAAATGAAAGTTCAGAAAAAGTTGAGTTGATTAAAATGTTTTGTTTTGATAAAATTGAAATGTTTTATTTAAGGCTGTTGATTAATCGCAGTTAACTCATGCGATTAACTCAAAAAAATTAACTGCAATTAAAAAAATTAATCGCGATTAATCACACTGTTAAACAATAGAATACCAATTGAAATTTATTAAATATTTTGGATGTTTTTCCACATTTTCAAATATATTGATTTCTATTACAACACAGAATAAAGCGTACAGTGCTCACTTTATATTATTTTTATTACAAATATTTGCACTGTAAAAATGACAAACAAAAGAAATAGTATTTTTCAATTCACCTCATACAAGTACTGTAGTGCAATCGTAAAAGTGTAACTTACAAATGTAGAGGGGTTTTTTGTACATAACTGCACTTAAAAATAAAATAATGTAAAACTTTAGAGCCTACAAGTCTGCTCAGTCCTACTTCTTGTTCAGCCAATTGCTAAGACAAACAAGTTGTTTACATTTACGGGAGAGACTGCTGACTGCTTCTTATTTACAATGTCACCTGAAAGTGAGAACAGGTGTTCACATGGCACTTTTGTAGCCAGCATTGCAAGGTATTTTCGTGCCACATATGCTAAACATTTGTATGCCCCTTCATGCTTCGGCCACCATTCCAGAGGACATGCTCCTATGCTGATGATGCTCGTTAAAAAAAATAATGAATTAATTAAATTTGTGACTGAACTCCTTGGGGGAGGACTGTATGTCTCCTGTTCTGTTTTACCCACATTCTGCCATATTTCATATTATAGCAGTCGCAGATGATGACCCAGCATATGTTTGTTTTAAGAACACTTTCACAGCAGATTTGACAAAATGCAAAGAAGGTACTAATATGAGATTTCTAAAGATAGATACAGCGCTTGATCCAAGGTTTAAGAATCTGAAGTGCCTTCCAAAATCTGAAAGTGACGAGGTGTGGAGTATGCTTTCAGATGTCTTAAAAGAGCAACACTCCAATGCGGAAACTACAGAATCCGAACCACCAAAAAAGAAAATCAGCCAGCAGCGTGTGTGGGGGTGAGGTGGTGAGCGGCGAGCCAGTGGCGGGCGGGGGGAGTCTCACAGTGGGGGTGGGGTCTGGCGGGGGAGTGAGGAGGCAAGTGGCAGGTGGGCAGACGGGTGAGGAGGCAGGCAGGGGAGCTCTGGTGAAGGACTGAGGAGGCAAGCAGCGGGCAGGCATGGGGGTGAGGTGGCTGATGGGGGGGGGAGTCTCCCCCCCCCCACAAGCCAGAGCATACCCCCAGAGTCTTGACTCCTGGCAATCGCTGAGCAGAGCGGGAGGGACGGGAAAGGGCTGACCTTTCCTTGAGGTGGGAACAAAAGTCGCGCTTCAGTTCAGCTATCACAGCCAGCTCTTTGTGACCAGGCTTAACGCTGCACCAGATCCAAACCCGCTCTTGGGGAACGAGCTTTGGGATCCGATCCCAAGTGAACTGAAGTTGCTCATGTATTTTAAGGGATGGGGGCAGCACCTCCAGAAAGCTCTGCCGCCCGGGAGACTTACTCTGCAGCGACAACAGACAGGAAAACCCACCCCAGCCAATTGAGCCCGGGGGGCTGCTGACCCCCGGCCCAGCCCCAGGACTGGCGCATTCCAATGGCTCTCAGGACCCTGGAGCAGGACCCCTCTGCGCTCAGGGTGCCCCTAAGAAGGGCTGGGCAGGGCAGCTGGCACCCAGAGCCAGGCAGGGAATCCCCCGGGGCCGGCTCTGTGGATGCAGTGGAAGGGCTAGAACCGCCGGCTCTGAAATGAGACACGGCTTCATGTTCGATGGGGGAGGCTGCCAGAAGTGAAGCATTGCTGTTTCCAAGCTTTTCTTTCCCCACCTGTTTTTGCATGGGGGTGGGTGGAGGGGCAGATGCCCCCCAGAGGTAATAGCTGCATCCCCCCATAGCAGAGCATTGTTAGGATATAGATATTCAGGCCTGTCGGTAAAGGCCTATACTTTAAGAATTTAGGTATATGTTTATCATTTAGCTAGTGATAGAGGTATAAAAGAAAGAATCAAAATCACTGTCTGCCTGTGTATGGGCCTTCTCTCACTGGGACAGTCTGAGGCCCTGGTCTTAAGCTAAGGCCTTTGGCTAAGCAGCAGAGGCAGCCATAAGCTGGGAAGCGAACGGTCACATCCTCCCATTCCAAACTAGTCATATTGAAATAAGGCAATCTGGGGCTGTTAGAAAGGTGATCTGATCTATCACCTCCAGCTAAAGGGAAGAGCCTAGAAGATGTAAAGAAATGTAGTTTGATAGTTTTCTGTTTGGTAAGAAATCACTTATCAATAGACATAATTGGGAAACACTTATGTCTTTATAGATGTAGTTGTGAAATCCTCACTTCTGTATTGTTTTGTCATAGTTCCCACTTTGCTATTGTTTATTTGTATGGTCTCTGTGATGGTTTCTGTCTGCTGTATAATTAATTTTGCTGGGTGTAAACTAATTAAGGTGGTGGGATATAATTGGTTAGCTAATCATGTTACAAGATGTTAGGATTGGTTAGGTAAATTTCAGTAAAATGATTGGTTAAGGCATAGCTGAGACTCTTACTATATAAATTAGGGGCAAACAGGAAGTAAGTCGGGATTCAAAAATAAGGAAAAAGGAACTTGGATTTAAGCTTGCTGGAAGCTCACCCCCATAAACATCGACTTGTTTTCACCTTCAGACTTCGGGTATTGTTGCTCTCTGTTCATACGAAAAGGACCAGGGAAGTGGGAGAGTGAAGGAATAAGTCCTCTGACATGTGCAGACCGACCCACCTAGCTCACAGCAGAGACAGGGAAAGGAGGTGTCCAGCTACACCAGGGACAGGGCTGCAAAGGCTGCTGCTGGAGCTCTGCACGTGCTAATTCAGTCCAGGGCAGGTCGGGGTTGAGCGCTGCTCAACTACTGCCCAGGTCACTTACCCACACTGGAGAGCAGGGGTTGCACCTAGGGGGCATGCACCTGACTCAGTGCAGTGTGAGTGCCCTGCACACGGCAGCCTCGCTGTTAGCCCCAGCTCCCCAATCCCAGCCATTCCCAAAGGTGCACAAATCGCATGGCCTCAATACTGCCAGTGGGCATTGCCGGGGGGGAGTCTCACCCCCACTGTGAGACTCCCCCCGCCCGCCGCTGCCTCGCTGGGCACGTGCGGCTGCTCTAAAGGGAGCCAGAGTTTTCAGAAATCATCCCTCCCCAGAACTATTTTACTGCAACAGGAGACTCCGGGATCCCCACTGACAAGCAAACTCCTGCTGTCTCCTTCTGAATGTTCCATTCCAGAGGGAGGGCTCCAAGTGTGCTCCGGTTACTGCCCTGGCCTCAGTGGAGTCACTCCAGATTTGCAGTAGTGTAAATGAAGGTTGAATCTGAAGTTTCAGAGGTGGATGTTTCCTCAGCCTCTAGTTGATTCCCCAGCCTAGGCGAAGCGCAGGATTTGTGATGAAAGACATTATCACACTGAAGGGGTGAGCTCAGAAGTTACAAGTAGTGGGGTCGTTACAGACTCCTAGCAAGTCCTCCCCAGTGAAGGTAAATATTTCTAATGCACTGCCCTGACCTCAGGGCACAGGCTGGGGTGTGATTGTCAGCAGTAGGGATTTGCTCTGTGGGTTTTGCTTGTGTGATTGACTCAGGATATTTAGGGCCAAATCCTGATACACAATCTTCCCTTGGGATTGCAGGTTGTAACAGCCCACGGGCCATGTCCAGCCAGTCAGACCTTTTAATCCAGCCCTCGAGTTCCATTGCCCCGCTCTGGCGCTCTGGCCTGGGAGTGGGGTCAGAGGCTTTCCCCGCTCCGCCCGGCACTCTGGGCGGAGAGCAGGGTCGGGGGCTTGCCCCACTCTGCCCGCCCGGTGCTCCCACATGTTCAGGACCTGTGTGACGGGAGTGAGGGCACGCATGTTACTCCAGCTGCACAACCCACACACGCCATCAGAGCCTGGAACATGCAAGCCCACATGCCTGCCACTTGTTGGCTTAGGTGACTCTGGTGTTAATTTTCCATTGTTGAGGATGAAACGAAGAGTAGCTGGCCAGAGAGTGCTTAGTGGCCATTTTCAAAGTTGTGAGCTGTCGGGACCTAGGTGGGAGGAGATTTCTGAGAGCAGGGGGTGGTGAATCTCAATGAGTTTCAATGACTGGAAGCGGATGCCCAAGAAATCCAGGCTAGGGAGAGGGCCCAGTTTTTTCTACAGTGCTGCCATCTTGTAAAACAGCAGTTTGAAATAAGGGCAGCAGTTAGGATTTTCTTTTCCCTTTCAAAAATGAGCAGACAGTGAGGGTCAGGTTTTCAAAAAATGGAATGCAAAATATTTTTTCACAAACGTGAACTTGGAGGCTGTATGCTTGATTTGTCAGGAGAGCATCGCAGTGTTCAAGGAGTACAATTCGAATCACCATTTTTCAACGAAACATCCTAATCATGGCAGCAATTTAACAACTGAGGAAAGGGCAAGAAAAGCTGAGAAACTCGCCACGAACTTAAAAGCTCAGCAAAATAGTTATGTGCAACAAGCAACAGTTCAGGAAGCCACTACAAAGGCAAGTTATGTTCTGGCGTTTAAAATCGCTAAACAAAATAAGCCTTTTGCTGAAGGGGAGTTTTTGAAAAAATACATGGCTGATGTTGCTGGTATGCTGTGCCTGGAATACCAAAACAAATCTGAGAACATTAGTTTGTCACCAAGAACTGTTACTCACTGTGTAGAAGTGATTGATGAACATTTGGCTTCTGAGTTGAACAAGAAAGCACAGGGCTTTACATTGTTTTTGTTAGCTCTCGATGACAGCACTGACATTAAGGACACAGCACAGTTCTAGATTTTTGTCAGAGGAATTGACGACAAATTTGAAATCGGAGGAATTTTTATCAATGGAATCAATGAAAGGCACAACTAAGAGATCGGATTTATACGAGAGGGTGTCTGGCTGCTTTGAACATCTGAAACTCCCCTGGAGTAAACTGGCAAATGTAATCACAGATGGATCACCAAATTTAACTGGGGAAAATGTAGGATTTTTAAAAAGAATTCAGGACAAAGTAAAGGAAGACGACCCTGATAAAGAAATGATTTTTGTGCATCGTATTATACATCAGGAGCCCCTCTGCAAAAATGTCCTGGACATTGATCATGTTGTTCGCATAGTAGTGAAAATAGTGAACTACATAAGAGCGAGAGGACTTAATCATCAGCAAGTCATTTCCTTTCTTGAAGACACTGACACCAAACACCAAGACTTACTTTACCATACAAATGTCTGCTGGCTCAGCCTAGGAAAGGTAGTGTGGGAGCTCAGAGATGAAATTTGCACCTTTCTGGAGATGCAGGGGAAAGAAAATGATTTCCTTGAATTAAAGAATTCAAACTGGGTGTGTGACCTCGCTTTTGGTGTGGATATCTTGGCACATTTAAATGAACTTAATGTGAAGTTACAAGGAAAGAATGTGTTTGTACACGAATTGTATTCTAGTGTGACAGCTTTCAAAGTCAAGTTTGTCCTTAATTTGTTTTGAAAACAAGACTAAGTGTTCGCTCCCTTTCCAACACTGAAATATTTGGAGGTGTCGCCGGAGCAGACAAAAGTACAGCAAAATTTTGAGTGACTTGCATGAAGAATTTTCTCGTCAATTCTCTGACTTTGAGAAGATAGAGAGGACACTGGAGCTGGTGTCATACCCACCATGGATTTGACTACAAGTAAGCCCAGCAAGAATTACAACTGGAGCTCATTGATCTAAAGTGCAATTCCACCTTGAAGGAAAAGTACAATTCAGAAAAACTGGATGAGTTTTATGGCTCCTTGCGTAAAACAAAGTTCCCAAATATCCGCAAAGTGGCACAGAAAATCCTTGTTTTGTTCAGCTTCACCTGTGTGTGAACAAACAGTTTCCCTGCTGAATTACAACAAATCTTGCTACAGATGTCAGTTAACTGACCAGCATCTCAGCTCGGTATTGCAGATTTCCACAACGAGAAGGACACCAAACTTTGATGCCATTGTAAAGAAGGGTGACCAGCTGCATTGTTTATATTAATCAAAGAGGGCGTGGAAAGGGGTAAGTTTGGTTTAATTACTGTAATACATTGTTATGATGGTATATTTATAACAGTAAGCAAGGTTTTATGTTTATTTCCACTAAAATTTATTAAAGTTTATTTGAATCTCTCTGAATTGTTAATTTTGTGATCATTCATAGCCCGCCATACAATTTCCATACCCAGATGTGGCCCTCAGGCCAAAAAAAGTTTGCCCAGCCCTGTTCTAGCATGATTAAGATCCCAGGATATA